>NC_142778.1:8195000-10595000 GCF_988280905.1 Pimephales promelas | reverse complement strand
GAAAACTGCAGTTGTCAAGCCCCTCCTGAAAAAGAGCAATCTGGATAAGACCATCTTAACACTAGAACGGCCACAACGGTCATTTTGACCGTTTTGAATTTTATATCTACAATAACTTTGTTAAAAAAAAATAAAAAAAATCCTGCTGGTACCTGACTTTTCCTAAAATTGTCTGTATTTTCATTTAAAATGTTTTTCATATAAATTAAGTTAGGTAAACGTAAAGCAAAACAAAAAAATGAACATATTTAGCTATTTCGCCTATAGACGGTCATATTGACTGCACTGAATTTTGCAGTATTTTTTTGTTAAATATCCCGCGGTTGATAGTATTCTCTCTCAACTGTCAACAGAAAGGTCCGTCCGGTCACCTCTGTAGCGCTGTTTTACCTAATAATTTCTACATTAGTTGTTGATCAGAAATAAGCAAATAAAACCGGACTACAGTTATCTATAATACTTAATGTTATCTATAGGCTATATATAGCCTATAGATAATATATATATAGCCTATGTATTGCTAGGCTAAAATGTCTTAAATGAATGAGCGAATGAGGAGGAACATGACTCGAACCATGGCCCTGGAGATGCTTCAGAACTTGACGAGTGATGATTCGGATCCAGGCCAGGGGAACAATCGGAGGTGGAAAGTGACAGCGACATTTCCTGGGAATTGTAGAAATATTTTTATTTCTTCTATGTAAAGCACTTTGAATCACCATTGTGTATGAAATGTGCTATATAAATAAACGTGCCTTGCCTTGCCTTACTATAAAGACGCTTGCTTTTAAACGTGAGCTACGAAATCTTTTGACGTTTGAAAAAAATAAAGCCCATGAAACTATATTCATATGACATGCTGAAATACACTCACTTAAAGGATTATTAGGAACACCATACTAATACTATGTTTGACAGAACTGCCAGAACTGTCTACGTGGCATTGATTCAACAAGGTGCTGAAAACATTCTTATAATGATTCGAATAAAGGTTCGAATAAACCGGTTAATGGTTAATGGTCGCGCCTTAACTACTGGAGGAAATACAGTATTTTAAGCCAGAAATACCTCCATAAGGGCGACATGATCTGGTGAGAGTGTGAAAGAAAGGGAAGGACACATCTCCTGCTCTTCACTTATCGACACACAAGCCCCTTGATTTCATCACAGAGGACACGCAGACTCGCTCTTGTCTGATATATGCGAGCCTGGAGAGGAGCAATTTGATGGGAAACGTCTCGCAGTGCTCATACTATGCGTTCTTGGGAGCTGATATTCTTTCCCCCAGACATGATTCTCTTTTTTTCTACACTTTTTGTGAGAGAGAAAGAGGAAGAGTGGGATTTTTTCTTTCCTGCCTGACAAAACTAACTGCTAACAAACGGATAGTTGATACAAGTTTGAGTTAAACACACAAACACTGTGCGGTACTGAAGATAAAGGAACCCGATGAGCGCACCTGTCACACATCTATTTATAGCCATCATCTGAATGTGCACATTCAGATGACGTCATCATCAGCTTTTTTAAGACAAATTCTTTGCTGTGTTTGCCACACGTGTTCACAACCTGTCAAACAAAGGAGTTTTACCTATAGCGCTCTTCACGCAGCATTGAGAATATCTTTTGAAAGGGACCTGTCTAAAACTTGATGGATTTTTTTGTCAAGTCTTCATCGTCAGTTAGGAACCTGGGTGTGCTCTTTGATAATTTCTCATTTAAAAAAGCCACATTTCTAACATCTGTAAAACTGCATTCTTCCATCTTAAAAATATATATATAAACTACGACATATGGTCTCAATGATGAATGCGGAAAAGTTAGTTTATGCATTCGTGACCTCAAGGCTAGAGTGTAATGCTCTACTGGGTGATTGGCGTGGATACTTGAATGCAGCAGTTAGAGTTCTTACTAGAACCAGGTATGGTTAGACAAGCTTAGACAAGTATGATGATGTTAGCCCGGTTCATTCAACAATGCATTGACTCCCAATTAAAGGGGTCATATAATGCCATTTTTGTTCAAGTTAATATGAATTTTTAGGGTCTAAATGAAAAATGTGTAATATATTTTTATTAAAAATTCCCCTCTGTTCTGCGGGTGTGAACGCACGCGTGAACGAGTGTTGTCTTGACAACAGTTGAAGGTTTTGGAGAGAGAATGACAGCAGGAGTCTCTGAGGACACATCTGTGCAACCCTATCAGTTTGAACTGGAGTAACTGTTCACCAGGACAAGATGACGGCCACAAAGAAGTTCGACAATTAGGCTTGAGGACGTTTCTGAATGGTTGGTTAACGTAATGTTACTTTGATCTATCTTTGGATGCACTGGCATGAAAAACTTTTCCCCGCGATTTGCAAAGATTAATATAAAGATTAATAAAACTTTAGGTGTAGAGGGAACATAAGCAGTTGGTACCGGTAATTTTTTTCAGGAGCAGCTTCAGAGCAAAACTAGCTTTATACTGATCCTCGTTATAAAGCAGTCTGGTGAGAAATGATTCGCGCAAACAAGAAAGCAGAGACTGTGTCAACTGAACTATACCCTGCTAAGGAGTCATCGACCCCGACATGTTTTTTTTTCCTCTGTACAGATGAAAATGTTATCAAAAGATTGTGATGGCGCAGTGGATAAGACACATGCCTTTGGTGTGAGAGACCCGAGTTCGAATCCACTGTGAGGAACTAATGTGTCCCTGAGCAAGACACTTAACCCCTAGTTGCTCCAGAGGCTCTGACAAATATACTGCCCTACAAAGCAAAAAGGCAGTATCTACGCAGAGTGCAGAGCTGAGAAAAATGACTTTTGCTAGGGCTTTTTGCAGTTACTGTACAAACGACTACCATTTTTCACTAAAACGACATGCATTTAAGATAAGATGTTTTGTCATATAACAAAGGTTGGCTTGAATGTCATGAAAATTGTAATAATTAATGCTTTACCAAAACTGCAGTTACTGCCTTTTTGCTTTGTAGGGCAGTATAGCAATTGTAAGTCGCTTTGGAGAAAAGCGTCAGCTAAATGAATTAAAGTGTAAATTTAAAAGGATTCCCATTCACATGGATCTGTGGAAATGAATAAAAAGCTGTGTTATGCATGCCAGAGAAGTAATTGAAAATGTCACTTTGCAGTTTACACAAAGATGATAACTGGATAATTTTCAAAAACTTGCAATTTGGTATTTGAAGTTTGCATTCTCAGAGCACCAAAACACAGTTGACATGTAAATGAATGGCCAGAAGGAAGTTTTCTGTTTTCAGTTGAAAACGGTGTCATGTAAGCGGCCCCCAAGTTAATAACTAATGTTTTTTTTTTTTTTTTTCAACTGAAATTAATCAATCACAGACTTAAGCGGGTCAATAACTTTTTTTCTAGAGCTGCTGTATAGCCAAAAACAATGCAACAAACAGCTTTGTTGCATTAATTTTCTTTTATCACTGTAAAGCTGCTTTGAAACAATCTGTTTTGTAAAACGCGTTATATAAATGATGTTCACTTGATTTAGACTTAATAATTCATGTCGATATTTTTAACATACTGTTAAAACTAATCGTGTTATTGGTATCTTTGCTGCAATAGATGCAAATTCGCACCAGGTGACGCAAATTGAGTGTCACAATTGCCGTGAATGTGCGATATTCACCTAAATATTGTCTTCGGTGCAAGTTGAAGGCAGGAAATTGGCATGACGCGTTGTCGTGCAAGCCAATTAGCGAAGAGCTTATAGACATGTCTGGTTTGACATGACTGGTTGTATCAGCAAATGGAGGAGAGCATTATTGTAGCTGTCTGCGGACACCCCAGAATTTATGGCAAAACTTCTTATTCATAGAGACTGGACAAGAAAGGAGATGGCTTGGAGAATAGTACAGGAGGAAGTTGGACTTTCCGGCATATTTGGGACTTCCACAACAGGTACAGAGCAGCAATAGCAGTTATCTCCAACATGGTTGATGACAGAAAAAATGTCAGAAATAAATGTTGTATTTGATGTGCGTAAAGAGACTCATCATTGCGCAATGTTTAATTTGTATGAGTGACGCGAAAAACAAGTAATCCAACAAGTAAACTTAAGCGAGTAATGCAATGCGACTATTCACTTTGCTTTTGTTGTGCACACACAATTAGACAACTGACTCTTTAAAACAGTGGCAAGAAGTAGAAGTGGGCTCCATCTCATGAATTCGTTCACAGCACTTTGCATCATATCAGAACAACACTAACGTCAGCAGCATTAAAAAAATAACAGCCGTGTTATCACTTGTTCTGGAAATAACTCATCTGAGAATGTGAGATGAGCTTTTTAACACCTATTCATCTGAGCTTCACAAAGATGACTTATAAAAAGGAGGGAAAAGGAGGATTTAACTGAGAACTCACTGCCACATTGATAAGTTTCACACTGATATCCAGAAGGACAATTATTTTCAAAGCACATCACCATAAGCAGTTATACAGAAAACATTTAAGCATATATATATAAGCATATATATATAAGCATATATATAAGCATATATATATATATATTCTATGATGTCATTTACCTATCATGCCTAAGCACTCAGTATACAGGGTTCAGAAAAGGAGGTGTTCGGGATGAATGAGATATTATTATAAGTTTGTATCTGACACTCCATTGTATGCCTGAGGCTCATGATGAAGATAACCATGGGTCGTGCTGGTTCTGACAATAAAAGGTCATTCTAGTCCTGTGATGAGTATTGTATAGGATCTGAGAAGCTAGTGGTCCTGCCATTTAGAAAGGGTAAACAAATGCTCAAGGGCAACTGCTGCTCTTTTATAATATGTCATATGCAATTTGCCTGATTTACTAAAACTTTAATGTTTTGATACGAAATTCGGTAACACTTTATTTGAAGGGGTGTGCATAAGACTGACATGACACTGTCATAAACATAACACCTGTCATGAACATGAAGGAGTCTTTATGAATGTTTATGACTGTTGTCATTAAGTGTCATTCGGTAAATTATGACACCTTTAATGCAAAGTTAACATTGTTTAAAATGTCTTTGTTATGACAACTTGACATTAACCAAGACAAAAATGTCTTGATTATGACAACTTGACATTATCCAAGACAAAAATGTCTTGATTATGACAACTTGACATTAACCAAGAGCTCTACTTTTCTTTTTGAATCACAAGAAAGCACCTCGAACATAAAAACACATCATGTGTGCTGCTAATTTAAGACAGTCACCAGTGGTTTTATTTCAAAATGCCTCTCAGAGTCAGTTCACTGCTATGCACTTGAAAAACTGCTATGTTTACTAGACTCTAGATCAGTGGCATGCACAGACGTCTGCGGGGGTACCATACAATCGAAAATTACGATTTTGCTTTCAAAATTAAAGGGTAGAGGATAGCCTAGAAATCTAGTCTCCCCTTAGCGGCTGCAAACATTATTTGCATCCAGTGTAGTCTAGCAACTCTCCGTTGACTCTGAAAAACCCAAAAAACTCTAGTCAGGCCAATCACATAGACTCGGCGAGCGGGCATAACATAACTACGGTTCACTGCTACTTAAAATTAAAGAATGGCTTCTGCTGCTGGCGAACAGCTGTCTTTCGATTCGGTTTTGACAGTGACTCTGGATGATTTAAAGTTAAGCTTTTCTTTGAAACACGAACAAAGAACGACACTTGATTAAATTTTTTTAAAAAGGAAGATGTGTTCAGAGTTTTGGTTCCGGTAGCGCTATCCTATTGCGTCCAGAGGGAATTTGAAAGACAACCGTTTATCCCGCCCCTCGTATTGAGACCTGTCAATGGTGAGTTCCCAGACCTAACATCCTGATGTAGGTCTTTGCACGCCAGGGTAAGTAGAGGCTCAAATATATCCATAAAGCTCAAAAAAAATAATAATCGAGATTTATATTTTCTTAGCTCTATCATCCAACTTGCTATGACCAGAAGACAGATATGCTCCATTCAAATTTAACATAGCTGCCATTTCACATGATTTAGTTGTGGCTTTTCAAATGAGTGTGATCATGTAAACTGATGAAGGTATATGATTTGTACTGTGAGGGTAATGGTTTTATAGATTTGTGCTGAAATTGCTGAAGTACAAAAAACAAATGATTTGCAATGAACAGAAGATTCTGATTAATTAATTCCTCATAATCATTGAAGTTTGAAACAGATCAATATGCCATGGCAGCTTCCAACATTATCAATAAAGACAGCCTTAAAAATACAGCCTCAACCAAATAAAAATATTATAGAATTAAAGCAATAGTTTACCCAATATATCTTAATACCCCAAACAATGTATATAATATCCAAAACTTGTCAATCAGAATATGTTATGCTTCATTGACCCTCATGTCATTCCAAACCTTTATGACTTTCCTTTAAGTTAATATCCCGAAAAAACAAATTTTGGCCAATTTTATTATTATTTATTTATTTATTTATTTTCAGTTAGCATTGTGCAAAACATCTTGGGTTACGACTGTAACCCTTGTTCCCTGAGAAGAGAACAAGACACTGCATCAGAACGATGTCAGCTCCCCGATTCTGGTCCCTTGGGATGTATGTTTTGGTCCCCTGGGAACAGTCTCCCCTGGTACCTGATGCACCAGCCTGTATAGAGGGTGTGATGTCAGACCCCCTGATGTTTTAGATAGGACACCACCGACATGTTGTCTGTTCTCACAAGAATGTGGTGACCCTTGAGGTCTGCCAGGAAACTCCTCAGAGCTCAGAAGACTGCCAGCATTTCTAGGCAATTTATGTGCCAGAAAGAATGATGGTCTTGCCACAGACCTCTCCTAGTCATAGCCATCCATGGCCACACCCCAGCCTGTGAGGGATGCTGCTATCGAAACGGCTTTGTGGGGATATGACGCTCCCAGCACGAGACCTTGGGACAGGAACCAAACTAAAACTAAACGAAACTGTCAACAGTTACTAAAACACTATCTAAAATAAAATAATAATTAGCAAAAATAAATAATGTTTTTTGTAATTAATAAGATCTTTACTTTGGTGTAAAATTTGACCTGTGGCTGTTTAAGGAAATGCCTGATATGGCGCTTCATATGTGTTAAGTTGCTGAGGCGATTAACTGGTGTTCTGTGACGCGCTCAATGATGGACTGCAACATAGAACACATCGCCAGTGCCATGCGGCTGTTCATAAAGGATGCATCTGTTAAAGTGGAATGAGAAAATATAGCTGCGAGCAGCGATTGCGGGCCCAAGCCGGTGGCACCGCAACCCCGGTGCTTTTAGTTACCTGCTAAAATGACTGCTAATAATATTATTATCCATGTGGAGACATTTCCCCGCGTATGGAATACCAGGACACGACACACTCACACACACATAAGCGCACGCTAGTGTTGTCACGATACCAAAATTATTGTTTCGATACCGATACCAAGTCAAGTATTGCGATTTCGATACTTTTTCGATACTTTTCCTGAAAAGGAAAGTATTTCTTACAAGGCGTTTCATATGCACCTCCTTTGCATATGTCTGTGCTCTTTAATGCTGTAATAACCTAATATAAATAAATCACTGACATGCACATGCTCTGATTATAATCATATAGCCTGATGTTTTGTATCCTTTATTTTAGCAGCTTGCAAATTATTTATGCTATCTATGAAAGTTGGGGGGGAAGTTGTACACCTAATACAAAAATAAATGAAACATCTCCAGTTAACTAGCAGATAATTCATTTAGTTCGCTATTAAATAAGAGATCTAGCACTAAAATCTGTTGTTTTTTTTTTTAAATCAAGCACCGCTCTTTTTCGCTGCTATCAGTTGGATACAGTGTCTTTTGCGGCTCGCGCAGTCGCGCACCGTCTTCACACGGACACGCGCTTCAAACTATCGCCGTTGCAGAGACCTCTGGATTGTGTTGCTAATAACTTGCAATGTATAACTATCAGACCGGCCCTCGCGGCCTCGAAACACCACCAGCCCACCGGGAAAAGATCCGACTCTCCTGATTGCCACTCCGCTACTGACAGACGGCCACTGTATCACGTGTGCTCGCGCATGCAGCCGTCTCGCGGTAGTGTTTGTCTCATGACAGCTGCAGCTTCTTTGCTGCGTGCTGCGTGCTGCGTGCAGCGTGCGTGAGGAGAAACACAGACGTTCATAGGGAGAGACTGGAAGCGAGCGTGACACACACTAACATGAAATACGTCTCTTACAAATCAGGGTCGCGGTCATTCATAAAAGTATCGATACTAATAAATTTAGGTATCGTGAGGATTTTAATTTCCGAGTATCGCGATACTTTTGAAGTACAGTGCACCGTGCAACACTAGCGCACACATACAAAAACAGACACACACATGCACACACATACTGCTCGAAGGGAGCCAAAGCCAAGCCCTCCAGTACAACGACCAGATCCCAGGCTGGTGCTCTATTGCGCTATGCAGGCCTCAGCCTCAGGGTACTAAGGAGAAAACGAGTAATGAGAGGATCTCTTCCTAATGAAGCACCACTCAAAGTAGTGTGGTAAGCAGATATAGCCGCCACATACACCTTCAAAGTGGAAGGTGATAATCCAGCAGAAAAACGTTCTTGAAGAAAATCAAGTACTGTACCAACAGGGCAGATAACAGGATTCGTAAACATTCTCCGCACCAGGCAGAGCACACTTTCCATTTTAAAATAGTTTTCTCATGGAGGGAGGTCTAGACTGGAGTATGGTCTCCACAACCTTATTCTATGAGTTGAGCATGCCCCCTGCTTGGGACAGAAGGTCTCTCCAGATCGGAATCTCCATGGGAGAGCCATCTATCGAACCAAACTCGGGCCGGCCAGTACGGGGCTACTAACAATAGACAGGCCCTTTCCCTCAGCCCTGATTTAAATGCCCTGGATTATAAACTATGCTGAGAGACTATGCTAATTTCCCCTGGGCCCATAGGAGGATCCGATGAGCCAGTTTGCAGACATGGCGTGACCTCAGACCCCCCTGATGGTTTATATATGAGGCCACCGACGTGTTGTCCGTACGGACAAGCACATGGTGACCTCTCAGGTCTGACAGGAAGTGTTTGAGTGCTTGAAACACCACCATCCTTTCTAGATGATTTATATGCCAGGAAAGAAGATGGTCCTGCCAAAGAAGCCCCCAACACTGGGCCTTGGGCGAGTAAAAAATGTTTGTTCCACATGACCATGACCATGGCAAGTAGGCATCGCCGCGTGACCTTGATCATGCAAAACCTTGATCATTTCCCCTCGGAGAAAACCCCTTGGCCCTGAGCCACCACTACAAGGGTCTAATGTACAGAAGGCCAAAAGGTACTACATTGGACGCAGCCGCCATGAGACCCAACAGTTTCTGAAACCGTTTCACAGTGAGTACCTGGCAATTGTGCTCACATTGTTGTCGAATCCCAAACTACACCTAGGAAAGTGGTCCTCTGAGAAAGGAGGAGCACACTCTTTTTGGTGTTGAGCCTTAACCCCAGCATCTTCATGTGAGACAGAACGACATCTCAATGCCGAACTGCCATCTGCTCGGATTGAGCTAAAATCAACCAATCGTTGATATAGTCCAACACGCAGATGCCCTGGAGTCTCAAGTGAGCCAGAGCTGCATCAATGCATTTCGTGAAAGTGCAGGGTGATTAACCTAGGCCAAACAGAAGAACCCGATATTGGTATGTTTCTCCTACCAAAGCAAACCTCAGGAAATTCCTGTGATGAGGATGGATGGAAATATGACCTAGAATAGGACGCAACCCCCCATCCTTTTTTGGAACAACGAAGTACTGGCTGTAAAACCCTGACTCCCTGCTGGGAGGGGGAAGCCTTTCTATAGCCCCCTTTCATAGAAGAGTCAGCACTTCCTGCTCCATAACCAGAGCCTGCATCCATGCATTTGGTAAAGGTGTGAGGGGAGATATTGGAACGCTTCAGCCCCAAAAGCGAACCTCAGGCACCTCCTATGAGATGGAAGGAAGGATATGTGGGAGTATGTGTCCATCAGATCTATTGTGAAAAAACAATCCTCACATTTGATCTGACTCACGTTGGTGGGAATAGTGAGCATCTTGAACCTGAATCTCCTCAGAGACAGATTCAAGTGCCTTAGATCTAAAATTGTACGCAACCTCTCATCCTTCTGGGAACTATGAAATAGCGGCTGTAAAACCCAGACTCCCTGTCTGGCAGAATAACACTTTATATGGCCTCCTTTACCAGCAGGGAGTTAACTTCCTTTTCCAATACCTGACCCTGCTCTGGGTCGACTGCAGTCCATACCACCCCACTGAGTTTCGGTCGGCGGAAATTTAACTGCAGTCTGTAACCCATCTATATCGTATGCAGGATGGTGTCAATTGTTCCACGATTTACAAACAGGGAAAAAATATAAGACCCCGGCAGTGAGTGTTTTCTCTCTGTGCTGCAGAAAGCGCTCGCCCAACTTGCTTTTCGCCTATGATTCCTACCTTTCACATGGAAAACTGATATTTAATCAATCCACGGCACAAGAAACAAGCTTGACCAGCTCCTCATATCTTATCCCATGTGGGGACAAGGAGTGGGGAGTCATCTCCAATATCCCTGCCTTCGGTGCTGAGCACATCCACACCCTCGGAAGCAGACAGCTCAAGCATCGGGATCTCCAATCGTGCAGAAGAATCTGCTGGGCGGGCTTCTGCACGAGGAGGGAGAACATCAGAACTGGGAGAGGAATTATGAGAATGTCAGAGCCATCTGCAAACCCCATGATGTGAGCCACACACACAGGGACCCGAACCATGGGGAGCAAAAGCCTGACCATCGTCACTAAAGATGGCCAAGCCAAAATGCAGCACTTTGATTGGAAGTGCATTACAATCTGCACAAGCAGCCCCCTCGAGAGCTGCCTGAGCGTGCTGTGCTCCCAAACCACCCATAAATGAATCTGGGGCAGGGATGCACATACCTCTAGTACTGATATATATATGAAGAGTTCAGATGCAAAAGCCTCTAAATGCCATTTGAAATTTTCTTCTTTAATGATGATTTTTATCAAACTTGTATATTTAAGTTCAGTAATTTCACTTAAATGGCAATGATAATTACCTATTAATTGTTATTTAAGTGAAATTACTGAAATTAAATATACAAGTTTGATATAAATCATCATTAAAGAAGAACATTTCAAATGGCATTTAGAGGCTTTTGCATCTGAACTCTTCATATGATATGACATAGTGGACAGACACAGACACAGACACACACACACACACATATATATATATATATATATATATATGTGTGTGTGTGTGTGTGTGTGTGTGTCTGTGTCTGTCCACTATGTCATATCATATCATATCATATCATATATATATATATATATATAGTGGACAGACAACACCAAATACGACTATGAATTATTATATCCATATATGATATGAAAGCTAACTTTTGGCTTAGTTTCATTTATACTTCAGTGGTGCTATGCTGAGAGGCATTCTCCAAAGTGTTGTTCTGACGCAGTGCTTGAAAGGTTACCTGTTTTTTTATTTGTCATTCTGGTTTTAAAGTTCTGAGGTCTTGAGAGCTAAATGAATGTTTTGATGAACAAACAGTTCTTCTTAGAGTGCCACTGTGCCATAGTGTTTGCACTTTTAGAGGTTAAACAACCCATGCATTGTTTACTTAAAGTTGTTTCTGCTAATTCAGCATATTTATAAAAAGAAAGATAAAAATAAATAGTCTATAGTCTCTTAATATCTCAACTGACTCTCAAGTGTTTTAGAGTCTCTCTTTTTTGTGCCCAAGTGTATCATTATCTCTTAGAATATACCTTTCAACAGAAGAATAAAAATCTACGCACCGAAGACACATACTGGATGTCCCTGCTGAGTTTGGTCTCCCTGGGAAAGTCCACTAGATCCAGAAAGTTGTCAACAACCACCTGGCCAATAATATCGTGGTGTGAAAAACGATCAAAATCGTAGACACTGAAGTGCAGCTTCCTTGTGGGCAGGTCTGCATATGCCACAGGAAAGAGGAAGACCTCGTCAAACACAGGGTTTAAAGTCTTACGATGCACCTTGGTCTGGTGCTTGGTTTTGCGGTCTGGGAGAAGGTAGATTTTTACATATGGGTCAGAGGTTCCGGAGAAGTCCTTGGCAGGGAGGTCTTGGGCTCTGTGAATCTTGACAATAAGCTGCTCCAGGTCACAGTCATATTTAAGAATAAAATGGAGGCGTCCACAGCTGCCCACATGACTGCTTCGATTGTCCTCGCCATCTAGGGATCGTTGTTTGTAGAGTTCTGGTTTTAGCTGGCCCAAACTCATTCCAGTTAGAGAGTCCTGCCTCTGGAACTGGGATACTGTGAAGTCAGGGTTAGACTGGTTCATCTGACGCCGAATTGAACTTTGCCTGTTGACAAATAGTAGGAGTTAAAGAAAATTTACTGGATGTGAGTCTTACTTGGTTAGCCAAATGAATAAATGGGATGTCTCATTCTAAAGAAATATTTTTAGTCAGGCCTTACATCATCAAACAATGATAATAATTCATCATAAACAAATTCAAAACCAATAGTCAGTCTAACAAATAAATATGTCAAGTTAAATGCAAAGTTAGTGAGTCAATAATCTATTGACAGACCAGAAGCCAGAATCTGTTTTACGATAAGTGTTACTTTATCATGGTAAAAGGATGAATGTCTCAGTTATGTATGTAACCCTCATTCCCTGAAAGAGGGAACAGAGACGTTACGATGGAAGGCCGACAAATAAGAGTTTTGCAAGAAATGCCAATCTACTTCGAGTGTACCTAAATCAAGCCAATGCACATTGCATTTCATAATTGCATCAGCTGTGCTGCATCGTGACACGCATTTGTAAAAAAAAAGCAGGTACAGCACATTCTTCAGGTTTTCGCTGAGCTGCTGAGCCGCTGACATGGCTGTCCCAGCGGGGCACAGCAGGTGTGGCGACGGGTTGTAACGTCCATAGCCCCCTTAAGGAACCTGAAGACCAGGTCACGTTTCCCAACCAACTTCCCAAACAACTGGCAGTGGGTGGTTTCTGGAGAGGCATATTGGTCTACCTGAGTGGCCCTGAAATGCCACCAAATCAGCTGGACCACCTGGAGATGGAGACACCACTCTCCCGGTAGGGCAGTCAGTGAAACTTGTTGGCCACACGGTTGAGCAGCCCGGGGACATGAATAATCTGAAGCGAGCTCAGATGCTTCTAACTCCAGAAGAGGAGATGGCAGCATGGACGGGAGACCACCTTGACGGTTGATGTACGCCATGGACGCATTGTTGTCCATGTGGACAAGCGCATCTTTGCCCTGTAGCGGCCTCTTTAGACGGCTCAGAGCAAGACGTACTGTAAGCAACTCGAGGCAATTGATGTGCCAATGCAGATGTGGACCCGTCCAAACCCCAACAACTGCATGGCCTGCATGGGGGAATTAAGGCAAGACACGGCAGGTGAAAACATTGATTTTTCATGCAGTGGTCAATTTTGAGATTTTGGGCCAGTTTGCTCCCTCAGCGTGTTAACCTTCAGTCTGTGCGCCGGTGCTCTGAAGCATTTTTTATTTAGTTCAAAATCAGATTTAATGTTATACTTTGACAAACTATACATCACTAAAAAAATATAAGACTCAACTTTCAGTATTTGAACCCTATTGTATTCTGGGAAACTTATAGTGACAGTTATGTCTTAATTTGTTTCAGGAGTTATGAAATGAAGAAAATGAGTCGATACCTTTAATATGAATTATGAGCATCAGCTGGTCCATTCAGAAAACAAACTCTGTGCTGTCGCCATGACACAAAACAACATCCCTCAGGGCTTTAGCTCAAAAATGTGCAGACTTGGAGAAATATTGATAGATTCTCATAGATTCACATCATATTTATATAGACAATATTTATTGAATTTATACTAAAATGTGTCAATGTAATCATTATGAGCGCTTCTTACTGAGATGTGCCGTGTTTTCAATTCATACCAATAGCCTGAGGGCGTTCTCTGCACAGAATATTCCATATATGGAACATGAAGAAGAGCCATAACCATGTGACATTCCAGGAACTGCCTGACGTAAACACAGCTAACAAAGATCGCTGTAGCATGCAGATAAAGATGTTTTGAAGACAATAAACATGATTGCAATGATATTTGAGTTACCTTTGTTCTTCAAGCCGTGCCAGGTATTTTCATAATAACAGATTATATTTATAATGTAATGCTAATCGATATAGATTTTTTCATTGTGCACAATACAATAAATAATATATTTTCTGTCAGATTTTTTTATTTATCTGAAGCCAAATTAGATCACAGAAGATTATTTAAAACTCTCGACTTACGTTAGAAAGTAAGTTCGGAGTACAAACATGGTTTTAATCTCATAAATGGTCGTGTATTGATGGTGTGCTAAGCTAACATGCTAGCTCGCCCAGGTGCACCTGCCACCTGCCAGACCATGATTTTTTATTTTTTTCTAAATATGAATGCTTAATGAAATGTTTCAGTGCATTTGATACAGTTTTAAATGTGAAGCTAGAACCTTAATAAAATATATTAGGGTTTGAAACTATGAACAGCCTGTCAATTAACAGTCATTAGTAGCTATAATGCAGACAAAAAAAAAATGCAAATTTATAGCCATAACCAATCTGGAGAGGTGTGAATGTGTGCATGGGGAGACTGAGACTGAATGGGGTTCATTTGCACCACAAAACAATAGAGACAATAGACTGAATAGATGACTTAGAAGATGACTAAACATCAGTTTGCATTTTAGAGTCTAATCAAAATAAAGTAATTTGACATGATCTTGAAAAACATTTAACTAAATACAGAGTTTTAGACTTATCGTTTTCAGATTTTAAATATAAAATGCTCACTCATGGCTTTAGCTGCAGTACATTTCTAGATAGCTACAGGGCCAACATCAATTTTATTTTCATGAAGATGTTTCATAAAAATACATTTCTAATAACTTTACAAAAATTTGAAGCTATTCAAAAAATGTTTTTCATTATGACAATAATTAATTCTACATTTACAATAAACTACCAGGTATCAGCTTTCAAATGAGATCATACTTGTGGTTTTAGAGCAAAGGGTTCATGAACTGTATCTGTTTCAGTTTGGGTATGTCATTTCTGTGGATTTTTCAAAAGTGGGGTTGAAGCTTAACATGTAAAAAAAAATTCCAAATGACAAATTAAGGTAGTTATTTCATTATAGTTTGTGAACTTGCGCCTTTAGATTTGTACTGGAAATCACCAGAAGCTAGCATTCTAATGCGTGCTCACGTGGAGTCCCCATTCGCAGAAATATGTCGTGCCTGTAATCATTATAAAGCTCTCAGTCTCCTACACAGCGCTGTCTAATCCAAATATGGGCATTTCCTTTGTAGAAATAACCAACCACGAAAGTTTCCCGGGAAATCTTTAGCCGAAAACCACATCTGATTGGTCAATGTGTCAAGGTGTAAAGTCACCGACAGGAGATCGAAAAGGGGCCTACATATGGTGCAGGTATGGACATTCAGGCTGTAAAAAGATAGGGAGATTAAATTAGTTATAGATGGACATACAACAACATCGTTTGCAGTTTGCATGTTGTTATGTGTGTTTGTCAAGGTAGTTCTAATCAGCTTAAGGCTATTTCTATGAATAATTTATGAATTTCCATGTGTTTTAAATATTATGCAATACTGATATTAATGAACTGAATATATATTTTGTTTGTATATTGGGGGTTTCAATAGAAATGTATGAAATTATACAATATAAAACTTTAAAGGCCCTTTTCTCAAAATTATTTTTTCTCACATTTAGAGTCAGATATATCCACTTCAGTAGTACCTTCAAGCAGCAACTTTTCCATTATTATCCTTTAACTATATTCTGAAGGCTTTTACAGAGGAATTTGTTGATGTATTATTCCTATCCTGAGTTATAGGTCCTTTTACTCTAAAGAACGTAGCAAAAATAGATTTTTTTGTTTAAGGCTATTGTCTGTATTCTCTAATTTACTAAAGCACAACATAAGATCCAGAATTTCCCTTAGAAAAGACCCTTCATCTAAAGTCAACACAAAGAACCAACAATTGAAACCTGGTCCTTTCCAACTTCCAAGTTTTGTTCTTGGAAATGTATGTAAATTAGCACATATTTTAGTATATATGGCCACTTTCGCATATTAAAATATTAATTTACACAAAACTTGTAAACTTCATACATTTTTTTTCTTATGTTTATGCCAGTAATAAACTGGAGAACATTCACAGTGATATCTTCACCGGTAGTGTCTCGCCTTAAGAAACCCGACTTTGTCGGTACCCCTTGTCAGCCAGGCACAGCCAGACATGCCGTTCCCAGAGACCACGCAGCAACCTTCATCACTGGAAGCGCGAGATACGTCGCATTTCAAAGTTCTTGTAGAACATCTGGATCATGCCCCCCCCCCCCCCCCCCCTTGTGGAGGTCTTTCAGTGCCTAAACCTGATGGACTTGCAACAATGCTATAGTGTGTATGGCAAAGGCGGCTTCCCCACAGGCCTGATAAGCCTCGTAGGATAGATCAGACGAGAGCTCACAGGCCCGAGAAGGGAGACACAGATTCCCGTTGAGGTGGAGTTAAGGCACAGTTGCATAGCAACGGCCAGTTCCACAGGGGAAATCAACGTGTCAAGGGTGATGGGGGGGGGGGGGGGGGGGGCAGTAAAAGGTGCCGTCCGTGACTTAGTGACCTCTTCATACACCAGAAAGAAAGACACCAGGGCAAGAACCAGCCCAAACCGTCCCGAGAAACCAAACGTCCAGCCTCGAGGGATTCGACGCAAGCCTGATCCTCTCAGTGATAGCCATTATTTCAGGGTCTAACTCCATGCTATGGTTGCGGAAAGAGGCAGCACAGCTGAAATGTCATTCCCAAAAAAAGTCAGGCTCACCCTCTGATGTGGAGATTGATGATACAATTATCGCTGATGCAATTATCGCATGCCGTTTTAGGTACACTCAAAGTAGATTGGCCTCTCTAGCGAGATTCCTGTAACACCGAGATTGACCAACTGAAAGGGAACTCTCCTTCACTGAGTTTCGCAATGTGAACACCTTTACACATGGCCATATTCCCTTTATTCCATAAAACACACTTTTGGTGATGAGGAAGGGAGGAGATGGCTGGATGAAAGGATTTTGTTTGAATAAGTAATTCATGTACAGTATTAAATCCAAATTTTATATTTATGTGATGCGATCTGGAAAAAACCGTCGGATGTCGCACAGGTACGTTTTCAGTAAGGTCTAAAAATAGTTATATATATATATATATAGTATAATAGTTAGTAATAGTTATGTAAATTATATTCTATAACATATTGGGCCCTATCTTACACCTGAAGCAATGCAGCACCAAGGGCAAAACAAGTGTTTTTTGCTAGTTTCAGTCTGACGCAGTTATCATTTTCCCATCCTGTGCCGTTGGCGCGTTGCTATATTGAGGCAACAGAAATAGACTGCGCCATTGACCAACTGAAACCTTGGTGTAAAGTCAATGGCGCAATATATATATATTGTTATTTAAAGTTATTTTAAAGTTATTTAGATGCTTTTTTTGATTGATTGATTGATTGATTGATTGATTGATTGATTGATTGATTGATTGATTGATTGATTGATTTCATATCTACACACCAAACCTACAATTCATTCGCTTTAAGTTCAATCAGATCGATTGAGGTGTTTACATGAAGGATTTTCAGTCTGACTGAAGTATCAATCTGATTACTAACTAATTATATGGGTGCATGTAAACATAGTATGACTTAATTCTCTTACAAAATCTCATCAAAAGCAGTATGATTGATGCAAAAGACTTGATACTTCCTTATTCAGGAATGCTCTTATCATTTTATGCTGTCATTTTAAAATGTCCAAGAAAACACTGCAAACTGATGGGTCTGCCTTAACATTGTCCAATTTTAAAGTAAAAACTGCATCTTTTTGAGGTCAGTGTCCTCGAATATAGAGACACTTAGTGATAAACTCTGATTAGAGACCAAATTGACCTTTCAGCCAGTTCTATTGTTGAGAGACTGATGTTTTTACCAGAATCCACTGAAGTAATTTTAGAAGGATGAATTACCTGACACAGGTCGAGGAGGGATCTGTGATTTGCCTCTGCATGCGTGTGTTGCCATGGACACCATTTTCTTGAGTTTTAGACTCTACCTCCAGCGGAATATCAGGTGAAGTGTGGCTTATTTTGAGGGCTGCCTCAGGCACTGGCACTGCAGGAGGAGATCCTGGAACCGCCGGAGAGACTGGAGTGGGCGGCACTGTTGTCTCTTTTACCACCGAACATCGGGCATTATTCCGGCGGTCGAGGGTGGTGTCCACCTCTGGACGCTGGGGCTGAAGGGGTGGAGGAGGAGGATAAGGAGGGTCTGAATGTCCCTCCTTGGTGCTTGGAGAGAGGCTTCGCTCGCGCCATGGAATCCAGCACAATTTCCATGAAACAAAGAGAGAGACTCCAAACAGGGCCAAGCCACAAGCGGTCACCACCAATGACAGCAGGCTAATGGATATGTCTACGAAGAAAGAATTGAGTGCATACAAAAAGAGGGTGAGGCAGAAATATAGGCCACATACATATGTTAATTTTACACAAATGCTTTCTAGAAACATGATGTATGGGATGCTTAGACTTCAGGGCTGTTGGGAGCACAAGTTGTTCAGGTCCAAATAAGACTTTAAAAACTAGTATTTCAGTTCTGTACATGCAGTTCAGATTTAATACAAATTTGTTTTTCACTTACCAACACTTTTCAATAATTAATTAGGTTGTATAATGCAGTTGTCACTGTTATAAGAAAGTCTATTTGTACACAAAGGAATGGACATCATTTTCTGCATTGTGTGAGTGGCAAGTGGAATTACATCAAAAATGCAACAATGCCATTTAATAGAAATCAAATTATAGAATACATATCATATCACACTTGTGCATTTCAATATTCAATGAATAAAACTGTAAATATTATCACAAAGCATTTTCACAGTATTGGTTTAGCATTTTTAATCTGTGACTTTGAAGGACTCATAGAGTCAACAGGCTTCAATGGCCTATAGCATTGAAACCTGTCTACAGTAGTCTATATCAGACACCAGTAACACTCATTTCAATAGATCAGAGATTACGGTTCATTGGAAAGGTGATTTAAAAACATTGGTAGAGCTTAGGAGAAACATTGCATTCACAAAAACAATCTTAGGATCATATATTCTGAAGTATATCATCAAAAAAAAAAAAAACACAAAAAAAAAACAGCAAATTGGCTCTATTCGTTTCACAGCCTGAAGTCTGAAGATGTTTGAGCAGCTGCTGAAAATTTAAAGAATAATTCAATGGACCTCAAGTTAGAGGCTACATGTCATTTACTACCTTTTCCTCAAACCTCTCATATAGACACTACATTAGAATATTATTTAAAACATGTGGCACCTGATTTACTTTGATTTTCCGTTTGTACAGTTTCCTTGTTCCGATTTTCAAAAAATAAAGCTCCTTAGATTCTAGCCCGTTCTCATCCTTTAACGTCATATAGAACGCTATATGCAAAAACGGCGCTATACTACGCACATGGCACCGTTTATCGTTAATATAACACGCGAACCCAAGACGTTATAAATCCTTTAGCGTGAATATGACACGCACACCCTACCCCACACCTAAACTTAGCCCTCACAGCACGTGTTATATTAACGATAACGGGTGCCATGTGCGTAGTATAGCGCCGTTTTGTCATATAGCGTTCTATATGACGTTAAAGGATGAGAATGCGTTGCAGATTCCTACATTAAACTAGCCCTATTCGGCACACTGTATTCCCAAGACACCTAACTGAATGTCTATTCTAAGACAGTGCCATTTAAAACATGGATATTGTCACTGTGATGATTAGCCTTAACCACCAGTTACTCTAATGAAATCCATGAACTTTAATTAAAATCAGGAACTGAAGTTAATTAGCAGTAAGCAGTAAAAAACAGAACCCTCACACAGTTCATTCAAAGCATGTGACATGTTTAATTAGGATGGACAAAACTGGTTTAATTTAACTCCACAGAGATGAACCCTGTTGGACAGGATCACCCATTGGACAGTCAAGGCTCCTTACAGAGAAAAAGGACACTAATGCAACGCAGACTGCTTTTGGTTATTATCCAGAAATATTTGACTGATCAATGTCATGACTGACCAATCAGAATTAAGTATTCCAGATTTATGATTAATAATTATTAATATACTGTAAGTATATTGATTTGCTTTCACCGCATTAGCTACGGCCCTGATAAAAGCAAATGGCACTTTTGTATATTCACACACAACAACAAACGTTTTTAAGCCAATTATTTATAAATATTGTTGTGGTGTGTCAGTAGGAATTATCAAATTTCCAAACATTCCCTTTGACATCCTTTAATTGTAATAATCCAGTGAGATTTGTGTAAGCACAAGGAGTCTGACAACAGCCAGTATGCTCCACACGGAAGATCTCATCTCACCATCATCGAGTCTGTGATTACATTAAGATTTATATTAGCATATGGTTAATGGATTGATTGGGGAATACTAAGAAACCCACTGCTGCTGTGAGTCTCCTTCTCTGAAATAATGCTCTGGTTGGGAGACAGATACTGCACATTATGCATTTTTTTCTAGTGGCATAAAATAATAGTCTTTAATGGGTCTCTTGCTACTTGCTCCACATTTATTAGGTTGGACCGTCAGGTACATGAGGAACCTGGGAAATCTGATCACGGGTTCCAAATGTTGAAGAAAATTGGGCATATGCCTTGCTGTCTGTCTAATTCCCATTAGAAAGCTGGCTAGTTGTTTCCTACCATAACTATCTTATATCGAATGCTGAGAGTTTCAGATAATCATACTTAAAACCCTTGGTATTCTGAGACAACCAATATGGGTGTAACTTTCTTAAACCTGTTTCAGAATGATTGTGGATCAAAGGACATTATCTAATGAAATTACAATTCATGAATAAAAAACAGTGTTATTAAAATGCTTTTTTTTGACATTGTACCATGGATTTATATAGAAAATAAAATGTACTTTTAAATTGCAAGCTATATTTACTACAGTTCAAAATGCACAACTAGCGCTGGCTTAATCTTTCAAAGAAACAGATTATCCAGTTAAAAAGCAATGTTGAACATATTGAAAGAAGAAAACATTAGTGGAAATGAAAGAAAAAAAATGGTTCACAATTTAGAATAATAGAGAGTCATTAATAGATAACTAAAGTAATGCAGGACAAATGAGTAGTACTGCATTAACGCTTCGGCTATTATTACTAACCATTGGAAAACAAATTATAAAGATTTACCAATTAATTATCAATTCCAACATTAACATGTGTCTGAAATGTGAGCAATATATAATAGCATTAGAGTAGCAAGGTATTAGCAGGTAATAAACATGTAACAAACACGTAAAAAAAATATTATTAGTTACAGCTCTATGAGATAACTAATGAGGATTGGAACTATTTTAGATCAATTAAACTGTTTCATTATGAAACCATGGCATTTTTATGGCTACTAGATAGAACTACACCTGGACTATTAATGCTTTTTTTTTCATTAATAGCCCCCCTTCTTCTTTTATATGGCAGCAGAGACAGCAGCTGCCAAACACTATTTGATTTGAGCTGTCCCTGTTGAGCAGAGTCCTCTAAAGCAGCCTAACTCATTCCAGTCAACCGAGTGTGTCAGTTACACTTCAAAGTGAAAGCTCCACAATGGCTCATATCTAGTAACCCATAGAAACATTCCAACACACAAAGAGCTTCAAAGAGCTCTGTAGCTGAGATTCCCACTGCACTGCAGCTGCCTGTACGAAAGCATTTTTTTCCAAATATGTTTATTGTCCTTTTCTCATTTTTTATAACAACAGAACAAGTTCACACGTTACACCCTTTTACACATACATCTTCAATTTACACTTCTTAAAAAAAATAAAATAATAATAGTAATAAAAATAATAATAATAAATTAAAAAAGAGAATAATAGTAAATTAATTTCTTAGAGATAGTATTTACACAAAGTCTTATTCTGTAAGTTTTTCAGTAAGGTCTACATTCCCAGTTTACATCATATTTATGTATGGCTCCCACATCTGATCAAAGTCTTTCCTCTTGCATTTAACAATGCAAGTTAGCCTTTCCAGTCCAATACAGTTTGATATCTCCTTTTTCCACATTCTCATGGACGGAGCATTCATACTCTTCCAGCATAATGCAATAGCTCTTCTGGTTTGAAACAGACCAAAGTCTATAAGTTGAATCTGTCTTGATGTTTGTATAAAGTCCGTTGGATACATTCCAAGAATACAAAGTTTTACATTCAGAGGAATTTTTATGTTAAACATATTTGACATACATTTTATAACCTCCTTCCAGAAGTTTTGTATTTCTGGACATTCCCAAAGGCAATGATATAATGTACCTTTATTATCCAGGCATTTAGAACACACATCTGGAATATTACCGGACATTTGATGAAGTTTAACACTTATATTGCAGTAATTTAAACCTTGTATTTATTGTCCGTGTTTGTGCTTTAAGACATGCATATTTCCAATCAGCCTCATCTATATCTTCCTGTATATCCATTTTCCAGGCATGTAGTTTGTCCAATGTTCATTCAGTACTGTGTTTGACCATTAAATTATAGTACACAGATACGTGACCTTCTAAATTTCCAAGAGCTATTTCTTCTAATTTTGATAAAGATGGCATACAGATTATATGTTCTTCCTTTGATAACATGTAACTTTTCAACTGCAAATACTTAAAAAAAAATGCTTTTGGGGGATTGTATATTTCTGGCACAGCTGATCAAATGAAAGTAAAACACCATCTTCATATAGATCCATAATTTTCTGAATGCCTCTCATATTCCAAAACTTAACTCCTCCATCTTTAGGTATAAATTGTTCATTACCTCAAATAGGAGTAAATTGGGATAATTTCGGCATATCTCTAATACGCTTATGTGCAGCGTGCCAGATTGAAACAGTGTTTTTGAGGAAAGGGTTTTTGTTTTCTTCTTCAATGACTTAATATCTGAGGAGTATAGATAAATTTTGTATGGTATATGTCTACCCAAGCTGGAGGCACTGTTTAATTCTGAACATTAAAGTCCCTGTAAAGTCAAAATTAAGTATGTGTTCTGAGTTTGTCACACCACAGAAAAATGAGTTATTAGCCACCCAGCCAAATTTGAATGATAAAAAAAGCCGGCAAGTACATAAAATAAGCTATCAAAATCTTGAAAAATGACCAGTTATCTCTGTTCTCAAACGCTGGGGGCGTGTCCGCTGGCTGCGCTGAAACCACGCCCATTAGCGGGAAAGCTGTCGACGGTGATATTAGCTGATACTGCTTTTGGGACGGGAGGATGAATGCTGAGGCGGGAGATAGTCGTTTCGGCCCCGTTCACCAGTAGCGGATCATCAGTAAATCCTAGTTGTCTCTGAGGAAAGTTTATAAAACTATCCAGTGTAAAATGATCACTTCAGAGGCGGGTGTTGATGGTGATCCTCAGCTCTTCATCAAGGTTGGTTCTCTAAAAACCTCTTCTTGATGTGATCGTTTTTGTGGAATTTAAATAAAGATACCAATCTGTTTTGTACATGATCGCATCCAGGTAGTAGCCTATGCATTTCTGTGTTGAAGGCATCGCTAGATAGAAAACTGTAGGCTCGGCTGTAGTTGTACTGACAGTCACTCGTGATTGAGCGGTGAATGCGAATGTGCTCGGGGAGTGTTATTGTGTGTTAGGGGAGAGATCAGACTATGTGCGTCATCAAATAGGGGCGTGTCCAGGAGCTCATGGGCTACAGTGCGTCATCGAGCCCTGTTTTAACCCCGCCCAAACAATCCGTAAAATTGCAAAGGTGAAAAACTGTTTAACGGTCTAACTCCGTATTTCTGTACTTCACAGTTCACAGCCTTTTAATATGTTTTAGCAATACATATGCAACATTTATAATGTGTTCTTGTGAACTGTGAACTTGTGAACTTTTTTGTAGAATTGCCTTTACAGGGACTTTAAACAGTGTTTAATGTTCAGCATTATACAGAAGTTTAATGCTGAAGTCAGCTGGGCAGCCATATAGTACCATCTAAAATTTGGAAGTCGAAGCCCTCCCCTTTAATAGGGCAGGTGTAATAGCTTAAGGCGAAGTCTAGCTTTTCTGTCATTCCTAATAAATTGAGAAATTAGTTTGTTTAGTTTATCATAAAACATGTTTGAAAATGGCAATGGGAGTGTTTGAAAAAAGTATAAGAATTTGGGTAGAATAGACATTTTAATTATGTCAATATGTCCGAACATATCTATATAGATATTGGTAAATTTGACCATTTTTTTAATGCTTCTGTGGTTCTTTCCACCAGGGGATCGTAATTTATTGAGAGGTAATTGAGAGTAATTTCACTAAGGTGTTGGTTGGTTTAACATGTTGGTTTAACACCATAGAGATCACCCAACTGTGTAGATTCTACGTTGACTGTGGGATGCTTTTGTAGAACTTTTCAGCTTCTTGCGGCGTGTGTAGCACCCGAAGCTTGCAAGGGTTATGCTGAAATCCACGGAAAGCGTTTATATCAACAAACAATTTTGTGACTGGATTAAATCCCCGTCGAATCCGTACTGTCTCTGCTGAGAGATCTTGAGCAAACGATATCTTGACCCCGTCGTGCATGATGTCTCGCCGCCGTGATTCACGGTAAACAAATTCTTTCTCCTGAAACTTTAAGAAGCGGATGAGTATTGCTCTGTTTTTGTTGGGCTTCCCAGATCCGAGTGTGCGATGAACCCGTTCTAGGGTGAATGATTTGTCTGGTCCCAGCCATTGTGTCAACTTCTCGTTTATAAATTCGAGGAGAGTTTTCTGACCATCGGCGCCCTCTCGAATACCATAGAGCCGGAGGTTTTTCCTTCTGTCTCGGTTCTCCAAGTCGTCAGTCTTTGATTCGAGGTAAACGATTCGTTTGATGGCTGAATTGAGTGCGGCTTCCGTTTTCTCAAGTGAATGCGGCCTTCAGCCTCCTCAATACGCGTTGCATTAGAAGAAGCATCTCGTTTTACATCAGACACTTTGCTTTCCAACATGACCATTGAGTTCACCAAATCAGTCAAACGGGTATCAATGCTGTCCAACTTCGTTCCGATCTCTGCTCGAAGTGATTTCAGTTCGCTTAAAACTTCGGCTAAGCTATCCATGTGGTTAGCTTCCACTTCCTCTGGTGAATTCGACGAAGTTGTTTTAACGCTGCCCTTGCGTGCACGAGTAAAGATGTCACACTGTTTAGTTGATGGAGGTTTTGACATATCAACGGCAAAACTTTGCTCGAATATTGTGAATATCGTATTTATAAGGGGTTTTTATAATAAATTGTTTCTCTGAGCCTCTGCGCTAAGCTGCCATCCAGGTTCTGGCCATGCGACACCCCCACAAAAGCATTTGTTATTTGTTAAAGCATTATTTTTTATTTATTTATTTATTTATTTTTATATATTTTTTTTTTTGTTGTGAACAAACGGAAAATATTATCAATTTTCAAATAATTGATCAGTTTGGCTAAACAGAATGCAAAGAATGTGAATAATTATTATTTTATTTTTTATGTGCATCAAATTTGACCAAAAGTTGCTCATTTTGAAATAAGGTATTAAATACTAATAATGCAGCAAACATATCTATACATTTTAAAAATGCTGTTTTCAAATGCAAATGCTTTTACGCAACACATGTACTGAAATATCATATGGAAAAATGCAGGGTTTTTTTGTATACATCTTTACAAACTAGGACTATTACACATGATCCTAAACCGCTAAAAAAGTGCAATATCAACATTTAAAAGTACTAGGCTAGGCGGTACTTTGGCGGTACTTTGGCTAGGCAGTATCTTGTCACATGCCAAAGCTCAGAGTGGATATTCTAGACCCTCTGACCCCATTCCGCAGCTTTCTGTAAAGCGGGATTGAGAAGATGAAATGGGATTTCCAATAAGAGGTTAATAAAGCGATGGAACTCCACCCTGTGGTCTTTCACGTTGCAGCCCTTTCTCTGAACCAAAAACCGAGCTGAAGAATACCAAATGTTAATTATGCCAAGCATTTTCATAAGAAGGGGGATTAACGAATGAATTAACAATGTTAACATGGTATTCAAAGAAAGGGGACCATTCCGGTACAGTGAGATGCTAGATAATTATTGTTTTGCATCTTTCTTTTCACTCTGGCTTCATGCTGCTGATTATTTAATGGTAGTTTACACAGCCACTTGGTCTGAATGTCCTGAACTCCCATAGAGAGAAAAAAAAAAGTTTGCTGCAAGACTGATCAAATGCATATCCAAGCTATTGAAGCTACTGTAAAATAGCATAACCCTCTACCGTTCATAGACTGTAAAAAAAAATGGACATAATCATGGGCGTCAGTTTGGTTTGAAATGTGCTGGGGACAGAGACGCATTCGAAAGGGTATTTTCAAAAGTGCTGGGTACAATAATGCATTCATTCTTTTTTTTTTTCTCTTTCGAGTAGGTCATGTTTTGAAAGACGATGTCCTGTAGCTTCCTGATGTAGAATTTTTGCCTAGCGTGTCGGGACTCGGGGGGTTCGAGGTTCTAATCCGCACTTGAATAGTTTTTTTTTTCCCCTCATCAAAACCAATAATGTTTAGCAGTGGTTGAATTGATATAATGTTTATCAGTGGTTGTATATGTTTTGATTAGGGCAAAAAAATATACGAGAGCGGATTAGAACCTGTGAGAAAAAGGGACACGTTTGTGTGCATTTTGATTTGTGATGTCACCGGAACGAATCTCCACAACGGATTGAAGTGCGTTTCCGAGAGAAGACAACACATTTCAGAGCTAGATCGCCTGTTATTTAACAATCAAATGAATGATGTTAACTGGAGATGTTTTATTTGTATTGGTACATCTGTGCCGCGAGATGTTTCAAAAGTGGTGGGGACAAAATCGACCCTGGCAAAAAGTGGTGGGAACATGTCCCACCCGTCCCCCCCGTAAATGACGCCTATGGACGTAGTGTCAGTGACGTCACCCGTAGGTTTCTGAAGAGATTTCTGAAGGCCAAAGTGGGCGGAGCCGGCCGTCGCCATCTTCGCAGCCATATAACCAAAAATGGGCAAAGAGATGGGATTAGCTGAGGTGATGTGACCGCTAACAGACAGCAAACAAACAGCTAGTAGTGACATCAGCGGCAATCCACTGGACACTCAAGCCCCTGCAGAACTTTAAGGCTTAATATAATTTAAACAGATGAGTTACAAAAAAATTCACCCCTCTCACAATTGTCATGAAGGGCAAAATTAGCTATAGACAAAAAAAAAAAAAACACACACACTTTTTATACCAGGCTGTAAACATTTGTTTTCTGCTTTAAAGTTGGGCACATTAAAGTGGTCAAAGGGACTGACTCTCTTTTGGAGCCTGTCTCTAGTGGCCAGTTGATGAATTGCAGTTTAAGTCACTTCCGTGTTGGATTCAAGAGAGAGAGCGGTAGATTGATGCTTGGCTCATTTCCTTGCCAATGTTTTTTTTTTTTTTTTTTTTTTGGAAAGAGATGACTATAGTTGTGCATTGTGTCTTAGTTAATCTACACAATATATTATGTGAAGTAACAGATGCCACATTTGAATCAAATGCAACAATTATCATCTTAGACAATGTTGCTTCAGCTATAATGTAGTATCTAAAGAATAATAATAACAATAGTACTAATTAAAAAAAAAAACTGATGAAATGTGGTAAATGTGTAATGAGTAAGGCTATTTCAAGGGACATGGCATTAAGAGAATGGATTTTAATAAGGACTGGATTGGTGTGGAGCTGTAAAGGGTTCATCCTACCACCATTTCCTATAATCTCTCACAGCTACAAGTCAAAGTGTGTATACTCTGCTGAGGTATTAGGTACTCAATTTCGGTTTTGGCATGTTTATTAATTTAGAATTGAAGAGTTCAGATGCAAAAGCCTCTAAGTGCCATTTGAAATTTTCTTCTAGAATGATAATTTTTATCAAGCTTGTATATTTAAGTTCAGTGATTTCACTTAAATGGCAATGATAATTACCTATTAATTGTTATTTAAGTGAAATTACTGAACTTAAATATACAAGTTTGATAAAAATCATCATTAAAGAAGAAAATTTCAAATGGCATTTAGAGGCTTTTGCATCTGAACTCTTCAATTATTATTATTATTAGATTATTTAGTTAATGATATTAAATGGACAACCATGAAGGTTCCTGGATAAAGCTGAGCTAAGTGTTTCAATTAAGGAAACAATTGTAATAATTCATGGATCAAACAATCTTTTGGCACCCAGTGATTCATCCATGTCATAAGGAACACCTTTTCTCAGAGTAATGATGACAAATAGCCTATGTGGGGTGGGTTGGGGGATCTGATTTTCTATGAATTCCTAAAAATATCAGGTAAGATTGAAATAAGGTCTGCTGCATTAACTGCAAATAAATAAATAAATATAACATATACACGATTTATTTATTAGATCATTAACTGTAGGCTATTTCATTATTGTTGTAATTCGTTCCAAATCATGAGAGAAATACCGTTAGCATTTCTCTACAATTTCTGACAAAAGAATTTGAGTCTTTACACCAAACTCAGACACCGAAAAATAAAGTAAGATAAAACATGAAAGTGGTCGACATTCCTCAAGCGTGATCACACCTGGAGGTTGATTTAATAAATTGCTGAGCAACAAGTCAATAGCCTAGCTATGAGAAAAAAAAAGCCTAGATAGCCTATGAAGTTAAGATGAGACTGTATTAACCTTGTTCGTGATGCTGAGGGGGGGGGGGGGGGGGGGGCGCATACAACCGTTATGTATAGAAGTGTCGCCTACCTGAGTCCGAATACCTCGGCCTGGCAAGGTCTCGAAAATAATAAATGAAATCCAAACAGTTTTCGTTCTGAACCTCCCCTTTAGAACAAAGATCCGATAAGAGTTCTAGTGCTTTTTGACAAATCTCGTCCTCTCTGTCGACAGGCATTTCCCACCAGCATCCTTCTGGATTGTGGAGCTTCTAAAGCGCAATCCCCTCACAGAGAAACATCATCTCACGGACGGCATCCCACTCTCGCGGACAAACCGAGCTCTTTATAACGTGGAAAGTGTTTTCTTATTATAATTATTATTCCCTTTAAGAATTCACTCGACACGGTAAAGTTCTTGCTTGACGTGATCCCAGTCGCTACTCAAATGGAGTCAGAAAACAAAATCCACCGGTTGAATCTTCAGACACACTCACGAACTGAAGTGTGAAGCAGAAGCTCAATGTCCACGCTCGCCGTGGTGCTGAAGACAGTGCGCATGCTCACAGCCTGTTCCAAACGTAATGTGTCTTGGTCCTTTAAATAGTCGTTTTACAGCTGAAGCTGGGTAAGAATCATTTTCTACCACAAAACCAGTAAGTACAATATTCATACAGAAAAACCTGCGAACTCTAAATAGAGTTACGTGTGATACTTCTCATGATACGATTTTAGTTTGGAAAATCTTAAAGCCAATGAAAAGCCTGCATATGATCTAGCCTATCTTGGTGGTGTTTTACACAAATAGACTAAGACTGACCATTGCCTGATGGTAATTTGTTCAATATTAGCTATTTTATTCTACAGAGGTGGAACAAATATCAATTATTACATTACTTATTTAAAGGATGAATATTGCAGATAACTGAAACAGATACACAGATAATTAATGGTCAGTTAATCAGTGTTTATTTGAACCTTATAAAGCAATGTAAGGTAATCTCTAATGAGGCAGAATATGAGCAGCAAAAATTTTTAACCAATTTGTTAATCTCTGAAAGCTTCTTTAAATCTTGTTTAAAAAATTAAACATGTAAGATATCAATTAGCGTGTGTGTGTTTCTTTTATTTATTTAACTTTTTTTTTTTAAATCTTCAGAATTAAATTTATCAAATAATAATTCTTAGCCTATATTATATTTGATACATTATTAACACTGCACCATAGTCAAACTTTTTTCATCACACTTAGTCAACGATTTCCAAGAGACTGTCTCAGTGACAGCGGGTATATGCCCAATGTGAACAGAAGTGCAAAGACCTTGTCGAGCACCAATAATGAAGATGCATGCACCTTGTTGGAGAGCACTGCCTGATCATTCATCACATGCTCCTTCAGAGGAGAGTGCACCATTTTTGATACTGAGGGCATCTTTCTAGACAAATGTGAATTAAGTACAAAATATGTGGAATAAAAAAACAATAAGGACAAACTAAATAGTGAATATGGTTGATTCCACTGTCAGCCTAATGTTCACCCTAAGCAGAAACCTAACATGACTGAAACTTTTAACCCTTGCATGTGCTATAGGAAACATATGTCACAAGTAATTAGGCAACCCCTGCGGCCAGACAGTTTAAAATTAACAAATACAAAACTACTTTACACTAAACTTCATTGAAACAGCAAAATTAAAACTTCACTCTTGTTCTGTTTTAAAACATTATTCTGGTGCTTTTTCATTCTAGTGTTGTTCTAACCCCAATTTTAAACTTTAAAATGTTAAAATGATAACTTTTATTACATTATATTTACTTTTTTTCAGTTTGTTTGTAAAATGTCCACACTGTTGATACAAAAATTAAACAATAAAAATAGCAGTGGTCCGTATGACTCTAATATTCTAATATTCAGAGTTGTATGTTGTAATCCTAGGTCACATGCTATTGTTTGTGAGGAATATTTTTTTAGAGTTTGTCATTCAGTGATAGCTGCCTCATCCTTCGATCTCACGCTCATTTTAGAATTCAAGGATTAGTTATTATGAATTATGTCATTAATGACTCACCCTCATGTCATTCCAAGCCCGTAAGACCTCCACTCATCTTCGGAACACAGTTTGAGATATTTTAGATTTAGTGAGAGAGTTTTCTGTCCCTCCATTGAAAATGTATGTACGATATACTGTCCTTGTCCAGAAATGAAATAAAGACATCATCAAAGTAGTCCATGTGTCTACAGTGGGTTAGTTAGAATGTTTTGAAGCATCGATTGACCGGAAGACTACAGTGCTGAATAAAGTCATAGTTCTCTTATGATAGGTTCTCTCGTACTGCGTAATATTTTATGCTAGGGGAAAACCTCTTTTCCACGTGATATTGAAGCCAAAAATTATCCTTAATTTTGAATGAATGCAAAACGCGTTGTGGCAGCATGCAGACATAGGCAAGGTGGCTTAGCGTGCCTATTGGCTGTCCTGCGGCACCTGCAGCAGCCTATCAAAAGAGGCCCTTTGGTGACGGTCCAATGGGGGCGCTTCACGCCCATTGCGTCCCATTCCCGCCAAAGTGGGCGTGGCCTAGCCCTATAAATATAGCTCGATGGGCTGATATAAATATATATTTTCATCTCTTCAGTGAAGCTCACGCAACGCTGGATCCAGAGTGAGAAGCTGCGTCGTCTAAAAAACCTTCTGCGGGACGAGCCATTGCACGTGAAGTCGCTGGCCTTCATCTCACCACCTTCAAGGGATAGTTCACTTTGAAATAAATTTTTGATATGTTTTCACTTACTTCAAGGGCATCCAAGATGTAGGTGTCTTTGTTTCCACAGCATTTTCAATTTTGACATTCTTTTGGTCAAACCGTTGTTGTCTGACAGTTAAACACTGGAGGTTAAGGGGGTCCACGTCAAAGAGCATGCACAGAGAAGTCAAAATTAAACATAATTTAATGACTCGTAAATGTAAGTACACACTGGTGGCCTAAGACACGAAACGAGCGGTTTGTGTGAGAAAACGAACAGTATTTATATTGTGTTTATCTTTTGTTAACAGCCGTCGAACTGATCTGAATCAGATGTCCAACTGAACCGAACTGAACTGTCTCCAGACGTTACGCCGGAAGTGATCTCTCACGCGTCTACGTCACGCATTGGTTACATGGAGATTTCGGAAGTTTTACCTTTCACTAAACATATTTAGATATACGGGAAATCGCAATGGAGGACGATTTCGATATATCTAAATATGTTTAAAAAGTGCGTCTTTTTAAATATGCCATCCTCCTCGTCCCGAGCCCCACTCAGCGACGGGGACCGCCATGTCATCTGCGTTTCCTGCCTGGGAGAGGATCATGCAGCACTTGCACTTGCCGACGACAGCTGCCCTCACTGCGAGTTATTGCCTATGGTGACTCTGAGGACTTGCCTGGCTTACTTCTCTGAGTCTGCACCCCCACCCGCTACAGTGCCGCACCATAAAAAGCGTTGTACTCAACAGGTCCCTGAGCTTTCTCTAACACGCGAAAGCGCGCCAGTTCACCCACCATCTTCACCAGCTTCACTCGGCTCGCTCACCAATAGACAACGGCCGACGTCTGCCGTTTGCCGACGTCTGCTGGATCTGCAGAGGAGGCCAGCTGCTCTTTACTGGCGTCGGACAGAGAGGATTGGGCGAGCTCTGTGGGGGACCCACATCAAGCCAGCATCAAGTCGGAACTGATGCGTATACTCTCGCAGGCCGTGGCGAGCCTCAGCCTTGAGTGGGAGCCGCCTGCACAGCCTGCGCACAACCGACTGGATAGGTGCTTCCTTCAAATTGACCATGCCCCACCGCTTCCAGGCCCGCATCTTTTCTTCCTGAGCTTCATGAAGAAGTCGCGAAATCCTGGAACGTCCCATTCTCAGCCTGAGTGCAGTCCTCTGTCTCTGCAGCATTCTCTGTGGTGGACAGTGCAAAATACAGAGGTTACCTCTCGCTTCCCCCCCATCTCCTCGACCGGCCTCTTCAGATCTTCCGTCAAAGACTTCCGTCAAAGACTACACACTGCATGTCGCATGGTTTCTGTAAAAATTAAACCAACACACATACAGTCACCTCAGGCAGATGGTGTTTTCAGTGCAGTAAATGTGCCCACTGTCCCGCACCCACATTCACTCACGGACCACGCTCTCAATCTGCTGCCCACGACCCAGTGCCCACTAACACTACACACTGCATGTCGCTCGGTTTCTGTAAAAATGAAACCAACACACATACAGTCATCTCAGGCACACAGTGTTTTCAGTGCAGTAAATGTGCCCACTGTCCCGCGCCCACATTCACATCGCTTCACAGACATGTTAAGCTCCACGGGGCTCGCCTCGCTTGCTCTTTCACAGCAAACTGCTAAGGGTATCAAGCGCGGCCAAGATGCCCGCCACCCGCCTCACTTAATGCAAACACAGTATATATGTTACAGCTCACCAGAGCTCTCGCGTCGCCACTATGTCACGACCAGAGCCCAGATCCCATTCTACCCCTAGCTATTCATGCAGACACATAAGCACAGCTTCCTGGGGTATCAGAATGGGTGCTGAACACCATCAAGTCAAGTCAAGTATATTTATATAGCGCTTTTCACAAAATAGATTGCATCAAAGCAGCTTCACAGTATCAACCAAAACATAATTTGTTTCTTAGTGGAAAAATATCCACGTTTGGTAGAGCTGATCAATGGCATTAATAATTGGTTAATTATTTTGAATATCCCCAACTCCTGCCGCTGCACCGTGCACGTCGAATCCAGGGTAAAAACCGAAGTAGCTCATCTACTTTGAGCCAAAATAGCGGCTTGAAATAGCAAAATAGCAGCACTATTGAGCAAAGGGGCAGTAGAGCCTTTATCTCAAGCTCAGAGCGAAGGGGGCCTGTACAGCAGAAATTCTCTGGTACCGAAAAAAGACAGAAGTCTCAGACCCATTCTAGATCTAAGACAACTGAACAAAGCACTCATGAAACGCCAGTTCAGAATGCTCACACCCATATCAACGGCGGAATAGCCAAAAAGATTTGTGAAGGAGGTGTGCAGTGACACCCCCCTGTAGAGCAGATTCTTGGACCTTCCTCAGATCGCCCGAGTCAGGAAAGCTTCCCTCCCTTCCTCTTAAGGCAAGGGACCGGGGCTTCTTAGCGGACTGGGTCGTCAACCTACAACCAGACTTCCGGCCTCCAGGGTTGGATTGCTGCGCTGGAGGGGGAGCTGGTGCCGGAGGACGGCCTCGACGACGGGGAGCAGCCGGAGCTTGTACGGCCACAGGAGACGGGCCTGCAGCAGCCCGCCCCCTGTGCAGGACATGCCGCATAGCCTCCAACTGCTTCTGGGCGGCGGAGAACTCCTGGGCTAAATTCTCCACCGCGTCGCCGAAGAGGCCACCCTGGGATACGGGGAAGTTGAGAAGTTTGTTCTTCTCCGCTTCCCTCGTATCAGCCAAAGTCAGCCAAAGGTGGCGCTCCTGGACCACTAATGTGGACATCGCCAGACCCAGCGCACGTGCGGCGACTTTCGTTGCCCGGAGGGCGAAGTCCGTCCAGTGGCGCCTCCAGAAATTTTTCGTAGGGGTGGCCAGATGGGGCCAGTTAAAATCTTGGGGTGGCACACCAAAACTACAGTATAAACCATAATTTCAGAATTGTTTTCTACTGTTGTAATAAACCAGCCTGTAGAAAACTGTCAGAAAGACTTAAGGAAACTCCTACTGATATACTTTGGTTTATTGTGTAATATTTAATGTTACTAATGATATTAGTAGGGCTATATTACATTGTATATAATGATATATATTATATGATATAAGGGTCCTTGCCCCACAGCAAATTCCCAGATACTTACATAATTGTGATGAATTTAATCATTTTTAAGTTATTAGTTTGCAGTGTAAGATTACAGTTAACACCTTTAAATATTACATAAATGTATTATGAATTTTGAATACACTTAATGAGTGTAGCTATACATCAGCAGCAAAAAGTAATTCTTGAAAAAATCTGCACAGTAATTTTATAAAATCTAAATATGTTAATAAAAAAAATTACTATTAGTTCTCTTTTAAAATTCAATCAGGCAATCATGTCACAATTTTATATTTATATATTAATGTCAAGAATTCAGAAGTGCATAGCCTAAACTACAAATAAATTATATACAATTAAATTATGCTTATTTAAAATGTATTGAGCAGGCTAGGTATAACAAAATATATTGGCTTTTAATAATATTTCTGTGCGCAAATGATTACATGAAAAACAGAGAGCACACAGCGTGTATGCGCATCGCGGGTGCAGAATGATGTGCTCAAAGCAACATGGAGTCACAGTGTGCAGCAGCACTGCGCTTCATAAGTGTGCATTTAAAAGCTCATGTCACAAATCGAAGAAATGTTGAGCGCACAAATCCTAGTGCGATTTGTTCCTTTGTTTCACAGTTATTGTGCGTTTGATGCCGATTCATAATCCTTGTGATATGTATGTGTGATCTAACAGAACACGGTAGTGAGTCGTTTAAAAACAGCAACAAACTCCAAGAAAATAAAGTAATTTTATGCGAATATACAGACTTTTATCTACAGATCATGCATTTATAATGTCAATATATCATATTGGAGAGAGTTTTACCGTGCATCCAAGAGGCGCGCGTGCTGTTTGAATATGAATGGAGAATGATGACAGCCGCAGAGGAGGGAAAACGAGTTTATACTTTAATGATGTAAATATACTTCTGTCCCTCACATTAAGCTATGGAATGACTTCAGATGACTTTGTCACCCAAACTGACGTGAAAAAAAGCGGGAGGCGCCGAAAAGCGCGCTGTTTCCACGGAGCGCCATGGCATGCAGGGCAGAAGCGGTGTCTCCACGCGCACTGGAGGCATCCCTGGTTAGCCCAGAGGAAAACCCACAGGCGTAGGAGGGGAGTGAAGGGGCACCCCGCCAGGAGGAAGCGGTCCTCGGACACAGCTGCATTGCGATAGACCGCTCCACTGGGGGGATTAAGGAAAGAAAGGTACTGGAGCGGGGCGTGGGGCAACAGCACGACCCGCTCCGAGACACCAATCATCTAGCCGCGAAGGTTCGGGACCCGGTGGAGGGTTCCACGCAAGCCCGTCATTCGCGGCCGCCCGCTCGAGCATAGCGGCCATTTCCGGGTCAGGCTCCACCGACGCCACCACACCCGAAGGGGGCAGCGCCGTAGAGTCTTCACCAGAAGACCGCTCTTCCTCAGATGCCGCGATTGACATCTGATCCTCAGATGGTGCGCTGAAGGAGACAACCGGTACCGCCCGTGGGGGCTCCGAGGGAGCTCTTTCAGAAGGAAATAAAAATAAAAAAGAAGAAGAAGAAGCACTTTGAAGCACCGAAGCACTGAGGGATCAGCACGGCAGACACTTCTGGGTGAAACTGCAAGCGCTTGTGCTGCTCTCAGTCGCGTTGATCACACAAGCGCCGTCACACCAGCAGCCGTCAAAGAGTCTTCTTTCTCCAGCTCGTTTTCTCTTCAAAAGGTAAGGAACAGCAGCACACAAGCACTACTGAGAGGCTCCGAAGTAAAAAGCGTCTATGCAATGTTTACTTCCGCTTTTATATCCGCGCTTGTAGGCGGCTCGCGGAATGCAAAGATTACATGCCAATTGTTATTGGCTCATTGTTAATTCTATCAGAGGTAATAAGGCTTCCTAGTGTGATCCCAATTCGTCAGGGAACTCCCCGACGACACATTGGAGTTCCCAGGACGAAAGGGAACTAAAATGCAGTCAACAAAACATAAAGATTATACTGCTTAATTTAAATGGCCCTCAGTAAAATCTACGCACCCAGCGCCCAACCACATTTTTGCGCATGTGTGTGTGACCGGGTACTCTCCTCCCATGTTGTTGATTAAATTAACTAATGCTCGCCGCCTACAAATTTTCTTTAATCAATGACGTTATCATTTTAATCTGCTATAAATAGCCTATCTCTACTCTTGTCGTTACGTAATTTCCGATTGCCCCGGGGGTTCCCCTTTACTTCCAGCGTCTTCGCATGGTGACTGCAGCTGTATGCCAGTTTTCCCCGCTTTTGAAACGACCCTTGCTTCTGGTAAGTTTTACCTCAGTAAGAGGTTAAAACCACTGAGTATTAGTCTGACGAGCCGGTATCATTTTAGCTTGTTCCAGGCAAGGGTAAATCAGTGTGCGACGCTGCCGGATTAAAACGAAACCAAGCGATGGACCGTTCCGAGTGTTTGACTGTGTCTATGGTCGGGTAAGTTTTATCATGGAAAGAGACAAGTACTGTGTTTGCAGGCATTGACTAGGAGAGTGCGTGTTATTTTTAGCTCATTTCAGGCATAGCCAAACCAGTTCAGTGCGGCGCTGCAGGACCAAAACGAATTTGGAGTTTGTGACTGAAATGGATGCGATTTTATCATTGGGTAAGTCTTCTCCTTTGTGGGTCGAGAATATTGGGCTTTCGTGCAGCGTTTAACCTTGTGCTTCCCTCTTAAGGAGTTTGAGCTCATGCTTCTTCCTTGCCTGTTGCCAGAATTTAACGCGAGGAATCGCCGTTGTCCTACCACCTACTGTTTTGTGTGCTTATTATTTAGCTAATATTAATATGTATGGGTTATCATTAATGGGCTAATGACTGTTATTATTCCTTTGTTTCCTTTGTTTTGAAATTATTTGCTGCATGAATTCTAGGGTTCGTTGATTTAGTATTTGTGTTCTGTTTGGTTTATAATTTAATTGTGTTTTTTATTCTCTGTGTGTATGTGAACTGAACGACTGTATTACTTCGTTTTCTTGGTCTTGAAATGATTCATTCCGAGAACCCTAGTGTTCGTTGATTTATCATTATCTGGTTTTCTGTTGATTTAACCCAATTGTGATTTTTCTGATTTTTTTTGTGTGTGTGTGTTTGTGCGTGTGCGTTAATTGCATCCCTTTGCTAGATGCTGAGGGCCGCAGCCAGGAATCCTACCCCCCAGTTTTCTACGCGTGTTGGTGGTGGTTTGAACACTGGGTGTTGTGTGCAGTGAGACGCACAGACTTTGTGTGAAGTGATTAGAGTATACTCCGAGGTGTGGTATGATTCCTTCTTCTTGAGCCCTCAGCAAAAGCTTTTGAGTGTAATCTTTAGTGTTGCTGTGATGACTTTTAACTGGTTACGTCTTTATTGACAACATAACTTTGTTCTTTCAACGGCTGTGGTGTCTTGCCGGTATGTTTGTCTTTTACTGTGTTTTGTAATAAAGAGATATTTTTGTATGACAATCGTGTCTCTGTTCCTCACTAGTGCAACCAACTTGTGTGCCTTTATATAAGGTGTATCAATCATTCTCTGTGTATTTATCAGAGTGGCGTAGTCGGTTTCTGAGAACTGCATTTATTTCAATAGTGAGGCCTTGGCCCCTAACACATGCAGTACCTCCTCTTGCCACATAGTGGCGTAGTCGGCAGGATTTTGCACTGGTGTAGGACAGAGATGTGAAGTACATTTTGTTTGTTTTTGATATATATTTTCTTTTTCCGTTATAGGGGGTGTGAAGGGTGTGTTCTCTTTATTTATTTTTTTATTAGTAGGAAAAGGACAACGGCGACCCTCTGCGGCCAGTAGTGCTTGGGCGGTGTACCTATTTATTTTTTTTTGGCGTTTTGGCCTTCATCTTCTCAGGTAAAAAAAAAAAAAAAAGAAAAAAAAAAGGTGGAATGGAGGAGGAATTGCAGGAGCTTCGGGCATTGGTTGCCCAGTTGCAGACCGATAATGAGCGGTTGCGCCAGAGGCCAGCGGCTCTGCCAGCTCCTCCTGCTGATCCACCTATCGTTGCTGCGACTCCAGCAGCTAGTCCTTCGCTCCCTGATACAGGCACAACCGAGCGATTTGTGTTCATCCCGAGGGATCGTAAGTGCCCAAAATTTAATGGCAGGACTGGCATTGATGTTAATGAATGGGTAGAGGAGGCACGTGCTTGTATGAGGACGCGCCATATGTCTACCATCGACCAAGCCTTCTTTTTAATCGATCATTTAGAGAGTGAGGCGCGTGAAGAGCTTCGTTATCGTTCAGAGGCCGAGCGGCGTGACCCAGACCGAATTATCGCAGCATTGCGTGAATTGTACGGTTGTACACGATCTTACGTAGCGTTACAAGAACTGTTCTTCTCTAGGCGGCAGAAGGAAGGGGAGACCCTTGTGGAATTCTCCCTGGCCCTGATGAGCCTGTGGGAGAAAGTCAAAGAACAGGCTCCACATGAAATGTCTAATGCCGGTGCCCTATTGCGCGATCAGTTCGTTGAAAATGTGAGCGACAATACACTTAGACGGGAGTTAAAACGGTTAGTTCGGCGTAGCCCCAATAGTACATTACTTGAAATGCGTGGTGAGGCAATTCGCTGGGAGCAGGAGGGGACCCCTGGGGGTGCAAGAGGACGTAGCCATTCTGTTCCAACGGCACACTGCATACAATATGGGGTGCATGGACAGTCGCAGTCTGGTGCTAACACTCCAGGAGGGTCATCGGAGTTGCGTGAATTAAAAGAGATGATGAAAATGCAGCAACAACAATTAAATCAACTTACTCAAAGTCTAGCCCATATTCAGAGAACCCAATCTGGGGGTGGAGCACAGCGATTTAGTCACATTATTTGTAGGCGGTGTAGACAACCAGGTCATTTCGCAAGAGAGTGTGAGGGGGAGCGTAGAGCTACCCGGTTTCAGTCTACCATGCTGGCGGTCCCTCCACGGGGAGGTGGACTGGCTCCGTCAGACCAGCCGTCGGAAAACTAGTCCCCACCGAGCTGGTGAGTCACTGCTCGGTTGGGGAAGGGAGGGGCTCAAGTCACTTGATTAGCCCAGACTCACTTGCTCGTCTAGTGTCGGCTTGTCCGCAGCTCCTTGTTCACATGGGAGGCGTTCCGGTGTCTTGTTTAGTGGACACTGGCTCCATGGTGACAACTGTCACAGAGAGTTGTTTTTCTACTTATTTCAAGCCTTGGGGACCAGAACGTCTCCTTTCCTGCCAGTGGTTGCAATTGCGAGCAGCGAACGGTTTGTCAATCCCGTATATAGGATATCTAGAGTTGGATATTGAACTTTGCGGTCGGTTGCTCTCGGGGTGCGGTGTCTTGGTGGTGCGAGACCCTCCTGGCGGGTTGGCTGGCCAGGTCCCTGGAGTCTTGGGGATGAACGTTTTAGGCCGCTGCTACCAGGAGCTCTTTGGCCAGCATGGCTCCGCCCTCTTTGAGTTACCGGCTGTGTCACAAGCTCCCTCCTTCATTATGCAGGCCCTGCAACATTGTCATCAGGGGGGCTTTAAGTCGATCAGAATGGTTGAGGGTCAAGTTAGGGTGCGGGGCCGTCAGGTAAGTCGTATTCCCGGGGGGACATTAAAGCTAGTAGCTGCTACCTGTTCAACCCAGTATTCCAGTGGGGCAGTTTTATTTGAGCCTCCAGAGGCCGGTCTCCCAGCAGGCTTGTTGGCATCTTCTGCCTTGGTGAGAGTGATCCGGGGAACAGTATATATACCGGTGGTAAATGTCGGTACAACTGATATTCTTCTTTATCCACGAGTTAATATTGGCACTTTAAGAGGCGTGGACGTGGTAAGTTTGCCCTCTGAGGTTAGTGAGGTCCAGCCGGTAGCAGTATCCGCAAGCGTACAGGCAGCCCGTGTTACTCCAGTGCGGGACCAGATTAATTCTCTTGATCTGTCTGTATTGTCAATGGCCGATCAGGAGAAAGTTCGGGCTTTGCTGTTGAGTTATGAGTCTGTGTTTTCTACACACGAGGGGGACCTTGGGTGCACGGGTCTTATCTCTCATGACATACCCCTTGTAGACCATACTCCCATTAGGCAGCGACATCGACGGATACCTCCGTCCGAGTATGAGGTTGTGAAGGCGCACATAAATCAGCTTCTTGAGTCACAAATAATTAGGGAGAGCAGTAGCCCCTATGCGTCATCTATCGTGCTCGTGAGAAAGAAGGATGGTAGTCTACGCTTGTGTGTAGACTACCGCCGACTGAACGCGAGCACTAGAAAGGATGCTTTTCCGTTACCACGTATCGAGGAGACCTTGGACTCACTGACGGGGGCCCAATGGTTTTCTACCATGGATCTCGCCAGTGGGTATAACCAGGTACCGGTGACGGAGGGGGATAGGTACAAAACTGCCTTCTGTACTCCATTTGGCTTGTTTGAGTGGAACAGGATGCCCTTTGGGCTTTGTAACGCCCCTAGCACCTTTCAGCGGTTGATGCAAAGGCTGTTCGGCGACCAACAGGGACAGTCCCTTCTTTTGTACCTCGATGACATAGTTGTGTTCTCGGCCTCAGTAGCTCAACATCTCTCTCGGATGGAGGTGGTTCTGAGTCGTCTGCAGAGAGAGGGATTAAAAGCTAAATTGGGGAAGTGTTCATTTTTCCAGAGGGAGGTTAAGTACTTGGGTCACGTGGTCTCGTCAGAAGGGGTCGCTACTGACCCAAGTAAGATTGAGGCAGTGACCCAATGGCGTTGTCCTACTACCGTAGGTGAAGTGCGGTCCTTCCTGGGATTTGCCAGCTATTACCGTCGGTTTGTGGAGGGGTTTGCTAAAATAGCTGCCCCGCTGCATGCTCTGGTGGCCAGGCTGACAAATCCAAAACATCTGCATTGTTCAGAGCAGGACTTTGCTGACGCCTGGTCTATACAGTGTCGACAAAGCTTTGAGGAGTTGAAGCGGCGCCTGTCTGTGGCCCCGGTGCTGGCCTATGCTGATTTCTCCTTGCCTTTTGTCCTGGAGGTTGATGCCAGCTATGGGGGCCTGGGGGCAGTCCTGTCCCAAGAACAGGGGGGAAAGGTGAGGCCGATAGCATATGCTAGTCGTGGTCTTCGGCCCACTGAGCGTCATATGGACAATTATAGCTCTATGAAACTGTTGTTGCTGAGTTTTTGTCGCTCAAGTGGGCCATGACTGAAAATTTAGGGAGTATCTGTTGGGCCACAATTGTGTTGTATTTACAGACAACAACCCTCTCAGCTATGTTTTTACAGCCAAACTGGGTGCCACTGAACAGCGTTGGGCTGCCCAGTTGGCTGCTTTCAATTTTGAGATCAAGTATAGGTCCGGTCGCTGCAATAGGAATGCGGATGCCTTGTCTAGACAGAATCCCCCCATAAGGGAAGATATTCAAAGTCTAGTTCCAGGGCAGGCCATCCCAGAAAGGGTGGCCCAGATCGCCAAAGAGGGACCGGTGGCCCGGGTGAGTCAGGTGACTGTGTTCCCAGACCCACCATGTGGGATGCTGTTTCTGTGGATAAAGTAACACAAAGCCTTGTTTACATGATGAAAAATAGTTTAGCAACCAAATCTTACATAGCAAATAGATACATTTGTGTCATTGCTGAATGAGAGAGATGAACCCATTGCTGTTTCAGTTTCGCTTTAAATAAACAAATACAATGGGCTTGACTTTTGTATGTTGATTATAATGAATGCCACTATAGCCTAATTTATGTTTTATTTTGTAGTTTATTATACTATTTTATAGCTATTTTTAGTTCATTCATAAATGAAATTTAAATTTAAAAGATTTGTTGTGGAGTGAGTTGAAGTAAGATCAATCAATATCCATGAGATTACGTCCTCTTCTTGGCAGAGTTACATGTCGTAAATCCTAGGGGCAAGGCTGCCTTCTAAACTGTAAATTGTTATGGGCATGATATTCAAATGTCGATTGTTTTCAGCCGCCATATTTATCAACATATTATCATTCGTACGATGGGATTCAATGAATCACACGATGTAAGATGATTCATTCTCCATAAATTATTAACTTAAAGTGTCTATGCAATGAGCTATACACTGATAAATTCTTGGCTGACAGTTAATGCCTTGGAGCTATAAATAAATATCTAATGGTATTTTAATATTGCTTTACAAAATTGTACTCCCAAATAAATCCCAGGTTACTCTACAGCTCATGAATATAGACTTTAATTCATTCATAATTGGCATGGTAATGTTATCTTTTCCAGTTTCACTCTGAACCCTCTAAGATATTGTTTAATAAAAACCAAGACTGCATAATGAAAGCAAGATTACAAGAACACATTTCCCTGAGGAAGGTTTGCAGTCTCATTCATTAAGTGTGGTGTATAATATTCATAAATTGCAGGCCAACCAAATAATTTATCGGACATAGGATTTATAGCCTGCAATGGACTGGCCTTGTGTCTGAGGTGCATCCCAGTCTAAAGCAGAACAGTATTGTGAAAAAAAAAAAAATATATATATATATATATATATACATTTTAGGCAAATTACCTTGAATTTTTACCCAGCTTTTTCCAGCGCACTGCAGCAAACCCTCGCCAAGACCTGTCATCACCAGACTCCCAGCTGAAGGGCTGACAGAAGCAGAGCTGCCAACCCTGTTAGTGGGGTGGTACCTCTTGAGTGTTGTAGGCTACTGCACCTGTTAACATTGTTGCTCACTCTTTGGGGAGAATGTTCACACATTTGCCTGTGTGTGTGTGTGATGTGACAGTGTCAGTGGCTCTGACAACTTGTTTCATGGCAAAAATCACTGCAGCCATGATGAATGCTTGTGTGGCATGATCAGCTAGAATACCATGTGTCCGCATTATAGTCAATTATGTGACGTCATTAATCTGTGCTTGCATTTAAGCTTGAGCACGTCTTCAGGTGAGGCCTCACCTGTTTGTTTGTGTTCTTTGGACTGGTGCTGCATGCTGCTGTGACCGTCCCGGGGTAAGTTGACTGATGGTAGAACTGTACAGTATGTGGCTACTAAATGGTTTGTTGTGCTTATTTCGTGGGCAACTGTTTAATGCTGCAGCCTGCCACTACGCGGTTTCGGTTTCCTCCATCTTTACCGGATGGCTGTTGTGTCCTTCAGGTGCGGGTATGACAGGTTGTAAGGGATTGTTGCCACCATGTTAAATTATAGTAACTGGTCAGATAGCAACTCGCCTGTATTGTTTTCTAGTTCGTGATTGTGTGATTGACGACTGGTGTGAACTAATAAAGGGAAGTCATTTTATGTATCTGATCCTGCTGTAATGGTAGGTGAGCATCTAAATACAAGATTCTTATCAGTGTTTGCCAAAGAAACAGCTCAAAACAAACACAATTCTACAAAAGAATAAAAGACACACACACAAAAAAAAGGAAAAACAACAACTTTATCCGACTGCAAACAAAAGCTTAAAACGACAAAGCAAGCAAAATTAAAAAAAAAAAAAAAAAAAACTGAGCAGAGGCAGCAGGGAAGATAATGGGCTATTTGCTTTTGACAAGGTTTGAGAGAGGGTTTAATATGATCCTCGGGATCTCTGATGATAATACTTTATTTTTAATCCTGAGTTTATCCTGATGGAACTATAAAGAAGCCATAAACTTCAACAATCTTTTGGAGATTCACAAACGTGTGCAGAGATTTACAAATGCACAGAAATCGGTTTACATTTGTTTGTGAATCCCAATCTATTTATTTGAAATACAGCAAAAATTCGAACCCTATAATCATCCCTTAGGCTTCACCAGGCTCACTTATCCCTTCCGGCTCCGCTTTGGTCAGGGGTCACCCTGGTTGTGCCATGGACTTCAGCTTCTCCAGCTACACTTGGTCCCTTCGGCTCCACAGGGTTCCTCCTTGGTCCTCCACCCCGGCACCTGATCATCTTTTATATGAGAGTCTAGCCCTCCTGTTACCCTCAAATCTGATAACACTTTTTACCCTCTGGGGTCAATTTGACCCCAGTAATTTAAACCTCCACACTATATTTATTTTTTTTACAAAGGTTTGTCTCAGTTAATTTATGTCTTTTAAGTTGACATCCACCCACCACCCCCCTCCCCACCCCACCTAACCCTACGAAAAAGTAGCAGACAAATTAAGTTTGTAGTTAGATGTTTTTATCACTTATTACAGTATATATTTTCATATTTTAATAATTTCTAAATAATTTATAACTTTTTTCATTGTAATGTCAGAGTCACCCCCCACTGCTAGAACATAGGAACAACTAAAAGTGAAGTACTAGAATATTATAATAGTACTTTGTACTAACTAATTTATTTTAAACACTGTTAATAAATGTTTGCCTGTTTATAAAAGCAAGAAAAGGGCTGAGAAAAAAAAAAGAAAAGAAAAACAAACAGGTGGTGGTCCTGCACCCCCACATTACCCAGGCAGAAGAGCTGGCCCTTGGGTTAAATGTGAACTTTGTGGAGGGCATCCTTGTGTTCAGCTCTTCCTCAGACCCACAGCCAGGAGCAGCAACACCTTCACTGCTGGTAAATGAACTTTAAATGATCCTAGTACACTATAAAATAATTTGTTGCTGCATTAAATTAAGTAGGCCTATAATCCAAATGGCTGTCCAGTCATATCAGCTGTTAAACCTTGAGTAATGAATTGCTTTGACTTGTGAAAGTCTACATGTGTGACTGTGAAACTACATAGTTAATGTAAAAAGAAATATGTTGCCATGAGTTATGGGCTATATGCACGCATAAATTCCGCATTTGACGCAAGGATGCTCGTCCATTTCCGGTTGTGGAGATTAAAGCGGAGGAAAACCGAGGAAAACGGGATTATGGCAGAGTCTTCAAAATTTACTGTCCTCCAGTCTTTGAAATGAAACGTACATACGTTTAGATGTAATTTTATATATAGTTATATTTATTTAATATAATTTTAAAAAGAAGCATAAACACAACAAGGGGTGTCTGTTTTATCTGTTTTTGTGACTAACGTTTCTTTAGTATAACCATAGAGTATAAAATTCAATATAAATTCTCGGTATTGCATTGGACTTTACGATCGGCGGAAGTTAGCGAGCATCCCTAATGCTTCACCGGAAATACCGCCGTGCATAGAGCCCATTGATCACATTTCCCCCTAGTGTACTTCATCGTATCGCTTCAATACACTAACACTTTTATGTGTTCCCAAGCAAGTGGCTGAAGCATGTGCAGTAAGTGAACTTTTTCTAATGTTATATCAAATGGGAAGAAAGTACAACACTTTGTAATGCCAATTTTTCCCCAATGCACAGGACAGTGAAGAAACCCTCTCATGTATCTTTAAGTGCATAAATAGCTTTACTTAATTTACACTTGAATACCTATTATTTCTGAATGCAATATGAGTTGCAGGAGTCCACATCTACAGAAGAGTCTGCACAAAGCATTGATGCAGAGGTGTGGGCAGTGTTGTACTTTTCCTTTTAATTTTTGATGCATACGCCAGTGTTGTAGTCGAGACCACCTCACTCGAGTCCGAGTCTAGACCGAGACCAGAGAGAGTCGAGTCCGAGTCAAGACCGAGTCCATAGAGAGTCGAGTCCGAGTCGAGTCCGAGACCAGAGACGGTCGAGTCCAAGTCGAGACCGAGACCAGTGAGGGTTGATTACCTAATTTACTTTTATTTACTTAGAGAAATCCTTTTTTTTTTTTTACTGAATTTACTTAGAGTTTAAAAAATATGATCAGTTTAGGGTAAAAAGGCCACATAGTAGGTGGTGTTAAAAGCAATTTTATTACAATTTGTCATGCGCAGTTTCGCACTAGAAAATCACCAATCACTGGGCGTGTCAATCAATTTAAAGAAATATTTTATTAACATACATTAATAATCATGAAAAATATTTTGAATTGAACACGAGTGGACTCGGGAATAAGTCCGAGTCCAAAAAAAAAAATGTTCGAGTACGAGTCAATTCCGAGTCCAAATGCACACGAGTCCATGACAAGACCAAGACCATTAAAATATGGTCTCGAGACCGAGTCCAAGTCCAAGTCTCGAGTACTACAACACTGGCATACGCCATGTGTTGACAGGTTTACCCCTACCCCTAGAAAACAGAGTATTTTGAAAATAACTGGCACTAGAGATAGTGTTGCTTCATAAGAACTTCAGAGTAAGTGCTAATATATTATTTCACACAGAGTACAATATATATTATTTGCAGGCAAAAGAGGACTTGATCACTGGTTTTTCTTTACAAAGAATAATTAAAACAAAACTCAAAGAACTAAGCATATTTGCCTTGTCTTTTATTAAACATTAATGAAATGTTTTATATTTTTTCTGATGGTGCAATGTTGTGTAATATGGCCCATGCAATGTCACAGACAGGCCCTGTCAGGTGCAACCCTCAGACTTTTCAGACTGGCTAAAGTTCACTTCATTGTGTGCCCTTGTCCTGGCTAGCGCGGCATTGTAACTGTCAGGGAATGGGGTAATAAAACACCTATCTCCAAGCAGGATCCTGCTGTAATCACCTGTATAATGGAAAAATTCAGTTCTGTGGATAAGCATAAGTGTATGTAATACAGTGAGCTTGATATATTTTTCCTTACCACGTTCAAATAATGTGAATAAATCTCTGAAAATTCTTGAGTCATGCACAGATGCTGGCCATATGTGTGATATGGAACATAGCCACACAACATCTAAGAGATTTTAGTCAGTCAACTGCCTTTATAAAATGTGATATAATCTTACTAATCTGGATAAGAATCACAATAGTAACTTGCCTGCACTGTTATTAAAGCCCGACTCCGAGTCGAACATTTATGCGTTTCCAACAAATGAATGATGTAAACGCCATCCTCACGAGTCATGAGAAAAATTCTATCTCTCAAAATGTATACTATTGCGCTGCGCTAAAATACTTCCCGTTTCACCTCCGCTTATAAAGCCCGCGATCTAATCCTGTTAACCTGAAATAAGCCTGCTCACGAGCAGGTTCAAGCAAGCGCACCTGTTTTTTATGACAGCAAGTCCAGGATGAGCGTCGAAGAACCAAACAATCCAAGATCATGCCAAATCGGCAACAATCAAATCCAGCTAACTGAGTTAGCGACGTACGAAGAACAGGCCCCTGATCTTATCTGCTCCCATGTGTGTGTATGTGTGTGTGTCTGTGTGTGTTGAAAGTGACAGCTACAACACCTATTCTTTTTCAGATGTATAGGAAAGAAGAGCTTTTGTCAAATATTTCATACAGGTTTATAACAGCATAAGTATGAAGACAGAATGTGTTTTTGTTGATTTATCATTTAGCTCATATAGATTTCACAAGTCACATGTGAGAGCTAAGTGAAGTACTGGGCACCATGATGAAAAAAATAGGCATCTGTTTACAAATTAATTAATAATTCATAGATGGTTCATCATTTATTTAAAACTCTTGTTCTTCTCTCTGTTGTACAAAGGATTCTGGCAGGATAAAAGGTTACTCTTCCACTAATTTTTAAAACCTTTTTTTCCCCTTTTTTTTTAATGGCTGGATCACACTTGTGGCAGTGTGATATGGCTAGATATCAGCATGGCTGTGATTCTGTAAACCCAGCATGCTGATATACAGCCATATCGCAAGGCTACGAGTGTGATGTTACGTTTATACAACAGCAAATGAATAAATGAAGAAGAAACAACGATGGTGTGTCTTTAAAAAAACACTCTTTTGTGCAGAATTATTTCCTTACGCCACTGATTTAAATCTAAAGTTGACTGTAAAAGTTGAGTCCATAGTCACTTTAGAACTAGTAACAAAGGAATGTTGAATCGCTTCATTGAAGCTTATTGTATTATGTAGAGTATTATGAGACAGAGATCGACTAAACGAGTGTACTTGATGATATGATATTCATTCTTCAGGTCGATGTCTGTATCAATTATAAAAGATCGGTTTGAATGTCCTTTGAGAAAAGCAATATCTTTGTCTTTGTCCATTTAAAAGTTAAGGGTATTTCCATGACGGCACTAAAACAAACTTCCTTGTTTAGAAAAAGTCACTCAGACAGTCTTTGTGCCATCTAATGCTGTAATAATGCACTATTTCTCAATACCAAATAATATTTCTGAACAACAACATTTAAATTAAATTAACCCTCAGAGACAGACGGCATCATCGACGATGCCACACGGCACCTCCGATAAATATTTATGTTATTCAATGACAGATTTATCGATTTTCTTACCGTTTTTTTCCAGCAGCTAACGAGCTAGCCATCACTGGGATGTCTTTGGTTTTCTATCCAGCCTGGAACTTGTGCATCCTTTCTGAGTTTTTCAGCAATAAATCAAAATGCTTATATCCACTTGATGTCCGTAATTTATAAAATTTCCGTCATTTTTGCCGCTAGCTCGATGCTAGCTGCCATTTTGGTTATCACGTGATGGTTGTTGACCAATTACAGGCTGATCAGTCGTCAACATTGGTGTGCGTCATGAACCAAGCTCTGATATTGTGGAGAGAGAGAGAGAGATGCAGAGAAACACAGAAAAATGGATTTAAATCAAGCGCTGGCCTTTTTTGATGATGGATTTTCAGGAGAACAAAGCTTTTTGACAGATGAGGAACTAGGATAGATCCAGATGAAGTGCCATTTATTTATTTACTGTAAAAAAGTATTATAGTAGTGTAGCAGGGTGAAGTGTACCCGTGTTGCTGATTGGCCAGTGTCATGTAAGAACATTGAACCTATCAGCAGTCTGGTAGTATGGTATAAAATGGAAAAAATATAAAATCACCTGTACCGCCCCTTTATGGAAGTTGCCATTTTCCTGAATGGGATAGTATCTGTAGTGCCGTCTCTGTGTTGTGCTGCTGTGCATAGGTTGTCCCTGGCTTTAAGGTTGGTACGGTTGCTTTGAAGATGTGTTTCTATCAATGGAACCTTTTCTTAATATCTTGAGTCTTTGTGTAGCCTGTCAACGGACAGAAAACTGCATGTTAGGGTCAGCGACCGTGTATAGTACTGCATTGTGAACATCTCCCGGTATGTATGTATGAGCAACGCATTCTCATCCTATACTATGCACATGGCACCCGTTATAGTTATTATAACACGTGCTGTGAGGGCTAAGTTTAGGTGTGGAATAGGGTCAGCGTGTCATATTCACGCTAAAGGATTTATGACATCTTGGGTTTGCGTGTTATATTAACGATAAAGGGTGCCATGTGCGTAGTATAGCGCCGTATTGTCATATAGCGTTTTATGTGATGCTAAAGGATGAGAACGGGTTGGTATGAGAGCCATTCGCATTGGTGAACTCTTGTATGTTTTATTAGTAAATCTTCTGTTCTATGTTTGACAGGTTGAGTGACACAATCAAGGGTTTCATCTCTATTACGATTGTTATTTGTTTATACAAAAAAAGATTTACTGCAATGCTTTTTTTTCGCCTTAGTTGATCAGTACAAAAGTGCATGTTACTTGTTCAGACGTAATTTTCCATTGAAAATTCGAATATTGGTCATACTTCCAAAAAGTATAAGGTGTGATTCTGAATGATTCTGAATTTGACTCACGTCAAAACATTGGATTCATCCACACTCTTTCATGCCGATGTACAACCCACATAAAGTTGATAATTCCGTAAATAACTGCAATTACAGTTTTCAAACAGAGATGGCAACAAAGAGGAAAAGCTACGAACTGCAGCTTTAATAACAATAAAAAAAAATTATTGTGGTAAAAGACTGTGGCGTGGCAATCAGATCAAAGGGGGCCCTTGGTGTTGCTATAGCCCCAGGGCCCAAAGTCCTCTTATTCCGGGCCTGCCCACGCCCACATTCACTCACAGACATGTCAAGCCCCATGGGGCTCGCCCCACTCGCTCTCTCTCAGCAGACTGCTATAAGGGAATCGAGCGTGGCAAGGCTGCCCACCTAAAACACTGCATACACACACAATCTAAAGACACAGGAGGCTGACCGGTTGACTGTTCGTTGACTTCTGCGGCAGTGCTGCGGACCTTGTGGCCTCGGGACGCTAGACGTGAAAGTTACAGGTCAAGCGCCACTAGTGGCCAAAAGTTCTGCAGTGTGCTCTTAACTACATTTTGTGACACAACAACAGTAGTATTTAATATATATATATATATATATATAGAGAGAGAGAGAGAGAGGATTTGCTTGACCACCATGACAGTCGCCGCAAGTGGAGTGATACAAATGGTGAAATGGTTCAAGTGTTGTTACTGTGGGAATATTGTATGGCTGGAAAAGCCTCTTAGCCAATCAGATTCAAGAACAAGATTCAAGCCAATTAGATTCAAGAACTGTTTTATATTTTCCTCAGTGAAATGTCTCGAACAAACAAGCAATGCTCCATTGAAACATCCGCAAAGATTAGGATCCTTTGGAAGGTAATGTTATTTCTAGTCCAGTGGTCCTGTATCTCTCTTCTCTCCATCCTTGTGACAAAATCCAAAACAAGTTGTTTTCAGAGCTTGGTTTCAATAAAAGCTGTTTTTGGATTAAATAGGAGGTTTTGAGTTCGAAACTTACAGGATGTTTTATATATTTTCAAGGAAATTTTGATTTATCAATTCGTGACCCCTTTAATTGAGTCAGTCTAGGTGCTGACTTATTTTCTCCACGATGCACGTTAACATACATTCTTCTTTTGAATCAATATCAATCATATGTTTGTCAGTTTGCAACCAAATGAATTCATGAATGTCTTTTTATCACACTTTAGGCTCATTGATAAAACACAACGACTTTCTGTGTAAATTCTTCGTAATGTCGGTGTTATGTAAATTGCTTTAAAACATTACCTATAAGAGATTGTTTCTATGAGCACTTTTGCTCTTGTGGTCTTTACACTTTACACTTCTATATGAATATATACAGTATAATAGATAAATATGCTCAAGAGATTGCAATATATGTATGTTCATAACACTGCCAGTAATTATTTCTGGCAGACAATTAGAGGTTGACCACTAAATTATTTTAATTCAATTCAATTCACAATTATTTTTATTTTGTATAGTGCTTTTCACAATACATATTGTTTCAAAGCAGCTTTACAGAAAATGTATGTGTCTACATTACAATTTAGAGTGATCTGTTATCAGAGGTGACATTGTCCAAGTCATGTATTTCAGAGTTGTACATATGTCATGCAGTTAGCTATCAATGTATTGATTTAACAGTGAATGAATGTATGGCAGAAACGATGAGCTCATTGAGGTAAAGAGTACATGTTGTTTACAAATGTTTAGGATATATAGAAAAATGTAGCATTGGTGCATGTTACTCATTCCAAAATGCATTGTTTATTCTAGGCTGTAATATAGAGTAAGAAAAATTAACTGAAACATTTTCCAAACTTCCAAATATGGAAATGGCCCCCATTGTTTGCTCTGTGTATCATTTGTGCTTGTTACAGGGTTGTGATGTTCAGGTTCCATTGTTTCTGGCAAGCTTTCTGAATTATTAAAGCTATTGTCAAGCAGTTTGTGTCTTCCCTGGCGAAACATAACATTGCAGTCATTTCGGCTTTCCACGTGAGTTCCACATTCCTGTTTACTGTCTGCAACAACACTGACATCACCTTTTATGAATTATTTGGAGCTTCAGAATAACATTCTTCAGACATCATTGCTAGCTTATAGGACATTGTGCTATAAATTAAATCAGTAACACTTTATAATAACTACAAGCTAATAATCATTTGTTATGCATGAGTAAACATTTAATTCATCATTCATAAAGCATTAATAGAAATTAATAAGCAGTTTATAAATACAGCTATAATGCTTTCTTCTTGATTTAAAGGCATAGCTATAATTTGTTTAATAATTGTATTTTCATCCTTTATTAATGATCAATTTTTCATTTCTAAATGAAGAATTGCATTTTTTTTTATAAACCAGTTATTTAAGAGTTGTCAGTGGTTCATAAGATTATTTAGAATGTGTAAGTAAATGATAGTATTTAAATGTACATTCATACATCTTATTATTCAGACATATAGTGATGGTTACTTAGTGTGTTAATAAATGCTTTATTAACATATATTTATGCTGTAATTCAGGGTTAATTCGGATAGTTTTAAAGCATTTAGTAGTGGTCAGTTAACTATGATTGTGTGAGCTCATCTAAAGTGAGGACTATTCATGCATTGTAAAGCATTTTTAAAGGAGATTTAAAGGGTGTTTAATATTTCTATGTTCTATATCACAGTGTTGTGTTTGTTACATTTTACTGTTTAGAAGAGTGATACACCTTTAAATCTCCTTTATAAATACTTTACAAGGTATGAATAGTCCTCACTTTAGGTGAGCTCACAAAATAGTTAACTGACCACTATTAAGTGCTTTATAACTACCTGTATTTACTACATTTACTTACACGTCATTACACGTTACACGTTTACGTCATTGCATTGAACAAAGTATCCACCCCTGCATCAAAGCAAAAGTTATTTTATTCTCTCAATTGTTCTGTTGTCGGGATCAGCTTAAGTTCATGCATGCAGTATAAGAAATTGACAAGCATATTTCTATTGTCTTTATCCAGTGTAAACAGTGTCAATGATAATAATGAGTTATATGGGGGTCTGAAAATGGCGGAGAAAAAAGTTACCCGTAGTCAAGTCGTTGACAAAGAAGATGAGACCAACGTGTTACTGAAGGAGCTCAGATTGATGAATACTAAAATTTATACTGTTGAAAAAAAGCTGACTTCTAAGGTGGATGCGCTTGGAATTTCGTTGGAGAGGACATTGAAACAATCTGAAAGACGACTTTGATTCGGAAATCGGCGAACTTAAATCCAGAATGCTACAGGTGGAGGAGAAGATAAAGATGCATTACAGCTGTTCCTTAAACAGGACATTTGACCCAGATGTCTCTATTGTAGTCATGGGTTTGCATTTTGATGAAGATGAGAACTTGACTGATAAGATTGAGGAAGTGATTGAGGATGGTTGTGCTTGTGATGACGGGGTGACGCTGGTTGCTCTAGAGAGGTTGCGTGCATGAGGACCAGGCCCCAGCGTGGTGAAGGTGGTGTTCGCATCGGCTAAGGAGAAAGTGGCAGTGCTTCAGGGGAAATCGAATCTGAAATATATATAAAACCTTTTCAAACTTTTTTTCTCTGTACTATTCTTTCATGATATTTCATGTTCATCGATATTTCAAAATAAAGGTCTGGAAACACACCTTATAAGTCTGAAAATATGCTTGTTGCAAATTAATAAGTTACTGTTCCTCCGTAATTTTTATTGAACATCAGACACCAAATATGAAAACTAGTTTTCAAAATTATATATATTTTGTCAATATTACTTTAGGTTTAGACTAAGGTATTATTGTAAATATATAATGGCAAATGTCGACTGGGATGGTGACAGACAATGCGCTCATTGTGTACATACTGTACATTTTATTTTTTTTGCATTTTACTTATATTTAAAAAAAAAATACCTGCATGTAATTAATTTCTGTAAATACATTATAATTACACTTGTTGTGGCAAAAACAGTTTAACTAACAAACAGCATCATAGTAAGAGACATTAGATTCAAATTGTACTTCAAAAGATGTTTATTCTTTTAAAGGAGGCTTGTTCACAAAAATACAGCGACAGCTACCTCGCGATAGGAACACAGACCTAAATGACATATAGAACAGACAGCTTTTATACACCTCTTCCCCCCCCCTACCGTTCGGTACGGTACGCAATTGTTTGCGTTTCCACTGTCAAAAGTTATGAATGGTGCCAAAAAGCCGAACCGTACCGTTCCACTTTTTGGGTACCCTTCTGTTGGGGTACCTAGCACAGTACTAAAAGGTGGAGAGAGACTCACTGCAAAATGGTGATTGGTTGACAGAGTATCGTCACTTGCACGTGCTACAAGGGCATTAGAAGTGCCATTTTTTTAATATACAGTTGAAATATACTACTGCTATTGTGTCACGAAATGAAGTTTTAAGAGTTTTTCAGGTGAGAATGTAGTTTTTTAAAGCTCAAATCTGTGGTTTATTTATTTATCTGTGGTTTCGGGGAAGCCCTATTTTCCGATCCTCCCTGACTGACTTTAACGCTTTTGGTGCATTTAAAACAATAGTGTGATGCAAAACAGGTTCGTTGTGTGTGGGTGATGGAGAGACACAGGGTCGAATGCTGGAATTCATGCACTTTTATTTACAAGGCTCTTTTACAGCGCGTGGTCTCGCTCAAATAACGTCAACTCAAAATATCAAAAAGGCAACAGAAACAGATGATAATTAATAGGCTACTCTTTCCGCTGGACACAGCTTTCTGGATACAGATGTAATCCTCTTTCCCGCTGAACACAGCTTCACTGGATACAGTTTGTAGACCCACTCTTTCCGCTAAATCACTTTCACTCAGGATACATGGACAAGCTCCCAGTCTCTCTCACACACTAATGTCACCACGGGCCGCTTATATGCGGTCTCCTCATGCCAAAATTGAAATTTTACTGAAATCACAGACAGGTGTTTGTCATTTGAACTTGACCCACTTGTTCACCGCTCGCGCTCGGCTCCATCCCGCTCTCCCGCTACAGACTTCGCTAAACCACGCCCATTCTAAACGAAAAGAGGCAGGGTTGTGTTTTATATTTAGGTTTGTTATAAATACATTTCATACATACATGAAGTGAATATAATCAATAGGGTAGCGGTGCCTTAACCACATTTGTGTGCTTATAATGTTTAAAATGTATTTAAATGAAATCAAAAAGAAGCAGAGTGGTGGTTTATAACATATTTCGTTTTATTGTTGCCTAAAATGTACATACAGAGATAACCGGAGTAGCAGAGTGAGATGAGTGGCACGTTCAAGAACCATAGACTGTAAAAAATATGGACAAAGCGTCTGTGATGTCACCAATAGACTCTCTGAAGAACGGTTTTGAAGCCGTTTATGGGGGGCATGGGTGGTGCCATCTTGGAAAATCTCGAGAAATCCTAACCCTGCCCATCGTCTGGCCAATCCATATATGGGTAATAAAGCGGGCTCTGTGTGGTAAAATTCCTATTCTTATTACCTATTACCTATTTTACCCTTCTAGGTAAAATAAGCTAACGTTAGAAGCTAACTGAAAAGCCGTGAAATTTAAAAATACTACTGTTATTGTGTCACGAAATGTCGTTTTAATAGTTTTTCGTCATTGCTCCAATCAAAGATTGGCTTAGTTTCATTCATGCTTCAGAGGCACTAAGCTGAGGGGCGTTCCCCCAAAGTGTCAGTTGATGCAGTTCTCGTTCCCTTCTCAGGGAACGAGGGCTACATTCGTAACCCGAGGACGTTTACTCAGTCCCATTTATTTTTTAAATAACATTGCTGAGTGTCTGAATGGCACTGATCTGATGAAAAGTATTGGAAATCAGAAGTTTCCACTGGTCAGCATGGCATTTGCTCCATCTGATAGAACTTCAAACTGTTCCATACCTTAGGCTGATCTAAAAACAGAAACACTGGTAAATACAATGCAAATGTTATGGCCTAGTTTAGAAGAAATTTAACCATGTCTGTGCAAAAATAAATAAAAAATAAATAAATAAAAAAATAGGTGGTGACATGTCCCCACGGTATAATGTTTTTAAAAATAACCCCTGAAATGATGACTTTTCGTGAATATTATATTCTATCATAAATTATAGCATATTATAATATAACGTATTAGGCCTATATATTTATAGAATAGCAAAGTTAGCCTAATCAATATACAAGACTGAACAAGCACATAGATATTTAAAGGCTATCATGATCATTTTGCCAACAAGTGCGTTCCGTATCAGTTCAATCCAGAACAAGACTTTTATGTGTTAATTACAGGATGATTCCGTATTATATCGTATCATATGTCCAAATTTTAATCTTAACCGCTCTATTTCATCAGAAACGATCTTAAAACAGGGCTTTAAGTGTAAAATAATGAACTTGTCCTTTAGTTTAATGAACCAAAAAAATGCACACTCCTTATCATCTACCCAAATAATGAATCAATGAAGGTGTTATACGTGCTTTGTCAGCAACTACTGTATTATACGGAACGGTTGGCAACCCTAGTACCTCGGAGGCTAACTTATCTAAGACGATTTATTGCTAACTTTTGTAGATCACTGCCCACAAACATTGATGCTAAATAATGCTAATTACATGAAATAGTAGTAGAAGTCACCGTAAAAAATGGAGCGAAGTCCTTCTACAGTGTCGGTTAGTGCAGTTTATAGCAGAGCAACCCATTTTATGTAGGATATTTCAATATAAATGTTCAGAAAGGATACAGAGGTGGTATGATGTGTTGTGTTGTGACCACTCGGTGCAGCCTGTTATCAGCTGTGAACCAAGCTGTCAATCAAAGGTAACCATGCCCTTATTTGGCATACATTTTATATCTAAATATGATCTAAACTAACGAGTTAGAAAAAAAATCACCCCCCTCACAGTTGTCAGACACTCGGAACCTATCGAAAAATACAATAAAATCCATGGGACCAACATGTAAACATATGAATTTATGCTGTAAAAACGGACATTTTAACATGAGGTCTATGGATATTTTTTATTAATTAAGTCCATATACTTACCATAGGATTAGGATTGGTTTAGGGTTAGTTACATGTAAGTATGGATAATTTATAGTAATTACTATATGTAACAAGGACACTATAAAATAAAATGTTACCAAAAAAACAAAACAGGTAAATTGGGACATCGGGTAAAAACTGTAATTATTATAAGACCATTTGATGGTATGAAAGCATGAATGTGCTTAACATATAAATGAATATGCTGTATTGTGACGATATGAAAGGCAATAGTAATACTCAACATCCTGTCCGTGCTGTTATACTAAGGTTTTTTTTTTGTTTTTGTTTTTTTTTTTTGTCGGATGTAGTAAGCTATACATACAGCCATCCCTTAGGACATATAGGTCCCAGATGCTCTGAGGAGGAGTCTGTAAAATGATGAATTCACTGTCTGGACACTCTCTGGGTCTCATTACACTTTCATAGTAGTGGCCATCCATTTCTGCATTTCTGCTCAAGAGGTTAATAATGAATGAATGAAGAATAGTGTGTCATTATGGCAACAAACCACAATAACAATATACTAAATTATGAAATTTGTGCAACGTTATCTTTAGACTTGAATACGTTAACATATATATATATATATATATATATATATACTATATATATATATTTATTCTATGCTGTTCTGTACTCTCGACTGCATAAGTGAATAAGCTTGAGAGATGCAACGTTTGTGTGTGTGTGCATTTTGCCAAGTGAGCACTAGTAAACCCATTAGGTGGCCTAGAACAGCAGAAGGCAGCGATTAACTTGGGTAAATGGATCGTTTCCGCACTGAGTGTTCCTCTGTTTGACTGCTTCATCCCTGGGGAGCTTAAGTACACTGCTTGCACAGAAAAACTGAATGGGATTACGGATAAAGGACAGTAAAACTACCCTTCATCTCATGATTATCACCAGTGCGAAATCCCGTGCGAATCGGCCATATCTGTAATTTGTAAAGTAAAAATTCCCCCGCAAATTACCTACTATATTTCGCCGAACACCGTGGTCCTGTGATAATATTAGTCCAGTGCGAATCGGCATCTCTGTGTTTTGGCCAGATCGTATATCATTTTTTCAAGGTTTTTGTTTCATGTGCTCCTTTTTATCCCTCTTTCGCGAAGAATGGAGGCTGGTTTGGAGTGTTTTGAAAGTAAAATCAGAAAATCATCAGAAGAGCAAAAACAAAAACAATGATTAGATGGAGATGAATGTATGTATAGCAGCATGTGGTAAGGAACTTTATTTTGTTCATGTCTTAATATATCATACAGCTAGACCTATAACGAAAATGAATTTCCAACCAATAGCCTATTGACGTCATATCCGGGAGATAAGTCAGTAAATTCGAGAAAAATCACAGGCTTCAGTTATCCCGTACGAATGTGCCACATGAAGATGTGGCTGGGTTAATTTATAAATCACACGAGGTCCCCAGATAATACTAACCCCGCGCGAATAGGGCTTAAGTCTAAAGGGGGTCACACACCGGACGAGAAGCGCCGCGTCGTGTCTAGGACAACTCCAGGTATCGCACACCGGACGTACACTTTCTCATCAGTGGATGGCCAGCAATATTGTAATGTTTAATGACATGAAATGAAGATAATGTCTATTCTATGTTATAATTGTACTGTACAATTAAATACAATCGTTGCTGAGTCTGCAGTCTGAAAACTTTACCTCAGAGCATCCGTTAACTGAATGAATTGAGAATCTCACCTGAAAAATCCAATAACATCAGCAATTGTCATTCAAGCAGCTGATTTCTGTAAGTGAATGCAAAACTAAAAGTATATTGCAGTATAGGGCAAAGTCAAATTAATAGGGCAAGTTAAATTTTATATAAAACTATCTAAATGGCGCTCTGTGGCGCAGCAGGGTTTTTGAACACGTTCATGAGCCGTCGTTGGGCACCGCGGACAGATGCCAAATGGCGCCGCCGGTGTGTGTACACTCATAGAGAATAATGTGTTCGAATTTTAAAGACGTGGTCGCTGACTGTTGATGGTACGGGCATGGTCCGGAAGAAATATTCCATATATTTATATTCCACCAACTATTTAAATATTCCATATTTTAAAGCATCAATCTGCTGCATTTTGAGATTAATTTTTGCAAACCTGAGGAGAGAAGCTCAACTTCAGCCATGGGTCAAAAATATTATGGCCTCCGTAGCGTTAGCTATTAATCCAGAGCTTTAGCTAGCTGGCTAATGTGGCGTTCTCTCCTGCTGTGTTCAACGACTCGTCAACTTTACCAACGCAGTTAAAAAAAAAATCAAGTAGAATTCTATCACTCTAGTGTTGAACTGATAATCACTCTTTTGTGCGTTAAACACAATCCAATTAATACAGACAACTTCATATCTTTTTAGCTTTTTAGCATAAAAGGTTCTTTGGAGTTGAGTAAAGAGTGCAATTACAATTACAGTGTGGCATTTTATTTTTATTTTTATGCGAAACCATAGAGCTTTATCTACAGATCAAGTGTAATAATAGTAACACTGAATCATCTTGGAGAGTTTTATCGTTGACTGTCGTAACCGAACGTGATGCGCTGTTTGAACGCTGGAGAATGAGTGACAGGGAAACGTTTACGTGAACTTGAATTTAATAACTTAAATATTCATTTCTATCTCACATTATACTATACTATGGCTTCATATATTTTTTTTTTTGTGAACGGCCCTAAGATGTTTTATCATTGGGGATGTTGTTTTGCTAAATTTATCGCAAATTTGGCATTTATATTTTTTTGGCAAATCTCGTACGTAACGTAGCGCCAGACTTGACCTTGGAGACATTCTTCGTCGCATGTGATTGATTTTTGTCAATTGATTTCATAAATCAGATCCATTACTTGTCCTACATTACAAGAAGTAGCCCCGCCAAACAACCGATTCTAAAGATTTCATTGGGTCATTGCACTGATTGCCTACATAATGCTGAAATAATCCTACCCGGCCTAAACCATGCTGTATCACGACTGGATCCATTTATTTAGGAACCTTTGGAATCGGCTCTCAATTCCTAACGCCTCGGAATCGATTCTTTTTGGAATCGATTCCCAGCCCTACGAGTCTCTCGTCTCAGTGCGTGCACTCAATCACTCTAGTACGCTGCGACACTTTGATCGCACTTAATTAGCCCAGTTCTTAGCCACACGTTAAATGCATGGTTCAGGGGCGCGTCAATGATTCCGTGACAAGAATAGGGGACGGAGACAAATATCACAACCTGCTATGTGCGTCTGAGCAATAAGCGATCTATCGACTCGTTACCTAGCAGCGAATGCAAACAAAATGAAAATGGAACGAAAATACACTACATATATGCTTCACGGACCGTTTATTAGTTTGGACCAATAATAGACTGACCAGCGCATCGCATAGCCTTTCTTATGTATATCTATGAAGCAGCGCCCCGAACCATTGACAGTAAAATAAAGCCCCGAACTTGCCAGTCGCGGGCCGATCTCGATCACGTGACCCTGTTAAGAGATCCGGTGAAGAAATCCATTGAATTCGCCTCAGAATTAATAACATCACCGTGTCGACATCCAGTGAGAAACATTCTGATTCGGTGCAGAGAGTTCTGTTTTAAACCATATCAGATCAACACAGCGCTGACGAGGAAACCAGGAGAAAAACTTATAGAAGGCATTCAATCCACAAATAAGCAACATTCACCATGGATTTAGGCTAATGTAGTAATTAACTCTAACCATAAATATGATCATGTGACAGAAATAGTCAAACGCTTACAAGTAGCCTACTATACATCTTTTTCCAGCACTTCAAAACTAAACTATAATATCATCTTTAAATCTAATATATATATATATATATAGTTTTTTGTGTTAACCAACACACTTTTTGTTCATAAATGTTCATATATTTTGTATATGTTATATCCTTAAAAAATGTAAGATGTTGGAAAATCTTATTTAAAAATAAATAAATAAATAAAAATAATACCATTGTAAACAGTAGGATGTTTATTGCCTATTTTCACTCCTTAATATACAGGTTTTCACTACTTTTTTTAAATTATTAATATTAAGACATTATAAAAGATAATAACTAAAGTTAAATTTCATCTACACCCTAAATTAAGCTTAGTGATTTTGTCAGCCCCAGTGCTACCAGATTATTATTATTTTTTGTAGAATTCAGTGTGAGTTCTCATTTGAGGTGGTGCTGCCCTCAAATTTGAGTCTGGAGCCCTGTGAACTTAAAATAAAACAGCATATAATAATGTTAAGTCTATTCATTATTAAATAATTTGACAGCATTACAGTTATAATATTGGTTGCCAAATATTGCCAAAACAGGTTTTAATATTGGTACCAATTCTCAGCCATAATATGCACCAAGTCGAAGTGCTCCCAAGCACTTGCTGTGGTATTCCCCCATATATTATAGTTATACACTTTACACGCTTAGAAAAGCGTAACGTTTTATTTTGTGTTACCATTCTTGGTCGAGTTACACTACTCGTGTAACTGTATTTAAATAGGGAAAACGTGGAGGTGTTTGGTCGCTTCTCTGCTTGCCCCCTATTGCATGAACTGGGCTAAGATAAGTGCGATCAAAGTGTCTCACGCGCCAGAGCGATTGAGTGCACACACTGAGATGAGAGAGGTATGCATCAACTCCTTAGTTAAGGGAATAACATTGTTTAATATGAAAAAAAAAACAAAATAACGGTGGAGTATCCCTTTAAGCAGACAGTAATACTATAATGACTGCCAGTACACATAGTTTCAATTAATCAAAATAGTGTTTCTGATATTTATATTAAAATTCTGCAGGACGGGGAAAAATGAGACAAATGTATAGATACAATATCATGTTTATATAACTTTCTTAGTGTGGCTGTAATAATCGCACGATGACGAAATAAACAAAAACATTTTTAATGAATAAATCCAAAAACATCACAGGAGATTACTTGAAAATGGAATAGCGCAACCACTTGAACATATATGAGACTGAACAGAGAACTGAGGCCACGTTTACACAAAGCCGGGTATTTAGCGAAATGAATATTTTCCCCCTCTCCGTTTTCAAAACTAACATCGTTCAGACACCCGCATAAATACGCTGTCGAGCGCCATCATAACTATGCCAAACCTATTGGCGGCAATGTAGGGGTTAAGGATAAAGCCATGCAGGCCAATCAGAATCCTCAGAATCGATAAGACAGAACCTAAAACGCCGTTTCTCCCAGTTCACATAACAACACATACGTTTTCAGAAATCTCCACTTTGGCCGGAGTTTTTAGAAACAACATCTGATATCTGCGTTTTCCCTTCGTGTAAACGGGGCCTGAGAGTAACTAAGGCCTTAAATACACAGAGTGAGGTAATCAGGAGAAACTGAAACTGGTACGGAACTCATGAGTAACTATGGAAACAAACTAGCAGAAAGAACTCGGAACCGGAATATGGCAGTGAACAAAAACGAAACCAAAACAGAACTAGACTGTGACATACTTGGGAAAAGTTCATATTGAAATCTTTAGATCTCATCTCTCCAACAATAAATGGTTTTGCAATACAACCTAACAGAAAATCAAAATCTTTTGAATTGAACACTCTGTATAATTATAATATGTAATACCATTGCAGTGCATAAAAGATTACATGGACGTAATGCACTCCACTTCTTTATAAAGGAGCCTTAGTGACTCTCCAGTAGAGCAGAACTATAACATTCTGTTCTCTCTAGACTCGTTAAAGAGCTGATATGCTATTCAAATCCTGACGAGTCGCCTGATGGGATGTTAACTATGCTGAGATCTCCCCACCGCACCTCCCAGTTCATTTCTGGAAGAATAGATCGATGGTCGCCTCCTCCTTTTCTGTGTGGGATTTCAACTTCCTGCTTAGAGAATTCACACACACACACACACACACACACAATTATTACACCGGTGAACACACAAACACTTGTCACGGTTTGAGGAAATCTGTTGCCACAGAAACACACACTGATGCGAGCCACGGGCGAGAATGTGTGATCAGGCAGAGCATCAATGCAGCCAAAGCCTAAAAAAATGATGCTTGCCTGCAGTTTACAAATCCAGAAATAGATTTCACATGTGTCCTGATATGTGTGGCGAATTCTGCTGTTATCTCCGAGGAGCAATATCACCTTGCAGCTAATTTTTTTTAAATGTTTTGCTCTCCTGCATGTAACTGCATGCTCTCCTGCATGTATGTATGTGTATATATATATATATTTCAGATTCACCAAGCTGTCAAATGTGTTGCATTTCTGATTTGAATTTAATATATGGAATGTATATCTATTCCTGATCTCTGTGGAACACAAATGAGCTGCTGGAGCTGGGTGTTGTTGTCATGGTGATGCGAGGCTTGATGAATGGCAGTGCAATCGTGAGCTCTTATTTTTAATTGGTTTATTGCAAGAGAACTCAGTCTGTCTCTCTCCGTCTTCATTCCATGAGCTCCAATTCATTATCAAATGATGAAGCATGTTTGCCCTCAGACAAGCTCTTCTTTCTAATAGCGTTCAGCCAAACATATGTGAGCATTCATGTATTTATGGCTACGATTCACTGGTAGTCACTCTGGTATGTGGATTAGCTTGATTGCCATGTCACATTAGTCTTCTATTCTTAGTTTCAGGGATAATCCTTTATATTTGTCAAATTAAGGATTACATAAAAGGAACACAATTTATAACACGAGTTAATTTTTCTTCATGTGATTCACAAAGGAAAACCAAATGTCACACACCAGCCAGACAAGTCATAATGCTATCAATTTAGCTTTTTTTTTTCTGTAGTATGGCAATGCTGGCTGTTCACAAAATAGCTACTATATCTGTAGCATAAGAAAACATATTTTACATTGTCTTGCTATTTGTTTTTACACTTTTAAGTTTTATTTATTTAAACAAATAATACATATATTTGTGTACAGATGTTTTATATACAATTGGTAAAACACTTTTAAATCATACTAAGTCATATATCGGTGTGATTCTGGAGTCACACCATAGATTCAGTAGTCATGTCAAAGCAATACATAAATCAGCATACTATCATCTCAAAAATATTGTTGCATAAATTTAGATTACTTTGTTTCCAGACAAAACATAGAAAAACATGTTCATGCTTTCATCATCAGCATTGGGGATTATTGTAATGGACTCCTCACTGGCTTTCCCAAAAAGACCTTAAGAAATTTGCAGTTCATACAGAACGCTGCTGTCCGGATTCTGAGAACCAGAAAATATGAAGATATCACACCATTCTTTAGGTCTACATTGGCTCCCAGTTACATTTAGGATTGATTTTAAAGTATTATAACTGGTATATAAATCACTCAATGGCCTAGGACCTCAATACATTGCAGATATGCTCACTAAATATAAACCTAACAGATCACTTAAAGAGCCCCTATCATAGCATTTGAAATGTTCCTATTTTTGTTTTAGGAGTTCCCAAAAACAGTTTAACATGCATGCAAGGATAAAAAACACTTTATTTGTCTCATAATATGCATTTATTTTTAACTGATTTGCTCACCGACTCCCAAATGATTCGTACAACGACTCATTTTTCCAAAGATCTCCTTTGCGTGAAGCTAATCGGCGGTGATTGGTCTGATGATAGACCCAGTCAGTTATTGTTTGTTAGCATAACCGTAACGCATAAACATATTGATAAAGCACTGCAGTACTTCAAGACACTCTATTCTTTGTGACAACTCCAATAACAGTGACAAACATTTCACATATTTTAAAAAAATTGACATTGGAGACCTAGAAGCTGCGCTGAGCGTAACTTACACACACACAGATACACGCGCACACACATACTGCCTCGCGCCCCGACACAAGAAAACCGTTCAAAATCCATAAAAGCAACAATTATTAATAATACTTACAGGTTGCGATTCCTAGGAGGAAGCAGATCCATATACACTGGGTAAGTAAGTTACTGAGCCCTCCTTCAGGAACAACCGCTTGCGAATCCACATTTGAATTCATTTATGTTTTTGAACTAACGTTATTCGTCAATAAAATTATGAGAACACAATCGGGCTATACTGTTGTGGTATCGTTGCAAATATGAACTCTAACCACCGATTCTTCACATGCTCGTCCCTGGTAAATGAAAACAAAGTGGCTGAACTATCTTTGCATTGTAAAACACAGCGTCTTCTCGACATGATGCTATGATGAAGTATTTGAACGTGTAGACTTCAAGTTTACACTTCCGTCTGCGTATGCAGTAACTGGGCGCGGCCAGTATGTATCTACGTCACTACGAACCAGCTAATGACTCGTTTCAAAAACAACTCATTTCATAGACTCAGAGTCGACTCTCACTTTTGAAAGACAATAACGGTTCCTTCGTTAATAAATAACTACACAAGAACTAATGAGTAACACAATATTAACAATCTAGTAACTATTATTAACTAACAAGAAACTCTGATTAACGAACTATTAAGTAATCAATAACTACTATTTTTTAAATACTTCCCAGATAACTACTGAAAAAGTTTATTAAGAATCTAGTAACTACTATTAACTAAAAGAAATTCTTATTAACGAATTAGTAAGTAATAGCTCACAGATGAAAGTGTTACTAGATACTTCTGCGGGAATTACTAATTATTTACTATTACTAACTATTTATGCAGAAAAGGGCATGCGCATATTTCTGCGGCACGTCGAGTGTGTTGTGTTCACGCAGCTGTCAGGTTTTCTGTGTTCGGCTTCCCACGGATACAATTGGATACTGTTACATGTGTGTCCTGTGGTCCCCCATTCTTTGTATTTGGTTCAGTCCTGTTTCTATTTTCCCGCTCCTCGTTTGTATTCAGTCCCTTCACCTGTGTTAGGTTAATTTGCCCCAGCTGTGCCTTGTTCCCCTAGTCTGTTCTAGTGTGTTTAAACCCTGTGTTCTCCTCACTCCTGGTCCGTTCTCGTTCATGTAATGTGTGAAATTGTGGTTCCTGAGTTTTGGTTTATTAAAGATCCTGTTTTCTGTTATCCCTCGTCTCCTCGTGCTTCTAGTACCACACACCCGTAACAGAAGAACGGACCCACCAAAATTCGCAATTATGGACGACCAGATGGAAGCTTTCATTTTTGATCAAAATGGGGCCTCTCTGGAGGAATTCACGGAGGTATAACTTCACCTGCACCAGGACCCATACTGGGAGGAAGATTTCCTCAAACAGAGGTTCTGGAGTGGTTTGGACGATCCATTAGCCCAAATACTACTGCTCGATGATCTCCATCTGCCGTTTTCCGAGTTTTTGGACAGGGCTCTTTGGGTCTGTGGTTCGTCCCTTACGGTCACACCAGTCCAGCCCGAGAGTCCTGCCTGAGACCTTCCAGCCCGAGACAGCCCGGCCCGAGTCCAGCCCCGCCGAGCCTGCGCTCACCGTCAGCCCTGCCGAGCCAGAGCTCCACGCCAGCCCTGCCGAGCCAGAGCTCCACGTCAGCCCCGCCGAGCCTGAAATCAATGGCAGCCCTCCCAAGCCTACATTACGCGACTGTCTTCGCAAGCCTGCACGTCATATCATGGCAACCATCAACGCAGCCACCAGATCAGTCTATGGACATCCAGGGCTGATTTCTAGCATGGCTGATCTACCACTGATATCAGTACGTGCAGTCAGGAGGGCCATCGTCCCAGAGTCTGTTCCTGTAGAGACCGTCCAGCCAGCGCCAGAGACCGTCCAGCCAGCGCCAGAGACCGTCCAGCCAACGCCAGAGACCGTCCAGCCTGAGCCCGTTGCCTGCCCGCCAGCGCCTGAGCCCGTTGCCTGCCCGCCAGCGCCTGAGCCTGTTGGCTGCCCGCCAGCACCTGAGCCCGTTGCCTGCCCGCCAGCGCCTGAGCCCGTTGCCTGCCCGCCAGCGCCTGAGCCCGTTGCCTGCCGGCCAGCGCCTGAGCCCGTTGCCTGCCCGCCAGCGCCTGAGCCCATTGCCTGCCCGCCAGTGCCTGAACCAGGTTCTGCTTTTCCTGAGCCGGAGTCTTGTACTGCCGAGCCCAAGCTCCACGCCAGCCCTGCCGAGCCCGAGCTCCACGCCAGCCCTGCCGAACCCGAGCCTACTACGCTGGTCCCGTCCAGCTCCGATCCCGAGCCTACTCCGCTGGTCCCGTCCAGCACCGATCCTGAGCCCACTCCGCTGGTCCCGTCCAGTCCCGAGCCCACTCCGTTGGTCCCGTCCAGTCCCGAACCCACTCCGCTGGTCCCGTCCAGTCCCGAGCCTATCCCAGAGCATGCTCCTGAGCCTGTAACTCTCCCCAAGAAAATTTTGGGGGGTGGATATAGGACTCCGCCATGGCCACCTGAGAAAAATGATCCACCCTGGGCCCCTGCATACCTGATCCACCCTGGGCCCCGGCGCTACCGGCTCCGCCCTGGCCACGCCCTCAGCCTGCTCCGCCCTGGCCACGCCCTCAGCCTGCTCCGCCCTGGCCACGCCCTCAGCCTGATCCGCCCTGGCCACGTCCTCAGCCTGCTCCGCCCTGGCCACGCCCTCAGCCTGCTCCGCACTGGCCACGCCCTCAGCCTGCTCCGCCCTGGCCACGTCCACGTCCTGCTCCGCCTGGAGGCTTCCTGCTCTGGATAGGCCTCTCCCTGGTCAGCCTCCAGGGCGCCCACCCCCCAACCCCATTGAAGTTCTACGGCACGAGGTCGCGCCTTTTCGGGAGGGGGCGTAATGTTACATGTGTGTCCTGTGGTCCCCCATTCTTTGTGTATTTGGTTCAGTCCTGTTTCTATTTTCCCGCTCCTCGTTTGTATTCAGTCCCTTCACCTGTGTTAGGTTAATTTGCCCCAGCTGTGCCTTGTTCCCCTAGTCTGTTCTAGTGTATTTAAACCTTGTGTTCTCCTCACTCCTGGTCCGTTCTCGTTCATGTAATGTGTGAAATTGTGGTTCCTGAGTTTTGGTTTATTAAAGATCCTGTTTTCTGTTATCCCTCGTCTCCTCGTGCTTCTAGTACCACACACCCGTAACAGATACAATGGATATAATGGATACAATAGATACAATTTATGTTTAATTATGTTCCTGAAAATGACGATCGTAATTTAGCTCGTGCTGCGCATTTTACGGAAGACAGCTTCCAGAATCTCCATGAGTTCAATGCCGGATTCAACAAGAAACTGTTACTAAAACATGAAGCACAACCAACTTTAAAACCAGAGGCAGCAGTTGTTGGGCCATAACCTGTAAGTAGGCTAAGACTTAATCATTTTGAATGTATTTGCATGTATAATTTCAGACGTAGCCTTGTGTTTTATTTTTTTTCAAGGCAGCAGTTGTTGGGCCATAACCTGTAAGTAGGCTAAGACTTAATCATTTTGAATGTATTTGCATGTATAATTCCAGACGTAGCCTTGTGTTTTATTTTTTTCAAATGCCAGCGCTGGCTTTATAGCCACTATAGGCTACTAGTTGTGCTATTTTGTGTCTACGACAAACGTGTACAAACATTATGGACCTGAATTTTGTATAAGTACTAATGTTGTAAATGTATTTTTCATGTATATATGTTTTATGACGTTATTTTCGGTTTGATCAAGAACGTAAACTTGCCAACGCTGTTTGTGTTTATTAGTAGCCAGTCAGTTGCTATTGTTGCCAGTCAGATGCTATTGTGTAAAACAAACGTGTATAAAGTTAAAAAATGTAGCAAAATATCATTCAGAAACGTTTAGTAAGAGCCGTGTGTGGTTGAGGTTCTGTTTGACTTTCTTCATCGCGGCTTTCTCGATCTGATTCTGCTTCAAACTGATAAACTGCAGTTCGACACATATTTACATCTGGACCGGAGCTCATGACATGCACGTTTCGCCCATAAAGGTAATGGGTGTTAACCTTCCGGACAACGTGAGCGACAGTTTAGCCAATCACAACACACCGGGCCAAACTAACCAATCTGAGCCCACTGCCTGTTTCTGAGGGAGTGGTTTCGTAGAATCAGAAAGTAAACCGCTCGTTCGAGGACAGAGGAGAGCGCGGCTGACAATAAAGGTGAAGTTTATGAAAAATAAGACTTTTTAAACAAGAAAAACCACGAATACATGTCATATTGCACCCCATAAACACAATCATGCAAAGAAAAAAAGCAGTCAACCTCCCCCCCACCCCAACTTGACAGGGAAGGAGCCACTAAGAGACACACCATGTCCTGAGTTTCTGACCTAACAAGGAAAGAGACTACAAAATAGTTGAAAACATACATTGCTTTCGGCTGCACTGTTTGTTCAATATTAAGAGAACGTTAACATTAATTGCCAAACAGACGATTAAGACACAGTTACAGTTCACACAGAGCGGGCTGTGTAATGACGAAAAGAAAAAAACAAGGTCTCGAGAGACATTTTCTGATGCACTGTGGTCATCTTCAATACTTTCTGGAAAAGATTACAGGTCCTCTCTGTCTTCTATAAAACTTACAAACATAAACCTAAAACACAGGCAAAAAGGCTTTGAATACAATTATTTTATTTTAAATGCAAATTTCTCTATGCACAAAAGAAACACAAAACTGTATGAGCAAGAAAGAGCTAAGTGTTAGGCAATACTCAAGACACGTGTCCATCTTGTAGTCCAAAGCAATTTCTATAGTTGTTTAACAACAGACATCACTATGAAAAATTCTAACAGAGCGCCTGCTAATGCATAACACTGTTACCATAGCGACAGCAATTTATAATGTTTAATGTGCACACTGAATAATTCAGTCATGCTTCCAACACACACACACACACACACACACACCACATCTCTCTTACATTATTTTAATTTGTATCTCAGGAGAACCTAAGACCTGGGATTGTTGTGTTCATATGTTAACAAAATGAGACGATACTGTTGTTTGTTTGCCTGTTTGTATTTGCTTTGGTACAGTAGAGCGCAGCATGAGCTCAGGAAACAGAATTTGTCAAAGAGACTGCAGCTTGTGAGAGCTAAGACCATCACTAACATTCCCATGGCAACCACATTCAAAAGGTGCATCACAAACTATTGGAGGCTCATGGTAATCAGGTTAGTAATAAAGACTGCCTTTTGAACTGCACTCGATGGGTTTTCTATTTTCATTCATGCCCTCCCCCACCAAATTCACCATAATCTACTTTATGGTACTTTTCAGTCTTTTGCTGCCCCAGAGTGGTAAGAGTGTGAAACGTATTTCAAGATTTAGACACTGTATCTTAAATGGCAACTAAACATCTTCAATCAAGCTATACTAGTAGAGTTCTTTCCCCCCCGTACATTTAGTTTTTTTTTTTTCTCTTAATGTGTAAAATCAAAAAGTATTCATTTCTGGGTTATTGGTTGAAAGGGCAATTGTAACACTAATTAAGAAATTGAAATGGTTTAACCAAAGTGTAAATCATAGTAGATAGTAATAGTACCATAATAAAACGGAGTGCGGGGCACAACATAATGTTTTTTGACTTTCCCAGTTTGTGTAAATCTACTTTGAGTTTAGAGTATTTATTTTTTCCCACTTTAATTTCCTACATGTCTAGTACAATTTTGTGGTTTTGTTTTATTAATACAGTATACTTTTTTCTTGATTTACCCCAAAAAAATGGAAGTGAAACATGACAACATGCCCTATAGGGTGGGGTACATTGTAACACGTGAGGGGCACATTGTTACATGACCATGTGACAGCTTAAAATGCTATCTGATTTAACAAAAAAAATAAAAGTCAAACTCCTCCTATATAACATTTTAGAAATAAAAACTGTACAAATAAATTAGTGTTCACCTTTTATTTGTATTTAGCCTTCAAAGAACGACATTTGAAATCACCATCAAATAAACATTAAACTCTCACCTTTGTCAATATGAATAGCTCAAACTTCAAAATACAACATTGGCTTATTATGTTATTCCTATAGATTTAAACAAAGGTGCTTCAGCCAGGCTAAAAAATAACGAAAGTGCTGCAATAAAGAGAAAAAAGAGTGAGCAACAACAAACACAAATGTTGCTGGAGCACAGTTGAGGGTTGATGACACCCCATGACAGGCTCTAGAGGTTTCTGGCAATAAATACAAGATGGTCTACATTATCTGGCTTCAAAGATGCCCTTTTACACGTGACAACGTTGCCACCTGTACTGAAAACCCTCTCAGTTGGGGAACTTGTGGCCTGAATGCACAAATAATGTTTTGCCTGTTGGCTTACTCTGGGGGAGTTCTTTTGATAGACTTTCCACCAATCCAGAGGATTTGAGTCATTGTCAGCACCTGGAGACAAAAGGTAGTAGCCGAGCTCCCTTTCAACTGCCTGCTGCACACTCAAGTCTTCTGTGTTGGAAGTGGTGGGCCTGTTTGAAAAAGCTTGCCAGAGACATCTTTGTTTTCTTGGCTGGTGGCACTGCTACAGAGGCATCTCCAATGGCTTCTTTTCTGGACTCATCTTCTCTTGCCACAACAGCTCTCTCTCCCTTCTCATATCCAAAACTGCCCTCTCTTTGATGTGTTCTCTATTCTCCTCCTGAGTGTATTGAAGCTTGAATCTTGGGTCAATGAGGCATGCCATGTCAAGTAAGATCATGCCATGTCATATAAGATCCATGGCTGGATCCTTGTACTTTTCGTTGAGGTATCCCATCACTGTTGTCTTTCCTGGTGAGCTCTGTGTCATCCTCTGCTTCCTTCAAGATGGAGGTGTTGAAGAGATGCATCACTGGTTTTAAGAACGATACACTGACATAGGACTCACAGGACAAGGCATCAGTGAATTCGAGGAGTGGGCTTAGAGCTGCATATATAGACTCTAAAACGTCCACATCTTACCACGTAGGAACCAGTGACCTGGTCTTCTTGTCCTTTGAGAGGACCTCTGTAATGGCACATTTCTGCTTTAAAACCCACTTCACCATTTGTTGACGGGAGCCCCATATTGTTGGTGTTTCACTGATGAGCTTGTGCTTTGGCAAGTGAAACTCCTCCTGAGCAGCTGCAGGGTCCCGTTTCTTTTTCCAAGAGTAGGAGAAGGCAGCCACCACCTTTTTACAGACCCCCAACTGCTATGTCCACTCTCTTGTCTGGGTTAACTTTCTCTGTGGACACAGAGAGAAAATATACTGAAATATACAGTTCTCATTTGCACTTATATTTTAACAAAAAATATTTATATTATTCTCAGAGAAAATCACAATTCTCTAATCAATCAATATTTAATTGATTACATCTGTTTTAGCAACTTAAACATCTGTTCCCATTCCAGTAAAATGCCATTGAATTTAAAGGGTTAGTTTGCCCATTTAAGACATCAAGTTGTATGCAATCCTTACCAGCACTAGTGCATACACACTGACCCACTCTGTTGTCACCACCCTGGTCAGAGTTCTGACCGCTGGAAGTTTTTCAATGAAGTACTCCTGGCTATTTTCCGGGGCCACAAAACTGTGCGTTTTTACGTGAAAAAAATGATTTGCGTTTCAAAGCTTGATTAATTTACCACACAAAAAACATGCCGGTGAAAATTCATACCTCAGTTTTAATGTGGCACTATTTTCTATCCATTTCTATCAATCCGCACTGCCGCAACGTCAAAAGTGCGCACGTTACGATCAGCTGTTCCATAGTGTTTACACAATCGATTGAAAACTAGGTAAAAAGTATTAAATTAACAATGGTGCGAAGTTGCGAACTTGTAAATTCCCAGGCTGTGACCACAATGATGTGCCGGGATCAAAGTTCAGATTCCATCGTTTTCCTGTTTCTAATATAACTATGAGACAGCTTTGGCTGGTTGCCATCGGCTACTCTGCAGGAGCTAAAATATCCCGAATAAAGGATTTTCGTGTGTGTAGTGCTCACTTCAGCGAAGACGATTACATCCCCAACCAAGGAGGAAAAGGGAAAAAAAAGATTTTAAAGGTGCCATCTGACATAATAAATCAAATCCTACTCCATATTCCATAACAGATGGGGGCAGTATACCTCCAGAAAATGAGTTGTGCTCCTACCATCGCGCATGTTATTCAAATCATTTGACATGATAGTAAAAGGTTGGACCGCAGTTTCACGTGGAGCATTTGGAGATTTTTAGGGATCAGAGACTCAATGAACAACATCTCAACACTAAATGATGAAGACCGCCTCATAGACGCCTGTCTCAAAAACAAGCTGGTGCATTTCGACGATATGGGAAAATAAAAGCTTGGGCAATTATTTGAAGTTTATGGTATTCGTTTTGCTCATATTACACTTTTATTGTTAGTTTGAATTAATTTGACAGACAGCATTCGCTGATGTGGATCAAGCTAGCGCCATTCAGAGCTGCCAACTCTTAACGAATTCACCGTGAGACACACGCAATTGACACTTAGCAAGCAGGTTAGTTAAGCTCTCAGATTCTGTCAATTTTATTACGCAATTCAAAGAATAAATACCGTTTTGGCGCTTGTACATGTTACACCACAGATCCCCAGCGCACGTGAAGCGATCATCTCAACTAGCTAATGGAAAAAGAACATGAACTCTGTTGAAAGATACAGTATGCTACAACTTACCAAAATGTATTCCTCATGCATAATGTCGACCAATCATTTTTTGAACTCTTCCCTGAACTGAAATGTAGTAGTGGGATGTATTTCCACACGACTGACATCAGGTTCAAGTACACACACAAGATGGCGCGAGCGCGACTCACTTGTGTACTGCAGTTTGGCTGGTGGTAACGTTGCCCGCCCGCATACCGCCTCCCATGGCCGGAAGTGGTATTACGACACCTGCCGGGCTGGGGCTAGTAATTTAGCATGCTAATTTAGGTTTATATCTCGGCAGCACTATAACTTGTCAGTTTTTTAATGACATCATTGCACTTATTTCTTCTCATTCTTTTGATGCATGTAGCTCATTTTTTGGATATTTTTACCTCAATTATTCCATATGGCACCTTTAAAGAGTTTTGCTGTTTGCTACCAGTACCACGGGTAAGCTAACTTTATGATCCCATGTCTAAACTGTGCGGTAAACAAGCTGATGAGACATTTGGTGTCAAGATAAAATTATTAATTTATTAATAATTGTATTACTGTCCACTCAGTATAATAATAATAATGCAGTCAGATAGACTATTATATAGCCAACTGGTCAAGACAACGTTAAATTCTTAAATAAAAAACTACAAAGCAACATGAGCGATCACACTTACTCAGCCGAAATCTGACCGTCAAGTCCAGCTGGTTTGGGTCGCTTTTTCCAATTGAGTTTAGGTACGTAGAAGAACGTCTCCAGGACACCTGCATTTAGCATTGCAGGGAAATGTCATTGGATGTAGCTAATGCAGACAGTTGGCCTCCTCGTCAATCGATAGGTTTTGCATCTGTGGCATGACGAGTTCCCATTTGTGGCAGCAATAACTTTCGACCTCTGTTGGCATAACTTGACAATTTGAACAAGTGCACCACCATTTGTCGTTTATCCAGGCTCTTGCTACAACTGTGGGCCCAGCATCAACTTGGACAACTCATCTCTGTCCTCTCGCTCTCTCTCTTCACGTTCTATCTCCATCTGCTAAAGTTCGGCATCGGTATACTCCGGTTCATAAAGGTATCCCTTTGTCGTTGTGCTAAAATTACTGTCATCATCTGATCCGTCTGACGTTGTGCTAAAATTGGTTCCATCATCATAAGTTTCGGCTCGCAGTCAGACATGTTGTCAGCGTGTCGCGTGCTATCAACAGCTGATCCTAAGGTGCGCACTATTGACGTTGCAGCAGTGCGGATTGATATAAATGGATAGAAAATAGTGCCGCATTAAAACTGAGGTATGAATTTTGACCGCCGTGTTTTTTGTGTGGTAAATTAATCAAGCTTTGAAACGCAAACCATTTTTTCACGTAAAAACGCACAGTTTTGTGGCCCCAGAAATTAACTGGGAGTACTTAATTGAAAAACTTCCAGCGGCCAGAACTCTGACCAGGGGGGTGATAACAGAGTGGGTCAGTGTGTATGCACTATAATGCTGGTAAGGATTGCATACAACTTCATGTCTTACTAAATGGGCGAACTAACCCTATAAATGAGAGAATGGCTGTATGTATAACCAAATATGATGGCCTAAATAAATACCCAATAAAATGACCAAATCAAAATTGTAGGCCAACTAAGTAATAAGTGATGGTACAATATCTCACAAAAATTAGTACAACCTGAACATTTTTGAAAATATTTGATTCTATCTTTTCATGTGACAACACTGAAGAAATGACACTGCTACAGTGTAAAGTAGTGAGTACACAGCTTCAAATCAAATGCATAGAATAACACATGCTTAATTACATTCCTTTACATCCTATATGTATCCTATATTGCGCAAAACAAAATTGTGTAAATATTAAAAAATATATAAACAATAGTTGCTGTGATGAAGAAGAGCCCACCAGCTCGTCTTCGGGGAGAAATGTGAGTCTGTTTTGGATGTAAAAGGATGGCGCACTCGCAGAAGCATTTCGTGCAAGGTGGAATTTATTTTCAGTGCTAATGTTCTGGCTGTATTTATTTGTCCTTCCACTGGGGGTCAGTATCTCCGTTAGCGGGTTTAGTTTTTCTTCTACTATTTTTTGCGTGCACTAGTTGAGCGCTCGTGAGTCATGTGCGAATGCAACAGGCAGAAAAAGTTCGTCTCATGCGGTATAAGTGTAATGTTCCTGAGACGTTTTCATTTCTACTCTCCTCTCAGACCCCATATATCTTCGAGAAGCGTTGACATGCCATAATCTTTTTACAGTAAAAACAACAAGAAGGGAGGATAGTGAAAAAGAGAAGCCTTCAGTAAAAACGCTAAGAAGAAATCTGAGTCTTGTCATTCCTGGAACCACCTTTCATTGTTGTTATGTTTAGCTCTCTGCATAGGCTGAGTAGCTACACACTCAGCTGAGGGGAGAAGAGTAAAAATATTATCCATCTATCAAGCTTTCGAGGTGTCTCAGTCGCTTTCGAGATGTCGCAGTCAGGAACTATGCCACCTATGTCCCAGATGGTAGTGTCACTCGTGACAATCGAGGGGGGGGGGGGGCGGAACTATTATTTTGTGCCTTCGTTCCCATGGGGAACATTTCCGGGGGGGGGGGGGTGGGTACCTAAGACTTCTCCGGTTCCTATTTGATGTACAGCAGGTGCGCATTGTGAGCGCGTCGAACGCTGATTGGCGCACACGTCATACCAGCACAGTTGAAAAGGTCTTTGGTTGGTGAGCGGGAGGAGGAAGGGGCAGAAAAGGAACGACGTGTCTGAGCTGGTCGAAGTCCTCGACGAGTGAAAGAGTGCAACAGAGAGAGAAGTGACATTCATTGGGCTGGAGCAAGCGGTATGAGGAATGATTATGACTATGTGGGCTGGTGTATGGAATTAATGATTGCCTACAGTATTGCTGCAGGAGCACCTCATTGATGAAGATAGAAGAGACGCCGTACTGAAGCCTGATTTGTGAGTGAAATGATTTTGATCTCTTAAAGTTATTCACGTGTGTTTTGCCTGTGTGGATTGCAGTGTGCACGAAGGTGGAAGTGTAATGCTTAGGCTACGGTGGTCTGTACTGATTCATCTCCCTATGAACGTCAGGGAAGAGAAGTATTACTGAACCTGGTTTCTGCTATTATTCACCATTGAACATTGTAAGGATACAGCTTCAGCTAAGCCACTCCGCCAGTTATCTACCATTGAATGATCATCTCGATGGAGAATTAACACCAGTGGTTGTACTCCTTATAACCACTCTGACCTTTTTCATTCTCTCTGCCTGAGCCCCACAGAGAAGTGGACACGCTGTGAACACGCCGCTGAGCAACCGAGCCCCATTCTTTCTGCCTGAGCCCCACAGAGAAGCAGTATTGCTGCAGTTACGTCGGTGAGCACTCTGACCTTTTTCATTCTCTCTGCCTGAGCCCCACAGAGAAGCGGACACGCTGTGAACACGCCGCTGAGCAACCGAGCCCCATTCTTTCTGCCTGAGCCCCACAAAGAAGCAGTATTGCTGCAGTTACGTCGGTGAGCACTCTGACCTTTTTCATTCTCTCTGCCTGAGCCTCACAGAGAAGTGGACACGCTGTGAACATGCCGCTGAGCAACCGAGCCCCATTCTTTCTGCCTGAGCCCCACAGAGAAGCAGTATTGCTGCAGTTACGTGGGTGAGCACTCTGACCTTTTCATTCTCTCTGCCTGAGCCCCACAGAGAAGCGGACACGCTGTGAACACGCCGCTGAGCAACCGAGCCCCATTCTTTCTGCCTGAGCCCCACAGAGAAGCAGTATTGCTGCAGTTACGTCGGTGAGCACTCTGACCTTTTTCATTCTCTCTGCCTGAGCCCCACAGAGAAGCGGACACGCTGTGAACACGCCGCTGAGCAACCGAGCCCCATTCTTTCTGCCTGAGCCCCACAGAGAAGCGGACATGCTGTGAACACGCCGCTGAGCAACCGAGCCCCATTCTTTCTGCCTGAGCCCCACAGAGAAGCAGTATCGCTGCAGTTACGTTGGTGAGCACTCTGACCTTTTTCATTCTCTCTGCCTGAGCCCCACAGAGAAGCGGACACGCTGTGAACACGCCGCTGAGCAACCGAGCTCCATTCTTTCTGCCTGAGCCCCACAGAGAAGCAGTATCGCTGCAGTTACGTCGGTGAGCACTCTGACCCTGTTCATTCTCTCTGCCTGAGCCCCACAGAGAAGCAGACACGCTGTGAACACGCCGCTGAGCAACCGAGCCCCATTCTTTCTACCTGAGCCCCACAGAGAAGCAGTATCGCTGCAGTTACGTCGGTGAGCACTCTGACCTTTTTCATTCTCTCTGCCTGAGCCCCACAGAGAAGCGGACACGCTGTGAACACGCCGCTGAGCAACCGAGCCCCATTCTCTCTGCCCGAGCCCCACAGAGAAGCGGACACGCTGTGAACCCGCCGCTGAGCAACCGAGCCCCATTCTTTCTGCCTGAGCTCCACAGAGAAGCAGTATCGCTGCAGTTACGTCGGTGAGCACTCTGACCTTTTCATTCTCTCTGCCTGAGCCCCACAGAGAAGCGGACACGCTGTGAACACGCCGCTGAGCAACCGAGCCCCATTCTTTCTGCCTGAGCCCCACAGAGAAGCGGACACGCTGTGAACACGCCGCTGAGCAACCGAGCCCCATTCTTTCTGCCTGAGCCCCACAGAGAAGCAGTATCGCTGCAGTTACGTTGGTGAGCACTCTGACTCTGTTTATTCTCTCTGCCTGAGCCCCACAGAGAAGCGGACACGCTGTGAACACGCCGCTGAGCAACCGAGCCCCATTCTTTCTGCCTGAGCCCCACAGAGAAGCGGACACGCTGTGAACACGCCGCTGAGCAACCGAGCCCCATTCTTTCTGCCTGAGCCCCACAGAGAAGCGGACACGCTGTGAACACGCCACTGAGCAACCGAGCTCCATTCTTTCTGCCTGAGCCCCACAGAGAAGCAGTATCGCTGCAGTTACGTCGGTGAGCACTCTGACTCTGTTCATTCTCTCTGCCTGAGCCCCACAGAGAAGCAGACACGCTGTGAACACGCCGCTGAGCAACCGAGCCCCATTCTTTCTGCCTGAGCCCCACAGAGAAGCAGTATCGCTGCAGTTACGTCGGTGAGCACTCTGACCTTTTTCATTCTCTCTGCCTGAGCCCCACAGAGAAGCGGATACGCTGTGAACACGCCGCTGAGCAACCGAGCCCCATTCTTTCTACCTGAGCTCCACAGAGAAGCAGTATTGCTGCAGTTACGTCGGTGAGCACTCTGACCTTTTCATTCTCTCTGCCTGAGCCCCACAGAGAAGCGGACCCGCTGTGAACACGCCGCTGAGCAACCGAGCTCCATTCTTTCTGCCTGAGCCCCACAGAGAAGCAGTTGCACCGCTGAACAACCGAGCCTCATTCGTTCTGCCTGAGCCCCACAGAGAAGCAGTATCGCTGCAGTTACCTCGGTGAGCACTCTGACCCTGTTCATTCTCTCTGCCCGAGCCCCACAGAGAAGCAGTTTCGCTGCAGCTACGTCAGTGAGCACCCCGACTTCTTCATTCTTTCTGCCTGAGCCCCACGGAGAAGCAGACACGCTGTGTACACGCCGCTGAGTAACCGAGCCCCATTCTCTCTGCCTGAGCTTCACAGAGCAGTCACGTCGACGAAGATCTTCCTTGTGGGAATAGAGTTACGGATTCCAGTGGTCTCCAATTCTGTCCAGGCCTACACGACGAAACCATCTGCTCAACATTCTTGAACTTTTAAAATAAATAAAACCTCCCTCTTAATCTGTTCATTGGTCTCTTTGTCCGTTCATTGGTGTCCTTGTGGTGTCGGCTCCTCGCGGTGGGGTGTACGTCCGTCCGGGTGTGGGTCGGACCATCCCGGGGCGGTGACAGTAGCCTGGTCAGAGTGCCACTCACGTTCTTCATGCCGTTCGTCCACCAGCCAAGCTGCCGCACGAGCCCGAGCAGATGCAGAAGCTGCCCGCACCAGAGCACAGTACGCCAAACGCCAGATCGACATGGAGGTTGAGAAGGTGCGCATTGAGGCAACGCTAAACGCTCTGAAGAAGGAGGGTGAGGCTGAAGCAGCGCTTGCTGCAGCTCATGTCTTGGAAGCGGCAGCTGATGAGGAGCACCCCGCCATCGACCTCACAGAGCAAGGCATCTCCCCTAAAACACCTACTTCCATTAGACGTGCGCGAGACTATGTAAATGCTCACTTCACCAACTTCAGTTCGGAGGTCAAAGAAGAAAGGCCTGATGACGACTCTCACCATCTACAACAGAGTCAAACACCAGTCGCTTCCTCTTCAGGTGAACATCTCATTCATTTCGTAGACAGGGAGCAGCTGAAGTCCCCTCATACATGAATTAAAATGGACATTTCATCCCAGCCTAGACCTTCACAGACTGAACTGTCGTATCTAGCAACTTACCTAGCACGCCGTGATCTCCTCACAGCGGGATTTAAGGTTTTTGACAACCGTCCTGAGTCTTACTTATCCTGGAAGTCCATCTTCTGCAACGCCATAGTAGGCCTCAACCTCAAGCCCAGCGAAGAGCTTGACCTTCTAACCAAGTGGCTCAGTGGAGAGTCACTTCAACACGCTCTGAGGATCAGGGCGGTCCATGTGAACAACCCTCAAGCAGGCCTCCAACGTTTGGTTATGGCTTAGTTATGGCTCCCAGAGGTAGTCGAAGCGTCACTCTTCCAACGCTTACAGACTTTTCCAAAGATATCCAATAAAGACACTCATCTGCTGCAGGAGCTTGCAGATCTTCTGCTAGAGTATGCTCAATGTGAAAATTATCTGCCAGGCCTCAGCTTTCTTGAAACCCCAAGGGGGATAAACCCGATAGTTGAAAAGCTCCCTTACGGACTCCAGGAGTCATGGGTGAAACAGGGGACAAAATACAAAAGAGACAATGGTGCAGTATACCTTTCTCATATTTTGTTCAGTTTGTAAATGACTATGACGAAATGAAAACAGACCCTAGCTTTATGTTACAAAGTTCAAACATAGTTGCTCCTAAGGTTGACAAGACACTGTTAAAAGCAACCAGATACAGAGTTCCTGTTGCAGTGAACAAAACGGATATCAGTCAAACAAACGGCACAGCTCAAACATCCGTTTTTAATCCGGATAAGCAATGGCCTATTCACCACAAGCCCCATTCACTTGCTAAATGCAGGGGATTCAGATCAAAAACACTTGACGGAAGAAAAGGTTTTCTCAAAGAACACTCCATTTGTTATAAGTGTTGTTCTTCCACAAGTCACATAGCTAAAGACTTTAAAGCCATTATCCAATGCTCAGAATGTAAAAGTGATGTGCACGTGTCCGCCATGCATGCTGGTCCACCTCCGTGGACGCCTAAAGACTCTAACCCTCCGTCTCAGAGCCACGGCGGGGAGTCCGATTCCCCGAGTCCTGTAACTACCACCAGTAAATCCTGCGCTAAGATTTGCTTAGTCAACGTGTATCCCCCCACATCCCCTGAAGAGAAGAGGAGGATGTACGCCATGTTAGATGATCAAAGCAATTCATCCTTGGCCAGGTCCGCTTTCTTTGATATGTTTAAGGTAAAGGTACCATACTCCCATACACCATGAAAACATGCACTGGTTTATCAGAGACTGGAGGACGCAGAGCCAGTGACTTTGTTATTGAGAATGTAAATGGCAAAGTGTCCATGCTACTGCCCATACTAACAGAATGTGATCAGATTCCAGATAACAGGGACGAGATTCCAACCTCTGAGGCTGTGTCGGCCCACCCACATCTACAGGCAATCGCTTCACAGATTCCTCCTCTGGACCCTTCAGCAGAAATCCTTTCTTCTCTTGGGCAGGGACATCATCCAAGCTAACAAGGTTCGCAGTCAGGTAAATGGTCCAAACAGTGCGCCTTATGCTCAACGCCTTGATCTGGGATGGGTAGTTATAGGTGATGTCTGCCTCTCTGGTGCCCACAAGCCCACTGTGAACTCTTTTAAGACGAACATTCTTAACAATGGCCGTCCTACCTTCCTCAGCCCCTGGGAAAACAAAATCCATATCAAAGACAAATACACAGAAAGCTGTCATACACTTAATAAGACACAAGTTGAATTGGGCAGACACATTTTCCAGCAAACAGCAGACGATGACAAAGTGGCAGAAGCAGAAGATGCTTTGTTCTTGGAAATTATGCACAAAGACTTTGCAAAAGATGATGCAAATAATTGGGTAGCTCCAATCCCATTCCGCACCCCCAGACAGCGTTTGCCCAACAACAGGGACCAGGCCCTCAGTCGTTTAATGTCGCTCCCCAAAACGCTGAAAGTGCCCAATACGACAATGTTTCTCTCAATGACGTGCTACTAAAAGGGCCAGATCTCAATAACACTCTTGTGGGAGTTCTGATGAGTTTCAGGTTTGACCCATACGTAGTCATGGCGGACGTGAAACAGATGTTTCATAACTTTCTAGTCAGAGAAGACCACCGCAACTACCTTCGCTTCCTGTGGTTCAAAGACCATGATCTAGATGGAGAAGTGCAGGAATTAAGGATGAGAGTGCACGTATTTGGGAACTGCCCCTCCCCATCTGTGGCCATCTATGGACTGAAACGCTCAGCGATGGAGGGGGAAAGGGAATACGGCAGTGATGCGAGGGAATTCATTGAACGTCACTTTTATGTAGATGATGGACTAAAATCATTCTTTTCCACAGATGAGGCCATTGACGTTCTCCGTAGAGCTCAGAAGATGCTGGCTCAGTGTAACATACGCCTGCACAAAATCTCAGCTAACTGTACTTTCATCTCAAGTGCCTTTCCAAGTGAGGACCTTGCAACAGACATGCAGGGCCTTGACCTCGGGCAGACTACCCCACCCATGCAGCGCAGCTTAGGCTTGGGCTGGGACTTGTCCACAGACCTGTTCAAGTTTCAGGTAACAGTCAATGAGAAGCCCTTAACTAAACGGGGAGAGCTGTCAGTCATTAATAGTGTGTTCGACCCACTTAGCTTTGCCATCCCAGTCATTGTAGAAGGTAGGGCCTTACTGAGAGACATTTCCACTGATATTTGTGAATGGGACACCAAACTGCCTAAAGACAAATTACACCAGTGGCAACAATGGAAGGACTCCCTCAAATATCTGCAACAACTTGAAATTCCCAGAATGTAAACCTCAATACCACTATCTGCAGCTCTAACCAAGGAGATCCATGTCTTTTGTGATGCCTCCACTAAGGCAGTGGTCGCTGTTGCTTACCTCAAACTAACAGATAGAGATGGATAGTGAAGTGGGTTTCCTTCTCGGCAAAGTACGGCTTTCCCCAAAACCAGACATCACTATACCCATACTTGAACTTTGCCCAGCAGTCCTGGCTGTCGAGGCTGCCGAGTTAGTTCTGGAGGAGCTAGACCTCGCGGTCGAACAAGTGAGCTTTTACACAGACTCCAAAGTAGTGCTCGGTTACATCTTTAACAAAAAGAGACGCTTTCACGTTTATGTGCACAACAGAGTAGAACACATCAGGCATTTCTCACAAGCCCACCAGTGGCATTATGTGCCCACTCATTTAAATCCCGCCGATCATGCCACTCGAGCACTACCCGCTGAGCAGCTCTCCAACTCCACATGGATCAGTGGACCTGCTTTCCTTTCCAACTTGGGAAAAAGTCAAGCACAGGCAGAGTCGTCTGATCTTGTAGACCCAGACACTGACAGCGAATTACGATCTGAGGTTACTACATGTGCCACCACTATCTCATAGAATGGACTCAGTAGCGTCAGATTTGAAAGGTTTTCAAGTTGGAATGTACTACTCAGAGCAATATCCAATCTCAAACACATCGCCCAGTCGTTCAAGCTGAACCCAAAGAGCTCCTGTCACGGCTGGCACAGCTGTAACGAACACTCATCAAAATTTTCCCCAAGTCAGGATGGACTTGTTAAGGCGGGCATACACTGTGCGATTTTCGTGCGATTTTGAGCCAAATTCTGACTCGTGCGACTCATTTTCGTGTCGGACCGATTTTCAGCTTTGTCGTGCGTCGTTTGTCGTGCAGTGTTCGTGCCGTGTACAGGGAGAAACGAGAGGCGATTAACCTCTTACGATCGACAATCGGATGGTCGGATGAATTTCTGGCATGTCAGAAATTTTGGTCGCTCCTCGTGACTATATCGCACAGTTGAAGCAAAGCTACGAACCGATTGCCCTAAACTCAGTGTTTTTTCCCTCACTGCACCTGCGCGAAAACAGAAGTTTAACCATTTCATCTGCAGCAAAAATGAAATTGAAATAAAAACGAGCTACAAATTACTGTTGCTCACCTCCAGTTCGTGTTGCAAAATGGATAATATTACCCACCGTCTTCAAGCCACCTGATATGTAACACCTCTTTTATTAATTTGTCAAACAATGTTTTTGAAATAAACCTGTTTTTAATTTTCATTGATGATTAATAATGGCAATGTTCGGACATATTATAGACTGTTAATAGTTATTTTATATGTATATAATTCATTGTAATCGACCTAAATGTTTTAGACAATTTTTAATGAGGAGTAAGATTAATATTTTATTATCCTCAAGTAAAGTGGAGCACGTTGGACTAGTTATGATTTCTTTGTTAATGTCAAGTTGTCAAAATCAAGACATTTTTGTCTTGGTTAATGTCAAGTTGTCATAACAAAGACATTTTAAACAATGTCAACTTTGCATTAAAAGTGTCATAATTTACCGAATGTCACTTAATGACAACAGTCATAAACATTCATAAAGACTCCTTCATGTTCATGACAGGTGTTATGTCATGTTTATGACAGTGTCATGTCAGTCTTATGCACACCCCTTCAAATAAAGTGTTACCCAGTTTAATTTCTGTTTTTGACCAGCCCTGAAAGAGTTGGAAGAGGATGTTTAAGAGGATGTGAAAGATTTTTTTGTATGCATGTCCTAGAGGAAGAATTCTCATTTTTTACACTATTTAGTAAGAGATGAAATGTAATGCCCTTCTTTGGATCACCCCACCTTGTTTTCATGTTCTGGCTTAATTCAAATGTTTTAACGTCCATGTGATGCTACAGAGAAATTGTCAAGAGAGTGGACATTTTAGTAATGTTTTCATTTTTTATAGTATTTAGTAAAAGATTAACTGTATTGCCCTTCTTTGGGTCACCCCACCTTTGTTTTCATGTTCTGACTTATTTCAAAGGTTTTAACGTTCATGTGAAGCTACAGAGAAATTGTCAAGAGAGTGGACATTTTAGTAATGTTTTATTTTCAACATTTTTAGTAAGTTTCTCAAAAATAATTTTTTTGTTTTGTTTTTTACTAATCTTTCTGCAATTTACTGCAGCAACTCTGAACATCCACAACAATGGACTGAGTTGAATTCGGAGAGTTATTTTTTTTTCCCCCAAAGGAAATCTGCATTTATTTTAATGTATTACATTATTATGTGTGGAACAGTATAATTTCAGTTTGTGTGCAGCCCCAAGCAAAAGTGTGTTAGAGGGTGTAAAGGCAAAAAAAATTAACATGTCCCAAGGAAAGTCTCGACATCCATTGACACTTATTGTAAAGCAAGGCTGGTTGAAGTTTGGCTCATTGGGGTTTTAATAAAGGTCCTTTTTGAATTGTCTTTTCATCTCTTTCTTCATGTGTTAATATTTAAGTTTGACTGGCCAATTCTCTTTTTGTAGATATTAGTTTGCTTAAATTTTTGAAATCTTGCAATTTCTGTAAACTCACACTCCCAAGCACTTGCTGTGGTATTTCGCCATAGAATATAGTTATCCACTTTACACACTTAGAAAAGTGCAACATTTTATTTTATGTCACCGTCCTAGGTCGAGTTACACTACTCGTGAAACTGTGTTTAAATAGAGAAAACTTGGAAATGTTTGGTCGCTTCTCTGCTTGGCCCATATTGAATGAACTGGGCTAGTTAAGTGCTATCAAAGTGTCTTGTGATTGAGTGCAGGCACTGAGACGAGAGAGGTATGTATCAACTTGTCTTAGTTAAGGTAATAACATAGTTTAATATGAGAAAACAGTGGAGTATCCCTTTAATGCTTATAATATCAATAGATGTCCAATTTAAAGTAACACCAGGTATTTTTTACTCTCGAGGTCCCCCTACAGTTGGAAACCAGTATTGTCCTCTACTGCTGTTGTAAACTCTGTCATCCTACATACACGCGCATATGTTGACAACAACCATGATATAGCCCTGAACAATGTAGGAGGAGGTCACATGCAGGTGTTCTTCGGTTTGCCCCCATCCTCCTCCTTCAGCTCACGCCAGAAAACACTGGCCCAAATTTAATCCTCGTTCTGCCTTTAACACGATTTCTCTTTATCTCTTTTTGCTTTCTTTCGATAAAACCTTTGCTTTCTTGTTTTTCTGTGCTGTTTCGGCCATGACTATAACATTTGCTTGCACGTCGGATTTTAAGGAAGTGAGGGTGGTGGTGGAAGTGACGTATATGCCATCAAGCAGTCGAATATTGTAGCTCTTTTTGTTCGCAGGGTTACTACCCGAAACCTGAAGTTTAAAAGTACGATTAAAAACACTACAGACCCTGTCAGGCTATCTGCCATAGCCTGACAGGGTCTGTAGTGTTTTTCATTCAACCTATTGTAAGTACTGTAGAAGTACCATCACAAGAGACTTGGAAATATATTATGAAGCTTGAAAAGTTCCCTGGTGTTACTTTAATGTGCTCAGGCTGTAATTTACACATTGAATATTTTTGGTTTTGATAACTGCCCACCGCTCCATAGACTTTCTCAGGGATTTTGCTAACTTGAGGTGAATTTGCTACATAGTTAGTTACCTGAAAATGAACTAGATACCCCAACTTGTTTCGGCAATTCACTTGTAAAAGTGTTTCTCACTTTGTGTGACAGAGAAGGTACGCAAAGAAAATACTTGGCCATTCATTTAATTGTACTCAACCTTAAAATAAGGTGGGGTAGAATTAAAGCAGGCCTACCTCTAGCAGGTAAAATGCCATAAACACATGACATCCAATTAAAACTGACTGCATCCACACAAGCAGCGTTCATGTGATAGGTTGCATGCAGAGTCGGCTGCCTTAGCAAATCAAGTAGTAGACTGCCATTCTCTACAATGTACCTTTTTAAAAGTGGGGATTTAACACTTAGTAGCATAAAGAACAAAAATAAACACAAACTATGTATTAAGATCAATTTAAGATTCAAAATCTCTTCGATACAAAAACATACCTTGTGTGAGTTCTTGTTTTTAATGTTATTCATTTAGCCTATTAGACGAGAAATATCCACACAATTCCCGAATATCCACACGATTGCAAATGTGACATTGAGTTTATATAACAGTTCAACAAATGAAAGTGTACTATTAAGTGATGTTCATTTTAAACAGTATTGTCAGTATTTTTTACTCTTTTTTTCAACACAAATAATAGTTTCAACAAAAGGTATGGAGCGAACTATGTGCCATAATTAAACAAACAAATCCAGCATTTTGCAAACAAACTCGATCTGCTTTGCAAAGGAAAACTCGACTCGCAAACAAACAGAAAGCAATTTGTCAAAATGTAACTCAAAACTATCCATGGCACGGAGTCGAGAAAGAGGGTGAGAGAGATTAGCCTACCTAACAATTAAATAGGCTACTTAACAAATTAGGCTACTTAAAGGTTCTATATGTAACTTTTTAATGAAATGAATCCTTTTTTTATTGCCTGTGTTTGAAGGGGTTGTAATCACACATTGCAACGATCCACTTTTCGTGTTTTGCTATTACCTCTGAAGGCCAATATTCATCCACCAGATGTGACGTGCATGCGCGCTCCCGAGCCTATGCGACTAACCCACTGTCTATGGACTAACCGCACTTCAGCTGACGACATGGAGTCTGATAACCCCCCGAAACGTCCTGCCTCCAGCACAACACAGACTCCAACACAAACTACAAAAAAATATAAAAAGCAAAAAAAAAAAAAGTATCTGCTGAAGCTCGTCAGGCAAAACGTGAATCTGATCGACAAAGGGCGAAAACACGGATCAACATCGGCAGAGCTTTTGAATTGTGGAGAGACCTTCATTTTTTTTAGGTATAAAAACAGATGCTGAGTTGGCTTTCCTCCTTTTGGACAGGTAAGCAAAAAAATACTTCAAAGCATCTAAAATAAATGTAGGATTTTGTGCTTTATTTGGCTCAAGTTAGATAACTCTAGTTCACCGGCTAACGATGACCAGTTGCTAATGTTATCGTATGTGAAATGGCCACAACTACATCAACAACTAGTAAAGGTCAAGGTGCACTACAACATCCTATGAAAACTGGAGACGAATCTGCCTGGTAAGACCACTATTCAATATAATCACATTGTATAGATCTATGGAAGATAGATCTTTGAGGTCTATGGAAGACAGGTATATGTCTAAAAGTAGACATTACATTGACACTGCTAAAAATACTCTTTTTTGTATTGTACATTGTTTCGTTGTCTATGTACTAAAACTTGCTTTGTATTTAGTATGAATTCCATGAAACTTGGCTCTGTAGTAGTGGATGAACAACAGGCTAACAGCCTTCAGAACAGTGTGTAAGTGGAACACATAACCTAATCATCTTTTTTGATTACACATTTGAGTTTGTAAGTGATATTTTCTGGTTGTCTTTTTTAGAATTGAATTGACAGACAAAATGGCTTCAGAATTTTCTGATGTTGACTATGTCCCACCAATATGTGTGCGGTATGTATTGCTGTAATTTATTGGCAAGGTTTGTCAAAAAATCACAAATGTAGAAATTTTCAGTGCAGTCTGTCCACTGTAATTGAAAAGTTCAATGTGTATTTGACAGAGCAGCTAGTGCATTACAAAATGTCATTGACAGACTCCCCATTATTGGGCTTGGGGAATCTGTACTAGACATACATGACCGTGGAGATGCGCCAGGCAATGAGCCAGATGTTCCGGATAATCCAGAGCAGCTACCAGCCTGAGGCAGCTACCAAAATGAGGAGTACTGTAGTGGGGAAGACAATACAAATACAGTCATGTTGAGATCAGAATGGTACCAGTTATTGTGTGATTGTGTCTTTGTGTATGTTTTTATTTGTAGACCCGGAGAAAGGGAGATACAAGGGCCGCGGTTTAATCCATTCATTGGACATCAAGTTGACATAAAATAAGTTTTTTTTAATTTTTCTGAGGTAATAACATTGCTAATAGTTTTTCTTTTGTTATTTATTCACAGGCTTGGATGGTATCCGGTCAGTCAGCCATACTTGTCTGGATGAAGGATATTGTTAATCATTTTTGGTTTTGTTGCCAGATGGCGGATAGTCGAGAGGAGTTCATGGTGAGTATAATGGCCAACAATTGGTTTTGTTTGTAATCACTGCACACAGGTCCGGATGGTACTGTCATTCAGTATGTAAAGTGTCTAATGGATATCACAACATTTGCTGTGCTTGTGTGAATTTACCACTGATAAAGTTTTGGCAGAAATGAACAGTCTATTATAGTGATATGCTCTTGTAGGTGGTGAATGTTCATGTTTGATACACAGCATTTGTAATTATACTAAAAACTTATACTGTATTTAGGGTATGTGGCGAGGGGTCCTTCACCATGTCTGTGGTGTGCATGAATGGGCCCTTGGAAAATGTCAACATCAGCCACTGGATGCGGTGAGCAGTGCTAAAGAATGCATGCTGTCCCGTTCAGCAGCACATGAGGCACTCTCACAAATCGTGCTCAACAGACGATGGCTGAATTGATTATTTTTACTCTTATGTTTTCAAGGTTATCAACTTCTATTTGTCTCTGATAATGAAGAGGAAAGAGGAGCAATGATCCGCAGGAAGGTCATAAAGTGTACTGTTTGAGCACATTTTTCTACCCAAAGCTTCTGAGTAGTGACAGACATTTTGCAGGCCATGCAGCAGTGAAGAAATGGACGAAATCAGTGGATCTCTTCCTCTGTGATCTAATTCTTGTTCCTTTGCACCGTCCTTGGCTTGCACTGGGCTTTGGCTGTAAGTAATTTATGAATAGCAATGCCTTTGTAACACATTATTTCCATACTGTATGATTTAAAGTGTAAAAAATGTATGACATTTTTTTCACTATTTAAAAAATAAAACCTTTACCTCCATTGCTTATCACCAGGTAATTGATTTCAAATCCCAGACTATCCAGTGCTATGACTCCATGGGTCAGAGACACGATGACATCTGCCACATATTGTTGTGAGTTATGTCCAATTGCAACTTTGGTTTTAACCTCAAACGACATTGAAGGCATGTATGGTTGTCTCATGTGTGATTAATTAACAGGAAATACCTCATGGAGGAGAACAAAATAAAAGAAAACCCTGCTGCTTTGAGGCTTCCAGATGGACCTTTGGCTGAATGAGAACCAACGTAGGCTATGCATACCCTCATATAAGAAGTTATACAAATATTCTTTAAACTGTGTCCTTTTTTTAACCGTTATACTTACTTGGATTTTTTTTGTTTCTAGGCAATTCCCAAACAGGCAAAATGGAAATGACTGTGGTGTTTTTATCTGCAAATATGCAGACTTCCTTTCTCAAGGAAAGCCACCTACTTTCAGACAGGTACAGGTACACAACTATATTTATATTTCTCTCAAACCAGATTCTTAATATAACACTTGTTTGACTTTATCAATAACCATATCTTTCCACTAACACACTAGTACCTACCTCACTCTAAACTTGGCTAACATGGAACACCTTAGCAACTGTATCACTGTCTCACTGATAAATCTTCAAAAGCTTTTATTTTATTTTTATTTTTTTTGTCAAAATACATCAAAGTTTGTCTGTACATGATTGTTCTCTCTTTCTATATAGTGTGACATTCCAGTCATACGAATGGTGATGGTGTGGAAGATCAGCAGATCCTGTAAGGATTGTGTCCTGAGACATCCAAATGCTGAAGTCCTGCCTTGTTACGCTTGCTGTCAGTGTCAATTTGATATTCTCTTTTTTTTTTAAATAAAGTTGAGTATGAACAACTAGTTGTCTATGTGTTTGTGGTGAGCAGGACGGCCGAGGGACGTGAGAGATCGCGAGGCCGGTGGTGCGATTGCTAATGAGCAGCACCTGTGAAGCACACCGGTCTCGCATCTCTCACGAAGGAGCGGAGCCATAAAGGGGGAGCGACGGAGTGGATGATCGAGAGAGGAACAGGCCTGCTTTTGTTTGTATTTTATATTTTATTTGGTAAGCCAGCAGTCGTCCGTGAGGGGCTGCTGGCCGGTATTTTATATTTTATTTTCGGTAGCCAGTAGTCGTCCGTGAGGGGCTGCTGGCAGGTAATTTGTTTGTTTATTTTGTTTAAATAAAGTTTTATTTTTGATTATTATCCGGTTCCTGCCTCCTTCTTCCCTGCACTTTGTTACAGTGTTGTTTTAAGATAGCAGTGGAAAAAGTAAGTACAGTAAGTTAGTAAAAACCTAGGTTTTATGGTTTAACTCAAACTTTACACAAGTTCTAAGATAATTTCACATAAAATCTATATTTATATTCTAATAGACATACAAATACTTGTAAAGTCTTGTAAAGTCTCTGAGCTAATTAAAGTGATGCATTTTGCATAAAAACATTCTAACACAACCCCTGTAAACACACACACACACACACACAAGTATCTCACATGAAACCCCTGTAAACACACACACAGGTATCTGATGCACATGTACAGTTAGGACAGGTATCTCACAAGAAACCCCTGTAAACACACACAGGTATCTAAACACACACACACACAGGGATCTGATGCACATGTAGGACAGGCACTGACGTAGGAACCGGGGGGACGGAGGGGACGTGTCCCCCTCAATGGGCTCTATGCACGGCGTTATTTCCGGTGAAGCATTAGGGATGCTCGATAACTTCCGCCGATCATAGAGTCCAATGCAATACCGAGAATGTATATTGAATTTTATACTCCATAGTTATACTAATGAAACGTTAGTCACAAAAACAGATAAAACAGACACCCCTCGTTGTGTTTATGCTTCTTTTTAAAATTATATTAAATAAACATAACTATATATAAAATTACATCTAAACGTATGTACGTTTCGTTTCAAAGACGGGAGGACAGCAAATATTGAAGACTCTGCCATAATCCCGTTTTCTCCGGTTTTCCTCCGCTTTAATCTACACAACCGGAAATGGACGAGCATCCTTACGTCAAATGCGGAACTTATGCGTGCATATAGCCCATATTGAAAAATGCTGCATGTGTCCTACCCAAAAAATTGCATACCGCAGGAACAAAAACGGCACATTTGGAACTTTTATTTTGAAAGTGCGGCAAAAAAGATATCCGGTTTTGCCAGCAAGTCAAACCCAGAGTGATAACGGGTTTATTGGGTTAATATAGATATCTATGGTTAAACCTTCCCATTTCATGTTTGAATAATCACCATTTGCTTCATATTCTTCACTCACCTATAGTCGGAGCATCTGATTGGTAGAGATGACTTCTCTCTGTAGGTGAGTGAAGAATATGAAGCAAACTCTATGGAAGCGAATGGTGATTATTCAAACAATTTCTCAGAAGTTAACATTAAACTAGAAATGCACCAGCTTTGAACTGGAATAAGACTCGACTTGTGAGGTAAATTAGTCTCAGTCAAGCGGTTGAAAGTAGCAAACTTTTTAAAATTGAATTATGGATACGAGGCTGACGATTAAATCAACAATGGAGTTTTGAATGGCACGTGTTATGCTTTGCAAGAAGTGATAGATAGCCAGCGAAATAGCAATAGATATAGCTGGCAATCGATTTCTCTGTGTTAACCTTAGCAAAATTAAAATGATCTGTCATTATCTCATTTCTCTGTGTTAACCTTAACAAAATTAAAATGATCTGTCATCATCTCATTAAAACCATCAACAAAGGATAACGTTACTGAAGTGTTTTACATAGCTGGCAATCGTTCTAAAATGTTCTGTCATCTCATTTCAGCATAATGCCACCTAAGAAAAAATTAAAGCCATCAAAGGGAATAACGTTACTGATTTTTTTTTTTCAAATAGTAAGTTTAGTGTAAGTAATTACACAACACATTTTACACAAGGACAGGAAAAGATCATATTATATACCAAGCCTAGATTTACATTTTTTTTTTTAAATGATGTAATGTGTCATCAGGATAATGTTGGTACCATTAGGGAAGAGGCAGGTGAGGAAGGAGTTACAGATGAAGTAACAGGTGGAGGGTATGAGGTGAGGTTTTAAATTAATTAATGATGAATATTTGAAAGTTTGTGCCTTTTATAAATTTTCCACTTACAGAAGAGCCCAAGATAAACATAACTGATCATACATAAGTCCATTATTACTTTGTTTGAAATATAATATAGGCTACAGAGAACCATGATGCAGCCATGGAAGAGACAAAAGGAGAGGCAGGTGGCACTGCAGGGTGTGAGGTGAGGTTTTAAAATGTATTTATAATTGTAATGGATTAAACCCAAGGATGGAGGTTGAGTGGTGCCCATTCAATGCAAATTCCTCAATCAATAAACAGAAATAATACAATATGCTTAATTTCTCATAAGCCTTGAGTCCACTAAATAATTGTTTTCAACCACCTATTCAAGCTTTTGACTTCAGTATTAGGGAGTCAATTCTCTGACTTCCAACTGAATAAATGTTCACATACTAAGTACATTAAATGGACTCATTAAAAGTCCTCTTACCGGCTCCCGCTTTGTCGCATGTCACGTTGGCTGCATTGACGGAAATAAGAGGGAGGGGGAGAGCGAGGAAGCTGGAGCCGGTAAGAGGACTTTTCACGAGTGAAGGTATTATTGCGCCAAGTTGAAGTGCTCTAAAGCACTTTTTTATGATATTCCGCCATACAATATAGTCATCAATTTTAAACGCTTAGAAAAACACAACGTTTTATTTTGTGTCACCAGCCTAGGTCGAGTTACACTAATTGAGTAACTGTGTTTAAATAGGGAAAACGAGGAAGTGTTTGGTCGCTTCTCTTTCTGGCCCATATTTAATGCACTGGGCTAAGCTAAGTGCTAACATAGTTTTGCGGCAATACAGAGCGATATAGTGCACGCACTGAGACAAGAGAGGTATGCATCAGCTCGTCTTAATTAAGGGAATAACATAGTTTAATATGAAAACCCGGTGGAGTATCCCTTTAAGTGATAATATTTTGTCTGCTGTAAACAGAAATGTCATGTGTGAGTGAAGGGCGTAGCCAGTAATGGGCCGGGGTGGCACTGGCCCGCTCAGACAAGGTCGATCAAAATACATTTGAGTTTATTTTTATTAAATGGGTTTTTAATTATTTTATGGGTCTGACCCAACAAAAATCCAGTTGTCACTGTTTTGACAGTGTGCGGACGCACTTTATTTTTATTTTTACTTTGTTTTTTTTTCCCTCATAAATGCAAGCACGAAAAATAATGTTAGGGACATGACACTTCTCCCTTACGGACATGACCACTATGAAAGCGACTTTAAAACTTTCACAGAGACCTCAAACAGAAAGCGCAAAAACTTTATTTAAAGTAATTTTGTGTTTTATTAAAGAGCCCCTATCATGGATTTTTGAAAATGACTGTTCATATGGTGTGGAATATAGCTCTAAGAGGATGAAAACATCCTGCAAAGATTTATATCTGAAAGTGCACCGTATATAAAGTTATTGTCTTTCAAAAGTGAGAGTCGACTCTGAGTCTATGAATGAATTGTTTTTGAAACGAGTCATTTGCTGGTTCGTAGTGACGTAGATACATACTGGCCCCGCCCAGTTACTGCGCGTGCAGACGGAAGTGTAAACTTGAAGTCTACACATTCAAATACTTCATCATAACATCACGTCAAGAAGACGCTGTGTTCTACAATGCAAAAAGATAGTTCAGCCACATCATAAAGGAATTATGCTTAGGGCACCAAAATGGCTAGCCAATCACCGCCGATTAGCGTCACGCAAAGGAGTGGTTTAGAAAAATGAGTCGTTGTATGAATCATTTGGGAGTCGGTGAGCAAATCAGTTAAAAATAAATGCATATTATAAGACAAATAAAGTGTTTTTTATCCTTGGATGCATGTTAAACTGTTTTTGGGAACTCCTAAAACAAAAATAGGAACATTTCAAATGCTATGATAGGGGCTCTTTAATTATATCTTAATTTTAATCAATGTTTCATCAACCAATTCACCTTTGGCTAAGCCATGCCCTAGAATGTAGATTGACCAATCACAGTGCGGCCAAGAACGAGCCCCCACAGAGGTCCGACACTTTTTGACAGCGCTCCATTGACTTTAAACACAGGCGTCTCATATTTTTGGTCTCGGCAGGCTATTACCCTCGCAGTTTTATCCAAAATATGGTTAAACGTTGTGCCTAGGGCATTTGTAACACAGATACTCGTTTCCCAGAGAGGTTGGAGGGGGGTGTCCGTTTTTTCCCTTCCCAAAACCGAAGTAATATCCTGACAAGTGTCGTGTTTGGATTAAACTGTGTGGATGTCCTCAGTCAGCTAAACCCTGCAAAGATCAACAAGCACATTTTTTTTTTTTACTTCTAACCTTACTGTGAGTGTGAAGTTACACTAGTTAGACTGTTTTATAATGTTTTAGGTTATGATTTCGGTTCTCGTACCGGTTGTTGATATACTAGCACACGCTGCTAATAAATAACAACGTTATACTTGTGTAGTCCGTTTGCTTTGTAATAACGATTATAGAAGTGAATAGAGACCTACCCAGCTTTGCATGAACAGTGTTGCTCCCTGATATTGTTAGTCCCAGCCTCCGTCTCGATTAGTAGGAAATGTGGTGGTTAATATTTTTGACTGTGACCGGTAACGTTATGCTTTTGCCTCTATTTTTTGGATGCCTTGTTGTTTCTTGTGTTTCACCTGTATGTCTTGGAAATAGCCTTCGAACACATATTGCAGCCCCTTTTGCCTACTTCTATCGGACACTTTATTTGCTGCTTTTAGTGTTTTACAAAAGTTTGATAACATTTCAGCAGGAAGAGCTGTTACAGCATAAGCCATGCAGAGCGCAGATGAAGTTTGACGGATGTAGCAACAGTAACTAAGGGGGGCGGGGCTTAGCCAAAGGTGAATTGCCTAGATTTAATAAATAATAAGTAAATATAGGAGAAAATAGATCATCATGACATGGAAGCGCATTTGCGTGAACTGGAGCTCATCTCATAAATAAACCGAAACTTAGCGTACAATGTACTACCTAACAAACCTGTGGAATATATAGAAAGTTTGAAATGTCAACTTTTAAACAGAACGATTCAAAATGAAAGAAAACAGACTGCTCTCTGCTTATTTAATCCGTATGAAATCTACATTTCTCTCCGGCGAGATCACTGCTGAAGATCGCGAGTCAGCATCATCAAATTCATATTTGCAGCTGACAAAGAAAACACTGTTTATTATTAAACAATAAAAATGTCTCCTTTCTCCTTGCTATATTTGACATTCATAATCATTACTTTTGCCGGTTCTTTGTGGCAGCTTTTAGATAGCCTACTTTATTGGCATCGCCACCCTTACATGATCACGTCACCAATGCATCAGCACCGAAAACAGGATTTTTTTTTCCGAATATAAAATCAAAAAAATTTATACAAACCATAGGGTTATCGTTACAGCCCTAAGATGAGAAAGCAAGAGTTTAGTCGTTTGTCATGGTTATAAAAACGTCTCAGGTTACGTATGTAACCCTGGTTCCCTGAGAGGGAACGAGAGCTGCGTTGTCAAACGCGATGGGAACGCTCTGCGTGATTGCGTCGTGAAGCGTCTGTACAATCAGTCCAATGAGAGAGAAGGACGTCAGGTGATGTCATCGACCAGGAAACTATAAAGCACCCTTGAGATCAGACCACGACAGCTTCTGTGAAAGGCCTGAAGCAAGTCGATCAGGGCATGCAGGAAGTATGGCTGGCGAACCAGGGTTACATACGTAACCTGAGACGTTCCCTTTCAAGGGAACTTCGAGCTGCATTGTCAAACGCGATGGGAACCCCATACCCACTACGCCAGTGTTTCCCAAACTTTTTTTCTGGGGACCCACATTTTAAAGTCGATAAATCCTTGTGACCCAATAAACATTAGGCCCATATAGTTCATATATCACGAAGAGAATTTTGTGCATTAACAAAATATGTATGACAATTTTTAAGGTCAGTTAAGCTTCCAGTCAACTATTTAAAAGAGATACAGATATTTGACAAAGCACAATTTTTTTATTAACCTGTTGTTGACGATAAGCAAAATGCAGAGGTGAAATGAGAAAGGAAGAGTTGACAGGGCATATCATTGCTTTCATATTCTCATCATTACAGTGTACACAATTTACTATAATAATTATTATAGGCTTAAATTAAAATATCCTGACAGTGAGACTTTGTATCCATGCATGGCTTACAACCACTGTATAAAAATGCCTAAACAAAAAAACTAGGGACACACAATTAATTATATTCCTCTACCCCCCTAATAAATCTAATGCAATATAATGGCTATAACATAGTATTCAATATAAATGACTATAATGACTATAACATATTATTCAATATAAATATTACACATTTATGCCCAAACCATGGTAAATTATTACATTCATAGGCTATTACATGGTAAATGTTTGTAATGATGGTGATTAGGGCATTTAGTCTTCTAACTTTGTTCATGTTTCTGCTATTTACCTCATCAGTATAGTGTTGGGAATGTTAAGGCTGTTTCATCCGATTTAAAACTAGTTAAAATCATTGAGCGATTTGTGGTTTGTAAGAGAGAGGAGTGTCCGATGGAAACGCTTCTCACTGGATGTTGCAACGCTGTTTAATAGTGTCCGGAACCGTGAATAAACGCAACTCCTTTAAGCTTTGCGTTCCGTTATCCACTGGCCTGTGCTGCCTAGTTCAAAGTAAACAAGTGAAACAACTGAAACCAGCGCTATTTTGTTCTCTATTTGTTGTTACAGACCGAGAAACTGCTTCAGGTGGACAAATCCGAATCGTTTCAGACCGTTATGCACGCGCGTGTGGCCAATTCATGGAAAGGAAATAATCAAACCAACGAACGATTAATATCGCTGGTTCAGTCGAGAGAACTACGGGACACGCATAAGAACTGCTGAAATATTCGGACTGTAAACGTTTCTCTCAGGTCAGTCGGAGCGCTCATGGTACACACACAGAGCGGAGTCGTCCAGCTGCACGCACCACTGCGGCGACACGCATATCTAACCAAATTTAGCCGCACCACCAGAAAATAGGGGGAGGGAGGTTGGGGTGCCCTCGGCCGTATGGAGATGATTGGCGGGCCGCCAATTAAATAGCCCTGATCTAGAGATTAGCCTAAAGCACACTGAAAAATAGTGCTCGACTTGGAGACCCATACAAAATCTCCCGCGACCCACTGCACTACGCCATGCTGAGAAATGCCCGTTCTGTGTGAAGTCCTTGCGCACACTAAGACGCAAGCAACCTAGCCCCAGGAGTGGAGAGGCCAAGGTCATAAAATCTGACAAATGTATGCAGAGAGGACATCCTGCCGCATTACAAATATCGAGAAGGGAAACACTCGGAATAAAGGCCGTAGAGGCCGCCATACTTCTAGTAGAATGGGGCCGAACAGCCATAGGTGAAAGCTGTTCAGCCGCTTCATAAGCTAATGATATAGCCTCGACTATCCATTTGCTCATAACCTGTTTAGATGCAGGGGACTCTTTCTTGAGTGACCCAAAGCTGACAAATAATTGTTCAGACTTACGCCACAGGGCAGCTCTGTGAACGTACTGTAGGCATCTAATGCCCAAACTGGACATAACAGGTTCAGTCGTTCCTGATCTGGGGCCAGTTGCACCAACAGGGCTTACGCCTGGTCTTAAGGTAAGTAGGTCTTAACTTAACATTCTAAGTCCGACCTAATAGTTACGACTGTTGCACCATCCAGGCTTAAGCCCTCTTCTCACTAAGACCGAGCGTAAATCTTACGCCTAGTCAGTAGCAGGCGTAAAGTCAAATTCTAGGCATATAATAGCTTTAATAGGCCTATCCGTTTTCCGACAGATAATGAATCGTTAAAATGATTTGTTAATAACTGTCAAATCTTCACTGTCTATTGCATGGAGACTCTGCTACGGTTTCATTTTGAAATTCTCGTCAGCGAAATAAAGGGGAAACAAACAATATTCACAATATTGTGTCTAAAAAGTAACTCATAATGTTAACTTATTGTTAATTTAACTGTTGTATAAAATAATAACATTTTAATAACATAATATGATATAAATATAAGACAAAAACTTATTTGGGGACATACCTATAACTGCAGTTACGCATCAAGCAGTGAAAACAAGCACACGAAACAAATGTGATGTCAGCTCGCAGTGCCTCGTCCATAGTTAAAACAATGATTACAATATTATCATAGACGATACATAGCATACACTCCTAAGCACATAAAGAATGAACTTACAATTGAACTGACATTTATTACCAACGTTCTTCTACCTCTCCTCTCGCGTGCAGGAGACAGACGTAATGCTTCCGCGAATGAAGCGAATTGTCACGTGCTGACTGTACAGCTCTATTAACTTTAATATCTCATTGTCAGTGAAATTTCCTTTCCTTTTTGTTTGATCCTCCATTAATACGGCTACAAGTTAACAAAACAGCGGAAGATCGTTTACAGCGTAACCCAGCAACGCACGCTGCTAGGCAACCGCTAGAGTTCCATGGCCATTCACATGAACACGCATCGCTAAGACCAGGCGTAGTTAAGCCTTGGCTTAAGCCTGGTTGGTGCAACCGACGTTAGGTCAACTCTAAAGACTGGTCTTAACTAAGACCTACTTAGCAGTTAGGACCAAGCTTAGTAAAGCCCTGTTGGTGCAACCGGCTCCTGGGGTATTAAAAGGTGGAGGATAAAAGGCCTGCAGCACTATTAGGCCCCCAAAAATTAACTGGGACCTAAGAAGTATACCACGGTCTAGGGTATAGAAATGCTTTCACCATACCCGGTGCAGATTCCAGGCATAAAGGAGCAACCGACAGGCCAAGCAAATCTCCTAATCTCCGGTAAATGAAACAGCAAGGGGAAATGTTTTCAAAGTGAGGAATTTTTCTGAAACCTCTTCAATGGGCTCAAAGGGAGCCAAAACCAGACCCTCAAGTACAATGGCCAAATCCCAAGCCGGTGCTCTGAGTGCAGTGCAGGTTTCAACCTCATGCACCACAGAGAAAAACTAGTAATTAGAGGATCTCTCCCGATAGAAGTATCCCCCAGAGGGGTGTGGTAGGCCGATATAGCCGCCACGTAAACCTTTAAGGTAGAAGGAGATAATCCAGCAGAGAAACAGTCTTGCAAGAAATCAAGAACTGTACTATCAACAGGGCAGTTAACAGGATCTTGGTGATGTGCGCCACACCAGATGGAGAATAATTTCCATTTCAATGCTTATAGTTTCTCTCGTGGAAGGAGCTCTGGATTGGAGAATGGTCTCAACGACCTCAGTCGAGAGATGGAATTCTATGAGCCGGGCCCCCTCAGAGGCCAAGCCACAGTATCCAAACTCCAAATGAGGGTGAACTCCCAGGAGCAAAGATATCGGGAAATGCGTACTGGTGTAGTGTTAACCACACCTAATACATCACATCCAGTCCAAGCAGAGCTGGATGTGTGAGGGAGAACCAAATAGAGCAATGCGTTGTACCAACGATGTGAAATGTCGACTGACTTTAGTTCTCCCTAAGAAGCTCCACCACCTCGGGGGTGAGTCTCCATTCCCTGGGCCTCAGCCCCTGCCTCAACAGGATATCTGCTCCGATATACGAGACCATCAGTGTTTTATCCAAAAGGACAAACACATAGTGACCTCTAGGGTCTGGCAGGACGTATTGAGATTTTCGGGAATACCGCCATCACTTTTAGCCAATTATGTGCTAAAAGGTAGATGGTCCTGCCAAGTACCATTCGCCGAGCGACCACTCATGATCACTCCCATCTTGTCAGGGAAGCATCCGTCGATAGCATTATGCATCGACAAGAAGCCCCCAAACTGGGCTTGGGCGAGGGACCAAGGTTCTTCGACATGACCGAAGCACAAAGGCAAAGCCGCGTGACCTTGATCATGCGAAACGTTTTTCTCCTCGGAGAAAACCCCTTGGTCCTGAGCCATCACTGCATGGGTCTCATGTACAAAAGGCCAAAAGTAACTACGTTGGACACAGCTGCCATGAGAGACACCAGTATAAAAAATGCTTGACAGTGAGTAACTGGCCTAGATATACCCCCCCAACTTGTGAGGGAAGCATCCGTCGATAACATTATGCGTCGACAAGAAGCCCCCAACAGTGGGCCTGGGCGAGGAACCAAGGTTCTTCCTCAAGACCGAAGCACGAAGGCAAAGCCGCGTGACCTTGATCATGCGAAAAACGTTTTTCTCCTCAGAGAAAACCCTTTGGTCCTGAGCCATCACTGCATGGGTCTCATGTACAGAAGGCCAAAAGTAATTACGTTGGACGCAGCTGCCATGATATATACCCCATTTACTGCTGTAAAAGGCTACACCTAGAAAAGTGGTCCTCAGAGCACACTCTTCTTGGCGTTGAGCAACAACCCCCAACATCTTAAAATGAGACAGAACGACATCTCAATGCCGAACTGCCACATGCTCAGATTGAGCTAGGATCAATAAATCATTGATAGTATAATACACAAATGCCCTGGAGTCCAGAGGAGCCAGAGCTGCATCCACGCATATTGAAAACAAAGGTGTGGGGTGAGAACCATGGCTGAATAGGAGAACCCAATATTGGTATGCTTCACCCCCGAAAGCAAACCTCAGGAACCTCCTGTGATGAGGATGGAAAGATAAGTAAGCGTCCCTTAAGTTTATTGAGAGAAACCAGTCCTCGGACTGAATCTGTGGCACAATCATATTTAAGCATATTGAACTTAAGATTCTGAAACCTGCTGTTTAATTGACACAGGTCCAGAGTAGGACCGCAACACCTCATCCTCTTTCAGAAACAATGAAGTAATGGCTGTCTGCTGGGAGGAGGAATCCCTTCTACAGCTCCTTTTACAGAAGTGTCAATACTTCCTGCTCCATAACCAAAGCTTGCTCGGGTCCACCACTACGAGGAGGACCCCTAGAAATCTGGGCGGACAAGAACCGAACTGTATTCTGAAACCCTTTTCTATAGTGTGCAGGACTGCCACATATTTTTTCCACTGAGAAATATGTGGCAGTAGTTTTCACGCTGCCAGAAATTCTACTAGGGGAACCAGTCTCTCAAGACTGGCCTCTGGATTTGCTTGAACAATCATTTCGGTGCCCTGAAGCGGCGAACCGACAGTGAGCAACCGAACTGACCGCTCTACAACCCTCCTCGGAGGATCGTATGGGGACGCCGACACCTCGGTGTCCTGAATGGCGAACCGGCAGGAAACAACCGAACTGACCCTCAAAGAGTCGCACCCCAGAGGTTGCCGAGGAGAAACGATTTCTCAAAATCGTCCCTGCCCCGGAGGAGCCCTCAGAAGCCTCGTTTTCTTGTCTAAGCTTTATTAGAGATGATGACAGTCCTCAGATCTGCTTATCTCTTAACTAGCTTAGTTCCTACGACCCTCCTCAGAGGACTGTTGGATAAAGCAGGCACCTCGGCGCCCTGAAACGGCGAACCGGCAGGGAAACCGAACTGACTGCTCTTTTTTAAGGCTCATTTGGGGACACTGAGACCTTGGCCCCGTCCACACTACTGCGTTTTCGTTTAAAAACGGAGAATTAAAACGAATACGATCTCCGTCCACACCAGCGTTTTATCTGCGTATTAGAAACCATCTCCGTCCACATTAAAACGACTGAAAACGCGGATCACGTGACCATTCACCAATACTGGGCATGCGCGTGCCGGTGTAAACATTGAATGACGAATCAGGGAAGGATACGTCATGACTGATAACACACAAGCCAAGCGCCAGCCTCTGCGTCAGCGTTTCTGAAGTTCTCAGTTTTGTCTCGTCCACACTAAAACGCCCTCCGGATATTCAAAACGCAAAACGCAGCTGCAGCGTTTCTAAACTTCTCCGTTTTAGGTCTTCGTTTTTCCCGTTTTAGTGTGGACTAGTGTTAATTTTACCAGCCATTTTTAAATTTAGTTTCAGTTTTAGTCCAGTTTCAACATCGCTTGTTAGTTTTTATCACATTTAGTCGACATCATCCCATTTTTATTTAGTCTAGTTTTAGTCGACTATAAGTCGAGCATTTTAGTCTTTATTTTAGTCCAAGAAAACATAATTTTATTCGTTTAGTTTTAGTAAAAAAAAAACTGTCAACATTTTAGTCTAGTTTTAGTCAGGACATCATTTTAACCTTTTACTTTTTTGTCAGCAGATAATATTTAACATTTCCTAAAATTATTTCACAATTCAACATTTTCTCTCATCTTTTTGATAAAAAACACAATTTTAAGGAGCACATGCAGACATGGAAGATGTTCTGACAATATTTGCATATTTATTTTGAACATTGTTAAGGTTCAAAGACACAAACACAAATGCTTGCATTAAAACAAATAAAATACACCGGACAAAGGAAACAAATAAATAAAATAAAAGTGTATTATGAACTTAACACAAGTGCTGGCTGTTTAAAGCTAGTTCACATAGAATAAAAAAATAAATAGATTTGAGGTCAATGTTGTGAAGAAAAAAAAAAAAAAACTCCAACTAAAACAACAAAAGTGCTTTCCTGCCAGCTAGTTCACATGGTATATAAAGGTACAGTATTTAAGGTGAAACAAGGCATAGCTTGCTAGAACGTATGAAATCTTTTTAACTAATCTTTTTAAAGCGTCTGTCTTTAATCAAATTTAACTGAAACTATAGTTGCCCGGCCAGTATAACATATCTAAGTTAGCATAAATTTAACTTCACATACAATTCTATCAACAAGTGGCTACGGTCGCTACGTGCTAAGAAGCTAACGTAACATAGCCAGCCTGGATACTAAATGCTAAGTTAGCCATCATTAGTATCATTGTAACAAAATGTGTCCATATATCACGTCTCTTCTTTCTCCCGAGCCCCGTGCAAAGCATGTTTTACTTTTAACCTGTCGCCGCCGCCTCACCGTGAATCCAGCTCCTGTCTGCTCATGTGTTGTGTGTAGGCTACTCTGACTGTGCCCGCCCGCTCCAGGTTTGAAAGTGGATGTGTGGCGGAAGAGCTGACGAGGAGGAGGCGGCGGAGGAGACAGGATTTGACAAAACAAAACCATATCATATAATAATATGTAATTTTCGTCTCGTCTTTGTTCGTGAACTAAAATGTCCATAGATTTTAGCCCAGTCTTTATTTACCGAACTGCATTTTCGTCTCGTCTTTATTAGTCTACGAAAATTATTTCTGATTTACTCCCAGTTATTGTTTATTAGTGGGGATTTTAGTCTCGTCTCGTCTAGTTTTCGTTCGGTGAAAAATGTGCGTTGACGAAAATATTTTCGTTTAGTTTTCGTTAACGAAATTAACACTAGTGTGGACGGGAGGTGCAAACGTAGCAAAAGGTCTACGTTTTTAAACGAAAACGCAGTAGTGTGGACGGGGCCCTTGGTGCCCTGAAACAGCGAACCGGCAGGGAAACCGAACCGTCAGTGCTGCGACCCTCCTCAGAGAGTCGCGCCCCAAAGGGCACTGAGGAGAAACGATTTCTCAAAACCGTCCCTACCCCAGAGGGGACCACCCTTGGAAGCCTGACCGCCTCAGCGTCAGGGCTTCCCCTTTGTCCAAGCTTTTTTAGAGATAAAACAGTCCTCAGATCTTGCATATCTCTAACTGGCTATAGACTGTTGTTTTGCACCTTGTGCTGCGAGGAGCTTAATAGGCCGAGACTGCTCTTGTCCAGCAGTCTCAGGAACATTGGTGAGGAAGAAACCTCTGTAACACCGCTGAATGGATTATTTAATAGTTTTCTTGAAAGCGGAGCGTCCAGAAGAACAGACATATTTATATCTTTATTTTCCCATTATCTTTATATCGGGAAAAACATGTGTACATATAATTCTGTGGACACCAGAGGGAACAACCGAACTGGCAGCGCTGCTACCCTCCTCAGAGAGTCGCTCCTCACACTCATTCCATACCCACCAGGGCTGCCTAATAAAAATGTAGGCTATTCATTATTTATGATGGCTGGTGGGTAACGTCGGGGTTAAAAACGATGACACCAACTCGGGAGAGAGAAAGCTTGCAAGCGTCTCTTTAACCCACACTGAAATACCCAAACATTGCTATAATTAGACATCTGGGGATTAAACACATAAAATATAAACCCCGACGAGGATGCTGTGATACAGAGTTTTCTAGTTTTTACCCACCCAGCACCAGACGTCATTAAGACGTTGTTTTTTGGGCTAAATCAAGTCGGCCCGTCATAGCCTTCATTTAGCCCAAAAATAGACGTTGAAAATTGGGCTTTGTTTGGTCCGTCCGATTTGGTCCAAATTTAGCCCAAACATAGACGTTGAAAATTGGTCTTTGTTTGGTCCGTCTGATTTGGTCAAAATTTAGCCCGAAAATAGACGTTGAAAACTGGTCTCTATTTGGTCCGTTTGGTATGGTCCAAATTTAGCCCAAAAGACTTTGAAAAATGTAGCCTCCTTTGTTTGGTCCGTCTGAGGGCAGCGCCAGATCATTTTTAACAGGTGCTGAAGGGGTGCTATATCATTGACAGGGGAGCTTCACAATTATATAAAAAGGCTACTTTTAATAAATGAGCAAAACTTAGCCACTCAATATATCATATTCAATTATTGTAATTATCACAATTCAGGTTTTAATTTAAATTAAAATAAGCACAACATTCAACATTCAATCAAATATTCTTATGTAGCCTATTAATAATAATGTAATTTCCACACAATATCTTGTTATTTCGACATAATATGTGTGCGTGCAACAAGCAAGATGTGCATTTGTAAATCCGGTGACACGCGTGCATTGATTTTTATTGCATTTTATTTTTATTAATAAACTGTTTTCTGTGTCCGCTGCAAAAGATGAAGTTGAAGATCTCCATCTCCGCAGCGAACGCGCCTTGAGAGAGAAATGCACAAAATGATTACATAATCAGAGAGTACCTATTTCTTTTCGTTTTGAATTGTTTTGTTTAAAGATATTTCCAGCTCTCTATAGATATGTCTCATGTCTTTGAGACATGCTGAGTTGTGGTAAGTTGAAAGGCATTTTTTGTGCATAGTAAAACATATCTGCAACATTTATCAAGTTCACGGATAATTGTGCGTGCATTTATTAATCGTTATGATAGGCCTAAAATCATAATAAAGGCTGTGTACAAAAAAATCAGATGAGCCCAGAATATGAATGCAACGCGTTTAATTAGCCTACACATTAAGCATTTTCCTCCAAACCAGAACGCTTGGCCTGCGGACTTGAATGTATTTAAAAAATACATAGAATAGTTTATAATTGTTCCTCATGTTTCATCTGTAATCTGTGTAGGCTATATGAGGAAATATGTGCATGCCTTATGTAGGTTTTAATCAATGTTTTTGCAAAAAAAAAAAAAAAAAAACAATCTACAGCACGTTTACCATTTTTTAAAGCTATATTATATTATTAGACTATTAGCCTACATGACTTAAAACATTGTTTTATAGTTTGACGATGGCCACAGGCCTACTATCCACTTAATAATGCATCAAGTTTCAGCTGATTGTCAAATAATTCACTCCATCTCAATGCTGCGTAACTCTGCGTGTTTTAATCAATGGGCGCACGCGCTGAACATTCGAGCCGCATTTGAACTGGAGCAGACAACGTTACCATGGAAACCGGGCGGTAGCTCAACTGACAACGATCAGCACAGCTCCATCTCTCGCTGTTGTTTTCACTACTTTCAGGTAAGTTTAGTCCCTAAAATTACACAAATAGTACATAAAAATGTTTCCGACAATTTCTTTTATGTAAAAGACTCACTTCCGTTGAATATTTGCTTGGTTAGTGTCTTAGAAAAAGTCCGTTAGCATCTCAACTGTTAGGCTAACTATAGGTAAGTTAGGTTAACTATAACGTTAGACTTGAGCAGTAAGTTTGGGCTTTTAATCGTATCTTACTGTATGTGTAGATTAGATATTTATTTTGATAGTTTTGTAAAGGTTTTGTTGGCAATTGGTCAATGGATGAATGGAATTAAGCTAGCTAATCGTCAAAACAGTGTTATTAATACAGTTTATTGATGACGTATTCTTTGTACAGGTAATGAACACACAGAACAAATTATTTATAACGTAATAATATTGGTGTCTTTCTCTTTTCAGTATTGTTAGCTCCAACCCCAATTATTTATAATGTAACTTAATAATATCAGTTGTCTTCTTTCTCTTTTCAGTATTGTTAGCTCCAACCCCAATTAATCAGACCTGAGCAGCTGACTAAACATCACCAGAAACTCTGCAGAACACTGGCCCTGGTCTGGTCTGGATGCCACTGTTGTAAGTCATCAATCTAGCAGTCATCCTGCATCTCTGATGTGTCATGTTCAGAACAAAGTTTTCCTCTAACCTAGTCCAGCACACCTGAACAAGCTAATCAAGGTGTTAAACTCTGGGTGCTTATCACTCAGGTCCCTAGCTCAGTAGTCAGTGGTTAAAGGGATTGTTCATTTTTTAAATACATTTTTGGTATGTTTTAGCTTATCTCGAGGGCATCCAAGATGTAGCCTAGGTGTCTTTGTTTCCACAGTATTTTCAATTTCGATTTTTTTAGGTCAAACCGTTCTTGTCGGTCAGGCATATAATGCAGGTCTCTGGTCACCACCTCAAAGAGCATGCACAGAGAAGTCCAAATTAAACATGATTTAATGACTCGTAAATTAAGTACACATTGATGGCTTAAAGACACGAAACGAGCGGTTTGTGTGAGAAAATGAACAGTATTTATATCGTTTTTATCTGTAACCACAGCCACGTCCAAGTGATCTGAGGGCGTGGGCTCTTCGGTCTGCGAAAGTGTCGGGAAAGTGCCGGAAGTGATCTCTCTCGCACGTGTACGTCACTCATTGTTTACACAGAACAGAGATTGTAGGTAAGACGGCTAATTGAAATGGTACTTATTCAACGTTGTCTGTTGATATATCGAAATCGTCTTCCATTGCGATTTCCTCTATATCTAAATAGATCTTCACAGTGAAAGGTAACACTTCCGAAATCTCTGTGTAAACAATTAGAGATCACTTTCGGCGCTTTCCGGCGCTTGCGCAGACCGAAGAGCCTGCGCCTTCACATCACTTGGACGTGGCTGTGGTTACAAGAGGTAAAAATGATATAAATACTGTTCGTTTTCTCACAATCTGCTCGTTTCGTGTCTTAGGCCATCAATGTGTACATATACGAGTCATTAAATCATGTTTAATTTGGACTTCTCTGTGCATGCTCTATTAAGTGGTGACCATAGACCTGCAACTAAAAATGACCTAAAAATATAAAAATTGAAACTACTGCGGAAACAAAGACACCTACATCTTGGATGCACTTGAGGTAGGCTAAAACATACCAAAAATTAATTTCAAAGTGAACTACCCTGATTACTAGAACTAGATGATTTTAAAACAAAAACCAATATTATATTTCAGCATAAACATGTAATGTCTGATCAAGCAAACATTTACAATTTATCTGTGACTGAAATCTTGCACGTATATGTATAGGAAAAACTCAAGTGTATACTTTACGTTTCGGACAGCCATTGTTTTTTTTGTTTTTTTAAATGTACATTTTGGTTATTGTTTTCTTTCTCACCAGGCTAAAGCATTTCAAGTAAAAACTTAAGTCGTGGCTTAATAATCCGGGGTTGGGATGGTGGAAGGAGCAGAAGAACCAGAAGATCGGAGATCAGGAAGATATCTGTTGGTGCCTCTGAGGGAACTGATTTAATGTGTAGAATTTAACCAAAAATGTTCGTCACTCACCTTCATGTCGTTGCAAACCTGTAAGACTTTCGTTCATCTTTGAAAGATATTTTTAATGAAATCTGAGAGGTTTCTGTCCCTCAATTTCACAGTTTATGCAACTACCACTTTCAAGCTTCAGAAACGTAAGACATTATAAAAATAATCAATAGAGGGTTTGCACCCACGTCACGATTTGGCCAGTTACCCGGATGCGCGGCTATATTCGAGATACTCGGATGTAAACAACAGCATTGATTGCACTGTTTATGTACTACTAAACACATTGTTACACTAATTTATGATGTCTTAACTACGAAAAAAACACATGGAAGCTGCAAAATCATATAGGCTAGACTTAGTAAGCAGGAAAGAGCGTGGATTTTTGACGAACTAAAGTTAATATCTGGTAAAGATCTGAACGAGCTAGTTTCTCTAGCCCTTACTGCTATTCATCCTTCTATTTCTTATCCCACATAGGCTACGTTCAGATTGTCAGTCCAAAAAAAGCACATGAAATCCGTTTCAAGCTACATCCATATGTCCACAATCCTATTAAATCACATATCTGGAAATCTGCTTCAGTCCGAACGCTCTGATCAGATTTCGCGTGGTATGTGACTTTCTCACGCCACGCAAATTTTAAAGTCAGACATTGTAATAGGGAACATGCTAAAAGTCGCTGCCGAAACAAGGCTGTGTTGTTGCAAAGTGCCGGACAAGCGCTTTATATTTGAAACCGGCGCAGATACGAGCACGGAAAAAAGCTGTGCACACCAGCCTCCTCTAGTTCTGCAGCTCAAAACACCAGTCCAGCACGGCGGCTACACATTTCCATGTTGTAAAATTTAAATAAGACAACATCTCTATTGCAAATGCAAACCCCTCCATCAACGCAATGTCATTGCCATATTTCCAAAGAGCTGCATGAACACACGACTCGGATCTGAACAGTTGCGATACATAGTGTAGACATCATTTTAGATCAGATCCCAATCGGATACAAAGATACATCAGATTTGGACTGACCGTGTGAATGTAGCCATAGTTAACTACTTTACTTTAACATTTTAGCCATAGTCAACGCTTCATTTACACATGTGGCTGATGCTTTGCCTCTCAACTACAAACACCTTCATCACAAACACTTTCTTTCATCCATTTTTTGCACTCTTCTCTTTAACTTTAGGCAGTCTATAGAACTTGAAATGTTTTTTTTCCCGGTGTGACCTATTAGTACAGACCAAAACACGGCCATTTTTCAGCAGCAATAATCAGCCAAATATGCAAGTCTGTTCAGTTCAGTGGCATTGTTTACGTTCAGTGCCTCCAAAATGACCGACTTCCGGATTGATGACGTGTAGTGAAAACACTCTATTAAAATCGTACGGATTAATTAATGAACCACTTGTTTTAAAATCATCCCGTTCTACTGACATTTGTTATGACATCCGTTTCAAACATTACAATGCTCATGATAACTTTCTCTCCAATGGTTTAACCTCAACATTATGAAGCGATGTGAATGCTGAACACGTGTTCACAGAGCACCACGATTCATCAGTGTTGTGTTGGCGTGAGAGTCAGTCATCTCATGGTGCAACCTGTATCGGCGATACATCATTTTGTTTTGTTTTTTGCACACACAAGGCATCTGTTAAAAATATATTCAAAAGTCTTATGGGTTTGGAGCGACATGAGAGTAAGTAATTAATGACAATTACATTTTTGTGTAAACTATACCTTTAATGTTTTCTAATGTGGTTATAATTAGTCTGTTTTATAAACATTTTCAATGTTTTAAAGATTTATTGTTTTGATGTTTATCAATAAATGATAAAATGATGTTTATACAGAAAAGATGGATTCATTTGATCAAGTCACAGTTAAAGTCTTTTAAATTGTTTTTGAAAAATTGTTTCAAATAAATGCTGCTCTTTTGAAAGTTATTTTCAAAGAATACTGAAAGCTGAATCATTTTCCAAAAAAAAAACATGAAGCAGTACTACTGATAATAATCATAAATGTTTCTTGAGAATCAAATCACCATATTAGAATGATTTCTGAATGATCTTGTGGCACTGAAGACTGAAGTAATGATGCTGAAAATTCAGCTTGGCCATCACAGGAATAAATGACACTTTATTATATATTTATATGTATATTTATTTATAAATTTATAGAGAAGTTATTTTTATTGTGGTAATATTTCACAATATTGCAGTGTTTAGGCTATATTTGATCAAATGTGGGCTTGATGTGTGATCAGGGAAGTTTTTTTTCCTTGAAAGATGTATTTTATGTGTCAATAAATGTTTTGATAAACTTTTGTGAATTGTCTTATTTTGACAGTAATTAATTAGGAATATTAAATATAATCATGAATCCATGAAAATTATGCCTAAAAAAAGACGTCTTTTCAACTTTCACTTTACAACCTAATTTAAACGTGAATGGGACGTCCTTTTATAGACTACAACTACCAGAAAAAGACGTCTTTTCAACGACCCGAAAAAGACGTCTTTTCAACGACCTGAAAAAGACGGCTTTTCACCTTTCACTTTTCAACCAAATTTTAACGTAGTTTAGACGTCTAGCAATGTCGTCTTTTCAACGTCTTTTCAACGAGTTTTTGCTGGGTGGGTAAGATAAAATTAATCTAAAAACTCTTATTTATTTTTCAATCTCATAATGTTCAGCTAGCCAGTAAAATTTTAACTGGCAAAAGCATAAATAAAACCTCCTTTTAAAAGCTCCTCTTTATTCAGCAGATATGAGCTGACTTATTTATTCATTCATTTAAAAGTCAAACATCTGCCTTTCTCTTAACATTTTTATTTGTTTTGTACTGTTTCTTTTTAAAACAAAACACTAACGATACCAATTCCTCGGAACTGGAAATCGCAGTCCACTAGATCTGGCATGTGAAAGCTGAGATAGAGCTGAGCTCGTCCCAACCCCCGCTGTCAGATCCATTTGCGAACCCCGAAATGCGAGTCGTCTCCGTGCCTCGGCAACAGAGAGACCCGCGCGGGGACCGCGAACCGAACCGCCCTCCTCGGAGAACGCCCGGCGGGAGCGGAGCGTCCTCGCGGACAGCTTCTCGCAATGCCCACAGTCAGCTCCCTCGAGAACTGACTGGCATGCTCCACTCCCAAACAAATAGCTGATGTGTGTCCCCACCCGTGATGTAACGAGGGCAGGGAACCACACAGCGTCTATAATCTTGCTTGCTAGTGATATATGTGATATATAGTGATAGATAGTGATATATATTTCTTTTCTTGGCTTTGACAAACAACAATAAATAGACAAGGACAGAGTACAGAGATCGCTTGCTGAAGGCTACAGAAGCTGTCGTGGTCTGATCTCAAGGGTGATTTATAGTTTCCTGGTCGATGACGTCACCTGACATCCTACTCTCTCATTGGACTGATTGCACAGACGCTTCACGACGCAATCGTGCAGAGCGTTCCCATCGCGTTTGACAATGCAGCTCGAAGTTCCCTTGAAAGGGAACAATGGCTATCTGATTCTGAACATCTTTGCCAGCGCAAACCAGTACAGAAGTAGCCTAATAATAAATTATCGGGGAGGCTCGTGCTTTTTTTCACAATTATTTTGGAGGGTCATAGAAAAATGTAGTACTGGCGAAGGGAGGGTCAAGTCTTTTTTGACTACAGATCTTAAAACTCTTTTGGTGGCCCCTTAAATAAAAAACCAACAGTCCCAAAATCATTTTTTTTTTCTAGGAAAAACTATAGGCCCACTCACTTTTTCACTGGCCCGCCCAAAATGCAATTTCTGCCCATGCCACTGGTGTGAGTAGGGGAGACCAGGGACAGTTGTAACAAGGGACGGTTGTAACACTTTGAATATCTCCAATCAGAAACAACCTAGAGTGATGAGACTCACTCTGCTCATGCTCAGGTAGTTTCCCACCATTTTTTTCCAAAAGGGAGCTACAGTTGAAACTTTCTGGCAGAGTTATCAATAAAAGGTTGTTTTTGAGGTAAAAAAAATTAATTTTCTTTCTGATGTACTTTTTTGGATGCTGTTATAAAATAAAAATTTTATTAATTCAAACAAGTATTATTAGAATCACTGTTTTTTCAGCTAAAAATAGAAATGGCTAACAAGTGTCAAACTAGCAGTCAAGCTAGCTCACATGAGATGAAAACATGGTTGGTGATACTGGGACGGTTGTAACGCCCCGTTACAACTGTCCCTGTATCACCAACCAAGTTTCGTTTATATTTTAAAAACTAATTAAGTTAAAAAAAACTGCATAGTTTCCATTTAATGTGCAAATTAAAAGTAAAATGTGCATTGTGCATAGCAAATTAAATGTAAAATGTCATCATATGGCATTTGCCATGTGACCCTGCACCGATTCCACAAGAAGAGGAGTCAGGGATCAAAGACACTTCCCAGACTTGGATACTGGATAAATTAATAGTCACAATAACATGACTGATACATAATATTTTCCATTTTGAGTAGGTTATATCATTTAATTCATTATGTAGCCTATATTTTAGACATGTTACAACCGTCCCTGACATAATGTTACAACCGTCTCTGTACACTGGGACGGTTGTAACAGTGGAGATACTATATTGAAATTAATTTTGCAACCTATACATATTTCATAAAACCACTTTAATACATTGTTTCAGCAGTAGACTGATTGAAGTTTATAATATAACAAATTGGATATTCCAGTATAAATGGTTTTTGATGTATTGCTAAAAATTGCAAAAAGTGTTACAACTGTCCCTGGTCTCCCCTAGGCTATGTGTGAATCTGCAAATCAGTGCTTTGAAATCTTAAATATTCAATCTGTGACAAAACTATTACATTCTTTGCCTTTTTATTTTGTCAAGTCGAGTTTTGATACTGTACTATGTTTTTGTGAGTTACTTGTTATAGTGTTATCTGAATGCTATGTTGTACATCATGCAGGAGGATCGTCAAATGGTTGAGACAGGCAGAGAAAGAAAGAGAGAGACAGGAGCAGACCGACAGGTAAGAGAGATGTAGAAGATTAGCCCTTTAGAAGCTTGATTTAAGTTTAGTCTCATGGCTTTGAGTGAGATTGTGACTTTTTTGCTTTAGGGAGTTCAAAGCATGCTTGACAGAAGCAGAGGCAAAAACAGGGACAGAGAGTTGAGTGACATTGAAGATTCAAGTCAGAGGATAGAGCCATATCAGCCACACCCAAAATGTATACCAACTAAAGTGCTATCTAATAGAGTTTTATATTTCCAAGAGAGGTGGTATTTCCCTGGCTGCATTGTGTTGCATTGCAAAAAGGGGTTTTGTGTTTCCATTGCAGGAAAGTGTATCAAGAAAAACCCTCACCCTTTGCAGCAAAAGCAGAGCCTGCCTTTATAAATACAGGATTTAAAAATTGAAAAAGAGCGATTGAAAAATTTAAAGCACATGCAAGTAGCCATACGCACTGTCATGCTGTTTCTGTGACTTCACAAAAAAAAATCACCCTGTAGATGCCCAATTGTCCAGTGCTTTGGCAAAGCAACAAGCAGACAATAGGCACTGTCTTGGGAAAATAGTAAGTTCTATAAAATATTTAGCAGGTCAGGGACAGGCCTTGAGAGGGCATAACAATGAAAATAGTAATTTTTATCAGCTCTTGAAAAACAAAGCAGAGGATGATGTCCTTTTAGACAAATGGTTGCAGAGGCCCCAGAAAGAATACATTAGCCCAGAGATCCATAATGAAATTCTGTCTACAATGAGCAACAGTATTGTTCGTGGAATAGCTGACACAATTAGGGATCTACCTATTCTTCAGTATGCAATTATCATTGATGGAACACAAGACATATCTGGGCAAGAACAAGAAAGCATATGCCTGCGTTATAGTGACAATGACCTGATTCCCCATGAAGAATTCATTGGTTTGTACGTTGTCTCAGATACAACAGGAAAGAGTCTTGCTGAAGTTGCTAAGGTTGTGCTGCTGAGATTAAATTTACCAATCCATGGTTTACGAGGTCAAACTTATGATGGGGCTGCTAATATGTCCGGTGTTACGGATCAACTGGGATCATGTTAACTGGGGACGCGCGCCTGCACGCAGACAGTTTTACCTGGATTTCCAGCAGATGTTAACAGCGACAGATTCGTGCCCTATTTTTCACCGATAAAAACGAATATGTCAACGAACAGAGGAGTCCAGAGTAGATTGCAGAAAAATCTCAGTACTTTAATGAGAAATAAATCACCGCCTCACAGGCTGAATCAACAGAAAGAGTCTTTTCACAGAAGGAAACAGAAAGTAGCTCTGTAGCAGGATCAGACGGTGATAGTGGACCTCAGCTGGCTACCCAGAGGAGTCAGGAGCTATGGAGTCGATACAGCGCTCTTGCAGGTAGACCCTCCGCAACTCTCCTTGGCGACTGCTGGGAGTGATACAGAAGCAGTATAGAAAAGCGGTAGGCAATGGTCGTCTCAGACACGCAGGACCAAACAGGACAGGTGAAACGATTACTGAGAGGAATCATACGACAGCGATCCAACATACGTAAGGGTCAAATAATCCGACAATTCAGACGAGAAAGAGATCTAGAAGTAGCGTGGAGATGAGGAGAAGATAGAGAACAGGTGTGTAGTTGATGAGAACATGAGAGTCAGCTGACGGTAATGAGAGGAAGAGATAATGGATGTGTATGCGTGTAGAAATAGAAGAAATGATAAGGTCTAACCAGCAGAGGGAGACAAAGGAAAGAAAACAGAAGGAAAGAACCAGGCTCATGACAGAATATTTCACCAGTTGTACACGGTATGCAAATCGCTTTGTTTTTGCAGTGTATGATATTCCATTTGACGCATTTTCAAAGAAGTTTAACATACTTTAGTGTCAAGCTCAGAAACCACGCCCATGTTAACAAGGGTCATTCGCTTACATTGGATGAACAGTGTAAACAGGAACATTCTAAAACGCTTAACGTGAAAAACGCTTAACGTGGCTTACTGTAAGACAGTGATATTAAAAGACCAAATTCAGTACACATCATATTAATAAACCATACTATGTATAAAAAAATTAGATGAGTCCAGAATATCAACGCAACACGATTAATAACACGTTAAGCATTTTCTTCCCATAGAAAGCGTCAGCGTCAGTTCTGGCAGGCCAGGTAGTCAAGACGCTGTTTATGCCATTTGCTAATACAATCTCGTCAGCTGATCCGCTCCAGCTGAGCTGCATTAGCTGAGTTACTCCCCTTGCTGCTCAATGGCCAAAGCTCAAACAAAGCGCACCATTTAAAGCTCATTCAGATCTGTTTCGACCTCACTCTGACCGTCACTACGGTCTAATAGGATGATAACCTTCGTTCCGCCTTCTCTCGAGACCTTATGTAAACAAAGTCATGCCCATGACCCCGGAAGCGGAACGTCACGCACTATAAAAGGCGAGTTAACTTCCGGCTCGTTCTCTTTACCTTTCTCGCCTAGAGACCCGGTACAGGTAGGAACCGAATTAATTATGTATTCACCATTCAATTCATCACCCAGTTGGTGCAGGTGCCTTGTGCCCCTGTGAATTGTTGTGCTTTATATTTCTGTTTTATATTTCTGTTTGTGAATGATATTGATGCTAGTTCTACATACTAGCCAGTCAGTATTTCAATGCAAACACTCAATTCATGCTATACATTTGTGCTTATGAATTGAGAATTATAATGTATATTATACATTAGAATATTCATTATGAAACATACTAGCATTCAATATTATGGATTATTCTGTTGTTTTTTCAGAGTATCCATCAATAAACTAATGAATACACTTCATTACAAAAAGTTTGATGAGTATTATTGCCTTGGAGCCCTATATCACTGTTCGCAGCTGTTGGGGTTTGATAAAAGCCTGCTAAATACGTTCGCGTACTATTGCAGGTCTTTTTAGCTTTTGAGTGTGCTTGATATATCCTTCACTACTGTGCGCAGTCAGTGGGATTGTGTGTGGCATGGCCTCTCATTGCTGCCGATATTGCCAATCATCAATGGACCCTCGTGATGGGCATAGGGAATGCCCTTCATGTCTAGGAATGGCTCATTTAAGAGAGGATGTGGATAATCCCTGCAGTGCGGCTTGTGACCTGCCCAGAGGGGAACGACTTCACCGCGCTAATAGAGTACGCAGTTCTGTACCTGAGCGTGGTAGGGAAAGGGAACGCTCATCGGACAGGCATAGTCGTAAGCGCTCCCGCAAGCACTCACGTGATGGCCATGAGCCACACCGATCAAGCCATGAGAAGGTGGTGGAGGTGGCTAAACCCCCAACTCCTGCTCCACCAGCGGAGGATGGGAACACGGACACTCATCTACAGATCCTGGCTGCTATTCAAAGTTTAGCACAGAGGATGGACAGAGTTGAAGCCCGTCACTCATTTTCACCATCGCTACCTCATAGTCAGGAAGGCGTTCCTCCAGCTGCATGGCAGGGTAATCCTGATACTGACATCGAAGAGGCTGATGTATTATCTCTCATTGCTCCCCACTCGCTGGTTGATGTTGCACAGCAAGCAGAAGAAGGGAGCCAAGGAGAGGAACCCCACTCAGATTCTGCCGAAGTGGATGGCGAATCAACAGGGAGGGATGATTTTCCAGCAAATACTCTTGTTGCCAGGGTGTTTAGTGCAGCAAAAATTCTTTGCTTACAACCTTCTGTGCCTGACCCAGCTCCTGTCGGGGGCGTCTGGGAAGGCATACCTCAGACTAATTCTCCATCTTGCATTCCAGTGGCAGATGACTATACCTCAATGTTGAGGACAACATGGAAGAAACCATCTCAGAAGCCTCAATTCAATGCAGGCTGCAGACGGTTGGCCAATGCCCGTTACCCAAAAGAAACTGGACTGGGGGACATGCCACCAGTAGAGCAAGAAATAGCATCATGGACAACTCTGGGACCAGCTTATGCATCTGCTAACCCTCGCTGTCCCAAGAAGGAGTGTGCGAAAACTGACCGTCTGATCTCAAGATCCTTTAATGCCTCTGCACGTGCAGCTCGTACAGGTAATGCTTTGGCTATCCTCTTAGCAGCCTTACGGAAAACAGTAAGTGCGGAGGACCAGGATTCTAAGAACCTTGTTGATTCTGCTCTGGCTGCCCACTCACAATTGACCCGTGATGTGGGGGATGCTATGTCCTCGGCTGTGTTATGTCGTAGACAGATATGGCTGGCACAAACCTCTTTGCCAGAGACCATACGAAGCGAACTAATGAACTTGCCAGTAGTTCCCGGTCATGTTTTTAATTCAAATTCTCAGGAGGTGCTGGATAAGGCGGAGCGCTCCATTGCAACCAGAGAAGCTGTTCAGCGGGCTTGTCATAAACCAGCTCCAGTCTTCAGACCAAGGGCGCGAGAAACACAAAGACCGCAACAACCTGCCTGGTCTAGACATGGGAGTGGCAGTCTGGCTAGTGGCAGTCAAGGGCAGAGCTTTCGTCCCCAAAGACAAAATTCTGCCCCTTATCCCCAGAGGAGATTTCAGTCCCGTGGGGTAGCCCAACAGAGACGTTCACGAAAGGTCCCTGGACGTGATGGTGGACCTGCATAGGGGTCAGGGGCTGGCCGTCGACTGTGCCTCTCAACTTTCACGGGCCAGTTGGGAAAAAGTGATATCAGACCAGTGGGTTTTATCAACAATAACTCACGGGTATCGGCTACAGTTTCGACGGCGCCCCCCACCGTTTTCAAGGGTCAGAATGACTATTGTCAAAGACCCACTATTGGAGCCCGTATTGAGGGAAGAGGTGCAAGCTCTTTTGCAAAAAGGAGCAATCACAAAGGTGCCCTTCAACGCACAGCAAACTGGGTTTTATTCAACCTACTTCATAATCCCAAAAAAAGAGGGTGGTCATCGTCCCATTCTGGATCTCAGGCACCTCAATCAGTACTTAAAAATTCTTCCATTCAAAATGATTCATACAAAGATGGTAATGCAAGCCATACGCGCAGGAGAATGGTTCACGTCCCTGGATTTAAAAGACGCTTATTTCCATGTTCCAATTTGTCCAGAGCACAGGCCTTTTCCCCGCTTTGCTTTTCAAGGCCAGGCCTTTCAGTTCCAGGTTCTGCCGTTCGGCCTGTCTTTGGCACCGAGAGTTTTTACTCGGGTGATCTCAGCTGCCTTAGCTCCCCTTCAGCTGCGGGGTATCAAAATCCTGCCATATCTGGACGATTGGTTAATTTGTGCTCCCTCTCGAGAGCAGGTGGTCAGGAACACAGAGGAGGTACTAGCTCACATTCAGTCCCTGGGGTTCACAGTGAACTGAAAGAAGAGCAGCCTCCAGCCTCAACAGCAGGTGAAATTCCTGGGGCTATATTTCAACTCCAAGACAATGGAAGCATGTCTCACTCCCCAGAGAATAGACAGCCTGGAGAAGGCGTTGGGTCACTTCCAGAAGGGGAGACTTGTGACAGCCCACAGGGTTCAGAAGCTGGTAGGACTGATGGCGGCAGCATCAGTGGTGATTCCTTTAGGCCTACTGAGGACACGGCCGATACAGAGATGGCTCAATTCTTTTCATCTTCATCCAAAAAAGGACAGAAGAACAAGACTGTTGGTGACAAAGGCCTGCATGCAGGCCTTACTTCCTTGGAGGGACAAGGACTTTCTCAGCAGGGGCTCTTTACTGGGCAATCTTCCTCACCGAAGATCAGTGATAACAACAGATGCATCACTGACGGGTTGGGGAGCCGTTTGGGAAGGCAGATCAGTAAGGGGCAAATGGGATCCCCCGTGGTCATCAGAACACATAAATGTGCTCGAACTGCAAGCCGTTCATCTCGCTCTCAAGGGTCTTTTACCATTTTTTCGCCACAGGCATGTGCTAGTGAGGACAGACAGTACCTCAGCGGTTTACCACATAAATCACCAAGGAGGGACGAAATCATTACGCTGTCTCCAGGTGGCAACGAACCTGCTGACATGGACATGGCCAAGGCCGTCCTCACTGAGAGCAATCCACATACCGGGGGTGACAAACAGAGCAGCCGACATTTTGTCCAGAACGGGGCCTCTCCCAGGGGAGTGGCGCTTGCACACAGAGGTAGTAACCCAAATTTGGACCCGATACGGGACCGCTCAGGTAGATCTCTTTGCTTCCAAGGAGACGACCCATTGCCTGGGATGGTACTCCCTCACGGTACAGGAGGGCAGTTTGGGCCTGGATGCTCTGTCACAAGACTGGCCGAGAAGCTTATTATATGCTTTCCCCCCTTTCCTCTGATTTCTCTGGTCCTCCAGAGGATCAGGGAGGATCATTGCACAGTTCTACTTGTTGCTCCACGCTGGCCGGGAAGACCATGGTTCCCGGACCTAGTTCAGCTGGTTCAGGGTCCTCCGTGGCAACTTCCATCACGGGCAGATCTCCTATCCCAAATAGACGGGCAGATTTGGCATCCAAACCCGATGGCACTTCATCTATGGGTATGGCCTCTGCAGAGTCCATCCCTCAACAGCTAGATGAAACGGTACGTGAGACACTGAATAATGCCAGAGCTCCATCTACTCGGGCTAATTACTCCATAAAGTGGAGAATTTTTGCTGAGTGGTGTTTAGGCTTGAATGTTGATCCAATAACCTGCTCCGTCCCACTTGTCCTTAGATTCCTGCAGGCTCAACTGGATCAGGGAAAAGCGGCCAGCACAATCAGGGTTTATGCTGCATCTATTTCAGCATCTCATCGGGGAGTGGATGGCCAGCCATTAGGCCGACATCCTTTGGTAAGCCAGTTCCTGAAGGGAGCTGGTCGTTTGTGTCCAAATTGCACTTTTTGGGTACCCAATTGGGATTTGCCTTTGGTACTAGACTCTCTCACTAAGCCCCCATACGAGCCTATGGCAGATGCAGATTTTAAAGCTTGGTCTCTCAAGACAGCTTTTCTCCTGGCTATATGCTCTGCTAAAAGGGTAGGAGAATTGTGTGCACTATCTATTAGTGAGGATTGTTTACGTTGGAGGCCGGATGGCACAGGGGTGACGCTCTGGCCCAACCCTGCTTTTTTACCAAAAGTACTTAATTCTCAGTTCAGGAATCAAGTCCTGGAGGTAGTACAATTTCAACCCCCTTCACAGGCAGATCAGCAGAATTTGCTAACCCTTTGTCCAGTAAGGGCATTACGCACTTATGTTAATTTGACTCAGACCTTGAGGAAGTCTCATTCTCAGCTTTTTGTTTGCTATGGGAAGGCCAGACTAGGGTGTCCACTTTCTAAGCAACGTTTGTCACATTGGTTGGTTGAGGTTATTTCCCAGGCTTATACAGGCAGTGGGTTACCAGTCCCTTTGGGAATATGGGCCCACTCAACCAGAAGTGTAGCTACTTCTTGGGCTGCACTAAAAGGAGTCTCAGTGGGGGAGATTTGTGCGGCAGCATCATGGTCTACACCATGTACATTTGCAAAATTTTACAGAGTTGACGTAACTAGCACAGCCTCTGTCAGCAATGCAGTTTTGATGTCTGTAGCCCAGCGAGGGTTGAATAGTTCAGAGTCTATAGTTCCTCGCGACCCTGTTGACATGAGTCATCCTATTAGACCGTAGTGACGGTCAGAGTGAGGTCGAAACAGATCGTAAGTTATGAATATAACTATGGATCTGTGAGACCGAAGGATGACCGTCACTATCCTTGTCGCTCGGAACACTAGGGCGTTCAAGGTAAGAGAACGAGCCCGGAAGTTAACTCGCCTTTTATAGTGCGTGACGTTCCGCTTCCGGGGTCATGGGCATGACTTTGTTTACATAAGGTCTCGAGAGAAGGCGGAACGAAGGTTATCATCCTATTAGACCGTAGTGACGGTCATCCTTCGGTCTCACAGATCCATAGTTATATTCATAACTTACGTTTGCTCAATACATGCTTGCTGCTCGCTTCTGCCCACCACCTCCCCAGCTCCTCCTCAGACATAACGTGGCATTTGTTATGTCACGTTGCCACTCTGTTCACGGGGGATATTTTAGTTCTCACAGTCCTAAGTGTGTGAGCGTTCCCTAATGCTGCTGCTGCTGGACTCCCTGAACAGAGCCATACCGCCAAATTTCAATTCAGGAACATCTACTATTGCAATCATTTAATAATTTCTAAATAAAAATTTTTCATTATAATTTTTGTCTGTGTTGTTCTTGACTTAATGGACCTGACAGAAATGAGAAAACGCTTAACGTGGCTTACTGTACTAAGACAGTGATATTAAGACCAAATTCAGTACACATCATATTAATAAACCATACTATGTATAAAAAATAAGATGAGTCCAGGATATCAACGCAACGCGATTAATAACACGTTAAGCATTTTCTTCCCATAGAAAACCTGTTATGAGAAAACGCTTAACATGGCTTTCTGTACTAAGACAGTGATATTAAAAGACCAAATTCAGTACACATCATATTAATAAACCATACTATGTAAAAAATAAGATGAGTCCAGGATATCAACGCAACGCGATTAATAACATGTTATTTTCTTCCCATAACCGTTATGAGAAAACGCTTAACGTGGCTCACTGTACTAAGACAGTGATATTAAAAGACCAAATTCAGTAAACATCATATTAATAGACCATACTATGTATAAAAAAATTTGATGAGTCCAGAATATCACGCAACGCGATTAATAACACGTTAAGCATTTTCTTCCCATAGAAAACCGTTATGAGAAAATGCTTAACGTGGCTTAGGCTACTGTACTAAGACAGTGATATTAAAAGACCAAATTCAGTAAACATCATATTAATAGACCATACTATGTATAAAAAAAATTGATGAGTCCAGAATATCACGCAACGCGATTAATAACACGTTAAGCATTTTCTTCCCATAGAAAACCGTTATGAGAAAATGCTTAACGTGGCTTACTGTACTAAGACAGTGATATTAAAAGACCAAATTCAGTACACATCATATTAATAAACCATACTATGTATAAAAAAATAAGATGAGTCCAAGATATCAACGCAACGCGATTAATAACACGTTAAGCTTTTTCTTCCCATAGAAAACCGTTATGAGAAAATGCTTAACGTGGCTTACTGTACTAAGACAGTGATATTAAAAGACCAAATTCAGTACATATCATATTAATAAACCATACTATGTATAAAAAAATAAGATGAGTCCATGATATCAACGCAACGCGATTAATAACATGTTAAGCATTTTCTTCCCATAGAAAACCGTTATGAGAAAACGCTTAACGTGGCTTGTCCTAAGAGTGCTATTAAAAGACCAAATTCAGTAAACATCACATTAATAAACCGTATAAAAAAATTTGATGAGTCCAGAATATCAACGCAACACGATTAATAACATGTTAAGCATTTTCTTCCATAGAAAACCGTTATGAGAAAACGCTTAAAGTGGCTTACTGTACCAAGACAGTGATATTAAAAGACCAAATTCAGTACACATCATATTAATAAACCATACTATGTATAAAAAAATAAGATGAGTCCAGGATATCAACGCAACACGATTAATAACACGTTAAGCATTTTCTTCCCATTGAAACCGTCATGAGAAAACGCTTGGCTTACTGTACCAAGACAGTGATATTAAAAGACCAAATTCAACACACATCATATTAATAAACCATACTATGTATAAAAAAATAAGATGAGTCCAGAATATCAACGCAACGCGTTTAATGACATGTTAAGCATTTTCCTCCCATAGAAAACCATAAGAAAACGTTGCGGAGTAAAAAAAAAAAAAAAAAAAAAAAAAAAATTCCCCTTCAACGGCCTTTTGTGAACACGCCCCATTTTAGAGGACAAGGTTGCCTACAACCAATCACAAATCTTTGTTTTTGAATGTCCAATCACCACACAATGTAATCTTTTGAAATCCGTGTAACTGTCATCTGTTGGTATAAGGCAATGTCAGTGGCACTGACACCACAAACTGTCATTTGTGCAGTCACCTTGCTAGTCGCTGTATAGATCATTAAGTTCAGATTTTTGGAATCGAAATTTCTTTATAAAAAGCCTATAATTACCAGGGTATTCTTAATATACATATATTATATAATATTATATTATAGTATATTATATTATTACTAATATTATAGTATATTATATTATAGTACTTTATATTTTGTTGTATTTGTTTGTTTTGTCTTTTTTCCCCCTTTATTGTATATTCACATTGACACCTGGTGAATATAAAAAATGACTTTAATGAAAGACAGTCAGAGTTTACACTTAAAGAAGCAGAAGCAATTCTAGATGATGTTGAAAAATACAAGGAGTCAATTTCCACCGAACCACCATTACATCCAAAGGGTGGTGATGTGTTCCTTTACACAAGTTCACAGTCAGATAAACCTAACATGGACTTTAGGTTTGATCAAATGATGTGGAAGCAGAAGGGTTCAAATTATCACAACATCAGAAAGTATGGGGGAAGGGTTTTGAAACACTATCACATTAGAGATGGTAAATGTGAAAAAGGCACCTCCTCGGAATTCAGGAAGTGCGTTTACTCTCTTGTTAATGAGGGAAAAAAATCCTATTTGATTCATTACCTGGGAAATGAGACCGTATATGTACCACGAAAGCATGGAAATGCCAAAACGGACAGAGTATTTTATTCCCTCCAAAAAAGAAGTTCTCGAAAATACTTTTAAGATATATTTTTATAGTAGGAGCCTTAATTCAAATTTAGCAGGAATTAAGCATTGTTTAAATGAATTAGAAAGGAAATTCACAGTTATTGCAATATCAGAAACCTGGCTTGATGATGAGCAAATTGACGCAATTGGAATTGAGGGATATGAATTTTTTTCTGTTCATAGGACCCAGTCTAAGGGAGGGGGGCTGCACTATTCATTGATAAAATGTATAAATGTAAAGTTGTCAGTAATAAGTCATTTGTAATGGAAAATATTATGGAGTGTGTCACTGTAGAAATTGAGAGAGAGAAAGAAAGAAATATTCAGATAAGCTGTACAGAAAACCAGGATCTTGTATTGATACATTTAGGGAAAAGATTGAGGAGCTGTATAATAGACATAGCAACAAGAAAATTCTGTTTGTCTGCGGTGATTTCAATGTAGATTTGCTAAATCCGCAACAACATAATTCAACTACAGAATTTATCAATTCAATGTATAGCAACAGCTTATACCCCACTTACACGACCAACTAGAATAACAACTCACAGTGCCACACTAATTGATAACATATTTACAAACGTTATTGACAGACCGGTTTCAAGTGGCTTAATAATAACTGACATAAGTGACCACTTGCCAGTATTTGCAATTATACAAAACTGTATGTAGAAGAATAAAGATATTACTACAATTATGATGAAAAGAAAAAAAAAAACACAAGATGCTATAAATTCTTTTAAACAAGATCTTTTGAGACAAGACTGGAAAAGTGTTTATGTGAGTGATGTCAATTGGGCCTATGAAACATTTATGACAATCATATCAGGATTATATGATAAGCATTGTCCTCTAGCAAAGAAAATTGTAAAGCAAAAATATGTTGAGAAACCATGGATATCAAAAGGAATTATAAATGCATGTAAGAAGAAGAAGTTATTATACAAAGAATTCTTAAAGAGAAGAACAATGGAATCAGAACAAAAATATAAACTATATAAAAATAAATTAACAAAAATTATAAGATGCTGTAAAGTTGATTATTACAGTAATTTATTAGAGGATAATAAAAATAATATTAAAAAACATGGGGTGTCTTAAATGCTCATTAAAAAAATGGGAAAAAAGAATATCCAAGTTACTTGTTAGCATCGAATGATACAGAAATCACTGACAGGGCTTCAGTTGCTGGGGAATTCAATAAATACTTTGTCAGTGTTGGTTCAAGACTAGCGAGGGATATTCCAAAGACGGGTAGTAGTGATGGAGTATGTAATAGTTATTTGTGGAAGAAACAATGTTTGTAAGAGGGACGGATGAAGAAGAACTTATTGATATTGTAAAAAAATTGAAGAGTAAGAAGTCTACTGACTGCCATGACATTGATATGTGCACAGTCAAAAGTATTACTGAATCTATAGCAAGACCCCTAACCCACATTTGCAATCAGTCTCTACAAACTGGTGTCTTTCCAGATAAAATGAAGATATAGCTAAAGTAATACCAATATATAAAACCGGAGATAGACATATACTACAAAACTACAGACCCATCTCGTTGCTTCCACAGTTCTCTAAAATATTGGAAAAAAATTTTTTTTTAGAGACTGGATGATTTCATCGTCAAACATAGTATTCTATGTGAGCAACAACATGGGTTTAGAGCTGGCAGATCAACTTCTCTTGCAATGATAGAATTCAAAGTTACAAACGCAATAGACAGGAAACAATATGCAGTGGGGATATTTCTAGATCTTAAAAAAGCTTTTGAAACTGTAGATCATAAATTATTGATTAAAAAATTACAACGATATGGCATTAGAGGAATTGCACTGACATGGTTGTCCAGCTACCTGGAGAACAGAAAGCAGTATGTTGAAATACAAAACAATAAATCACAACTGTTGCAGGTTACATGTGGGGTGCCACAGGGTTCAGTGTTGGGGCCATTATTATTTAACCTCTATATAAATAATATATGTGAAGTATCGCAAATTGTAGAAACCATTCTTTTTGCTGATGACACAAATTTATTATGCTGTGGTGAAAATTTGGAGAAGCTACTGGATACCATGGAAAAGGAAGTGAGTAGGATGAAGATTTGGTTTGATGAAAATAAACTAACATTAAATCTGAGTAAAACTAAATTTATAATATTTGGGAACCGATCAACTGACACGGATAAAAAACTAATGATAAATGGTATAGAACTAGAGCGAGTATCTGAAATAAAATTCCTCGGGGTAGTTATTGATAACAAATCAAGCTAGAAACCTCACATAAACTATATTAAAACCAAAATATCCAAGTCATTGGCAATATTAAATAAGGCTAAAGACTTATTGAATAAGGCTTCTCTAAATATGTTGTACTGCTCCTTCATACTCCCGCATGACTTATTGTGTGGAAGTATGGGGGAATACTTATAAAACAAATACACACCCAATCTTCATCTTACAAAAAAGGGCTATTCGAATCATACATAAAACTGCATACAGAGAACCAACAAACCCATTGTTCATTAAACTCAAAATATTAAAGTTCAAAGATCTGATTGATTATAAAATTATTCAAATTGTTTTTAGAGCTCACAACAACCAATTACCTAGAAATATCCAAGAGCTTTTCCAATTACGAGAAAACACATATAATTTTAGAGGAATATCAATGTTTAGTAGACCGCAGATTCGCACAAACACTAAGTTGCACTGTATACCAACCCAGGGTGTTATACTGTGGAACAGTAGCAACAATGATTTAAAATTATGTAAAAATTTATTGCAATTGAAATATATGTTTAAAAAAAGAATCATTGGTGGATATGAGCTGGAACAGTGATTTTTTTTTTCAACCTTAGGTAAAGTAAACCTTAGGTAAGTTAGTTTAAGTAGTTAAAATATTATTGAAGTGGGGATAGGACAAGAAAAGTTATTCTAACTTCTTCCTACCCCCTTTGAACATGATTGTTGTTTGGACCATCTGTAGATGATCTTTTTTTCTTGATGTTGATGATTAACTATTTATTTTTATTTTTTATTCAGTTTTTGCTGTTGTGTTTTTTTTTTTTATATGTTCAATAAAGAGAGACTACTAGGTGCAGAGTTTGATCCAATAGGATTTCACCATGGGCGGGACATTGGGACAAATCACAACGCCTCAGAAAAAGAAACCAAGTAATGCACAAAATATAATTTTGCTTATCGCATGTGTTAAAAAGATTTACATTAAAGAGATTATTTTATTGCTTCATTGTGTCACTACTGATTAACAAACACTGTATCACTAGCATATGTCTAATTATTAGCCATCGGCCACCCTTCTGTAGTCAATATTGGCAATGACCACTGAAAAACTCATATTGCTCAACCACTAATATATATATATAAAATACAAAAAACTTTATTGAAACTTTTTTCACCATTCCAGAAGTGGGAAATGCCTCTGAAACATTTATTATTAAAAGATTACACCAAGTGCAAATGAACAAGAGTTTAAAGCAACGGTTTCAGGCACAGTCGTGAATCACGCCGCCGGTGTGACAGTTCCACTGCTCGTCGTCCACCGGCTCATGCATGCGCCTGCACTGCAGATCTGCAGACGGAGCGTCGCTGAAGGAGCTCTTAGAGAAGCTCACCCACTCTCCACTGACGGTGACGCCGTGCGCCTGGCCGCCAGCGGGTCTTTGAGAGAGAGAGGAAGCGTGCCAGTCTTGGCAGAGGGAAGCGGCAGTTGGGGCTGCTGTGCCCGTGGCTGTAGAGCAGGAGCAGGTCTCTCCTGCAGGGCAGCAGGTGTTGGTGGATGGAAGGGCCCTGGATGAAGTCCAGTCTCTGGGCTAGCCGGAGCAGCCGAACTGGGTTGCGCTCCGAATGTGCCCTGTTTATGGCCAAAGCGAGCTGAACAGCAGGAGAGCTGCGTATTCCCTCGGGCAGCTCAAGAACATGTTGAAGGGCATGAGTTAAACCTGAAAGCATGAAGAAAAGATTCAAATGTTTATCTGTTCTCTATTAGAACTCCATTCTTACACTTGAGAGCAACAAAGTAAAATATGGTAATGTGGAATGTGTGTGGAAATATAAAAATAAATGAGATAAAAATAATAGTCAGTGTTATTTTAGCATTATTTATCTTTTTAGTATTTTTCTAATATGCTTTCATAATATATATATATATATATATATAGGTTTTTTATCTATTAATAAGTAATTTTTTACTCTGTGTAAACAATGAGTGACGTACACGCGCGAGAGATCACTTCCGGCGCATGCGCAGACCGAAGCGCCCGTGCCTTCAGATTACTTGGACGTGGCTGTGGTCACGGATACAAGAGGTAAAAACAATATAAATACTGTTCGTTTTCTCACACAAACTGCTCGTTTCGTGTCTTAGGCCATCAATGTGTACTTACATTTACGAGTTATTAAATTATGTTTCATTTGGACTTCTCTGTGCATGCTCTTTGAGGTGGTGACCATAGACCTCCATTATATGACTGACAGACAAGAACGGTTTGACCTAAAAATATCAAAATTGAAAATACTGTGGAAACAAAGACACCTACATCTTGGATGCCCTTGAGGTAAGCTGAAGCATACCAAAAATGTGTTTCAAAGTGAACTATCCCTTTAAGTCTACTGACCTGCTTTTTATTTCTTCATCAAAAATGTGACAAATGTTATACAGTAAATACCGTGTTCTACAGTAAATTCTGTATTTATGAATGGATTCATTCATTCGATTCCGTCAGCGTTTCCCATTCATAGGACCCTAAAAATATCGATTTTACCAGTAGTTACCCCAAAGCACCTGACACAACTTACCCCACAACTACCATTTTTGGGAAAATGCTTATATACCTATAATAATTTGCAGCTAATCCTTAACCAAATAATTTACATGGTTTTGTACATTAGCATGCCATACATGGATCCATTTGCATGGACATCAAATTGATTTGACCTGTCATGTCTAAAATTTACTTTGACATGAAAAAAAAAGTTTTTAGCATTAAATTCTCAAGGACTCATGTATATCTCCCAGGCTGCAGTACATGATGGACCCTAAAATACTAACTATATGGTCCCCAGATTAAAAAATAATACAGCTCACCTGACACATCCTACATAAAAAGTATAAGATTTTAGTCATACATAATCCATGTCGGTATGAATTAAAATCGAGACAATGATACAGTCAACCTAGCCCTAGCGTCCACACAGCTTTCCACACGTTTATCCACATTGTGTGCACAAAATATACACTGTCAAAACTCATCATTGAAAAAGCGCTAATTAAATGTCACCGTTTCCGTCAATGTTTTCGGCTGAAACTTTCAGATAAAATATTTTTAGCCAAAGTTTCTGTGCATCAATAATTATAATGTTGTTATAATATAATTATTGTTTGGGTTTTTTTTTTTTTTTACTTTATTTTTTATATTCAACACATATATACAAAAATTAAAGTTAACAAAAACAAACAGACACAAAAAAAAAAAAAAGGAAAAAAAAACACGAACCATCTGGATTACCTTAACATTACAATTTTGTGAAAGAGATACATCAACTTCAGACCCCTTCCTGTCGTTGAGATGTAAATACAGTCCATTTTCCCCAATTATTTGCTCATTGATCCTCTTGAACTCTTATCTTAAGAGTCAACCATTCCATTACACTTATTTCAGATACTAGTTTCAGCCATTCATCTCGTGTTGGGGGGTCCGGCTTGTACCATATTTTGTGATGGCCTTTTTACATGCTGCTAACAAAATTTTAAACAGGTATCGGTCTTCTCTTGACACGATGTTTCCTCTCGTATTACCAAAATACAGCACTGAACATGACTTAGGTATATCATAACCCAAGATTTCAACAATAACCATGTGGACATCCTCCCAAAACTGTGTAATAACAGGGCAGAGCCAAAAGACATGCGAATGGTTTACATTTACCGCTCCACACTGTCTCCAACATGGTTGTGGTACTGTAACTGACAAAAATGTGCTCTTAATTTTAGGCGTAATGAAAAATCGTATTACATTTTTCCAACAGAATTCCCTCCATATACGAGACGATGTGGTAGATTGTGTATTCCGTATATGTAACCAGTCTTCTTCAGATATATTCATATCTAGCTCTTTTTCCCACTTCTGCTTAACATATGATGTAATTCCCTTCCTCTCCATCAGTTGCTGGTATAATGTAGATATTATTCTGTACTTCCTTGAGTAGTATATTCCTATTATAGTTCTAATTATACCGGTTTTCCCCTGATTTACTTTTGGTTTTACTTCCTTCATATAAAAATCCCTTAATTGTAAGTATCTGAAATGATCCTCATTGTATAATGTAAAGTTTTGTTTCATCTCTTCAAAACTCATAAAATTCCCGTCCTTCATTACTGTACACAGTGCTGTTATTCCGTTCAGTGACCATTGTTGGAATCTCTGGTCAAGAGTATTCGGGGTGAAGTGTCTGTCATAAGCTATCCATCTAAGTAAAGGTAGATCTGCCTCTAATTTGTATTTTCGTATTATGCTGAACCACAATTTTAATGAAAACTGGGTGATAGCATCCATCTGTTTAAATTAATCTTTAGCTTCACCTTCATCCCCAATAAGACTTTGAATTTCCCTCCCTTGTACATACCGCTCTAGGTTTTTCCATTTAGCCTCGTAATCCTTAGCACACCAGCAGACTAAGGTTCTAAGTTGTGCTGCATGAAAATATTCCTTAAGATTTGGGAGTGCCATACCTCCTTCATGTTTTCCAAGCTGTAAAGTGTCATATTTGATTCTTGGTCTTTGACCATTCCATATAAACCTAGAGATAACTTTATCCCATGTTCTAAATTGGTTCTCCGGTATCTCAATAGGGAGTGATTGGAAGAGGTAGAGGAGTCGAGGGAGGATGCTCATTTTTATAGTCTCTATCCGGGAACTAAAGTCCAGAGAAAGGACATTCCACCTCACTACGTCATTTATAATGGATTTATCCATTTTAACATAGTTGTTCTCATATAGATCATCCATTCCTCGTTAAAGTAACCCCAAGGTATTTCATTGTAGTTGCATTCCAATTGAGATTGTATTTTTGTTGTATATTTTTGGATGGTAGATAGTTCAATGTTAAGATCTGCGTTTTGGCAAAGTTTAACTTATAACCTGAATGGAAACCGAACGCCTCGAGTTGATTAATTAATATTGGAAGACATGCGTCTGGGTCTCCTAAATAGCAGATCACATCATCAGCAAAAAGACAGATGATGTGGTCTTCATCCCCAACCCTTATCCCTTTCAGATCTGTATTCTGCCTAATTGCTTGCGCCAGGGGCTCTAATATAAAACATGCAAACAGTGTTGGTGATAGGCAGCAACCTTGTCTGGTAGATCTTTCTAACTCTATACTCTCAGATAGACTCCCATTAATTTTTATCCTTGCAGTCGGCTTTTGATAAAGTGTCTTAATACATTGAATAGCCTTCTTATTCAATCCAAATTTTTTAAGTGTCTGATATAGAAATGCCCAGTTAACACAGTCAAATGCCTTCTCTGCGTCAAGACTTATCAAGGCTGCACTGGTATTGTTTTGCTTAACGTGTTCAATAATATGTAGGGTTCTCCTTATATTGTCATGGGTTTGGCGCCCCTTAATAAAACCTGTTTGAGCCTCATCTATGATGTCATTCATAAATTGTTCAAATCTCTTGTTCAAAATTGAGGTGTATAATTTATAATCTACATTAAGTATAGAAATCGGTCTGTAACCTGAGCAGGTATCCTTATTAATCCCCTTAGGGATCACTGTTATTACTGCTTCCTTCCAGGATGGTGGTAGTTTGCCATGATCAAGTGTATAATTAAATGATGACACAAGTAATGGTATAAGTTGCTCCCTGAATGTTTTGTACCATTCAGCTGGTAGGCCATCACTACCCGGAGATTTTTTCGCTTTTAATCTACTGACTGCTTTCTCTATTTCTGATACTGTAATGGGTGAGGTCAAAAGGTCATTTTGTTTCTTCCCAATTGCTGGTAAGTCAAGATTCTCTAGAAACGCTCTCATTTGGTCAGTGGTGGATGATGGAGGTTGGCTGTACAGATTTTTATAGTAGTTCCTAAAATTAGATTCAATCTCTTTTCAATCTCTTTTTTAATCTTTTTGCTAGCAATCTGGTAGCCCTTGGTCCCATTTCGTAATATGATTGTTTTAAAAATCGAATCTTCTTTTCAGTTTCTATACTTAACATTTTATCAATATTATCCCTAGCTTCTTTAATTTGAGGTAATAATGAGGAATCACGTGTGTTCTTATGTAGCTGTTCAATATCAGATAGTTTCTCCTTTTCTTTCTTAAATGCTTCTTCTCTAGCTTTTTTAATAGACACTGTCTTAGCTATAATTTTCCCTCTCAGGACTGCTTTAAGGGCATCCCACAGAATGACAGGGCTAACCTCTCCATTGTCATTTACAGCTAGATATTGTTTAATCTCCTCTTTAATCTCTTCAGTTATTTTTTTTATAATTCAGAATTCCAACATTTAGTCTCCACAATTTACTTTTCTCTTGTGATTTCAGGTGGAGTTTTAGGTAAACTGGACAGTGATCTGATAAGTCTGCACCTTCAATTTCACACTCCTGTACTCGGTACGACTCATTTTTATTCATAAATAGGTAGTCAATTCTGGAGTAGCTATCATTAGGGGCCGAGTAATGAGTGTAATCCTTTTTAAGGGGGTGAAATTCCCTCCAAAGGTCCACAAATACCAAATTCTTTAAATGTAGTTTTGATTATTTTAGTAATGTGGTTGCATTTTTTGTTTTTGTTTGTTGTATCTAGTTTATCATTCAACACAATATTAAAATCGCCCCCACATATCAATATGCCATCTGTTTCCAGAATAATGTTATCGAGCAGAGTTTTGATGAAGTGTTTTCCACTGTTGGGAGGGGCATAAACATTAACCAGTGTCACTTTTTCATTTTCTAGTTTTCCTTTTACAATAATAAATCTTCCTTCCTTATCGTTAATCACTTTAGAACATTCAAATTTTACTGAATCTGAAACGAGTATAGTCACCCCTCTTCTACACCCATGACGGAAATAACTATAAAAGGTATTGTTATAACCAAACCTCTTAAGTTTCTCGCATTCCTGCCCAGACAGATGTGTTTCTTGTAGATATATAATTTGAGATTTGTAGTGTTTTAACCTAGTCATTACCTTCCGTCTTTTAATGGGATTATTAAGACCATTAACATTCCACGGCAGAATCTTTATGTTATTCTCTATCATTCCCATGTAAGAAAAGTTGTAATCCAGAGTTCAACATAACAAAAGTTAAAAAAACATTGAACATCAATTGAACATAGAACTTTGCGCCTTCCGAAAACATGGATGGATTTCCCTTCCTTCCTGGTCCCTGTTGGTGGGAGGAGGGAAAGGTGCCTCACTTTTTTTGTAGGGGCCCTCCCTAGTAATGAGGAAATACTCATTTTCACTAGAAATGTCCAACATTAAGCGCTTAAGATAGCTCCTCAGTCAGTTTCATTAACTATTTGAATTAAGTCATAAGACTTTTTATTATTATTATTATTATCTTTTTTTAAATATATATAGCGAACGTTCAACATGGAAACGGAGTCGAAAATAAACAGAAGGGAGTATCCATAGGTAGGCCCATGCTAGCCTGCCTGAAAAACCTGTCGTGAATCAAAAAAGTTTAAATGCGTAGGTTATTTTGCTACTAATACCTGTAGCCTCATTTATTCCTCTTCTGGGCCTAGTTATCTCGTTAACTGTGTAGTGGCAGGTCTCTTCTAAACTCCGTAAGCCTCTCCCTTGCACGTTGAGCTGTTCTGTCTGTAGTGTTGGTGCGTTTCCATGGCAACAGTTCATTCAGACGTTCCTCCACAACTTTTGCAGCGTTCCTCTTCGACGTAGTAATCTTTATCTGAAATCCACGTTTAATCAGATCATGAGCTGCTTCGTCCGCACTCCCGTAGATCCGTAGCCCGGAGTCCCAGTGTACTCTCATCTTCGTGTAGGGTGTCTGGAATCGGATCCCCCTCTCCTTCAGGGCAGCTTTGATTGGCCCATATGCTTTACGTTTTTCGACGATATCAGCTGCATAGTCATTGTCAAAGTAAACTCGTTTGCCATCGATTTCAACCTTCTTCTGCCATGCTTTCTGTAGAACCATCTCTTTGACACAGAATTGTAAAAAGTTCACAATTATTGATCGCGGTGGTGCGGTTGTGGCCGGTTTCGGAACTAGCGCTCTATGTGCCCGTTGAACTTGGAGCTCAACTTCAGCTGGTATTTCGAGGTGAGTTTTGAATAGTTCACTTACAAAGTCAGTGACCGATTTGCCTTCCTTTTCTTCCGGTACTCCATAAATTCGAATATTATTTCTTCTAGAGCGACTCTCCAAATCCACTATCTTGTCCTGCATCTCCAAGTTTCGTTTCACGACTGTTATCAGTGTATCTTTCATTTCTAAGCAGGCTAGTTCTAGGTCCGCTATTCGTGTTTGAGCCTCTGTGATATTGGCGTTTTGACTCTGCAACTCTCGCAAAACTTCGGTTTTGAATTCAATGAGGTCATCCTTCATAGTTTTCATGACATCAGTTTTAAAATCACTCAGGTCCTGTCTCACAACTTGCTTGAAGTCCTTAAGCTCTTTAGATAGAAGCGCCAGACTTTCGAGCAGCGTGTTTTGGTTAGCAGTAGCGTTACCTGAGGCTTTTCCTTCATCGCCATCTTCGTCAGGCCCGATATCCACATCCACATCCGAGTTTGCTTGATTTTTGCTCATCTTCTTGATCTTATGACTTCTTTGCATCCTTCCTCCTCTCATACTCGAGTTTAGTTTATTTCACTGCTTTTTTCTAGTGTTAGGAGGTATTTCCTAAAACGACTGTGGGGAGCAAACCACTACACGTCCATCTCGCTCTCTTGCGCCACCGGAAGCCTTGTTTTGTTTTTTGTGTTGTGTTGCGCTGCGTGTTTTCGGTGTACACACAGTATGAGATGAACAAAGTCAAGGCAATCACTATAATAAAAACACACTACAATAAAATCAATATACTGATACTAACCAGCACTGAGAGCTCTAGCAGTTTTCACTCACTCACTCACTCACTCACTCACTCACTCACTTACCCAAGTTATAGAGCAAACTCAAGGCCTGGAACTCCTCTTGATGCCGGTGTTTCCCATTTCTGTAGTTCTTCAGCAACCAGCTCAAGCTTTCCTGGAGGTGAGTGTCATTGATCCGTGGGTCATAATACTGAAGTGGCTGCCCGCAGAGTCTGTAAGAGGCGTAGAGAAGGAATCGCACGCTTTTCTCCAGCACAGCCACACAGTCCGGCCCCGACACACGCTGGATAATCATGTCCTGCTGAACGCTACGCAGACGGTCAGACACAAAACTGTACACCTGTGGATCAGAATGTAAACGAGACAGGCTTCAAATACCCATCATATTACAGATAAAGATGACAAAATGCAATTTCCAAACCTCCGTCCATGGCTGAAATGTAGAGGAAGCTGCAATGTCATCAACTAAATAGCACACAGTCTTTAAAAGCACAGATGGAGGCCGAAGGTTACAGGCTCTCGTGAATTCCTTGTCCGCGGCAGGTCGCGAGTACTCTTTGACAGCACGTGACACATCAGCACAAGGCGAGTGATCCCGCTCTGTGCCGGCCAACATCTCAAACCTGTGTCTGGGTGGTGGAAAAACAGAAGAATTACCTTGATGGGAGGCAGTTTGATATCTACAGCGACCAATAGCCTTCAATAGTCCCCAAACCTCCTCTCAATTGACCCGGCGGACTCTTAGGTTGCAGCGGTTCATCTTGCTAGTACATCACTGGAAATGATGTCTCAACCTGGGTCCCAATGCCTCGTCACGAGTCTGTCAGTCTGTGGAAGGAGACGATGTGCACTGTTTGTTTGTTCTGTTTTTTTATGATACAGAATTACAAGTGATTTTTGTGAAATTGAAGATCAAACCAAAGAATGTCTAAAATGGGGAGAACTCCCATTATCAGTAAACTTCTGGGTCCTGAACTGGTTGCAGTTCGACATATGAAGGCGCTCACATAACGAAATGGAGGTCTATGGAGTTATACCCCTCAAAATACACTTTTCTCAGGAAGGATATAATTTTTGTCTAGTAATTTGAATCTTGTATTCGAAAGGAGATGCAAAGCAATTACACATTGCTGGGTGTTGGATTTTTTAGAGTCACTTTTGCTTTAAAAGGTCTTTAAAAAATGTCAATGACATCATACACGTCGTACGACCAGAGACCTGCTTTACGGTAATTCTTCAGGCGCCGCCATAATGCGAAGGGGAACTTTCCCATTCCTCTCATAGCGGGAATTGAGAAAAATGCCTGTTTCGTGCGCTGCTCAGCCAATTGAAAACAGGTCGCGAGGAAATAACTTTCACAAACAAGACTGAATAATTGTGTCTGGTTGTATTTGGTCATGACGCAATTAGTAATAGTAACGTTCAAAGGAGAAAGTCTGTGAAATGTAAAATACTACTGTTATTTTGACACGAAATTAAGTTTTAATAGATTTTCTGCCGACAATGTAGTTGTTTAAAAGTCAAATCTATGGTTTATTTATAAAAAGTTTTAAAAAATCCTTAACAGCGGGTGGCAAGTCTTTCTGTAGAAGGTCTTCTGAACTTTCGTCATTAAATGAATAAACAAAGTACTTAAACCACTTGTGAAGACATACAAATCAAGCCGCTTCGCTGGGTTTCTTTGCAGGAGAGAGCAAAGTAATTTGCAGCATTCTGTGAAGAAAGAGAAGAGAAGTCCTATTATTACCTTAAACTTTACACTCGCTCTCTTTGATTAAGAGTCTAAGTTGAAATATCTAAATATTACTGCATTACCCACACAACCATTTATATTACTTTGTTCTACTTTGTATGATTTAGAATTGCAAGTGATCTTTGCTGAAATGTAGATCTAACCTTGTGATACGCCATCTCTTGTCCAGATGTTGTCATTTAGCATATCCAAGTCATCTGAAGATGGAAATTCTCCACACACCAGTGTAAACATGAGGACCCCGAGTGACCACACTGTCGCTGGTTTCCCGTGATAAAAGCCGTATGATTCATACTCAGGGGGGCAGTACTCTTCGGTGCCTGCAAAAAAGAGAAAAAAGTATTCATTAGCATGCAAGAAATGATTTGATGCTATTGATTCACAATGGTGGATCCCATTACATCATACTTTGTAAGACCTTGACGGCTTCTGGCCCGTCATCTAAGTTTGAGACCCACATTACAGCTCTAAGGAATAATACAAACCAGCAAAGGACGTGTATCCCGCATCGGTCAGGATTTCTCCGCATCCAAAGTCAATCAATTTGACATCCAGGGTCTACGGGTTGATCAGAAGGTTTTCTAGTTTTATGTCGCGATGCAACACTCCACGTTGGCAGCATGTTTGAGCTGCGACTGCTGCCAGATGCATGATGACCTTTGCCACGTTCTCGTCGATGTAGTAGTCGTGCCGGTCTAGATATTCGATCAAGCTCTCACAGGGTGTAGGGAACTCTAGAACCATAATGTAACGATTTGGCTCTTCGTCCCAGTCCAGAAGCTGGATGATCTGGGGAACCCTGGGGCCTTTGTTGGCGAGAATTAGCAGACTGATCTCCAGAGGAACGGGTTCAGGATTATCCTCCTAGAAGAAAGACAATTCTTATGATCTTACTGTACATGGAGAAAAGATGTCGAACACTACTAAACTACAGACAATAGCAGTTTGTCCATTGAAAAATGAACTGAGAGAAACAGAGTACTTACAATGTTGATCCACTCAATACCCACAGTATCAGCAAATTTCAGCGCCACCTAATCAACAAAACAAAAAATGGATTTGTGTTAGAATTTTCCAATGTGTGCAGTTCATATTTCAGTCATCAACCTTGAACAGACCTATTCAGTTTCATGAATTTAAATTCTAATCATGTAGAGCATGTCTAACAATTTAAAAAGGTCTGAGAGGTCAGGTGCTCTAAGTAGTGAACATAAGATACACTGAGAATGCTTGAAAAGAAGAGTTATTCGAATATACGATAGTGCAAGAACACTTTGATAGATAATGCAAGTAAAATAAGTGACCTTAAGGCCATCTTTCAAGCGAGTCCCAGCATAAACGCTTCCAAATCCTCCTTCACCGAGCTTCCTGCCGACTTCATAGCTCCAGCAACCGACGTCTGTTAAAAGAAACATAAGAAGAGTTGACATGAAAACTGCTTTTTGCCTGAGTTGACATGAGTAAAGACAGATATAATATCACAACACAAGTTTGTCTGTATTGTGTTGTGTCGGAGTCATGACAGTCAACTTACAAATAATCTCATTCTCAGATACAGTGTCCCCTGTTGGTCCGACATGGGGGACATCATCTTTCCAGTCTGACGTGGCACAGACTGGAACTGGAGGGCCATCATCTTCCCAGTCTGGAGGGACATCATCTTCCCAGTCTGGAGGGCCATCATCTTCCCAGTCTGGAGGAACATCATCTTCCCCGTCTGGAACTGTAGGGCCATCATCTTCCCAGTCTGATGTGGCACAGACTGGAACATCAACACAACAGTCAGCCATTTCCAATCCTGGAGCTGATGTGGTGCTGACTGGGACCTGGGGGACGTCCACACTGGAGTCTGCCACATCTCGGACAGGAACTCGACGGACGTTGGCTCTATAGGAGGCCACATCTAGGACTGGAACTCTATAGTCAGATGTGGCACAGGCTCTGAGGATCCCAGCACTGAGAGCTCTAGCAGTTTTCAAAACTGTACACCTGTACAAAACTGTACACCTGTGGATCAGAATGTAAATGAGACAGGCTTCAAATACCCATCATATTACAGATAAAGATGACAAAATGCAATTTCCAAACCTCCGTCCATGGCTGAAATGTAGAGGAAGCTGCAATGTCATCAGCTAAATAGCACACAGTCTTTAAAAGCACAGATGGAGGCCGAAGGTTACAGGCTCTCGTGAATTCCTTGTCGTAGGCAGGTCGCGAGTACTCTTTGACAGCACGTGACACATCAGCACAAGGCGAGTGATCCCGCTCTGTGCAGGCCAACATCTCAAACCTGTGTCTGGGTGGTGGAAAAACAGAAGAATTACCTTGATGGGAGGCAGTTTGATATCTACAGCGACCAATAGCCTTCAATAGTCCCCAAACCTCCTCTCAATTGACCCGGCGGACTCTTAGGTTGCAGCGGTTCATCTTGCTAGTACATCACTGGAAAGGATGTCTCAACCTGGGTCCCGATGCCTCGTCACGAGTCTGTCAGTCTGTGTCACCGAGCTTCCTGCCGACTTCATAGCTCCAGCAACCGACGTCTGTTAAAAGAAACATAAGAAGAGTTGACATGAAAACTGCTTTTTGCCTGAGTTGACATGAGTAAAGACAGATATAATATCACAACACAAGTTTGTCTGTATTGTGTTGTGTCGGAGTCATGACAGTCAACTTACAAATAATCTCATTCTCAGATACAGTGTCCCCTGTTGGTCCGACATGGGGGACATCATCTTCCCAGTCTGACGTGGCACAGACTGGAACTGGAGGGCCATCATCTTCCCAGTCTGGAGGGCCATCATCTTCCCAGTCTGGAGGAACATCATCTTCCCAGTCTGGAGGAACATCATCTTCCCCGTCTGGAACTGTAGGGCCATCATCTTCCCAGTCTGATGTGGCACAGACTGGAACATCAACACAACAGTCAGCCATTTCCAATCCTGGAGCTGATGTGGTGCTGACTGGGACCTGGGGGACGTCCACACTGGAGTCTGCCACATCTCGGACAGGAACTCGACGGACGTTGGCTCTATAGGTGGCCACATCTAGGACTGGAAGTCGACGGACGTTGGCTCTATAGGAGGCCACATCTAGGACTGGAACTCTATAGTCAGATGTGGCACAGGCTCTGAGGATCCCAGCACTGAGAGCTCTAGTAGTTTTTACTCACTCACTCACTCACTCACTCACCCAAGTTATAGAGCAAACTCAAGGCCTGGAACTCCTCTTGATGCCAGTGTTTCCCATTTCTGTAGTTCTCCAGCAACCAGCTCAAGCTTTCCTGGAGGTGAGTGTCATTGATCCGTGGGTCATAATACTGAAGTGGCTGCCCGCAGAGTCTGTAAGAGGCGTAGAGAAGGAATCGCACGCTTTTCTCCAGCACAGCCACACAGTCCGGCCCCGACACACGCTGGATAATCATGTCCTGCTGAACGCTACGCAGACGGTCAGACACAAAACTGTACACCTGTGGATCAGAATGTAAATGAGACAGGCTTCAAATACCCATCATATTACAGATAAAGAAGACAAAATGCAATTTCCAAACCTCCGTCCATGGCTGAAATGTAGAGGAAGCTGCAATGTCATCAACTAAATAGCACACAGTCTTTAAAAGCACAGATGGAGGCCGAAGGTTACAGGCTCTCGTGAATTCCTTGTCCGCGGCAGGTCGCGAGTACTCTTTGACAGCACGTGACACATCAGCACAAGGCGAGTGATCCCGCTCTGTGCAGGCCAACATCTCAAACCTGTGCAGTCGATTATTGGCCTTCCGCTGGTGTAATTCATAAGCAGGGCACATAGTCATACAGGTGCCGCGGGGCACTGAGTCTTCAGCTTTCTGCTCAACCGCTCGCTCCCTGTTTGGTTGACCCTGCTCCTCATGCCTGTGTCCTCGACCCCTCCTAGAGTGATGCCCCCTAAACACACACACATATACTGTACATATTATTTAAATTTAAAGAAACTGTTTTCTACTACTGTAATATATTTAAAATTTTAATTTATTCCTGTGATCAAAGCTGAATTTTCAGCATCATTACTCCAGTCTTCAGTCACATGATCCTTCAGAAATCAGTCTGATGATTTGCTGCTGCTTCTTATCATCAACAGTTGTGTATTTTGTGGAGACATATATACATTAATAGTTTTTTTTCAGTAAGGACACATTACATTGATCAATAGGCCTTTTTCACGGAAGTTAGAACGCACATCCGGTTCAGCGTTTGTTGTGTAAAGACACTTCCGGTCGTAATAACAATGGCTGAAGCTACATCGACCTGTCACTGTAGTGTTCCTCACTGCAAAAGTAATAAGCAGCGGCAACCATATTTCAGTTTTCATGGTTTTCCCAGCAATAATTGTCTGAGAAAAAAGTGGATACATGCTATAAAACGAGTAGAAGGACCGAAGTTTACGATCCTCAGAGGCAGCACATTTGTTTGTAGACACTTCAGTGATGCACTGTAAAAAAATCGACATACAAAAATAAGAAAAAAATAAATAAATTTAGAAAAAAAACCTAAAAACAAGCAAAATTATCTGCCAATGGGGTGAGAAAAATTTTACTTAATAAGACTTCTTGAAACAAGACAAATAAACTTGTGATAAAAAAGTTCTTAAGAATATATACACATTTTAAGGGTTTCAGGCTTATTTTGAGAGAAAAGTTTGGTTTAAATGATCTTAATATAAGAATATATACACATTGTAAGGGTTTCGGGCTTATTTTTAGGGACAGGTTTGGTTTAAAATATCTTGATATAAGAATATATATACACATTTTAAGGGTTTCAGGCTAATTTTGAGAGAAAAGTTTGGTTTAAATGATCTTGATATAAGAATATATATACACATTTTAAGGGTTTCGGGCTTATTTTGAGAGAAAAGTTTGGTTTAAATGATCTCTGATATAAGAATATATATAGACATTTTAAGGGTTTCGGGCTTATTTTGAGAGAAAAGTTTGGTTTAAATGATCTTGATATAAGAATATACACATTTTAAGGGTTTCGGGCTTATTTTTAGGGAAAGGTTTGGTTTAAAATATCTTGATTTAAGAATATATATATATACATTATAAGAGTGTCAGGCTTATTTTGAATGAAAGGTTTGGTTTAAAATAAGTATTTAAAGTATTAAAATAAGTAACTAAGAACTAACATGGATGTCTCAATCGAGACTATTTCTAAAAATAAGCTCTGAAACGGATATACATTTAATAAATCCGGTACAACAAACATGCTCTTAATATTGCTTTATCAACTCCAAATGCAAAAGGAAAGCAAACGATTGTTACAAAAATTACAGCAATGCATCACATCACAGCAGTTGGTAAGCATATTAAAACAAAGCTGTAAAATTCAATTAGTAAACTTGAAAAAAGCATGCAAACCAATTGCCTTGAAAAAAAACTGAGTAAAGTGAAATAGGAATGTGCATGTCTAGTAGTGTACACTTACATGAGAGCTCCAGTAACTTAAAACTAATTTCATTTAGTTAAGATGTACTCATTTATGCTAGTTGAGTTTACTTTACTTCAAAAGCAATCCAGTTTACTTGTTAAAACCACGCAAACTGATTGCCTTAAAAATAGCAAGTAAGCTTTACTCTAATAAATTAAGTAATAATGTTAGTTAATAATAATGTTCATGTTAGTTCACAGTGCATTAACTAATGTTAACCAATACAATCATTGGTTTTAATGTTTTAGGAAATGTTTAACTAATTAACCTTGTGTTACCCAAAAACATTTAAGTACAACAACATATTTTTTAAAATATAAAATCTGAATAAAAATAAATATATTTGAGACCATACCCTGACTAACACATCCTCAACAAACAGTAATTCAATAAATAACAATTAATCACTTTAATCAATAACACTTCGGAGACCAAACTTGGATATAAAATTGTAAAAAATTCAACAATGGAAAAGCAATGTCTCTGTCACACATGTACATTAGAAATGAATATGCCGACAGCATCTTAAAGGGATAGTTCACCCGAAAAACTTCGTTCCAAACCCCTAAGACATTCGTTCATCTTCGGAACACAAATACAGATATTTTTGATGAAATCTGAGAGCTTTCGGTCCCTCCATAGATACAGTCGGTTGGTCTGGGAACGCCCCCGGGAACGCCCTGTCACGTGGGGGAAAACATTGCCTTGGCGCTCATTGAAATACATGGGACAATCATGCCGAAGGGTTGCTGTGTCGTTTTCTGTACCACCAATAAACTAACAAATTATAAATTGAAGTTCTACAGCCTTTCTTACATACATACAGAACCGGATAGGAGGACAAAATGGCAAAATTAATAATATCTTATTAGATTACTGTGTGAGTAGAGGTCCCTGTGTGATAGTAGTAGATGTTTAACTCGTATTAGGCAGTGGGCCAGATTTGTCTGACGTTACATACCTTACGAAAAATAACTATAGCTATTAGTAATCCTATGGCTATTAGTATTCTATAGTAGTTTATACCATGGTCTGGGTGAATACTCGATTCTGATTGGCTGCAGGGTGTCCGTTAAAAAGTGATAGAGGACACCTAGTAAAGTAGTTCTGGTGAAACTGCCTGTTTACCATTCGAAATTAATAAATAAATGCGCTGCCTACAACGGCTGTGAGTAACCATAGCAACAGGCAGTCACATGCTCTATCATCTAACGTTAGATATTATAGCCTAATACAATGAGCGACTTCGTGCTATTTCTTTTAACATTTATGGAGAATATGGCAACTTTGACGACTGGTATGCTGCTGAAGAAAGAAAAAATGTAAATAAAACGGAGAAAATTACACCGCTGCTGCTCTGCTCCATTGAACTCTATTGGTAACGACGTAACTTGCGACCATAGTTGGATAACGATGCTTTCGGGAAATGCACCCCTGAATGAGACCCTGCGGGAGTTTTACGCAGCTGTCCAGACAACCAAGGCAGGAGAAGGCTGAACGTTACAGCGTTTCAAGCCTAAGGAGCCTGAGGAAAATTACCCTCTCTTTGATCTGATTAATTTATTGCCCTCTATAACGTTAAGCGCGAATAGCTGGAGATCAGAGCTAATTGTTTTTTTTATTGTTGTTTGATTAATTGTTTTATGAGTAATAAAAAAAAAAACTATGCCTACCTTTGTGTTTCATGAAAAAAAAATGCATTTGTGAACCTGAAGTAAAGGGATACGAACTAAGCGGACTATATATCTCCGGTTGCTAAATAAACAGTCAGGCAGGCAAGGCAAGTTATTATTTGTAAAAACTAGATTTAGCCTAATTAAAATATAAACTAATGTTTTATTTGGCAAGTGACCATGGTATAAGCGGGTTAATGCCCTCCGAGGTGTCCATTGTCAGGTTTTAATGGACTTCGGCGGAGGCAACCGTCCTCCGCTGCGCGTCGGCCGGTTTACGCCTCGCCGTCGTCCATTAAAACCTGACAATGGACACCTCGTCGGGCATTAACCCTTACGTATAATACTTCTGTGATGTTCTTTAATACCTCTATACTTCTAGGCTATGTCCCAAAATACTATAGTTTTCCTATAGGAATATTAACGTTACTATAATATTTTGTCCTAAAATACAACAAGATTCCTTTAGTTGTTTTTTATAAGGGATATGTCTCTCAGTCACATTAGCGTTATCAGCTGAAGGTTATCAGACTGCAGTCTGTGAGAATTCGGATAACTGTCAGCAAAGTCCCTCTGCAATTTCGTAGCTAAAACTGATCACCGTTTTACAAAAGGATTAATAGTTTGGAGTGAAGCATACGTACAGTTGGTAAGTGACATGGTTTTATGGACTTATACACTTAACTTATACGCAAGTTGATTGAGTAATAGGCTTGTGTTGCCGTTAGCTTCCGCGATGTCTTACCTGAAGATTCAACCAGATATAATAGTCTGGAAACGACACCTCCGGTCATTTGGTTGGGTCATTGACCCAGTTTTTAATTAAATAAGGGCAATCAACCTATTACAGTTAATTTTGCAATGTACCGTTGCCGGTCGGCTGGCATAAATGACTCGCAATATGACATTTTTGTCATTCAAATACATACGATGGTCGCGCTGCTTTCCCCCACGCCGACCACGCCCCCCAACTATGACGCGTTGCTGACTGTATCTATTGACTACAACGTCATTGCAACTTAATAAAAATAATCCAACTAATGGGTTGATGTAGTGTAAACAGCCCAGTGCTTCTGGGTTCTACGGACATTCATTCTTCCGAACGCTCTCTCACTATTGGCCAACGCTAGTCATGTGTCATGCTGGCCAATAATAAGCCTACGCTCTGACGTAGAACCCAGAAGCACTGGGCTGTTTACACTACATCAACAGTGTAGGAGAATGACATTGAAGAGAAGAGATCATAATATTACTCATAAAGATCATAAAGAGACTCGCTTCATAATATTAAAGCTGAACTACTGTAGTCACATGGACTATTTTTACAATATTAAAGCTGAACTACTGTGGTCACATGGACTATTTTTACAATGTTTTTACTACCTTTCTGGGCCTTGAAACTTGCAATGATGTTGTGGTCATGACATTTTGCCATGATAGTGAGGTGCTAAAGGCTATGCCTGGGTTTATCGTTATGATCCAATAGCATGATACTGGGTGACCAATGGTTCAGCCTAGGCATCTAGCACTTTAAAGCCCAAGAAAGATAAGAAAGACAAAGTAATTTTTCAGAGATTGCCGTTTTGTTGGGAGTTTGTTTTGTCCCAAACCACGCATCAATTTCTGAATGAAGTTAAGTGTTTATTTCTTTTGCGAAATCCAAATTTAAAGCATAAGACTGACCAAAATAGATGCAAATTGCCTGAGGCAGGTTCTGCAGATTATCCATTACAATACCTCTCTCAACAATGATGGCAGTAGACAGAGAGTTAGAGAGAGAGAAGTTCTTCATCAATGACAGTCCCCAACAGATACTTGTGCCCAGGCTTCATCAACATCACATACCTGAATGAAACCAAAAAACAAAAAAATATTACAACAGGGAAAAGTGAAAAGGCATGAATAATCATCAGTTAGCTGCCCTGCATACACTGCCTTTAATCCATGTATTAGTTTATATCATTTATCTTTTTTTTTTCTTTTTATTACGACTCTTAATGGGCTAGTTTACCCAAAAATGAAATTAAGCCCATGATTTACTCTTCCTTAAGCAGGGCTGGGCGATAAAACGATAATTATCATAATATTTTTTCTTGATAAAACGATATCAAGAGTTCAATTAATGTTTGTGCGTCAAAAGCTGAAGAAAACCAATTTGAACCGCGCGCCACACGCACCATTTATCCACTCGGCTCAAAGTCCAAATGGCAGCGCAAGTTCACTAGAGCAGAGGCGTTTACTCTGATCGTCTCGCTCACGAGATCCAGTGAGAAGCGCTTGAATTCAGTGGAGAACACACGTCTCACTTATTTAAACCAATTTAAAGGCAGATGAAACAACACTGACAAACAGGAGAAACACTGTGCGCAACAATACAGGCGGAAAACGTACAGTTACATTCGAAAACGGTTTAACTCTGGGTGAGTTGTAAAATTAGCCTATTTCAAAAAAAATTGGACTATCCCTTTAAGTGGAGAAGTGACTATTAAGATTACAGTTAAAGGGTTTATCAACAAAACCACACAACACTTAAGTAAACAGCTAGATAGATTGCAAGCAAAACCATGATCAACTCAGAATAATAACAAAAAAATGAAGGCGGCAGTAAACTCACCTCTGTATTAATTTGCTGCATAAGCCCATACAATTTCTCTCCAATGCTTCTTGAAGACTTGAAGATTGTGACAAAGCGTGGTGTGTAGAGATCCACAGCACCATAAAAGTTACTCTGCTGTCTGCAGATCTGTGGTGACTATCCTGTCAAACTCTGCAAACACCTACAACACAGGCGCGCGCACACACACGCACACACACACACAGACAGACAGACACACACAGACAGACACACACACACACACACACACACACACACACACACACACACACACACACACACACACACACACACAAGGCATGGGACAGTGTGGACATTGTTCAATGCATGGTCAGGCCTACAGGCCAATTCTAAAGTAAACCTAAACAGAATGTGGTTTCTCATTGTGGAAAACGGGATATGCATAAGTACTTAACTTACTTGTCTCTCTGTAAAAAGAGCTCCACTGCTCCATCTGCCCACAATCTCATGTCTTCGCATTGAGAAGGTCTGGTCCATCTTTGATGCAATGAGGTTCCAGTAAGATAACATCAGTAGGGATAACATCACCTAACATTAAGTTTTTCATATTGTTAAAAAATGGCGATAAAGCAGTTGAGTTTGAGAAAATAAAATCACTTTTACATTGCATGCTATTCTGAATTTACTTTATTTAAAAATCAAGTATAAAGTATAATTATAGAGTATAATGCTGTTGTGAAATCACAAATACTATCAAAACTTATCACAAACGTCATCTGTGCATAAGCTGCACGTTAACGGTAACGTTATGTGCGCCATTTCACCAGATTTATAACGTTAACCTTAATAATTTACAAACCTATGCCAACAGAGGAGAATGCATAAGTGAAAGTGGTAAAATAGGAAACCATAATTCTTACATTTGGGACAAATAAATCGTTTTTTAGGCATTCAGGAGCTGTTAGGGTAACTTAGCTACCAGAAAAAAACAGGCCACACCAAGGCATATTCTTCAAGCTCCTAATATCACAATCAGTGGTGTAGTGCAGGGTATACGCAGGTATACGGCGTATACCCACTTCCTTTTCAGTCGGCATTGCGTATACCCACTTCTAAATCCCCTCTGATACGCATCATTTAGTTGCTAATCCAATTTTGTGAATAAAAAAAAACACCCCGTTAGAGTTGTACCCGTAATATTAACTCTAATTTGTTGCTGCAATGATTCTCCCATCGCGACGATAACTGACCTTCTCATCTGATCTGCTTCAGCACTCACCTGCTCGTCAATATCAAAATGTTCGTGAGACCAATCAAAGAATGCAGTATTTTTGTTCACAGAAGAGCGAGCCGAGCGCGAATCCCAACGCGACGCTTCACTTCAGTTAACGACAGTGCGAGATAAGATGCAGTAGCTCAAATTTACGGCTGTTTTTCAATAGACGTTTAATGACCGACAGAAATAATCAGTTTGATTAAATGCAGTGGAAATTACAAGCTCAATTTAACAACACAAGCACCCTATTAAATATATTGCCATTATTATTGTATATATATTTGTATAACATTTTTTCGAATGTGTTTGACTTGTCTGCGTTTGCGCCAATTGCATCATTTAGCCAGAGGGTGGCGACAAGTGACTGTCTTTTTGAGTGAGCAATTGAACCATTAATTAAATTAACAGATTAGTCCAAAAAACATTAATTAATTTAGGAAAGAAAAGTCGCTGAAACTGGAACTGATTCTCATGTTTAAGAATCTGATCAAATAGGCTACTTCATGTTTTTAAAGCTATTGTTGTCAATTTTTTTGGCCATCAAAACACCTTAAAATGCTCATTTCGAGATCAGGAAAATCAAAATTTTCTCGGGGGGGGGCCCCCCCGAACCACCCAAACAATAAAATTTATGGGACCTGGCATCTGGGTATTTAGAAAACTATATGTGCGGCCCTGATATGCAAGAATACTACTGATTCAATGTGTTCTATTGTATTCATTATACTCTATTCTATAGTCTTGCATATTGAATACTAATGCAAGACTAGTAGTCTTACATGTCACTGTTTATATCACAGGGCGTTCATCCTTTGCTGGGACGCTTAAAAAAATATTTGGGGCATAAATTAAGAGTATACCCACTTCTCCAGGCACCACTACATCACTGATCACAATTAGTTGGTCCACATTATTTGCAGACCAGTAAAATATATCGACATACAGTAAAAAAAAAATCATTCACACGAAAGTCGCAAGCTTGATTTGATTACTCACCTTATTATTAACTTACTCCAAACGTAGCGAGGCTCCAGATAAAAATGTAGTCAGTCTGTCAACGAACGTTAGTTTCCACATCTGCAAAATTGGCGCCTATCGTGCCGCTTCTTCTTCTTTGTTTTTTTTTTTCTTCTGCGCATTAGGCACGCTTTAATGCAGTGCTGCCTCTCACTGGTTTAGTAACGTCATTGCGTCCTTTATTGTTACTTGCTTGTAAAACCTAGTAAAAAGTATGTATTATTTTATATTACTGAGTAAAGTTAACACATACATCAAGGTTACACATACATCACTGGGAAATTGAATATATATATATGAAGAGTTCAGATGCGAAAGCCTCTAAATGCCATTTGAAATTTTCTTCTTTAATGATGATTTTTATCAAACTTGTATATTTAAGTTCAGTAATTTCACTTAAATAACAATTAATAGGTAACTATCATTGCCATTTCAGTGAAATCACTGAACTTATACAAGCTTGATAAAAATTATCATTATAGAAGAAAATTTCAAATGGCACTTAGAGGCTTTTGCATCTGAACTCTTCATATATATATATATATATATATATATATATATATATATATATATATATATATATAAAATAAAGAGAGCAATTATTTTAAATTATTGTAATTTAAGCAACTGCCGTCTATAAGAACCTGATGAAAACAACTGCTGTCAACAATTAGTGATCAAAAGACCTTTGCTAACTTTTTCACTACTTCACTACTTTTTCCCCAATTAACTTAAAAATGAAAATTTCCTGATAATTTACTCACCCAAAATGCCATCCGTGTGTCTTTTCAGTGGAAATTTTCAGTGGATGTTAATTAGATTTGATTGGTAGATTTGATTCAACATTTTGGTTGCCATTCAAGTCCATTGTGTGTAGAAAAATCCTAAAAAGTTTTCCTCAAAAAAGTTAATTTCCTTTCCACTGAAGAAAGAAAGACATGAACATCTTGGATGACAGTGTGAGTAAATTATCAGGAAATTTTCATTTTGGGGGGAAAAAACATTTAAAATAAAGTTACTGGTTGATGTACAAGATATTGACAGTTGTCAGCACTGAAAAAAATGTTATGGTTCAAACTAAGTTTAATTCACTGAATTGGCTTTATCACTCTCTCTCTCTCTCTCTCCTCTCCACTATAGTGTGTGGTGAGCACACTGGTGCTGTGGCTGCCGTCGCATCATCCCAGTAGATGATGAACACTGGTGGTGGTTGAGGAGAGATCCCCTGGCATGATTGCAAAGCACTTTGGGTGGACAGTAGTTCATATGAAAGCGCTAAAAGCCTCATGCATTCATTCAATGTAAAGTTGGAAACAATTAAAAAAAAAAATATTTGTGTCTGAATGTGCTAACGTTGTTTTCTAAAAATAAGAAACCTTGTGCTCTTAAAATAAGAAAATATGTCTTGAAATTGGAATTGGACACATTGGAGTATGTCAAAATATACCATTCACTTTAAAAAGATACTTAATTAAATGAAAGAAATCACCAAAATTGGCATTTTTTTCTAAGTAAGAAAATTTAAGTAAAATTTTCTCAAAACAAGCAAAATAATCTTTGGCTTTTAGTTCTAGGCTAGTTAATTTATCTTAGAAGAAAAAAAAAGAAGAATTCTTGCCTTATTTTAAGATTTTTTAACTCGGCAAGATTTAATTTTTTGCAGTGGATGATGATTTCACTGCCGCTACTGGTCGTAAGCGCCTCAGAGAAGGGGCTGTCCCGTCCCGCTTTATGTGGAACAACTGGGGAGAAACTTCACGTGAGTCTGTTTACGAACGTGTTAGAGTTCAAACCATACCATCCGACGATCCCCAAGACGATGATGAAGTAGTTACTGAAGTGGCAGCTAAAGCAGATCATGACTATGCAGTCACTCCTCTTCCAGGTATGTTTATGCATTTCTGAAAACAAATTATGATGCAACTTTTATAGTATATTAAATATATAATTGAAGCCTTTATTACATGTTCTTTCACTTTCAAGTCATAATAATAATATCAAGAATATCATTTTATTAAATGTTGACAAAAATTACTGTTCCAGGAAGATTTCAGCATACTTTTTTTCTTATATTAATGTTGCCACAACTAAGCAGTAATACAGTTAAGATAAAGTCTTAAAATGACTACTACAATAAACATTTGTTTTGAATCATAATAAAAGCCAGATAATTATATACGAATTTGTAAATCAGGCAGGTTGTATTACTGCACAACACCTTTGAGATATGGACACAGGGTCTGAGTGTGCAAAGTTTGGGTGTAATATGTAGCTATAATAATATTTGTTTACATAAGTAATTAATAATGGTTTGCCACTGTAATAAACGTTTTTTTTGTGTGTGTGTGTGAATCTAGGTGCTCAGGATGCAGCAGCTGCACGAATACAGGATTTGGAAGCGGAAGTCAGAAGGCTGGAAAGTGAGATTATGCAGCTGAGAATAGGTCACTCTCTGTCGCAGTTTCAGAGATTCTGTGCTTCAGATGAAGACATACGTTTTTACACCAGGTTTCCATCTGAAGAGGTCTTCCAAGCATTCTGGAAGGCGTTGGATTGAGCCCTCAGCATCCATGTTAGTTTACTGGTCTAAGGCCCAGAAGAAAGGACAGGCAACTTCTGTGGAAGCTTCTCACAGTCATCACCGCAGCTTGCCACTGATTGATGAGTTTTTTTTGTACTCCTGTCGTGTTGCTGCAGGACTGAAGGAGAAAGTGTTGGCTGACATTTTCAAAGTTAGTGTCTCCACTGTTAGTGTTAGCCGCATCATAATAACTTGGGCTAGCTATCTTTATCTTGTCCTGGGATCACTGCCCATATGGATGAGCAGAGAGCAAGTGAAGGCCACCATGCCAGAAAAATTTAGGCAGTTCTGTCCAGAGGTGAGGGTCATCATTGACTACACAGAAATACGATGCCAGAATCCATCTTCACTCACACTCCAGTCTGAGGTGTTCTCCTCATATAAAAACACCACTACCTTCAAGGGGTTAATCGGTATTGCTCCTTGCGGAGCAGTTACTTTTGTTTCCAGCCTGTACACAGGTTCCATCTCCGATCAAGAGTTGACGAAACAGTCAGGGATTCTTGACTTGCTGGAGCCTGGTGATGCTTGTATGGCTGACAAAGGATTCACCATTGAGAAGATGCTGGCAGAACGGGGGGCCAAACTCATCATACCACCTTTTAAAACAGCAGCTCAGTTCAGCAAAATGCGGAGAGAACACAAGCCATAGCTCGTCTTCGAATTCTTGTTGAGAGAGCCATCAGAAGAGTGAAGGAGTTTCACATCTGGGACACCACTGTACCTTTAACCCTGTCTGGAACAGTTAACCAGCTGTGGACTAACTGCTGCTTAATGAGTAATTTTCAGTGGCCACTTGATGTTAAAGGTCACAAAGGGGTATGTACATCTTAGCCTTTTTTATTTTAAAGGGATAGTTCTTTAAAATACAAATTCTGTCATCATATACTCACCCTCAAGTTGTTTCAAACCTTTATGAACTTTCTTCTGCTGAACACAAGGGAAAATATTTTGAAGAATGTCAGTAATCAAACAGTTAACTGTATATTTTGTTCTTTCTATGTAAGTCAATGGGAAAGTGAACTATCCCAAAAAGACTGACTTATGTAATAAAATGTATATCTTAGTTACACCTTGTATTATATTTTTTCACATTGTATAGTTTAATAGATGACTATTCTTCCATTGTTGAAATAAAGCAACAATTGTATTTTCATAAAACATTTATTTTAAATCATATCTCAGTGTTAAAACATACATTTATACAAATATAAAATCTTGAAATCATCACAATTACAGACATAAATAAAAATAATTTACAAAAAATTCCAGACTATCTTTTTTTTTTTTACAGGATTAGTAGTATACAGTGCAAATAGGCCTATTACATACCCCCCTTAAGAAATTCATCCATGTAAGCACCAAAGTAGTAAAGGTCCAGATTTTCTCGCATCTGGGCTATCATGACATTATCCCTCCACACTCTTTGAACTGTCATGTCCTCTTCAGTGTCAGTGATGAAGTCACACCAACTGAGTCCAGTTACAGCCAGCTGACCTTGAACCTGCCAGTAATATTTGTGAGATTTTTTCAGGGTTGCCTGTCCATTCACAATTTGTATATGCCCAACCTCAGAAACTGTAGGAACATCTGGGCATTTCACTTCAGCAAGCCCGAAACAGGGATCTGCATTAGGGTCATAAACTTTGGCATCAGGACTGCCACCAAGGTAGGACGCATCTGGGTGCACAACGAAACCACAAGGTGAGACATTCACATTAAACAGTTCAGAGTAACGTTCCAGCACCTCGGGTTCCCTGTCAAGGCCTCTTTTCATTGCCCTAGTTTGCTTTACACCCCTGAGTATCCGCCTTGCCAGTGCCTGGCCAGATGTCTCCCCTCGCACATGAGAAACCTCATAAAATCGGCTCGCAGTCACTCTAGGCTTGCGCATGCTTTTCCACAGTGCACACTCGGATTGTTCCTGAGTCCGCTCCTCTATTATAACTGCCAACTCTTGTGTGACACTTAAGCTCTCCAAATGGAATAACTGGTGACAGTTTGGCACGAAGTGCAAGCTCCTCAGAAATGTAGAACCATTAATAGGGAGTTTAGGGTACACAGGAGCATCTGGATGTTTAATGTAGTTCTTGGTCACAACAGGACGGCATTGGTAGGAGAGCACTGAACCTCGAGGCACAGGACCAAATCTGGAGTCCACCAAAACTAGTTCTGAAAAACCGGTAAGGACGCAGGAAATCAAAGGTTGGGGAGTGAGTCCTTTGACAGCTTCTCCAATAGCCAATACTGCTGGGTCAGGGAAGTGACCTAAAACAAATTATACGTTTAGGAAACTTTATCACATGGGTATTACATTTTTTATGTGCTGTTATACCATGATCTGTCTGAATACTTGATTCTTATTGGCTAGAAGTGTGCAGTAAAACAGTTTAATCCACAGGTAGTTCCAGTCAGTTTAATCATTGTTCTATGTTAATGTGCTACTTTCAATAAACCAGAGATAGGAGATCTCTATCAGACCAAATGTAATTACTAAAAGTCTTTCTCAATTAAAATACATACTATAATTAATGTAAAAAACTGTGAACCTCCATGTTATACATTAAACTGTTTTTATGCACAGCTTAATTATTTCTTATGTAATCTAAAATATACATATTTATTGAATGAAAAGTTTCTTTGTTACTAGTGTATGCTCTGTAGAGTGTAGATTTGCATACACTTCTGGAAGACGTCTTTGGCTTTCTGACCACCAACTGATCTGTAGTCTCTGCAGAAATCCCCTGAAAGCGAAACTTTATGAGTATATTTTAACTAACTGTCAGAAATTTGCTAAACTAATGTATAGCTAGTTGTAATGTTACCTGTGTTCTTGGTCTATGCCATGTTTGCAGAGTGTCTGTGCATGCCGTAGATGGTGGTACTGTCTGCATCTGCATCATGCTGAAGTGCGCAGTTTGAAAAAGCATTGCAACCAGATGATTGCATAAAGCTTTGCCTGCAGTACATGTGCATGACGAGCTAGTGAACTCAACAGGCACTGTGTCAACATTCAAAGTGATCTAAAGAAAAAGACAAAATCCAATATCAGTATATTTTAATGTAGCAAGTTTAATACTAGATTATAGACCATTTCACAAGATGTAAACACTGGTCCAGAAGCACTTCCTGTTTCAGTTTGTAACGGTTTTCTTTATTTCACATGTAAAGAAAACACCTTAAAGATGTTTGTTTAACTTTTTGATTCAGTTTTAAATGTTCTGTTGGTTGTATTTTATCCCAGCTTTTATGTAGTGTTAAAAAACTGAAACAGGAAGTGCTTCTGGACCAGTGTTTACCTCTTGTGAAATGGTCTATATATAGAACATTCATGAGAACATCATGAAAAAATGAATTTATAGGAGAAACCCCCTCAAATTAGAAAATTGCAACCGCAGTAAGAAAATAAAAACTTCCCCTTTTACTGTAAGCTTTATAGTTTCACAGACAAGACATTATACAATTCAGTCTCAGACTAAAATGTATGTTTGAGCTGTTTTAACTGAAAGCATATCTTAAAATAAGCCAGTGTCATTCTTTTGTCTCAAGATGCATACCAGTAAGGTTTTTCTTTCTAAGGCATATTTATTAAAAGAAGAAAAGCTACTTAAACGTTCTAATTGAACTAAAGCCTGGCTAAACCTTGTCTGTGAAACCAAGCCTTCATTTCTTATCAAACCTGCAGAGAATGTGGCTCCTCACGCTTCCTCATCGACCTATAACACCTACATCTCACGATAATTGATTCTCACACTCGACGCTGAATATTGCATGACAAAAATGAACAATCACATTAAAGATTATTAAGACACATTTTCGGACTATTTTTATCTGTTTAAAAGACTCTTCAGACTATAAGCTGGTAAATCGTTTATTCAAGAACTGCTATAAAGGCAAAACAATCTCTATTATTTTAAACTAGCCTATCCTTGTATCTCTGTAAACCCGCTTTGAAACAATCTGCATTGTTAAAAGCACTATATAAATGAAGATGCCTTAACTTGACAATGTTATAAAGGTATGTATAGAAATATCACTTTAGCAAACGCATGCGAATGTATGCTTCGTTCCTTACCTTCGTAATTAAAGATGTAATTTTCGTGGAAGAATTTGTACCCTTTGTTGAGTTTTGAGTGCGGGGCGATTGAATTAAGTTCGACAAGACGAAAAACATCCGCTGAAGTCATTGCCGGTATATTTCTCAGGGAAGTTGTGAAGAGCACGTCTGACTCCATTTCACCGGAAGTGTCTTTACACAACAAACGCTGAACCGGATGTGCGTTCTAACTTCCGTGAAAAAGGCCTATAGTGACAGTAAATGCATTTATAGTGTTACGAAATATTTCTATTTCAAATTAATGCGTTTCTTTTGAACTTTCTATTCATCAGAGAATGGAAAAAATATAAATATAATAATTATTTCCACAAATAGGCTAACTAACCAGTAATTAAAAAATGGATAAAGTAACAGGACATCCGTCTATATTAAAGTTGTATTGTAAGAGATTTTGTGAGTAGTTTTTTGGACCAATAAGTAATACCTCCGTTTTATCTGAATTTAATAGCAGAAAATTACGCGTCATCCAGCGTTTTATATCTTTGAGACACTCTGTCATTTTAGATGAGTTGGTGTTTTCATCTGGTCGTGATGAAATATATAATTGAGTGTTGTCAGCATAACAGTGGAAATGAATTCCATGTTTTCTTATAATATTACCAAGTGGCAGCATATATATTGAGAACAGCAGAGGGCCTAAAACCGATCCTTGCGGTACTCCATAGTCTACTGACGTTATCTTTGATTTTTTCCCATTTAAACAGACAAAATGATAACGGTCCGATAAGTACGATCTAAACCAGCTTAATGCCTGTCCCTGGACACCAGTGAAGTTTTGTAGTCGATCCAAGAGTATTTTATGATCATATTTTATGATAGTGTCGAACGCAGCGCTAAGATCAAGTAGGACTAGTATTGAGATACAGCCTTGGTCAGAAGCTAAAAGTAAATCATTTGTAATTTTAACCAGCGCAGTTTCTGTACTATGATGCGGTCTGAATCCTGACTGGAATTTTTCATAGATATCATTTTCTTGCAAAAAAGAGCACAATTGAGCGGACACTACTTTTTCTAGTATTTTGGACATAAATGGAAGATTTGAAATGGGTCTGTAATTTGCCAAGTTATTTGGATCTAGTTGCGGTTTCTTAATGAGAGGTTTTATTACTGCCAGCTGGAATATTTTTGGAACATGACCTAAAGATAAAGACGAGTTAATAATATTGAGGAGAGGCTCTTCCACTACAGGTAATAGTTCTTTCAGTAGTTTAGTGGTTATTGGATCTAATAAACATGTTGTTGGTTTATATGATCATTAAAAAATTAACCAGTAAACCTGTTTTTATCATTATTAATTATTTAACATACAATTGATAAAAACAGCATCAAATCAGCATATTATAATGATGTCTGAAGGATCATGTGACACTGAAGACTGGAGTGATGATGAATTGAATATTTTAACATTAAAATTGATCAGCTGATCAGTTAATTTTCCATTTTCGCCGTTGAAATCAAGTTATGCGCTCTGTACGGAACACCAAGCCTGTACGGAACATCGTTAACGCATATGATCTTCCGTACACAGGTGGAGGAGGTAGTTTTCCCCACTTTTCTCAAAAACGATTGGTCCAAAAGACATCAATCAAAGTGTGGACCAATCAATGGATATTCCCCCGGAGAACGATCACACAAACTGCTAGTGGTCGCTGACGTGCGGCGATAGGCGAAAAGTGTACGGAACATACTCTACCGCCTTTCACACTGGCAGTTGAAAACAGCTCCGATGCGGCTGCGAAACGATTGGAAGTCATTCATTTCCTATGGAGATTCGCAGACCGCATGACAATGGGTCAAAAAACGGGTCCGACCGAGTGCGGTGCGAAGAAAATCGTGTCCATTGGTCATCCGGATGCGTTCAAAAATTTGAACTCGTGCGAAAAGCTACGGACGGTTCCTAAATAAAAATACTCATTTGGTTTAAGCCAGGTTTCAGTAAGGCACAGAACATCGAAGTTATTATCTGTGACCATTTCATTTAAAATTACCGCCTTAGGTGTGAGCGATCTAATGTTTAGAAGACCAAGCTTTAGAAATTGTTTGTGTTCACTGATATTTAGATTTTCTGGTTTAATTACAATAAGATTTTTGCTAGATCCTGCACTAGATTTATTGTTTGGCTTCACTAAACGAGGAATAGACACAGTTTCTATATAATGTTCCACACTATGCATATTAGTTAAGTTTGGACCGCAAAGGCTGTGATTTGGACTTTGACTTACTAGTCATCTGGCGCGTAACGTCTTGGAGATGTTGTCCGACGGCACAGCCGCTCCGATTCGGCTGGGATGGAGTCCATCTGCACGGTACAGCCTGGGTCTCTCCCAAAACAGATGCCAATTATTTACAAAGAGCAATTTCTGTTCATTACACAATGACATTAACCATTCATTTAATGCAAATAGTCTACTGAACCTTTCCTGTCCTTGTCTGTACGTGGGAAGCGGTCCAGACACGATGATCGCTGCTTTAGGCGCTGTGCTGCGTACCGTCTCGATCAGGCTCCTGTAGTCCCTCTTCAGAACCTCCGTCTGCCGCAGCCTGATGTCGTTCGCTCCCGCGTGCAGCACAACAGGTCCGACGCGCTCGTCCCCGTTCAGGATCTCAGGAACCTGTGCAGCGACATCAAGAACACGAGCACCAGGAAAGCAGTGAGTGCGCACCTTACCTTTATCCGAAGTAGCGCGGACATGACGGACCATGGATGTGCCGATGATCACGGCGTCGTCGCGTTCCGGCTCGCGAAGAGGGGAGAAGCGATTCCGGGTGGAGATCTCGAAGACCGGGAGGGGCGGAGAGGCGGCTCTGGTCCTGGCTCGTGTCTTCCGCTGTGTGATCCATGGTCCATGTTGTTGTTTCGGTGCCGGAGTGAATGAAGCCCGAGATGATCACGTCCTCCTGGGCAGAGTAACATACGGAGTAGACGAAGTCGGAGTCAAAGAGTTAACGTTACTAACCACTGATTTGTGAGCGTCGGAGCGTGATGCTTCAAGCGATGAGCGCCGATCCAACAGCTCGGCTTGCTTCACCAGCAGACCACGGATCTGTTTCTCGACGTATTCCAGCTCCTGCTTCACCGTGAAGAGCTCGAATGTGTCTTCACCTGCACTCAGAGGTAATGTTAGACAAGCATCTGATATGTTCGCCATTATAACAGATGAACAGTAAATTAGTAGTGATACTACAACTATCACTACTAATTTAGGACTGAAATGCCGGAAATAACCAGGATTCAGTGAAACGGGTGTAAAATGAGACGGCCAATAGGCGCGAGGCCACGCGTGGAATGCTAGCGGGCTAAAGGCTAGTAGCCGGGATTCGGAAGGTTGGATATAAGTAGCGATATCAAAGCAATCCAATTGTTTTTTATAAGGAATAGTATCGAGGATAAGTTCACATGATATAAAAATAGAAAGTGCTTGTTTATAAATAAGTGAAGAGTTCAGATGCAAAAGCCTCTAAATGCCATTTGAAATTTTCTTCTTTAATGATGATTTTTATCAAACTTGTATATTTAAGTTCAGTAATTTCACTTAAATGGCGATGATAATTACCTATTAATTGTTATTTAAGTGAAATTACTGAACTTAAATATACAAGTTTGATAAAAATCATCATTAAAGAAGAAAATTTCAAATGGCATTTAGAGGCTTTTGCATCTGAACTCTTCAAGTGGTAAAGAAGAAAATCAAGGATTAGTGAAGAAATTCTCCGGAGCTACAAACACAAACAACCGAACGCACGCGCATGCGCAAGACCCTTTTTGTGAATCTGATAATGTATAGTTGAATTGTAAGGAAAAGAGTTTGAACTATCTATGTATCTCCACTTTTACAATATGAAATCTCAGCATGGTTCAACAGGACATTTGGCCACTATAGAGGGTAATCGGGCAAATAGTGGGTTTGTGGAACAGGGCATGTGGCTTGTGAGTGGTCAGCCGCGGTCGACGGGACATTTGGCCACTATAGTGGGTAATTGGGCAAATAGTGGGTGAGTGGCATGGGGGCGTGGCTTGTGAGTGGTCAGGGGGATCACAACAGGACTTTTGGCCACTATAGTGGGTAATCGGAAAAATTGTGGGTTCGTGGGACAGGGCGTGGGTGTGGCTTGGGAGTGGTCAGCGGGGGTCGACGGGACATTTGGCCACTATAGTGGGTAATCGGACAAATAATGGATTTGTGGGACGGGGCGTGGCTTGGGACCGTTCAATGGGGTCAACGGGACATTTGGCGGTGCTGCTTCTGGGATTCTTGGATTTTGGGGTGCTCCTGTCGGGCCCCTGGGGGGGTCAGGCCCCCCTGACCTCACACGGGTCATTAGGTCGGCCTGGGAGGTCTTCCACATGTCTGATCTTGCTTTTGTTGAGACCTGGCCTTAATATTAGGATAAGGTTATGGTGATTGTTAATGTTTTACCCTGAAACAACACCGACTGTAATATTTTGATATGATAACTTGATATGATGGTTTGTAGAACTTGCGTTCCACGATGGTACAATGTTGCCTGAGGGCAACAGCTGGATAATAAAAGTTAATTTTTATTAAATATGAAATGTGTAATTCATTAAAAACTTGATAAATATGTTTGTTCAAGTGTTTAGTTAAGTAAATTGGTGTTTTCAATAAATCTTTAATTTTTTTCTTCATGAAAATGTCAAACGTTTCAATTTGTCCATTGTGGTACAATGTTGCCTTGAGGCAACAAACTTTTAATGAATAAATACATTTAAAAAGAATGATAAAGTTTATTGATATTGTTATAGTGTCCAATTTTAAGCAGGAAAAACATAACAAAAACATTTTTTATCACTGATATCATATTGCGTACCATAGAGGGTTAATTACAGTAAATGATACTGACTCACCAGATAGAATGTATTCCTCTATACGATCGGCTTCTCATTCAGAATGCATCAAATTAATCAAACTGCAACTTTTTAATTATTTGTTTCGAAGATTTTCAATCTAAGATTTATAAAACGATCACGACGATCAGATTGCGTCTGCTCTTCTCAATCAAGCTCGTCTCTTTCTGTCATTGCGCATGCTCGTCGACACCCATGGCTCAAATGACAAAGAGCTCTCATTGGTTGATCACCGAGCTTTTATCGAGAATGAATTTGCATATTTATTCATGTCTATTATTTTTTATATTACTCATTTTTTCCATCACTTATCAAATTTTATTAAGGGGATAGATCACTAAATAGCATGAAAATTAAATGTTCTTTATTTAACCTGTGTTACATATGATAAAACAGGTTTTAATTTTTAAAAATGGTTACCGTCGTTGGGAAATGCAGGCACGGTTAGCACTATAAATACTACTAGGAACCTATATACCGATTGTGTGTGAGTAGGGTTTGCAATGTTAGGACCTCATTGCACATAGGCTCACAGGCTCGCTGAGGTTAGTTATGCCAAGCACTTCGTGGCATAGATCACGAAGTGTACGTCTTTCCTGGCATCTCAACCCAGTTTTTTTTTTCTTTTCTTTGCGTAACCGAAGAAGTCACTTAGTCCCCCCGGTCAAAAACGGATGAAGCATTACAATTTTACTTTATTTTTTCTCCAGGATAACCATTCAAATATATTGTTGTTCTATTATTGTTTTCTGATTATTATTTAGAATTTTTACAGGGTTTTTTTATGATACTTTGCATTAATTATATAATTTTATGAGCTATTTTCCCATTAGAATTATATATATTTGTATTTTATATATTTTTTTTCAATAAGTGCAACATTTCACATCTAAATAGAGTGCCAGCCTAATAAAAAAAAAAATGTTCAAGTAGAAGCACGCCATCTAGTGGCTTTAAAAATAGTTACATGTGTGCAATGTCCTGTACCAGCCTGTAAGCTCTTCCTATATAAATACATAGAAAGGCTTTTTTTTGTTTGTTTGTTTTTTAGACATGATTTCTCTATCTTATTCGGGTTTTTTTTTTTTTTTCTTTTAGATATACATCTAGATATTCTAAAAGACTGCTTTATTTTTATTTTTTACGAAATTGTTTAGATAAGTATCAGGTTTTGCATTATGATTACAATCAAACTATAGCATTTGGTAAAAAAATTGTATTTTTTATAAATTTTTATTCAATAAGTAATAAAAACTTCAGAAGGGAACAGCAACAGAAATAAACATAAAATAATGCTAATTAAGTTAATTAGCATATTCTCAGAATTTGCTGTTGCAGTCTTACCAGTTAATACCACATTTTTTGCACATCTAGTGCATGATGCAGAACCCAAACTCAAAACTACTCCGTTTTTAAATTTAACACATTTATTACACTTTTTGAGAAATGTGAGCATATTTACGGCCTTAAAATTATGAAAAGTGAATTTAAGACATGAGGACAGTGGGGAACCCTGGTAATGACGGAATTCCGTCACAGACTCTCTCTCGTAGCGACGGAGTGGAGAAATGTAATCCCTGTATATATGAAGAGTTCAGATGCAAAAGCCTCTAAATGCCATTTGAAATTTTCTTCTTTAATGATAATTTTTATCAAACTTGTATATTTAAGTTCAGTAATTTCACTTAAATAACAATTAATAGGTAATTAATTGTTGATACGGAACTTAATAGGTAACCAGTGTAGAGATGATAAAATCGGTGTTATATGATCATATTTTCTTGACCTAGTAAGAACTCTAGCAGCTGCATTTTGTACTAACTGTAGCTTGTTTATTGAGGATGCAGGACAACCGGCTAATAAAGCATTACAGTAATCTAGTCTCGAGGTCATGAATGCGTGAACTAATTTTTCAGCATCAGAAATAGAAAGCATGTTACGTAGCTTAGCAATGTTTCTAAGGTGGAAAAAGGCTGTTCTTGTAACATATGAAATATGATTTTCGAAAGACAAGCTGCGGTCTAGTATAACACCCAGGTCTTTTACTGTAGTGGATAAAGTAACAGGACATCCGTCTATATTAAAGTTGTATTGTAAGAGGTTTTGTGAGTAGTTTTTTGGACCAATAAGTAATACCTCCGTTTTATCTGAATTTAATAGCAGAAAATTCCGCGTCATCCAGTGTTTTATATCTTTGAGACACTCTGTCATTTTAGATGAGTTAGTGTTTTCATCTGGTCGTGATGAAATATATAATTGAGTGTCATCAGCGTAACAGTGGAAATGAATTCCATGTTTTCTTATAATATTACCAAGTGGCAGCATATATATTGAGAACAGCAGAGGGCCTAAAACCGATCCTTGCGGTACTCCATAGTCTACTGACGTTATCTTTGATTTTTTCCCATTTAAACAGACAAAATGATAACGGTCCGATAAGTACGATCTAAACCAGCTTAATGCCTGTCCCTGGACACCAGTGAAAGTTTTGTAGTCGATCCAAGAGTATTTTATGATCTATAGTGTCGAACGCAGCGCTAAGATCACGTAGGACTAGTATTGAGATACAGCCTTGGTCAGAAGCTAAAAGTAAATCATTTGTAATTTTAACCAGCGCAGTTTCTGTACTATGATGCGGTCTGAATCCTGACTGGAATTTTTCATAGATATCATTTTCTTGCAAAAAAGAGCACAATTGAGCGGACACTACTTTTTCTAGTATTTTGGACATAAATGGAAGATTTGAAATGGGTCTGTAATTTGCCAAGTTATTTGGATCTAGTTGCGGTTTCTTAATGAGAGGTTTTATTACTGCCAGCTTGAATATTTTTGGAACATGACCTAAAGATAAAGACGAGTTAATAATATTGAGGAGAGGCTCTTCCACTACAGGTAATAGTTCTTTTAGTAGTTTAGTGGTTATTGGATCTAATAAACATGTTGTTGGTTTAGATGCAATGATAAGTTTATTTAGCTCCTCCTGTCCTATCGTTGTAAAGCGGTGTAGTTGTTCTAGAGGGGCCAGAATTGAAGCTGAATCATAAGACACCATAGAGGATTGTACATTTATAATTGTGTTTCGGATGCTTTCTATTTTCTCATTGAAGTAATTCATAAAATCATTACTACTAAACTGTAACGGTATATTTTGCTCCGGTGATGTCTGTTTATTTGTTAGTCTAGCCACGGTGTTAAATAAAAACCTTGGATTATTTTGGTTATTTTCGATTAGTTTGCGGAGATGCTCAGCCCTGGCTGTTTTTAGTGTCTTTTTATAACGTGACATACTTTCCACGCAATTCTAAAGACCTCTCAATTAGTTTGTTTCCATTTACGCTCTAAGTTGCGAGTTTCTCTCTTGATAGCATGCGTAGCACTGTTGTACCATGGTGCAACAATATCTAATGTGCTAGTGAAAATGGTGCTCAAACTGCTAGTCATTTCCTCTAATTCATCTGTTTGTTTGGGTTCACTTAGCAGCTTAGATAGATCAGGTAAGCTATTTGAGAATCCATCTATAGTGGTTGGAAGGATTGTTCTGCCTGGTCTATAACTGTCACGATCACCAGTTGGAGTGCCCCAGAGAATCACCAGAGGGTACTCCACATCAGAACTGATCACTTCACCAGAACTCCGTTTCCCATAATGCCTCATCCCTGTGACTGATTACACGCACACCTGCACCTCATTTCAGACTGCCTATATAAGCCACACTCAAACAAGGACTCTTTGCGAAGTATTGAATTGCCACGGCTTGTAATTTCTGAGCGTGTATTCTGTCACAGGGATGAGGCATTATGGGAAACGGAGTTCTGGTGAAGTGATCAGTTCTGATGTGGAGTGCCCTCTGGTGATTCTCTGGGGCACTCCAACTGGTGATTGTGACAATAACGTGGCGCAACATGACATATTTCAGCAGTACGTATTATGCAAGTCACCATGCAATGATCAGTGACATCATCGCTTTGCGGTATAATATCTATATCAGTTGGAATGGTTCCATATGATATAATTAAATCTAGTGTATGATTTAGACGATGAGTGGGACCACTGACGTTTTGTTTGACCCCAAATGAGTTCAATAAGTCTGTAAATGCAGCCCCTAAAGCATCATTTGTATTATCTACGTGTATGTTAAAATCTCCAGCAATTATTGCTTTATCGACATTCACCAATAGATCCGAGAGAAAGTCTGCGAACTCTTTTAGGAATTCAGCATATGGGCCTGGAGGTCTATATACAGTAGCCAAGGCTAGAGATAATATGGATTTCCTTCTTACATCTAAGAGCGTAACATTTAGCACAAGTACTTCAAATGAATTAAACCTGTGACCTGTTTTCTGAGTAAAATAAAAAATATCTTTATTGATTGTTGCAACACCGCCGCCACGACCGATCAGGCGAGGCTCATGTTTATAACAGTATCCTGGCGAGTAGATTCGTTGAGACCGAAATACTCATTTGGTTTAAGCCAGGTTTCAGTAAGGCACAGAACATTGAAGTTATTACCTGTGACCATTTCATTTACAATTACCGCCTTAGGTGTGAGCGATCTAATGTTTAGAAGACCTAGCTTTAGAAATTGTTTCTGTTCACTGATATTTAGATTTTCTGGTTTAATTACAACAAGATTTCTGCACTAGATTTATTGTTTGGCTTCACTAAACGAGGAATAGACACAGTTTCTATATAATGTTCCACACTATGCAGTTAAGTTTGGACCGCAAAGGCTGTGATTTGGACTTTGACTTACTAGTCATCTGGCGCGTAACGTCTTGGAGATGTTGTCCGACAGCACAGCCGCTCCGATTCGGCTGGGATGGAGTCCATCTGCACGGTACAGCCTGGGTCTCTCCCAAAACAGATGCCAATTATTTACAAAGAGCAGTTTCTGTTCATTACACAATGACATTAACCATTCATTTAATGCAAATAGTCTACTGAACCTTTCCTGTCCTTGTCTGTACGTGGGAAGCGGTCCAGACACGATGATCGCTGCTTTAGGCGCTGTGCTGCGTACCGTCTCGATCAGGCTCCTGTAGTCCCTCTTCAGAACCGCCGTCTGCCGCAGCCTGATGTCGTTCGCTCCCGCGTGCAGCACAACAGCTCCGACGCGCTCGTCCCCGTTCAGGATCTCAGGAACCTGTGCAGCGACATCAAGAACACGAGCACCAGGAAAGCAGTGAGTGCGCACCTTACCTTTATCCGAAGTAGCGCGGACATGACGGACCATGGATGTGCCGATGATCACGGAGTCGTCGCGTTCCGGCTCGCGAAGAGGGGAGAAGCGATTCCGGGTGGAGATCTCGAAGACCGGGAGGGGCGGAGAGGCGGATACTCTGGTCCTAGCTCGTGTCTTCCGCTGTGTGATCCATGGTCCATGTTGTTGTTTCGGTGCCAGAGTGAATGAAGCCCGAGATGATCGCGTCCTCCTGGGCAGAGTAACATACGGAGTAGACGAAGTCGGAGTCAAAGAGTTAACGCTACTAACCACTGATTTGTGAGCGTAGGAGCGTGATGCTTCAAGCGATGAGCGCCGATCCAACAGCTCGGCTTGCTTCACCAGCAGACCACGGATCTGTTTCTCAACGTATTCCAGCTCCTGCTTCACCGTGAAGAGCTCGAATGTGTCTTCACCTGCACTCAGAGGTAATGTTAGACAAGCATCTGATATGTTCGCCATTATAACAGATGAACAGTAAATTAGTAGTGATACTACTACAACTATCACTACTAATTTAGGACTGAAATGCCGGAAATAACCAGGATTCAGTGAAACGGGTGTAAAATGAGACGGCCAATAGGCGCGAGGCCACGCGTCGAATGCTAGCGGGCTAAAGGCTAGTAGCCGGGATTCGGAAGGTTGGATATAAGTAGAGATATCAAAGCAATCCAGTTGTTTTTTATAAGGAATAGTATCGAGGATAAGTTCACATGATATAAAAATAGAAAGTTCACCGGAGCTACAAACACAAACAACCAATCGCACGCGCATGCGCAGGACCCTTTTTGTGAATCTGATAAAGTATAGTTGAATTGTAAGGAAAAGAGTTTGAACTATCTATGTATCTGCACTTTTACAATATGAAATCTCAGCATGGTTCAACAGGACATTTGGCCACTATAGAGGGTAATCGGGCAAATAGTGGGTTCGTGGAACAGGGCATGTGGCTTTTGTGTTGTCAGCCGCGGTCGACGGGACATTTGGCCACTATAGTGGGTAATTGGGCAAATAGTGGGTGAGTGGGATGGGGGCGTGGCTTGTGAGTGGTCAGGGGGAGTCACAACAGGACTTTTGGCCACTATAGTGGGTAATCGGAAAAATTGTGGGTTCGTGGGACGGGCGTGGGTGTGGCTCGGGAGTGGTCAGCGGGGGTCGACGGGACATTTGGCCACTATAGTGGGTAATCGGACAAATAATGGATTTGTGGGACGGGGCGTGGCTTGGGACCGTTTAATGTCAACGGGACAACGGGACATTTGGCGGCGCTGCTTCTGGGATTCTTGGATTTTGGGGTGCTCCTGTCGGGCCCCTGGGGGGGTCAGGCCCCCCTGACCTCACACGGGTCATTAGGTCGGCCTGGGAGGTCTTCCACATGTCTGATCATGCTTTTGTTGAGACCTGGCCTTAATATTAGGATAAGGTTATGGTGATTGTTAATGTTTTACCCTGAAACAACACCGACTGTAATATTTTGATATGATAACTTGATATGATGGTTTGTAGAACTTGCGTTCCACGATGGTACAATGTTGCCTGAGGGCAACAGCTGGATAATAAATGTTAATTTTTATTAAATATGAAATGTGTAATTCATTAAAAACTTGATAAATATGTTTGTTCAAGTGTTTAGTTAAGTAAATTGGTGTTTTCAATAAATCTTTAATTTTTTTCTTCATGAAAATGTCAAACGTTTCAATTTGTCCATTGTGGTACAATGTTGCCTTGAGGCAACAAACTTTTAATGAATAAATACATTTAAAAAGAATAATAAAGTTTATTGATATTGTTATCCACAAGTTTCCGAGGGGCGCTCATGTAAAAAATAAAGTGGGTGAAACTTCCGGTGACGCGGCGGAAGTAGCATTCCAATGGTATTTTGTGTGTTAGTTAGCGAAGAGGCTAGCTGTTTTTCGGAGAATTATTTTACTATTTAAAGACGCCAATCTTTATGAGAGATGTCGTTCGCTACTGATGTTACACCTAAACTCAGGATCAAAGCCTGAGGTGACAGAATACCAAATGTGCCAGTTAATGTATTCCAGTAGCACATTCATTTATAATTTTGAATAAACTCCAAAGCACAATGACTAAGTGTGTATTTTTTATTTTAATTGTTTGTCAGCTCGCACAACTGTCTGTCAACATGCCTTGATGAGTATTGATTATTAATAATGTTATTATAATACTCCCAATCAACTACTGCGGAGGGTAAAGGTACTGTTATTTCACCCTTTTGAATTTCGTTGAGGTTGTGTTCCCACATCGTTAGCTAGTTTGGATCGCTATAACTTGAATGACTGTCAACTGTTGAATGAACGAGTGTCAAGCATGTCAAGTAGCGCTTTGTTGTTTACTTCAAACCGGAAGTCGCGCCCACTTTTGACGCAAGGCCTCATGGGGCGTAGGAAACTTGTGGATTGTGTCCAATTTTAAGCAGGAAAAACATAACAAAAACATTTTTTATCACTGATATCATATTGCGTACCATAGAGGGTTAATTACAGTAAATGATACTGACTCACCAGATAGAATGTATTCCTCTATACGATCGGCTTCTCATTCAGAATGCATCAAATTAATCAAACTGCAACTTTTTAATTATTTTTTTCGAAGATTTTCAATCTCAGATTTATAAAACGATCACGACGATCAGATTGCGTCTGCTATTCTCAATCAAGCTCGTCTCTTTCTGTCATTGCGCATGCTCGTCGACACCCATGGCTCAAATGACAAAGAGCTCTCATTGGTTGATCACCGAGCTTTTATCGAGAATTAATTTGCATATTTATTCATGTATATTATTTTTTATATTACTCATTTTTTTCTATCACTTATCAAATTTTATTAAGGGGATTGATCACTGAATTGCGTGTAAATTAAATGTTATTTATTTAACCTGTGTTACATATGGTAAAACAGGTTTTAATTTTTAAAAATAGTTACCGCCGTTGTGAAATGCAGGCACGAAAGACACTATAAATACTACTAGGAACCTTTATCTGTATTGTGTGTGAGTAGGGTTTGCAATGTTAGGACCTCATTGCACATAGGCTCACAGGCTCGCTGAGGTTAGTTATGCCAAGCACTTCGTGGCATAGATCACGAAGTGTACGTCTTTCCTGGCATCTCAACCCAGTTTTTTTTTCTTTTCTTTGTGTAACCGAAAAAGTCACTTAGTCCTCCCGGTCAAAAACGGATGAAGCATTACAATTTTACTTCATTTTTTTTCCCCAGGATAACCATTCAAATATATTGTTGTTCTATTATTGTTTTCTGATTATTATTTAGAATTTTTACAGGGTTTTTTTTATGATACTTTGCATTAATTATATAATTTTATGAGCTATTTTCCCATTAGAATTAATATATATATATTTGTATTTTATATATTTTTTTCAATAAGTGCAACATTTCACATCTAAATAGAGTGCCAGCCTAATAAAAAAAAAATGTTCAAGTAGAAGCACGCCATCTAGTGGCTTTAAAAATAGTTACATGTGTGCAATGTCCTGTACCAGCCTGTAAGCTCTTCCTATATAAATACATAGAAAGGCTTTTTTTTGTTTGTTTGTTTTTTAGACATGATTTCTCTATCTTATTCGTTTTTTTTTTTTTTTTTTTTTAGATATACATCTAGATATTCTAAAAGACTGCTTTATTTTTATTTTTTACGAAATTGTTTAGATAAGTATCAGGTTTTGCATTATGATTACAATCAAACTATAGCATTTGGTAAAAAAATTGTATTTTTTATAAATTTTTATTCAATAAGTAATAAAAACTTCAGAAGGGAACAGCAACAGAAATAAACATAAAAGAATGCTAATTAAGTTAATTAGCATATTCTCAGAATTTGCTGTTGCAGTCTTACCAGTTAATACCACATTTTTTGCACATCTAGTGCATGATGCAGAACCCAAACTCAAAACTACTCCGTTTTTAAATTTAACACATTTATTACACTTTTTGAGAAATGTGAGCATATTTACGGCCTTAAAATTATGAAAAGTGAATTTAAGACATGAGGACAGTGGGGAACCATGGTAATGACGGAATTCCGTCACAGACTCTCTCTCGTAGCGACGGAGTGGAGAAATGTAATCCCTGTATATATGAAGAGTTCAGATGCAAAAGCCTCTAAATGCCATTTGAAATTTTCTTCTTTAATGATAATTTTTATCAAACTTGTATATTTAAGTTCAGTAATTTCACTTAAATAACAATTAATAGGTAATTATCATTGCCATTTAAGTGAAATCACTGAACTTAAAGCTTGATAAAAATTATCATTCTAGAAGAAAATTTCAAATGGCACTTAGAGGCTTTTGCATCTGAACTCTTCATATTATGAAGTGTATTACTGAATATAGAATTACATACATTATAATATTAGTAATTATATTGTCTATCGCATTTTCAAATGCATAAAGATTCCTTATGTATTATTCAATATATTGTAATATATTAACACCATATATCATTCTGTATATTTTCAAATATGCTGTGTGAAACCATTCATATAGGGAAATATATTTTCTTAAAGGTGCAATGTGTAACAAAGTTGAGTATCTATTAACAGAAATGCAATATGACATCCATAACTATGTTTTCAGTGGTGTATAAAGAACTTACTTAATTAGCCGTAATGTTTTTATTACCTTAGAATGAGACATTAATAGCTCCATAACCGAGGGAATCCCCTTCTATGAAGGTCGCCATGTTGTGACGTCATATTCCTACCGTAGCCGAACGCGAACAAACAGCGCTACAGAACGCGTTTCATCACTACCTTGAAAGAGAAGTAGCGGAAAGCTGGAAGCTAGCCTTACACTCCGTGAGTAGTGACTTTTCCCTTGTGAGTGGTGCAAAATATGTAGTTGGGATTGTTTCATGTAACTTAGTTCTCCCTCGCTGTGTTATGGGTTTGTTATGTTGGGGATAGATGTGCTGTTACGTTCGTGAGACAGCTGATGATTAGTATTCATGTCATTGACCGTAAAACAGTACGTTACAGGAATCACTAACCCGTCGATAGAGACTTTTACTAAAGTCTTTTATCACTAAAGTCGATCGCGAAGAATTTTAAAAATCAGAGAAAAAAAGCCTATTGTGTGTAGTAAATAGTATCTATGGGATGCGGAGATGACATGATTGGCCCTGTCCCAATATCCGCACTTGCGCCCTTGTGCCCCTCAATGCGCGTTCTCGCTAAGGGGTGCAAGACCGTAGGGTGTCCCAATCCTCTAATAGTGTTCTCCAGGGGTGATCAAAAGGGCACTTAATGCACCCTTTTCGTAAGTGCGCATCAGACCTCACTTTGCTGTGGGATATTACCCAGAATCCTTGTAGGGGAGAACGGTTGCTATGGTGCTGTTCGGGAGCGGAAACTCCGAAGATAAACGATGCCGGTGTGGTGAAGAATTTTTCAAAAATATTTGTGTTATTGGGTCACGAAATGTAGTTTTAAGAGTTTTTCAGTCGAGAATATAGTTGTTTAAAGCTCAAATCTGTGGTTTATTTATAAAAATAGCGCCTATTTTAAAAAATTGATCTGACGTTCGGAGTTCCAGGTGATCACAGGGCGGCGGGTGCTCAGCGCTCATGTACCCCGCCTGCAACAGCCTTGCCCCGGCTAGTCATTCTTGCGTTTCCCGCGGGCTCTGTGTCTAGTGGTTAAACATGAGCTATAAATCGGCTTGTGTACATCAGACGGGCGATCTTTGGTCTCATTATTCTATGATTTGTTCCCTGGAAAATCGTTTTGGCTGAGGGGAAAAGTGAAGTTTCATAACTATATATTTAGGCTATTTAACTGTAACGTTGAAACGTATGTTTGACTGAATCTTTTAACTTCTTGCCTTATTTGTTGACTTACTGTATATAGCTTCTTATACTTATACTACTTCAGTGTTTCCCCTAGAAATTTTTTCAGCAGCGGTGCTGTTAGGTGCCGGAGGTTGTTACCAAGCCGCGGTGGGCGGGGCGGGGTGGGGCTGTGGGCGGGGCGGTGTGCGGTTTGGGGAATTGCACCTCCGGGAGAATTTTTTTTTAAATAACCCCTTCAACCATGAGTTTGAAAAATGTAAATACATTTTCCATACACATTAGATCCATCTGCATGACAAGTTCCATCATTATGCTTATTCACTGCGTCCTAAACCTACGCCTTTGTTATTGTAAGAGGTTAGCGACCCCTAGCGGAGGAGAAAAATACATAATGTAGCTTTAATGATATTTTGACAGTTAAGAGGTCGTTATACTATAAAAAAATAACCTGTAAGTTTTAAAACTCAAACTAAAATGTAGAAATTGATAGGGGAAAAATGAAACGTCACAACCCAGAAAAAAAAGATTATTTACAATTTATTGAACATTTTTTCTTAATGGCAAAGGCCACACCCAATCTGTGAGCACTTAATTTTTCTGGGTTTTTAAGATGTGTGTGAGTGACAGTGATACTATTTTATGTTTTTGCAAGAAGCCTTATGCTCATCTAGCCTGCATTTATTTAATCAAAAATACAGAAAAAACAGTAGCCTAATATTGTGAAATACTATTACATGATGTTATTTTTTAATAATAAAAGAAACTTTAAAAAAAGAGCAGATATCATCATATTAGAATGTAGGGCTGGGTATTGACACAAATTTCACAATTCGATTCGATTTCGATTCATAAGCTTGCAATTCGATTCGATTTCGATTCAATATTAATTATTTTGGATATCAGACAGTTACAATAAATGGCTAATTTTCTCAAGGAAATCAAATCTCTTAACTAATGCTGTAAACTATGGGAGTCTAGTTGTAGTAGCCTGCTAGGCTTCATTAGCCTAATATGAAGGTAATAATGAACTGTTTTGTAGCTATACAAACACTTAAATTACACTTTTATTTATTTTTATAATAAGAAGATTATATAAACATTTAAATGGTGACTGTCATAAAAACTTGCCAGATTTATTCAAATATGCATTAAATATTGAAGAACATTAAGATTATAATGCATATGTAATATGGTGTATATATTTAGCAAAATACTCCTCTCTAGAGTTATTTTTCTAGCTGACTAACGAGTTGATGTGGGTTTTCTGAGGTATGACGATACATGACATTGATTACAAGCTGTTTAACTGACGTCTTTCCACGGTTGAAACGCTGATTGAGCGAATCAATGTGACATGATACGGATTTGGATAAGTTGTACTCTATCTTTAACACACTTTCAGATGCTCATTCATGTTTATTTCGCGCTGTGACTGGTATTATTAAGCCGGAAGAGAGATCAGGACTATGAGCAGTAGGTGATACTTCCTCGTCCGGCTCATGGAAACAGTTCGTACCGCTTTCTCCTTTCCACAAGTGCTCGCTGTCCCGTGGAGTCTCTCGTTGCTATGCAACCTTGAACAGAGGCGCGATTGGATAAACGAGCGCGCCGCCACCGCGTCACTTCTATTCTGAGTGGAGCGCGTATGGCTTATTTAAATTAGCCCCTTATGGCAACGTGACATTAGCCTAATCGAAAATATTTCCATATATGGCTCTTTCCTCCGTTCTTGCCAACAAGTGGATTCAGAGCCACATTAGCAGCGCTGCCGGTCGCCATGTCTGTGTTTTTAGGTGTATAAGTGAATGAAGTGAATGTCATGATATTGCTGATCATGAAAAGATTTTGCGGCGGCGCTGAAAATCCAGCGGCGGCGCTGCGCCGCTGCTGAATACATTGTAGGGGAAACACTGTACTTATACTTTTTAAGCTTATAGGCTACTTTAATAATGGCTATTCTTGGTCAATAAAATAAAAAGAGACAAGGTTGTGTCATTTTATTTTATACAGCCTATATGTTAGACTATTTTAATCTATAGCCTATACAAAATATATCACCAACACGTCATGTTTTTTTTTTCTCATTTTTTTTTTCATGTATGGGAATTTCATATATCAATTTCCATAATAACAATTAACATTGCATTTCGAATCTCTGTGAATATGGTAAGGCAGTATTACTCAGGTAAACCTCAATCACATTTTATCTTAGCCAAAAACTGTTTTAATATTAATAGCATTAACAGAAAGGTTGCTGGCTAAGAGTTAAAAAAAAAAAAAAGTAGCTTTTTGAGGTGTGCAAAACTGTCCCAATTCTGCTCTTCACAGCTTCGGGCCCTTGCGCTCTTTCTCCGCTAAGTGCACTTTCAACAAGTGTCCACTTCGAGGAAGGCCTTAGGGCTCAAGTGAGTATTGGGACAGGGCCATTGTAACAGCGCGCGCACTTCCGACCTTTGGACTCATGCAGACGCGTCCCAGCTCAGCCAACAGCTCATATTAGCCAGCTAAACTATTACTACCCTGTTAGAAAAAATATATTGCTGCTCCCTCGCTGTATTATGGGTTTGCTACAGTATGTAGGGAGAAATGTGCTGCTGGTTACGTTTGTGAGACAATCAGCTGATTATTATTTTATTAAATTATATATTAAAACCCTTGATCCTCACCTGACTATGGCTTTGTAAACAGACAGTATTCATGATGTGGTTTATAATGGACTGTGGTACAGAAACAGTGACAATGTTACACACTCTTGGCTTACTCTGGCTATTCTCTGCTATCTCAGCCGACGAGATGTTTGTCCCGTTTTAGCAACCGTAGCTTCTTCGAAAGGGAGGGGTGAGCAGTGGGCTGAGCCCTTAGTGCAAACCTGGTGCAAACTCGCAACCGAACCACTAGATGTCGCTAAAAGTCACACATTATTGCTCCTTTAAGAGGACCCCGACAGTAAAATGGGATTTTGTGACATCATGATTTTTTTTAAACATGTAGCAAATATCACTCACCCCATTCATGTTTTTATTAAAAAAAAAAAAAAAAAAATATATATATATATATATATATATATATATATTATTTGCCTTCATTTCATTATTAGACCTACTAGCAACGTTAGGTCGAATTCACTGTAAAGATGTACAATTCTTAGTTTAATTTGTGGTGTTGATACGAAAAATGAGCCACAAAATGAGCCACAAAATCTGGGGAACAATTATAGTCCAACAAAGGTGGTGAAGAAGGGAAGAAAAGGGGGAAGGAAGTAAAAGAGAAGGGGAAGAAGAGAAAGAAAAAATGCATTTCAAGAAAATCACGCATTTATATTACACTGTTTTCTATTGCAGGTCTTCACCAAGTATTTGAGAGAAAGGACCACAGGTGCTTAGGAGGCTATAGTTCTCGCCCTGGAGCGTCGGTCAAAACGCAGGACAGGAGGCATGGATCAGATTGAACGTTTTACTCAACTTTCTTCAGCAGCACAGACATACATTAGACATCAATTACAGGTGCAGATTTGAATGTAGTAGTTGCCTCTCAGCTTATATTAATGGACATGGTAGGTTAACATTTTGGGCTTGAGTGTATTAGTGTAGTTTTCTCATAAGGACGTACACCGTTATTAATGTTAAACACGAACACTGCACCGCGACTTCTTGAACAGTCTTCCTGTGGAGAATGCAGCCGTTTGTATCACGCGCATTTCTCATGCGCAATCACTTCCAGTCCACCCGCTAATGGCCACTAGATGGCGCTTTGGCGCTACCTTTATAACAGCCGCCCCCACATTTGCGATGCGAATGTGCTCCAATTGAATGTTAATCCTCCGCAGGCAATTCAGGCAGCTGAATTAGCTTTACCACAGGTCTGGTGAAGCTTTTGTCCTTGACTTTTACCTCAGCTGCTCTCACATGTCCATCAGCGCCTGGAAACACCTTTACCACTTTGCCTACTAACCATATAGCCCTTGGTAATTGGGTGTCAACCATCATTACAACACACCCCTCCGTAAGGTCCTCAGTAGTCCTTTGCCATTTTTGCCTCAGCTGAAGACCTGGTAAGTAGTAGCTTATGAACTTGGCCCAGAAATGATCCACCAGTATCTGACTTTGTCTCCACCGTCTACGACTTAGGCGTTCAGAATCTTGGTAGACAACTTGCGGCAATGAACTACTGGGCCGCCCCATCAAAAGATGATTTGGTGTTATTGGGTCAACATCTGCGATGTTAGCTGACACATACCCCAAAGGTTTGGAATTCAAAATAGCCTCCACTTCAATTAAAACTGTTCTGAGTACTTCCTCAGGAACGCTTTGTGCTCCAATTGTGGTGCTGAGTGCTGCTTTTACAGAGCGAATTTCTCGCTCCCACACTCCTCCAAAGTGTGGAGCTGCTGGAGGATTAAAATGGAAGTTGATTTGATGTTTCGCCAGCAACCCTTGCAGGTCCGGACTCATGGCAATGAAAGCCTCTCTCAACTCATTCTCTCCCCCTCTAAAATTCGTCCCCTGATCAGAGTGAAGTTCAGCAGGGGTACCACGACGTGCAGTAAACCTCCGTACTGCCATCAAGAAGGCATCCGTGTCGATAGAGGTAAGTACATCAAGATGCACTGCTCGAGTGGTAAGACATTTGAATATGATACCCCATCTCTTTTCTGTACGCCTGCCAATCTTCACATGGAATGGCCCAAAGCAGTCCATCCCGGTGGAATAGAACGCTGGCTTGAACAAACGAAGTCGAGCAGGTGGCAAGTCAGCCATCTTCGGTGAAACAGGTTTGGATCTTAACTTCCGACACTCCAGACAAGCATATTGATGCTTTCGAACAGCCTCACGCCCTCTCAAAATCCAGTACGACCGTCGGAGTTCAGCGAAGACCCGCTCTGGTCCAGGATGGCATAATCTCTGGTCGAAATCCTGGATTAGCAGTTTGGTAATACAGTGGCTTGGATCCAACACAATTGGGTGTTTGAAGTTAGGATCCAAATCCTCTGCTCTTCGAAGGCGTCCACCAACTCGAATGACCTCATCCGTTACATCAAATTCAGGGGCCAGAACAAGAAGGCGGCTACTGGAAGGAACTGATTTATTGGCTTTGAGAAGGTTATATTCCTCTTGGAAACTTTCCTGCTGAGAATGTTTAAGGAGGAGAGAGACTGCCTGCTGATAAGTTCCTGCACTGGATGGAGCAGCTTGACCTGCTTCCTCAGGCTGAAGGGTGCTTACTGTGGCTTCAACCAGTTCACTCCAAGTAGCATACCTGCTGGAGTCTGGGACAGACCTATCAGAACTTGAGATGTAATGGCAGAACAAGGAACGTCGTAGCTCGGTAGGATCTTCTTCGCCGGACCCTGCTGGAGCTTCTGGCCACTCATCAGGTGGTTGTAAAAGAAAAGATGGACCCTGACACCACCTATTTGGTTGTGCTAGTTCCACCAATGATTTACCCCTGGTCAAATCATCTGCCGGGTTAAGTGTTGATCTCACATACCTCCACGATTGCTGATCAGTGATCTCTTGGATTTCAGCAACCCTGGTTCCCACAAAGACCTTGAATCGACACGAGTTTGACTGGAGCCATGTCAGAACAGTGGTCGAGTCAGACCACAAGATGGTATTTCTGATTGGTAAGGTGAGCTCACTGATTATCAACTTTGCAAGTTGGGCTCCAGTGACTGCTGCACAAAGCTCCAGTCTTGGCATGGATTGTTGTCTTTTCGGCGCAACTCGAGATCTGGCCAGCAGAAATGCCAAGTGGACACCACCTTCTGCATCTTCTGAGCGTAGGTAGGCCACTGAACCATATGCTCTCTCAGATGCATCACAGAACACATGAACATCTCGTATCACGTCTGGCTGATCCATAGTTGTTGGAACATAACAGCGAGGTAAGGTAATGCGAGATAATTCAGGCAGTTCTGCTACCCATGTATTCCAGGCTTGGAGCAGCTCCTCAGGTAGTAATGGGTCATCCCATTCTCGTTGTTTATCCCAGAGTCTCTGTACAATCACTTTAGCCCGAGTAGTATATGGTAGTATTAGCCCCAACGGGTCATACTGTCTGGCCAATGTACGGTACACAGTGCGCATTGTGGTTGGGCCGTAATCATCTAGTCGATGTTTATAACCGATGGTATCTGTAGGGCAATGCCATCTTAGACCTAAGGTAGACTCTTGAACATCAGTAGAACTTTGGGTGAGCCACAATTCAGCGTTATCTGAGCGAGCTTCTTGAGGAAGATGGCTAAGGATGTCAGGGGCGTTGCTGGCCCACTGGCGGATCTCGAAGCCCCCCGATGCCAACAGGACACGTAATTTATCAAGTAGATCTTTGGCATCAGCTTTTGATGAGAGACTCTGTAAACAGTTGTCTACATAGAAACATCTGTCTACTGAATTCCTGACATCTTCTCCCTCGGTGCTGTGATCGTGCACGTGTTTTTGTAGGGCGAATGTGGCACAACAAGGAGAACATGTGGTCCCAAACGGCAGAACCTGCCACTCATAGACCACAGGAGGCATATCACGGCAGAGGTTTCGCCACACAAAACGAAGAAGGGACTTGTCCTCAGGCAGAAGGCAGACTTGGTGGAACATTGCCTTTATGTCCCCGCTTATTGCAATGGCATGCTCTCGGAAACGAAGCAAGACCCCCAGGAGTGATGGGCCAAGGGTAGGCCCAGGAAGGAGAGATTCGTTGAGGTTGCGACCCTGGGATTGGTAAGAACAATTGAATACTAAGCGGTTCTTCCCATTATGTTGTACCAAATGATGGGGAATGAACCACGATTCCTCACTCTGTGCAGCCTCCTCCTCAGTCAGCTTACGTACTGAGCCTGCCAGTTCAAGCTTGCTCATTTCTGTAATGTATGCGGAAGCTTTGTCCTCATCTTTCACAAGTCGTTTCTCTGTACCTCGGAGGCTTGACATGACAGCATCTTTGGTTGCATGGAAAGGGGTAGTATTTATCCTCCGTAGCAAAGGGGTCGCATAGTGCTGAATCTTGTTATGCTCAATACGGATCGTCTTACTTTCCAGAAGTGAGAGTGCCTCTTGATCCTCTCGGGATCTAGTTATCTGTTTCTCTGATTTGAATGGTAGCGTGTCCACCTGCCACAGCTTCTCCACATTTCTCAGAAGTTCAGCTGTTTCAGAGTTTACTGAGGTCAGGTAACAGTTCTGTGATCTAGGATACTGTGGTAGACCCCTAGCTGGGCCCTGCAGTGTCCACCCTAACCTGGTCCGTATAGCGACCGGTCCTCCTGGTGGTCCATAAAGCACTGGTTCTGTTGGTGTGATCAAATGAGGCTGGTCAGCTCCAATGAGAAGAAGAGGGTGAACTTGATCAAAGGGCTCAAGGGGCAAACCTCTGAGGTGCTTATACCTTTTTTGCAAGACGGTCAGTTGGTAAGAATGATCAGCCAGTCCCAGATTCTGAGCAGTGAATGCTCCACTAATGTGGTAATTCCGGTTTGGCTGTGAGGCAGGGGAAACACTAAAAGAAACAGATGCTCCTTGAAGTACTTGGGTTTCTTGCCTTATTGTTCTCAAGGCCAGTTCCTCAGGAATTCCACGCAGGCCAAGCTTATTTGCTGCCTCGCAGAGGAGTATGGTCCTCTCCGAACCATCGTCGAGTACAGCATAAGTCTCCAGAGCTTGTTCACAATACTGCAGACGAACCTTTACCACCTTCAGCAATACCCGGCTGCAGTCCGTAGGTCGATTTAGATAAGCAGTGCCAACTGCGGAGCTCAACATGCATATGCCCTCTTTACTTGCCTTAGAATTTACTCCATGCAGTATCTGTAGGTGTTTGTTCTGGCAAATGCTGCAAGGTTTCTTGAGAGTGCAGTCTGTAACAGCATGAGACCGACCACATTTTATGCACCTCTTGTTATCAATAATCCACTTATGGATCTGCTCAGGAGAGAAAGTCTGGAAAGTAGCACACTGACTTAAGAAATGTTCAGAGCTTTCACAGTATGGACAATATGGTTGCACTTTAACTCTCTTCTTGCCTGAGGTGAACTCTTTAGGTCCTGATGCTGGTCCCTTCATCTGTGAGGCAGCTTTGGCACCATGGAGAATAGTGGCTGGTCTGGTGAAGCGGGCTGGCTTTGCCCGGCTCTCATGATTACGTTTGTTGGGTGGTTCGGTATGGCCTTGACACCATGCCTCATACTCGAGCCACTTGGAGAATTCAGGTAATGTATACATTGAATCCGACTGATAATATAGGTGTCTGCGGAAGTCTGCACACAACTCTGAAGGTAGTTTACCCATCAGTCTGGCGACGTGGGAGCCACATTTTAATTCCACTTCTCCCTCTGCGCCAAGGGTTTCCAGCATCCCAACAAGGGCTCTGATCTGCAGTGCGAACCTTTGAAATGCCTCATGATCTCCTCGTTTGATGTCAGGAGCATCCATGACCTGTGCTATTCTTTTGAGTGCTAACTGATGCGGCTGACCAAATCTCTCATTTAGGGCTGTCATTGTGTCCGAGTATGGAGTGGTAGAGTTCAGGTAAGAGTCAGCGATAAGGGAGGCTTCCTCTAATTTAAGATGGTCGACCAATATTTGGTATTTGAAGAGCTCGGTAGCACCTGATGGCAGTAGGTTCTCCAATGACATCTTCAGCCTGGCAAATTCTGCAGGGTCTCGATGAATCAACATGGGAATACGTGGCTTAGGGCCGAGATAGACTTTCTCTTGTGCTTGAGACGATGAGGGAACAATCTCATGAGGTGAGGGTTGTGGCTGATTGTAGGAAATTTCTGGGTGTGTAGGCCATGGTTCAGTCTGTTTCACTGATTGTGGAGCATACACAGATTGTTGCTGAGGTGGCGAAGGAACGACCATCCAGGGTGCAGAATGAGGCGTTAAATATGGAGCATGGGTTGGAGGGCAGTTGAGGGGATAATACGATGAACTGTACTGACCCTGGGTATTGTGTGGCATGAGGCTTGACTTGTTATCCTCTCTGTGAGGCCTGAATGAATGATTATGGAATGAGTTTCCACTGACTGGAGCATACCGTCCATAGTAGGGCTGTGCTACTGCTCTCTCGGTGGCTAGTTTCACCGGGTTTGAATAACTAACAGAAGTAGCATGAGTGACTGGGAATACACGCTCTTTTCTAGCTATGTAAGGAACATCATCACATACCGGAGGTGGCGGTTCAGGCCATGACTCATCATCTTGAGGACCTTCCACTGTCGGTATAGGTCTCTGTGGTGTTACGCGGGTAACTGAATGTGACTCAACCAAGGACGCCGATGATACTTGAGATCGGAGTGGAGAGACTTGCGATGAAGCAAAGAAGGAAGCTGGTGATGATAAGGGAGCAGGGTGTGAAAGTGGCTGCCTTGTTACAGGAAAAAGGGCTCGGCTGTCTTCCAGTAATAGGTGAGTATCTGCACTTGAGGTTTCCTCCAAAGTCCCACGGCATTTGGCCAATACATGCTGGCGCACTCGATCGCGTAAACTTTGAATGAGCTTGGTGTCTTGGCTAAACTGAGCTTGAATGTCCTCTAATTCAGTATAAAATGATCCCCACTCATCTCTTGCTTCATACCGACTTCCAGATCTGGCCGATGCAGGTCCCGCTGAGTACATCATTCTAGCAGTTTCATCATTCTCTGCATCGTACTCCTTTCCAAGTCTAAATGTAGTCTGTGCTGCATTATCTTCTGTATAAGAGGAAGTCAGTTCTCTGTGGCCTGTTATGTTCACTTGGTAGTCTGACAAATAGGTTGGCAGTCTGACTTGCCGTTTTGGCCGCACAGATACTGAAAGGGCTTCACTCATTCCTTTAGAAGTAGCCATCCTTAACCAAGGTAAGCACTGAGATCCGGCTCGAAGGACCAATATTTGAGAGAAAGGACCACAGGTGCTTAGGAGGCTATAGTTCTCGCCCTGGAGCGTCGGTCAAAACGCAGGACAGGAGGCATGGATCAGATTGAACGTTTTACTCAACTTTCTTCAGCAGCACAGACATACATTAGACATCAATTACAGGTGCAGATTTGAATGTAGTAGTTGCCTCTCAGCTTATATTAATGGACATGGTAGGTTAACATTTTGGGCTTGAGTGTATTAGTGTAGCTGAAAATAAACAAAACAGTAATAAAGGTTACATATACTGTATAAACTAGCATTATTGATTAAGTCTATCAGCTTAACATTATAGCACAATACACCAGCTCAACCAGGTGACTAATAACTCGAGTCACCATTCCTTAACTAATCTGTACAGAACAAATAATGTAAATAATGATATAGCCTGAATAATACAAGCATAACACTTAACTCAGTTAAACAACATAAACATAAGCATACAGTGACGTCCATTCTTTGCCAACTGCACTGCATAACTCGTCATTTCTCCCGAGTGGATTTATGACCCAAACACTTGAGTATTTCTAGATATTCACATATCCAATCAGTTCTAAACAAGTAAAGGATAAATAAAACTCACTTTTCTCATAAGGACGTACACCGTTATTAATGTTAAACACGAACACTGCACCGCGACTTCTTGAACAGTCTTCCTGTGGAGAATGCAGCCGTTTGTATCACGCGCATTTCTCATGCGCAATCACTTCCAGTCCACCCGCTAATGGCCACTAGATGGCGCTTTGGCGCTACCTTTATAACACCAAGACTTGGGTTCGAATCCAGCTAAAGACAACTTTTTGTAATATTTATTAGTTAATTAAATAAGAATCGTTTTTGAATGCATACTGTTCCAGTGTTAATAAAATATACATATGTCATTTGTTTATTTATATTCTTTAATTAAAAAGAATGTTATTTGCATTATTACGCAATGAACAAAGATGCAACCCATTAAATGGTAACTAATATGCTAAAAAATGAATGAAGAACAACAAAATGTACAAATTATTAAACTCTACTGTTATCTTGTTGCAGTGTACTGTTATGTTATAATAAAGTATTGTTAATAAAATATACACATTTTATTTGTTTGTTGTGTTTTTTTTAATATTCTTTCATAAAAATGTATAATTGCCAATGGAATAGTGTTATTATTTAGTTGTTGTATTATTATTGATCTTATGTACGTTTTTTTTAGGTTACATTCAAACAAGACACTTTAAAATCTTTTATTTCTAATGAATAAACATGCAACCCATTAAATAGTAACTAATTTGCTGAAAATGTCAGTGTTCTGATTAACAAATGAAAGACAAAGTCAAAAAGAAATCACTTGCCAATTCGTTTTTATTTTCCAATCATGCCAACAGTAATGAATATTAAAATGTTAAATAAAATATTTTTAAAATAAATAAATAAATAAAATGAAAAGTGAAATAGGTTTTCAAAAGCAAGTAATAAATAGTTAAAATGTTAAATAATGTTAAAAACAAAATTAAAAATTATTCAACACAAGTATTAGCTATTTAAACAACTGTTCACACTATATACATGATGCTATATACATAAAAAATATCTACACCACACCTCCTTTGTTACTGTCTCAGTCTGTGGACAGTACACCCGGCCCCTGTACTGGCTATGTCCTGTTGCACTTGTTTTAAACGTTTGCCCGCATTTTTTACAAGTGTTGGCCTCTACGGTTCTCCTGTAGGGTCTCTTGGGCGGGTAAGCGGGTGCCCTGTACAGCTGTTGGCTGTAGCAGTGGCTGTGTCATTTGCATCCCCTGGACCATTGGGATGCCCTGGATCATTTGCAGACCCTGGACCATTGGCACCTCTGGATCTGAGGGGAGAGTTGAAACAGATGTTTCAGAGAGAACAGGTGTGACGGCAGTCCCTGAGGGTCCAGGTGATGAAGGAGACTGTGTGAGGCCAAGTTTGGGGTCAGGGACCAGTGAAGGGGATGTGGAGCCCTGCCCAGTACATGTGTGGCACTGCTGGCGACCAGGGTGGAAGAACCCAGTGTCAGTGTGGAAGAGGGTGGTGGTGACAGTACAGCCTCCGGATCTGCTATTGTGTGATCCTCGCTGATGTCACAGTAGCCCTCATCTTCATCTCGCTCCTCCACACTGAGGTCCTCAATGAGCTCTGCTGTCTGCTCAGAGTCTGGATTCATGTCCTGCAGTGCCTGACCAGTCTGCTGGAACAGATACTGCACTCCAATGAGCTCACCTGAAATAAAAACAATAAACAAAAAGAAATGAAATAGAATGTTGTGTATCAGATTTGATACATTTTTGTAGCAGCTCATATACTGTGAGAATATAGAGCTCATCGTCAAGGAGAACAAAACAGTTTTATTCAAAGGCCCAACATGTTTAATTATGGGGCAAAACATGATATGAACTGCAATACAATGATGACTGATAGAAAAGTCTGATGATCATTTTGATATTTACATGTAACATGATTTTCTAATCAAGTGAACAACCCAAGCTGCTTCTGTCTAGTAATTAGTTATTGCATATTACTAACAATATAAAAGTTATTCTTACAATTACTTTATAAATATCAGTAAAGGTTTCACAGTGAAAAGAAACGTGAAGCACGAGCTGAGCTGAAGGTGGACACTTTTACAATTACACTAAAAGACTATAATCAATCAGTCGACAGAGGGCATGTTTCCTCATGTTGAAAATTTAGAGGCCTTTAGAAACGTGCATATTAATTATGACACAATCAACTCTATAGTGTTAAATTAGGTTACACAGAAATTCCAAGTTGATAAAATAAAAAATAAATAAAACAATTCTCACCGGTGTAACATGCAGGGGGACAAAACGTGGGGACCACTTTCCTGCCAAACAGCTTTCCGTAATTGCCGTTTACACAGTGAACAAGTTCTCCTGTGTAGCTGCGCAAAGCTGATGGCTCCGATGACAGGGAAGCAGCCTCCCGGTCCTGGTTCCACCGGTGTAGACCCTCCAGCAGATAAATCTGAAAATTCAGACTGTTTGCACTGGCCCCTGTAAATAGACACAACAGTGTTTTAGGGGTGTTAAAGCAACACGAAAAAACACTTCATGCTCTTTCTTTACACATGCACAGTGTGTGTGGAAAAGACAATACCTGGGATGAAACGGTTCAGGTGTAAATGAAAGGACTCGAGAGAAGTGGACATCTGTATGTCTTCAGAAGCACGCCTCCCTTGTTTAGGGTCCCTGTCTCTGTGTAGAGCACAACACCAGGGGGGTCTTGAATGCATTTCACATGCTTCTTCTGGACATTCCAGATGTGCTCCATCCTTTCTCGGTCCAGGAGAGGAACACCCAGGGAGTCTTTGCCCTTACTGCTCAGGAGCTCTGTAAGCAGCCGCTCAAGGAGAAGGATGGTAGTCTCCTCTCCACAGGTCCTCCTCCGGCAATGCAGTGCTAGCTCCTCCCTGGTGAGATGCTGCTTGTTGACATCTTCATCTGTCAGCGCAGGCCAGCCCTGGGATAACAACTGCTCTCTCTTTGCTTTGCGAAGCATAGAAATATCAGCCGCATCCCACTCAAAATGCACGCTGACAGCCGTGACATGAAGATGGGATACAGCTGATGGGCATCAGTTGTACACCCCATGGCGATCCTGCGCATATAATGCCAGATGTCCAAGCGAATCATGAGATCAGGCCAACCTCTGAATCTGTTTTTTAGCTTGGTCTCACCCACATCAGTGCAGCAGCCACAGTCCACGTACAAAACAGTAGGTGGATCCACACCAGCCTGCTGGTACCTTTTCACCAGACCATCAACCATCTTGTCCAGTCCTGCTCCTTCCTGTGCAGTCAGCACACTCATGAGCACCTGACCAAACTCATTGCCAACAGAGGTAAGCCAGAGTCCCGTTCCCCTTGCCGTCCCAGCCAGCTTCTTGGTGATCTGCAGTCGATTACAGGAAGCATGCAATGTTATGAAACATCACACCATGTAGAATATGATACTCATGCCCTGATAATGATATAACAGTAAACGCCATAGAAGAACAAAAATCCCCAGCTAACCTTTTAAGTGGAATCCATCTTCAAGACTGAACCATACGTGGATGTTATCCTTGCATGGATTTCATGATCCAGCCTTGTCAGGATGTCTTGGCTGTAAACGGTGAGCAGCCACTTGCAGCTTGGCACCACTGTGGGCTCTGGGGGTTCCTGGAACTTTATTTGCAACACCCCGGGACGTTTGAGGAAGTCCACGCATTGGGTGGTGTACCACGCGGGCCATATACGTTGGAGCCACTCCTCGCTGTGGTTCTCACGCAGCTGTTTAATGACCCGCGTGGGACTGTTGCCTAGGCCACGCTCAGGCAGGAGCCGAATGACTCTCATGTCACAGGCATACCTTAGGAAGAGCAAAATACACACATTCATATATTTTACATATTTGATTTGTAAAGTATTTGCAAACATATGTGGTGATGGTCTATCAACTGGGTGTGGAATTAAAGTGTACTTACTTCCGCGTGAGGATGACCCGAAATTCAGAGCGATGGCCCAGATCCAGCTGTTGCAGGATGGTCTGACTCCAGGACACATGCGAGGCTTGGTACAGATGAGGGTTTCTGTGACCATGTTGTACATCCTATCGATGTCCAGAACCTGCCGTGCCCTTTTGTGCAGACCGCCTCCAGTCAGCTGATGCTGACCGCAGGCAGAATTGGGACAGACAGCCTTTATCTTCCAAAGCTTGTATGGCATCCACAGCAACAGAGCATGACTAAAAAATCTGTCTGGAGCTGGAGCCTGCTTGTAGATAAGTGCTGGCTGTGGTGGGTAATACCAGAGCCGTAGGTCGTCTCGAAGCTCTGGTTTTCCCTTGGACCCCGTTTTGAAAAGCCTGCTGGCAATCCACCTGTGATCCTCTGGCGGCAAGGTCTCCGGCCACAAACGATGCAGTCGAACTGCAGATGGAGCTTGCAATGATGCCCCGGAAGGAGCAGTCTGTGAAGGAAAAAGAAAAAAAAACATTTAGTCTAACGGGTCATTTATTTAATTAGCGCTTTATCTATCCAAGACTACCCTCACATTAAATAGAAAATATTGGATGTCAAATACGTACTTAGGATTTACATTTGTTCCAAATGTTTTTAGAATTGTGTCAGCTGCAAGCGCTATTTTGTGCAACTCTAGTGAGTTGTGAAAGTTAATATGAAAAATAAATTATTTTAGACCAATAGAATTTGAAATTGCTTACCGAGACAATACCGCAAGACTCAGGACTAGTCACATCTGCAGTGGTTCTGGGGACAGAGGCTGGAACTCCAGGATCTTGTGTCTGTAAAATCATGCAGTGAAATATAATAGATTTTGTTTGTATAACAAGAGAAACAGTCAAACATACCTGTCCAATAATTGTAATTCATCCTGGATGGAATTATACAATGCTGTTCAAAAGTCTGGGGTCAGTAAGTTTATTTTATGTTTTTATAAACCCTATTTACTACTAACCCTAACCCTAAGAGTATATAGTACTGTTATTACGTCATTATGTTAAGATTTCCTTGAATACAAAATATGTGTGCAGAGGAAAGTGCACAGGAGTGGAGTGTGTATTCATAGAATGCAATGTGGATTATGCCAGTACTTACAGAGACAGTGCATAGTGCTCGGTGTAGGGGCACTGGACACCGCTGCGCTGGGTGGGTCAACCTGAGATGGTCTCCTAGCCACACTTAGATTTGGCTTTGCAGTAGAAATGTGGGACCCACCAAATCTTGGCTTGGTAAACTAAAATAGGACAAAACAATTTCAACTCAATGACTAAATAAGCTGTAACAGCACAGTGGCAAACAATAATTGCATTTTTGGTAAATGAGAAAATATCTGTTGTTTCAATTTACACCCTCTGCTACTTATATAGATTGAAGTAAGCACAGTTAAGAATAGAAAAATGATTGGGAAGGCATTGCTAGAATGTGAGTATTATTGTAATTCAACAGGTACCTTTTAAAAATGACATTGATTCAAAACTAGTTGGCACATAGCTTGTAAGATACAGTGTTTGTTTACTAACAGCATTTATGGTTATACTTGAAAGTAGATGCATGATGACTGAATTAATAATACATGTATTAATAAAAATGTTATTACCATTGACAAACTAAGTATTATCCTTGATGTCACAGATGCAGTGGGCCGTGGCTGGGGCTGGAGTCGAGGCTGAGGCTGACTGCTCCATCGCCTCCTGTGCTGGTCCAGTAGCGGCAGACTGTTGTTGCTCCACAACCCTTGGTGCTTGACCAGTAGAGACTGTGGCCTGCTTAAGACAACCAAAAAATACATCAGCTTCAATCACTTTTGAATGAGAAACATTTATTCAGTAAGTTATTTTTATTATGTTTTGATACTTGCAACATCTTCACATTGTTACCTTTTGAGTGTGAAAACCACACATACACTTTGGGACCTCTCTGAGCAAGGTCGTCTGGCCGCGAGACTGCATCGGACATCTTTCAATCTGTAAACATTAAGACATGTCATACACAATACATGCATTTCAACTAAACAGGAATGGCAAACTAATTTACTGTCATTTTCCATGACGTGTGTCATATTTATTTTTATTCATGTTCTTTGCAGGGGAGATACAAACTGTAAAATTAGAGAGAAAGAGTGAGGAACATTTCACACAATAACACTTGACGGGGTGTGCATAAGACTGATATGACACCTTCATAATCATGAATATGAAGGAGGGTTTATACATGTTTATGACAACTGTCATTAAGTGTCATTCGCTCAATAAGGACATTTCTAATGCAAATATGACATTGTTTGAGATGTCCTTGTTATGACAACATGACATTAACCAATACATCATAACCTATCAGTGTCATAAGTCAAGTCAAGTCAAGTCACATTTATTTATATAGCGCTTTTCACAATACAGATTGTCTCAAAGCAGCTTCACAGTGATAACATGAAAGTAGTACAACACAGATCAATAATATTGTTAAATATTAAGTAACCCCGACTAAGCAAGCCAAAAGCAAGGCGACAGTGGCAAGGAACCAAAACTCCATCAGATTGGATGGAGAAAAAACCTTGGGAGAACCCAGGCTCAGTCGGGGGCCAGTTCTCCTCTGGCTTACATTCAAATTGTTTATATATAAATATTAAATATAAATATTGTTTATTTATAAAACGGTCTAGTATAACACCCAGGTCTTTTACTGTAGTGGATAAAGTAACAGGACATCCGTCTATATTAAAGTTGTATTGTAAGAGGTTTTGTGAGTAGTTTTTTGGACCAATAAGTAATACCTCCGTTTTATCTGAATTTAATAGCAGAAAATTACGTGTCATCCAGCGTTTTATATCTTTGAGACACTGTCATTTTAGATGAGTTGGTGTTTTCATGTGGTCGTGATGAAATATATAATTGAGTGTCGTCAGCGTAACAGTGGAAATTAATTCCATGTTTTCTTATAATATTACCAAGTGGCAGCATATATATTGAGAACAACAGAGGGCCTAAAACCGATCCATTTACGCTCTAAGTTGCGAGTTTCTCTCTTGATAGCATGCGTAGCACTGTTGTACCATGGTGCTTTAGTTTTCTCTCTAACCTTTTTTAATCTAATTGGTGCAACAATATCTAATGTGCTAGTGAAAATGGTGCTCAAACTGCTAGTCATTTCCTCTAATTCATCTGTTTGTTTGGGTTCACTTAGCAGCTTAGATAGATCAGGTAAGCTATTTGAGAATCCATCTATAGTGGTTGGAAGGATTGTTCTGCCTGGTCTATAACGTGGCGCAACATGACATATTTCAGCAGTACGTATTATGCAAGTCACCATGCAATGATCAGTGACATCATCGCTTTGCGGTATAATATCTATATCAGTTGGAATGGTTCCATATGATATAATTAAATCTAGTGTATGATTTAGACGATGAGTGGGACCACTGACGTTTTGTTTGACCCCAAATGAGTTCAATAAGTCTGTAAATGCAGCCCCTAAAGCATCATTTGTATTATCTACGTGTATGTTAAAATCTCCAGCAATTATTGCTTTATCGACATTCACCAATAGATCCGAGAGAAAGTCTGCGAACTCTTTTCAGCATATGGGCCTGGAGGTCTATATACAGTAGCCAAGGCTAGAGATAATATGGATTTCCTTCTTACATCTAAGAGCGTAACATTTAGCACAAGTACTTCAAATGAATTAAACCTGTGACCTGTTTTCTGAGTAATATTAAAAATATCTTTATAGACTGTTGCAACACCGCTGCCACGACCGATCAGGCGAGGCTCATGTTTATAACAGTATCCTGGCGGAGTAGATTCGTTAAAACCGAAATACTCATTTGGTTTAAGCCAGGTTTCAGTAAGGCACAGAACATCGAAGTTATTATCTGTGACCATTTCATTTACAATTACCGCCTTAGGTGTGAGCGATCTAATGTTTAGAAGACCTAGCTTTAGAAATTGTTTGTGTTCACTGATATTTAGATTTTCTGGTTTAATTACAATAAGATTTTTGCTAGATCCTGCACTAGATTTATTGTTTGGCTTCACTAAACGAGGAATAGACACAGTTTCTATATAATGTTCCACACTATGCATATTAGTTAAGTTTGGACCGCAAAGGCTGTGATTTGGACTTTGACTTACTAGTCATCCGGCGCGTAACGTCTTGGAGATGTTGTCCGACGGCACAGCCGCTCCGATTCGGCTGGGATGGAGTCCATCTGCACGGTACAGCCTGGGTCTCTCCCAAAACAGATGCCAATTATTTACAAAGAGCAGTTTCTGTTCATTACACAATGACATTAACCATTCATTTAATGCAAATAGTCTACTGAACCTTTCCTGTCCTTGTCTGTACGTGGGAAGCGGTCCAGACACGATGATCGCTGCTTTAGGCGCTGTGCTGCGTACCGTCTCGATCAGGCTCCTGTAGTCCCTCTTCAGAACCTCCGTCTGCCGCAGCCTGATGTCGTTCACTCCCGCGTGCAGCACAACAGCTCCGACGCGCTCGTCCCCGTTCAGGATCTCAGGAACCTGTGCAGCGACATCAAGAACACGAGCACCAGGAAAGCAGTGAGTGCGCACCTTACCTTTATCCGAAGTAGCGCGGACATGACGGACCATGGATGTGCCGATGATCACGGCGTCGTCGCGTTCCGGCTCGCGAAGAGGGGAGAAGCGATTCCGGGTGGAGATCTCGAAGACCGGGAGGGGCGGAGAGGCGGCTCTGGTCCTGGCTCGTGTCTTCCGCTGTGTGATCCATGGTCCATGTTGTTGTTTCGGTGCCGGAGTGAATGAAGCCCGAGATGATCGTGTCCTCCTCGGCAGAGTAACATACAGAGTAGACGAAGTCGGAGTCAAAGAGTTAACGTTACTAACCACTGATTTGTGAGCGTCGGAGCGTGATGCTTCAAGCGATGAGCGCCGATCCAACAGCTCGGCTTGCTTCACCAGCAGACCACGGATCTGTTTCTCGACGTATTCCAGCTCCTGCTTCACCGTGAAGAGCTCGAATGTGTCTTCACCTGCACTCAGAGGTAATGTTAGACAAGCATCTGATATGTTCGCCATTATAACAGATGAACAGTAAATTAGTAGTGATACTACAACTATCACTACTAATTTAGGACTGAAATGCCGGAAATAACCAGGATTCAGTGAAACGGGTGTAAAATGAGACGGCCAATAGGCGCGAGGCCACGCGTGGAATGCTAGCGGGCTAAAGGCTAGTAGCCGGGATTCGTAAGGTTGGATATAAGTAGCGATATCAAAGCAATCCAATTGTTTTTTATAAGGAATAGTATCGAGGATAAGTTCACATGATATACAAATAGAAAGTGCTTGTTTATAAATAAGTGGTAAAGAAGAAAATCAAGGATTAGTGAAGAAATTCTCCGGAGCTACAAACACAAACAACCGATCGCACGCGCATGCGCAGGACCCTTTTTGTGAATCTGATAAAGTATAGTTGAATTGTAAGGAAAAGAGTTTGAACTATCTATGTATCTGCACTTTTACAATATGAAATCTCAGCATCGTTCAACAGGACATTTGGCCACTATAGAGGGTAATCGGGCAAATAGTGGGTTCGTGGAACAGGGCATGTGGCTTGTGAGTTGTCAGCCGCGGTCGACGGGACATTTGGCCACTATAGTGGGTAACTGGGCAAATAGTGGGTGAGTGGGATGGGGGCGTGGCTTGTGAGTGGTCAGGGGGGTCACAACAGGACTTTTGGCCACTATAGTGGGTAATCGGAAAAATTGTGGGTTCGTGGGACGGGCGTGGGTGTGGCTCGGGAGTGGTCAGCGGGGGTCGACGGGACATTTGGCCACTATAGTGGGTAATCGGACAAATAATGGGTTTGTGGGACGGGGGCGTGGCTTGGGACCGTTCAATGGGGTCAACGGGACATTTGGCGGCGCTGCTTCTGGGATTCTTGGATTTTGTTGTGCTCCCGTCGGGCCCCTGGGGGGGTCAGGCCCCCCTGACGTCACACGGGTCATTAGGTCGGCCTGGGAGGTCTTCCACATGTTTGATCTTGCTTTTGTTGAGACCTGGCCTTCATATTAGGATAAGGTTATGGTGATTGTTAATGTTTTACCCTGAAACAACACCGACTGTAATATTTTGATATGATAACTTGATATGATGGTTTGTAGAACTTGCGTTCCACGATGGTACAATGTTGCCTGAGGGCAACAGCTGGATAATAAAAGTTAATTTTTATTAAATATGAAATGTGTAATTCATTAAAAACTTGATAAATATGTTTGTTCAAGTGTTTAGTTAAGTAAATTGGTGTTTTCAATAAATCTTTAATTTTTTTCTTCATGAAAATGTCAAACGTTTCAATTTGTCCATTGTGGTACAATGTTGCCTTGAGGCAACAAACTTTTAATGAATAAATACATTTAAAAAGAATGATAAAGTTTATTGATATTGTTATAGTGTCCAATTTTAAGCAGGAAAAACATAACAAAAACATTTTTTATCACTGATATCATATTGCGTACCATAGAGGGTTAATTACAGTAAATGATACTGACTCACCAGATAGAATGTATTCCTCTATACGATCGGCTTCTCATTCAGAATGCATCAAATTAATCAAACTGCAACTTTTTAATTATTTGTTTCGAAGATTTTCAATCTAAGATTTATAAAACGATCACGACGATCAGATTGCGTCTGCTCTTCTCAATCAAGCTCGTCTCTTTCTGTCATTGCGCATGCTCGTCGACACCCATGGCTCAAATGACAAAGAGCTCTCATTGGTTGATCACCGAGCTTTTATCGAGAATGAATTTGCATATTTATTCATGTCTATTATTTTTTATATTACTCATTTTTTTCCATCACTTATCAAATTTTATTAAGGGGATAGATCACTAAATTGCATGAAAATTAAATGTTCTTTATTTAACCTGTGTTACATATGATAAAACAGGTTTTAATTTTTAAAAATGGTTACCGTCGTTGGGAAATGCAGGCACGGTTAGCACTATAAATACTACTAGGAACCTATGTATTGATTGTGTGTGAGTAGGGTTTGCAATGTTAGGACCTCATTGCACATAGGCTCACAGGCTCGCTGAGGTTAGTTATGCCAAGCACTTCGTGGCATAGATCACGAAGTGTACGTCTTTCCTGGCATCTCAACCCAGTTTTTTTTTTCTTTTCTTTGTGTAACCGAAGAAGTCACTTAGTCCTCCCGGTCAAAAACGGATGAAGCATTACAATTTTACTTTATATTTTCTCCAGGATAACCATTCAAATATATTGTTGTTCTAATATTGTTTTCTGATTATTATTTAGAATTTTTACAGGGTTTTTTTATGATACTTTGCATTAATTATATAATTTTATGAGCTATTTTCCCATTAGAATTATATATATTTGTATTTTATATATTTTTTTTCAATAAGTGCAACATTTCACATCTAAATAGAGTGCCAGCCTAATAAAAAAAAAAAAAGTTCAAGTAGAAGCACGCCATCTAGTGGCTTTAAAAATAGTTACATGTGTGCAATGTCCTGTACCAGCCTGTAAGCTCTTCCTATATAAATACATAGAAAGGCTTTTTTTGTTTGTTTGTTTTTTAGACATGATTTCTCTATCTTATTCGGTTTTTTTTTCTTTTTCTTTTAGATATACATCTAGATATTCTAATAGACTGCTTTATTTTTATTTTTTACGAAATTGTTTAGATAAGTATCAGGTTTTGCATTATGATTACAATCAAACTATAGCATTTGGTAAAAAATTTGTATTTTTTATAAATTTTTATTCAATAAGTAATAAAAACTTCAGAAGGGAACAGCAACAGAAATAAACATAAAATAATGCTAATTAAGTTAATTAGCATATTCTCAGAATTTGCTGTTGCAGTCTTACCAGTTAATACCACATTTTTTGCACATCTAGTGCATGATGCAGAACCCAAACTCAAAACTACTCCGTTTTTAAATTTAACACATTTATTACACTTTTTGAGAAATGTGAGCATATTTACGGCCTTAAAATTATGAAAAGTGAATTTAAGACATGAGGACAGTGGGGAACCCTGGTAATGACGGAATTCCGTCACAGACTCTCTCTCGTAGCGACGGAGTGGAGAAATGTAATCCCTGTATATATGAAGAGTTCAGATGCAAAAGCCTCTAAATGCCATTTGAAATTTTCTTCTTTAATGATAATTTTTATCAAACTTGTATATTTAAGTTCAGTAATTTCACTTAAATAACAATTAATAGGTAATTAATTGTTGATACGGAACTTAATAGGTAACCAGTGTAGAGATGATAAAATCGGTGTTATATGATCATATTTTCTTGACCTAGTAAGAACTCTAGCAGCTGCATTTTGTACTAACTGTAGCTTGTTTATTGAGGATGCAGGACAACCGGATAATAAAGCATTACAGTAATCTAGTCTCGAGGTCATGAATGCGTGAACTAATTTTTCAGCATCAGAAATAGAAAGCATGTTACGTAGCTTAGCAATGTTTCTAAGGTGGAAAAAGGCTGTTCTTGTAACATATGAAATATGATTTTCGAAAGACAAGCTGCGGTCTAGTATAACACCCAGGTCTTTTACTGTAGTGGATAAAGTAACAGGACATCCATCTATATTAAAGTTGTATTGTAAGAGGTTTTGTGAGTAGTTTTTTGGACCAATAAGTAATACCTCCGTTTTATCTGAATTTAATAGCAGGAAATTACGCGTCATCCAGCGTTTTATATCTTTGAGACACTCTGTCATTTTAGATGAGTTAGTGTTTTCATCTGGTCGTGATGAAATATATAATTGAGTGTTGTCAGCATAACAGTGGAAATGAATTCCATGTTTTCTTATAATATTACCAAGTGGCAGCATATATATTGAGAACAGCAGAGGGCCTAAAACCGATCCTTGCGGTACTCCATAGTCTACTGACGTTATCTTTGATTTTTTCCCATTTAAACAGACAAAATGATAACGGTCCGATAAGTACGATCTAAACCAGCTTAATGCCTGTCCCTGGACACCAGTGAATTTTGTAGTCGATCCAAGAGTATTTTATGATCTATAGTGTCGAACGCAGCGCTAAGATCACGTAGGACTAGTATTGAGATACAGCCTTGGTCAGAAGCTAAAAGTAAATCATTTGTAATTTTAACCAGCGCAGTTTCTGTACTATGATGCGGTCTGAATCCTGACTGGAATTTTTCATAGATATCATTTTCTTGCAAAAAAGAGCACAATTGAGCGGACACTACTTTTTCTAGTATTTTGGACATAAATGGAAGATTTGAAATGGGTCTGTAATTTGCCAAGTTATTTGGATCTAGTTGCGGTTTCTTAATGAGAGGTTTTATTACTGCCAGCTTGAATATTTTTGGAACATGACCTAAAGATAAAGACGAGTTAATAATATTGAGGAGAGGCTCTTCCACTACAGGTAATAGTTCTTTTAGTAGTTTAGTGGTTATTGGATCTAATAAACATGTTGTTGGTTTAGATGCAATGATAAGTTTATTTAGCTCCTCCTGTCCTATCGTTGTAAAGCGGTGTAGTTGTTCTAGAGGGGCCAGAATTGAAGCTGAATCATAAGACACCATAGAGGATTGTACATTTATAATTGTGTTTCGGATGCTTTCTATTTTCTCATTGAAGTAATTCATAAAATCATTACTACTAAACTGTAACGGTATATTTTGCTCCGGTGATGTCTGTTTATTTGTTAGTCTAGCCACGGTGTTAAATAAAAACCTTGGATTATTTTGGTTATTTTCGATTCGTTTGCGGAGATGCTCAGCCCTGGCTGTTTTTAGTGTCTTTTTATAACGTGACATACTTTCCACGCAATTCTAAAGACCTCTCAATAAGTTTGTTTCCATTTACGCTCTAAGTTGCGAGTTTCTCTCTTGATAGCATGCGTAGCACTGTTGTACCATGGTGCAACAATATCTAATGTGCTAGTGAAAATGGTGCTCAAACTGCTAGTCATTTCCTCTAATTCATCTGTTTGTTTGGGTTCACTTAGCAGCTTAGATAGATCAGGTAAGCTATTTGAGAATCCATCTATAGTGGTTGGAAGGATTGTTCTGCCTGGTCTATAACTGTCACGATCACCAGTTGGAGTGCCCCAGAGAATCACCAGAGGGTACTCCACATCAGAACTGATCACTTCACCAGAACTCCGTTTCCCATAATGCCTCATCCCTGTGACTGATTACACGCACACCTGCACCTCATTTCAGACTGCCTATATAAGCCACACTCAAACAAGGACTCTTTGCGAAGTATGGGCTCTATGCACGGCGTTATTTCCGGTGAAGGATTAAGGATGCTCGATAACTTCCGCCGATCATAGAGTCCAATGCAATACCGAGAATTTATATTGAATTTTATACTCCATGGTTATACTAATGAAACGTTAGTCACAAAAACAGATAAAACAGACACCCCTCGTTGTGTTTATGCTTCTTTTTAAAATTATATTAAATAAACATAACTATATATAAAATTACATCTAAACGTATGTACGTTTCGTTTCAAAGACGGGAGGACAGTAAATATTGAAGACTCTGCCATAATCCCGTTTTCTCCGGTTTTCCTCCGCTTTAATCTACACAACCGGAAATGGACGAGCATCCTTATGTCAAATGCGGAACTTATGCGTGCATATAGCCCATTGCATTGCCACGGCTTGTAATTTCTGAGCGTGTATTCTGTCACAGGGATGAGGCATTATGGGAAACGGAGTTCTGGTGAAGTGATCAGTTCTGATGTGGAGTGCCCTCTGGTGATTCTCTGGGGCACTCCAACTGGTGATTGTGACAGTAACGTAGCGCAACATGACATATTTCAGCAGTACGTATTATGCAAGTCACTATGCAATGATCAGTGACATCATCGCTTTGCGGTATAATATCTATATCAGTTGGAATGGTTCCATATGATATAATTAAATCTAGTGTATGATTTAGACGATGAGTGGGACCACTGACGTTTTGTTTGACCCCAAATGAGTTCAATAAGTCTGTAAACGCAGCCCCTAAAGCATCATTTGTATTATCTACGTGTAAGTTAAAATCTCCAGCAATTATTGCTTTATCGACATTCACCAATAGATCCGAGAGAAAGTCTGCGAACTCTTTTCAGCATATGGGCCTGGAGGTCTATATACAGTAGCCAAGGCTAGAGATAATATGGATTTCCTTCTTACATCTAAGAGCGTAACATTTAGCACAAGTACTTCAAATGAATTAAACCTGTGACCTGTTTTCTGAGTAATATTAAAAATATCTTTATAGTTTGTTGCAACACCGCTGCCACGACCGATCAGGCGAGGCTCATGTTTATAACAGTATCCTGGCGGAGTAGATTCGTTGAGACCGAAATACTCATTTGGTTTAAGCCAGGTTTCAGTAAGGCACAGAACATCGAAGTTATTACCTGTGACCATTTCATTTACAATTACCGCCTTAGGTGTGAGCGATCTAATGTTTAGAAGACCTAGCTTTAGAAATTGTTTTTGTTTCAATTTCAATTTCAATTTATTTATAGAGCACAGATAAACACAACTTCCGTTGACCAAAGTGCTGTACAGAGGGAAAAATAAAAATTAAAATACAAACAGCCACAGGGCAATTGCTTCCACATTTAGCTTGCATATGACAGGTCAAATAAAAACGTCTTTAATCTCACTTTAAAGATGTGTAGGGTTGGTGCAGCTCTGATTTCTGGGGAAAGGCTGTTCCAGAGTCTAGGAGCGGCACTAGAGAAAGCCCGGTCTCCTCTAGTCTTCAGTTTTGTTCTCGGAGCCACCAGAAGGCCTAGGTTCGCCGACCTAAGAGCTCTAGGTGGTTGGTGAACAGTCAATAGGTCTGTGAGGTATGATGGAGCCATCCCGTTTAGCGCCTTGTATACTAATAATAAAACTTTAAAAGTGATTCTATGGCGCACTGGTAACCAGTGCAGAGTCTTGAGGACAGGAGTTATGTGTTCTCGTTTTCGAGTTCCTGTCAGAACTCTTGCAGCGGCATTCTGGACTATTTGGAGGCGATTGATGGATGACTCACTGATCCCCATATAAATTGAATTACAATAGTCCAGTCTGGTAGAAATAAAAGCATGTACAACTTTTTCTAAATTCGAGACTGATAGTATAGACTTAATTTTTGCCAGGGTACGAAGCTGGTAAAAGCTTGATTTCACCACTTGATTAACCTGTCTATCCAGCTTTAAGCTACTGTCCAATATCACTCCCAGGTTTTTAACATAAGGTTTAACATATGGTGTTAGGATGCCCAGATTTATATTTGTAGTATCATGTACACTGGAAGGTGTAAACACTACAACCTCAGTCTTGTTTTCATTCAAACTTAAAAAATTTTGCGACAACCATGCTTTCACATCCTCAAGGCAGTTGGCCATCTTGTCTAGAGTCATTCTGTGGTTAAGAGGAAAGTACATTTGAGTGTCATCTGCATAGCAGTGATAGTTCAAATCATATTTTCTAAAGATAGTACTCAACGGAAGCATGTATAAAGAGAACAACATGGGAGCCAGTGTGGAGCCTTGAGGAATTCCACATGTTAACTTTACTGGTGCAGATCGGTAGCTATTAATATTGACTGAAAAACTCCTGTTAGTAAGGTAAGAATGAAACCACTGTAAGACTGGGCCTCTAATGCCTACTATATGTTCTAACCGTGATAGCAGGACATTGTGGTCAATCGTATCAAATGCAGCACTTAAATCCAGGAGTATCAGTACTACCGAATGTCCAGAGTCAGTGGCCAAAAATATGTCATTAAGTACCTTCACAAGAGCGGTTTCTGTAGAATGGAATTTTTTAAAACCAGATTGGAATATATCGTAAATTTTGTTTTCATTTAAAAACGTTTCAAGTTGACATAGAACTACTTTATCCAAGATTTTAGTTACAAATGGGAGATGTGAGATAGGTCTAAAATTTGATAGATTGGAAGAGTCTAAATTTGGCCTCTTTAGTATGGGTTGCACAGATGCATGTTTTAAACGCTCACTTGTTCACTGATATTTAGATTTTCTGGTTTAATTACAATAAGATTTTTGCTAGATCCTGCACTAGATTTATTGTTTGGCTTCACTAAACGAGGAATAGACACAGTTTCTATATAATGTTCCACACTATGCATATTAGTTAAGTTTGGACTTTGACTTACTAGTCATCTGGCGCGTAACGTCTTGGAGATGTTGTCCGACAGCACAGCCGCTCCGATTCGGCTGGGATGGAGTCCATCTGCACGGTACAGCCTGGGTCTCTCCCAAAACAGATGCCAATTATTTACAAAGAGCAATTTCTGTTCATTACACAATGACATTAACCATTCATTTAATGCAAATAGTCTACTGAACCTTTCCTGTCCTTGTCTGTACGTGGGAAGCGGTCCAGACACGATGATCGCTGCTTTAGGCGCTGTGCTGCGTACCATCTCGATCAGGCTCCTGTAGTCCCTCTTCAGAACCTCCGTCTGCCGCAGCCTGATGTCGTTCGCTCCCGCGTGCAGCACAACAGCTCCGACGCGCTCGTCCCCGTTCAGGATCTCAGGAACCTGTGCAGCGACATCAAGAACACGAGCACCAGGAAAGCAGTGAGTGCGCACCTTACCTTTATCCGAAGTAGCGCGGACATGACGGACCATGGATGTGCCGATGATCACGGCGTCGTCGCGTTCCGGCTCGCAAAGAGGGGAGAAGCGATTCCGGGTGGAGATCTCGAAGACCGGGAGGGGCGGAGAGGCGGCTCTGGTCCTGGCTCGTGTCTTCCGCTGTGTGATCCATGGTCCATGTTGTTGTTTCGGTGCCGGAGTGAATGAAGCCCGAGATGATCGCGTCCTCCTGGGCAGAGTAACATACGGAGTAGACGAAGTCGGAGTCAAAGAGTTAACGTTACTAACCACTGATTTGTGAGCGTCGGAGCGTGATGCTTCAAGCGATGAGCGCCGATCCAACAGCTCGGCTTGCTTCACCAGCAGACCACGGATCTGTTTCTCGACGTATTCCAGCTCCTGCTTCACCGTGAAGAGCTCGAATGTGTCTTCACCTGCACTCAGAGGTAATGTTAGACAAGCATCTGATATGTTCGCCATTATAACAGATGAACAGTAAATTAGTAGTGATACTACTACAACTATCACTACTAATTTAGGACTCAAATGCCGGAAATAACCAGGATTCAGTGAAACGGGTGTAAAATGAGACGGCCAATAGGCGCGAGGCCACGCGTGGAATGCTAGCGGGCTAAAGGCTAGTAGCCGGGATTCGGAAGGTTGGATATAAATAGCGATATCAAAGCAATCCAATTGTTTTTTATAAGGAATAGTATCGAGGATAAGTTCACATGATATAAAAATAGAAAGTGCTTGTTTATAAATAAGTGGTAAAGAAGAAAATCAAGGATTAGTGAAGAAATTCTCCGGAGCTACAAACACAAACAACCGAACGCACGCGCATGCGCAAGACCCTTTTTGTGAATCTGATAAAGTATAGTTGAATTGTAAGGAAAAGAGTTTGAACTATCTATGTATCTGCACTTTTACAATATGAAATCTCAGCATGGTTCAACAGGACATTTGGCCACTATAGAGGGTAATCGGGCAAATAGTGGGTTCGTGGAACAGGGCATGTGGCTTGTGAGTTGTCAGCCGCGGTCGACGGGACATTTGGCCACTATAGTGGGTAATTGGGCAAATAGTGGGTGAGTGGGATGGGGGCGTGGCTTGTGAGTGGTCAGGGGGATCACAACAGGACTTTTGGCCACTATAGTGGGTAATCGGAAAAATTGTGGGTTCGTGGGACAGGGCGTGGGTGTGGCTTGGGAGTGGTCAGCGGGGGTCGACGGGACATTTGGCCACTATAGTGGGTAATCGGACAAATAATGGATTTGTGGGACGGGGCGTGGCTTGGGACCGTTCAATGGGGTCAACGGGACATTTGGCGGTGCTGCTTCTGGGATTCTTGGATTTTGGGGTGCTCCTGTCGGGCCCCTGGGGGGGGGTCAGGCCCCCCTGACCTCACACGGGTCATTAGGTCGGCCTGGGAGGTCTTCCACATGTCTGATCTTGCTTTTGTTGAGACCTGGCCTTAATATTAGGATAAGGTTATGGTGATTGTTAATGTTTTACCCTGAAACAACACCGACTGTAATATTTTGATATGATAACTTGATATGATGGTTTGTAGAACTTGCGTTCCACGATGGTACAATGTTGCCTGAGGGCAACAGCTGGATACTAAAAGTTAATTTTTATTAAATATGAAATGTGTAATTCATTAAAAACTTGATAAATATGTTTGTTCAAGTGTTTAGTTAAGTAAATTGGTGTTTTCAATAAATCTTTAATTTTTTTCTTCATGAAAATGTCAAACGTTTCAATTTGTCCATTGTGGTAGGCTACAATGTTGCCTTGAGGCAACAAACTTTTAATGAATAAAATACATTTTAAAAGAATGATAAAGTTTATTGATATTGTTATAGTGTCCAATTTTAAGCAGGAAAAACATAACAAAAACATTTTTTATCACTGATATCATATTGCGTACCATAGAGGGCAGTGGCGGCTGGTGAAAATTATTGTAGGGGGGGCTGAATAAGAGGGGGGTCTGGGGGTTCCCCCCCAGAAAATTTTGAATTTAGTAGATGTGATTTCCTGCATTCTGGTGCATTTTAGGCCTTAGGCCATGCCCTTACCTATACCAATAAAATAACTTAAACCAGTCAATACCAATGGTCAAATAATACAATAATAATAATAACAGTTTGACAGTTAATGATAATGAACAAGTTGCATGTTTATTATGCTCTGTGTGCTGACAGAAAAAGTGCAAACGCATAATATTGATAAATTATAATAAAGGTAATACAAAAAAAAAAAAAGGTAATACAACAATCTAGTTTAATCAATCCCCAGCTGTAGACTACATATTTTTGACAAATTGACAATTGGATAATGGATAACAATGTGTTGATACTAGAGAAAGAGAGAGAGAAAAGGCTCTGAAAGAGAGGGTGGGACAACATTCTTGATTGTAACACCCAAGTATGAGAAGAAAGTTGATTTTAACTAGTATGAAACACAGTAATCTAGCTCAGAACTTAAAAACATCAAAAACAAAGCAAACACACAGGTATTAATATTCCTATAACTATTTTAATATCAAATGTGTGTGAAACAGTGTTTATGTGTGTGTGAGTGAGTGAGTGAGTGAGTGACAGAGCGACTAACTTTACATTATTTCCACTCGACGTCACTGGCGCTGCCATTCTTCTCTCATCTGAGGTAAAAAAAATGTCCCGTGGTGCGCGTGCACGGTGCACTCCCCTAATCTGATACTGTGGGCGATATTTTCAGCGCCCCCAAACCATAAAATTTGACGGCGCTGATTGGCGAAATATAAACTTTTTTGCATAGCAACCGGGGAACCATTGGCTTAAATTCCAGCACTGTGGGGCTGAGCGAACTGGCGCCCTGAGAAGACAGCCTATTGGCTATACTACTACACCAACATGATAAAAGTAACGAAAGTGAATGCAAATATCATTCTGGTGAGTTCAAAACACTTTTCAAAGTAAAACCATTATTAGCATATAATTAACAAAGATTATTTTTCAAAATGATAAATTATAATATATATTAAAAAAACAGACAGACAGGTCGGAGGGAGGGCGGCGCCCCAGCGCCCTCTATGGGCGAGCCGCCCCTGATAGAGGGTTAATTACAGTAAATGATACTGACTCACCAGATAGAATGTATTCCTCTATACGATCGGCTTCTCATTCAGAATGCATCAAATTAATCAAACTGAAACTTTTTAATTATTTGTTTCGAAGATTTTCAATCTAAGATTTATAAAACGATCACGACGATCAGATTGCGTCTGCTCTTCTCAATCAAGCTCGTCTCTTTCTGTCATTGCGCATGCTCGTCGACACCCATGGCTCAAATGACAAAGAGCTCTCATTGGTTGATCACCGAGCTTTTATCGAGAATGAATTTGCATATTTATTCATGTCTATTATTTTTTATATTACTCATTTTTTTCCATCACTTATCAAATTTTATTAAGGGGATAGATCACTAAATTGCATGAAAATTAAATGTTCTTTATTTAACCTGTGTTACATATGATAAAACAGGTTTTAATTTTTAAAAATGGTTACCGTCGTTGGGAAATGCAGGCACGGTTAGCACTATAAATACTACTAGGAACCTATGTATTGATTGTGTGTGAGTAGGGTTTGCAATGTTAGGACCTCATTGCACATAGGCTCGCTGAGGTTAGTTATGCCAAGCACTTCGTGGCATAGATCACGAAGTGTACGTCTTTCCTGGCATCTCAACCCAGTTTTTTTTTCTTTTCTTTATGTAACCGAAGAAGTCACTTAGTCCTCCCGGTCAAAAACGGATGAAGCATTACAATTTTACTTTATTTTTTCTCCAGGATAACCATTCAAATATATTGTTGTTCTATTATTGTTTTCTGATTATTATTTAGAATTTTTACAGGGTTTTTTTTATGATACTTTGCATTAATTATATAATTTTATGAGCTATTTTCCCATTAGAATTATATATATTTGTATTTTATATATTTTTTTTCAATAAGTGCAACATTTCACATCTAAATAGAGTGCCAGCCTAATAAAAAAAAAAATGTTCAAGTAGAAGCACGCCATCTAGTGGCTTTAAAAATAGTTACATGTGTGCAATGTCCTGTACCAGCCTGTAAGCTCTTCCTATATAAATACATAGAAAGGCTTTTTTTTGTTTGTTTGTTTTTTAGACATGATTTCTCTATCTTATTCGTTTTTTTTTTTTTTTCTTTTAGATATACATCTAGATATTCTAAAAGACTGCTTTATTTTTATTTTTTACGAAATTGTTTAGATAAGTATCAGGTTTTGCATTATGATTACAATCAAACTATAGCATTTGGTAAAAAATTTGTATTTTTTATAAATTTTTATTCAATAAGTAATAAAAACTTCAGAAGGGAACAGCAACAGAAATAAACATAAAATAATGCTAATTAAGTTAATTAGCATATTCTCAGAATTTGCTGTTGCAGTCTTACCAGTTAATACCACATTTTTTGCACATCTAGTGCATGATGCAGAACCCAAACTCAAAACTACTCCGTTTTTAAATTTAACACATTTATTACACTTTTTGAGAAATGTGAGCATATTTACGGCCTTAAAATTATGAAAAGTGAATTTAAGACATGAGGACAGTGGGGAACCCTGGTAATGACGGAATTCCGTCACAGACTCTCTCTCGTAGCGACGGAGTGGAGAAATGTAATCCCTGTATATATGAAGAGGTCAGATGCAAAAGCCTCTAAATGCCATTTGAAATTTTCTTCTTTAATGATAATTTTTTATCAAACTTGTATATTTAAGTTCAGTAATTTCACTTAAATAACAATTAATAGGTAATTAATTGTTGATACGGAACTTAATAGGTAACCAGTGTAGACATGATAAAATCGGTGTTATATGATCATATTTTCTTGACCTAGTAAGAACTCTAGCAGCTGCATTTTGTACTAACTGTAGCTTGTTTATTGAGGATGCAGGACAACCGGCTAATAAAGCATTACAGTAATCTAGTCTCGAGGTCATGAATGCGTGAACAAATTTTTCAGCATCAGAAATAGAAAGCATGTTACGTAGCTTAGCAATGTTTCTAAGGTGGAAAAAGGCTGTTCTTGTAACATATGAAATATGATTTTCGAAAGACAAGCTGCGGTCTAGTATAACACCCAGGTCTTTTACTGTAGTGGATAAAGTAACAGGACATCCGTCTATATTAAAGTTGTATTGTAAGAGGTTTTGTGAGTAGTTTTTTGGACCAATAAGTAATACCTCCGTTTTATCTGAATTTAATAGCAGAAAATTCCGCGTCATCCAGTGTTTTATATCTTTGAGACACTCTGTCATTTTAGATGAGTTAGTGTTTTCATCTGGTCGTGATGAAATATATAATTGAGTGTCATCAGCGTAACAGTGGAAATGAATTCCATGTTTTCTTATAATATTACCAAGTGGCAGCATATATATTGAGAACAGCAGAGGGCCTAAAACCGATCCTTGTGGTACTCCATAGTCTACTGACGTTATCTTTGATTTTTTCCCATTTAAACAGACAAAATGATAACGGTCCGATAAGTACGATCTAAACCAGCTTAATGCCTGTCCCTGGACACCAGTGAAGTTTTGTAGTCGATCCAAGAGTATTTTATGATCTATAGTGTTGAACGCAGCGCTAAGATCAAGTAGGACTAGTATTGAGATACAGCCTTGGTCAGAAGCTAAAAGTAAATCATTTGTAATTTTAACCAGCGCAGTTTCTGTACTATGATGCGGTCTGAATCCTGACTGGAATTTTTCATAGATATAATTTTCTTGCAAAAAAGAGCACAATTGAGCGGACACTACTTTTTCTAGTATTTTGGACATAAATGGAAGATTTGAAATGGGTCTGTAATTTGCCAAGTTATTTGTATCTAATTGCGGTATCTTAATGAGCGGTTTTATTACTGCCAGCTTGAATATTTTTGGAACATGACCTAAAGATAAAGACGAGTTAATAATATTGAGGAGAGGCTCTTCCACTACAGGTAATAGTTCTTTTAGTAGTTTAGTGGTTATTGGATCTAATAAACATGTTGTTGGTTTAGATGCAATGATAAGTTTATTTAGCTCCTCCTGTCCTATCGTTGTAAAGCGGTGTAGTTGTTCTAGAGGGGCCAGAATTGAAGCTGAATCATAAGACACCATAGAGGATTGTACATTTATAATTGTGTTTCGGATGCTTTCTATTTTCTCATTGAAGTAATTCATAAAATCATTACTACTAAACTGTAACGGTATATTTTGCTCCAGTGATGTCTGTTTATTTGTTAGTCTAGCCACGGTGTTAAATAAAAACCTTGGATTATTTTGGTTATTTTCGATTCGTTTGCGGAGATGCTCAGCCCTGGCTGTTTTTAGTGTCTTTTTATAACGTGACATACTTTCCACGCGATTCTAAAGACCTCTCAATTAGTTTGTTTCCATTTACGCTCTAAGTTGCGAGTTTCTCTCTTGATAGCATGCGTAGCACTGTTGTACCATGGTGCAACAATATCTAATGTGCTAGTGAAAATGGTGCTCAAACTGCTAGTCATTTCCTCTAATTCATCTGTTTGTTTGGGTTCACTTAGCAGCTTAGATAGATCAGGTAAGCTATTTGAGAATCCATCTATAGTGGTTGGAAGGATTGTTCTGCCTGGTCTATAACTGTCACGATCACCAGTTGGAGTGCCCCAGAGAATCACCAGAGGGTACTCCACATCAGAACTGATCACTTCACCAGAACTCCGTTTCCCATAATGCCTCATCCCTGTGACTGATTACACGCACACCTGCACCTCATTTCAGACTGCCTATATAAGCCACACTCAAACAAGGACTCTTTGCGAAGTATGGGCTCTATGCACGGCGTTATTTCCGGTGAAGGATTAAGGATGCTCGATAACTTCCGCCGATCATAGAGTCCAATGCAATACCGAGAATTTATATTGAATTTTATACTCCATGGTTATACTAATGAAACGTTAGTCACAAAAACAGATAAAACAGACACCCCTCGTTGTGTTTATGCTTCTTTTTAAAATTATATTAAATAAACATAACTATATATTAAATTACATCTAAACGTATGTACGTTTCGTTTCAAAGACGGGAGGACAGTAAATATTGAAGACTCTGCCATAATCCCGTTTTCTCCGGTTTTCCTCCGCTTTAATCTACACAACCGGAAATGGACGAGCATCCTTATGTCAAATGCGGAACTTATGCGTGCATATAGCCCATTGCATTGCCACGGCTTGTAATTTCTGAGCGTGTATTCTGTCACAGGGATGAGGCATTATGGGAAACGGAGTTCTGGTGAAGTGATCAGTTCTGATGTGGAGTGCCCTCTGGTGATTCTCTGGGGCACTCCAACTGGTGATTGTGACAGTAACGTGGCGCAACATGACATATTTCAGCAGTACGTATTATGCAAGTCACCATGCAATGATCAGTGACATCATCGCTTTGCGGTATAATATCTATATCAGTTGGAATGGTTCCATATGATATAATTAAATCTAGTGTATGATTTAGACGATTAGTGGGACCACTGACGTTTTGTTTGACCCCAAATGAGTTCAATAAGTCTGTAAACGCAGCCCCTAAAGCATCATTTGTATTATCTACGTGTAAGTTAAAATCTCCAGCAATTATTGCTTTATCGACATTCACCAATAGATCCGAGAGAAAGTCTGCGAACTCTTTTCAGCATATGGGCCTGGAGGTCTATATACAGTAGCCAAGGCTAGAGATAATATGGATTTCCTTCTTACATCTAAGAGCGTAACATTTAGCACAAGTACTTCAAATGAATTAAACCTGTGACCTGTTTTCTGAGTAATATTAAAAATATCTTTATAGTTTGTTGCAACACCGCTGTCACGACCGATCAGGCGAGGCTCATGTTTATAACAGTATCCTGGCGGAGTAGATTGGTTGAGACCGAAATACTCATTTGGTTTAAGCCAGGTTTCAGTAAGGCACAGAACATCGAAGTTATTACCTGTGACCATTTCATTTACAATTACCGCCTTAGGTGTGAGCGATCTAATGTTTAGAAGACCTAGCTTTAGAAATTGTTTCTGTTCACTGATATTTAGATTTTCTGGTTTAATTACAATAAGATTTCTGCACTAGATTTATTGTTTGGCTTCACTAAACGAGGAATAGACACAGTTTCTATATAATGTTCCACACTATGCATATTAGTTAAGTTTGGACCACAAAGGCTGTGGTTTGGACTTTGACTTACTAGTCATCTGGCGCGTAACGTCTTGGAGATGTTGTCCGACAGCACAGCCGCTCCGATTCGCCTGGGATGGAGTCCATCTGCACGGTACAGCCTGGGTCTCTCCCAAAACAGATGCCAATTATTTACAAAGAGCAGTTTCTGTTCATTACACAATGACATTAACCATTCATTTAATGCAAATAGTCTACTGAACCTTTCCTGTCCTTGTCTGTACGTGGGAAGCGGTCCAGACACGATGATCGCTGCTTTAGGCGCTGTGCTGCGTACCGTCTCGATCAGGCTCCTGTAGTCCCTCTTCAGAACCTCCGTCTGCCGCAGCCTGATGTCGTTCACTCCCGCGTGCAGCACAACAGCTCCGACGTGCTCGTCCCCGTTCAGGATCTCAGGAACCTGTGCAGCGACATCAAGAACACGAGCACCAGGAAAGCAGTGAGTGCGCACCTTACCTTTATCCGAAGTAGCGCGGACATGACGGACCATGGATGTGCCGATGATCACGGCGTCGTCGCGTTCCGGCTCGCGAAGAGGGGAGAAGCGATTCCGGGTGGAGATCTCGAAGACCGGGAGGGGCGGAGAGGCGGCTCTGGTCCTGACTCGTGTCTTCCGCTGTGTGATCCATGGTCCATGTTGTTGTTTCGGTGCCGGAGTGAATGAAGCCCGAGATGATCGCGTCCTCCTGGGCAGAGTAACATACGGAGTAGACGAAGTCGGAGTCAAAGAGTTAACGTTACTAACCACTGATTTGTGAGCGTAGGAGCGTGATGCTTCAAGCGATGAGCGCCGATCCAACAGCTCGGCTTGCTTCACCAGCAGACCACGGATCTGTTTCTCAACGTATTCCAGCTCCTGCTTCACCCTGAAGAGCTCGAATGTGTCTTCACCTGCACTCAGAGGTAATGTTAGACAAGCATCTGATATGTTCGCCATTATAACAGATGAACAGTAAATTAGTAGTGATTACTAATGATTACTACAACTATCACTACTAATTTAGGACTGAAATGCCGGAAATAACCAGGATTCAGTGAAACGGGTGTAAAATGAGACGGCCAATAGGCGCGAGGCCACGCGTCGAATGCTAGCGGGCTAAAGGCTAGTAGCCGGGATTCGGAAGGTTGGATATAAGTAGAGATATCAAAGCAATCCAGTTGTTTTTTATAAGGAATAGTATCGAGGATAAGTTCACATGATATAAAAATAGAAAGTTCACCGGAGCTACAAACACAAACAACCAAACGCACGCGCATGCGCAGGACCCTTTTTGTGAATCTGATAAAGTATAGTTGAATTGTAAGGAAAAGAGTTTGAACTATCTATGTATCTGCACTTTTACAATATGAAATCTCAGCATGGTTCAACAGGACATTTGGCCACTATAGAGGGTAATCGGGCAAATAGTGGGTTCGTGGAACAAGGGCATGTGGCTTGTGAGTTGTCAGCCGCGGTCGACGGGACATTTGGCCACTATAGTGGGTAATTGGGCAAATAGTGGGTGAGTGGGATGGGGGCGTGGCTTGTGAGTGGTCAGGGGGAGTCACAACAGGACTTTTGGCCACTATAGTAGGTAATCGGAAAAATTGTGGGTTCGTGGGACGGGCGTGGGTGTGGCTCGGGAGTGGTCAGCGGGGGTCGACGGGACATTTGGCCATAGTGGGTAATCGGACAAATAATGTTTTACCCTGAAACAACACCGACTGTAATATTTTGATATGATAACTTGATATTGATGGTTTGTAGAACTTGCGTTCCACGATGGTACAATGTTGCCTGAGGGCAACAGCTGGATAATAAATGTTAATTTTTATTAAATATGAAATGTGTAATTCATTAAAAACTTGATAAATATGTTTGTTCAAGTGTTTAGTTAAGTAAATTGATGTTTTCAATAAATCTTTAATTTTTTTCTTAATGAAAATGTCAAATGTTTCAATTTGTCCATTGTCGTACAATGTTGCCTTGTGGCAACAAACTTTTAATGAATAAATATATTTAAAAACAATGATAAAGTTTATTGATATTGTTATAGTGTCCAATTTTAAGCAGGAAAAACATAACAAAAACATTTTTTATCACTGATATCATATTGCGTACCATAATTACAGTAAATGATACTGACTCACCAGAATGTATTCCTCTATACGATCGGCTTCTCATTCAGAAAGCATCAAATTAATCAAACTGCAACTTTTTAATTATTTGTTTCGAAGATTTTCAATCTAAGATTTATAAAACGATCACGACGATCAGATTGCGTGAGTCCGCTCTTCTCAATCAAGCTCGTCTCTTTCTGTCATTGCGCATGCTCGTCGACACCCATGGCTCAAATGACAAAGAGCTCTCATTGGTTGATCACCGAGCTTTTATCGAGAATGAATTTGCATATTTATTCATGTCTATTATTTTTTATATTACTCATTTTTTTCCATCACTTATCAAATTTTATTAAGGGGATAGATCACTAAATTGCATGAAAATTAAATGTTCTTTATTTAACCTGTGTTACATATGATAAAACAGGTTTTAATTTTTAAAAATGGTTACCGTCGTTGGGAAATGCAGGCACGGTTAGCACTATAAATACTACTAGGAACCTATGTATTGATTGTGTGTGAGTAGGGTTTGCAATGTTAGGACCTCATTGCACATAGGCTCACAGGCTCGCTGAGGTTAGTTATGCCAAGCACTTCGTGGCATAGATCACGAAGTGTACGTCTTTCCTGGCATCTCAACCCAGTTTTTTTTTTCTTTTCTTTGTGTAACCGAAGAAGTCACTTAGTCCTCCCGGTCAAAAACGGATGAAGCATTACAATTTTACTTTAATTTTTCTCCAGGATAACCATTCAGTAAGGGTTAATGCCCGACGAGGTGTCCATTGTCAGGTTTTAATGGACGACGGCGAGGCGTAAACCGGCCGACGCGCAGCGGAGGACGGTTGCCTCCGCCGAAGTCCATTAAAACCTGACAATGGACACCTCGGAGGGCATTAACCCGCTTATACCATGGTCACTTGCCAAATAAAACATTAGTTTATATTTTAATTAGGCTAAATCTAGTTTTTACAAATAATAACTTGCCTTGCCTGCCTGAGTGTTTATTTAGCAACCGGAGATATATAGTCCGCTTAGTTCGTATCCCTCCAGGTTCACAAATGCATTTTTTTTTCATGAAACACAAAGGTAGGCATAGTTTTTTTTTTTTATTACTCATAAAACAATTAATCAAACAACAATAAAAAAAAACAATTAGCTCTGATCTCCAGCTATTCGCGCTTAACGTTATAGAGGGCAATAAATTAATCAGATCAAAGAGAGGGTAATTTTCCTCAGGCTCCTTAGGCTTGAAACGCTGTAACGTTCAGCCTTCTCCTGCCTTGGTTGTCTGGACAGCTGCGTAAAACTCCCGCAGGGTCTCATTCAGGGGTGCATTTCCCGAAAGCATCGTTATCCAACTATGGTCGCAAGTTACGTCGTTACCAATAGAGTTCAATGGAGCAGAGCAGCAGCGGTGTAATTTTCTCCGTTTTATTTACATTTTTTCTTTCTTCAGCAGCATACCAGTCGTCAAAGTTGCCATATTCTCCATAAATGTTAAAAGAAATAGCACGAAGTCGCTCATTGTATTAGGCTATAATATCTAACGTTAGATGATAGAGCATGTGACTGCCTGTTGCTATGGTTACTCACAGCCGTTGTAGGCAGCGCATTTATTTATTAATTTCGAATGGTAAACAGGCAGTTTCACCAGAACTACTTTACTAGGTGTCCTCTATCACTTTTTAACGGACACCCTGCAGCCAATCAGAATCGAGTATTCACCCAGACCATGGTATAAAATATATTGTTGTTCTATTATTGTTTTCTGATTATTATTTAGAATTTTTACAGGGTTTTTTATGATACTTTGCATTAATTATATAATTTTATGAGCTATTTTCCCATTAGAATTATATATATTTGTATTTTATATATTTTTTTTCAATAAGTGCAACATTTCACATCTAAATAGAGCCAGCCTAATAATAAAAAAAAATGTTCAAGTAGAAGCACGCCATCTAGTGGCTTTAAAAATAGTTACATGTGTGCAATGTCCTGTACCAGCCTGTAAGCTCTTCCTATATAAATACATAGAAAGGCTTTTTTTTGTTTGTTTGTTTTTTAGACATGATTTCTCTATCTTATTCGTTTTTTTTTTTTCTTTTAGATATACATCTAGATATTCTAAAAGACTGCTTTATTTTTATTTTTTACGAAATTGTTTAGATAAGTATCAGGTTTTGCATTATGATTACAATCAAACTATAGCATTTGGTAAAAAATTTGTATTTTTTATAAATTTTTATTCAATAAGTAATAAAAACTTCAGAAGGGAACAGCAACAGAAATAAACATAAAATAATGCTAATTAAGTTAATTAGCATATTCTCAGAATTTGCTGTTGCAGTCTTACCAGTTAATACCACATTTTTTGCACATCTAGTGCATGATGCAGAACCCAAACTCAAAACTACTCCGTTTTTAAATTTAACACATTTATTACACTTTTTGAGAAATGTGAGCATATTTACGGCCTTAAAATTATGAAAAGTGAATTTAAGACATGAGGACAGTGGGGAACCCTGGTAATGACGGAATTCCGTCACAGACTCTCTCTCGTAGCGACGGAGTGGAGAAATGTAATCCCTGTATATATGAAGAGGTCAGATGCAAAAGCCTCTAAATGCCATTTGAAATTTTCTTCTTTAATGATAATTTTTTATCAAACTTGTATATTTAAGTTCAGTAATTTCACTTAAATAACAATTAATAGGTAATTAATTGTTGATACGGAACTTAATAGGTAACCAGTGTAGACATGATAAAATCGGTGTTATATGATCATATTTTCTTGACCTAGTAAGAACTCTAGCAGCTGCATTTTGTACTAACTGTAGCTTGTTTATTGAGGATGCAGGACAACCGGCTAATAAAGCATTACAGTAATCTAGTCTCGAGGTCATGAATGCGTGAACTATTTTTTCAGCATCAGAAATAGAAAGCATGTTACGTAGCTTAGCAATGTTTCTAAGGTGGAAAAAGGCTGTTCTTGTAACATATGAAATATGATTTTCGAAAGACAAGCTGCGGTCTAGTATAACACCCAGGTCTTTTACTGTAGTGGATAAAGTAACAGGACATCCGTCTATATTAAAGTTGTATTGTAAGAGGTTTTGTGAGTAGTTTTTTGGACCAATAAGTAATACCTCCGTTTTATCTGAATTTAATAGCAGAAAATTCCGCGTCATCCAGTGTTTTATATCTTTGAGACACTCTGTCATTTTAGATGAGTTAGTGTTTTCATCTGGTCGTGATGAAATATATAATTGAGTGTCATCAGCGTAACAGTGGAAATGAATTCCATGTTTTCTTATAATATTACCAAGTGGCAGCATATATATTGAGAACAGCAGAGGGCCTAAAACCGATCCTTGTGGTACTCCATAGTCTACTGACGTTATCTTTGATTTTTTCCCATTTAAACAGACAAAATGATAACGGTCCGATAAGTACGATCTAAACCAGCTTAATGCCTGTCCCTGGACACCAGTGAAGTTTTGTAGTCGATCCAAGAGTATTTTATGATCTATAGTGTCGAACGCAGCGCTAAGATCAAGTAGGACTAGTATTGAGATACAGCCTTGGTCAGAAGCTAAAAGTAAATCATTTGTAATTTTAACCAGCGCAGTTTCTGTACTATGATGCGGTCTGAATCCTGACTGGAATTTTTCATAGATATAATTTTCTTGCAAAAAAGAGCACAATTGAGCGGACACTACTTTTTCTAGTATTTTGGACATAAATGGAAGATTTGAAATGGGTCTGTAATTTGCCAAGTTATTTGTATCTAATTGCGGTATCTTAATGAGCGGTTTTATTACTGCCAGCTTGAATATTTTTGGAACATGACCTAAAGATAAAGACGAGTTAATAATATTGAGGAGAGGCTCTTCCACTACAGGTAATAGTTCTTTTAGTAGTTTAGTGGTTATTGGATCTAATAAACATGTTGTTGGTTTAGATGCAATGATAAGTTTATTTAGCTCCTCCTGTCCTATCGTTGTAAAGCGGTGTAGTTGTTCTAGAGGGGCCAGAATTGAAGCTGAATCATAAGACACCATAGAGGATTGTACATTTATAATTGTGTTTCGGATGCTTTCTATTTTCTCATTGAAGTAATTCATAAAATCATTACTACTAAACTGTAACGGTATATTTTGCTCCAGTGATGTCTGTTTATTTGTTAGTCTAGCCACGGTGTTAAATAAAAACCTTGGATTATTTTGGTTATTTTCGATTCGTTTGCGGAGATGCTCAGCCCTGGCTGTTTTTAGTGTCTTTTTATAACGTGACATACTTTCCACGCGATTCTAAAGACCTCTCAATTAGTTTGTTTCCATTTACGCTCTAAGTTGCGAGTTTCTCTCTTGATAGCATGCGTAGCACTGTTGTACCATGGTGCAACAATATCTAATGTGCTAGTGAAAATGGTGCTCAAACTGCTAGTCATTTCCTCTAATTCATCTGTTTGTTTGGGTTCACTTAGCAGCTTAGATAGATCAGGTAAGCTATTTGAGAATCCATCTATAGTGGTTGGAAGGATTGTTCTGCCTGGTCTATAACTGTCACAATCACCAGTTGGAGTGCCCCAGAGAATCACCAGAGGGTACTCCACATCAGAACTGATCACTTCACCAGAACTCCGTTTCCCATAATGCCTCATCCCTGTGACTGATTACACGCACACCTGCACCTCATTTCAGACTGCCTATATAAGCCACACTCAAACAAGGACTCTTTGCGAAGTATGGGCTCTATGCACGGCGTTATTTCCGGTGAAGGATTAAGGATGCTCGATAACTTCCGCCGATCATAGAGTCCAATGCAATACCGAGAATTTATATTGAATTTTATACTCCATGGTTATACTAATGAAACGTTAGTCACAAAAACAGATAAAACAGACACCCCTCGTTGTGTTTATGCTTCTTTTTAAAATTATATTAAATAAACATAACTATATATTAAATTACATCTAAACGTATGTACGTTTCGTTTCAAAGACGGGAGGACAGTAAATATTGAAGACTCTGCCATAATCCCGTTTTCTCCGGTTTTCCTCCGCTTTAATCTACACAACCGGAAATGGACGAGCATCCTTATGTCAAATGCGGAACTTATGCGTGCATATAGCCCATTGCATTGCCACGGCTTGTAATTTCTGAGCGTGTATTCTGTCACAGGGATGAGGCATTATGGGAAACGGAGTTCTGGTGAAGTGATCAGTTCTGATGTGGAGTGCCCTCTGGTGATTCTCTGGGGCACTCCAACTGGTGATTGTGACAGTAACGTGGCGCAACATGACATATTTCAGCAGTACGTATTATGCAAGTCACCATGCAATGATCAGTGACATCATCGCTTTGCGGTATAATATCTATATCAGTTGGAATGGTTCCATATGATATAATTAAATCTAGTGTATGATTTAGACGATTAGTGGGACCACTGACGTTTTGTTTGACCCCAAATGAGTTCAATAAGTCTGTAAACGCAGCCCCTAAAGCATCATTTGTATTATCTACGTGTAAGTTAAAATCTCCAGCAATTATTGCTTTATCGACATTCACCAATAGATCCGAGAGAAAGTCTGCGAACTCTTTTCAGCATATGGGCCTGGAGGTCTATATACAGTAGCCAAGGCTAGAGATAATATGGATTTCCTTCTTACATCTAAGAGCGTAACATTTAGCACAAGTACTTCAAATGAATTAAACCTGTGACCTGTTTTCTGAGTAATATTAAAAATATCTTTATAGTTTGTTGCAACACCGCTGTCACGACCGATCAGGCGAGGCTCATGTTTATAACAGTATCCTGGCGGAGTAGATTGGTTGAGACCGAAATACTCATTTGGTTTAAGCCAGGTTTCAGTAAGGCACAGAACATCGAAGTTATTACCTGTGACCATTTCATTTACAATTACCGCCTTAGGTGTGAGCGATCTAATGTTTAGAAGACCTAGCTTTAGAAATTGTTTCTGTTCACTGATATTTAGATTTTCTGGTTTAATTACAATAAGATTTCTGCACTAGATTTATTGTTTGGCTTCACTAAACGAGGAATAGACACAGTTTCTATATAATGTTCCACACTATGCATATTAGTTAAGTTTGGACCACAAAGGCTGTGGTTTGGACTTTGACTTACTAGTCATCTGGCGCGTAACGTCTTGGAGATGTTGTCCGACAGCACAGCCGCTCCGATTCGCCTGGGATGGAGTCCATCTGCACGGTACAGCCTGGGTCTCTCCCAAAACAGATGCCAATTATTTACAAAGAGCAGTTTCTGTTCATTACACAATGACATTAACCATTCATTTAATGCAAATAGTCTACTGAACCTTTCCTGTCCTTGTCTGTACGTGGGAAGCGGTCCAGACACGATGATCGCTGCTTTAGGCGCTGTGCTGCGTACCGTCTCGATCAGGCTCCTGTAGTCCCTCTTCAGAACCTCCGTCTGCCGCAGCCTGATGTCGTTCACTCCCGCGTGCAGCACAACAGCTCCGACGTGCTCGTCCCCGTTCAGGATCTCAGGAACCTGTGCAGCGACATCAAGAACACGAGCACCAGGAAAGCAGTGAGTGCGCACCTTACCTTTATCCGAAGTAGCGCGGACATGACGGACCATGGATGTGCCAATGATCACGGCGTCGTCGCGTTCCGGCTCGCGAAGAGGGGAGAAGCGATTCCGGGTGGAGATCTCGAAGACCGGGAGGGGCGGAGAGGCGGCTCTGGTCCTGACTCGTGTCTTCCGCTGTGTGATCCATGGTCCATGTTGTTGTTTCGGTGCCGGAGTGAATGAAGCCCGAGATGATCGCGTCCTCCTGGGCAGAGTAACATACGGAGTAGACGAAGTCGGAGTCAAAGAGTTAACGTTACTAACCACTGATTTGTGAGCGTAGGAGCGTGATGCTTCAAGCGATGAGCGCCGATCCAACAGCTCGGCTTGCTTCACCAGCAGACCACGGATCTGTTTCTCAACGTATTCCAGCTCCTGCTTCACCCTGAAGAGCTCGAATGTGTCTTCACCTGCACTCAGAGGTAATGTTAGACAAGCATCTGATATGTTCGCCATTATAACAGATGAACAGTAAATTAGTAGTGATTACTAATGATTACTACAACTATCACTACTAATTTAGGACTGAAATGCCGGAAATAACCAGGATTCAGTGAAACGGGTGTAAAATGAGACGGCCAATAGGCGCGAGGCCACGCGTCGAATGCTAGCGGGCTAAAGGCTAGTAGCCGGGATTCGGAAGGTTGGATATAAGTAGAGATATCAAAGCAATCCAGTTGTTTTTTATAAGGAATAGTATCGAGGATAAGTTCACATGATATAAAAATAGAAAGTTCACCGGAGCTACAAACACAAACAACCAAACGCACGCGCATGCGCAGGACCCTTTTTGTGAATCTGATAAAGTATAGTTGAATTGTAAGGAAAAGAGTTTGAACTATCTATGTATCTGCACTTTTACAATATGAAATCTCAGCATGGTTCAACAGGACATTTGGCCACTATAGAGGGTAATCGGGCAAATAGTGGGTTCGTGGAACAAGGGCATGTGGCTTGTGAGTTGTCAGCCGCGGTCGACGGGACATTTGGCCACTATAGTGGGTAATTGGGCAAATAGTGGGTGAGTGGGATGGGGGCGTGGCTTGTGAGTGGTCAGGGGGAGTCACAACAGGACTTTTGGCCACTATAGTAGGTAATCGGAAAAATTGTGGGTTCGTGGGACGGGCGTGGGTGTGGCTCGGGAGTGGTCAGCGGGGGTCGACGGGACATTTGGCCACTATAGTGGGTAATCGGACAAATAATGGATTTGTGGGACGGGGCGTGGCTTGGGACCGTTTAATGTCAACGGGACAACGGGACATTTGGCGGCGCTGCTTCTGGGATTCTTGGATTTTGGGGTGCTCCTGTCGGGCCCCTGGGGGGGTCAGGCCCCCCTGACCTCACACGGGTCATTAGGTCGGCCTGGGAGGTCTTCCACATGTCTGATCATGCTTTTGTTGAGACCTGGCCTTAATATTAGGATAAGGTTATGGTGATTGTTAATGTTTTACCCTGAAACAACACTGACTGTAATATTTTGATATGATAACTTGATATGATGGTTTGTAGAACTTGCGTTCCACGATGGTACAATGTTGCCTGAGGGCAACAGCTGGATAATAAATGTTAATTTTTATTAAATATGAAATGTGTAATTCATTAAAAACTTGATAAATATGTTTGTTCAAGTGTTTAGTTAAGTAAATTGGTGTTTTCAATAAATCTTTAATTTTTTTCTTCATGAAAATGTCAAACGTTTCAATTTGTCCATTGTGGTACAATGTTGCCTTGAGGCAACAAACTTTTAATGAATAAATACATTTAAAAAGAATGATAAAGTTTATTGATATTGTTATCCACAAGTTTCCGAGGGGCGCTCATGTAAAAAATAAAGTGGGTGAAACTTCCGGTGACGCGGCGGAAGTAGCATTCCAATGGTATTTTGTGTGTTAGTTAGCGAAGAGGCTAGCTGTTTTTCGGAGAATTATTTTACTATTTAAAGACGCCAATCTTTATGAGAGATGTCGTTCGCTACTGATGTTACACCTAAACTCAGGATCAAAGCCTGAGGTGACAGAATACCAAATGTGCCAGTTAATGTATTCCAGTAGCACATTCATTTATAATTTTGAATAAACTCCAAAGCACAATGACTAAGTGTGTATTTTTTATTTTAATTGTTTGTCAGCTCGCACAACTGTCTGTCAACATGCCTTGATGAGTATTGATTATTAATAATGTTATTATAATACTCCCAATCAACTACTGCGGAGGGTAAAGGTACTGTTATTTCACCCTTTTGAATTTCGTTGAGGTTGTGTTCCCACATCGTTAGCTAGTTTGGATCGCTATAACTTGAATGACTGTCAACTGTTGAATGAACGAGTGTCAAGCATGTCAAGTAGCGCTTTGTTGTTTACTTCAAACCGGAAGTCGCGCCCACTTTTGACGCAAGGCCTCATGGGGCGTAGGAAACTTGTGGATTGTGTCCAATTTTAAGCAGGAAAAACATAACAAAAACTTTTTTTATCACTGATATCATATTGCGTACCATAGAGGGTTAATTACAGTAAATGATACTGACTCACCAGATAGAATGTATTCCTCTATACGATCGGCTTCTCATTCAGAATGCATCAAATTAATCAAACTGCAACTTTTTAATTATTTTTTTCGAAGATTTTCAATCTCAGATTTATAAAACGATCACGACGATCAGATTGCGTCTGCTATTCTCAATCAAGCTCGTCTCTTTCTGTCATTGCGCATGCTCGTCGACACCCATGGCTCAAATGACAAAGAGCTCTCATTGGTTGATCACCGAGCTTTTATCGAGAATTAATTTGCATATTTATTCATGTATATTATTTTTTATATTACTCATTTTTTTCTATCACTTATCAAATTTTATTAAGGGGATTGATCACTGAATTGCGTGTAAATTAAATGTTATTTATTTAACCTGTGTTACATATGGTAAAACAGGTTTTAATTTTTAAAAATAGTTACCGCCGTTGTGAAATGCAGGCAGGAAAGACACTATAAATACTACTAGGAACCATTATCCATATTGTGTGTGGGTAGGGTTTGCAATGTTAGGACCTCTTTGCACATAGGCTCACAGGCTCGCTGAGGTTAGTTATGCCAAGCACTTCGTGGCATAGATCACGAAGTGTACGTCTTTCCTGGCATCTCAACCCAGTTTTTTTTTCTTTTCTTTGTGTAACCGAAAAAGTCACTTAGTCCTCCCGGTCAAAAACGGATGAAGCATTACAATTTTACTTTATTTTTTCCCCAGGATAACCATTCAAATATATTGTTGTTCTATTATTGTTTTCTGATTATTATTTAGAATTTTTACAGGGGTTTTTTTATGATACTTTGCATTAATTATATAATTTTATGAGCTATTTTCCCATTAGAATTAATATATATATATTTGTATTTTATATATTTTTTTCAATAAGTGCAACATTTCACATCTAAATAGAGTGCCAGCCTAATAAAAAAAAAATGTTCAAGTAGAAGCACGCCATCTAGTGGCTTTAAAAATAGTTACATGTGTGCAATGTCCTGTACCAGCCTGTAAGCTCTTCCTATATAAATACATAGAAAGGCTTTTTTTTGTTTGTTTGTTTTTTAGACATGATTTCTCTATCTTATTCGTTTTTTTTTTTTTTTTTTTTTAGATATACATCTAGATATTCTAAAAGACTGCTTTATTTTTATTTTTTACGAAATTGTTTAGATAAGTATCAGGTTTTGCATTATGATTACAATCAAACTATAGCATTTGGTAAAAAATTTGTATTTTTTATAAATTTTTATTCAATAAGTAATAAAAACTTCAGAAGGGAACAGCAACAGAAATAAACATAAAATAATGCTAATTAAGTTAATTAGCATATTCTCAGAATTTGCTGTTGCAGTCTTACCAGTTAATACCACATTTTTTGCACATCTAGTGCATGATGCAGAACCCAAACTCAAAACTACTCCGTTTTTAAATTTAACACATTTATTACACTTTTTGAGAAATGTGAGCATATTTACGGCCTTAAAATTATGAAAAGTGAATTTAAGACATGAGGACAGTGGGGAACCCTGGTAATGACGGAATTCCGTCACAGACTCTCTCTCGTAGCGACGGAGTGGAGAAATGTAATCCCTGTATATATGAAGAGTTCAGATGCAAAAGCATCTAAATGCCATTTGAAATTTTCTTCTTTAATGATAATTTTTATCAAACTTGTATATTTAAGTTCAGTAATTTCACTTAAATAACAATTAATAGGTAATTATCATTGCCATTTAAGTGAAATCACTGAACTTAAAGCTTGATAAAAATTATCATTCTAGAAGAAAATTTCAAATGGCACTTAGAGGCTTTTGCATCTGAACTCTTCATATTATGAAGTGTATTACTGAATATAGAATTACATACATTATAATATTAGTAATTATATTGTCTATCGCATTTTTAAATGCATAAAGATTCCTTATGTATTATTCAATATATTGTAATATATTAACACCATATATTATTCTGTATATTTTCAAATATGCTGTGTGAAACCATTCATATAGGGAAATATATTTTCTTAAAGGTGCAATGTGTAACAAAGTTGAGTATCTATTAACAGAAATGCAATATGACATCCATAACTATGTTTTCAGTGGTGTATAAAGAACTTACTTAATTAGCCGTAATGTTTTTATTACCTTAGAATGAGACATTAATAGCTCCATAACCGAGGGAATCCCCTTCTACGAAGGTCGCCATGTTGTGACGTCATATTCCTACCGTAGCCGAACGCGAACAAACAGCGCTACAGAACGCGTTTCATCACTACCTTGAAAGAGAAGTAGCGGAAAGCTGGAAGCTAGCCTTACACTCCGTGAGTAGTGACTTTTCCCTTGTGAGTGGTGTAAAATATGTAGTTGGGATTGTTTCATGTAACTTAGTTCTCCCTCGCTGTGTTATGGGTTTGTTATGTTGGGGATAGATGTGCTGTTACGTTCGTGAGACAGCTGATGATTAGTATTCATGTCATTGACCGTAAAACAGTACGTTACAGGAATCACTAACCCGTCGATAGAGACTTTTACTAAAGTCTTTTATCACTAAAGTCGATCGCGAAGAATTTTAAAAATCAGAGAAAAAAAGCCTATTGTGTGTAGTAAATAGTATCTATGGGATGCGGAGATGACATGATTGTAACAGCGCGCGCACTTCCGACCTTTGGACTCATGCAGACACGTCCCAGCTCAGCCACAGTAACAGCTCATATTAGCTAGCTAAACTATTACTACCCTGTTAGAAAAAATATATAGCTGCTCCCTCGCTGTATTATGGGTTTGCTACAGTATGTAGGGAGAAATGTGCTGCTGGTTACGTTTGTGAGACAATCAGCTGATTATTATTTTATTAAATTATATATTAAAACCCTTGATCCTCACCTGACTATGGCTTTGTAAACAGACAGTATTCATGATGTGGTTTATAATGGACTGTGGTACAGAAACAGTGACAATGTTACACACTCTTGGCTTACTCTGGCTATTCTCTGCTATCTCAGCCGACGAGATGTTTGTCCCGTTTTAGCAACCGTAGCTTCTTCGAAAGGGAGGGGTGAGCAGTGGGCTGAGCCCTTAGTGCAAACCTGGTGCAAACTCGCAACCGAACCACTAGATGTCGCTAAAAGTCACACATTATTGCTCCTTTAAGAGGACCCCGACAGTAAAATGGGATTTTGTAACATCATGATTTTTTTTAAACATGTAGCAAATATCACTCACCCCATTCATGTTTTTATTAAAAAAAAAAAAAAAAAAAAAAAAAATATATATATATATATATATATATATATATATATATATATATATATATATATATATATATATATATATATTATTTGCCTTCATTTCATTATTAGACCTACTAGCAACGTTAGGTCGAATTCACTGTAAAGATGTACAATTCTTAGTTTAATTTGTGGTGTTGATACGAAAAATGAGCCACAAAATGAGCCACAAAATCTGGGGAACAATTATAGTCCAACAAAGGTGGTGAAGAAGGGAAGAAAAGGGGGAAGGAAGTAAAAGAGAAGGGGAAGAAGAGAAAGAAAAAATGCATTTCAAGAAAATCACGCATTTATATTACACTGTTTTCTATTGCAGGTCTTCACCAAGACTTGGGTTCGAATCCAGCTAAAGACAACTTTTTGTAATATTTATTAGTTAATTAAATAAGAATCGTTTTTGAATGCATACTGTTCCAGTGTTAATAAAATATACATATGTCATTTGTTTATTTATATTCTTTAATTAAAAAGAATGTTATTTGCATTATTACGCAATGAACAAAGATGCAACCCATTAAATGGTAACTAATATGCTAAAAAATGAATGAAGAACAACAAAATGTACAAATTATTAAACTTTATTGTTATCTTGTTGCAGTGTACTGATAAAATACTGTTATGTTATAATAAAGTATTGTTAATAAAATATACACATTTTATTTGTTTGTTGTGTTTTTTTTTATATTCTTTCATAAAAATGTATAATTGCCAATGGAATAGTGTTATTATTTAGTTGTTGTATTATTATTGATCTTATGTACGTTTTTTTTAGGTTACATTCAAACAAGACACTTTAAAATCTTTTATTTCTAATGAATAAACATGCAACCCATTAAATAGTAACTAATTTGCTGAAAATGTCAGTGTTCTGATTAACAAATGAAAGACAAAGTCAAAAAGAAATCACTTGCCAATTCGTTTTTATTTTCCAATCATGCCAACAGTAATGAATATTAAAATGTTAAATAAAATATTTTTAAAATAAATAAATAAATAAATAAAATGAAAAGTGAAATAGGTTTTCAAAAGCAAGTAATAAATAGTTAAAATGTTAAATAATGTTAAAAACAAAATTAAAAATTATTCAACACAAGTATTAGCTATTTAAACAACTGTTCACACTATATACATGATGCTATATACATAAAAAATATCTACACCACACCTCCTTTGTTACTGTCTCAGTCTGTGGACAGTACACCCGGCCCCTGTACTGGCTATGTCCTGTTGCACTTGTTTTAAACGTTTGCCCGCATTTTTTACAAGTGTTGGCCTCTACGGTTCTCCTGTAGGGTCTCTTGGGCGGGTAAGCGGGTGCCCTGTACAGCTGTTGGCTGTAGCAGTGGCTGTGTCATTTGCATCCCCTGGACCATTGGGATGCCCTGGATCATTTGCAGACCCTGGACCATTGGCACCTCTGGATCTGAGGGGAGAGTTGAAACAGATGTTTCAGAGAGAGCAGGTGTGACGGCAGTCCCTGAGGGTCCAGGTGATGAAGGAGACTGTGTGAGGCCAAGTTTGGGGTCAGGGACCAGTGAAGGGGATGTGGAGCCCTGCCCAGTACATGTGTGGCACTGCTGGCGACCAGGGTGGAAGAACCCAGTGTCAGTGTGGAAGAGGGTGGTGGTGACAGTACAGCCTCCGGATCTGCTATTGTGTGATCCTCGCTGATGTCACAGTAGCCCTCATCTTCATCTCGCTCCTCCACACTGAGGTCCTCAATGAGCTCTGCTGTCTGCTCAGAGTCTGGATTCATGTCCTGCAGTGCCTGACCAGTCTGCTGGAACAGATACTGCACTCCAATGAGCTCACCTGAAATAAAAACAATAAACAAAAAGAAATGAAATAGAATGTTGTGTGTCAGATTTGATACATTTTTGTAGCAGCTCATATACTGTGAGAATATAGAGCTCATCGTCAAGGAGAACAAAACAGTTTTATTCAAAGGCCCAACATGTTTAATTATGGGGCAAAACATGATATGAACTGCAATACAATGATGACTGATAGAAAAGTCTGATGATCATTTTGATATTTACATGTAACATGATTTTCTAATCAAGTGAACAACCCAAGCTGCTTCTGTCTAGTAATTAGTTATTGCATATTACTAACAATATAAAAGTTATTCTTACAATTACTTTATAAATATCAGTAAAGGTTTCACAGTGAAAAGAAACGTGAAGCACGAGCTGAGCTGAAGGTGGACACTTTTACAATTACACTAAAAGACTATAATCAATCAGTCGACAGAGGGCATGTTTCCTCATGTTGAAAATTTAGAGGCCTTTAGAAACGTGCATATTAATTATGACACAATCAACTCTATAGTGTTAAATTAGGTTACACAGAAATTCCAAGTTGATAAAATAAAAAATAAATAAAACAATTCTCACCGGTGTAACATGCAGGGGGACAAAACGTGGGGACCACTTTCCTGCCAAACAGCTTTCCGTAATTGCCGTTTACACAGTGAACAAGTTCTCCTGTGTAGCTGCGCAAAGCTGATGGCTCCGATGACAGGGAAGCAGCCTCCCGGTCCTGTTTCCACCGGTGTAGACCCTCCAGCAGATAAATCTGAAAATTCAGACTGTTTGCACTGGCCCCTGTAAATAGACACAACAGTGTTTTAAGGGTGTTAAAGCAACACGAAAAAACACTTCATGCTCTTTCTTTACACATGCACAGTGTGTGTGGAAAAGACAATACCTGGGATGAAACGGTTCAGGTGTAAATGAAAGGACTCGAGAGAAGTGGACATCTGTATGTCTTCAGAAGCACGCCTCCCTTGTTCAGGGTCCCTGTCTCTGTGTAGAGCACAACACCAGGGGGGTCTTGAATGCATTTCACATGCTTCTTCTGGACATTCCAGATGTGCTCCATCCTTTCTCGGTCCAGGAGAGGAACACCCAGGGAGTCTTTGCCCTTACTGCTCAGGAGCTCTGTAAGCAGCCGCTCAAGGAGAAGGATGGTAGTCTCCTCTCCACAGGTCCTCCTCTGGCAATGCAGTGCTAGCTCCTCCCTGGTGAGATGCTGCTTGTTGACATCTTCATCTGTCAGCGCAGGCCAGCCCTGGGATAACAACTGCTCTCTCTTTGCTTTGCGAAGCATAGAAATATCAGCCGCATCCCACTCAAAAATGCACGCTGACAGCCGTGACATGAAGATGGGATACAGCTGATGGGCATCAGTTGTACACCCCATGGCGATCCTGCGCATATAATGCCAGATGTCCAAGCGAATCATGAGATCAGGCCAACCTCTGAATCTGGTTTTTAGCTTGGTCTCACCCACATCAGTGCAGCAGCCACAGTCCACGTACAAAACAGTAGGTGGATCCACACCAGCCTGCTGGTACCTTTTCACCAGACCATCAACCATCTTGTCCAGTCCTGCTCCTTCCTGTGCTGTCAGCACACTCATGAGCACCTGACCAAACTCATTGCCAACAGAGGTAAGACAGAGTCCCGTTCCCCTTGCCGTCCCAGCCAGCTTCTTGGTGATCTGCAGTCGATTACAGGAAGCATGCAATGTTATGAAACATCACACCATGTAGAATATGATACTCATGCCCTGATAATGATATAACAGTAAACGCCATAGAAGAACAAAAATCCCCAGCTAACCTTTTTAGTGGAATCCATCTTCAAGACTGAACCATATCCACATCCACATGTTATCCTTGCATGGATTTCATGATCCAGCCTTGTCAGGATGTCTTGGCTGTAAACGGTGAGCAGCCACTTGCAGCTTGGCACCACTGTGGGCTCTGGGGGTTCCTGGAACTTTATTTGCAACACCCCGGGACGTTTGAGGAAGTCCACGCATTGGGTGGTGTACCACGCGGGCCATATACGTTGGAGCCACTCCTCGCTGTGGTTCTCACGCAGCTGTTTAATGACCCGCGTGGGACTGTTGCCTAGCCACGCTCAGGCAGGAGCCGAATGACTCTCATGTCACAGGCATACCTTAGGAAGAGCAAAATACACACATTCATATATTTTACATATTTGATTTGTAAAGTATTTGCAAACATATGTGGTGATGGTCTATCAACTGGGTGTGGAATTAAAGTGTACTTACTTCCGCGTGAGGATGACCCGAAATTCAGAGCGATGGCCCAGATCCAGCTGTTGCAGGATGGTCTGACTCCAGGACACATGCGAGGCTTGGTACAGATGAGGGTTTCTGTGACCATGTTGTACATCCTATCGATGTCCAGAACCTGCCGTGCCCTTTTGTGCAGACCGCCTCCAGTCAGCTGATGCTGACCGCAGGTAGAATTGGGACAGACAGCCTTTATCTTCCAAAGCTTGTACGGCATCCACAGCAACAGAGCATGACTAAAAAATCTGTCTGGAGCTGGAGCCTGGTTGTAGATAAGTGCTGGCTGTGGTGGGTAATACCAGAGCTGTAGGTCGTCTCGAAGCTCTGGTTTTCCCTTGGACCCCGTTTTAAAAAGCCTGCTGGCAATCCACCTGTGATCCTCTGGCGGCAAGGTCTCCGGCCACAAACGATGCAGTCGAACTGCAGATGGAGCTTGCAATGATGCCCCGGAAGGAGCAGTCTGTGAAGGAAAAAGAAAAAAAACATTTAGTCGTCAGGTCATTTATTTAATTAGCGCTTTATCTATCCAAGACTACCCTCACATTAAATAGAAAATATTGGATGTCAAATACGAACTTAGGATTTACATTTGTTCCAAATGTTTTTAGAATTGTGTCAGCTGTGAGCGCTATTTTGTGCAACTCTAGTGAGTTGTGAAAGTTAATATGAAAAATAAATTATTTTAGACCAATAGAATTTGAAATTGCTTACCGAGACAATACCGCAAGACTCAGGACTAGTCACATCTGCAGTGGTTCTGGGGACAGAGGCTGGAACTCCAGGATCTTGTGTCTGTAAAATCATGCAGTGAAATATAATAGATTTTGTTTGTATAACAAGAGAAACAGTCAAACATACCTGTCAAATAATTGTAATTCATCCTGGATGGAATTATACAATGCTGTTCAAAAGTCTGGGGTCAGTAAGTTTATTTTATGTTTTTATAAACCCTATTTACTACTAACCCTAACCCTAAGAGTATATAGTACTGTTATTACGTCATTATGTTAAGATTTCCTTGAATACAAAATATGTGTGCAGAGGAAAGTGCACAGGAGTGGAGTGTGTATTCATAGAATGCAATGTGGATTATGCCAGTACTTACAGAGACAGTGCATGGTGCTCGGTGTAGGGGCACTGGACACCCCTGCGCTGGGTGAGTCAACCTGAGATGGTCTCCTAGCCACACTTAGATTTGGCTTTGCAGTAGAAATGTGGGACCCACCAAATCTTGGCTTGGTAAACTAAAATAGGACAAAACAATTTCAACTAAATGACTAAATAAGCTGTAACAGCACAGTGGCAAACAATAATTGCATTTTTGGTAAATGAGAAAATATCTGTTGTTTCAATTTACACCCTCTGCTACTTATATAGATTGAAGTAAGCACAGTTAAGAATAGAAAAATGATTGGGAAGGCATTGCTAGAATGTGAGTATTATTGTAATTCAACAGGTACCTTTTAAAAATGACATTGATTCAAAACTAGTTGGCACATAGCTTGTAAGATACAGTGTTTGTTTACTAACAGCATTCATGGTTATACTTGAAAGTAGATGCATGATGACTGAATTAATAATACATGTATTACTAAAAATGTTATTACCATTGACAAACTTGGTATTATCCTTGATGTCACAGATGCAGTGGGCCGTGGCTGGGGCTGGAGTCGAGGCTGAGGCTGACTCTGCTCCATCACCTCCTGTGCTGGTCCAGTAGCGGCAGACTGTTGTTGCTCCACAACCCTTGGTGCTTGACCAGTAGAGACTGTGGCCTGCTTAAGACAACCAAAAAATACATCCGCTTCAATCACTTTTGAACGAGAAACATTTATTCAGTAAGTTATTTTTATTATGTTTTGATACTTGCAACATCTTCACATTGTTACCTTTTGAGTGTGAAAACCACACATACACTTTGGGACCTCTCTGAGCAAGGTCGTCTGGCCGCGAGACTGCATCGGACATCTTTCAATCTGTAAACATTAAGACATGTCATACACAATACATGCATTTCAACTAAACAGGAATGGCAAACTAATTTACTGTCATTTTCCATGACGTGTGTCATATTTATTTTTATTCATGTTCTTTGCAGGGGAGATACAAACTGTAAAATTAGAGAGAAAGAGTGAGGAACATTTCACACAATAACACTTGACGGGGTGTGCATAAGACTGATATGACACCTTCATAATCATGAATATGAAGGAGGGTTTATACATGTTTATGACAACTGTCATTAAGTGTCATTCGCTCAATAAGGACATTTCTAATGCAAATATGACATTGTTTGAGATGTCCTTGTTATGACAACATGACATTAACCAATACATCATAACCTATCAGTGTCATAAGTTAAGTCAAGTCAAGTCACATTTATTTATATAGCGCTTTTCACAATACAGATTGTCTCAAAGCAGCTTCACAGTGATAACATGAAAGTAGTACAACACAGATCAATAATATTGTTAAATATTAAGTAACCCCGACTAAGCAAGCCAAAAGCAAGGCAACAGTGGCAAGGAACCATAATTTTTCAGCATCAGAAATAGATAGCATGTTACGTAGCTTAGCAATGTTTCTAAGGTGGAAAAAGGCTGTTCTTGTAACATATGAAATATGATTTTCGAAAGACAAGCTGCGGTCTAGTATAACACCCAGGTCTTTTACTGTAGTGGATAAAGTAACAGGACATCCGTCTATATTAAAGTTGTATTGTAAGAGGTTTTGTGAGTAGTTTTTTGGAATAAGTAATACCTCCGTTTTATCTGAATTTAATAGCAGAAAATTCCGCGTCATCCAGCGTTTTATATCTTTGAGACACTCTGTCATTTTAGATGAGTTGGTGTTTTCATCTGGTCGTGATGAAATATATAATTGAGTGTCGTCAGCGTAACAGTGGAAATTAATTCCATGTTTTCTTATAATATTACCAAGTGGCAGCATATTGAGAACAGCAGAGGGCCTAAAACCGATCCTTGCGGTACTCCATAGTCTACTGACGTTATCTTTGATTTTTTCCCATTTAAACAGACAAAATGATAACGGTCCGATAAGTACGATCTAAACCAGCTTAATGCCTGTCCCTGGACACCGGTGAAGTTTTGTAGTCGATCCAAGAGTATTTTATGATCTATAGTGTCGAACGCAGCGCTAAGATCAAGTAGGACTAGTATTGAGATACAGCCTTGGTCAGAAGCTAAAAGTAAATCATTTGTAATTTTAACCAGCGCAGTTTCTGTACTATGATGCGGTCTGAATCCTGACTGGAATTTTTCATAGATAGTCCATCTGCACGGTACAGCCTGGGTCTCTCCCAAAACAGATGCCAATTATTTACAAAGAGCAGTTTCTGTTCATTACACAATGAGATTAACCATTCATTTAATGCAAATAGTCTACTGAACCTTTCCTGTCCTTGTCTGTACGTGGGAAGCGGTCCAGACACGATGATCGCTGCTTTAGGCGCTGTGCTGCGTACCGTCTCGATCAGGCTCCTGTAGTCCCTCTTCAGAACCTCCGTCTGCCGCAGCCTGATGTCGTTCGCTCCCGCGTGCAGCACAACAGCTCCGACGCGCTCGTCCCCGTTCAGGATCTCAGGAACCTGTGCAGCGACATCAAGAACACGAGCACCAGGAAAGCAGTGAGTGCGCACCTTACCTTTATCCGAAGTAGCGCGGACATGACGGACCATGGATGTGCCGATGATCACGGCGTCGTCGCGTTCCGGCTTGCGAAGAGGGGAGAAGCGATTCCGGGTGGAGATCTCGAAGACCAGGAGGGGCGGAGAGGCGGCTCTGGTCCTGGCTCGTGTCTTCCGCTGTGTGATCCATGGTCCATGTTGTTGTTTCGGTGCCGGAGTGAATGAAGCCCGAGATGATCGTGTCCTCCTGGGCAGAGTAACATACGGAGTAGACGAAGTCGGAGTCAAAGAGTTAACGTTACTAACCACTGATTTGTGAGCGTCGGAGCGTGATGCTTCAAGCGATGAGCGCCGATCCAACAGCTCGGCTTGCTTCACCAGCAGACCACGGATCTGTTTCTCGACGTATTCCAGCTCCTGCTTCACCGTGAAGAGCTCGAATGTGTCTTCACCTGCACTCAGAGGTAATGTTAGACAAGCATCTGATATGTTCGCCATTATAACAGATGAACAGTAAATTAGTAGTGATACTACTACAACTATCACTACTAATTTAGGACTGAAATGCCGGAAATAACCAGGATTCAGTGAAACGGGTGTAAAATCCCAGATAGCAAACTGACATTGAATCAACGTGGAAACGACGTCTCTCATGACATTGAAACAACGTTGATTTTACTCATCGAATTAACGTTGAATCAACGTCAGACGTGGCATTCTTCAAAGCTAAATGAAAATCGAAAATTGGTTTGCTTTAAAAACGTTGAAACAACGCGTTGATTTCAAGTTGATTTTCCGTTAGTTTTGAAAGAATGACGCATCTGACGTTGGTTCAACGTTAATTCGATGAGCAAAACAATGTCAGATCAACGTTGTTTCGATGTCATATTTCCACGTTGATTCAATGTCAGTTTGCTATCTGGGATGAGACGGCCAATAGGCGCGAGGCCACGCGTGGAATGCTAGCGGGCTAAAGGCTAGTAGCCGGGATTCGGAAGGTTGGATATAAGTAGCGATATCAAAGCAATCCAATTGTTTTTTATAAGGAATAGTATCGAGGATAAGTTCACATGATATAAAAATAGAAAGTTCTCCGGAGCTACAAACACAAACACCCAATCGCACGCGCATGCGCATGACCCTTTTTGTGAATCTGATAAAGTATAGTTGAATTGTAAGGAAAAGAGTTTGAACTATCTATGTATCTGCACTTTTACAATATGAAATCTCAGCATGGTTCAACAGGACATTTGGCCACTATAGAGGGTAATCGGGCAAATAGTGGGTTTGTGGAACAGGGCATGTGGCTTGTGAGTTGTCAGCCGCGGTCGACAGGACATTTGGCCACTATAGTGGGTAACTGGGCAAATAGTGGGTGAGTGGGATGGGGGCGTGGCTTGTGAGTGGTCAGGGGGAGTCACAACAGGACTTTTGGCCACTATAGTGGGTAATCGGAAAAATTGTGGGTTTGTGGGACGGGCGTGGGTGTGGCTCGGGAGTGGTCAGCGGGGGTCGACGGGACATTTGGCCACTATAGTGGGTAATCGGACAAATAATGTTTTACCCTGAAACAACACCGACTGTAATATTTTGATATGATAACTTGATATGATGGTTTGTAGAACTTGCGTTCCACGATGGTACAATGTTGCCTGAGGGCAACAGCTGGATAATAAATGTTAATTTTTATTAAATATAAAATGTGTAATTCATTAAAAACTTGATAAATATGTTTTTTCAAGTGTTTAGTTAAGTAAATTGATGTTTTCAATAAATCTTTAATTTTTTTCTTAATGAAAATGTCAAATGTTTCAATTTGTCCATTGTGGTACAATGTTGCCTTGAGGCAACAAACTTTTAATGAATAAATACATTTAAAAAGAATGATAAAGTTTATTGATATTGTTATAGTGTCCAATTTTAAGCAGGAAAAACATAACAAAAACATTTTTTTTATCACTGATATCATATTGCGTACCATAATTACAGTAAATGATACTGACTCACCAGATAGAATATTCCTCTATACGATCGGCTTCTCATTCAGAAAGCATTGTTGTGGCAAATCAGAAGTCTCAATTCAGTTTAGCAGAGTCAAGTCTTGGTCTTGTAGAAATTGCGCAGAGTCGAGGTTTCAGGTCTCAGAAGAATAACTTTATTGAGCAGGTCAACAAAGTGAGATGTGGCCAAGCATCTGAAGTTAAGTTGGTTTCATCCCAGCATATTATACCCTTTTCTTATCGTGGCTGCCCAATTAGTGTTTCTGCCCTTATCTCTTTTCTCCTGCTCCTCCTCTTCATTTCGCACCCATTATTGCTTACTCAGCCTTATTCCTGCTTTAACCGTGGCGAAACACGTGCTCATATGTTTTTTAAAAATAAAGTACTGTACACTTTTTATTATCAAGGCTAGGAGGTCAATAGGTTAAAAAACTAACTGTCAAATCCAATTTGATCCCTTTAAACTTATCTAGGGGGTTAATAGGTCATAAAACTAACTGTCAAACCCATTTGATGCCCTTTAATCTTATCTAGGCGGTCAATAGGTCATAAAACTAACTGTCAAACCCATTTGATGATACCTAGGCGCAGTCGTGTGACTCTGAACACCTGTTTTTGCTATTTTTGCTAATTACATGACCATTTCTATAGATACGGCCTTCCATACCTTGTTGCTCTGCAGAGGAGCAGTTTACCATGAATAATCAACCATCTGTATTTCTCTTTTTGGAGTGACTTAAGACAAGTGGATTTCTCCAACAGCATCAAATTAATCAAACTGCAACTTTTTAATTATTTTTTCGAAGATTTTCAATCTAAGATTTATAAAACGATCACGACGATCAGATTGCGTCTGCTCTTCTCAATCAAGCTCGTCTCTTTCTGTCATTGCGCATGCTCGTCGACACCCATGGCTCAAATAACAAAGAGCTCTCATTGGTTGATCACCGAGCTTTTATCGAGAATGAATTTGCATATTTATTCATGTATATTATTTTTTATATTACTCATTTTTTTCCATCACTTATCAAATTTTATTGAGGGGATAGATCACTAAATTGCGTGTAAATTAAATGTTCTTTATTTAACCTGTGTTACATATGGTAAAACAGGTTTTAATTTTTAAAAATTGTTACCGTCGTTGGGAAATGTAGGCACGGTTAGCACTATAAATACTACTAGGAACCTACGTGTCGGTTGTGTGTGAGTAGGGTTTGCAATGTTAGGACCTCATTGCACGTAGGCTCACAGGCTCGCTGAGGTTAGTTATGCCAAGCACTTCGTGGCATAGATCACGAAGTGTACGTCTTTCCTGGCATCTCAACCCAGTTTTTTTTCTTTTCTTTGTGTAACCGAAGAAGTCACTTAGTCCTCCCGGTCAAAAACGGATGAAGCCTTAAAATTTTACTTTATTTTTTCCCCAGGATAACCATTCAAATATATTGTTGTTCTATTATTGTTTTCTGATTATTATTTAGAATTTTTACAGGTTTTTTTTTATGATACTTTGCATTAATTATATAATTTTATGAGCTATTTTTCCCATTAAAATAATATATATATTTGTATTTTATATGTTTTTTTTCAATAAGTGCAACATTTCACATCTAAATAGAGTGCCAGCCTAATAATAAAAAAAAATGTTCAAGTAGAAGCACGCCATCTAGTGGCTTTAAAAATAGTTACATGTGTGCAATGTCCTGTACCAGCCTGTAAGCTCTTCCTATATAAATACATAGAAAGGCTTTTTGATTCCTTTTTTTTGTTTGTTTGTTTTTTAGACATGATTTCTCTATCTTATTCGGGTTTTTTATTTTATTTTTTTATTTAGATATACAGCTAGATATTCTAAAAAACTGCTTTATTTTTATTTTTTACAAAATTGTTTAGATAAGTATCAGGTTTTGCATTATGATTACAATCAAACTATAGCATTTGGTTAGAAAGGGAACACAATTCAAAAAAATGTGTTACTCAGTATTTGATCATTCAAATAATTGAACAAAATAAGGGATGGTTAGTGATAATTCAAAACACTTTATACCTACATTTTGCACACACAAAAAATTGGTATTTTTTATAAATTTTAATTCAATAAGTAATAAAAACTTCAGAAGGGAACAGCAACAGAAATAAACATAAAATAATGCTAATTAAGTTCATTCTCTCTCTCTCTCTCTCTCTCTCTCTCTCTCTCTCTCTCTCTCTCTCTCTCTCTCTCTCTCTCTCTCTCTCTCTCTCTCTCTCTCTCTCTCTCTCTCTCTCTCTCTCTCTCTCTCTCTCTCTCTCTCTCTCTCTCTCTCTCGGTGCATGCTGGGAGTTTTTGGGTGCGTGTGAGAGTTCACACGAGGGGAGGGTGATCGTTTGCTTGTTTCAAACTTTCTTTAATTTTGTTTCAAGTTTCCTGAGAATAATCTTTTGCTGTGATACGAGGTTTTTTTGAAGATTAGTTAGGAAACGGGATGGCGTCCCAGACGCCACCTGTCTCCTTACGCCATGGAGTCAGGTGTGTGACGGCGAACGGGGTGAATGTGGAGGAAGTGTTACTTGCAGTTGGACAGGAGATCGGCTATCAAAACATTTCATCTGCCTCGCGAATGAATAAAGCGGTGGTTGTGTTTTTAAAAGAAGAGAACCATGTGAATCATCTTATAAGCAGCGGGATAGTGGTAAGTGGAGACTTTGTTACTGTTTTGCCGCTGGTTGCTCCAACTATTAATGACTGTGTCAAACGTGCCGCCGTTCATCCAGAGTAATGAGATAGAACGAGAGCTTTTGCGATATGGTAAGTTAGCTAGCGCAATTAAAACTGTTCCTCTTGGATGTAAAAATGAAGCGCTAAAGCACGTAATGTCGTTTAGAAGACAGGTTTTTATGTTCCTGAATGAACAGGCGTTAGACGTGTCTTATAAAGTTTGGCATGAAGGAAGAGCGTACATGGTTTATGCAAATACTGGGAATATGAAGTGTTTTGAGTGTGGAGACGTCGGGCATAAGCGTTTAGCATGCCCACATAAAGCACAAGCTGATGAAGAAGCCGCTAGACACGCTGGGGAGGCCGTTGGTCCTGTGAATGATCCTGAGAAAGTGCAGTCTGTAGAGGAGGAAGAGGATGAGTCTCAGGGAGCTGAGGAAGCTGTTGTTGTTGAGGAAGATGAGCCTCAGGGAGCTGAGGAAACTGTTGTTGTAGAGGAAGATGTGCCTCAGGGAGCTGAGGAAACTGTTGAATTAAATGAAGAAAATGACAATAAAACTGAGGAAAGTGGGATTGTGAATATAAGTGAAGATAGGGAAACTGTTGCAAGTAATGGAGCAAATGGTGTTGGAAGTGAGAATGCTGGTGATGCAGAAATGAGAGATGAAGATGCGCTTTCTGAGGTTTCAGAAATTGGATCACAAGTGATTGAAGACACATATTCTTTAGAGGAAATTAATGATTTTCTGGATACAACATTTGGTAAAGTTGTAGAAGTAGAAGATTTCTTTCCAGATGTGGACAAATTTATAATATCAGTGTTGTTCCTGCAAAAAACAGTGAGCTATGAAGTTTTGGATAAAAAGAAAAGATTTAGGTTGAAGAAGATGGTGACGAAGTTGAGGAGAAGGAAGGGGAAAGTTTAGAGAACAGCTTGGATATGAATAAATCACGAGTGGTGTTCTTTACTCTGTGCTCTTTCTTTTCAGTTTCTGTCTTTTTCTTATTTCTCTATATGAATGTGTGGAGAGTGGGGTCATTAAATATTAATGGGGGCAGAGACAAGAATAAATTAGCAAAGATCTCAGAGTTTTTAAGAATAGAAAAGGTTAATGTTTGTTTTTTACAAGAAACGCATACAGACATTGATAATGAGATCGAATGGGGGCTATGGTGGAAAGGAAAATTTGCCTTGAGTCACGACACAAGAAATAGTGCAGGGGTAGCTATTTTATTTTCTAAAAGTGTGAGTATTGTAAAGGTAGAAGAAATTGTGAAAGGAAGATTACTTTTAACACAAATTGAGTATAATGGAATAGAGTCTGTATATCTTAATGTTTATGCTCCTAATAATGGTCCAGAGAGGCTGATATTTTTTATGGAATTAAGAAAAGTGTTAAAAAAATTGGATGATAATGTTTGTCTAATAATCGGAGGTGATTGGAATTGTACAATAGACTTTGTTGTTGATAGGAATGGCGAAGAGCCCCATAGTAAGTCAAGAGATGTATTAAAAAAAGTCATAAATGAATTTCAGCTAACAGATGTATGGAGAACGAGAAATGAAGGAGTAAAGCAGTATACGTGGCTAAGAGTGGTTGATAATAAAATCAGTGGAGCGAGATTGGATAGGTTTTATCTAAAAAAGATATGGAGCAACAAGGTAATGAATACTTTTATTAGACCTAATGGCTTTTCAGACCATCACATGGTCATATTAGATATTAATTTGGAAAAAACACGCAGATGTAATTATTACTGGATTTTTAATATTAAATTATTACATGATGTTTCTTTTTGTGAAAAGTTTAAAGTGTTTTGGGATATTTGGAAATTGAAGAAAAATTCTTTTGAAAATCTAAGTCAATGGTGGGATGTGGGCAAAACAAATATAAAAATGTTTTGTCAAAACTATGCTTTCCATTCATCAAGTATACTGAACGCAACAGTGAAAGTTTTACAAAGTGACATTGAGTCCATTGAAAGACAAGCTGTAAATAATAATGAAGTTGTACAGTGTCATGGGTTAAATGAGAAAAGACAAGAATTAAGCTCTCTTCTACATGAGCAAGCAAAAGGAGCATTGGTTAGATCACGATACTGTTCTGTAAAGGAAATGGATGCTCCAAGTGCGTTCTTTTTTAACCTGGAAAAGAAACATGTCCAACAAAAGATGATGTGCCACCTTCGTCGTTCGGACGGATCAGTGACATCAGATCCTACAGAAATGAGGAGAATGACTGGAGATTTTTATAAACTATTATATACAGCTGAGAGTTGTGACATTGACTGCACTAAAGACTTGCTTAAAGACTTACCTCAGCTGGAAGAAGAACAAAAAAAAAGAGCTGGACGATGTAATAACTTTTCATGAGGTTACAGAGGCGATGAGGCAACTATCTAATGGCAGATCGCCGGGAATTGATGGATTACCAGTTGAGTTTTATCGACATTTCTGGGACCTAATAGGACCAGATATATATGAAGTTATTTTAGAATGCATAAAAAATAATGCACTTCCAATGAGTTGTCGTCGAGCAGTTTTGTCATTACTTCCCAAGAAAGGAGACCTTGGACTGCTAAAAAACTGGAGACCGGTATCACTGTTGTGCCTGGACTATAAGATTGTTTCAAAGGTTTTAGCAAATAGACTCAAGCACTGTCTGGATTTGTTGATAAAAAATGACCAAACATATTGTATTCCTAAGAGATCTATAATAGATAGTCTTTTTTTAGTAAGAGATATTATTGAATTTAATCAGAAAATTAAGAAGGATCTAGGAGTGTTGTCATTAGACCAAGAAAAAGCGTTCGATCGTGTTGATCATGAATATCTTTTTAAAGTGTTAAAGGGTTATGGATTTGGGGATGTTTTTATTTCATATATTAAGTTGTTGTATTCGAATGTGTATGTGATGGTGAAAGTAGGGGGTGGTTTAAGTGCTCCGATACCTGTGACAAGAGGCATTAGGCAAGGCTGTCCAATCTCTGGACAACTATATAGCCTAATTATCGAAACTCTATTATGTAGGTTGAGGAAGAATTTAAATGGAATTTTAATCCCTCATGGTAACGGTCATTCTAAGGTGGTTTTATCAGCCTATGCAGATGATATTACAGTTTTTATTACAGAAAAAGAAGATATTGAAATTTTAACAAAAACTATTGAATTGTATGAAAAAGCCTCCTCTGCTAAGGTCAATTGGACGAAAAGTGAAGGTTTTATGATTGGCAATTTGGAAAATTTTCCAAAACTTCCAGGAAGGTTGCAATGGAAGAAAGATGGACTAAAGATTTTAGGAGTTTTTTTAGGAAATGATCAATTTCAGAAGAAAAACTGGGAGGGTTTAGTAGAGAAGGTGTCTGCCCGATTGTCGAAGTGGCGATGGCTATTACCACAATTGTCTTATCGAGGAAGGGTATTGGTAGTAAACAATCTGGCTGCTTCTATTCTGTGTTACAGGACTATGGTCATGGAGCCACCAGAGGAACTGATCTCCAGTATACAAAAAGAAATCGTGAAGTTTTTCTGGGATGGACAACATTGGCTGCGGGCTGCCGTGTTATATCTACCAGTGCAAGAAGGCGGGCAAGGACTGGTGGATGTGAGAAACAGAGTCCGTGGTTTCAGGATACAAGCTGCACAGAGATTTCTGTATGACAAAGATGTGCTGTGGGGAAAGACTGCAAGTGTGATCATGAGGAGAGTTGGTGGCTTAGGACTGGATAAACAACTCTTTTTAATGAAGCTTGAAGAAATGAACTTGTCTGAGCTCACTGTGTTTTACAGGACTATGTTGCAAACATGGAGAATTGTTATAAGGGCAGAACGGAATATGGACAATCTTGAACTTTGGGCACCAGAGGAACCACTATTTTTTAATCCATTGATACAAACCAGAATATTGACTTCTGTGACTGTACGACAACGTCTAATAAGGAATGGAATTGTAAAGCTGGATAATTTATTGAATGATGAAGGATGGAAATCGAGCGATGAACTTCAAGAAGCAACGGGATTGAGATCTTCACGTCTGGTGTCGAAACTAAAGGAGGAAATAAACAACGTATTGCCAAGTGGGTACAGAAGTTTTATTGCGCAAAAAAGACATGAGAACAACCAGGACAAGGGGGATAATGTGCAATTTCCAGAACTGGTCATTTCTCCAGCAATGAAGGAGGATGATGAAGAGGAAATGGTCGATAACATTCTGTCCTTCTGGAATCATCAGTTTTGTTCCTTTAAAAGCATTTCGAAGAAGGAAATCTACAATATTACAGTAAAGGCCATGCATCAGGACTCCTTTAGAAAACAGAAGGTTTCAAAGTGGCCAGATTTGTTGAGGCCAGACTTCCTGACAAGAGACAGGTGGAGAGCCCTATATAAGCCTCCTGTAGAGAAGCGCTCAGGCGATCTACAGTGGAGGATTATTTATGGGGCGATAGCAACAGACGGACATGTGGCACACCTAAACTCAGCGGTAAAGGGAGAATGTAGATTCTGTGGGGAAAAAAGAGGATTTGGAGCATTTGTTTTTAAAGTGCGAGAGATTAAAAGGTCTGTTTAATTTGATTGGGAGTTGGTTTAGAAAATTTGATGAGGAGTTTTCAGAAATGGTGTTTATTGGAGGAATCAAATATTCATTTTTAAAAAGGAAAAAAATGTGCCTATTAAAATTACATAATAGGAACGGCCAAATTGGCAGTGTGGAAAACACGAAAAAATAAAGGTCTAAATTTAGCAACCATAGACCCTGAAGAGATGTGCAAGAGGCTTGTAGCGGGGAGGCTTAATATTGAATTTGCGTATTATAGATTGACAAATAATTTATTTGGTTTTGGTGAGATATGGTGTATTGATGAAGTGTTATGTATGCTGCAAGAGGATCAGTTTGTTTTGAATTTTTAATTATTTTTATGTCTTTTATAATAAGAGTATAAAGGGTTTTATGGTGAGGCTTACTTTGTTTATAATCTTGAAGTAAAAATGTAAAGGTATTGTTAAACCTCTCTCTCTCTCTCTCTCTCTCTCTCTCTCTCTCTCTCTGTCTGTGTGTGTGTGTGTGTTGCATTTGAGCGAGTTGGCCTATCTTTTTATTTAAATTTTTTTTTTTTTTAATTTAGCATATTCTCAGAATTTGCTGTTGCAGTCTTACCAGTTAATACCAAATTTTTTGCACATCTGCATGATGCAGAACCCAAACTCAAAACTACCCCGTTTTTAAATTTAACACATTTATTACACTTTTTGAGAAATGTGAGCATATTTATGGCCTTAAAATATGAAAAGTGAATTTAAGACATGAGGACAGAACCCTGGTATTGACGGAATTCCGTCACAGACTCTCTCTCGTAGCGACGGAGAAATGTAATCCCTGTATATATTATGAAGTGTATTACTGAATATAGAATTACATACATTATAATATTAGTAATTATATTGTCTATCGCATTTTTAAATGCATAAAGATTCCTTATGTATTATTCAGTATATTGTAATATATTAACACCATATATTATTCTGTATATTTTCAAATATGCTGTGTGAAACCATTCATATATAGGGAAATATATTTTCTTAAGAGGACCCCAGACAGTAAAATGGGATTTTGTAACATCATGATTTTTTTTAAACATGTAGCAAATATCACTCACCCCATTCATGTTTTTATAAAAAAAAATAATAAATATATATATATATATATATATATATATATATATATATATATATATATATTGTTTGCCTTCATTTCATTATTAGACCTACTAGCAACGTTAGGTCGAATTCACTGTAAAGATGTACAATTCTTAGTTTAATTTGTGGTGTTGATACGAAAAATTAGCCACAAAATGAGCCACAAAAGCTGGGGAACAATAGTCCAACAAAGGTGGGGAAGAAGGGAAGAAAAGGGGGAAGGAAGAAAAAGAGAAGGGGAAGAGAAAGAAAAAATGAAGAAAAGAAAGGGTGAAATGTGATGTTCAGAGATATGCCTTCATTAGCATACTGTATGTCTTATGATACTTTTTTCCGGTTTCTTCGTGTAGGAAAATCACGCATTTATATTACACTGTTTTCTATTGCAGGTCTTCACCAAGACTTGGGTTCGAATCCGGCTGAAGACAACTTTTTGTAATATTTATTAGTTAATTAAATAAGAATCGTTTTTGAATGCATACTGTTCCAGTGTTAATAAAATATACATATGAAGAGTTCAGATGCAAAAGCCTCTAAATACCATTTGAAATTTTCTTCTTTAATGATGTTTTTTATCAAACTTGTATATTTAAGTTCAGTAATTTTACTTAAATAACAATTAATAGGTCATTATCATTGCCATTTAAGTGAAATCACTGAACTTAAATATACGAGCTTGATAAAAATGATCATTCTAGAAGAAAATTTCAAATGGCACTTAGAGGCTTTTGCATCTGAACTCTTCATATGTCATTTGTTTATTTATATTCTTTAATTAAAAAGAATGTTATTTGCATTATTATGCAATGAACAAAGATGCAACCCATTAAATGGTAACTAATATGCTAAAAAATGAATGAAGAACAACAAAATATCTTTTTAAACTCTATTGTTATCTTGTTGCAGTGTACTGATAAAATACTGTTATGTTATAATAAAGTATTGTTAATAAAATATACACATTTTATTTGTTTGTTGTGTTTTTTTTAATATTCTTTCATAAAAATGTATAATTGCCAATGGAATAGCGTTATTATTTAGTTGTTGTATTATTATGGATCTTATGTACGTTTTTTTTAGGTTACATTCAAACAAGACACTTGCAAATCTTTTATTTCTAATGAATAAACATGCAACCCATTAAATAGTAACTAATTTGCTGAAAATGTCAATCACAAGAATAACAAAATGTACAAATTATATTTTATATGCAAATGTTTTATTGTTGCAGTGTTCTGATTAACAAATGAAAGACAAAGTCAAAAAGAAATCACTTGCCAATTCGTTTTTATTTTCCAATCATGCCAACAGTAATGAATATTAAAATGTTAAATAAAATATTTTTAAAATAAATAAATAAATAAATAAAATGAAAACTGAAATAGGTTTTCAAAAACAAGTAATAAATAGGTAAAATGTTAAATAACGTTAGAAACAAAATGAAATAATATTCAACACAAGTATTAGCTATTTAAACAACTGTTCACACTATATACATGATGCTATATACATAAAAATATCTACACCACACTTCCTTTGTTACTGTCTCAGTCTGTGGACAGTACACCCGGCCCCTGTACTGGCTATGTCCTGTTGCACTTGTTTTAAACGTTTGCCCGCATTTTTTACAAGTGTTGGCCTCTACGGTTCTCCTGTAGGGTCTCTTGGGCATGGCGTCGGGATTGACAGCTGGTGCAGCGGGTAAGCGGGTGCCCTGTACAGCTGTTGGCTGTAACAGTGGCTGTGTCATTTGCATCCCCTGGCCTGGACCATTGGGATGCCCTGGATCATTAGCAGACCCTGGACCACTGGCACACCCTGGACCATTGGCACCATCTCTTCATCATCATCATCATCATCATCCTGCCCAGCATCCTCTGGATCTGAGGGGAGAGTTGAAACAGATGTTTCAGAGAGAACAGGTGTGACGGCAGTTCCTGAGGGTCCAGGTGATGAAGGAGACTGTGTGAGGCCAAGTTTGGGGTCAGGGACCAGTAAAGGGGATGTGGAGCCCTGCCCAGTACATGTGTGGCACTGCTGGCGACCAGGGTGGAAGAACCCAGTGTCAGTGTGGAAGAGGGTGGTGACAGTACAGCCTCCGGATCTGCTATTGTGTGATCCTCGCTGATGTCACAGTAGCCCTCATCTTCATCTCGCTCCTCCACACTGAGGTCCTCAATGAGCTCTGCTGTCTGCTCAGAGTCTGGATTCATGTCCTGCAGTGCCTGACCAGTCTGCTGGAACAGATACTGCACCCCAATGAGCTCACCTGAAATAAAGACAAAAAACAAAAAGAAATGAAATAGAATGTTGTGTATCAGATTTGATACATTTTTGTAGCAGCTCATATACTGTGAGAATATAGAGCTCATCGTCAAGGAGAACAAAACAGTTTTATTCAAAGGCCCAACATGTTTAATTATGGGGCAAAACATGATATGAACTGCAATACAATGATGACTGATAGAAAAGTCTGATGATCATTTTGATATTTACATGTAACATGATTTTCTAATCAAGTGAACAACCCAAGCTGCTTCTGTCTAGTAATTAGTTATTGCATATTACTAACAATATAAAAGTTATTCTTACAATTACTTTATAAATATCAGTAAAGGTTTCACAGTGAAAAGAAACGTGAAGCACGAGCTGAGCTGAAGGTGGACACTTTTACAATTATACTAAAAGACTATAATCAATCAGTCGACAGAGGGCATGTTTCCTCATGTTGAAAATTTAGAGGCCTTTAGAAACGTGCATATTAATTATGACACAATCAACTCTATAGTGTTAAATTAGGTTACACAGAAATTCCAAGTTGATAAAATAAAAAATAAATAAAACAATTCTCACCGGTGTAACATGCAGGGGGACAAAACGTGGGGACCACTTTCCTGCCAAACAGCTTTCCGTAATTGCCGTTTACACAGTGAACAAGTTCTCCTGTGTAGCTGCGCAAAGCTGATGGCTCCGATGACAGGGAAGCAGCCTCCCGGTCCTGTTTCCACCGGTGTAGACCCTCCAGCAGATAAATCTGAAAATTCAGACTGTTTGCACTGGCCCCTGTAAATAGACACAACAGTGTTTTAGGGGTGTTAAAGCAACACGAAAAAACACTTCATGCTCTTTCTTTACACATGCACAGTGTGTGTGGAAAAGACAATACCTGGGATGAAACGGTTCAGGTGTAAATGAAAGGACTCGAGAGAAGTGGACATCTGTATGTCTTCAGAAGCACGCCTCCCTTGTTTAGGGTCCCTGTCTCTGTGTAGAGCACAACACCAGGGGGGTCTTGAATGCATTTCACATGCTTCTTCTGGACATTCCAGATGTGCTCCATCCTTTCTCGGTCCAGGAGAGGAACACCCAGGGAGTCTTTGCCCTTACTGCTCAGGAGCTCTGTAAGCAGCCGCTCAAGGAGAAGGATGGTAGTCTCCTCTCCACAGGTCCTCCTCTGGCAATGCAGTGCTAGCTCCTCCCTGGTGAGATGCTGCTTGTTGACATCTTCATCTGTCAGCGCAGGCCAGCCCTGGGATAACAACTGCTCTCTCTTTGCTTTGCGAAGCATAGAAATATCAGCCGCATCCCACTCAAAAATGCACGCTGACAGCCGTGACATGAAGATGGGATACAGCTGATGGGCATCAGTTGTACACCCCATGGCGATCCTGCGCATATAATGCCAGATGTCCAAGCGAATCATGAGATCAGGCCAACCTCTGAATCTGGTTTTTAGCTTGGTCTCACCCACATCAGTGCAGCAGCCACAGTCCACGTACAAAACAGTAGGTGGATCCACACCAGCCTGCTGGTACCTTTTCACCAGACCATCAACCATCTTGTCCAGTCCTGCTCCTTCCTGTGCTGTCAGCACACTCATGAGCACCTGACCAAACTCATTGCCAACAGAGGTAAGACAGAGTCCCGTTCCCCTTGCCGTCCCAGCCAGCTTCTTGGTGATCTGCAGTCGATTACAGGAAGCATGCAATGTTATGAAACATCACACCATGTAGAATATGATACTCATGCCCTGATAATGATATAACAGTAAACGCCATAGAAGAACAAAAATCCCCAGCTAACCTTTTAAGTGGAATCCATCTTCAAGACTGAACCATACGTGGATGTTATCCTTGCATGGATTTCATGATCCAGTCTTGTCAGGATGTCTTGGCTGTAAACGGTGAGCAGCCACTTGCAGCTTGGCACCACTGTAGGCTCTGGGGGTTCCTGGAACTTTATTTGCAACACCCCGGGACGTTTGAGGAAGTCCACGCATTGGGTGGTGTACCACGCGGGCCATACGTTGGAGCCACTCCTCGCTGTGGTTCTCACGCAGCTGTTTAATGACCCGCGTGGGACTGTTGCCTAGGCCACGCTCAGGCAGGAGCCGAATGACTCTCATGTCACAGGCATACCTTAGGAAGAGCAAAATACACACATTCATATATTTTACATATTTGATTTGTAAAGTATTTGCAAACATATGTGGTGATGGTCTATCAACTGGATGTGGAATTAAAGTGTACTTACTTCCGCGTGAGGATGACCCGAAATTCAGAGCGATGGCCCAGATCCAGCTGTTGCAGGATGGTCTGACTCCAGGACACATGCGAGGCTTGGTACAGATGAGGGTTTCTGTGACCATGTTGTACATCCTATCGATGTCCAGAACCTGCCGTGCCCTTTTGTGCAGACCGCCTCCAGTCAGCTGATGCTGACCGCAGGTAGAATTGGGACAGACAGCCTTTATCTTCCAAAGCTTGTACGGCATCCACAGCAACAGAGCATGACTAAAAAATCTGTCTGGAGCTGGAGCCTGGTTGTAGATAAGTGCTGGCTGTGGTGGGTAATACCAGAGCTGTAGGTCGTCTCGAAGCTCTGGTTTTCCCTTGGACCCTGTTTTGAAAAGCCTGCTGGCAATCCACCTGTGATCCTCTGGCGGCAAGGTCTCCGGCCACAAACGATGCAGTCGAACTGCAGATGGAGCTTGCAATGATGCCCCGGAAGGAGCAGTCTGTGAAGGAAAAAGAAAAAAAAAAACATTTAGTCTAACAGGTCATTTATTTAATTAGCGCTTTATCTATCCAAGACTACCCTCACATTAAATAGAAAATATTGGATGTCAAATACGTACTTAGGGTTTACATTTGTTCCAAATGTTTTTAGAATTGTGTCAGCTGCGAGCGCTATTTTGTGCAACTCTAGTGAGTTGTGAAAGTTAATATGAAAAATAAATTATTTTAGACCAATAGAATTTGAAATTGCTTACCGAGACAATACCGCAAGACTCAGGACTAGTCACATCTGCAGTGGTTCTGGGGACAGAGGCTGGAACTCCAGGATCTTGTGTCTGTAAAATCATGCAGTGAAATATAATAGATTTTGTTTGCATAACAAGAGAAACAATCAAACATACCTGTCCAATAATTGTAATTCATCCTGGATGGAATTATACAATGCTGTTCAAAAGTCTGGGGTCAGTAAGTTTATTTTATGTTTTTATAAACCCTATTTACTACTAACCCTAACCCTAAGAGTATATAGTACTGTTATTACGTCATTATGTTAAGATTTCCTTGAATACAAAATATGTGTGCAGAGGAAAGTGCACAGGAGTGGAGTGTGTATTCATAGAATGCAATGTGGATTATGCCAGTACTTACAGAGACAGTGCATGGTGCTCGGTGTAGGGGCACTGGACACCGCTGCGCTGGGTGGGTCAACCTGAGATGGTCTCCTAGCCACACTTAGATTTGGCTTTGCAGTAGAAATGTGGGACCCACCAAATCTTGGCTTGGTAAACTAAAATAGGACAAAACAATTTCAACTCAATGACTAAATAAGCTGTAACAGCACAGTGGCAAACAATAATTGCATTTTTGGTAAATGAGAAAATATCTGTTGTTTCAATTTACACCCTCTGCTACTTATATAGATTGAAGTAAGCACAGTTAAGAATAGAAAAATGATTGGGAAGGCATTGCTAGAATGTGAGTATTATTGTAATTCAACAGGTACCTTTTAAAAATGACATTGATTCAAAACTAGTTGGCACATAGCTTGTAAGATACAGTGTTTGTTTACTAACAGCATTTATGGTTATACTTGAAAGTAGATGCATGATGACTGAATTAATAATACATGTATTAATAAAAATGTTATTACCATTGACAAACTTGGTATTATCCTTGATGTCACAGATGCAGTGGGCCGTGGCTGGGGCTGGAGTCGAGGCTGAGGCTGACTCTGCTCCATCGCCTCCTGTGCTGGTCCAGTAGCGGCAGACTGTTGTTGCTCCACAACCCTTGGTGCTTGACCAGTAGAGACTGTGGCCTGCTTAAGACAACCAAAAAATACATCAGCTTCAATCACTTTTGAATGAGAAACATTTATTCAGTAAGTTATTTTTATTATGTTTTGATACTTGCAACATCTTCACATTGTTACCTTTTGAGTGTGAAAACCACACATACACTTTGGGACCTCTCTGAGCAAGGTCGTCTGGCCGCGAGACTGCATCGGACATCTTTCAATCTGTAAATATTAAGACATGTCATACACAATACATGCATTTCAACTAAACAGGAATGGCAAACTAATTTACTGTCATTTTCCATGACGTGTGTCATATTTATTTTTATTCATGTTCTTTGCAGGGGAGATACAAACTGTAAAATTAGAGAGAAAGAGTGAGGAACATTTCACACAATAACACTTGACGGGGTGTGCATAAGACTGATATGACACCTTCATAATCATGAATATGAAGGAGGGTTTATACATGTTTATGACAACTGTCATTAAGTGTCATTCGCTCAATAAGGACATTTCTAATGCAAATATGACATTGTTTGAGATGTCCTTGTTATGACAACATGACATTAACCAATACATCATAACCTATCAGTGTCATAAGTCAAGTCAAGTCAAGTCACATTTATTTATATAGCGCTTTTCACAATACAGATTGTCTCAAAGCAGCTTCACAGTGATAACATGAAAGTAGTACAACACAGATCAATAATATTGTTAAATATTAAGTAACCCCGACTAAGCAAGCCAAAAGCAAGGCGACAGTGGCAAGGAACCAAAACTCCATCAGATTGGATGGAGAAAAAACCTTGGGAGAACCCAGGCTCAGTCGGAAGCCAGTTCTCCTCTGGCTTACATTCAAATTGTTTATATATAAATATTAAATATAAATATTGTTTATTTATAAAACGGTCTAGTATAACACCCAGGTCTTTTACTGTAGTGGATAAAGTAACAGGACATCCGTCTATATTAAAGTTGTATTGTAAGAGGTTTTGTGAGTAGTTTTTTGGACCAATAAGTAATACCTCCGTTTTATCTGAATTTAATAGCAGAAAATTACGTGTCATCCAGCGTTTTATATCTTTGAGACACTCTGTCATTTTAGATGAGTTGGTGTTTTCATCTGGTCGTGATGAAATATATAATTGAGTGTCATCAGCGTAACAGTGGAAATTAATTCCATGTTTTCTTATAATATTACCAAGTGGCAGCATATATATTGAGAACAGCAGAGGGCCTAAAACCGATCCATTTACGCTCTAAGTTGCGAGTTTCTCTCTTGATAGCATGCGTAGCACTGTTGTACCATGGTGCTTTAGTTTTCTCTCTAACCTTTTTTAATCTAATTGGTGCAACAATATCTAATGTGCTAGTGAAAATGGTGCTCAAACTGCTAGTCATTTCCTCTAATTCATCTGTTTGTTTGGGTTCACTTAGCAGCTTAGATAGATCAGGTAAGCTATTTGAGAATCCATCTATAGTGGTTGGAAGGATTGGTCTGCCTGGTCTATAACGTGGCGCAACATGACATATTTCAGCAGTACGTATTATGCAAGTCACCATGCAATGATCAGTGACATCATCGCTTTGCGGTATAATATCTATATCAGTTGGAATGGTTCCATATGATATAATTAAATCTAGTGTATGATTTAGACGATGAGTGGGACCACTGACGTTTTGTTTGACCCCAAAGGAGTTCAATAAGTCTGTAAATGCAGCCCCTAAAGCATCATTTGTATTATCTACGTGTATGTTAAAATCTCCAGCAATTATTGCTTTATCGACATTCACCAATAGATCCGAGAGAAAGTCTGCGAACTCTTTTAGGAATTCAGCATATGGGCCTGGAGGTCTATATACAGTAGCCAAGGCTAGAGATAATATGGATTTCCTTCTTACATCTAAGAGCGTAACATTTAGCACAAGTACTTCAAATGAATTAAACCTGTGACCTGTTTTCTGAGTAATATTAAAAATATCTTTATAGACTGTTGCAACACCGCTGCCACGACCGATCAGGCGAGGCTCATGTTTATAACAGTATCCTGGCGGAGTAGATTCGTTAAAACCGAAATACTCATTTGGTTTAAGCCAGGTTTCAGTAAGGCACAGAACATCGAAGTTATTATCTGTGACCATTTCATTTACAATTACCGCCTTAGGTGTGAGCGATCTAATGTTTAGAAGACCTAGCTTTAGAAATTGTTTGTGTTCACTGATATTTAGATTTTCTGGTTTAATTACAATAAGATTTTTGCTAGATCCTGCACTAGATTTATTGTTTGGCTTCACTAAACGAGGAATAGACACAGTTTCTATATAATGTTCCACACTATGCATATTAGTTAAGTTTGGACCGCAAAGGCTGTGATTTGGACTTTGACTTACTAGTCATCCGGCGCGTAACGTCTTGGAGATGTTGTCCGACGGCACAGCCGCTCCGATTCGGCTGGGATGGAGTCCATCTGCACGGTACAGCCTGGGTCTCTCCCAAAACAGATGCCAATTATTTACAAAGAGCAGTTTCTGTTCATTACACAATGACATTAACCATTCATTTAATGCAAATAGTCTACTGAACCTTTCCTGTCCTTGTCTGTACGTGGGAAGCGGTCCAGACACGATGATCGCTGCTTTAGGCGCTGTGCTGCGTACCGTCTCGATCAGGCTCCTGTAGTCGCTCTTCAGAACCGCCGTCTGCCGCAGCCTGATGTCGTTCGCTCCCGCGTGCAGCACAACAGCTCCGACGCGCTCGTCCCCGTTCAGGATCTCAGGAACCTGTGCAGCGACATCAAGAACACGAGCACCAGGAAAGCAGTGAGTGCGCACCTTACCTTTATCCGAAGTAGCGCGGACATGACGGACCATGGATGTGCCGATGATCACGGCGTCGTCGCGTTCCGGCTCGCGAAGAGGGGAGAAGCGATTCCGGGTGGAGATCTCGAAGACCGGGAGGGGCGGAGAGGCGGCTCTGGTCCTGGCTCGTGTCTTCCGCTGTGTGATCCATGGTCCATGTTGTTGTTTCGGTGCCGGAGTGAATGAAGCCCGAGATGATCGTGTCCTCCTGGGCAGAGTAACATACGGAGTAGACGAAGTCGGAGTCAAAGAGTTAACGTTACTAACCACTGATTTGTGAGCGTCGGAGCGTGATGCTTCAAGCGATGAGCGCCGATCCAACAGCTCGGCTTGCTTCACCAGCAGACCACGGATCTGTTTCTCGACGTATTCCAGCTCCTGCTTCACCGTGAAGAGCTCGAATGTGTCTTCACCTGCACTCAGAGGTAATGTTAGACAAGCATCTGATATGTTCGCCATTATAACAGATGAACAGTAAATTAGTAGTGATACTACTACAACTATCACTACTAATTTAGGACTGAAATGCCGGAAATAACCAGGATTCAGTGAAACGGGTGTAAAATGAGACGGCCAATAGGCGCGAGGCCACGCGTCGAATGCTAGCGGGCTAAAGGCTAGTAGCCGGGATTCGGAAGGTTGGATATAAGTAGAGATATCAAAGCAATCCAGTTGTTTTTTATAAGGAATAGTATCGAGGATAAGTTCACATGATATAAAAATAGAAAGTTCACCGGAGCTACAAACACAAACAACCAATCGCACGCGCATGCGCAGGACCCTTTTTGTGAATCTGATAAAGTATAGTTGAATTGTAAGGAAAAGAGTTTGAACTATCTATGTATCTGCACTTTTACAATATGAAATCTCAGCATGGTTCAACAGGACATTTGGCCACTATAGAGGGTAATCGGGCAAATAGTGGGTTCGTGGAACAAGGGCATGTGGCTTGTGAGTTGTCAGCCGCGGTCGACGGGACATTTGGCCACTATAGTGGGTAATTGGGCAAATAGTGGGTGAGTGGGATGGGGGCGTGGCTTGTGAGTGGTCAGGGGGAGTCACAACAGGACTTTTGGCCACTATAGTAGGTAATCGGAAAAATTGTGGGTTCGTGGGACGGGCGTGGGTGTGGCTCGGGAGTGGTCAGCGGGGGTCGACGGGACATTTGGCCACTATAGTGGGTAATCGGACAAATAATGGATTTGTGGGACGGGGCGTGGCTTGGGACCGTTTAATGTCAACGGGACAACGGGACATTTGGCGGCGCTGCTTCTGGGATTCTTGGATTTTGGGGTGCTCCTGTCGGGCCCCTGGGGGGGTCAGGCCCCCCTGACCTCACACGGGTCATTAGGTCGGCCTGGGAGGTCTTCCACATGTCTGATCATGCTTTTGTTGAGACCTGGCCTTAATATTAGGATAAGGTTATGGTGATTGTTAATGTTTTACCCTGAAACAACACCGACTGTAATATTTTGATATTGATAACTTGATATGATGGTTTGTAGAACTTGCGTTCCACGATGGTACAATGTTGCCTGAGGGCAACAGCTGGATAATAAATGTTAATTTTTATTAAATATGAAATGTGTAATTCATTAAAAACTTGATAAATATGTTTGTTCAAGTGTTTAGTTAAGTAAATTGGTGTTTTCAATAAATCTTTAATTTTTTTCTTCATGAAAATGTCAAACGTTTCAATTTGTCCATTGTGGTACAATGTTGCCTTGAGGCAACAAACTTTTAATGAATAAATACATTTAAAAAGAATGATAAAGTTTATTGATATTGTTATCCACAAGTTTCCGAGGGGCGCTCATGTAAAAAATAAAGTGGGTGAAACTTCCGGTGACGCGGCGGAAGTAGCATTCCAATGGTATTTTGTGTGTTAGTTAGCGAAGAGGCTAGCTGTTTTTCGGAGAATTATTTTACTATTTAAAGACGCCAATCTTTATGAGAGATGTCGTTCGCTACTGATGTTACACCTAAACTCAGGATCAAAGCCTGAGGTGACAGAATACCAAATGTGCCAGTTAATGTATTCCAGTAGCACATTCATTTATAATTTTGAATAAACTCCAAAGCACAATGACTAAGTGTGTATTTTTTATTTTAATTGTTTGTCAGCTCGCACAACTGTCTGTCAACATGCCTTGATGAGTATTGATTATTAATAATGTTATTATAATACTCCCAATCAACTACTGCGGAGGGTAAAGGTACTGTTATTTCACCCTTTTGAATTTCGTTGAGGTTGTGTTCCCACATCGTTAGCTAGTTTGGATCGCTATATCTTGAATGACTGTCAACTGTTGAATGAACGAGTGTCAAGCATGTCAAGTAGCGCTTTGTTGTTTACTTCAAACCGGAAGTCGCGCCCACTTTTGACGCAAGGCCTCATGGGGCGTAGGAAACTTGTGGATTGTGTCCAATTTTAAGCAGGAAAAACATAACAAAAACATTTTTTATCACTGATATCATATTGCGTACCATAGAGGGTTAATTACAGTAAATGATACTGACTCACCAGATAGAATGTATTCCTCTATACGATCGGCTTCTCATTCAGAATGCATCAAATTAATCAAACTGCAACTTTTTAATTATTTTTTTCGAAGATTTTCAATCTCAGATTTATAAAACGATCACGACGATCAGATTGCGTCTGCTATTCTCAATCAAGCTCGTCTCTTTCTGTCATTGCGCATGCTCGTCGACACCCATGGCTCAAATGACAAAGAGCTCTCATTGGTTGATCACCGAGCTTTTATCGAGAATTAATTTGCATATTTATTCATGTATATTATTTTTTATATTACTCATTTTTTTCTATCACTTATCAAATTTTATTAAGGGGATTGATCACTGAATTGCGTGTAAATTAAATGTTATTTATTTAACCTGTGTTACATATGGTAAAACAGGTTTTAATTTTTAAAAATAGTTACCGCCGTTGTGAAATGCAGGCACGAAAGACACTATAAATACTACTAGGAACCTTTATCTGTATTGTGTGTGGGTAGGGTTTGCAATGTTAGGACCTCATTGCACATAGCCTCACAGGCTCGCTGAGGTTAGTTATGCCAAGCACTTCGTGGCATAGATCACGAAGTGTACGTCTTTCCTGGCATCTCAACCCAGTTTTTTTTTCTTTTCTTTGTGTAACCGAAGAAGTCACTTAGTCCTCCCGGTCAAAAACGGATGAAGCATTACAATTTTACTTTATTTTTTCCCCAGGATAACCATTCAAATATATTGTTGTTCTATTATTGTTTTCTGATTATTATTTAGAATTTTTACAGGGTTTTTTTTATGATACTTTGCATTAATTATATAATTTTATGAGCTATTTTCCCATTAGAATTAATATATATATATATTTGTATTTTATATATTTTTTTCAATAAGTGCAACATTTCACATCTAAATAGAGTGCCAGCCTAATAAAAAAAAATGTTCAAGTAGAAGCACGCCATCTAGTGGCTTTAAAAATAGTTACATGTGTGCAATGTCCTGTACCAGCCTGTAAGCTCTTCCTATATAAATACATAGAAAGGCTTTTTTTGTTTGTTTGTTTTTTAGACATGATTTCTCTATCTTATTCGTTTTTTTTTTTTTTTTTTTTTAGATATACATCTAGATATTCTAAAAGACTGCTTTATTTTTATTTTTTACGAAATTGTTTAGATAAGTATCAGGTTTTGCATTATGATTACAATCAAACTATAGCATTTGGTAAAAAAATTTGTATTTTTTATACATTTTTATTCAATAAGTAATAAAAACTTCAGAAGGGAACAGCAACAGAAATAAACATAAAATAATGCTAATTAAGTTAATTAGCATATTCTCAGAATTTGCTGTTGCAGTCTTACCAGTTAATACCACATTTTTTGCACATCTAGTGCATGATGCAGAACCCAAACTCAAAACTACTCCGTTTTTAAATTTAACACATTTATTACACTTTTTGAGAAATGTGAGCATATTTACGGCCTTAAAATTATGAAAAGTGAATTTAAGACATGAGGACAGTGGGGAACCCTGGTAATGACGGAATTCCGTCACAGACTCTCTCTCGTAGCGACGGAGTGGAGAAATGTAATCCCTGTATATATGAAGAGTTCAGATGCAAAAGCCTCTAAATGCCATTTGAAATTTTATTCTTTAATGATAATTTTTTATCAAACTTGTATATTTAAGTTCAGTAATTTCACTTAAATAACAATTAATAGGTAATTAATTGTTGATACGGAACTTAATAGGTAACCAGTGTAGACATGATAAAATCGGTGTTATATGATCATATTTTCTTGACCTAGTAAGAACTCTAGCAGCTGCATTTTGTACTAACTGTAGCTTGTTTATTGAGGATGCAGGACAACCGGCTAATAAAGCATTACAGTAATCTAGTCTCGAGGTCATGAATGCGTGAACTAATTTTTCAGCATCAGAAATAGAAAGCATGTTACGTAGCTTAGCAATGTTTCTAAGGTGGAAAAAGGCTGTTCTTGTAACATATGAAATATGATTTTCGAAAGACAAGCTGCGGTCTAGTATAACACCCAGGTCTTTTACTGTAGTGGATAAAGTAACAGGACATCCGTCTATATTAAAGTTGTATTGTAAGAGGTTTTGTGAGTAGTTTTTTGGACCAATAAGTAATACCTCCGTTTTATCTGAATTTAATAGCAGAAAATTCCGCGTCATCCAGTGTTTTATATCTTTGAGACACTCTGTCATTTTAGATGAGTTAGTGTTTTCATCTGGTCGTGATGAAATATATAATTGAGTGTCATCAGCGTAACAGTGGAAATGAATTCCATGTTTTCTTATAATATTACCAAGTGGCAGCATATATATTGAGAACAGCAGAGGGCCTAAAACCGATCCTTGCGGTACTCCATAGTCTACTGACGTTATCTTTGATTTTTTCCCATTTAAACAGACAAAATGATAACGGTCCGATAAGTACGATCTAAACCAGCTTAATGCCTGTCCCTGGACACCAGTGAAGTTTTGTAGTCGATCCAAGAGTATTTTATGATCTATAGTGTCGAACGCAGCGCTAAGATCACGTAGGACTAGTATTGAGATACAGCCTTGGTCAGAAGCTAAAAGTAAATCATTTGTAATTTTAACCAGCGCAGTTTCTGTACTATGATGCGGTCTGAATCCTGACTGGAATTTTTCGTAGATATCATTTTCTTGCAAAAAAGAGCACAATTGAGCGGACACTACTTTTTCTAGTATTTTGGACATAAATGGAAGATTTGAAATGGGTCTGTAATTTGCCAAGATATTTGGATCTAGTTGCGGTTTCTTAATGAGAGGTTTTATTACTGCCAGCTTGAATATTTTTGGAACATGACCTAAAGATAAAGACGAGTTAATAATATTGAGGAGAGGCTCTTCCACTACAGGTAATAGTTCTTTTAGTAGTTTAGTGGTTATTGGATCTAATAAACATGTTGTTGGTTTAGATGCAATGATAAGTTTATTTAGCTCCTCCTGTCCTATCGTTGTAAAGCGGTGTAGTTGTTCTAGAGGGGCCAGAATTGAAGCTGAATCATAAGACACCATAGAGGATTGTACATTTATAATTGTGTTTCGGATGCTTTCTATTTTCTCATTGAAGTAATTCATAAAATCATTACTACTAAACTGTAACGGTATATTTTGCTCCGGTGATGTCTGTTTATTTGTTAGTCTAGCCACGGTGTTAAATAAAAACCTTGGATTATTTTGGTTATTTTCGATTCGTTTGCGGAGATGCTCAGCCCTGGCTGTTTTTAGTGTCTTTTTATAACGTGACATACTTTCCACGCGATTCTAAAGACCTCTCAATTAGTTTGTTTCCATTTACGCTCTAAGTTGCGAGTTTCTCTCTTGATAGCATGCGTAGCACTGTTGTACCATGGTGCAACAATATCTAATGTGCTAGTGAAAATGGTGCTCAAACTGCAAGTCATTTCCTCTAATTCATCTGTTTGTTTGGGTTCACTTAGCAGCTTAGATAGATCAGGTAAGCTATTTGAGAATCCATCTATAGTGGTTGGAAGGATTGTTCTGCCTGGTCTATAACTGTCACGATCACCAGTTGGAGTGCCCCAGAGAATCACCAGAGGGTACTCCACATCAGAACTGATCACTTCACCAGAACTCCGTTTCCCATAATGCCTCATCCCTGTGACTGATTACACGCACACCTGCACCTCATTTCAGACTGCCTATATAAGCCACACTCAAACAAGGACTCTTTGCGAAGTATGGGCTCTATGCACGGCGTTATTTCCGGTGAAGGATTAAGGATGCTCGATAACTTCCGCCGATCATAGAGTCCAATGCAATACCGAGAATTTATATTGAATTTTATACTCCATGGTTATACTAATGAAACGTTAGTCACAAAAACAGATAAAACAGACACCCCTCGTTGTGTTTATGCTTCTTTTTAAAATTATATTAAATAAACATAACTATATATAAAATTACATCTAAACGTATGTACGTTTCGTTTCAAAGACGGGAGGACAGTAAATATTGAAGACTCTGCCATAATCCCGTTTTCTCCGGTTTTCCTCCGCTTTAATCTACACAACCGGAAATGGACGAGCATCCTTATGTCAAATGCGGAACTTATGCGTGCATATAGCCCATTGCATTGCCACGGCTTGTAATTTCTGAGCGTGTATTCTGTCACAGGGATGAGGCATTATGGGAAACGGAGTTCTGGTGAAGTGATCAGTTCTGATGTGGAGTGCCCTCTGGTGATTCTCTGGGGCACTCCAACTGGTGATTGTGACAGTAACGTAGCGCAACATGACATATTTCAGCAGTACGTATTATGCAAGTCACCATGCAATGATCAGTGACATCATCGCTTTGCGGTATAATATCTATATCAGTTGGAATGGTTCCATATGATATAATTAAATCTAGTGTATGATTTAGACGATGAGTGGGACCACTGACGTTTTGTTTGACCCCAAATGAGTTCAATAAGTCTGTAAACGCAGCCCCTAAAGCATCATTTGTATTATCTACGTGTAAGTTAAAATCTCCAGCAATTATTGCTTTATCGACATTCACCAATAGATCCGAGAGAAAGTCTGCGAACTCTTTTAGGAATTCAGCATATGGGCCTGGAGGTCTATATACAGTAGCCAAGGCTAGAGATAATATGGATTTCCTTCTTACATCTAAGAGCGTAACATTTAGCACAAGTACTTCAAATGAATTAAACCTGTGACCTGTTTTCTGAGTAATATTAAAAATATCTTTATAGACTGTTGCAACACCGCTGCCACGACCGATCAGGCGAGGCTCATGTTTATAACAGTATCCTGGCGGAGTAGATTCGTTGAGACCGAAATACTCATTTGGTTTAAGCCAGGTTTCAGTAAGGCACAGAACATCGAAGTTATTACCTGTGACCATTTCATTTACAATTACCGCCTTAGGTGTGAGCGATCTAATGTTTAGAAGACCTAGCTTTAGAAATTGTTTTTGTTTCAATTTCAATTTCAATTTATTTATAGAGCACAGATAAACACAACTTCCGTTGACCAAAGTGCTGTACAGAGGGAAAAATAAAAATTAAAATACAAACAGCCACAGGGCAATTGCTTCCACATTTAGCTTGCATATGACAGGTCAAATAAAAACGTCTTTAATCTCACTTTAAAGATGTGTAGGGTTGGTGCAGCTCTGATTTCTGGGGAAAGGCTGTTCCAGAGTCTAGGAGCGGCACTAGAGAAAGCCCGGTCTCCTCTAGTCTTCAGTTTTGTTCTCGGAGCCACCAGAAGGCCTAGGTTCGCCGACCTAAGAGCTCTAGGTGGTTGGTGAACAGTCAATAGGTCTGTGAGGTATGATGGAGCCATCCCGTTTAGCGCCTTGTATACTAATAATAAAACTTTAAAAGTGATTCTATGGCGCACTGGTAACCAGTGCAGAGTCTTGAGGACAGGAGTTATGTGTTCTCGTTTTCGAGTTCCTGTCAGAACTCTTGCAGCGGCATTCTGGACTATTTGGAGGCGATTGATGGATGACTCACTGATCCCCATATAAATTGAATTACAATAGTCCAGTCTGGTAGAAATAAAAGCATGTACAACTTTTTCTAAATTCGAGACTGATAGTATAGACTTAATTTTTGCCAGGGTACGAAGCTGGTAAAAGCTTGATTTCACCACTTGATTAACCTGTCTATCCAGCTTTAAGCTACTGTCCAATATCACTCCCAGGTTTTTAACATAAGGTTTAACATATGGTGTTAGGATGCCCAGATTTATATTTGTAGTATCATGTACACTGGAAGGTGTAAACACTACAACCTCAGTCTTGTTTTCATTCAAACTTAAAAAATTTTGCGACAACCATGCTTTCACATCCTCAAGGCAGTTGGCCATCTTGTCTAGAGTCATTCTGTGGTTAAGAGGAAAGTACATTTGAGTGTCATCTGCATAGCAGTGATAGTTCAAATCATATTTTCTAAAGATAGTACTCAACGGAAGCATGTATAAAGAGAACAACATGGGAGCCAGTGTGGAGCCTTGAGGAATTCCACATGTTAACTTTACTGGTGCAGATCGGTAGCTATTAATATTGACTGAAAAACTCCTGTTAGTAAGGTAAGAATGAAACCACTGTAAGACTGGGCCTCTAATGCCTACTATATGTTCTAACCGTGATAGCAGGACATTGTGGTCAATCGTATCAAATGCAGCACTTAAATCCAGGAGTATCAGTACTACCGAATGTCCAGAGTCAGTGGCCAAAAATATGTCATTAAGTACCTTCACAAGAGCGGTTTCTGTAGAATGGAATTTTTTAAAACCAGATTGGAATATATCGTAAATTTTGTTTTCATTTAAAAACGTTTCAAGTTGACATAGAACTACTTTATCCAAGATTTTAGTTACAAATGGGAGATGTGAGATAGGTCTAAAATTTGATAGATTGGAAGAGTCTAAATTTGGCCTCTTTAGTATGGGTTGCACAGATGCATGTTTTAAACGCTCACTTGTTCACTGATATTTAGATTTTCTGGTTTAATTACAATAAGATTTTTGCTAGATCCTGCACTAGATTTATTGTTTGGCTTCACTAAACGAGGAATAGACACAGTTTCTATATAATGTTCCACACTATGCATATTAGTTAAGTTTGGACTTTGACTTACTAGTCATCTGGCGCGTAACGTCTTGGAGATGTTGTCCGACGGCACAGCCGCTCCGATTCGGCTGGGATGGAGTCCATCTGCACGGTACAGCCTGGGTCTCTCCCAAAACAAATGCCAATTATTTACAAAGAGCAATTTCTGTTCATTACACAATGACATTAACCATTCATTTAATGCAAATAGTCTACTGAACCTTTCCTGTCCTTGTCTGTACGTGGGAAGCGGTCCAGACACGATGATCGCTGCTTTAGGCGCTGTGCTGCGTACCGTCTCGATCAGGCTCCTGTAGTCGCTCTTCAGAACCTCCGTCTGCCGCAGCCTGATGTCGTTCGCTCCCGCGTGCAGCACAACAGATCCGACGCGCTCGTCCCCGTTCAGGAACTCAGGAACCTGTGCAGCGACATCAAGAACACGAGCACCAGGAAAGCAGTGAGTGCGCACCTTACCTTTATCCGAAGTAGCGCGGACATGACGGACCATGGATGTGCCGATGAGGCCACCCTTAAAAATATTCTTGTTTGCCGTAACCCGACCGACCCTGTCAATTTAGGGCCGACCCAATTTTTTATTTTTTTTCCCTTTTAGTCCGACCGACTTGCCGGTTGTAACTTGCGTTCAGACCGACCGACCGATTTTTTTTTTTTTTTTTACTCTTCAAACGACTAATTCAAATTCCATAAAATGATATTTTAGTTAGTATTGTGAAAGTTGCTTATGTCTACAAACGTAGGCTACGTTCTTTCTTTTAAATAAAAACCGTGGCGTCATAGTCATCTGATTATGTTTACACGATTGGTTTACCCGTGTCACACTGTCTATAAGGCTTATACGTTCGCTTCGTTTCATTCAGTGTTCCCGCTTGGTAAACCCGGTATTAAATGGGCTGAATATCAACCATTTCTATATATAATAATAATATTAAACAATTTGTCTGATGCAATTTTGCTATTCCCAGTCCAGAAGAGAGAGAGAGCGATCTCTCACCCGGAGCCACAGCGCGAACAACATGACAGCCCTGCTTAATGAGTGACAATGAGGACAGAACGTGGTTACCTACACTTTAGATCTGGGATATTATTCTAATTGTATTTTAGATTTCCGCTTTCAAAGATTATGAAAAGATATTTGAGATGAAACCATTACAGACGCATTCTGTCTATAGCGCAACTTCCTTCCCTTCACAGCGTTGCGCTGTCATTTCTTCCTAAAACCCAAACGTACCGTCAGAATCAGCACGATCGGTAATTGTTGTAAAATGCAGTCTGTACTGTTGCTAAACTGCGTACGGGTTCAATCATTAAAAGAGCTATTAAAAGCACAAAAGTCTGCGCAAGAGACGCTGTTCACAAGGTGATGCGTGCTCCGAAATGCACTGCAACGGGACAAGAAAAGTAGGCTATAGCCTCATTTTGGGCTTCATGTGCGCAGCTAAACTATCAAATATACATAAAATCTAAAATGACCTGCTCTGAGATTCATTTAAACACAGTTTATGTCTTAAATGGATGTGAATAGTTGGGAGGATATGGTGGTGCATCAGTCATCTGTTAGATCCGTACTCGGTCTTAAAGGGGCAGTAGTCTAATAAACATGTGACGATTGAGCCAGTAATGGGAATCAAACACAACAAAAGGCAGAGAAAAATCACTCGCAGCTCTTGAATTATTAACTTAAACTTTAATAAGCATTAATCTAACTATGATAAACCATGCAGTGTCATTTTACATTTGATTTACTAAATTAAATTTCTTTTCAGACAGCGCAACACACTTAACTGAAAAGTAGCTAATTTTAGACCTTTCTGAAATTAAAGCACTGTGTATATAGGCTAATTTGTATCTTTGTTTAATTGTATTCTTTGTTTCACCATGTGTTTGTACTTGTTTTTGCTTATCTCATGTATTTGGGGGAAAAAAAAGCCTGCACACTGCTGCATAACAAATACAGTAGGCTAGATATTTATTCATTTTGTGACTGGCCTAAAAACGTAACCGGTTGTAGGTTGCAATAACACCTAGTGGTGGATGCACAGTTTGAAGACCCAGTCAGTGACGTCACAGTATGCAATTAAAAAAAAAAAAAATTCATGATCACCATGACCAAAATTTTACTTTTTTTTTTACACTGAATCCTGGAAAAAAAAATATAGACCTACCTACCGACCCTTTTTTTTTTAAAAAATTGCTGTTACTGCAAACCAAAATATTTTTAAGGATGGCCTGATCACGGCGTCGTCGCGTTCCGGCTCGCGAAGAGGGGAGAAGCGATTCCGGGTGGAGATCTCGAAGACCGGGAGGGGCGGAGAGGCGGCTCTGGTCCTGGCTCGTGTCTTCCGCTGTGTGATCCATGGTCCATGTTGTTGTTTCGGTGCCGGAGTGAATGAAGCCCGAGATGATCGCGTCCTCCTGGGCAGAGTAACATACGGAGTAGACGAAGTCGGAGTCAAAGAGTTAACGTTACTAACCACTGATTTGTGAGCGTCGGAGCGTGATGCTTCAAGCGATGAGCGCCGATCCAACAGCTCGGCTTGCTTCACCAGCAGACCACGGATCTGTTTCTCGACGTATTCCAGCTCCTGCTTCACCGTGAAGAGCTCGAATGTGTCTTCACCTGCACTCAGAGGTAATGTTAGACAAGCATCTGATATGTTCGCCATTATAACAGATGAACAGTAAATTAGTAGTGATACTACTACAACTATCACTACTAATTTAGGACTCAAATGCCGGAAATAACCAGGATTCAGTGAAACGGGTGTAAAATGAGACGGCCAATAGGCGCGAGGCCACGCGTGGAATGCTAGCGGGCTAAAGGCTAGTAGCCGGGATTCGGAAGGTTGGATATAAATAGCGATATCAAAGCAATCCAATTGTTTTTTATAAGGAATAGTATCGAGGATAAGTTCACATGATATAAAAATAGAAAGTGCTTGTTTATAAATAAGTGGTAAAGAAGAAAATCAAGGATTAGTGAAGAAATTCTCCGGAGCTACAAACACAAACAACCGAACGCACGCGCATGCGCAAGACCCTTTTTGTGAATCTGATAAAGTATAGTTGAATTGTAAGGAAAAGAGTTTGAACTATCTATGTATCTCCACTTTTACAATATGAAATCTCAGCATGGTTCAACAGGACATTTGGCCACTATAGAGGGTAATCGGGCAAATAGTGGGTTCGTGGAACAGGGCATGTGGCTTGTGAGTTGTCAGCCGCGGTCGACGGGACATTTGGCCACTATAGTGGGTAATTGGGCAAATAGTGGGTGAGTGGGATGGGGGCGTGGCTTGTGAGTGGTCAGGGGGATCACAACAGGACTTTTGGCCACTATAGTGGGTAATCGGAAAAATTGTGGGTTCGTGGGACAGGGCGTGGGTGTGGCTTGGGAGTGGTCAGCGGGGGTCGACGGGACATTTGGCCACTATAGTGGGTAATCGGACAAATAATGGATTTGTGGGACGGGGCGTGGCTTGGGACCGTTCAATGGGGTCAACGGGACATTTGGCGGCGCTGCTTCTGGGATTCTTGGATTTTGGGGTGCTCCTGTCGGGCCCCTGGGGGGGTCAGGCCCCCCTGACCTCACACGGGTCATTAGGTCGGCCTGGGAGGTCTTCCACATGTCTGATCTTGCTTTTGTTGAGACCTGGCCTTAATATTAGGATAAGGTTATGGTGATTGTTAATGTTTTACCCTGAAACAACACCGACTGTAATATTTTGATATGATAACTTGATATGATGGTTTGTAGAACTTGCGTTCCACGATGGTACAATGTTGCCTGAGGGCAACAGCTGGATAATAAAAGTTAATTTTTATTAAATATGAAATGTGTAATTCATTAAAAACTTGATAAATATGTTTGTTCAAGTGTTTAGTTAAGTAAATTGGTGTTTTCAATAAATCTTTAATTTTTTTCTTCATGAAAATGTCAAACGTTTCAATTTGTCCATTGTGGTACAATGTTGCCTTGAGGCAACAAACTTTTAATGAATAAATACATTTAAAAAGAATGATAAAGTTTATTGATATTGTTATAGTGTCCAATTTTAAGCAGGAAAAACATAACAAAAACATTTTTTATCACTGATATCATATTGCGTACCATAATTACAGTAAATGATACTGACTCACCAGAATGTATTCCTCTATACGATCGGCTTCTCATTCAGAAAGCATCAAATTAATCAAACTGCAACTTTTTAATTATTTGTTTCGAAGATTTTCAATCTAAGATTTATAAAACGATCACGACGATCAGATTGCGTGAGTCCGCTCTTCTCAATCAAGCTCGTCTCTTTCTGTCATTGCGCATGCTCGTCGACACCCATGGCTCAAATGACAAAGAGCTCTCATTGGTTGATCACCGAGCTTTTATCGAGAATGAATTTGCATATTTATTCATGTCTATTATTTTTTATATTACTCATTTTTTTCCATCACTTATCAAATTTTATTAAGGGGATAGATCACTAAATTGCATGAAAATTAAATGTTCTTTATTTAACCTGTGTTACATATGATAAAACAGGTTTTAATTTTTAAAAATGGTTACCGTCGTTGGGAAATGCAGGCACGGTTAGCACTATAAATACTACTAGGAACCTATGTATTGATTGTATGTGAGTAGGGTTTGTAATGTTAGGACCTCATTGCACATAGGCTCACAGGCTCGCTGTGGTTAGTTATGCCAAGCACTTCGTGGCATAGATCACGAAGTGTACGTCTTTCCTGGCATCTCAACCCAGTTTTTTTTTCTTTTCTTTGTGTAACCGAAAAAGTCACTTAGTCCTCCCGGTCAAAAACGGATGAAGCATTACAATTTTACTTTATTTTTTCTCCAGGATAACCATTCAGTAAGGGTTAATGCCCGACGAGGTGTCCATTGTCAGGTTTTAATGGACGACGGCGAGGCGTAAACCGGCCGACGCGCAGCGGAGGACGGTTGCCTCCGCCGAAGTCCATTAAAACCTGACAATGGACACCTCGGAGGGCATTAACCCGCTTATACCATGGTCACTTGCCAAATAAAACATTAGTTTATATTTTAATTAGGCTAAATCTAGTTTTTACAAATAATAACTTGCCTTGCCTGCCTGACTGTTTATTTAGCAACCGGAGATATATAGTCCGCTTAGTTCGTATCCCTTCAGGTTCACAAATGCATTTTTTTTTCATGAAACACAAAGGTAGGCATAGTTTTTTTTTTATTACTCATAAAACAATTAATCAAACAACAATAAAAAAAACAATTAGCTCTGATCTCCAGCTATTCGCGCTTAACGTTATAGAGGGCAATAAATTAATCAGATCAAAGAGAGGGTAATTTTCCTCAGGCTCCTTAGGCTTGAAACGCTGTAACGTTCAGCCTTCTCCTGCCTTGGTTGTCTGGACAGCTGCGTAAAACTCCCGCAGGGTCTCATTCAGGGGTGCATTTCCCGAAAGCATCGTTATCCAACTATGGTCGCAAGTTACGTCGTTACCAATAGAGTTCAATGGAGCAGAGCAGCAGCGGTGTAATTTTCTCCGTTTTATTTACATTTTTTCTTTCTTCAGCAGCATACCAGTCGTCAAAGTTGCCATATTCTCCATAAATGTTAAAAGAAATAGCACGAAGTCGCTCATTGTATTAGGCTGTATAATATCTAACGTTAGATGATAGAGCATGTGACTGCCTGTTGCTATGGTTACTCACAGCCGTTGTAGGCAGCGCATTTATTTATTAATTTCGAATGGTAAACGGGCAGTTTCACCAGAACTACTTTACTAGGTGTCCTCTATCACTTTTTAACGGACACCCTGCAGCCAATCAGAATCGAGTATTCACCCAGACCATGGTATAAAATATATTGTTGTTCTATTATTGTTTTCTGATTATTATTTAGAATTTTTACAGGGTTTTTTTATGATACTTTGCATTAATTATATAATTTTATGAGCTATTTTCCCATTAGAATTATATATATTTGTATTTTATATATTTTTTTTCAATAAGTGCAACATTTCACATCTAAATAGCAATATTATGAAGCTGCAGACTCGGAGCCTGCATCTACAGTCCCCCACCGAGAGTCCCGCATTCTCAGACCCCTCGTTTTTCGAACACAGCGCCTCCTGCTGTTCAAAAGATCGAATAACACCCGCACAGTAGCTATAGTATATAGAGTACAGCGCACGATATCCAAATGCAATTAAAACAATAGGATGCAATATTACGGTCTTCAAATAAATGATCCAATAAATATTTGTGTTCCCTGCTTAATGCATGTGTCAAAAAAAATAAATAAACTAATTGTTACTGATGGAAGGGACAATTAGCAGATTGAACTATCTTCAGAAAAATAGTAGGCTATGTGATATTATATTGCTACAATGTTTTTTTTTTAATTCAAATTCCAATTTTTCTTTCAGTTAAACCTATAATGGTCTAATTAACATTACCATGCTAATGCTAACATTACTATATTTGTTTTTTGATATTTTGATATTTTTAATATTTTGAATGCGAAGGAAAACAAATCAGAATAGACAAAACACCAATAATAAACAATTCTGTACTTTATTTAATGATCACCTAAACATCATCTTGCTGTAAAGAAAAAAGGAAGAAAAAACAGTGTTCGTGACTTTACTTTTCGTCTTCAACTGCATTAAAAAAACTCATTGTCACTCAAGTGTCCCTTGAGATGTTTTTGAACTTTGGACAACTTTGTGGGTTTGAACTGTATGGGGGCACAAAATGGGCAGTGAAAATAACTGCAGCATTTAAGACAAAAAGTCCAAGGTTAAAGGCTAACGTAAACGTAAGCTATCTAAATATTTTCGGGAGGAAGAGGGCGAAAAAACATACATTACCGGCTCAAATCGTGTTACAAACTATCTTTACAAATATTAAATGGACTATTCATATGTTGCATCGATGAGCTAAATTAGTTTTATTAAAAAATAAATCAAACGAGTAGGCTACTACGATTCGCTAAATAAAATTGAAGATAGCTTACTCATGTTTTGGCTTAAGTTCTTCACATGTTCTTCACATGTTTATCCGATACAATTTGATAGGAGGCGCTGTCTCAAAAAACGAGGGGTCTGAAAATGCGGGACTCTGGGTGCAGGGGGACTGTAGATGCAGGTCTCCGAGTCTGCAGCTTCATACTACTCCTAAATAGAGCCAGCCTAATAAAAAAAAAAATGTTCAAGTAGAAGCACGCCATCTAGTGGCTATAAAAATAGTTACATGTGTGCAATGTCCTGTACCAGCCTGTAAGCTCTTCCTATATAAATACATAGAAAGGCTTTTTTTTGTTTGTTTGTTTTTTAGACATGATTTCTCTATCTTATTCGTTTTTTTTTTTTTTTTTCTTTTAGATATACATCTAGATATTCTAAAAGACTGCTTTATTTTTATTTTTTACGAAATTGTTTAGATAAGTATCAGGTTTTGCATTATGATTACAATCAAACTATAGCATTTGGTAAAAAATTTGTATTTTTTATAAATTTTTATTCAATAAGTAATAAAAACTTCAGAAGGGAACAGCAACAGAAATAAAATAATGCTAATTAAGTTAATTAGCATATTCTCAGAATTTGCTGTTGCAGTCTTACCAGTTAATACCACATTTTTTGCACATCTAGTGCATGATGCAGAACCCAAACTCAAAACTACTCCGTTTTTAAATTTAACACATTTATTACACTTTTTGAGAAATGTGAGCATATTTACGGCCTTAAAATTATGAAAAGTGAATTTAAGACATGAGGACAGTGGGGAACCCTGGTAATGACGGAATTCCGTCACAGACTCTCTCTCGTAGCGACGGAGTGGAGAAATGTAATCCCTGTATATATGAAGAGTTCAGATGCAAAAGCCTCTAAATGCCATTTGAAATTTTCTTCTTTAATGATAATTTTTATCAAACTTGTATATTTAAGTTCAGTAATTTCACTTAAATAACAATTAATAGGTAATTAATTGTTGATACGGAACTTAATAGGTAACCAGTGTAGAGATGATAAAATCGGTGTTATATGATCATATTTTCTTGACCTAGTAAGAACTCTAGCAGCTGCATTTTGTACTAACTGTAGCTTGTTTATTGAGGATGCAGGACAACCGGCTAATAAAGCATTACAGTAATCTAGTCTCGAGGTCATGAATGCGTGAACTAATTTTTCAGCATCAGAAATAGAAAGCATGTTACGTAGCTTAGCAATGTTTCTAAGGTGGAAAAAGGCTGTTCTTGTAACATATGAAATATGATTTTCGAAAGACAAGCTGCGGTCTAGTATAACACCCAGGTCTTTTACTGTAGTGGATAAAGTAACAGGACATCCGTCTATATTAAAGTTGTATTGTAAGAGGTTTTGTGAGTAGTTTTTTGGACCAATAAGTAATACCTCCGTTTTATCTGAATTTAATAGCAGAAAATTCCGCGTCATCCAGCGTTTTATATCTTTGAGACACTCTGTCATTTTAGATGAGTTAGTGTTTTCATCTGGTCGTGATGAAATATATAATTGAGTGTTGTCAGCATAACAGTGGAAATGAATTCCATGTTTTCTTATAATATTACCAAGTGGCAGCATATATATTGAGAACAGCAGAGGGCCTAAAACCGATCCTTGCGGTACTCCATAGTCTACTGACGTTATCTTTGATTTTTTCCCATTTAAACAGACAAAATGATAACGGTCCGATAAGTACGATCTAAACCAGCTTAATGCCTGTCCCTGGACACCAGTGAAGTTTTGTAGTCGATCCAAGAGTATTTTATGATCTATAGTGTCGAACGCAGCGCTAAGATCACGTAGGACTAGTATTGAGATACAGCCTTGGTCAGAAGCTAAAAGTAAATCATTTGTAATTTTAACCAGCGCAGTTTCTGTACTATGATGCGGTCTGAATCCTGACTGGAATTTTTCATAGATATCATTTTCTTGCAAAAAAGAGCACAATTGAGCGGACACTACTTTTTCTAGTATTTTGGACATAAATGGAAGATTTGAAATGGGTCTGTAATTTGCCAAGTTATTTGGATCTAGTTGCGGTTTCTTAATGAGAGGTTTTATTACTGCCAGCTTGAATATTTTTGGAACATGACCTAAAGATAAAGACGAGTTAATAATATTGAGGAGAGGCTCTTCCACTACAGGTAATAGTTCTTTTAGTAGTTTAGTGGTTATTGGATCTAATAAACATGTTGTTGGTTTAGATGCAATGATAAGTTTATTTAGCTCCTCCTGTCCTATCGTTGTAAAGCGGTGTAGTTGTTCTAGAGGGGCCAGAATTGAAGCTGAATCATAAGACACCATAGAGGATTGTACATTTATAATTGTGTTTCGGATGCTTTCTATTTTCTCATTGAAGTAATTCATAAAATCATTACTACTAAACTGTAACGGTATATTTTGCTCCGGTGATGTCTGTTTATTTGTTAGTCTAGCCACGGTGTTAAATAAAAACCTTGGATTATTTTGGTTATTTTCGATTCGTTTGCGGAGATGCTCAGCCCTGGCTGTTTTTAGTGTCTTTTTATAACGTGACATACTTTCCACGCAATTCTAAAGACCTCTCAATTAGTTTGTTTCCATTTACGCTCTAAGTTGCGAGTTTCTCTCTTGATAGCATGCGTAGCACTGTTGTACCATGGTGCTTTAGTTTTCTCTCTAACCTTTTTTAATCTAATTGGTGCAACAATATCTAATGTGCTAGTGAAAATGGTGCTCAAACTGCTAGTCATTTCCTCTAATTCATCTGTTTGTTTGGGTTCACTTAGCAGCTTAGATAGATCAGGTAAGCTATTTGAGAATCCATCTATAGTGGTTGGAAGGATTGTTCTGCCTGGTCAATAACTGTCACGATCACCAGTTGGAGTGCCCCAGAGAATCACCAGAGGGTACTCCACATCAGAACTGATCACTTCACCAGAACTCCGTTTCCCATAATGCCTCATCCCTGTGACTGATTACACGCACACCTGCACCTCATTTCAGACTGCCTATATAAGCCACACTCAAACAAGGACTCTTTGCGAAGTATTGAATTGCCACGGCTTGTAATTTCTGAGCGTGTATTCTGTCACAGGGATGAGGCATTATGGGAAACGGCGTTCTGGTGAAGTGATCAGTTCTGATGTGGAGTGCCCTCTGGTGATTCTCTGGGGCACTCCAACTGGTGATTGTGACAGTAACGTAGCGCAACATGACATATTTCAGCAGTACGTATTATGCAAGTCACCATGCAATGATCAGTGACATCATCGCTTTGCGGTATAATATCTATATCAGTTGGAATGGTTCCATATGATATAATTAAATCTAGTGTATGATTTAGACGATGAGTGGGACCACTGACGTTTTGTTTGACCCCAAATGAGTTCAATAAGTCTGTAAATGCAGCCCCTAAAGCATCATTTGTATTATCTACGTGTATGTTAAAATCTCCAGCAATTATTGCTTTATCGACATTCACCAATAGATCCGAGAGAAAGTCTGCGAACTCTTTTAGGAATTCAGCATATGGGCCTGGAGGTCTATATACAGTAGCCAAGGCTAGAGATAATATGGATTTCCTTCTTACATCTAAAGGCCCGTACACACCGGGACGAATATCAGCGCGCGTTATTCGTCAGCGTTTTTCAACGCGTTTTTTGTGTTCACACCCAAGCGTTTTTCGCTGACGATGAGCCGAGTGAACATGCAAATTCATTCCCTGACATTAGATGGCGCTTAATGTAAAACAGAAATAATAATAGAATACTATACTAGGGTGATCATATTCATGTCTCAATGTTTTATTTTGAGAGATAGAAAAAAAAACGAATGAAATAATGATAGAAATAATGTCTTCTGTAAGACAAATAATAAATATAGAAATAATAAATAACTAAAAAATGCCTCCAAATGTAACAAAAAATAGCTCTCACAAACTTACAAAAACGAACTAACAAAATCTATTTATATCTTTAGTTTTCATTTTCTTTATCTTGCTTTTCTTCCTCGTCCACCTTGTTTGCCCATCTATATTTTCCTGTAGAACTGATCTTTCCCAGCAGTTTTTGTTTGAAAACCAGGACATTTTCATCACTTAAAAACAGTCAGGACAGGACGTGGAAACAGGACATGTGTAACGCAAAGTTGAGATGTTGCCCAGAGATAAAAACATAGCAGTTGTCAGATGAACAGATGCACGAGAGACGAGAGTTGTCGTATTTCCCCGCGTTTAATAAAACCACTCAAACGTCACACTCGTCCTCCTCATACACGGGGATCGAGCGAGAGAAAACAAACAAACAAGCATCTGGTCACAATAGAAAAATAAAATAAAAGAAAGAATACAAAGAGTCGGCACAGCGGTTATCTCCTCTCCTCACTTGTCAAAATCTAACTGACATTTATGCACACTATGCGCAGTTCTCATCTCAACTCAGATTTCTATAAAGCACAAAGTGACCGTTTTACATATGTCCCGGGAAAACAGGACTGTTGGTCACCCTATACTATACTATTATTACAGAAATACTAATATAAATATTATCTTATAGCTCTTTGTGCTCCGAGACCAGCAGCTCAACATTCATCTTGCCCATACAGTAGGTATCTTGTCTCTTCTTCGCCGTATGTGTGCTCGGCAAGACCGTTTTGTGTTTGAGCGCCCTCAAGTTGTGTTTTACTGTAACTTCAGAAGTACCAGACACGTGAGCAAACCCGCCGATCTCGTTGGTCGGATAGGTTTTGACGCGGCGCGTCAAACCAAAAAAACGAACCCGAGGCGTTTTTTTAAAAATGACGCTTTTACGCGTGGCGTTTTTCGCGTCGGTGTGAACACTCACATTGGCGCCCATTGTTTAGTCACGAGGCGTTAAACGTCGACGAATAACGCGCGCGAAATTCGTCCCGGTGTGAACAGGCCTTAAGAGCGTAACATTTAGCACAAGTACTTCAAATGAATTAAACCTGTGACCTGTTTTCTGAGTAAAATTAAAAATATCTTTATTGATTGTTGCAACACCGCCGCCACGACCGATCAGGCGAGGCTCATGTTTATAACAGTATCCTGGCGGAGTTGATTGGTTGAGACCGAAATACTCATTTGGTTTAAGCCAGGTTTCAGTAAGGCACAGAACATCGAAGGTATTACCTGTGACCATTTCATTTACAATTACCGCCTTAGGTGTGAGCGATCTAATGTTTAGAAGACCTAGCTTTAGAAATTGTTTCTGTTCACTGATATTTAGATTTTCTGGTTTAATTACAATAAGATTTCTGCACTAGATTTATTGTTTGGCTTCACTAAACGAGGAATAGACACAGTTTCTATATAATGTTCCACACTATGCAGTTAAGTTTGGACCGCAAAGGCTGTGATTTGGACTTTGACTTACTAGTCATCCGGCGCGTAACGTCTTGGAGATGTTGTCCGACAGCACAGCCGCTCCGATTCGGCTGGGATGGAGTCCATCTGCACGGTACAGCCTGGGTCTCTCCCAAAACAGATGCCAATTATTTACAAAGAGCAGTTTCTGTTCATTACACAATGACATTAACCATTCATTTAATGCAAATAGTCTACTGAACCTTTCCTGTCCTTGTCTGTACGTGGGAAGCGGTCCAGACACGATGATCGCTGCTTTAGGCGCTGTGCTGCGTACCGTCTCGATCAGGCTCCTGTAGTCCCTCTTCAGAACCTCCGTCTGCCGCAGCCTGATGTCGTTCACTCCCGCGTGCAGCACAACAGCTCCGACGTGCTCGTCCCCATTCAGGATCTCAGGAACCTGTGCAGCGACATCAAGAACACGAGCACCAGGAAAGCAGTGAGTGCGCACCTTACCTTTATCCGAAGTAGCGCGGACATGACGGACCATGGATGTGCCGATGATCACGGCGTCGTCGCGTTCCGGCTCGCGAAGAGGGGAGAAGCGATTCCGGGTGGAGATCTCGAAGACCGGGAGGGGCGGAGAGGCGGCTCTGGTCCTGGCTCGTGTCTTCCGCTGTGTGATCCATGGTCCATGTTGTTGTTTCGGTGCCGGAGTGAATGAAGCCCGAGATGATCGTGTCCTCCTCGGCAGAGTAACATACGGAGTAGACGAAGTCGGAGTCAAAGAGTTAACGTTACTAACCACTGATTTGTGAGCGTAGGAGCGTGATGCTTCAAGCGATGAGCGCCGATCCAACAGCTCGGCTTGCTTCACCAGCAGACCACGGATCTGTTTCTCAACGTATTCCAGCTCCTGCTTCACCGTGAAGAGCTCGAATGTGTCTTCACCTGCACTCAGAGGTAATGTTAGACAAGCATCTGATATGTTCGCCATTATAACAGATGAACAGTAAATTAGTAGTGATACTACTACAACTATCACTACTAATTTAGGACTGAAATGCCGGAAATAACCAGGATTCAGTGAAACGGGTGTAAAATGAGACGGCCAATAGGCGCGAGGCCACGCGTCGAATGCTAGCGGGCTAAAGGCTAGTAGCCGGGATTCGGAAGGTTGGATATAAGTAGAGATATCAAAGCAATCCAGTTGTTTTTTATAAGGAATAGTATCGAGGATAAGTTCACATGATATAAAAATAGAAAGTTCACCGGAGCTACAAACACAAACAACCAATCGCACGCGCATGCGCAGGACCCTTTTTGTGAATCTGATAAAGTATAGTTGAATTGTAAGGAAAAGAGTTTGAACTATCTATGTATCTGCACTTTTACAATATGAAATCTCAGCATGGTTCAACAGGACATTTGGCCACTATAGAGGGTAATCGGGCAAATAGTGGGTTCGTGGAACAAGGGCATGTGGCTTGTGAGTTGTCAGCCGCGGTCGACGGGACATTTGGCCACTATAGTGGGTAATTGGGCAAATAGTGGGTGAGTGGGATGGGGGCGTGGCTTGTGAGTGGTCAGGGGGAGTCACAACAGGACTTTTGGCCACTATAGTAGGTAATCGGAAAAATTGTGGGTTCGTGGGACGGGCGTGGGTGTGGCTCGGGAGTGGTCAGCGGGGGTCGACGGGACATTTGGCCATAGTGGGTAATCGGACAAATAATGTTTTACCCTGAAACAACACCGACTGTAATATTTTGATATGATAACTTGATATTGATGGTTTGTAGAACTTGCGTTCCACGATGGTACAATGTTGCCTGAGGGCAACAGCTGGATAATAAATGTTAATTTTTATTAAATATGAAATGTGTAATTCATTAAAAACTTGATAAATATGTTTGTTCAAGTGTTTAGTTAAGTAAATTGATGTTTTCAATAAATCTTTAATTTTTTTCTTAATGAAAATGTCAAATGTTTCAATTTGTCCATTGTCGTACAATGTTGCCTTGTGGCAACAAACTTTTAATGAATAAATATATTTAAAAACAATGATAAAGTTTATTGATATTGTTATAGTGTCCAATTTTAAGCAGGAAAAACATAACAAAAACATTTTTTATCACTGATATCATATTGCGTACCATAATTACAGTAAATGATACTGACTCACCAGAATGTATTCCTCTATACGATCGGCTTCTCATTCAGAAAGCATCAAATTAATCAAACTGCAACTTTTTAATTATTTGTTTCGAAGATTTTCAATCTAAGATTTATAAAACGATCACGACGATCAGGTTGCGTGAGTCTGCTCTTCTCAATCAAGCTCGACTCGTCTCTTTCTGTCATTGCGCATGCTCGTCGACACCCATGGCTCAAATGACAAAGAGCTCTCATTGGTTGATCACCGAGCTTTTATCGAGAATGAATTTGCATATTTATTCATGTATATTATTTTTTATATTACTCATTTTTTTCCATCACTTATCAAATTTTATTAAGGGGATAGATCACTAAATTGCATGTAAATTAAATGTTCTTTATTTAACCTGTGTTACATATGGTAAAACAGGTTTTAATTTTTAAAAATGGTTACCGTCGTTAGGAAATGCAGGCACGGTTAGCACTATAAATAATACTAGGAACCTATAAATTTGATTGTGTGTGGGTAGGGTTTGCAATGTTAGGACCTCATTGCACATAGGCTCACAGGCTCGCTGAGGTTAGTTATGCCAAGCACTTCGTGGCATAGATCACGAAGTGTACGTCTTTCCTGGCATCTCAACCCAGTTTTTTTTTTCTTTTCTTTGTGTAACCGAAGAAGTCACTTAGTCCTCCCGGTCAAAAACGGATGAAGCATTACAATTTTACTTTATTTTTTCTCCAGGATAACCATTCAAATATATTGTTGTTCTATTATTGTTTTCTGATTATTATTTAGAATTTTTACAGGGGTTTTTTTATGATACTTTGCATTAATTATATAATTTTATGAGCTATTTTTCCCATTAGAATTAATATATATATTTGTATTTTTTTTTTTCAACATTTCACACATCTAAATAGAGTGCCAGCCTTATGAAAAAAATGTTCAAGTAGAAGCACGCCATCTAGTGGCTTTAAAAATAGTTACATGTGTGCAATGTCCTGTACCAGCCTGTAAGCTCTTCCTATATAAATACATAGAAAGGCTTTTTGATTCCTTTTTTTGTTTGTTTGTTTTAGACATGATTTCTCTATCTTATTCGGGTTTTTTTATTTTATTTTTTTATTTAGATATACATCTAGATATTCTAAAAGACTGCTTTATTTTTATTTTTTTACAAAATTGTTTAGATAAGTATCAGGTTTTGCATTATGATTACAATCAAACTATAGCATTTGGCGAGAAAGGGAACACAATGCCAAAAAATGTGTTACTCAATATTTGATCATTCAAATAATTGAACAAAATAAAGGATGGTTAGTAATAATTCAAAACACTTTATACCTACATTGTGCACAAAAAAAAATGTATTTTTTTTATAAATTTTAATTCAAGTAATAACTTCAGAAGGGAACAGCAACAGAAATAAACATAAAATAATGCTAATTAAGTTTATTCTCTCTCTCTCTCTCTGTGTGTGTGTGTGTGTGTGTGTGTGTTGCATTTGAGCGAGTCTCTTTTTATTTTTTATTTTTTTTTAATTTTGCATATTCTCAGAATTTGCTGTTGCAGTCTTACCAGTTAATACCACATTTTTTGCACATCTAGTGCATGATGCAGAACCCAAACTCAAAACTACTCCGTTTCTAAAATTAACACATGTATTAAATTTTTTGAAAAATGTGAGCAAAAGTTCATGGGGCACTTTTTAAGATAAATGCCTTTTATTCGCGATGTATTGGATAAGTACTTCATTACCCACAATCCTGGACAATCCCACAATCCAACAGTGATGCATCTGATTGGTGGAAGTCGTGTCACGTGTCTGAAACCCCGCGAAGGTACGTGAAGACTAAAGATCGCGTAATAACGTAGGGCTAAGTTCATTGGTCGCACTTCTAAGACGCCCGCGCGCCATTGGATGTGCAGTTGCCACAGCTTAGCTAATGAGCCAGCCAGAGAGACTCAATGTTTTTGCATGTTGAGCTGCAAATGCTTTTGCTTCAGTAAATCGAGGAAAAGGAGTTTCCCTGCACATTCACTATATAAAATTCACTGGAGGAAAATGTTCACGTAACCGTCGTCAGATTTGGAAGTCGCTCAAAAGGCTCTTTCACGGTGGTTTTCAGACGACTTCAGTGAGGCACGGTGGTTTATGGGAGTAGTTCCTTTGCTCGGAAATGAAAATATGTACGCAGGCTTGTACGTACCCTCGACTTTTTTTGGATTTTCTCTTCGTTTTTTAACTCGAAATAATGTATTGTATGCTTATGAGTTCAGCCGTAGCTGATTATCCTCAGTCATGCTCTAATACTCTTTAGATATGGATTTTACAAAATGTCAATGGGAGAAATGAATGGGAAATGGGCTATATGCACGCATAAGTTCCGCATTTGACGTAAGGATGCTCGTCTATTTCCGGTTGTGTAGATTAAAGCGGAGGAAAACCGGAGAAAACGGGATTATGGCAGAGTCTTCAATATTTACTGTCCTCCCGTCTTTGAAACGAAACGTACATACGTTTAGATGTAATTTTATATATAGTTATGTTTATTTAATATAATTTTAAAAAGAAGCATAAACACAACGAGGGGTGTCTGTTTTATCTGTTTTTGTGACTAACGTTTCATTAGTATAACCATGGAGTATAAAATTCAATATAAATTCTTGCTATTGCATTGGGCTCCATGATCGGCGGAAGTTATCGAGCATCCCTAATGCTTCACCGGAAATACCGCCGTGCATAGAGCCCATTTACTTCCGGCACCAGCGCTCTCTCAGGCTGTTTCACCCACTTTATTTTTTACAGGAGCGCCCCTCGGAAACTTGTGGATGCACGTTAGCATATGCTAGTTCCGGCTGCGAAACCGATATGGGGTGTCTAGTTTTGACACGTGTTCACACAGAACATGACAACATGAAAGCACACAGCTAGTTTAAAACACAAGCTGTGTGCTACACAGCACAAGACAAAACATGACATGAAAGCACGCGGCCGATGTAAACACAAACCATGTGCCACACAATACACAACACACTGAACAGAGCGAACACGACAAGACAGAACGCTAACGTTACGCATGAGTACGACCATAAGGTCATCCTGTGCACTCACAACCGAAAACAAACACGCGGAGAATGCATGTCCGAATCCCAACACAAAAGTGAAACCAAACAGATGTGCCGTGATTCAAACACCACGCCCGCACATGTAACAAGACACCTGACATCGACGGAAGAAATGTGGGAATTAGGTTGAACTGTGAAATATCTGATGAAAATTGCAAATACTAAGAAATATGTTACAGTAGTTCGTCTTTCGAGTAAAATACACACAAAATTCGCGACGAGACTGAGCACGAAGTCTTTAAACTAGCTTCCGCGTCAGCGATTTTTTTTATTGGGTGAAATCACTGTCAATCAAAAGGAGATGCAATCCTCCAATCATCACGCGGACGCCCGGACGCCAGGCCAGCCCACTTCCCTATTAACTCCAGAGACGCCCGGCGTCCGTGGGCGGGACATAATCGCAGCATTTATCCAATGACCGTCTAGTTTAACAGCACTGAAAAAAACTGTTCAAAGCAGCCCCATTGAAGTCAATGGACGCCGAGCTTCAACGGGGAAATGCCATGGGAAAATGCATGCACTGTGACGCGCTACAGGAGGCGCTGCATGAGAAGGAGATCAAGTCAGCCGACCTGCTATTTGTTGCTTATTCTGAACGAACTCGTCTTCGAGATTACCGTGTTCTAACGCATTTTTACTCATTAAAATGTTAACACAATAGTACACATTTGATCATTATTTGTTTGACATTATAGGGGAAGCTGAGCTTCCCTTGCAGTCTTAAAGAAATCTCCACTGATATATATATATATATATATATATATATATATATATATATATATATATATATATATATATATATACCGTGTATATATATATATATATATATATATATATATATATATATAGCATATGACCTACCTCAACCCCAACCTACCCGTCACTCCTACCATCCTAGGAAAAAATAAATATCGCAAAGATCTACATTTTGGTTTGTTTCGCTCGGACATTTGACGGCGTGTACATACGCGGTACGGGTACATGTGAAATCACTCGGACATTAATGTTGCCATGCTACGTACTCAAGCTATGCAATTTGGTAACTGTTATATCTCTCTATACATTATAAAATGCGAAATCATGCGTTAGAAAGTGCATTTTCCAGAACAGTTTGTGTTGGCCATTGTTTTGTTTATGATGTTCAGAGGCTATGTTGTTGACAACCACTATCTATATAGAATGTCATATAGATCAGTGTTGACAACCACTATACATGTCATACAGGGAGTAAAGGTATTCTTGCGGTCGGCGTTACGTCACTAATCATGTGACCTGCATAGCAACCGGCCACGAAGGGTAAAACAAACCGAAGTCAATGCCCGAGGCAAATCAAAAAGGTATCTATTCACAGAAGTTTTGCTGTGGATTATGTCAGTTATGGATACTAACGGACTACTTTGTATTAATAATGAATGATATCTGTGTATGCGGATGTATGTCGGTGGTGAGAAGTGAATAATAAAACACTCATGTAAAAGGCTTTGTGACTTGCTAACGTTATGTCTGTGAAAGGCGCTAGCAGCTAGCTATATGAATTTATATCTTCTTCATCTGTTATTACATAATGTCGTATCAATATATAGACAGTCTCCTAGCGCCTGCACCAGGTACCACAGCTGCTGCTTGTAGGTTTAACATTACAATCTTGTCCCTATCGGCATCCAGCTGAGTCTTGGTACAACAACCCAAAAGCATGGCCCACCTCATCAAATCCCCTGAACACCATGTGTACCATGTGTCCTACACTTGCAGTCATGTTTAAGGGTGATTCTCCAACTACAGGCACTTTTGTGTCCTTGGCCTTTTTTTGTAAATAAATAAACAAACAAATGTATATCAAAAATACCAATCAAGCATCGATTACATATTAACTATGTTATCGATTTTTTTATTCATTAAAAAAACTGTTCATTCAAAAGCACTGTGTTACAAAGTGGCGTTGCTGTAATGAGCTCAGTCTGTCAGTGGCACAACTTGTAGCTACAATGTCAGTGAGGGACACAGTTTATAAAAAAAAAAGCCAAAAAAGGCTAACAAAATACTAGTGCATTTCATTGTTGCTTATCGGTGTAGAGCTGCCGACCATTATGCATAGCAATGTCATAACATAGCAGAAAATTGAGTGGCCATCCCTGCAGTGGTATTATTTTGTTATTCTTTGATTTGTCCCTCAATTTGTCCATTCATTTGAGATTACATTTCTATTTAGATTCATTTTAGACGCGTATTTATCTCCCGCTTTCGTGTAGCTTAATGGCGGGGGCTTGTTTGTTTTACCCTTCGCCGCGTTGCTATGCGCGCACAGGAGTAAAAGTCCCGGATGTCCGACCTTGAGAATCCGACGTTGGTTCGTTCGTTATCAAGTTAGGCTGTTTAACACATATTAGGCTGCATATTTCTAAACAGGTCTCCCTTGCAAAATAGGTTCTAAACCCAGGGGCTTCTCCTGGTTAAAGGGTATAATATAATAAATAATTAGTAGCCTAAAAACTTCCTTCTAGTTGTCATGGATACGCAACGCTCCACTCTGTAAAGCGACTGCTTGGGTGCGGTGACAAAATGTGAAATATCGTTTACTTTTCACAATGCAGCAGCGCCTGGCTCCACCCAAATATTGAAAACTGTGTTGGTTGACTTGACAATGAACAAACGAACATAGTTTTAGACAAATATATTTAGATAGCTAAGCTTTAGATAGCCGGTCCACTGATGTAGGATGTAAACAACGGCAACCGGAACCGAAGTACCCAACATCCGCCCTCAAGGCGGAAGTTAGCATTTTTCTCGTGCACAGAGTCAATTGGGCTTGTTTTTGAAGCTCCAGTTGCTTATTTGTCTCGCGAGAGTTGGCAACTGTGTATGTTACTCGCGAGAGTTGGCACTGGCTGGTTACTTCCGGTTTCTGGACTGGCTGCAGTAACACGTCTGTCCATGCGGGGGCGCTCGCGGTCGAGTGCAGAATGAATGGGAGTCAATGGGGTTTCACCCCCCAGAAATCCACTTTTCTCAGAATATAATTTTTTGTCAAGTAATTTGAAAGTTGCATTCAAAAGGGATGGCTAAGATAATACACTCAGCTGAAAATTGCATTTTTAAGTTCCCTTATCTGTTCTAAAAATCCGTTCAAAAATGTGATGACGTCAGACAATAGCAGAATGCTAGCGTGTTCCGGCCAACAACGGCCTAACCTGTAAGAAATCAAAAGGACATATTAAGTACTCGTAAATTCGACTTTGGGCCTATAATCTATATTGAACTTGCAGAATCAACAATAAAATATATGTTAATTTAACGACAAGCAGGTGAAAGAGACACATTTAGCCGTTTAGCCCCATAGACTTCCATTCATTCTGCTCTCGCCCACGATCACCTCCAGTGGAATTCTAATGGAACTGCAACCAAGATGATACACAATAGACCTTATTCAGAGCCGCGCCATGACAGGTATGAAAGTGAGGCTGTGAGGGATAGACTTACCGTGTTTCCAATGGCATCCGCTGTAAAAAGCTGAATAAAGCTCCTAGATTACTTACAATTTTCCACAGCTTACATTGTCGGGAGTTTTTTGTCAACTGAAATGTCTTGGAAAGATATTTTTCCAGTGTTTCATGAGCAGAACAATCCGAAAACACGTTAAATAACAGTACAGCCCATTGAAGAGATGCAGATCTATCCCTCACAGCCTCGCTTTCATTCTCATTAAAAATCAAAGATGGCGCTGCCGTGAATAAGGCGTATGGAGCTAATAGGAAGTGCCAAGGCTCTCCGTTAGACGGGCTCTGATGTTGCGGTGAATAATTTTTTTTTTGCTGAGAATTTGAGAGAAGCATGCAGAAACCAGATGATTTTCCATGTTGGACCTTGCGTGTGTCTTCAGAAGACATTTTATACTGTGAAAGTGGATGCATGTTTTTAGTTCATAATAAGCGTTTTATAGTCTTGTGTTATCGAATATGAAAGATTTGTAAAGCACACAATTAAATGTTTGTTACAGTCACAGTGTAAATCACAGAGGAGCTTCGGAAGCATAAAAGGAGGAGCGATGACAGTGAAGAACGAGAGAGGACCAGGCCTGGACTTTACGTTTTGTTTTGTTTAGGTTTTATTATATGTTGCGGCAGTCATTTGTGAAGGGCTGCCACCTTAACTTTCGTTTTGTGTTTACTTATTTTAAATTATTATTAAAGTATGTTGAACGTTTGCCGTTTCCCACCTCCAACTTCCCATAACAACATACCTTGATACAAGTAAGCAACTGAAAAAAAAGCACAAATGTCAGGGCATCAACACTTCTTCAGGGCCCAAAAACACCCCCTTTTCCCCAAGAGAGGCTGAAGTTATTGCTTTAGAAAAATCTTTTGTTATTGGTTTACCACTGTTTCTAATACATTTTTGAAGCGAGGTATGATTCAAACTGAGTTCTGTAACCTTTCCTCAGTATTCAGGACCCACTGACAGACATTGAGCAGAAGTTGTCATGCCACAAAGTCTGACCGAGGTATCATTTAATCACTAAAATCAACCTGTCTGGGGCTCCCAATCAGAGAACTGGCAGGGAACAACCAAAACAAACTCTGAAGAAAGATTGCCCGTGAGTGAAGACAGGGCGGATAAAATACAGAGTATTTTATCTCTGTATTTTATACTGCTTCCGAATCACCAATGGTAGTGGGGTTGGCAGAAACACGCTCTGATGGCATCACGGGAAGCCTCGTACATGTTGTGGTGTACCCAGATCTACCACGAGAGGGCTCGCCCCCAGTGACCTGGTTTCAAAAGTGTCAGGTCTTCTTTTTAGCCACCCGACAAGAGATCACAGGCCACAGATTGAACCTCCTCCTTGATAGCTGTGTTTGCGCACGCTGCCCGACCCCCTATCTCTGAGAAAAGAGGCGCAAGCAGCTACGCTAGCCTTCTGCTCGTCCCTTCTGGAACCAGGGCCTAGCTGGGAACAGCTGGTGGATGCCATTGGCTCTTGGATACGTTGAGGAATTAACTCCATCGACTATCGAATGCCATCGACAGTCGCTTAGCTTCCTGGTACCTGTTGATAACAGTATTGACAGTATTGAACGAGATCAATTACAGAGAGAACGACAAAGGGACCAAGCCTCGTGGCACAACAAATGTGTTATTTAGATGCATCTGTACTGTTTTTGGGATTATATGATTAGGGGGATTATATAACAAAACCTTTAGCACAAATAATCAGGAAGTGAATTAGGGACTTTGTAATATTTCATTTTATTGTAAAGGGCAAATATTCAAAAAGTATGAATTATGTCATAGGACCAACAAGGAAGAGAGACAACTACAAAACATCTACGCAGGACTTTGGTAAGAACAATTTCTCTCTCTCTCTCTCTCTCTCTCTCTCTCTCTCTCTCTCTCTCTCTCTCTCTCTCTCTCTCTCTCTCTATATATATATATATATATATATATATATATAAAAACAAAAAAACAAATAGAGTTATCAGAAGGGCTGATAAAACCAAAGCAAATCAAAATCCAACAAATTAACATATTTCAGTTAAATGGTAACTACATCTTACATTGGGGAACAAAATAATAACAGATCAATGGGTCCTAGACAGCATTCATTTCACACTGAAACATAGAAAATCCTGGAATGGCTGGTTATATGTGCTTTAGTTCAGGAAAATTACACACCAACAAATGAATCACTGGAGACAACAGTTCCATTACTTATTTGAATTGGCTTATAGCCATTATCATTTCTCAAGAATAGTATATATTCCCCACAACAATTTTACAGTAATCTTGCAAAAGTAAGTACAGCTGGTTTGCATACATGGCAATGCTTCTGGGGAGTTAAAATCAAACATATTGCCAGATCTAGGGCTTGATATACAAAAGGGCTACTATACGGGAAATTGACTGGGTCTTGACATTTTTTTTATTTATATGTATTTTTTTTGCCAATGTTTAACTGCAGATGTTACCTGTACTGTACTTCATATAGGTTTTAAGTGTATTACGTCTTATTTTTTGAGTGGCCTTCCTTTCTTTCATTATGCACAAATGTTCATACTGGAAGGGATTTGACAGTGAAAAACAAAGATCTGCCACCAACAACTCAACAATAAGTGAATGTTATTATGTTTTAGTGTTGCAATGTTTCCCCAAAATATTAAGATGCTGAAAACAAACTGTAGGAATGTTATTGCATTACAGTAGATAAAATAGATAAAACCATTAACTATTTATTTTAAACATTGTACAAGGCATTATTTTGTTTTTGCATACTTTCTGGTTGTCAAATGTTAGTGGTTTATTTTATTATTATTATTATTTATTTATTTTTTTTTGTATAGTGGAACGAGTTAAAATAAAGTACTACACTTGGTGTACTTTGCTAGGACACTTGTGTGAAACCAGCTAGATAAAAGTCAATTTGAAGCTCTAAGAAAATGTCTTAAAACATTTTGAGGATGCCATTTGGTTTGATAATTTATCGTCCAGTGTAATAAAAAATAAAAAAAATCATACATTTTAAGCGAGACTGAGTAGATAAATTATTTTTGGACCACTGTATATTGAGGAGCTAAGTGGACTAAAAAGCAAACAATGGGCTCTATGCACGGCGTTATTTCCGGTAAAGGATTAAGGATGCTCGATAACTTCCGCCGATCATAGAGTCCAATGCAATACCGAGAATTTATATTGAATTTTATACTCCATGGTTATACTAATGAAACGTTAGTCACAAAAACAGATAAAACAGACACCCCTCGTTGTGTTTATGCTTCTTTTTAAAATTATATTAAATAAACATAACTATATATAAAATTACATCTAAACGTATGTACGTTTCGTTTCAAAGATGGGAGGACAGTAAATATTGAAGACTCTGCCATAATCCCGTTTTCTCCGGTTTTCCTCCGCTTTAATCTACACAACCGGAAATGGACGAGCATCCTTACGTCAAATGCGGAACTTATGCGTGCATATAGCCCATTATAGTCTTTAAAGATGTCAAAACTAACAGAATTGAAGTCTTTAGATGCAAGTAATTTCTTATGTATTTAATGAAAAAGTGTGTTTCCATTAACTTGCATTTGAATAGACAATAAAAAGTACAACATTGACAGCATCTAAAATGTAAATTATAGATGTATGAACAATTTTATTAGACATAAAAAATCCTTATTTATACATATTCCAATCTTGGAATTAATCGTTTGATTCTATATTTATGATCAATGAAACTGCGTTTTCAAATGCATTAACTCTTCTACCTAATTTGACATTTAATGTTCTGTGTGATTTCTGGTGCCAACTTGTTTCAAAGGACGACATAATGTTAAACAAGACCACTTTTTAAAACCTTAAAATGAACAACATTTATGTAATTATTTAACCTTTACTTGTCATGTCATTTGGTCTTGCTGTGAGATTGCTGTGACTCAAAATGACCATTTTATACACACTCTCCTAAAGGATTATTAGGAACACCATACTAATACTGTGTTTGCCCCCTTTTCGCCTTCAGAACTGCCTTAATTATATGTGGCATTGATTCAACAACGTGCTGAAAGCATTCTTTAGAAATGTTGCCCCATGTTGATAGGATAGCATCTTGTAGTTGATGGAGATTTGTGGGATGCACATCCAGGGCATGAAGCTCCCGTTCCACCACATCCAAAAGATGCTCTATTGGGTTGAGATCTGGTGACCGTGGGGGCCATTTTAGTAAAGTGAACTCATTGTCATGTTCAAGAAACCAATTTGAAATGGTTCAAGCTTTGTGACATTATACTGCTGGAAGTAGCCGTCAGAAGATGGATACATGGTGGCCATAAAGGGATGGGCATGGTCAGAAACAATGCTCAGGTAGGCCGTGGCATTTAAACGATGCCCAATTGACATTAAGGGGCCTAAAGTGTGCCAAGAAAACATCGCCCAACACCATTACACCACCACCACCAGCCTGCACAGTGGTAACAAGGCATGATGGATCCATGTTCTCATTCTGACTCTACCATCTGAATGTCTCAACAGAAATCGAGAATCATCAGACCAAGCAACAATTTTCCAGTCTTCAACTGTCCAATTTTGGTGAACTCTTGCAAAAACCTCTTTTTCCTAGTTGTAGCGGAGATGAGTGGTACCTGGTGGGGTCTTCTGCTGTTGTAGCCCATCCGCCTCAAGCTTGTGTGTGTTGTGACTTCACAAATGTTTTGCTGCATACCTCGGTTGTAATGAGTGGTTATTTCAGTCAAAGTTGCTCTTCTATCAACCGGTATGCTTGTATCAGTCCGCCCATTCTCCTCTGCATGACCTCTAGCATCAACAAGGCATTTTCGCCCACAGGACTGCCACATAGTGGATGTTTTTCCCTTTTCACACCATTCTTTGTAAACCCTAGAAATGGTTGTGTGTGGAAATCCCAGTAACTGAGCAGATTGTGAAATACTCAGACCAGCCTGTCTGCCACCAACAACCATGCCACTCTTAAAATTGCTTAAAACACCTTTCCTTCCCATTCTGACATTCAGTTTGGAGTTCAGGAGATTGTCTTGACCAGGACCACACCCCTAAATGCATTGAAGCAACTGCCATGTCATTGGTTGATTAGATAATTGCATTAATGAGAAATTGAACAGGTGTTCCTAATAATCCTTTGGGTGAGTGTATGTGTGTAAATAAATTTTGAGATGACTGAATGCAACACATTGTCATTTGGACTATTTTGGTCCTGTTTTTTTGACATTTTAACAATACATAATTGTTATGGTGATTACACTTGTCTGTCTGTTACATTTCTCTTCATACTGTAGGCTATATATTTTTAAGAAATTGTTAGGTTAGGTTTAGAGTGAGATTAGCAATTAGCATTAAATATGTATTTAATGGTATATTGAAACTAAACTTGTCATTATACATTTATCTGCCTATTATGTTTTATATAATATTTTTAAACTCTATAAAAGTGATTACCGGTGTTTAGGTCTGGTGGTAGGGTCAAGGGATCTAAAATATATAAAATGGTAAAAATGTAACTATAAATATATTTATGACATAAAAGATTTGTAAATATTTCACATTTCTATAGCTGCAAATACATAATAATATTTACATTATACAGATGTTGTCAATAGTTCCATATCGCAAGTTTCAGTATCTATCCAAAAAAGTATGCTTTCGTACTCGTTTGTACCTTTTGTTTAAATGTTACAAACAATACCTTTGTTTAAATGAAATAAAAAAAATAAAAACCCAGGACATTTACAGTCATTTCAACATCGAATTTCAAATCTCTTGAAAGAATTTTTTGCTTGCATCTAAATGTAGCTCCTCTGATCTGGTCTGTTTGTAATAGCCAGAAAAAAAGAAAAAGAGGAATATATACATACATACATATATATATCGTCGCTGGCCGATGAAACTCACGTATGTCCAAAACGGTTACTTTTCAGGAAGTGAAAAAAACCCACCTAATTTCAAAAGCAGCTGAACGTAGCGTTGTCATGCTTGGTACAACATCTTTAAATGTAACCATATTCTTGCCAGTCGTGATATAATCCACATTTGACCCAAAATGTTTAAATGGACATATTGTACAGTAACGGTGGTCGATACGCATTCTTTCGATAATTAATTAGAATGACAAAATCGCGTTTCATATTGACAGATGAATAGGCTACGCTCAGTTTATTAAATAGCCTACGTCTCAGTTTATCAAATACGCTCAGTTTATTAAATGTCTCTTGCAAACTATGAAGAGACAATGAATCAATACACTGACATGGCGATGCTAGACTGATACTTTGTTTACACAATCCTACTGTAATTTTGTCACTTCTCTCCACTATGTCTCATGTCTGGCATCAGGGGGGAAACATTTACCTCGATAAAGTTAGGCCAACTGTAAAGGAAAGTCTTGAGAACAGTTGTCAAAAACAAAAGTTTGATGATACTTTACAGTGTTATTCGGCCATCTAATGCTGAGCTTTCAGAGACGCTTAAGATGAAACTTCACGAGACCGGCGAGATGCCTCCACAGGGCGGGGAGATACGCTGCGTGATTGACAGCTTTGACAGCAAATGGACTTACATGGAAATCAGATGACATGATTTCAGCTTCTCATTGGTCATTTAGATGATGTGAAGCATGCTGTATACGGAAATGAACCTGGACTTTCTATCCGTCGAAAAATCTCAAAATCGGCAAAATGGACATATCGGACAGCGGCGATATATATATGTGTGTGTGTGTGTGTGTGTGTATCACAGAGTGTAAAAGAAGAAATATGTTTTAAATTTCATGTCAGAACACATTAACTCCATGGTCCTACTTGTGAAAAAACAATCTTTAAAATAACTTCAAAGCTTCTCAAAGGGCTGCTACTCTTAAATATGAATGCATATTAATACATCTTAATTGTACAGTACATTGCAACTCTGACCACCCTCCTTCTTGGTTTCTCATCTGTTTACAGGCCAGACAAGGCCTGGGTCACTATAAATTCTAGAAAACAAAATAACAGACTACCTGTTGCAGCTGATCAACCCCTAACAGAGTGCATTAAATTACTGCAAGACATTGTCAGTCTGTTCATAACCCAGATTGGGTACCATTCCACAAGCCCCTTCAGTACAGCCCTAGCAGGGGTGGACATTGCAAGCCCGTATCTCTTTTCGGTCTTTACAGCTATTTAGTTGTGCATTTTTGATTCTCTTCCTGGCCGTCATTAGCCGCTCCTGGATTCCCCCACCGCACATCTTGGTACAGTCAGTCCATCCAGACCACGGCTTCATTTTGCATCCTTCAGGAAGAAATTTAGACCAGATACAAATGCTGTTAGTGGCAATAAGATCAGTTACTCATCTGAAATTCTGTTCTGTGACATTGTCTGTATTGGTGATGTTATGATGTTTTGAATTAGTAAAGGATCTAAGTTGCTGCTGTGGTGATGTTGTGACGCTGCTTTGCCAACAAGAGTAACTGCATTTGAAGAGTTCAGATGCAAAAGCCTCTTAGTGCCATTTGAAATTTTCTTCTAAAATGATCATTTTTTATCAAGCTTGTATATTTAAGTTCAGTAATTTCACTTAAATGGCAATGAAGATTACCTATTAATTGTCATTTAAGTGAAATTACTGAACTTAAATATACAAGCTTCATAAAAATGGTCATTTTAGAAGAAAATTTCAAATGGCATTTAGAGGATTTTGCATCTGAACTCTTCATTTGTAGTCTTAGTTACAAATTTAATGACAATGTTATGACTCTGATGACAATGTTATGACCCTACATAATTACTAATTACTGCATCTGAAGTGAGTTTTAATGCTAAATTACCGTACTAACAGAGAGTGTAGTGTTGTCAGCGTGTGAAGTGGCATTGTTATGATGCTCATTGACATCTGCAAGTGATATTCATATTGTGATGCTGTCTAAAGAGATCTTCAGTATCTCTAGTGGTAATGTGATGATTCATAATTACTTATGAAGAATGTCAGCAGAAATGCTGTGCTCCATATAATGCAAGTGTTCAGGCTTCCTTCAAAGTTCAGGCTTCAAAAAATCACACAACAAATGTTAATGCATACATCCCCAGATGATGAATCAACGTCTTTTGAAACAAAATGATAGATGTGTGAGAGAAAAGTGATGGTGCTTCTGCATCACTTCTTGTGAGAGTTTTCACAATTTGCTTATATCACACTTCACAGCATCCTCACAGTTTGTCCGAAGTGATGGTTTATAATTTAAAAGTTTAGTATTTTTCACACAAACCTATACTTTCTAAAACTATCAAGTTTTTGGGGCTACACATCACAGAGGATCAAACTTCGTCCCTCAGTGCCACTTCACTGGCCAAGAAAGCACAGCAACATCTTCACTTTCTGCATTGACTGAAATGGCATATTAAATATTAACATGCATCACTGTCTAGTTTTGGCAGTAGTAATGCCTCAGACCACAGAGCCCTGCAACACATTGTAAGGGCTGCAGAGAGAATTACTAGAACATTTCTCCCTACCATTTCAAACATATGAAAAACACATTGGCCCTCATTTATCAAAAGTGCGTAATGAAAGGCTTTTGATGACCAAAAAATAATTCAGACTGACAAAATAATAAAAAATACGTTCTTCTTCTTTTAAATGCTAATAATAATACAAATAACAATAACGACATTCTTCTTCTAAATAACAATAAGCATCATTAATACAAATCATAATAATAAGAAGAATACTATTATGCAATTATTAATGTGAATGAATGGTACTTCACATCACATCATCATCATCACTATTATACATGTGACGTGATTCGAAATTGAATGCTAATTTCAAAAGACGTGCTGTAAAATAATGCATTGTGATAGGTCATTTCGACTCCACGTCGGAGAAGTTTCTCTTCTTTGCCGTCTTCCGTGTGTCCATGGCGTAAAATGAGGGCGTGGGGGGAGCGGAGACTTGAATATTTAGGGGCGTGTTATTCTAATGACGATCGTTTTCGGCCGCGGGATTTATCAAGGGCAGGCATTGCGTACACCTGGATTTCAAAGGTACGCACATCTTCATAAATCAGGCGGTGAGAGGAGTATCTTACGCCAACATATACACCCGTTTCTACGCAAGATTGATAAATGAGGGCCATTGTGTGAACAAGACCCACAGCATCGCAAAGATACCCAATAATTATTATCTGCATTTTAATAACTTGTGTGGTACTTTTGCCACACAACTGATATCAACGCAAAGTCACCTGCCTCTTTTGATTCCATCACTTACATTTATTTTAAGTATATTGTTAATGTATTGATTACAGTGAAGTAATTGTATTATATAAGTTGCGTTGTAGATTTAGTGCAATGGTGTGACATTTCGTCCTACTGTATTGGCTGGAATGACAATAAACTTTTTTTTTTTAAATCTAATCTAAAGGGGTCAAATTAATTACAGCAGGGTCCGTTTTGCCTTGTTTTTAAAGCGTCAACTTTGAGGCACTTTCATTTTCATTTCATCTTTCACTAAATTATTTGAGTTTGCGTTCCATATAAGAAAGCAATATACATCTGGGATGGCATGAAAGTGAATAAATTATGAGAGAATTTTATAAGAGTATCCCTTTAACAGAGATGATGTGCATGTTCACCTGCGAGCTCATCTGCGCTCTCTTCCCCTCCCTGTTTGTTCTTCCTCTTCTTACGGTCTTCTCTGCGTCTCTTCCTCTCGTCACTGTTTAAGCGTCCTTGATTACACTTCTTGATCTTGCATGTTTTTTTCTGTGTGGTCTCAGGGCATGGATCTCCTCCAAACTGAGGCTCCATAGTGATCATGCGTGTGCGGATCAAGTGACCTTTCCCGCAGGACTTACTGCACTCTGACCACTCAGACCACTCTGACATCATACAGTTCATTGCTAGAGAGAAAAAGACATTAAAAAAAGACAATATTCAAGCACAAGGAGAACATTTCATTAAAAATGTAATTATTTCAAAGGCTGTTATATGATTTTGGGTTTATTTATTTTTGCATAATTTGTTTATTAGTCACTACTGGTTCACACACACACATGTATTTATTAAAACATTTGTTTAAAGTGTACTGAGTTTATGTCTTATGAAACATGTAACCTTAATTACAAATAACACGAAAGTTTGCATTCGTTAAACTAAACCTTTTTCAATACACTTATGGAAATATTGTGAGTCTCTAAGATACATAAAAAAGGAAAATTTCCACAAGAGGTACTAATTTGATTGAGGTGTTTAATTATTAATTGAATCTCATTAAAGATCGCATTATCCAAAAAAGATACTGTACATTATTAAATAATATTATACATGATTGAGAGTGTGATATTGCATTTATACAACAATACAATAGAAAATTAGTTGACTGTGTAACTCAAGAATCTTGGACCCTGGAGATACATTCTGCATCCTAATTTACAAATTATCTGTCCTAATTAGTATCAGAGATTAGTATTGAGATTATGATTGTGATTTTCCCAAATCACATACTTGGATGCTGTGCTATTTTGAGTGAATTTTCAAAGTGTATATCCATGCACACTCATGGCTAACACTGCCACGTAATATTTGCTTTGGAGGAAGATTCTTGATATTTCAGAACTACATACATGAATAAAAAACTATAAACATGCGTGACACAAATGTGTGACTTTATCACTTAACATCACATTAATGTAACGAACAATGCAAATGAATTATTGTTGGAAGGTCAGACAAAGACACAGAAAAGCTCATCAAGTGACACGGAACAAAAAGGATTTTGAGAGATTAATAAACAACATCTAACCTGACAAAAAATATTGATTTCATTTTAGCCATGTTATATTTAATCTACAACAGCATGGTTAACTTTTATAAATATACAAATAGCACAATAGCAAAACATATGTTTATCCACAAACTATGAAATATATAATTATGCAAAAACATGAGCACATGAGTCCTCCACGTGAAAAACCCACAATGGGGAGATCAGCATGCTACTTATTTTCTCGTCTATATGATAAGATAAATTGATTGGCATAAATGAGAAAAGTATTAAATTTAAAGAGTGTTTAGAAGATGTTAACCGATAATTTACATTACATAAATGTAACTAAGCAATTATGTAAACTAAGCAATTGTTTGACGTGGTAGAATGTCCTAAAACATGCCTATACTCTTCAGACTTGCAATTTGCAAAGAAAAGAGAAAAAGAGACCAAAATATAATTAGTAATTAGTCATATTACAGCAAAAAAGAATATTACTGTAATGGCTTTCCATTTAAGCATTACTCCAAACTAGCTGATTGAGTAAATGTGCTATTTCTTTTGACCACCGTGAACAAATTCATCCAAAGACCCAACCCGAGTGTTCTTCTTTTTAGAGCTTTGTAATGTATTTCCCCTGTGACAAAGCATTAGACATATCCTCATCTAACTATGAATCGTAGGCCCCTATCTGAGCTGCATCTTTGTAAATCTTTAAAAAAAAAATCAAGACTGAGAAACCGATCTTTGAGGCAACTTGGGTTCAACTCTAAAAACCAAATCAAGGATTAAGATGGCCAGCCAAAGAGAGCTGGCATATGGGACCAGTCAATCACCTCCATGTCTGCCATATCCAGTGCGGAGATGCCGTAAAGGTTCTATATGAGAGCCTTGAGCATTTTGATTGAGGAGAGCCCATTGCCAGTCAGCAGACTAACTAATCGCTACCCTTCAGTAAGCATCATGTTGCATACCCTGACTGTTCTTTCAACACAGTTGGGCAAACAGGAGACTCTGCTTAGGGAACAAGGGATCCTCCTTGTCATCATCCAAGTCTTCATTTGCCAGCTCTCCCAAAGTGGTAATAGAAACTAAAACACCATCCGGTAGGACCTTTCAGAAAGGTTTTTCAAGCCAACCGATTTCCCAAGCTCATCCACTCATCCTCTAAGCTCAGGCATGCTCTTGCAACTTGGAGCAACTTACATTTTGACAAAGTACTGACAATTACTTGTGTGCTATTTTTTCCACATTTTGTTATGTTGCCTTGTGCCGAAATTCTGAAATGTGTTTTTTTTTCCCCATGATACCACAGTTGTTTGATTAACATTGAGACAGACAGCCTTTATTATCCACAAGTTTCCGAGGGGCGCTACTGTAAAAAATAAAGTGGGTGAAACTTCCGGTGAGGCGGCGGAAGTAGCATTCCAATAGTATTTTGTGTGTTAGTTAGCGAAGAGGCTAGCTGTTTTTCGGAGAATTATTTTACTATTTAAAGACGCAAATCTTTATGAGAGATGTCGTTACGGAGCTCAGGGACAACATGTGCTGTTCGCGGTTGTATGTATAACCGGACTAAACTAATTCAGTGGCTTAAACGTGATTGTTTTGAACATAAGCCGAAAACGAAATTAGAGTGATCCTGCCAACGACTGTAGTTTCCATCACCTACCAAAAGACGACGAATCTTCCTGTGTACATTTGTTGAAATTCTTAATATTCTATAAACTCTATCAGCATGTGTTTGGCTGTTCGCTACTGATGTTACACCTAAACTCAGGATCAAAGCCTGAGTTGACAGAATACAAAATGTGCCAGTTAATGTATTCAAGCTGCACATTCATTTATAATTTTGAATAAACTCCAAAGCACAATGACTAAGTGTGTATTTTTATTTCAATTGTTTGTCAGCTCACACAACTGTCTGTCACCATGCCTTGATGAGTATTGATTATTAATAATGTTATTATAATACTCCCAACCAAAGTACTAAAGGTACTGTTATTTCACCCTTTTTAATTTTGTTGAGGTTGTGTTCCCACATCGTTAGCTAGTTTGGATCGCTATAACTTGAATGACTGTCAACTGTTGAATGAACGAGTGTGAAGTATGTCAAGTCGCGCTTTGTTTACTTCAAACCGGAAGACGCGCCCACTTTTGATGCAAGGCCTCATGGGGCGTAGGAAACTTGTGGATATACTAAGACCAACTGTAATGCTCAGAGAAAACCCGCAGAAAAACTGCGGAAATGCTAACGACTTGGAAGGAAGACTTTATTCATCAAAAACCGCTGGGAAACGCAGAAAAAGGAGACAACCAAATATTATCAAGAACCAACAATAACAGAGGGAGAACACAGGGTATATACAGGTGTCAGAGCCGATCCTCCCTATATGCACACTATGCAAGCTGCGTAGGGCCCCGCAAATTACTCAAGGCCCCGCCTCCCCCTCATGTCAAAGCGTGTCAATCAAAGTTTACAACATTGATGAGATAATTAAGTGGAACTATCCTTCTGGTCACAAAAAGAGAGACTGAGAGAAAACCATGTGAGTGAATTGCGGGAACAGTGATAAGGCAGACTTGTTCTCTCCTCTCCAAGTTTGAAGTCAACCTTATGAAAGAAGCATATTGGTTTAGAACCACTGTAATCTTCATTCTCAACACTCTTTGTCTTTCTTTAGTTTTAAAAATATAGACATGCCAAGGATTTATCCTGCAACACATTGATTTATCTTATTAACACATTGTTTATGTTATGAGTGTGTGTGTGTGTGTGTGTTTGATAGAGAAAGAGTGTAACTCACGACACTCTGGCAGCATGCATTTCTCCGTCTGTTCCAGCTCCTCACTGCATTCTCCCAACTCTGCAGGTGATTTGAGCATGCGCTGACGTGCCCGTGAGCCTTTACCACAGGTCACACTGCAGTCACTCCAGTCCGACCACGGGGACAGTAAACACGGGATAGTATCTATACACACAAAAAACACAGTATCATAACACTGAGGACTGTAGGCATGAGGGTGTTTATTCTGTATAAATATGATAATGTGCATTTGTGAGAATATGTTAACGTCAGTATATTCTATGTTAATATACTTATATTGGCATACGTGCGAATATGTAAATTGTGTGAATACTGTGTGAATATTGTAACGTGAAAGTTTATGTATGTTATATTAATATTAAAATTCATGTATGCTATGTGTATTAATATAGGTGTAAAGAAGTGTTGCTGAAGAGTTGAGTTATGTATTTGTACATGTTAAAGTGGGAGTACACGTGTTCACTACTTGCATTTTGTGTGAATATGTAGGTATGCATGTGTGTGCGTATACAGTATACAATTGTGAACATGTTCATTTGGCCATGTATGTACTGTAAATTAATATAGTAGTTCATGTCCACATAAACATTCCCATTCATGCATGGAAATCTGTTAATGTTCCTGTGAATGTGTGTGAATATGCTAAACTGGGTGGACATGGGTTTGCATATATTTATGTGGGTATTCATGTGAGTATTTGCACTTACGGCATTCTGGCATCATGCACTTCTCTGCTTCTACCACCTCAGCCCCACAAATGGAGCCATCAGATGGGGGCATTTTCACCATCCGTTCCCGTCTTTTCATGCCAAGCCCACAGGTAGCACTGCATATATCCCATTCACCCCATTCAGTAACCAGACAACTGCTTGGGGCTACACCAGTAGAAACATAAACAATACATACCATTGGAGTGGAGAATGTGTCAGTAGGTGAGGAGCTTTTATCATTATTGAATTATAGCTAAATTAAACATCTGTGTAACTTATTTAAATGAATCTGGCTTGTGTGTCAACAGATAAATAATACTCACAGCAGTCCTCATTGACAGTGCATGGCTCTGTCTCATCAGTGGGAAGGGTGCAGGGAAAGCCATCATCAGGAAACTGTTTTACATAGCGCTCCCTAGAGCGCACACCTGCGCCACATGACATGCTGCATGGTGACCATGTGATCCATTCTGACATTATACATGTGGAAGAATCTGTAAAAGTTAAGATTCACTTTGTTATTCATGTCCTTATTCAACAATATTTTCACTTAACTAGAAAACCCAGTTAAATTTAGCTTGATGTGTTAGCTGTTTTGGAACATGGTAGCTGGTCTAAGCTGGTTAAAGCAAAACTGGGACCTCGAAAATCTGGCACATCTTGCTCAAGAGCCCCATCAATCAATCGAACAATCACATCATATTAACTTATGGTGGGCAAAATGATTTTTTGAATATGGTAGCTGATTTATTGGTCTAGTTACTATGTTCTAATGCACAGATACCACCTTCAATACTTTCAACAGGACATGATGACTTTTTAACCTTTTTCTTAAATCAATTTAGACTTTCTAAGCTATATTACATTGTCTAATATACATCAATTAACAATGCTCACTCTACTCTGAAGCTTAATGAAGAACTTTGATAATATTGCTTATATTACATAATCAGCTATACTTAGATTGGCAATATGGAAAGTCTATGGTGCAAAACCTGGACTTCCCTCTTCTCTCTGGCATTTGTTCTGCTTGATAAAACAATGGCTAATTGAATCATTAATAAAAACCATGAGTAAACAGGGTACACTGGAGGTCGCCTATATATTATGTCCATCGTATGATAATCAATGGATAATGGATGTTAACACCTCATTAAACTCTAAGGAAAAACCCACCCACCTGTCCACCCAGTAATGTGTGGGATGCTTTAGACGGCAGGGCTGTTTTCTTTTTAAATGTTAATAAAGAGTCATCTAAATTCCTATCTATCTATCTATCATTAATTTATTCATTTTTTGTTAAATGTTTAAAGTTTTAAACAAAACTTTGTCTGTACTGACAGCACTCCAAATGTACAAAAAAATGAGCTCAATGTTAAAATGGAACAGAGTTCTCGTTTAACCATGCCTTCCTATTGGAATCCAGAGGAAGTTTATGCAGTGATTGTCTACTTCCACAACCATGCACTGCACAATATTTTGTAAACGGCATGTTTATTGCTCGGTAGCTCGATTCAGTTTGTCATCACGAGGTAGGCCTATGTCGTTTAGCTACGCGTGTTATGCGCGAATCGGTGGGCAGGACTAAACCGGCCGTGTTGAAGTAGGCATTGATCTTCCTCTGCGGGGGTAGTGTTTTATCCTCTTTGTCATCATAGTTCCCTACTTTGAAAAAGAAATGCATTTGCTGAGCCTGGTGTCAATAAAAGCTTTTATTGGACTAACACGGACGTTTTCAGTTTCAGAAACGTACAAGATATTCTTATAATATGATGACCTCTTAGTGTCACAGTCTTCGTCTGCACCATCCTGTCTGCGTCTCCAGCACTACACTTCCCATGATCCTCTTGTCTGCACACCTGAACTCACTCCCTCATCAGCCTCCCGTTCAGCGTCCTGTTCATCTGTTTCACCTGTCTTCACCTCATTATGTTTGATTCTTCAGTGTATTTAGTTCCTTCTGTTTTAGTCAGTCTTTGTCGGTCGATGTTTAATGTTACGCAGTGTTTCCTGTCTTCCTGCCTGTCTTTTGATATTAAATTCTATATTCCTTGTGACTTTGGACTCAGCCTGTCCTTCTGCCCGAACCCGCACCCGTGACAGATCGACCGACCGCCAAATAATGGATTTTGCAGCAGTGCAACTTCTCCTCCTGGAGCAGGAGGATCAATCCCTCGAGGCCCACACACAGAGGTATTTGGACTTGATACCTCACGTTCACTATGATGATACCAGCCTCTGTGTGTTCTTCCGGGCAGGCCTAAACGCTGAAACCCAGGCACGCCTGCCCGGAGAGGGGCCTCGAGGGAGCTTCGCGGCCTATGTGGAGTGGGTGCTGGTGTCATGTGGATCTTCTTTCACCGTGGACGACGGCACCAGCCCCACTCCAACGCCAGGGACCGTCCAGCCCGAGACCGTCCAGCCAGAGCCAGAGCCCGAGACCGTCCAGCCAGAGCCAGAGCCTGAGACCGTCCAGCCAGAGCCAGAGCCAGAGCCCGAGACCGTCCGGCCAGAGCCAGAGCCCGAGACCGTCCAGCCAGAGCCAGAGCCCGAGACCGTCCAGCCAGAGCCCGAGACCGTCCAGCCAGAGCCCGAGACCTTCCAGCCAGAGCCAGAGCCCGAGACCGTCCAGCCAGAGCCAGAGCCCGAGACCGTCCAGCCAGAGCCAGAGCCCGAGACCGTCCAGCCAGAGCCAGAGCCCGAGACCGTCCAGCCAGAGCCAGAGCCCGAGACCGTCCAGCCAGAGCCAGAGCCCGAGACCGTCCAGCCAGAGCCAGAGCCCGAGACCGTCCAGCCAGAGCCAGAGCCCGAGACCGTCCAACCAGAGCCAGAGCCCGAGACCAGGATCCCACCCAGCCTCCCTCTCCCACCTCCTCCCGTCATGCATCCGTCAGCCCCTCCGTCTGCCAGCTCCCCTGACCCAGCTGGGTCGTTGGATCCCCGGCCTTCGCTTCACACCTCCTCTATCTGGACACTTCCTCGGCCCCCGGTCCCATCGGATCCCCCGTGGCTGCTACCTCCCTCAGCTCCTCCATGGTCCCACAGTCCACCAGCTCGGCCAGGCTCCCTCGTCCCTCCGAACTCCCTGCACTCCCTCGTCATCCTCCCTTCACCTTTGGACTTCCTTCCCTTGGCTCCGCCCCGTCATGTCACCCCCCCGGTTCAGTTGGACTCCTCACTCCCTCCAGTCACCCGTCAGCCCTCACGCACTCTGACCTCACCGTGTCCCTCTGTGCCCCTGTCAGCACTTCGGTCACCAGAGCCTGCGGTGTCCCCTTGCTCCCTCGGTCCCTCCTCAGCACCCATCATCGTCGGTCCCTCAGCTACACCCTGGTCTCCTCTCCCATCCGCTCCGCCCCTGTCAGTCGGCCCCCTGGTGTTGCCAGCCCCACTACCATCGGCTCCACCAGGGGTCCTCCCTCCAGCTGCTCCGCCCTGGTCTCGCCCTCATCATGCTCCGCCCTGGTCTCGCCCTCATCATGCTCCGCCCTGGTCTCGCCCTCAGCCTGCTCTGCCCTGGTCTCGCCCTCAGCCTGCTCCGCCCTGGCCACGCCCTCAGCCTGCTCCGCCCTGGCCACGCCCTCAGCCTGCTCCGCCCTGGTCTCGCCCTCAGCCTGCTCCACCCTGGCCACGCCCTCAGCCTGCTCCTCCCTGGCCACGCCATCAGCCTGCTCCGCCCTGGCCACGCCCCGCCCAGCCCCCAGTTTGTCCCCCCTCCTTCCTCTGTTATGCGGCGTGAGGTCACGCCTCCCGGGAGGGGGGAGTTCTGTCACAGTCTTCGTCTGCACCATCCTGTCTGCGTCTCCAGCACTACACTTCCCATGATCCTCTTGTCTGCACACCTGAACTCACTCCCTCATCAGCCTCCCGTTCAGCGTCCTGTTCATCTGTTTCACCTGTCTTCACCTCATTATGTTTGATTCTTCAGTGTATTTAGTTCCTTCTGTTTTAGTCAGTCTTTGTCGGTCGATGTTTAATGTTACGCAGTGTTTCCTGTCTTCCTGCCTGTCTTTTGATATTAAATTCTATATTCCTTGTGACTTTGGACTCAGCCTGTCCTTCTGCCCGAACCCGCACCCATGACACTTAGATGTCAAAAGCTCAAGGAAAATTTGATAAAAAATAATTTTATGATATTATTACCGTAGGCCACAGAATAATATTATGTCCAGAATTGATAAAATACCCTAGTCTCAACTTATCGGTGGACAAATAGTTGATAAAGTGGTAAATATTAATTTTGAATCATTTGCATATTAATTTGGTTCTTATTCACAGTAATTCACTCACCCTTTAAGTTATATTGGTCCTAGTTTCCTTACAACAGAGATAATGATATAATAAAATAAAAAAAATGGCACATTCAAAAGTTTACTGTTTCAGACCCCCAAAACGATGATGTTCTTGAACTTCTTGTTGTGTAAATGAACGGCAAAAGTTAAGTTTTTGGTTGAAAATGGTGTTGCGTAAATGGCCCCTTAATTTGAATCTTGAAAAAAAGACCTAGAGACCCCTGCATTCATTCTATTGCACCCTGCCCTGCTGTTTTTAAAATGAGAACATGTCCTATATGGATGGCCTCTTAGAAGGCAACTGCCTATATAAATAGTAGACAGCGAGGTTCCTCACTTTGGTTTTAAACAGAACTTTGAATATGAATGACAATATTTTCCATGTACATTTCCATCTGGGGAATGAAACCCTGATTTCATGTGTGTTTGATTCTGACCCTCATCACTGCAGCCAGGCCCCATGCAGGGCTCAAAGTCTTGTGTATGTGGACAGGGCACACTAAGATCCAGCTGTGCCTTCAACATTCTCTGCCTCATCCTCTTCCCCTTCTCACACGTCGAGGAGCTGCATGCAGACCATGGAGACCAGTTGGAGTAGATACATGTCTCTGGAGTGTCATCTGACAAAACAGAAAAAAATAATGTAGTGAAAGGATGAAAAGTTTAATTAAGTAGTACATTTTAGTGTGTTAGCGAAGAGAGTCGCATGAGACAGAATAATCACTAATGGGATCTTAAAAAAATATTTATTTTGCTTTTACTAAACTTCAGTGAGATATAAAAATATATATTTTTAAAAAAGTTGCTTTTATTTATTTATGTTTTTAAATGTATTTTTTATATGCATTTATTCATGTTTCTACAGATAAAAAAAACGTCTCGGGTTATGACTATAACCCTTGTTCCCTGAGAAGGGAACGAGACACTGCGTCGATAAAATCGACTCTTTGGGGACGCTCCCTAAGCGTGCGCCTCTGAAGTATGAATGAAACTAATCCAATCCTGATTGGTGTTGCGTCGTGACGTAACATGTGACGGCATACCCGGAAGTATAAAAGTGACGCTGTCACAACACACACTAGCCTCGCGATGAAGCAAGACGCTCAAGGGTCTAAAAAAGGGGCGTGGCAACACGACGCAGTGTCTCGTTCCCTTCTCAGGGAACAAGGGTTATAGTCATAACCCGAGACGTTTCCTATCGAGGGAACTCAACACTGCGTCGATAAAATCGACTCTTTGGGGAATGAGTACCCACTAGGCCACGCACCGAACAGACCCGCCCCAGAGTGAAACTGATTAGGCCCTCAGCAAGGGCCGAGTACGTGTGCACCGGGCCTACTGGGAAGGTTGAGACTATAAAACCTGATGAAAGTATGCGGGGTAGCCCAGCCGGCTGCCTCACAAATCTCCTGCAGAGGTACTCCCGACAGAAGGGCCCTAGAGGAAGCCATGCCTCTAGTCGAGTGAGCCCTCAAGGCCAAAGGTGAAGGAACCCCGCGCACCTTGTAAGCCTCAGTAATAGCCTGGACAATCCAGTTACTTATAGTTTGTTTGGTCGCCGGGAGCCCCCTCTTAGGTGACCCAAAGCATACTAACAACTGGTCAGATCTTCTCCAAGAAGCAGACTTTTCCAGGTATACACTCAAAGCTCTGACGGGGCAGAGCAAGTGAAGCCTCTCTTCTTCCGCCGACACATGAGGTGGAGGATGGAATGCCTGAAGGACTACAGAGCGAGCCGTACTCGAAGGAACTTTAGGCACGTAGCCCGGACTCGGGTGCAAAAAGGCCTTTACTTTGCCAGGGGCAAACTCCAAGCAAGCTGGCGTTACCGCCAGGGCCTGGAGATCTCCCACCCTCTTAAGAGAGGTAATCGCTAAGAGAAAGACCATTTTTAGCGTTAAGTCCTTAGGCGAAGCCGACTCTAAAGGTTCGAAGGGAGCGAGGGACAACCCTTCCAGAACTATCGCCAGGTCCCAGGCAGGAACCCTGGACCTGGTCGCCGGCCTCATCCTCCAAGCACCACGGAGAAACCTAATGACCAATTGGTGCCTCCCCAGAGGTCCACCATCTACTGGCGCGTAGAAAGCCGAAACGGCAGCCACGTACACCGAGTGGACGGGGAGAGACCCGCAGAGAAACGATCCTGAAGGAATTCCAGAACTGAAGCCACTGGGCAGTTTACTGAATCCAACCTTCGTTCTTCACACCAAGTGAGAAACACCTTCCACTTGAGGCCATATAATCTCCTGGTAGATGGAGCCCTAGAGCTAAGTATGGTTTCAACCACCTCAGCTGATAAGCCAGCATTCAGGTACTGAACCCCCTCAGAGGCCAGACCCACAGCTTCCACAACTCTGGGCGAGGGTGGAAGATTGTGCCCTCCGCCTGAGACAATAGATCCCTCCTCAGAGGAATCGGCCACGGCGGAGCTATGAGGAGTGATATTATATCCGAGAACCATACTCGTGTCGGCCATCTCGGGGCAACCAGAAGTAGACTGATGCCCTCTTGACGGATCCTCTCCAGGACCCCTGGGAGCAGAGCGATCGGAGGAAAAGCATACAGGCGAAGCTTCGGCCAAGCCTGTACCATGGCATCCAACCCCAGCGGGGCTGGATGTGAGAGGGAGAACCAAAGTGGACAGTGGGACGTCTCTCGAGACGCAAACAGATCCACTTCCATCGGTCCGAACCTCTCCCATATCGACTTCACCACCTCCGGATGAAGTCTCCATTCCCCGGGCCTCAGCCCCTGCCTCGACAGGATGTCTGCTCCCCAATTCTGAACCCCTGGGATATACATTGCCCTTATTGACAATATCTTCCCCTGGGACCAAAGGATAATCTGATGCGCCAGTCTGCACAGAGGGCGCGATCTGAGGCCCCCTTGTCGGTTCAGATAGGCCACCACTGACGTATTGTCCGTCCGTATTAGGACGTGTCGACCCTTGAGGTCTGGGAGGAAGCTCCTCAAAGCCCTGAACACAGCCATCATTTCCAGGCAATTTATATGCCAAGTGCGATGATGGTCCTGCCACAGACCCCTGGCAAAGCGGCCGTCCATGACCGCGCCCCAGCCAGTAAGGGAGGCGTCTGTCGAAACGGTTTCCCGGCGACATGACACCCCCAACACTGGCCCTTGGGATAGGAACCAAGGCTTCTTCCATATTTGCAGAGACTGAAGGCACTTGCGCGTTACTCTGATCATACGGAACGGATTCCCTTTGGGTGAGAACCCCTTGGTCTTCAACCACCACTGGAGGGGTCTCATGTGAAGGAGGCCCAGAGGAATAATGTTGGATGCCGCTGCTATGAGGCCCAGCATCCTTTGAAAGTGTTTCACAGTGACGGCCTGGCCTAGCTTCACCCTGGATACCATCGCCAGAATTGACTCGATACGTGCGGGAGACATACGTGCCTGCATTGTAACCGAGTTCCACACGACTCCCAAAAAGGTCGTGCCCTGGGACGGTACTAGCACACTCTTCTTCAAATTGAGTCTTAACCCCAATTTTTGAATATGGCCAAGAACGACATCTCGATGCCGAACTGCCATCTCCCGAGACTGGGCCAGAATAAGCCAGTCGTCGAGATAATTCAATACCCGAATCCCCTGAAGTCTCAATGGAGCAAGGGCCACGTCCATACACTTGGTAAATGTGCGGGGAGAGAGTGCTAGGCCGAACGGAAGAACCCGATATTGGTATGCTTCGCCCCCGAAAGCGAACCTCAGGTACCTCCTGTGACATGGAAGGATGGAGATGTGAAAATAGGCGTCTTTCAGATCTATCGTGACAAACCAGTCCTCGGACCTGATTTGATTCACGATTGTTGGAATGGTCAACATTCTGAATTTGAACCTTCTCAGAGACCGGTTCAACACCCTGAGATCCAAAATTGGCCTTAACCCCCCATCCTTCTTTGGAACTATAAAGTACCGGCTGTAAAACCCGGACTCCCTGTCTACCGGAAGAACACGTTCTATGGCTCCTTTCGACAGCAGAGTCTGTACTTCTTGTTCCAGCACCTGAGCCTGCTCTGGGACCACCGCAGTGAGCACCACCCCAGAAAACTTGGGGGGGCGGTGCGCGAACTGCAGTCTGTACCCAACTCGTATTATCTGCAGGACCCATGGAGATATGTTGGGAAGATGATACCATCCCTCTACAAAATCTACTAAGGGTACCAGCCTCTCGAGGCTGGCCTCTGGTGTCTTCAGGGTATTCTCTTCGACTACCTGAAGCTGAATATTGGCAGGCTGTAGTCGATTCGGTCCCTGCGACCATAACCGATGTTTTAAAATCGTCTTTTCGCTGGAAATTGATGCGGCCCGAAACGCTGTTAACGGCGGACCTGCATCTTTTCCTAGAGGGCCCCGCTGCGGTTGGGGGTGGGGGGGGGTGATATCTTTGCGTGTCACATAAATTACCTGAAAATGATGATGATTTGTTTTGAGAAATTTTTTATATGGTCATACCATATGGTTTCATATGGTCTTCATATTTCATCAGGTGGTTTTTAGGTGCAGAAAAAAAGTTTATGTCTCTGAGGAAAGTGCATATCTCAGATTGGTAAAATATGGGAGCAGATCATCTCTCAAGGCATGGGTTAAGGCCTGGAGAATAGTGTTGCATCTTCGAACCATGGGTCTGATTTGGCTGAGGTTCAGCAGGGCAGATGTGAGTCTGATTCCCTGCTTGTATGCTTTATTGCACATAAGTCTGCTTCCAGTGGTTCTTATGAGAGTGCAGGAAGACATAGTGGATTTTCTTCTCTGATTAGATCTAGTGTTACGGAGACCATTTTGAATGCACAAGCTCCCTCAAGTGCAAAGTCACACCTGTGACTTGTGAGTGTGACACACATTTCCCATAAATATCACCCACTCAGGGAACCAATTTACAAATGTAAGAGACGTTATTAAAGGAAATTATTTTATTAAATGAAATTAAAGGAAACATTAAAGGAATTTATTTTGTGCAAGACCCAACAGATTAGAGAGTAATGTCTTTTCCCAGCTCTTAAGTCACATTTTATGTCAAATTGAAGGACAGGAAACAAGTATTATTGTGGTTTAAATTAAACTATCTTCAGCTCTAAGTGATATAGAACTACTGACCGCTACTGGCTAAATTATCAGTGCTAGAATTGAGGGTGGCTGAAGAAGAAACATGAAACAAGAAAATCCATAGCTTTAAACAGTACGCAAGAGAATTATATGAATTAAATGTTTTACAAAATTGTGCAAATATGTTGAAGTGATGTCAGGCTACTAAAAAAGAAGAAGAAATAATAATAATAATAATAATAATAATAATAATAATAATAATAATAATATGCATATATAATTATTACTTAAAGTATAGAAGTGATGAAGTGGTATTTTCATTTAAAGGCACATTAGTTTCTTTGTCAAGAACTCTACTTGATAGCCATACTGCATGTCAACAGCTGTATTGTGTTACTATTGTTATTCTCTAAAGGAATTTTAGAAGAAATTTCAAAGTTGAGAATTCATTTAAAAGAATAAAATTATGAAGGTTTCGGTAACACTCGTTTCATGTCAAGAAGATGCTGCTTTCTGTGCTGCGAAAAAGTCTACAGTAAGAATTTTCCATTTGGTTAGACATTGCAGGATTTTAAGAAATGTAATAGTTAAAAGTCTCTCTCTCTCTCTCTCTCTGTCTCTCTCTCTCAAGGTTGCCTTTGATAAACAGATAAAGATATGCAAACCTTCTTCTTTTTCCTCCTGGGCAATGTCAGCCACAATGTCGTCCACATTATCAGGCACAATGTTGCACTGCTCACCCTGTTGACATCAGAAAACACCTCAAACTTTCAAATACATTCTACATGATGTTCCTCATTCAATCATATTACTCACAGTGATGGGATTTGATTCACTATTGCTATCTGATTGAAAACCACAAACAAGATGACAGGTTATAGTTTTCCCTGTTTGTCCTAATACCCATCTAACTTTCTCCTATAAAGTATGTATGACTTTCAATACTTCCATGGCACTGTTGTGACATGCTGGCTTCATCAATATGTATAGTCTGTTGTTGTTGTCGAGTTATTTTAGCTCTCAGTTTATAGACTTTTATGACATACATAATGCAGAGATATTTTACACAGTAATAAAAGCTAAAAATGCAACAGCTGAGAATATTTTCTTTTGAAAATGTAATTTTTTTAAGACAAGTAAAGAAGCACACCTTGCGGGCAATTCTCTCCACAACAACTCTGGCCACAGGAGTGATCGCACCACCCTCTGGGTCGTAGAAAGGGCTCTGTGGATGGTCTAAACTGGTGAGGGGGCGAATTTTCTCCTGAGGTGCTGCAGGCTTGTTGGGAGACTACATAAACATTAAATAAATAAACCAATTCATCAAAATGTCAAATGTTCAAGTCATTTATGCCACATGAAAATCAAATGAAAAAACAAAACAAAAAAACAACAACAACATAAGTGGTAAGAATTAAAGGAATGGTCATTTTCTGTCATTCAATCGATCAAACTATATATATAAAAAAGGTATATACCTCAAAAGAATAAAACATAAGCAAGTCATTATGGACTGAAACATCCACCAGTTGGAGTGCCCTTGATCTCCTCAAGAGGGCACTCCTCTCTACTGTTTTGAATTTTTTTTTTTTTCTGATTTTGCTCATTCTTTGGATTTACTTTGGTAATGTTTGTCAATAAATACTTTCTTACTGCAATTAGATCCTTCTGTCATCATTTCTGAATGACCAAAAAGAACAAGGACTCAATTTATGTATTGTTTCTTTAACCCTCTGGGGTCTGTGGTATTGCCGGCGATACCAGCTCACTTTTTTTTCTTAAAAGTACAAAAGAGACTCAAAATACTCTGCCTATTTTAATCTTACATAAAATTGTTATACATCATTTGATCCTGTTAAGTGTTTATTTGTTTGTGCAATAAACAATAAACCTGATGCACGTTTTGTCTTCTCTCTATGAGTGAAGTCCATTCTGAGAGTCCACCTCCGAAAAATTAACTGTGACTCAGTCAATACTTGTCACACAGGCACAAATGATTTCTCTTTATGAAGCAGAAATGATCTTCTTTTAAATGAAGTAATTTGTATAAACAACTATTCTCAGTTCATGTAATCTGTATGAAAAGAGAGAGATGTCAGTCTTTTTCCTTTCAGACAATTGAGTTAATTGTTAACGTGTTAATGTGACCACACCCACTGAGAGCGTGCACTATTCAAACGCAAATGTTGAGGCCATGGCAACACCAACATCCAGTTTAATAACAATCTTGTTACCTTGTCTTGCTGCGCTGTGGGGAATAATACTATCATGATAATCATGAAAATGTTCACTCCACAAGTAAAAATAGTAACCTTTCAATATGTAAATTAAACAAACAATTAAACATTTGATCATTATCCATGGGAATGATGTCAATTTAAGCAGATGTTTTGTTCAGACAAACTGACACACACCAGTAGATGGCAGAGTCAAGCTATGGTCATGACTGTGTGGTCTCAAGTGAACCACTTCAGCTGGCAAATTGCTTTTTTTTTTAAATGAAGTAATCATTTTTCATGTTTTTATTTTTCTGTGTTATTAATACAGAGAGAACTTGTTTGGTGCATTTACTTTGAGCATGTGTATATAGGTCACAATCTTTATTACCCCAAAGACTTCACTGTAGTATGTCATTGACTTCACATCTAAACCATGTGGAACAAACGTATGAGGCCACACTGAAATATATAGTTTAAGAATTATAAAAAATGATTATTTTTATTATTATTATTAATTCAAACCTGGAATCAGAAAATTTTGGACATGAATAAAGATATTGCTAATTCCATGCCCTTTTTTAATGCAGTGCGTTTCAATATGTGATTTCCTCGCATTTACATAAAGTCAGCAAAATTGGAACATACCTGTACCAAATACTAAGGAATTCTAAAATTCATGTTCACTTTCACTTCTCACTCAAATTGTCTTGCTGATAATGTAGTTTGTGATGACAAATCCTCTAGTAAATAAGGCAAATTTCAAAATAGAAAGTGTCAGACCTTTGGACCCGTTGTATATCTTTCCATGAGAGCTCACCTCGTAAGTGACTCCACTGTCTGTTCCTGCATCCCATGGGATGAGGTCTTGAACCACCTTCTGGACCCATCCACATTCTCTGGTGCAAAGGTCTTCTGATGACAGACCAACGTTCCAGTCAGGACTAGGGCCCAGCATCGTCAAAAAGGACATCAGGTGACGTGTACGGTCAACTGAGAACTCGGCTGAGGGAGCCGCTCGACTGAGATAAAGAGAGAAATCAGATGACTTCACATTTTGATGGCATACATCTTATTCATACGTGAGAGGGAGGTAAAAGAGAAAAACATTTAAGAAAATACAAATATGTTTATTTGGTCACACTTTAGTTTAGGGTCAAATTCTCACTACTAGCTAACTAATAACTACAACTTTTGCATCAATGAACTTTTAATAACCACTTAATAATAGTTAGTAAGGTAGTTGTTAAAGGGACAGTTCACTTTGAAATTAATTTTTGATATGTTTTAGCTTACCTCAAGGGCATCCAAAATGTAGGTGTCCTTGTTTCCACAATATTTTCAATTTTGATATTTTTCGGTCAAACCGTTGTTGTCTATCAGTCATATAACGGAGATTTACAGGGCCCACCTCAAAGAGCATGCATAGAGAAGTCCAAATGCTCTTTGAGGTGGGCCCCTCAAATCTCCATTATATGACTAATAGACAACAACGGTTTGACCGAAAAATATCAAAATTGAAAATACTGTGGAAACAAAGACACCTACATCTTGGATGCCCTTGAGGTAAGCTAAAACACATCAAAAAATATTTTGAAAGTGAACTATTCCTTTAAGTGTAGGTATTGGATAGGATTAAGGGATGTAGAATATGGTCATGCAGAATAATAGTACAGATAAACAGCCAGTATCCTAGTAATATATATGTTTATAAGCAGCTAATAGTAATAATAATAATAATAGGTAATAGTGAGAATTGGACCCTAAATAAAAGTGTTACCATATATATATATATATATATATATATAAATAATAAAAAAAATCATAATCATTAATATTCTTTTGTATTAGGATATTATTTTAATAACAATAAAGCACCCCCTACACACGCACACACACACTTTTTTTATGCAAAGCACTGTAAAGCAAGCTAATACATACATATTTAAATTGGAAAGCATTTATACATATATAAATATTTATATAATGAACAATATTTAATGTAAGGGATAAGATACTAAAGGAAATATCTTGGTTACTGATATTACCCTCGTTCCCTGAAGGAGGGAACGGGAGACCTGACGGTATAATTGGGAGCCCTATCAACTTTGAGTGTCTACAGAATGAGCCAGTGAACGTTAGCGTGCGTGAAAAATGTCACATTCCCCGTGCCCGCCCCGCAGCGCAGGTATAAACAGGAAAGCGGCTGCACGCACTCATTGTTTTTCGCTGAGGACCCGAGATTGTGATGGCCGTACAGCGATGGTCAGCAACTGTGGTGGCGGGACGTCACGTCTCCCATTCCCTCCTTCAGGAAACGAGGTTTACAACAGTAACCGAGACATTCCCTTTCAGTCACTCACATTCGACCTGGCGACGTAATTGGGATCCCATGGAAAACGCCATCGGTTGCTGCCACATCCAGCGCCCTACGCAAGACTCTCAGACCCCCAACTGGCTGGGGCGGAAGGCCTACGCAGAGGGCATTCGGATTGCTGCTCCGTTATAACCCAGACAGTGAAACTCTTGCATAACACTGGAAAAGCACGCCTTTCCAGGGGAAGGGGATGCTGCGGAAGACAAATCCTGCCCTAAGGGAGGTAACGTAAAGAATATACATACGGACTGGCCGGTAGGGGCAGTGCAACATATGGAATGTCACTGTGGAGGCTCCAGCCTAAGAAGGGGGAGGCTACACCAGACAGTGATGGCAGAGCGGACTCTGCCAAGGGAAGACACGGGCTCTCCGTAGGGAGCTGGTCATGGAAGAATACTCATATGGGATTGTCGCAGGTATCACCATATATGGAACCCAGCCTAGCACAAGTTACACAAGCATACGTACGAGCACTAGGCCTGGCGTCGGACACTCCGCAACATCCGACTCCCGAAGGGGTGCAGAGGAACTCAAAGGGTTCGCCTGAGTGGGGAACTCGACTGGAGCAAAAAGCACACATATCCGCTTCGTGGAGAGGAGTGGCGCAACAAGTCGACACTAGAGCGGGAACTTCGGTGTTACCGGCTGGTTGAAGCAAGCACACAAGGAGAAACCGGCTCAACACGTAGGATATAAAACCTAGCGAAAGTGTTAGGTGTCGCCCAGCTCGCAACTCTACAGATATCTGTCAGCAAGGCACCGTGTGTCAGCGCCTACCAAAAAGTGACACTCTGAGTGGAGTGGGCTCTCAACCCAGGCGGGCAAGGTACGCCTTGAGCTTGAGCTTCGTAGGGCAAGGCGATGGCATCCACTATCCAGTGGGCCATCCTCTGCTTGGAGACAGGCTTTCCCTTCTGCTAGCCTCCGCAACAGACAAAGAGTTGATCTTAGGTTCTGAGGCTTTGCGTTCTGTCTACATACAGGCACAGAGCGCAGACGGGACAGAGAAAAGCCAGGGCTTGGTCTGCCACCTCCGAAGGTAGCGCCTGCAGGTTCACTACCTTGTCCCTGAAAGGAGTGATAGGAACCTTGGGCACATATCCAGGTCAGGGTCAAAGACATGATCTTGAGAGATAGCCGGACCGAATTCTAGGCACGATTCGTTGACCGAAAATACATGCAGATCCCCTACCCTCTTGATGGAGGACAATGCAACCAGGAGTACTGTTTTACAGGGCAGAATTTTTAATACAGCTGACTGCAAAGGGTGGTCTCTGAATCTTCATCTCCAGAGGACTGAAGCTCCCCCTCCGATTTTGCGATAGACATCAGGTTGTAAGGTGGAGTTCTAAAGGACACGGCTGGTCATCCATGAACAGGAGCAGTGCATTCCTTTGGATGCTCCAACGGCGGCTGCGCTTGTGAGGTGTGCAGGACCCACAGAGATTGCCTCAGTGGGGAAGCCATCACGGTAATCCTCAGATCACCCTGACCATGCACAGAAGTATGTCTATTCTGAGGTCCAGAATAGACGCTAGATCGGGGCATAGGCGAGGGGACTGCACCTCCCTTAAGGTAAGGGAGTTTCGATCTCAGCACTGTCATAGTCAATGGGAACATGAACTATTCACAAAAGCTGCCTCAGCAAGCTGAATGCCCAAACATGAGAGGTAACTATTGTAACCGTCTGCTGGCGCCAGGGAACGACCGCATCCAGAAAAGCAAAAGCACACAATGACATCCTGAAAAGGACGTAGGGTCACACATGTGTTGCTCTTTTAGTTGAAAACAAAAAATATAAAAAAGAAAAAAATAACTCTCTCAGTGCTGAAGCACCCAGGGATAGCCGTGGTGTAATCAGGGTTCACACACAGACACACACAAGCAATGCTGTGAAAACAGCAGTTGTGAGCTGTAATGCTTGCGGCCACCGCTGATCGCGCCTTTACACTAGCACTGGAACAGAGTATTCTCCTTTTGAAGTCTGCAGTGCAGACAGTCTGCAGAAACTCAAGAGTCCAAACGAAATTTCAGTTCTGAAGTGAAAGACAATGAGTGTGTGCGCCTGCTTCGTGTTTATACCCGCACTACGGGGCGGGAAGCGTGACGATTCTCATGCCCGCCAACGTTCATTGGCTCATTCTGTAGACACACAAAGTTGATAGGGCTCCTTGAAGTGATCCCAATTACGTCGTCATGTCGAACGTGAGTGACTGAAAGGGAACTATTAATAGGCAGGAAGAGTGATAGAAAGTATAGACCTTATGCACCAGAGAAACGTGGGCGTCGTCATCTTTAGACTTATTTACATCTTTAGAATATTGTCTTTGAACTTCCGTTTTTGCAGTAGCTCTGTATATTTCTATGGCATCGCTGTCGAGGAGTAATTAGCTGGTGAAGTGAATTTACTTATTGTAGAGTTAACAAAAGTTATTATTTTTTTTTTACAAAAGAGCATTGCAATCTTTATCATAAGCATTGTAATGCAGATGTCTTAACAAATGTCGACCGGGAATTTTTTTTACGAGCAGTTCATTCATACACTATGAAAATAAAGACCGGAAGTCAAAGGACAACGAGTGCAGCGCTGAAAAGGGGCGGGGCTACATAAGGTCTATAGTTAGAAACAAAGTACAAACTAGAAAGCTTCAACACAAAAGTCCAAGTTTTTTTTCTTTTTTTCTTACTGACAACAGTACAGTATCACTTTTATTAACCACAGAACCCCCATCACTAAGCAGAAAGTTTATATTGACTGTAGATTATATTTGGTTATTACCAGGGTTGGAAATGAACACTCGCCAAAAGTTTTTTGACTCAAACAATGTTTGTAAAAATACAAAACCAAAAAAAAAAGTTGTTACTGGAACCAACAACTTCAAGGTAGAGGCTGTCAAAGACCTTACATTTTTGGTGATGAGGATGAAATAGGAAGGAGTAAGGAAGGAAATGGCTGAATAACAGAATTTAGTTTGAATAAAAAACTAATGTATGGAATCCAAAATAATAATAATAATAATAATAATATATATATATATATATATATATATATATATAGACCATTTCACAAGATGTAAACAACACTGGTCCAGAAGCACTTCCTGTTTCAGTTTTTTAACACTACATAAAAGCTGGGATAAAATACAACCAACAGAACATTTAAAACTGAATCAAAAAGTTAAACAAACATCTTTAAGATGTTTTCTTTACATGTGAAATAAAGAAAACAGTTACAAACTGAAACAGGAAGTGCTTCTGGACCAGTGTTGTTTACATCTTGTGAAATTGTCTATATATATATATATATATATATATATATATATGTATATATTGGACATTAATTTAAACTTTTTTAAAATTAAAAAAAGTTAATTTTAAAACATTGGTTATTACTTGACTACTTACAAAATAAATACATTATGAAAGGACATAAAATGCATATTTTTTAAATATTCATATTAGTTGTTTTTTTTAAATGAGATTATTGCACAATTCCAATTGATTTTGTTTTTGATTATACTCTTTTCATGGGTACAGCAAGTTTAACAAATTTAAATAAATAAATAAATAAATAAATAAATAAATAAATCTTCTTACACAAGGTGAAGTTTTTGTTCAATCCATCCTTCAATCCAAACTGAATCTAACTTCCTTTCTCCACAAAAAATACAGAGCAAAATAATTTACACAAAAATCTCTATTTTCATTACCAAAACAGTTTCTAAACCACTTTTCCCTTACAGACAAACACATACACATCACACTTACATTTCTGTCTGCAGGTCTCTGTAACCCCTATTTCTCTTAATTTCCAGACATACATGCAATATCTTTCCTTTGCATTGGCTCAATATGGCTGTCAGAGATAAAGTTCATCCCTCCAAGATTTTCAGTTAAAAGAGAGAACCGTTGCAAGCTCCCGCAGTGGGGTGGGCCATCAGGTAGATGTTTACCATTGAAAGGATCACTGTGTCAAACATTTGTACAGCCTCACAGAGTGAGGGGGTTGCTGGGAATTTATTGTGTCCTCGGGGGATGAACTATAGTCTTCAAGTCTCATTTAACCATCTCAAATAAAATGTATGAATGTATAGGGCTGTACTGTAAATCAATTACAACTTTTAATCGACTTTCAAATCATTTATATGATATGTTGAAAAATTAATTGCATAAATACATTTTTGATCATTCTATACTGATTTGATGGAAAAGAAACATTTCTGATTATTATCTCAGTTGAAATTGCTGTGCACCTTAATATTTTGGTAGAAACTCATCTTTTTTTCATGAGTCTCTTTAATAATAGAAAGCTCAAAAGAACTAGCCTGTCAAGCCAGACCTACAGTACATCAAGATGTTAGGTCTGGGAACTCACCATTGGCATGCCTCAATAAATAGTTGATATATTAAATAAGAAAACTAAATAATTGTGTAGATAATTTGCTTTGTGTAACCCAACATCAGACATTAGGCCAAAGTATTTTTTTGCACACAGTGCCATGACCAATCAATCACTCCTTCACAACTGGCTGCCTGCACATTCACTGTCCTCGCAGCTGCTGCAACTTGGGGCTGGCTGCAGGACGACTCAACCTAACTACTCAAGATTTTCGGGACAATTAGGGCCGGATTCAGGATTCGTGACGACAGCTTAGATTTCGGGACTATCCCAAATTTTTCAGGACGTCTGGCCACCCTAGTGTTAATGTGTTGATTTTATATATATATATAAACCAGTGAAAGATCAGAATTTTCAGGCACAGAATTTGAATAAAGTAATTAAATGTAAAATAACAGTGCATTGTATTCACTGTATAAATTAAATATAGATTAATCCAAAGTTACAAACGTTATTCAGTCCAAAGAAGTGGGTGATTTTCTGTTTGTCTTTTGTTTTTAGATGAACATTAAGGATAGAGACAGCAGTAAGATACTGTCACATTAACAGCTGGACGTATCCAACATAGGCAACTGATTGTCACCATTATGTTCAGTTTAATTCATTCAAGGACTTTTGTAGCCTATTTCTTCAGTTTATGGCTTACTTTGTTTGATTTCTTGTATTTCTTCAGTTCATGGCTTACTTTGTTTGATTTCTCACCACCCTTTAGTAACGTCATTATTAGTTAACTTGTTCTAGCTGATACTGCTATTAATTCCCTTGTTTAGTTCAATATATAGTTGTACTCCTATTTTCACTCTTTGTCTGGTCTTAATCACGTTCCATTAATGTTTGGTAAACTGCGGTCTGTCTGTCTGTCTGTCGACAGCAGCTATGCGTGCATATTTGATTTGTTTAATATTCTGTTTATTAGATACATTTACTTCATAGACATTGTTGATATCTCTATTATACTCTTTGTTTTCTCCGTTGTCAGTTTCTTTGCCTGGACAAACACTGTATACACACTGTGCAGTTTCAGGCTGAAACTGATACTCGTGTCAGTATATGTGCATCCCTAATAAAAACACATAAAAACACTCTGCGCCATGAATTATACAACCTAACGAATGTGACTATACTTAATGTGCACATATGCCTTTGAAATTACATACAGTGATCTTAGCACAGCAGGCCTGTCATACATAATTTTAACTGACAAACAGTCAGCACGCTTTATGACAGTGCTGCAAAATTCAGCATAAATTTGTGTCATTATTACTTAACAAGAAAACAAAGTCAGTTTTAAAGCCATATCTTTATTCACCCCTTTACGGAAAATGAAATCATCCAACTCCACCCTCTAAAAAAACACACAAACACAAAACAAATCATGCAGCTAATTAGAGACCTACACTGACAACCTCTTATTTTACTGTCTGCTTGTCAGTGCACTGCTAATCAACTCAACTGAAGGTTTTCAAGGTTTCTGGAAAGTTCCAACAGCAGAGTAGGCATTAACTGCTATAAATATACAGCTACTGAAACAATCTGCTGAGAAGATGAGAAGACAAGGAGAGAAACAAAGAAAGAACATGTTCCTATTTAGGGTTTTTGGACATAAACTGCCGCCAAATGACAGAACACCGTGAGGAAAAGACATTTATAGCTCTGTTCTCAAGCACTTCTTGCCTCATACTGAGCGTTTCATGACACTCTAAGTCATTTCAAAAGCAATTTCCTGCCTGCGCTCAAGTCCTTATGCACCCAAATGTACTCTATCAGGTCAACACCAGCATTATAAATTGGAAATTCTTTGTGCCTGGGGGATTCTGGGAGCATTGACCAATTTATATCACTTACAATGTTAAACAAGGAGAAAGTAGAGCACTCCAATCACATAATGAGTGCCAAAAAATGCAAGTGAAGGCTTTTCTTTTCCTTTTCTGAGAGGCGATTTACACTCTACATAGTTTTCAAATAAAAACATAAACTTGTGATGGGTTTAACTGTCCATTTACATGACAACAGTGTTTTAGGGCCATGCAAACTTTTGAAAACATTTATAAAAACGATAATATCAAACTAGAAAAAAAAAAACAATTTGTGAAAATGGTAATGTCAAGCCATGTTTATTATGTGTTCAGTATATAGGCGTGTATAGTGTTTCATTTACACTGATTTTTTTAACCACTGATCTATATGACTGGGTAGCTCATGACGTTCTAAACTGCCACCAGGCAGTGAAGCCACCGGAAGTGTTCGAGCGGCCATCTTACGATTCCCTAACAGCAGACGGCTCCATCGGCCGTTATACAGAGATAGGTAGCTTCGACGGTACTTTTAAGACGACCCACTGTGCATCAACAAGTGTAAAACGGAGATCACAAAAGGATCTTGAAAAACTGCTTAGAGGTTGTACTTTAAGCCCATAAGTAGTAATTTATGCACAATTGTCACTATTTCTGTATTGTTTTAAAAAAAGTACAGCCTACTATGCATTCTTTCACAGACGTATTCAAGTTTAAACACACTGGGTCTCATTCATGAAACATTTGTAAATATACAAGTAAATATGAGAGTGATTTGCGCGTAAAGAGACCTTCCCGAAAACGTTTCTCCTGATTCACAAATACTTCGTAAACGTCAGATGTGATAGTGAAATGTGTGTGTGTGTTAATGAATTCCAATCAGTCGTAAATGGGATGCGCGTGCACGTTCATTCTCAATTACCATATCCCGACCATTATATCCGACTGACATCTATATACACATATAATAACATGAATGCGAATGAAAAAGAAAGATTTCTAGGATACAAAAATTGAAGTATATAGTTATTAGAAGTTTATTTAAAACACCACATTTTATTTTCAAGCGTAGCCTACTAGTGGCCTATCAGGTCCTAAAAAAAGGAAGCTTGGCAGCATATTACAGATCCAGTTAATGGAGTTTCATCTGTTAATCGAACAGTCCCAGAAGTGAGAAGAAAATGGTTTGACATTAAGCTTGACAGCAAAAAACTAATTAATTCACTTCGGAAAAATCGTATTCAAACTGGAGAAGGACCGCCATCGATCACCAGATCTATTACTGGCTCTCATAATAAAAAAGAAAAACCATATGTAATTACTATATAAAATATTTTTTTCAAAATGCTGTTTAAATATGTACCCATTGGTGAATTAAAATGCAGTCTTATTAATGAGCAAAACGTTCGGATTGTGAAGCGCACCATTTACGCGTGGCTGGGAGCAGGTGTAGATTTCTTGCGTACTAACTAACATTTGGAAAATACGAACATTTTAATGAATCTGAAAATTTACGGCAGAACCACTTTACACACGATTTACACACAAATTCGTTCTGCTCGTGTTTCATGAATGAGACCCAATAAACGTATTATTCAATGCATAACTTCTTATAAATTTGATTAAATGCATTTATTTAATATTTTCATGACAATCCGTGTTCAGTTTGACCACGAACCACACGCTGTCACTTTAATTCAGCACCTGCAGCACAAACAATCTCTGCACACACCGCACTTAGACGGGCATCCGCGTGGAGTAGAAGCTCCAACCTGTTGAATGGCTATGATAATATGCACTGCAAATGGAGCAGGCCTATGTGTACACTGCACACATCTGCGGAGCATTACGCACAATGTTTTATTCCTTCCTTCACGCGGTCTCAACTCACACCAAGAGCATTTCCACATGATTTGCCAATCTGTGGGTGCAATTAGCCAACGCATTCTCGTCCCAAGGTGTCATATACGATGCTTTTGCCAAAGCGTAGACATCCAACGCACATGGCACCCTTTAGCATCAATATAACACGGACAGAGTATGGATAGGTTTAGGTCTGGGGTAGGGTTAGGGTTAGACCACTAGGATGCACCTTCTGCCTCATATATGCGTAGATATATATAAAACGTGCCGCAGACGTGTGCAGTGAAAATAAGGGGTAAATAAGAGGTGAAACAGGTGTACATTAACCCATACAATTTTTATTATGCATTTCCTGGACATGTTCTTGCTAACTAGTTAAATACTTGAACAGACTACTGATCTATCTTTAAAACACAATACAGAAAGTTCACAATTCACATATACTTAAAAGGGGGGTTGACTGCTTTTTTTCTTTGCATAATTGTATTTATGGGGTGCAATATACAGCCCATTCTCACCCCCAAGGCGTCACTTAACTGACGCCTTGGGAAGCATTTGGACATGCTTCAATATCTGACGCTTTAGGCGCCCTTTAGCGTCAGTTAGATGACGCCCTAGGATCGAGTGTACCCTACCCCCACCCCACACCTAAACCTAACCGCGTCCTCTAACTGACGCTTTCCTTTAGCGTCAGTTAGATGACGCCGTAGGATCGCGTCATGTAAGTGACGCTAAAGGGCGCCTAAAACGTCAAATATTGAAGCATGGTCAAAGGTGACGCCTTGGGGTGAGAATGCGTTGCAATATAACATGTATTCATGGTTTTTTTTTTTTTTTTTTTTCAACATTGTATTTATTGATTTTAGAAACATTTACATTAAAACAAGCACAGAAAGAAAAATAAAATACAAAAATACAAAATAAAAATTAAATAAATAAAAAAGAAATAATAATAAAAACAACAACGACAACAACTATACTATACAAATGTCAAGACAATGGTACATTAATAACATAATTTGTTATTCCTGGTTACACCGAAAATAAACTATTTGGTTCAGCTTCCTTTAAAAATTCTATAAAGGGGTTCCAAACTTTGAAAAACTTTCCAGATTTTCCTTTAACAATATATGTGAGTTTCTCCAAAGCCAAACAACCTGACAATTCCTGTAACCATTGTTTAAAATTAGGGATTTCTGTGTTTTTCCAATGACGGGCAACTAAAAGTTTTGCTTGTAATAAACAGAAGGTTAACATTTTCTTACCAGAGTTAGTTAGAGTGCAAGTAACAGGGAACATATTAAATATACAAAGTTTAGGACATTTGGGGACATTCTGTTTCACCACCAGTAACAAAAAGTCTAGAACCTTTTCCCAATAAAGTTGAACTTGAGGGCACTTCCATAGACAATGGAATAAAGTTCCATCTCTGAGTTGCATTTTATACATTGATTGGGGATATTGGGATTAAATTTATGAAGCAATTCTGGAGTTATGTATACTCTCATTATCCACTTGTACTGCATAAGTTTAAACCTGGTATTGATTGTTTGGGTTTGGGCCTTTAAACAGATACTCTGCCATTCATCTTCTGTTATATTCTCACTTATATCTTGACACCAAGCCAAACGCTTTTTCTCTGTATTTTCTTTACAGTTAGTGGAAATCAGTTTATAAAACAAGGAAACTTGCACAGCACCATTAAGGTGGTTTAAAGTAATTCTTTCTAAAGGGGACAGCTCTGGTAAGAGAAGAGAAAGATGTTGTGTTTTATTGATAAAATTCCTAATTTGAAGATATTTAAAAACATGGGTTTTTGGCAAATCAAACTTGTGTCTTAATTCCTGAAAACTGAGCATAGTTTCATCGTTAAATAAATCTGCCACCTTGTTCAAACCTTTTGATGCCCAAATTTTAAAACCCCCATCATGTGTCCCCGGTGTAAACATAGTGTTTCCCCAAATAGGGGTAAATTGTGATAATTCTGGAATCTGTCCAATATGTTTCAAAACTTCATACCATACCACAATAGTATTTTTAACAAAGGGGTTGGGAGTAGCTTTTTTCAGTTTGGACAGGGGTGCTGAATACAGATACAGGTTCAAAGGCAATTTCTGAGTTGTACTCGCCTCTATCTGTATCCAAGGGATAGAATTATCATTTGTAAACCAAAACATTGCTGCTCTTAGCTGAGCTGCCCAGTAGTACCACTTAAGATTAGGCACCTGCAACCCTCCCATTTCATATGGTAAATACAAAAGAGAGAGCCTCAGCCTGGGACGTCAATTTGCCCAAATAAAATTGGTAAACAGTTTCTTCATATTACAGAAAAAATTCTGTGGTGGGGGGAGAGGGATTGATTGAAATAAATATAAAAATTTTGGGAGAACATTCATTTTTAATATATTTATACGTCCAATCTGAGAAATTGGTAGGGAAGACCATTTATTAATTGACTCAGTGACTAATTTAGTTGTATGATTATAATTACTGGTAACCAAATTCTTTATATCTGCGGTAATATTAATACCAAGATATTTAAAATCTTCATGAGCATTTTTAAAGGGGGTCTGGACGGGAGGTGTAAGACGTTCTGTTTCTTTTAGAAATAGGATCATAGATTTTGACTCATTCACTTTATAACCGGAAAAGGATCCAAATAATTTAATTAAGCACAATAAAGAAGGCACAGATGTGCTTAAATTAGATAGAAATAATATAATGTCATCAGCATATAAAGCTATTTTATTTTCAAGACCGCCAATTGTAATCCCTGATATATCTCCACTTCTTCGTACTGCAATAGCCAAAGGCTCAATAGCCAATGTAAAAAGGAGCGGCGTATTCATGGTTTTTCTTTTTTTTAAAGTCTTATTTTTCATAAACTTCAGCTTTATTGTCAGCCACGCTCTCCTCTGTCCCCTGAACGAGCAGTTGACTTCCTGATTCTATGAAAACACTCCCTCAGAAACACGTAGTGGGCTCAGATTGGTTAGTTTGGCCCGGTGTGGGTAACACTTTAGAATACGGTTCCTTCATTAATGAATAACTACACAAGAACTAATGAGTAAAACAATATTAACAATCTAGTAACTATTATTAACTAACAAGAAACTCTGATTAACGAACTAGTAAGTAATAGCGCACAGATGAAAGTGGTAGTTCACTATTAAGTAATCAATAACTACTATTTTTTTTAATACTTCCCAGAGAACTACTGAAAAAGTTTATTAAGAATCTAGTAACTACTATTAACTAAAATAAATTCTTATTAACGAATTAGTAAGTAATAGCTCACAGATGAAAGTGTTACTAGATACTTCTGTGGGAGTTACTAATTATTTGGATTCGTATTATAAAGTGAAGATCATTGGAACTAACTAGCAATTACTCAAGTGTTACTAAAGACATTTTCTAAAAGTATACTAAAGTTCACCAAAAATCTCAAACGGTTGCACAAATCATGACTAGATCATGTAGTAACACTTGAGTAATTACTAGTTAGTTCCAATGATCTTCACTTTATAATACGGATCCAAATAATTAGTAATTCCCACAGAAGTATCTAGTAACACTTTCATCTGTGAGCTATTACTTACTAATTATTTGGATCCGTATTATAAAGTGAAGATCATTGGAACTAACTAGTAATTACTCAAGTGTTACTACATGATCTAGTCATGATTTGTGCAAACGTTTGAGATTTTTGGTGAACTTTAGTATACTTTAAAGCAGCGGGACCTTTTGACCGTAATTATGTATTACGTGACGTTACAAACGTGCCTCACAGAATGGAGCAAGGCTAGCATTTGTCCTTAGAAAAGTTACATTTTTGGAATAAGTTTTGAAATAACCGATCGTTTCGCATGATAAGACCCTTATTCATCGTCTGGTGTCGTTTAAAGACATTTGAAGCTGCATCTGAAACCGTTATTAACTCTCGTTTGGACCTCGGACCGTCTGGTTCCCATGTAAGTCCATTAAATGGAGAAAAATCCTGGAATGTTTTCATCAAAAACCTTAATTTCTTTTCGACTGAGGAAAGAAAGACATGGACGACATCTTGGATGACATGGGGGTGACTAAATTATCAGCAAAAGTTTTTTCAAAAGTGAACTAATCCTTTAACAGGTTAAAAATGAAGAAACCTTGAACTGCTGAGAACTTGCTGTAAAAAAGGGAAAGTGACAGAGCCTGTACTAAAATGAGAATATAGGCATGGCTTTTGAGAGAAGGCGACAAATCCAAGATCTAAAGAGGAAGAGGAGGGGCTATTCGCGTCTTCGTTGTCAGTTTGTAAGAGTGGATGAGAGGGAGGAGGCAAGCTGCGTGCAGCTCTACAATAAAATAAGAGTTTACCCATATTAAATAGTTAAAAAATCTGAAAATCAATGCGTAGCAGTCAGCGTTGATATTGTGCCGGGCCGCCACAAATTAATGAATGTATGGGAAACCCTGAAAGTATCATCCAGACAGACATAGCTGGTGGTAAAACACTGTATTGCCCAATCAGCATTTAACAACTTAGTAATTTATTACAGAATTACTTTTCAAGAATGGAAGGTAAATCAGCTTTCCCTGTCTTTCTTTTTCTGAGTTTGCCAATATGCTGCATGACCCTTTAGCCCTGGGTACCAGAAGCTGAGCCAGAGGCTATGAGAGTAAGCAGATGGTATTCCTTTCTCTAACCAGACTCTATGCACTGTTTTCTCCCATTGAATTTACATGTGAGTGTTTATGTGTAGCCCTGAGGAGTTTGGCAGCGGGCAGGCCGATGCCTTCAAGAGTGGATGGGAGGCATGGCTTCTTGTGGCTCAATTTTAAGGTAGTATTGTATTTTGTTTTTACATGCTTAGAATAATTGCCTTGCTCTAGGCTTGTTTCTTTTCGAGGAAAGGAGTAAAATTGGTGAGCTTGAGCCAAGAAGGAGCAGATGGTTAACCCTATCTCTCACATTCTCCCTGCCACATGCGATAGATTTGAAGCTTGTGCTACATTTGTTTTATGTGATTGGTTGCTCATGACTGATATTGCTTGTCAGCTCCTCCGTATGCCGCTTTAGTACAACAGCAGTTTAATCATGAAGTTTTAGTAGTTGTGACTTGCTTACAAGAACATGCCGTGAATAGGAGATGCGGTCTGCATCCATGATCTGTTAGTAAGGAAAAGGCGCCTTTATCCTTGTTGCCCTCAGAAGTCTATGTTAACTCTGGTGCAACATGCGTCTTGGACGACAGCAGACTGTATGCCAAATTTCCGCAACGTTTTGTCCACAGTGAGTGGTGCCTCCATGGTTCATGTTGGCCTCCTTTTGCAGAGTTCTTCCTCAAGAGACTCCCCTTAATACTCAGTCACTTCAGGGTCCTGTCCAGGAAAGTGTGCTTCACGCATAGGCCAACCCGGTCTCATCCCAAATCGTCATATAACTGACGTTTTGGGACGTCTTTTGACCATACGTCAATATTCGCCTTTTTAGGGCCCCCTTAAACGTCGGTAGATGAGGTTATGGGATCCTAACTCTACCCCATACCTAAACTTAACCCTAAACCTAACCCGTCACCTAACTGACGTTAAAGGTAAAGCGTCACTTGTATGACGGCCCGGGATCGCCATCTACCGACGTTTAAGGGGGCCCTAAAAAGGCGGATATTGACGTATGGTCAAAATACGTCCCAAAACGTCAGTTATATGACGATTTGGGATGAGACTGTGTTACATAGGCACAATACCAATACCTACCTGTCATGTAAAGGTTGGAGACACTGCAGGGTCAATACATTTTCAGGCAACCATGTTGCCTGACATAGGCTGTTAGGTCCATCACGACATGTCTTTGACGACCACAGACTGATAGTATTCCCCATTTGACAATGTACTTTTACAAGGCTTTTGGAGTTCATCTGGCAGTGTAGAGACTTCTGCGAAATGTCATCAAAAGTTCTTTGAACTGTAAAACAGGGATATACCATACAATTTGTGTGATTTTAATGCTACTCATTTTAATTGAGTGCTCCCCAAGATGGGTGCCATTCAGGAAGCTCTTGTTTTGGGGCAGGACATTCTTTCCTCTGTCTCAAAGGAAGTCCAGTTTCTATCGCCAATACTTTCTATTCTGTGCAGAAAAAGGTTGGGGGCCTATACCCATCTTGGATTGTGTTGACTGCCACACACTGTTTCACGAATGTAGTTCAGTTGACGAGCAGAACACAAGCAGAAAACACCCATTCCAGCATCGAGTGTGAGTCTAATACTATCCCTAGTAACACAGTCTGCTGCCTCGGCAGTAGAACACACTTCCAGGGATCCACCCACAAGCCCTGACCTCTCAAAGGATCAAGAACAGATTCTCAACACTTATCTTTGCCTCTAGACCTTAGAGCAGGGATTCCCAACCTTTTTTGTGCCAGAGACCGGCATATTCATAAAAAAAAATTCCAGGGACCAGTTGTCAATTTGAATACCTCAATTTTAAGATGCATCGTTTGGATTCGGAACATATCACTGTGCAAAACAGTAACAGGATATAATTTATTTGCATATAATGAACTAGGTGGCAACAAAGGCTCCTTGCATACCAATCGTTTTAAACTTTCAGAATGGTTCACAAAAAGTTTCTCTTTTCTCCCATTCAATTAGGTCTACTTCAAAAGCAACTCACATAGCACTCACTCACTAGCAGGTGCATAGACGCTGGAACCCCCACCCCCGGCCGCCCCCTAAATTCACATAAGGATTCAATAAGGATTATGCATTAGCATGCATTGTGCATTATCATGCAATTTATACGCGAAAATGAGTTTTCACGTGCATTTGATACGCAGAAAACTTAATAATTGGTCAGAATTATGTCTGACCCATTCCAAATGTTTTCCGATATATGGTAACCCAAGCACTGATCGACCAAAGAGCGCACATTTCGACATGTCATTTCACAAAAAATCTTTAACTTTTAGGTAGCAAAATATTTTTTAGAAAATTCTACTAGACTAACACAACCCGGTCTCATCCCAAGACGTCATATAACTGACGTTTTGGGACGTCTTTTGACCATACGTCAATATTCGCCTTTTTAGGGCCCCTTAAACGTTGGTAGATGAGGTTATGGGATCCTAACTCTACCCCAGACCTAAACCTAACCCGTCACCTAACTGACGTTAAAGGTAAAGCATCAGTTGTATGACGGCCCGGGATCGCCATCTACCAACGTTTAAGGGGGCCCTAAAAAGGCGGATATTGACGTATGGTCAAAAGACGTCCCAAGACGTCAGTTATATGACTTTTTGGGATGAGACTGTGTTAACTAACATCACTCATAAATCCTGAAATTTCACACATCTCTTGAGTTTTATTTAAAACCTTTAACTTTTTCACCAGTTCATGCAGTCAAACGCATACATGTAACATTTTATATGTACTATATATTGACTGAGCAAAAATGTTTTCGGGAAGACATTTGATCATTCTCAAAGCTGGCCTGAAGCGCTAACAGAGAACAGAGAGCTGAGAACAGAAGCTGTTCCCTTCAGGTCACGTTCAACTATGAATACATGAACACACACACAGAGGCTGTCCGGTACTGTCAGAAATAGTTAACTCTGTGGCAATGCATGTGCAAAACTAATCATAAAGTCAACCAGGATCCATAACACAGCCTACTAGGCCTATACTATACAGGGCTTGACATTAACTTTTTTGCTCACTAGCCAATTTGGCTAGAGGTTTTCCAAAATTACTAGCCACGCAGCACTTTTACTTGTTGTTGGAAAATTACGTTTATATGATTTAAGTTGACAAAGGGGCTTTAAACGCTCTAAAAAATTTACTAACTCTGTTGTAAAGCTATTAAGCTAGACATACAGTAAAATAGCTTCTTACATAAAATAAAATTGCTGCATCATTTTTTTTTAACAGCAGTAAATACTGTAATACAGAGTAGAATAAGTATCTGCATTAGAAACAATGAGCAAAGAATAAATTATTTTTTCTAAGAAAAAATCCACAATTAAGGCAACAGGATTACAACTTCATATGGGCCTATGACAGTTTTGGGGACTTTGAATTGTTTGTTTTGCATCAGCATGAAATGAACTCTGGAAATATAGTTGTGATATGACGTGGCATAAGGGCAGCCCTGCTAGTGTCCATAAATCATGAAGATTATTTTTTCTTTATATCAGCCACGCACACGCACGAACTGACTGAACGCTGTGTTGATGTGTGTGTGCATGCGACCAGTCGCATGTGATGATTGTTTTACAAAAGTCTGGATGTCATATTTGGCGCGTACACCCTCGTGCAGCGGCACTGCAGAAGAGCATGAGACGCGCCCATGTTCTGGATTCCCCTGCTTTTAAAAAAGATCGCTATATTATCACATTAAGTTGATAATTAAACGCAGACGAAAACAGCCTTCAGTCCGACGGCCAGTCCGCGAGTTTAATCTTCTCTAATTGCAATTCGTTTGTTATATGTCAGATGTCTTTTGACAAGGCTACAATTTTTCAACACGCCAAAGTGGCTAGTAGGAGCGACTGTGTTACCCGCCACGGGTGAAATCCACCCGCATTTGGCGGGTGTTAATGTCAATCCCTGCCTTTATATTAACAGTTTCAGAATACAATAGCAAACACACCTTGATTTGGATGTTTGGTGAAGGGCCGCTGCAGTTTTGACGGCTTCATTGCTTGTTTGGAGAGTTTTTCACCACAAATTACACACAACGGATTTGTCTGTTGACGTGAATTCCTACCTAATGTACTTTTTCTTTTTCTTTCTCTATATTTCAAGTTGGTCATCGCCTTTCCTTTTACCGGAACTGTCCGCAATGAAATTAGCCATTAAAGTCTGCTGCCCGCTCATCTCTCCGCATACTTCTGTCACTTCAGCTGCACGCACCCATGCACGCACCGCACTCAGTCTGTTTAGATACGACGCGTTGCTAAGCAATCGGAAGGCGCTCAAAGAAACACGTTTTAATATTTTTACTTATTTGTATTTATTTATTGTTTGTGTTTTGGATTAAATAACATGACACGTTAAAAAGCATCTTAAAAATACAAATATTATTATGGAAAAAAAAAATTCGGGGAATATTTCAAGGCCCGGTACTAAAGTGTTCACGGACCGGGGGTTGGGAATCACTGCCTTAGAGCACACTCCACTCAGGCACTTGCGGCTATAGCACCAACAAATTGTTGTAGTGAGCACTGTCTTGTTCCTTAAAGGAACCAAAGTTACAATGAGATGTTTCCTAATCACTTTCGGTCTGCCAATACTCTAACCAATATTGCGATGTGGACAGGACTACCTTATTGTTAAAGCAGAAGAACTCAAATAAAAAGCAATGTGTTGAAAGTGTCAACGAGCCACAGTATTTAAGCCATGCAAGACAACCTATAAGTGACATACTTGAATAAGCATATTAAACTGGAATATTTCACCTTCAACTCTTTAGTATGTATTTTAATGAAACATTCTACAGAGGAAAGATATAACACTAACACACACGCACACACACGCACACACGCACACACACGCACACACACACACACACACACACAAATAATAGGACAGTTACTCACACATTGAGGGGTTGCCAGGCTGGCCATTGAGCCTTCATCTTTATGACGGTTAAGACCTCGTCACCCTGCATGTGTGATAAAACACATAAAAGTAAATCAATAAGTAAATGTCATGGTAAATGTCATGGTAAACAAATCATGGTAAAATTACTGTAAAACCGAGTAAGAATTACAGTACTTTTTGAAGAGTCTCTCTCTTTCTCTCATGACATCCCTTTATTAGTCTTGACAGAAAGTAATGTATGAAGCCTCCTATTCTTCCTGCTGATGGAGTGATCTCATCAGCGTCTCATAAAAGCTGTATAAATATTTCATCAATGGCTCACGGCACGCAGGCCAGCAGTGTGTGTGTTCGTGTATTGCTCACTTAAACCATATCAGGAGTTCATGGGAAGGGCATCACTGAAGACTGTCAAGGAAAATTTTACTGCTCGGTTAAAATGCATAATTTCTTGATCATGAAAATGCATGACAGTTTGATTCACACTTTGAGCTTTACATGCAGTATTGGTGCAGTTTCCTCACACACTAATTTGTACACACTCAAAAGCAGAACACAATTCTACGTTTGTATATCAAGTATCTTTGTATATCTAGTGATGCTCAAGGAGCATCTGTACATTTAAACATTTACACATCTATACATTTCAATTTGAACTAACCCAAAGTATTATTAGGAACACTTGTTCAATTTCTCATTAATGCAATTATTTAATCAACGGGAGCTTCGTGCCCTAGATGTGCATCCCACAAATCTCCATCAACTGCAAGATACTTTCCTATTACAGTTTTTTTTTCAATTGCTAAACGACAGTGAGCACAACTGGAGCTAAATGTGCAAAACTCTAACTACTACCAACAGTCACCTGAGCACAACTCTTAACACACGACTCAAAACAGGCTCAGTGTGCACAACACTATGCACAACCCTCACTGAGATAACACACACTGTCACTCAGAACACACTGAGAGGAAAAACACTAGCACCAAACACCAATACAGAAAATACAAACTTTTCATCTTTACAGTTTCAACAATTTCAGTGACTTCATACAAAGTAATGTTTTCTTCAAAGAAAAGAGTGACATTCTTTCATTTGTTTTATTTACATTTTTAGAACATAACAATTGAAAATTAGCAGTTTGCTTCAATAGTCTGTAATTTACAGAATTACAGTAATGAGAAAAAAGGGTAGAAACTAAAATACATATACTGTAACCCTGCCTCTCTCAAGCATTAGGCCACAAGTTTTCAGCCTTTCAGCTGAAATTGTTTGAAAATCAGCAGTGTGTGAAAGGCACAAGGCTGAAATTTATTTTGTTTTGAATGAGTGGTTCACAGTTTTGACAGCAGTAGCCATGTTTCCATCCACTTGTCAATCGAATTATCTGAAATTCGGTTAAAAAACTCATGCGGATAAAGCTGGTGAAAGTGTGTTTCCATCCAACAACTTTAAAGCGAATAAAAACCCGTACTTAATGACGTCACATGCTGTTTTGCGATCAAATTGGTATATCGAATTGATTTGAGACATTTTAAGGTGTTTCCATTTATTTTCGCACTGAATCGAACAACATTCAAGTAAACTTTCGTCTTCTGACGTGTTGCAACCATAAAAGGGCATAAAACTTAATCGCAATTCATTGTTTATTCGGCAAATAACGTTTCCATCAGCTTTTATCGCATTAGCCGTATATCGATCAAGAGAAAATTCGATGAGACCGAACGTATTTCATTTGAGTCGATTTTCATGAAATTTCATCGAATTTTACTGTTTCCACAAGGCTTTTTTCATTCGATATCACTTACAGTTTTTCTCGATTGTTTACACACATTTTCTGGTACTTGAGACACAATGACCACAACATGTAACTCATTGACCAACCCCCTGAACCAATTCTGCTGAACTACAAGCACAATTCCTGCTTTACACTCGAATTGCAGTTCTAAAACACACGTTTTTCAAAACACTACACACAATTCTCTGCATTTGGCACAATTTTCATGCAGAAAATCTCTTGTTTTCACGAGGAACACACTGCCATTCAAATATTCACACTGACTCGTCACATGGGCAAACACCCGTCACACAGTTTTACAATTAGCAATCAGAGCTTTAGCATAAAATACCAAAACCAAAGAGAGAATGCAGCATAGATATTTTTTTATTTCTTTTTTTACTGTAACAGCATAAAAAATTCTGTTGTTTTGTATGTAGGCCACTGTATGTGCAACTTTGTGTTGGTTGGGGTGTACAAAATGTGGGATCTATCTCCCATTGATTTTGTGGGAAAAATAAAATATATTTGTTACCGTGTATTTGTATGTTCTGGGTATAAAAACAATATTCTCAAATATTTTACAACACACTTATGTATGCAATGTCTGTAGTAAGTGTAACACTGAACAAAAAAAGGCCCAAGTCATTATGATGAATGGAGAAGAAGTGTTTTCCATTGATCATAGTGTTTTACATTGAGCACATCAGTGTTCAACTGGTTCTTATAAATGTCTATTCATATGATGGTTTGTGTGTGTCATTTGAAAACAAAATACCATTTTGAGAAGAAATAACATTGTTTTGAATGTAAAGTTTCATTTTGCAGGAGAATTGAGGGGTTTTGCCAATTGTGTGAGTGTTTTTAGATTTGTGTGTAGAGTTCTGAGAATATGAGGGATTCTTTCAGAAAATGTGTGTAAACAATCGAGAAAAACTGTAATTCGGATAAAAACGTGTCGATAGAAACATGGCTAGTGTGTTAGCATTTGAACAAAGTGTTGTAAATCCACAGTGTTGTGCAGGTTGTGGTTAAAGTCATGGGATAAGTGTGTAGAGTTTTGAAAACTGTGTTCAAGCAATGAAAAACGATCTAGAGTTTGGTCCACATGAACTGCTGCTGTGCAGACTGTAGTTAGAGTTTTGCACATGTAGCTCCAGTTGTGCTCCACTGTGGTTTAGCAATCGAAAAAAACTGTAATATGGTCCAACATTTCTAAAAAATACTTTCAGCACCTTGTTGAATCAATGCCACGTAGAATTAAGGCGGTTCTGAAAGCGAAAGCGGGTCAGTATTAGTATGGTATTCCTAACAATCATTTAGGTCAGTGTTTATATATATATATATATATATATACAGTGAGGAGAATAAGTATTTGAACACTCTGCTATTTTGCAAGTTCTCCCATTTAGATATCATGGAGGAGTCTAGGTTGGCTTTTTTATTATTATTTAACGTTAGCCAGTTGGCGAAGAGTTCTTAGAAATGTTGTTGTTGAGTACATCTTAATTTACTGCTTTGGCTATATAATATTATCTACTACATGCTTATGCTTCTCTGTAATGGACAGTCTGTATTAATATTCGTGGGCATGATTGTCAGTGGTGGTAGTTATGTTTGAGGCATATAATACAAGTTTACCTCTTAGTATCGTGTGTGCGTGTAGCAGAGACTGCGCACATCAGAAAGTGCATGTCAGGGAGAACTTAAAGTGATTTCGATTTTGGTCTCCGTCTCGGGTGGGGTTTGGGATGGATTTTTTTTTTTGGCCTGTGCAGGGCTCTAAGCCAGAATAGATGGTGGACCTGCACCCAGGACAACCACAACACAGCCCTTAAATGTCAACAACAATTTAACAATTTGACACTTAAGGCGAGACACGACGGGCAAAAACAACGTTTTTTTTTTTTTTTTTCCACTGGTCAATTTTGAGATTTTGGGATATTTGTCTTCAATAACATATCTTCTGTCAGACTTGTGGTGAAAAAAGTCTGAAATTCATATTCACATCGTTATAAATCATCCTGCTGCTCAGCGATCGCGATCTGCCTGTTATCACACACACCGTTGGAAAGCTCTCTTTCTCCCGTACAACGCTGTCAGATCCAAATATGGTTATTTCCTTTTTATCAGCCACCAATCGTGAAAGTAAAAGGGGGGGGGGGGGATTTAACTCTAAATGTGCATCTCATTGGCTGATGCTAAATCTTTAAGGCTAGTTTTCTGAAATATCTGAAAGTCTGAAATATCCACTTCAGTAGCACCTATATACACCAAACTTTACAGTATTGTAACTAGTTATATTATGAAGACATTTACATAGGGATTTGTAAATATATTATTCCTAGCCTAATTTATATAACATTTTATTCCAAAAAACATGGCAAAAATCATTTTTTAAGGCTGACAGTATATTCTGATTTACAGGATAACAAAAGTAGATATCATAAATCCCTCTGTAATTTTTTTTTCTCATCTAATATGTGAACACAATGAAAAAAGAATTTTGAAACAGGCTTTATCCAATACTCAGATTTATTTTTTTTAAAAATATATGCAAATGACTGCATATAATTAGATACTGCATAATTTGCATATTTAAACATTAAATTACACAAAACTTTTAATATATATTTTTTTGTCATCTTAATGTAGGTAATCAACTAGGAAAGTTTCATGTTGATATCTGCTATTTAAAAAAAAAAAACCCTATTCACCTGTAGGGTCGCCTTAATATTCAATGGCACAGCATAACAAATTTGACTCCACTGACACTATTGGATAAAAACAAAAACTGTAGAGCTGCTTATAGCTGTAAAACTTTTTTTTTAATCACCTTAAAAATATATAGGATCAACTTAAGGGTCTACTTCGGGGAGATATTTCTAAGAAATGGTAGTAAATATCAAAAATCGATTCAGACATTTAGTCCAAAGATCATCTGAGTCGATTCTGGACAAAATTTTGCTGGAGTAGCGGAAAAAAAAAAAAACGTTTTAATTTGCTTCAATATGGAGGACAGCCTCATTGTTGGAAAATGACAAATAAGATATCGTCGGAATCGGCATAAACGAACGTAATGACAAGGAATGAATTCAATGTAATGAAACTCATTTTGACCTATGTATTCAAAAGTTATAAGAGGTTTTTTTGCAAAAAAACAAACAAACATATATCTCTGGAACACTAGGAGGCCACAAACTTCTCAGTTACCTTCAGGACTTGCTGATGATGATCTCTAACGAGTTGTATGCTGATATGTAAAATTGTTTAAAAGATATTGACATTTATGACAAAATACAAAATGGCGGCCTGATGGTTCGTTCGATCGTGGCAAAATCGGTATGCTCTGATTTGACATGACACAAGGAATACATATACACAATTTTGATCTTGATTTTCAGACAAACTGTTCAAAAATAGCCATTTTACAAATCTCATAACCTGTGGTACTGTTCCCAAATTTGGCATGGACCCTCAGATCATGGTTCCAATGAAGCATACAGGAAGTGTATGTCTTGATTGATCAGAGTTTGGCCGAGATACTGCCTCTGAACCAATTTTGGTTTGACCTTGTTAAGTTTGCAAAATTATAACTTTTGAACAAAAATGAATGAAAAAAGATAATCTGAGCCTATTTTCATAGGAATTGGACAAGATTTGAAAGAAGAGTTACAAAAACACTAAATCCTATACTTTTCAAAATGGCCACCACTGTAATGGGTGGAGTCTTAATGTTCAATGTGATGCATAATGTGATGCAGGTGTACAAAATTAAATGTTTCTAGACAAAAGGTTAAAAGGTTATAACCGTTACAAAAGTGAATTTCTGAACTGTTGCTGGCGCTACAGAGTTTTTCCTAGATACCCCAAAGTTTGTCTACTATTCATTACCATCACTACAAGTGTGCCAATTTTCCTTATTTTCCTACTTACACTTCATAGTGCTGTCATAGACTCCCATTGTGGAAAATAATAGTAAAACTGACAGATACAATAGAGGCCTTTTTTCAGGGAGAACAACACAGAGTATCCGTGAGAGATTATAATCCATTACTTGGGTGAGTTCTAGTTGAGACCAGAATGAATGGGTGTGGTGGAGGATTTTGTAGAAGGTGCTGATGAGTGTGATGTTTGGTGACAGGTGGCTGTGACTAGTACTCTGTTGTGAGGGAGTGAATATCTGACAGTGAGGAAATAATGACAGAATTTTCATTTTTGGGAGTCAGAGTCAGAGTCACCGAATCATACTGCATTAGTAGCCCTGCACAGTACATAATATGTCTTCACCCATGTTTCTGTTCTCAAGTGTCAATGGATATAATATATATAATTTTAATTGTATGAGGGGGTGAACATGTATCTCTCAGGAAACAGCTTTAACTATCAGCTCATTTTAATTCTTAATGAAACCTTTGATGAGGAGCTTAAACTAAACCATGGCTCTAATTGGAAGCTCCTTGCAGGAGGCTTTAGAATAACTGCATATTTGAATGTGGTCACTTAAAAGCACCATAAAAAGACTTAAAATTCTAGAACATGCAAGTTGCTGAGTTTTTAGAATTCATTAGGAGAATGGAACTTTGCTTCAGTACCCCATGACGTTAATCCCATTACATTGCTGAGCACCGAACTCAAAGCCATCTTCCTTGCATGGGTTATTTTTTGTAAGAGGGGTAAAGGGCGAACCTTTCTTGGCGTCAACTGTGTGATCATCCAAGTTTATTGGCCAGCATTACTGAAAACATTTTAAATTTACAAGCCACAAGACAAGAGCATAAATTTCTCCCCATCCTTTGGCAGGAGCACTTGGAAAAGTGGCATATCAGGCCCTTGCAATATGGTATTGAAAAATCAATAATAAAGTGGCATGGAAACAATCAGTGTTAAAGAAGATAAAAATAAAAGGAATAACAAAGGGCAGGACATGAGGGGATAAATTCTCCTGTTTGAGAGGTAAAAATAACATAATGTCACATGCTGATCTTTTAATCATTTTTAAATGTTTGCAAGTCGGCAAAATAAGACATTTTAAATGCTTTTAAGGAATGTGTTATTACAACATGATTGTCAAGAAATCTAATTTATATGAGAATGGGGAGCTACATTTACAGATAAATGATAATCTCAAAGAACAAACATATGGTTTATGTATAGCTATAAATTGCTTATAATATACAGTGGTATGAATAAGTTTTGGCACCCATGCTAAAGTTGCCTAAAAAGAGGAATAAAAAAATCATCCTTTGGATATTGATCTTAATGCCTTAATTAGAAAAATGAGGAAAACTCCAACCTTTAAGGACACAAATTTTCTTTGTGAATGAATAATGTATCATGAATAAATAAATGTTTTTCCTTGGAATACAGGGAGCATAAGTCAGGGCACCCCTATGTTAAATTCCCATAGAGTCAGGCAGATTTTTATTTTTAAAAGCCAGTTATTTCATGGATCCAGGATAATATGCATCCTGATAAAGTTCCCTTGGCCTTTGGAATTAAAATATCCCCACATCATCACACACCTTCCACCACACCTAGAGATTGGCATGTGTGCATGTGAGGATCACATGTCAAGGCTTAATTTCAAGTCTACAATAATACATCTGTCATACAGCGCTATTGTGGCTGTGTCACGTGACAAAGCATGACGTGTCACCATGAAAATAATAAAGTGATACATTCTAAAATAACGTTCGCCTTAAAAACTCACGCTGGGGGGTCAGTTCAAATATTTTAACCTTGTGTGAAAGGGTTAATACTATGGTGGACAATTAGATCTTGGTGAGGATAGTGTTGTTCCAGAAGGAGAAGGCAGTTATGAGCCATTTAATCCCCCAGCAGTTAGAACAAAATCAAGACATGAGTGTTCTGTATAAATGAAGAGATCCCTGGAGATTTACACTAACCATTGAGCCTGGACCGCAGACTCAACAGGAGAAAGAATTAAAGATAATCTCTGCGTAGTTTAATTAATTACCGCACAGAGATACAAGATAATATACGCAAGTAGGATGTTTTATTTCATGCCTGATAGACTACCATCTTCTCTTTATATATATATATATATATATATATAACACTCATTATATCTATAGCCAAGTTTCAAAAGTTTCTCCTTACAGTAAATGCAAATGTCGATAAGACATATGAGCTGAAGTAAACATGTATATACTCGTATTGCCAAAGTTCACATGCCCCATCTTGCGCACTTTGCCCATTTAAGAAAAATTTAGCAGAACAAAAAAAAGTTCCATTGTCCATTACTAATGTGATGTATGATGCACACATCTTACAGAGAAGTAATTTTCAAAACTAAGTGCTTTCTGTTTGTTAATATGGCAAATTTGCATTACCAACTTGTACAATGCAAAATCTGAGGGGCAATATTTAGTCCTCACGATGATATTCCCAATCATATGAATTATTTTTGGAATAACTGGATTCCGCCTGTGAAAATTTGCTGAATGAAACATGTAAGAACACCTTTGGGAGTCATAATATGTTTTGTATGAATCAACTTCTGTGTTTGCAAGCCTATGCAAGAAGGTGGAGAAGTTAGAATAAGCACACAAATAATGATGGGGAAAACAGATGTTATAATTTCGTTTATTATTGGTGGTATTGTAGAAGCACAAGTCTTTCTTCTGTCCACTACTCATGTGATATACAAACTATGATGGGTGACATTTAGGCCCCAGACTGGGACTTTACAGGTACTTATCGACAACAATAAAGCCAGCATCCACACATCTCCTCTATGTGGACCATTTAACTTGAAGTGCTAAGAGCATTCTGACAGCCAGCAAAATGCTTATTGGCAAGAAAAGAATAATTTTAAAGAACTGTAAAGAAAAAAGAATAGAGTTGTTACTGGAGGAGGAGGAATTTCGAAATGGTGATGGAATTACATTAGGAATAATTTTCAATTTGTATTTTAGGATGATGTATAAGTTGGGTAATCAGATATGAGTTTTAAGGGATACAATAATTGACCACAGATGTTAGGGTGTAACTGAATGGCTGCATGCTTTCGTCAAAAAAAAAAAAAAAAAAAAAAAAAAAATCCTCTATGATCCAGAGTTCAGTCTGATCACTTCTTTTAATGGAATTTTTTTTCCCCACAGCTAGATGAACATCAGAAATGTTCACATGCAACCCAATAATTCCTTTATAATCAGATTGATGGCTCTCTCGAACTAAAGACACTTCAATCAATCTAGCTTGAGCAGATTGACATTTTAATCCTATTGAAATGGGTTGTAATCTGTTATCATTTTGTTGAACAGAAAATTGTTGTGGTAAAAGATCCTCAACTTGCATAGCTGGGTGATTTTAAATCTAAACAACGTTGATTTAAACGTTGATTTTCAACGTTGATTTTAAGTTCAGATTCACTTTTTTACAGAACATTTACAGTTAGCTAGACTAACATTTTATAAGTATCAACTATTCTAAATCATACTGACTTTGCTTTTACTATCAAATTCAGTTGTTTATAAGCATTGAAAAATAGACATAGAACCACATATTCACACATACTCTTATGCTTGTAAAATAGGATGACAAAATCTAATTCACAATCTATCTTAAACCACTAGCCTATAAAGCTCTGTAATGTTTGAAGATTCCATCAAAGGTTTTAGGATGTTTCGGTATGATTTGCAATATCGTTGGAAAGAAACAAACCATCCTGTTTATGAGAGCTAGAAGCCCAGAGTACTTGGAAATATATCACAGATTTAATATGGATGTCATGACAGAACTGTCACAGCACCTCTGGTTTCCTGCATGCTGATCTCTGAACATGACACTGAGATTATGGTAATTCAGTTCACGTTAACAAAATGTGACCATTGTTATTTGAGATATGGGGTAGATCTGACAGCATTGCTACATATTTGTGAGTGGGGTTTGTTTTCCTGTTTACGCTTCCATTTGCATTGTGTACCATCAGAGACGTCAAACGAATCAAACGAAACATTATATTCCATTAACAAAGTTTAGGGAGAAGCACGTTCAGATAATGAATCTAATTGTTATATGATGAGCTTATCCAGTCAACTCAATTAACTTCAGGAGGTATATGGGGTGGTCTGCTTGTATCATTGCTATGTCATTTTGGCGTATTAGCTGCACCCCGGGTTATAAAAACGGGAACATAATGTGCTGCCTGGTATGCGTCACTTTCGGTGAACTGTGAATCGTTAACGCGCTGGCGTCACTGTTGCTAGGAACCAGATGAGAATACCCTAAAGTCTGATTCTTTGTCTAGTTTGAGTTGATTTAATAAATACTGCTGCACTTGGATCCTGCTTCAGCCTCTGCTTCAGCCTCTGCTTCAGCCACATCGTAACATAATGTATATGTTCCATTCATATCCATTTTGAAATGATTATAATAATAAAAATAGAGCCAGACCGATATATCGGCAGACCGATATTATCGGCCGATATTAGGCATTTTCCAAACTATGGGTATCGGCAGTTATAATGGCCGATAAATGAATATTTCAAAAATAAAATAAAAGCAGACGAAACACGCTCGAACCATGTCATAAGTGTTGGAGTTGTATAGTTTGTCCACCAGAGGGCACTCTACACAGTTCCTTTTGGCAACACTCGTTGAGTTGGTCACGATACATACATCGCTTGAATAACAATTAAAAGAACATCCCCATCAGTTCTCTTAACTCAAATAAGCATGACAAAATTTGTGTCCGGCAGAAGTTTCATTGAAAATGTATGTTTTACAATTTGCAGTATGACGTTATCCATTGCTAAATTATGGTTCATCATAGACTAGCTAACCATAAATCTAGCTAATGCCACTATCATTAGTCTGTTCTGTTGTGACAATAAAAGAAACTTTTAGAAAGTTTCTTTTTAAAATGCATTATCATATTATTTTGGTTAAAACTCATAAATAACTACAAATAACAAATGTTAGTGAAATCTGTTAATGTTTTGATACGCCTTTCTGAAATAAAAACATTTAAAAAAATATCGGCCGATACGTCGGCATATCGGATTTTAAAACCAAAAAATATTTGTATCGGTATCAGCCTTCAAAATCCTTTATCGGTCGGGCTCTAATAATAAAGACAAATTGTGGGATGTAGTACTGGAACGATGTGTCAACGATGTGTGTTGAGTAGGTAAATTAGTAGATTTGCATGAAATACGTTGATTCGCCACACTGTTTATGTTCTCCAATGATGGTGGCTCACCCGCAGATGTTATTACAAAAATACCTGGATTGATCTAGAGTGTGAGATATTTTTTTTTTTTTTTTTTTTTACACGGAGACTACATAAAATGCTGCTCTGCACGCTCTGTAGCACTGAAATGGCACAGGCCTACCACAGCAGTACAATGCCAATGCAGGAACATTTAAATCCTGGGGCTCGCTTATCTTAAAATGACGAGTCAGCAGCTTAAGTATTTGGACTATAATCCCAATTTTATACACTGCACTAGAATACGGTTGTCAGTTCCATTTATTGTGCTTAATACAGCTGCATTTATTCAGCATTCTGTTTTTTGTGAGCTGACGTGGGTGCGAGGTTGTGAGAAGCATGGCTCAAACATACTCACTGCAACAGGTTAAGCCTGTAAAACCCAAAGAGTAACTGTGAACACCTTTCAGAATTAGGCCTACGCGGCATACGCCTTATCGTTTGTGATTAATAACATCGATAACACTTACAATAGGGGATTATCACGCTTCCGCGTTTCATGGGCGGGATTTGTCAACTTTGTGCATGTCCACTTCCGACGCCGTTCAACAATGGCTGAGACGAAGGCTATATATGTCACTGCTCTGTTCCACTTTGTAAATCTAACCAACAACGCCAACCCTACTTAAGTTTTCATGGATTCCCGACTGAATTGAGTATAAGGAAGAACTGGATTAAAACTTTAAAATAAAACAAGGTAGCACGTTTGTTTGCAGCCGGCACTTTAGTGAATCAGACTAATTTACCAGGGATGCCGTATAAATAAACTTAGTGTAGTCCTTCATCAGTTCGCCAGCGTGATTCAACAGAAGTGGCAGTGCACAAAGATCACTGAATCCGGAAGTCCTACGTGTCAGCGTGATAATCCCCTATACGGTTTCATTAGTTAATTACTGTAGTTAACGAGGACAAAGAATGAACACATTTACACTTTTACAGCATGTATTAATCTATTTTTTAAAAAACAACAACAACATGGTAACACTTTACGGTAAGGGTACATGAATTATCATGAATTTATGTATAAATTAATGCATGAATTATGCATTCATTCATGCATTATTTCTCATGAATCATCAGGAACTAACACAAGTTCAACGTTTTTCATTCATGACTTCATGAATGAACAACACCTTAATTAAAACATTAACTAAGATATTCACATCACCATGAATTATGATTTATTAAGCATGATCATGATGTTTTCTTTGTTCTTTGTCTAGGTCAGTGACCTAGTCACCACTTTAGTTAAGGGGCCACACACATAATGAAGTCATTAATGCTTAGTTAATGATGACTATTGGACAGACACCATAATAGACTAATCACAGCTCATAGCACACACATTCTGTAAATCAAACACAGAAGTTATCATTAACTAAGCATTATCTATCAATGACTTCATCATGTGTGTGGCCCCTTAACTAAAGTGGTGACTAGGTCCTTTGAAACACTGATGAACAATGTGCTATTGAAAGGTGGCATAACTGTGAACAAAGAAAACATCATGATCATGCGTAATAAATCATAATTCATGATGATGTGCTCATCTTAGTTAATGTTTTAATTAAGGTGTTGTTCATTCATGAAGTCATGAATGAAAAACGTTGAACTTGTGTTAGTTCCTGATGATTCATGAGATATTAATGCATGAATGAATGCATAATTCATGCATTAACTTATACATGAATTCATGATAATTCATGTACCCTTACCGTAAAGTGTTACCAACATAATTTATTGATACATCATTAAAATAAAAAAAGTTGTATTTGTTAGCATTAGCTAATGCATTGTGAACTTACATGAACAACCAATGAACAACTAGATTTTTACAGTAATGATTGTACAATTGTAAATGCTCATTGTTAGTTCATGTTAGTTAATACATTAACTACTGTTAATTAATGAAATCTTATTTTAACGTGTTACCATAACATCATTAGGTAAAGGGCACTTTTGCGATTCTTTAAAAATATGTAAATAAATGCAGATACATAACTTGTCAACCGCTCTCTCTGGGTCTTTTTGTGGGATGTAGAGGCTTTTGGATAATCACTGTCAAATCGTTTGCATCAGGGACCATATTTTAACACCAGATGGATTGTAAGTGTCAAATAAGAAGATGTTTGCTTGTGGCATGATTAGGACGATCGAAGCGGCAACACGCTCTTTGATCATTTAATTTAAAAAAACAACACATTTCAGCACTAGAACGACTCTAATTTGACAAACGAACTAAATTAATGATCTGCAAGTACACTGGAGAAGATTTATTAATTTATATTGGTACATTCGTGCTGTGAAAAGTTTTAAAAAGTGGTGACAAAGTGGTGACATGCGTTAATGTGAACGCCCCCTCTCGGTATCCCCTTATCAGCGCTCGGCTCTGAGTCAAATTAAATACAATTGGAAATGTCGCCCAATTTTCAAATACTATTATTTGATGACAACAATACATTTGGAAAACAAAATACAGCAATTTCTGCTTGTTTTTTTTTTCTTGAACGAGAGTTCAAGAGATTTCCACGACGCATGCACGAGAATTGCGCAAGAAGTAGTAGAATAAAGACTCTCGTCTCAGGCCCAGAAGGAAAAAAAAGGAATAGTCGAATAAAGTTGTTATTATACTTATTGTGACAGTTCAACACTATCTCACGACCAATTCGTACGAATTCGACGCATGATTAAAAAGTGGCTAATTCGTACTAATTCGTACGACCTCACTCGTACTAATTCGTACGATTTGTCTAAACCCACGTGATGGTTAGGTTTAGGGGCGGGGTAAGGGGTAGGTCATTCGTACGAATTCATACGAATTGGCCAATTCGTAAAATATGTACGATTTAGCAAAATCGTATTAATTCGTACGAGTGAGGTCGTATGAATTGTTACGAATTAGCCACTTTTTAATCATTCGTCGAATTCGTACGACTTGGTCGTGAGATCGGGTTGGACAGTTCCAAAAATGTGAAGCATTTATTGAAGGTGGATTCATATTCGTCTACTAGAATGCATAAACGGTTCATTAGCAAGCCTTTGTAATATGCAGGTTGCTGAATTTCTTATGTTATGCAGGATCGACTAAACAATAAAGTTACATCCCGCTGCTAACCTTATTATAAGCGTAGAACTCCATTGAAAGGCAATTTTAATGTTCCATACTTAGATGTTTTCACTGCAAGTGAAAGTGGGCTCTTCACCTCACTCTAGATTCAATCAACAATTTCAAAAAACCATTTCATCATACAATAAGGCCCCCAGAAACCATCTGTGCATTTGAGCAAGCCTCCTCCAATAATGTCAATTTAATTTAGAATTCCTTCTATTTGGACCACTGTTAGAGCCCCTGAGGTCGCCTCTCTTTTTCAGCTCTCTAGTTTAACCGAGGTTTTATATATGGAAATGAGGAAATCTTTATCATATCAGAAATGGCCTCAATCAATCTCACTGCATCAGTACATTCAGATTTTACTAATAGTGTTTTCATCATAGGCACACAGACCTGTCATTGACAACAAACCAGAAATGTTTTTCTTTTAAATAAGTCATATTGTACTGTATTACTCCATTCACTAAATGAATTAATTTGTTAATCAATAACACACAAATTATTTAACATATAAATATATAACAGTTTTCTTTTAAAATATTTAAGAGTGGTGTATAATTCTTTGCACCACTAGTTTCACCAAACAGAATTGCAAAAATACTGACATTTTCAAGTGGGTTTTCTAAACACTCTCACTGGTCGGATAAAAAGGTGTTGCTGTGTCGGGCTGGACTGAGCTTAAATTTTTTCAAACCATTGTCGGAGAAAAATATTCGCAATTTCTGTCTTAAATGACATTCTGTGATTCCGAAAACCATAGTTCCACTGAACATTTGCAAGCAAAATGGAATACAACAGGCAATCTGTTATTGAATGAAACATCAGTAAATAAAGAAAACGGTAAAAAAATGGTAAACAAAAATAGCTAAGCAGTTCTTAGATGCCGTGTTTGTTATTTACAGAAATGATCTGATATTAATTAAAAACAATAGTATTTTATATACTATATATAAATATGTTTTATAGCAGGGGAGAGCAGGGCACATTGTGTCCCCTACCATAGAGCTGCAGTGTTTACACTTTCCGGGGGAATCAACACATGAATATTGAGCTGGGGTGGGTAAAAATAATTTTACTGTTAAAAAAAGACAAATCTCAAGAGAGCAAAGTAAAATATTACCAAGTACTTGCTGGAACCAGTCCCCATGTGCCCCTTGTTGCAAATAACAGAAATAAGTAGATCAAAACAAGTCGTAATTGATCAAACTGTATTGCCCTCAAATATGTTATTCAGTTCAGGACCTGGGGCAAAACTTTTCTATTTATGATGTAACCACTTCACATTCACTAAAATAATTAATAAATGCATTTGTTGAAACCATTTCCCCCCCACAACTATTACAGCTAATGAAAAGAATAGGCAGAATGTATTGGTTTAATGACACAATATACCACAGATCATTAATCCGTTTATCATGCTATAAAGAGCTATAGCTGACATTATGCATTTAAAGCATAATTGTTTGTTTCATAGCCTAATGAACACATTTCAGCAAAGATACTTCAAAGTATATTTATTGCTGAATTTACACAACGATGTTGAGCTTACTGTACAGGACTTGTGGGCAACTTGCCCATAAGAAAGACAAATCACAAATGAGTTCTCTTTAACATCTCAATTGTTTCTGTTGACTGTATTAAATGGCAAGTACTTTTATGTATTCAGACAAAAATTTTGGTCAGGTTGTCATACAAAGAAATTATGCACATATGAATAAAAAAACCAAGATTTCTTTGGGAGAAATAAAATGGATACATCTCAGATCCATAAATGTTATAATGCTTGCCTTTTAATTATCAAAAAAAAAAAAAATAGTAAAAACTGGAAAATGATACTTAACATCCAATCTATCCAATCAGTGGGAGGGGCTTTAAAGGGTTAGTTCACCCAAAAATGAAAATGAAGTCATTATTTACTCACCCCCATGCTGTACCAACCCCGTAAGACCTTCGTTCGTCTTCGGAACACAAATGAAGATATTTTTGATTAAATTTGAGAGCTGTCTCACTACCACATTGGCTGCCTAAGGGACTGGCTCTTGACGGCCCAGAAAGACGAGGGCGACGAGAATACTTTTTGTGCGAAAAAACCAACAAAAATAACGAGTTTATTCGACTATTCCTTTTCTTCCTTGTTGGCCTGAAACGAGACTTCCTTAGATTTCCATGACGCATGCGCGAGAACTGTGACATTCTCTGACTGAGGTAGTTGAAGGAGATCGCAATTCTCGCGCATGCGTCATAATGATAATGATGTATGGTTCTCGGAAGCATGTAATAAGCAGTGATAACAGTTTGCTGATTGTTTATCAGCCAGTACACTTACACATAAGTTTTTACAACATTTTGAAGTGAGAGATTAGGGCATAATGAGTTAAATAATCTGTTTGCATTTGTGTATGTCTGTGGATTCTTGTCTAACTGTATCTTTGATCTATATTTATATTAGGCCTCAGCAAAGCAACAAACTATTTTTAGTGAATGCAACAGGTTCATTCGACTGTGGGAATTCCATTCACATTCATAAATATTTAAAGGAAATGCAATTTATATGTTTTTTTTATAAACCAGGGCCGATGTTTAGTTCATGTTCACTTTTTTAGATGAGGTGTAAGTTAGTGCTGGCTAAGAGTTCACTATTACACAATATTTTGGCTCTTTCTGGTGGGCAGTTAAGCGCCATCTAAACATAACTTGTGTCTGCAATTGGTCTCCAATTTGTACCATTTATAGTGGGGTCAGAGGGTGAATTGCAGTTGGCCAACAGAGAAACTGCTCACAGCCAACAGCCAACTGCTTTCTGGGTTTGTGCCGAGGAAGAATCCAAAATAGCTGGTCATAAATACTTACATCAAAACCAGGGGATTTTCATCAGATGAATCAAAGGAAGGCAGTTCCTCCTAAAAAAAAAAGATGCAGTACAAAACCTACTCTGTCTTCAAAAAGTCATCTACAGCTCGTCATTAAGGTACGCTCTCCAGAGGATGGTGCCTGGATGTTGCTCCTCTGTAGCGTTCTGGCGAGTATGACATTTTCCTTCAGATGCCTTCTGTGTTTCTGAATGGGCAACTCCATCCATGTGTGTATGGATAGTCCGTCTGGCCTCTATCAGAAGTGGACCTTAAAGACCGATAGTGAGGAGCTCATGCCGACTAAGTGTTCACTTCCTCTCATACCAACCCTTTCCAGCTTCTCATACTCCACGCACTATGGTGGAGCTGCAAGTCCAGAGTGGAGACTACAGCAAAGGGTGTTCATGCTGGCATAGGTCCTGCATGCCCCCACTCTCTGCCCCCTCAGAGCGGCGATCTTCCATTTACAAAAGCACAAATCTTGAAAGCTCCTTACTCATTCACACGATATAAGCAGCCCGTGTTGGAGAATTCTGCTTGTCCAATGTACATGTGAAAGAAGCGTGCATGTGATGTAATGCCAAGCAGAAAAAAATAGGGTCTTAGGGCACATGAGGACAGGGACAAGAGAGTGGAAAAGTACCCAAAAAACACTTGTAGCACAGATGCAGGTGTTGGGAGGCACCGGGAGAGAAACAGATTGTATACAATGTAACAATGTGCCAATGGGAAAAGCGTACTGAAACAAGGAGCCCGTTGTGTAAAAAGACATTAATACAGATGTCCATTTTTTTTTAATAGAAATGATACGCATGTGCAAAGAAGGTTGTCCCAATAAAGTGATGATGCAGGTGTTTTAATTTGGGAGGAGTAATAAGGTGGAGCAAAGAGAGAAAGATAACAATTTGAGCGCTAATTGGCTACCACAAGGTATACGAAATGAGTGCAGACCATTGTAAGATCAGATGGCCAGCTGGCATCTCACTTTGTTGAACTGCTCAATAAAGTTAATTCTCCTGAGACCTGAAACTTCGACTCTAAAAGATTTTTGAGACCTGAACCAGATTTTGATGACATGATTTGAAGACTTAGATTTTTCCACAACACCCGCCGACTCAGGGCAGCATTCTGCTGGGTACAGAAGACAAAAAATGTCTGGCCGCTCACACATTCACATGATATAAGCAGCCCCATGCCTCGAGCAGCAGACTTCTGTGTATAACAGAGCACATAAAAGTTCCAGTCGCTCACTAATTCACATGACAGAAAGCAGCCCCGTGCCTCAGAGCTGTGGTCAGCCATGTACAAAACACACACAAAAAAAATCTGGCCTCTCACTCATTCACTACTATGCAATAGTGTCGTCACCCACATTATTCATTCATCATTGTGTCTATGGTGCTGATATGGTTGTTGTTTAAGCTAGGGCTGTCGCGGTTATGGAATTTCCCTTGCGGTAATGTTGAGTGGCTCAATAGCGCGATATGCGGTATTACCGCCATTTATTTATTTATTTAATTTATAAGTATTTGTTGCTATATAAATAAAGTTTACGATATGGACAAAAACGAGGTCATTTAACCAATAACCGAAACTAAACAGCGTCTATATGCGCATTGAAAGCATGATTGAAAGGCTTTCACTTCACTCAGCGCGCATATTGTTATGACAACGGACTTTGAACCGTTCATTCAACGAACACGTTCAAAGAAGCTGATTCGTTAAAAGAGATGTAACGTTAATGAAACAAGATGTTAATTATTTTTAACTTTGAGTTCCACTTTTCAAGGCTCAGCTGATCAGACAGCAATGCGTCGCATGGGTAACGCGGAAGCTGATGCTTCACTTATTAGAGACCAATATGGCATTGATTCAATGCGTGACTCGGTGATATTATTTTCCGCAGCTTCCTTGTGCTGTGGGATGTTGACCAGCGCTGCTGCTGACGCGCATTAAAATACCCGTGACGTGAAGGTTAAAATGATGATACGACAAATATTTCGCTTTCCTTTGACACGGCATGACGGCAACCTTTTCACGACTTCATATACAGACGCAGGTAATCGCACGCGCTCTGCAGATCTCTCTGTGAAGCCTCTGTAGGCTACACATCACCAAGATAAACAGTCTTGTTGTTATCATTATGAACTTGTTTAACATTCAATACACATGCATGAAGTTCAAAACAAGAAGAAGCCTTATAAAAAAAACGTGAATATCGCGGTTGCTGCGGTTACGTGCAATCCTCTGCGGTTGACTTGTCAGAAGCGCGGTACTGCAATATTGCGGTTATCGTGACAGCCCTAGTTTAAGCCACCTCTGAAGGCAAGTGAAGGCATGAATGCTGGGAGTGAGTGAATGGTTAAATAAAGGATGCTGGCATGTTCACCGCCTTATTACTGCAGCAGTATTATTTTTGTGCAACTTGTGCTTATGGCAGCTATTTCACTGAGTTTATGAAGTTGTCCGTAGCATGAAACCCTTTTAGCTAACGTCAATGGCTTTGTTTGCAGCTGAGCTGGACCCTAACTATTAACACGACAGGATTATACTGTACATGATCCCCTTAGTGTCAGTCCACGAGTTCACACTTACAAATAATTAGAGTAAAAGAGTATGAGTATTTGGCGTGCTGTCTGGGGGAGTGCTCCGATCTCAGAATGTGGTTCGAACCCAGAGTATTCCCCCATTACTATCCCTGGCTGGAATAGTAATTAGCCAAGAGTGAGGAGTTGGGGTGGCAGAGGGACGCAGAAAAGACTGTTGAGGAACACAGGTTGGCTATATCTAGGCCTCCAATCTAACTAACTGGGTAGATAATTTGAACGTGCTCCTCCTGAACTTTGTTAATAAAACATAAAGATTCAAACTCGAAAGGGAACATCTCTGGTTACCTAACATAATCTAGGGAACGAGGCATTGCATAAGCTGCTGTGTTACATAGCCCAGATTCTTTGCTAGCTACGCTCAGGCTTCAGTCCAAAGATTCTGAGGGAATGACGTTCAGCGACGCCTGATAGACGAGAGGAAGCCCACCACTATTTTGGACGCATGAACGCCATTGGCAGGCAAATTCTCTCCAGTGAGATTTTATAGGGCTTCAGTATTCTAGAAGAAAAGGTGTTTACCCGTAGTGTCAGCTACTGATGCAATATCTCGTTCCCACGTCTCAGGTAACCTAGGTAACGTAAGGTAACTAGAGACGTTATCAGTTTCAGAGTGCTAAATATGTTAAAATTGACAAATGTGTTTACCAATTGAGGATAGTGATGAACATGTTTTAGGAATTAACTGATTCCCTTACATTTCCAAGACTCACATGATTGCTATATGCAGACCAAAGGTTTGTGTCTACATTTTCATATTTCTACACGTGTGAAATTTATTTGTTGGTGTGCTTCTGAAATTAAATGTTATATACAAGTGATTTTCAGACAGTTGACCAATTACTGTTGTCGCCTCATGGATTGCATGAAATAAAAATTGCAAATCACTTACACAATAAATTGAAAACTAACCAAACAGGAAGACAATATACACTGGAGACTTGACAGAGAGAAGGAAATCACACCGCTAAAAGAACAGGACACAAGGGGTTGTTCTTTCTGCAGGGAAAATCTGCTAATTAGATGTTGAGAAAGACTGACATTTCCTCTTGCAGACTAATTAAACATTATATAGGGCTGTCAACCTACACGGTCTCACGGTTCGGTCCAATTAAGATTATCATGTCATCGATTTAGTTCAATTCGATATCATGATGCATTGCGATGCACATCCTCAATTTTAATTTTCCTTAAAGTTATGTGTGCGTGCGCGTGTGTGTGCATGTTCGCCTGTTCGGGAAGTCGCAGAAACAGTGACATTCCAATTGTTAGTTTCAAGCGAGTAAAGGCTGTTTATGCCATTAAGAAAATTAAATTCTGTCAAATGAATTTGTTTTTAAAGAAATGTTCAATTAAAAGCAACGCTCATTCATCAGTGTATAATGTTACTATTAGAGATGCACGGATCAACCGTTGCAGAATCCGCAGTTGGAGATTACAATCATCCATTTATAAGCACGATCCATAAAATCACATTTATGAGAACAACACAGAATAATTGTAATCTGACCATCGGGTGCGGATGTTTAAATCAGAGAAAATTATTGGGGCGGGTGGATGATTTGTAAGCTATTAGGCTGCGGATTCGGGTGACGTTTTGGAGCTCATTCGCAAACTCTTAAATCATTCAGACTCTGCCAGGCGTTAACAGCTCAGAATGAAAACAGCCAACGTGGTTTATCAAGTTAGTGGCATTACCTCCTGTATATTCTATTTGTGAGTGACATGAGCACATACAGCCGAAATGTGCTCAGATGTAGGCTTTTAAAGTAGTTGGAGCATTTTTTATTACTCGCGCTCACATCTCGCATCCTGCCATTATACGCTACCGCAACAAAGCACACACGTGACAAATGACATCAGAAAAGCGTCAGTACATTATAATCGGTTATGGTCTATTACTAAACCAATAGTGCTGTGTTTCGATTCAAATTTCAAGAATCGATTCGATTCCGATTCTCAAGATCTTGAATCGATTATCATTATTCGATTCGATCTGATCTGATCTTCGAGATTTAGGTATTTGTTTTTGAAAAAAGCATTTTTTCCCAGCTGTTACCTGAATGTAGTTATGCAACATATTGATACTATTATTAATAATAATAGTATCAATATGTTGCATAACTGTCCTGTAATAATTTATTATAGACATTCAACTGCAAATTAATGTAGTAGCCTATTGATTGTTGTAAAGAACAATTCCCCTTCCGTGTTGATACAACTGCTTTCACTAACTTGCACTGGTGTAGACGACAGAGGACGCAGAGGTAGGCTATATCAGCAGGAGGATTGCAACTAACCGCAGTAACCGTGATATTAACGTTTTTTATAAGGCTATACCCTTCTTGTTTTGAACTTCATGCATGTGTATTGAATGTTAGACAAGTTCATAATGATAACATAATGGTGGGGGGAAAAATTGATTATCGATGCATCGCGATGCGGACGTGGACGATCCTGAATCGATTCACAAGTATCAAAAAATCGATTTAAAAAAAAATTATAAGTATTATAATAACGTAATATTGACGGAACGCGAAAGACGGAACTCTGAAGCGCGGAAGTGCAGTGGCCAGACCGTCTGTGGCGTGCACATAACAGAGATGAGATGGCACGCGAGATCCAAACACCTTCCTTGTTAGGTTAAAAGCTGACGTGTGGAAATATTTTGGCTTCTGAAGTTGAAGGGGGAAAGGAGCTGGATAAGAGCCGCACTAGTTGTACGCTTTGTGGAATAAAACCAAAGACGGAAACACGACAAATATGATAAGCCATATGACACCTTTCCAGCCAGAGGATGAAAAACACTCGGCTGCACCAGTCATTATATTATTTATTTACTACAAGTATGCTCCTAGTTCAAGCACACATTTATTTTCCTGGTCGTTCTTTGTAATGTTAATAAAATATATTGTGCATTAATTCTTTATGGGTCATTACTTTGTACTTTTAAAGCAAATTATTTATAGTCACACACAAAAGATTCAGATAATCGATTTGTAACATTATAAATGTCTTGTACTTTAACTTTTGATCAACTTAATTTATCCTTGATGAATAAAAGTATAGATTTCTTTTTTCTTTTTCCCAAAAAATTAAATAAAAATTCTTACCGACTCCAAACATTTGAACGGTATTGTTTAATGTTACAAAAGCTTTCTATTTCAGATAAATGCTGTTCTTTTGAATTTCTAGGTGATTCTCTGAATCGGGTGCCCTTCAAGTCCCCCAAACTTGCTTCAAATATTTTCAATTGAAGGAAATCACAAAATACATTTTAATGCTGTCAATTAATAGAACCAGGTGCATTTGCATTATAATGCAACAAAATTGCTTTTGAAAATAAATGTAAAGTTAATAAATTTAAAGATAATGAGTTGCCTAAGTAGTAGACAACAAGCATGTTTGCATGTCCTCACTAACCATCATTATATTTTCAATGAATATCAAACAAATAAAAAGTGCAATTAATACCAAAATGTTGCTGCTGCTAATATAATTGTCACAGTCTTCGTCTGCACCATCCTGTCTGCGTCATCTGCACTACACTTCCCAGAATCCTTTCGTCTGCACACCTGAACTCACTCCCTCATCAGCCTCCCGTTCAGCGTCCTGTTCATCTGTTTCACCTGTCTTCACCTCATTATGTTTGATTCCTCTGTGTATTTAGTTCTCCCTCCTCCAGTCTGTGTTTGTCGGTCAATGTTGAATGTTGCGTTGTGATACCCCGTCTTCCTGCCTGTATTTTGAATTAAATGTCTCTTTACTGAGATTCTGAACTCTGCCCGTTCTTCTGCCTGCACCCGCACCGTGACAGATTGACCGACCCAAAAGAAAAAGAAGAAGAAAAATGGACATTCCTGCAGTGGCTCTTCTTTGCCTGGATCAGGAGGACCGTTCCCTGGAATCCCATACACGGGACTTTCTGGAGTTGGCGTGCCTGACTCACTACTCTGACCACTCGCTGAGTGAGTTTTACATCGCCAGCCTCAGCGAGCGGTCCCGGGCACGCCTCCCAGGGAACGGTCCCGAGGATTTCGCCGCCTGTGTGGAGTGGGTGCTGGTGTGCTGTGGGTCTCCATTCACCGTGGAGAAAGTCACCAGCACCACTCCCAAGCTCGAGCTATTCACTCCGCTGGTTCCGTCCAGCCCTCCAGAGACTGTATGCTCTACACTGCTGGTTCCGTCCAGCCCTCCAGAGACTGTATGCTCTTCACTGCTGGTTCCGTCCAGCCCTCCAGAGACTGTATGCTCTTCACTGCTGGTTCCGTCCAGCCCTCCAGTGACCGTATGCTCTTCACTGCTGGTTCCGTCCAGCTATCCAGAGACTGTATGCTCTTCACTGCTGGTTCCGTCCAGCCCTCCAGAGACTGTATGCTCTTCACTGCTGGTTCCGTCCAGCTTTCCAGAGACTGTATGCTCTTCGCTGCTGGTTCCGTCCAGCCCTCCAGAGACTGTATGCTCTTCACTGCTGGTTCCGTCCAGCCCTCCAGAGACTGTATGCTCTTCACTGCTGGTTCCGTCCAGCTCTCCAGAGACCGTCCAGCCAGCGCCAGAGACTGTCCAGCCAGCGCCGGAGACCGTCCAGCCAGCGCCGGAGACCGTCCAGCCAGCGCCAGAGACCGTCCAGCCAGCGCCAGAGACCGTCCAGCCAGCGCCTGAGACCGTCCAGCCAGCGCCAGAGACCATCCAGCCAGAGCCCGAGACCGTCCAGCCAGAGCCCGAGACCGTCCAGCCAGAGCCCGAGACCGTCCAGCCAGAGTCGGAGACCGTCCAGCCAGAGCCGGAGACCAGGATCCCGCCCAGCCTCCCTCTCCCGCCTCCTCTCATCTGTCCCCGTTCTTCTCTCCTGCCCTTCAGCTCCCCTAATCCAGCCTGGTCCGTGTTTCCCCGGTCTTCGCCTCACACCTCCTCCTCAGAGACACTTCCTCGGCCCCCGGTCCCATCGGCTCCCCCGTGGCTGCTACCTCCCTCAGCTCCTCCATGGCCCCTCAGTCCACCAGCTCGTCCAGGCTCCCTCGCACCTCTGGATTCCCTTTGGTCCCTCATCACCCGTCCTTCACCTCTGGACTTCCATTTGTTTGCTTCGCCCCGTCATTTCACCCCCCCGCTTCAGTTGGATTCTTCACTCCCTCCAGTCACCCATCGGCCATCACTCCCTCTGTCCTCACCGTGTCCCTCTGTACCCCTGTCAGCACTTCAGTCACCAGAGCCTGCGGTGTCCCCATGTTCCCACGGTCCCTCATCAGCTCCTCACGTCGTCTGTCCCTCAGCTGCACCCTGGTCTCCTCTCCCATCTGCTCCGCCCCTGTCAGTCGGCCCCCTGGTGTTGTCAGCCCCACTACCATCGGCTCCACCAGGGGTCCTCCCTTCATCTGCTCCGCCCTGGTCTCGCCCTCAGCCTGCTCCGCCCTGGTCTCGCCCTCAGCCTGCTCCGCCCTGGGGACGCTCTCAGCCTGCTCCGCCCTGGGGACGCCCTCAGCCTGCTCCGCCCTGGCCACGCCCTCTGCCTGCTCCGCCCTGGCCACGCCCTCTGCCTGCTCCGCCCTGGCCACGCCTTCTGCCTGCTCCGCCCTGGCCACACCCCGCGCAGCCCCCAGTTCGTCCCCCCTCCTTCCTCTGTTCTGCGGCGTGAGGTCACGCCTCCCGGGAGGGGGGAGTTCTGTCACAGTCTTCGTCTGCACCATCCTGTCTGCGTCATCTGCACTACACTTCCCAGAATCCTTTCGTCTGCACACCTGAACTCACTCCCTCATCAGCCTCCCGTTCAGCGTCCTGTTCATCTGTTTCACCTGTCTTCACCTCATTATGTTTGATTCCTCTGTGTATTTAGTTCTCCCTCCTCCAGTCTGTGTTTGTCGGTCAATGTTGAATGTTGCGTTGTGATACCCCGTCTTCCTTACCTGTATTTTGAATTAAATGTCTCTTTACCGAGATTCTGAACTCTGCCCGTTCTTCTGCCTGCACCCGCACCGTGACAATAATCATATGTTGGTCTAGTGTATTTTCGTTTACTCTTGTGAAATGGAAAATCAATAATCGGTAATCGAGAATCGTTAATAATCGAAAATCGACTGTAATCGAATCGGGACTTCAATAATCGTAATCGAATCGAATCGGGAAATCAGACAGATTAACCACCCCTACTGTTTATCGTGGTGATGTGTAGCCTAGGCTTCACAGACAGTGAATGAGAGAGATCGGCAGAGCGCGTGCGATTACCTGCGTCTGTCTTTGAAGTCATATGTATTCGTGGAAAGCTTGCTGTGCTGTGTCAAAGAAACGCGAAATAGTTGAATCATCCTTTTAACGCTCACGTTACGGGTATTTACCATAAATGCATGTCAGCAGCAGCGCTGATCAGCATCCCACAGCACGAAGAAACCACGGGGAAATAAAATCAGTGAGTCACGCATTGAATCAATTCCATTTGCCCATGCGACGCATTGCTGCTCAGCTGAGCCTTAACTGGAACTCAAAGTTAAAAATAATTAACACCTTGAAATTAGGGATGCACCGATCCACATTTTTTCACTTCCGATCCCGATACCCGACTTTGGATATCGGCCGATACCGATACTTTTCCGATACCAGAGCTGTGTTTGCTTTAATATTATTTATCATTATTGTTGATTTTATATGATGCTGAAATAAACTCCTCTCTACAGGCAAGGATGATATGTACGTATGTATGTCAGTATATATATTGAACAATAGATTAAACAAAGATACACATTATACAGGCCTACACAGTGCTTTAATTTCAGGAAGGTCTACTAACATTATTCAGGTAGTCTAAAAAGAATTATAATGAAGTAATCAAAAGTAAAATAGCACTGCAAAGCCTACCATAGATATATTTATGCTTATTAGAGCATACGTAATTCATTCAAGAGCTGTGAGTGATTTTCTCTTTGCCTTTTGTTGTTTGACTCTCAGTAATGTCGCAATCGTCACATTTATACTGCTGCCCCTTTAAGAACGATTTCAGATTTCATAGTCTACTGATGCACCATAGTTTCTCCCAACTACTTCCATAACTACGTTCATTTTAGACATAAACGGTTTAAGTGTTAATCTCCAAGCCGGTCGGTTTGACATTTTTCTTGTGCAGGCTACATTTGATCGTTTAGACGCGCATATGAAGCCCAGATTATAATTTGCTTGTCTTGTTGCGGTCTGTTTCGGAGCGCGCGCCGCACTGGGAACAGCATTTCTTGCGTAAATTTTGTGCTTTTAATAGCTCTCTTTATTATTAAAAGTGTCCCGCAAATTTAGCAACAGCAGAGCCTGCATTTTACAACAATCACAGATCGTGCTGATTCTGTCTTAAAGTTTTAGTATTAAGGAGAAATGACAGTGCTCCGCCGCGATGGGAAGGAAGTTGGCTAGACAGAATGCGGCTATTGTTTTTAATGGTTTTTTACCTCAATATATTCTTTAATCTTTGGAAATCAGACTAATATCATAGATATAACCAGGCTACGTTTCCTCTGTCGTCACTCATTAAGCAGGGCTGTCGTGTTGTTCGTGCTGTGGGACCGCGTGAGAGAGCTCTCTCTTTCTCTTCTGGACTGCGAATTGCAAACATGCATCACAGACAAATAGTTTAATTAATACGGCTTTGCAAACATTGCATTTTGCTGTCTTGCTCTGCTGCGGTGTTTCCAGTGTGAAGTATTTCCACACAGCGAACATGTTGGTAGCTCAATCCTATCCTGCTAGCTGGCTGCAAACTGCGGAATGGATTTCCTGAGCGGGCGTCTGTGTGTCTCATTGAGCCCTATTTTTTACAGTCTATGATTGAGCTGCACCTCCGTTCAGGATATCCATTCCACAGTTTGCAGCCAGCTAGCAGACTAGCAGGCCCGGGAAATCCCTTTTGCAGTCATTTCAGCAGACAACGTTAAAGCGCAGACATGGATCATAAATATCGGATTTCTCCGCAGGTTGGATCGGAAAAATCCGATACGTGAATTACGCTGGTATCGGTCCCGATACCGATACTGGATCGGATCGGCCCCATCCCTACTTGAAATTGTTTCATTACATCTATTTTAATGAATCTGCTTTTTTGAACGTGTTCGTTGAATGAACGGTTTAATGAATCAAAGTCCATTGTCGTAACAATGTGCGCGCTGAGTGAAAGCTTTCAATGCGCACATAGGGATCACTCGCGGCAAGTTAAAGTTCACGGGGAATTTGGGAAAATGTAGGCCTATTAATAAATCGATTCTCTGAGCTACGGATCGATCTTTAGAAATTAATATGAAAATCGATTCAGAATTGGTGAATCGATTTTTTCAACACAGCACTATAGACCAATACCGAATCGTCCTCGTCTGCAACCCAATGCATCGTGCAATTCATTTCGACACCCCTAGTATATATAAACATACATGCCGATCAGGCATAACATAATGACCACTGTCAGATGAAGTGAATATCACTGATTATCTCTTCATCACGGCACCTGTTAGTGGGTGGGATATATTAGGCAGCAAGTGAACATTTTGTCCTCAAAGTTGATGTGTTAGAAGCACGAAAAATGGGCAAGCGTAAGGATTTGAGCGAGAAAAGGGCCACATTGTTATGGCTAGTTGACTAGGCCAAAACTGGAACTCTTATGGGGTGTTCCCGGTCTGTAGTGGTCAGTCTCTATCAAAAGTGGACCAAGGAAGGAACCTTGGTGAACCAGCAAAACGGTCACGTGCGGCGAAGCCTGGCTTGTGTGGTTCGATCCAACTGACGAGCTACTGTAGAACTCTGTACTGTACTCAAGTGGTTAATGGTGGTTGATAGAAAGGTATCAGAATACACAGTGCATCGCAGTTTGTTGCATACTGGGCTACATACAAGTCAGGGTGCCCATGCTGACCCGTCTACTGCCGAAAGCGCCAACAGTAGGCATGTGAGCATCAGAACTGAACCGCAGACCAATGGAAGAAGGTGGCCTGGTCTGCCGAATCACGTTTTCTTTTACATCACGTGGATGGCCGGGCGCGTCGCTTACCTGGGGAACACATGGCACCAGGATGCACAATGGAAAGAAGGTAAACTGGCAGAGGCAGTGTGATGCTTTCAGCAATGTTCTGCTGGGAATGTTACTTAGGTAAGCATTGTTGTCAACCATGAACACCTTTTCATGGAAAAGGTGCTCCTTGGAGGCTGTGGTTCCTAGGTGGCAACAACGAGTTTGAGGTGTTGACTTGGACTCCAATTTCCCCAGATTGGAGTTTGGAGATTGGGATGTGCTGAACAAACAAGTCCAATCCATGGAGGCCCCACCTCACAAGGCCTTAAGAACTTGACTTAAATGATTTGCTGCTAACATCTTGCTGCTGCTAACACAACAAAAAGCCTTGTGAGAGGTTTGTATAAAAATACAAAAACAAATGGTTCATAATCACAGAGCCCTTTTCCCTCTCTGTGTTTACCACCTCCTGCATTAATGCATGTCAATGCACTTTAGAATGTGCACTGCCTGTCTCAAGTTGTTGTTTTTTTGATATTCACTCCTATGCATATGCTCCGAGTCCTTGCCAAAAAATAAAGTATTAGAACTCTAGCTGGAAAACAATAATCAAGGTTTTAAGTACACTCTGGGAAGATATGTTTACCCCTTATTTAACTTGGTCCAGTGCCTGTGTGGATTTTACTTTTTAATTCTGCAAAGAAGTCTTAAAGGAGAACTCCGGGGAATTTTTAAGTTAATCTTGATTGTTATACCTTTGTGAGTACTGTCTATAGACCATTTCACAAGATGTAAACAACACTGGTCCAGAAGCACTTCCTGTTTCAGTTTTTTAACACTATATAATACAACCAACAGAACATTTAAAACTGAATCAAAAAGTTAAACGAACATCTTTAAGATGTTTTCTTTACATGTGAAATAAAGAAAACAGTTACAAACTGAACAGAGGTTTATTATGTTCATTTATTCCTCAAGATGAGTCCTAGTTTTCTAGTCGACTAGTAGTAGATCATTTAAGCCATTTGTATTATCAGTAATCACATATATTGATTTAATTAAATGGGAGAGAAACCATATGAGCGTTTTTAATTGCCTATTCCGCATTTCAACGTATGCATAAAGCTTGCCACAAAGAACCGGCAAAAAGTGATTATGCATGAAACATTTGAATTGTTTATTAATAAACTAGTGTTTTCTGTCAGTGTCAGCAACAAAGATAAAGTTGATGATGCTTACTCGCCATCTTCGCAGTGAACGCGCATAGGCCTATAGAAACGCATACTTCGAATTAGCCTACATACGCAGAGAGTTGCCAATTTATTTTAGTTTTTAATTGTTTTGTTTAAAAGTAGATATTTAAAGCTTTCTGTAGCTTAGTTCTCAGGCCTGTGTGAGGCAAGCATCGCGGTGTTTCGGTTCATATTATGAGACGCGCTCCGGTTCACCTGCGCGCCTCTGTGTCCTGATTATATTGTCTGATATTTACTTCTAATGTATTAATCCAGTCAATTTGTCGATGAAACATTTATTAAAATCAAGATACAATTTATATGAAACGAAATTTACAAGCTTTCTACAAAACAAAACTTAATAAGTGGTCAAAATCATGTCTGAGGCACTCCAAATATTTTCCGATATTGGGCAGCTTTTGAATTTTGATCCTATCTTACTCATCGCATGCGGTTCCCTTTTCATAGCCTACTCAACATAGATGAAATAATAAAAATAAGTAATGTAATATTATTAAAAACAAATGTGAAACGTATATTTTATGTTTATTTTTTTATTTTTATTTTTTTTTAACTTATATTTAAGCGTCATGCTGCTCTGCTTTGCTCACATGTTATGTAGCCTGTGTGTGTGCATGTGCTGGAGGGGTGCCCATCCCTTTTTTGAATATCGTTATCATATATTGATCATTTTTAATAATTCGTTTTTTTTCATGCATATGTTGAAATTGGTACTATTTGTTTGAGGTTTGACTCTTTACTAAAAATGACTTTACTAAAAATGATACAAAAAATGGATGGATTTATAGCGTTTTGGAAAAAAATAAAATTAACTTTTAAATTATCATTAACAATATTGTTGTTTGATTTAATAATTATTGTTCAAAATGTTCAGACTGAACCAATAAAACATTTAAACAGGATAATTTGAATATTTACAAAATGTGTGGGTCTGGGTAAAAAATGTAGTTTTCCTGAAAACTATTGAAATGGATTTATAGCGTTTTGGAAAAGAGATCTTCATATATATATATATATATATATATATATATATATATATATAAATAAAAAAAGTTTAGTTTCATAGTCTGTTTATTATTCAGTTAATGAAAGTCTTAATAGCCCTGCATGTGAAATAGTGAATATATGCGAGTGGCAATACGAACTAGCACAAACTTAAAAATTGCCCGGAGATCTCCTTGAAGGAAGTTAGCTCAATTGACAGAAAGGAAAGATATGAACTGTATAACAGTTTCCTGTTCCTCACTAATTAATGTCACCATAAAAGAATTGAACCGAATCGTCAGGAGCTTCATCAGTTTGGGTTTTAAATATACCATTCCGTAACACAACAGCTGCCACTCTTAATTATCCTCATGGAGCCCTGCATACATAAAATATACGTTGATTAATGCCAAATGTGTCATTTCATCATTCAGCACTTACATTCAATTACCTGTACATTAAAATGCAAATTATGATCAAACCACAATTTATGATAATTAATAAAAAATAAAGGGATTTAATAAAACGCTAGTCTTTAAAGGGGTCATATAATGGTACATGCACTTTTACAAGTTGATTGTACTGCAATGTGTGTTGGCAGTGCCTGTAGACAACCATCATTTAATGATAAAAATCCATCCAGTGTTTTTGTTTTAATCTCCTTATGTTTTGCCCTGTCTCAAATCGAGCCGTTTCACCTAGTGCCATTACAAGGCGTGTGACGCCCCTCCCACGGTTGTTGATAGTGTTTCAACACGGACCTGCCCTGAGTGAGCTATAATCATAGTCCGTCATTGTTGATAGCTGGATCAGAATGACGTCTAAGCGATTGTGTTGTTCGGTTCTATTTCGTTCTTACTGACCGCCAGAGGCAGTGCTTCCCACTGAATATTATCTCTCTTGCTCATGCTCAGGTCGAGTCTAATAACAACAAAGTCATCACATGACCAGGTACGTCATGGGGATCCCCTCTACTTAACCCCGTGACATCCTGCAACCTGCCTCTTTAATCTTCTCGCATACGTGCAGATTGCAGGTCGAAGAGAAAAAATACTTTAATTCAGAATACTTGGATTCCGTCTTTCACAGCCTCGTAACAAGCAGTATTGTTGGAGCCGCGCGTTGTGCGTCCTCCAGAGGCTGCGGCGGATTGAAGACAAACTTACCTTGCTGGAAACTACTGTTTATTCCAGTCGCTGCCAGAGCGCGGTAAGTTGTTTATAAACACCGGATATTGTTTCTGGATGAAACGGGTATCTAAAAGTGGCATCTCAGAGTGGTTTCGCTCCAAAGAAAAGCCATATAGTGATTAATTATTTATCACGAGCAATAAGAGTGTGTGCGCTCCAGGAACAACAATATATAGACTATATATATATTGTTTTTTCATTACAGACCAACAGCGTTCTCTGCAGTTGGTTGTATTCATATTGAGCATTCAATTAGGTAAGTAGTTTTTAGATCACAAAGTCTTACAATTGCACATTTAGCATGTAGCTATAACATATATGTACATACAGTTCATTGTTTTTGTTTTTGTTTCTTATATAGGTGTATTTCAAGCAGTTGCGTTAAATACGAGTGTTTTCGCTCTGTTTTCTGTACTGCTACCTACCTGTCCTAAAAAAAAAAAAAAAAAAAAAAAAATTCGGTATCTTTCCATTATAGAATTGTTGTGGCTCACAGAGTGTTCTCGCTCGGCCTTGAATAAAGCACTGCGGTGGCAGTATGGAACAGCTTAGCCTGACGTGCACTGTGTGCAGGGCCACTTTACAGCAGGACGATGGACATGACTGCTGTCCATCCTGTTTAGGCTTGGAACATTTGAAGCAGGGCCTCACTGAGGATGCCTGTATGAATTGTAGCACCATGTCCTGGGAGCGGAGAACTTCCAGACTAGGTGCAGTAGAGGCACTCTTGACCTCAGAGGCCCCTCGGCAGGGGAAAGTGTCGGCTAAACGGAAAAGGGTGGAAACGGTGAGTGTCTCCACCAGTAAGAGACATAGAGAGGATGTTTTAACCAATAGAGTGGAGGTGTTGACCTCAGAGTTTGCCCAGATTAAATCTTTGATTCTAAATCTGCAACCAAGAGAGGCACCATCACCGATGTTGAGAAATTCAAGTAGCGGACTGCCTGTTCCTGAGGAGGATAGGCTGTCCACGGCAGCCTCTCAAAACCAGTTTAGGGAGGAGGTAAATGAGGAGTTCTTGTCAGGAAGACATTCTAACTTCTCTCATGATGACTCTCAGAACACGACACAGGGTTCAGCTGAAGGGGTAGAACCGGATCAGGATGTGGTGAGGCAAGCCCTCCAGATTGCGTTGGCACGCTTGAGCCTGGACACTGCCCCTACAGTGGTAGCTCCCTCCAGTGCCTTTTTCAGAGGAACGGCAAAACCTTCTGCTCTTAGCATTCCCCCATCCAAAGATTATATCGAGGAACTACAGAAGTGCTGGGCTAATCCCAAGTCACTTACTCATCATACCACAGCAAGCAGAGCCTTGGCAGCAATGCACGAACCAGACTCTTATGGCCTGGGTCAGATGCCAAAAGTGGATCCATTTATCGCCTCTTTTATCATATCACCAGAGGAGGCTTGGAGACCGAATGCTCGCTGCCCACGACCTCAGTGCAGAATCACGGACGATCTTCTTAGTCAAGCGTACAATACTGCAGCACGCATGGGTCGCATAGGGAATTCACTCTCTCATCTTATGCTGGCATTATCCCAGTCTCTCCAACCTATTGGGGGTGATCCATCAGTCCAAATACTAAGCGATGCATCATTGCAAGCATTTGCATTCATGTCAAGAGAGTTGGGTAGACTCATGTCAACACTCACTCAGGCACGCCGGCAAGTATGGCTGGCACAGTCCCCATTGTCAGAGGCCTGTAGGAGAACACTTCGTGACCTCCCTGTAGTCCCAGGACAACTGTTTGGACCAGCGGCACAGCAAACTCTGGAACAGAGTATTCAGACGAATAAGACTAGACAGCAGCTGGCAGACCTAAGAGGAACTCCACCATCGCAAATTAGACAAGGGTATGGGGGACGGTATCCTACTCGCTCTCAACCTTTAGTTCGTTCTGGTGCTGTTCAGAGGAGCCAGCCAAGGCAACTAGATCAGCATGGGCAGTACCCCAGAGCACGAGGACAACAATTATTTCGAGCTCCAAGGGGCAGGACGCCGGGTCAGCGCCCCCCCAGAGACAATAAAGCCCAGGCTCGCAGGGCATGAAGTCCTGGGGCCAACCGTCGGACATTTTTCACGCCAGCAGCTCAATTTCTGGAAAGAAAACACCTCAGACCCTTGGGTGATAGCAACGCTATCGCAAGGGTACAGGCTGCAATTCCGACGGCGGGCCCCTGCTTTCAATGGGGTCAAGATGACGACTGTCAAAGACTCCAACAGCTCACTGGCATTGTCAAGACAAGTAGCCGAACTACTGGAAAAGGACGCCATAGAACCAGTAAAGTGGTTAGCACGGCTAAATGGGTTTTACTCAGTGTACTACATAATCCCGAAAAAAGATGGCGGCGTAAGGCCCATTCTCGACCTTCGTGGCCTCAATCAGTACCTCAAGGTTTTACCATTCCACATGCTACGCACAACGGAAGTCCTTCAGGCGGTAAGACCACTACAATGGTTCACCACAATAGATCTGAAGGATGCTTATTTTCATATTCCAATTGCACCGCAACACAGACCCTTTCTCCGCTTTGCATTTCAAGGCCAGGTCTATCAGTTCCGAGTCCTACCATTTGGACTGTCCCTGTCCCCTCGGGTGTTCACCAGGTGCGTAGCGGCAGCGCTGTCCCCAATACAAGCCAGGGGGGTACAGGTGCTTCCCTACCTGGACGACTGGCTCATCTGTGCTCCATCTCGAGAGCAGGCAACAGAACACTCCAATCTGCTGATTGCCCATGTCACTCAGTTGGGTCTCAGGGTGAATTTCAGCAAGAGTCAGTTGATACCATGTCAGTCGGTGAAATTCATAGGCATCACTCTAGACTCGAGATCAATGAAGGCATTCCCATCACCTCAGAGGGTGGACAGCATATTGCTCTTACTCCGGCGTTTTCGGAAACAGATCAAGCTGCCATTCAGAACGGTCCTCAGATTGATGGGCATGCTAGCAGCAGCAGCTGCCTTGATACCACTGGGCCTACTTTCCTTGCGCCCTTATCAGAGATGGGTAAACAGTCTTCACTTGAACCCCACATGGCACAGGAGCCGACTGGTCAAAGTTACAGAACGATGCCTCCTTACCTTGATACAATGGGAAAAGAGGTCATTCCTGACGAAAGGGGTAGCTCTGGGTGGGATTCCCTCTCGCCGGGAGATAATACAGACAGATGCTTCACTGAGTGGCTGGGGGGCAGTGTGGCAGCACAGGATGATCAGGGGGTTATGGAAGCCCGAGCAAGCCACAAGAGACATAAATACCCTGGAGCTCCAGGCAGTGCAATTAGCTCTGAAACATTTTGCGCCGGCCCTAAAGAATCGACATATTCTCATCAGAACAGACAATACATCGGCGGTATATCATATCAACCATCAAGGCGGCACGAGGTCCAGTCAGTCTTTGAGAGTGGCACAAGACCTCCTGACATGGGCCTTCCCTCGATTCGCAAGCGTCAGGGCAATGCATATACCAGGAGTGTCGAATGTGGTGGCAGACTTCTTGTCTCGCCACAAACCTTTGCCAGGGGAATGGAGACTCAATCCAGAAGTTGTTCAGATGATTTGGCGACAATTTGGCAAAGCGCAGGTGGATCTGTTTGCCTCAGAAACCTCAACCCACTGCCCCCTGTGGTTCTCCTGGACAGAAAAGTCCAGCCCGTTGGGTCAGGATGCGTTAGCACATGCCTGGCCAAGTCTTCTACTCTATGCCTTTCCCCCGAACCCCTTAATTCTGCCAACTCTCCACAGAATTCTTCAAGGGAACCACAGAATGCTCCTAGTGGCACCGAACTGGCCAGGGAGACATTGGTTTCCAATGTTATGCCAGCTTCTCAATGGGGAGCCCTGGAGCCTACCCAGGAGGCAGGACCTGCTCCTTCAGTTGCAGGGGCAGATTTGGCACCCAAACCCAGATCGGTTACATCTCTGTGTCTGGCCGCTGAAGAGCCAGAATTACTGTTGAAGTCTTGTGATGTTAAGGTGCAAAACACAATCCTGAATTCTAGAGCACCTTCCACCAGGAATATCTATGCTTGCAGGTGGAAGATTTTCACTGATTGGTGTGCACCAAGAAGCTTGGTCCCAGACCACTGCCCAGTAGCAATGGTATTATGTTTTCTGCAGTCCCTGCTAGACAATAACAGGGCTCCCTCTACCCTAAAGGTATATGTGGCTGCAATTTCTGCCCAGCATGTAAAAGTAGATGGTCAGTCACTAGGGTCACATATTCTAATCACCCGCTTTCTGAAAGGTGCTCAGCGATTGCACCCTGCTCCATCGGTGAGAGTACCCGCATGGGACCTCAGTCTGGTTTTAAGATCACTTACACAACACCCATTTGAGCCAATGGAGCATTGTGACCTGAAGTGGCTTTCAATGAAGACTGTATTCCTTTTGGCGATAGCGTCAGCCAAACGTGTGGGTGAGCTCCACGCATTGTCAACTAATATGTCCTGTATGCGTTGGAATGCGGATGGGACAATGGTGACATTGTGGCCTAACCCCTCATTCCTACCCAAGAGGCTCCCAACATCATTTAGGAATCAACCAATTGAGTTGGTAGCACTTAATCGGTCGGTGTCTGACACACAAGAGCGCAATCCAGTGGAACAAGTATGTCCAGTGCGAGCCCTTCGGGGCTATCTGAGTGCCACAGAGAAACTGCGGCGGTCGGACCAACTCTTTCTCTGCTACGGCGGGCCAAGAAAAGGGCAGCCTCTGTCAAAGCAGAGGCTGTCACACTGGGTGGTGGAGGTCATTGAACAGGCATATAAGGAAAACGACTTGACGGTGCCAGCCGGCATAAAATGCCATTCGACAAGAAGTATCTCAACATCTTGGGCAGCATTAAAAGGTGTACCTCTAATGGACATTTGTGCAGCGGCTAATTGGTCATCTACTGATACCTTTTCCAGATACTACAGGGTTAATGTGGCAGCCCCGGGTGCTCTGGAAGCGGCAGTCCTCTTGGGACCTTCAACTTCAACTTAAGGTTAGGAGTAGCCTCCTCGTGACCTTGTTGTTATGAGTCATCCAGTGGGAAGCACTGCCTCTGGCGGTCAGTAAGAACGAAATAGAACGAGAGTTACGACTGTAACTACGGTTCTATGAGTTCTGGATGACCGCCAGAGCACCCTGTCACTCGGAGTCTCGCGAGAAGATTCTGTAGAGGCAGGTTGCAGGATGTCACGGGGTTAAGTAGAGGGGATCCCCATGACGTACCTGGTCATGTGATGACTTTGTTGTTATTAGACTCGACCTGAGCATGAGCAAGAGAGATAATATTCAGTGGGAAGCACTGCCTCTGGCGGTCATCCAGAACTCATAGAACCGTAGTTACAGTCGTAACTCTCGTTCTTGGGTGAAATAACAAACACAGAAATCATATTGATCTTCCTAAATTTGAACCGCTGAAGACGCAGTGGCTGAGTTTTGTTTATGATGGGAATATTCCCCACGATCAACGTCAATGCTTTCATGTTTGCGCAAATAATTTATCATAGACTTCTTTATAAACGAGGGTCAGTATAAAGCTGGTTTTGCTAAGAAGCTGCTCCTGAAAAAAAAATTATTTAAAGGCATATGCACTGAAACGCCGTGCTGAAAACAGAGCTGATTTTGACCAGGTAAAATCAGTGTTTGCTTAAAATACTAATGAGAATTTTTAATCAAAATATATTACCCTAAACATTCATATCAACTTGTACAAAAATGGCATTATATGACCACTTTAATAAGACATTACGATATGTGAAATATATATTTGAAAAAGGTATATTTTCAAGTGGATAAAAGATTACTTGATGTTTGCTGTAAGACAACTTGGTTGCTTTTGAAATAACTTGAATTCAGACCAGCTACAAAGGCATCATGTCACATCTGAGCTGTGTCCCAATGTGAAGGCTGCGCACTTCGAAGGCTGTAGACTTCGCTGTAGGCTGTAGACTTCGAAGGATGCAGCCTATTTGGCCTTCGAAGGACGCTTCATGTAGCCTTCGTGGGATTTCCTAATTGCGCAACCAGGTGTTCCCTATTACTGCTCCTGGCGCCAAGCAACGGAGCGAGAGTACAGCTGCCACCCTGATCATTCATTTAATGAAACTGAGTAAACAGCTATGGAGACAGGCTATTGTCATTTTGTTGTTTTATATTTTCCTGTCTTTAAATGAGGGGCAATATATATAAAATCACATAATTTCAATTCACATAACACTAAGAAAATATTTAGAGTCATGTATTTTCGGCTCAAGAGTTGGCCAGAGCTGGTTTAATGCTAGAGGCTGCGTCCTGAATAGCCAGATTACACTGTAAACTGTTCAAATATTGGGTGTTAACCTACGTAAATATTGTAATGAAATAAAAATAATACAAATGTGGACAAATGTGAACTACCCAAGCATTGTCATTCTTGACAGACGCATGCCTACTGTACATACAGTATAGCCTATATTCAAATGTTAATCGTACCTTGATGCGATTTTGTATGGTTTTCTTTTTATTGTCTTTAAATGGACCATGGTGAATATATTTATACAGGCTGTCAATCCTATTTGAATATTTTAAACCAGTTGGATATAAAAAGTCCAGTGCAAACGTCGTTACTCCCGCTCGTCGTCGTCAGCTGTCAGTCACAGTTGCTAGGCGACAAGAACAATCCTCCGCAGGCTAGACCGGTCCGAGCGCTTCAGGTGCGCACTTTGATATGGGACGAAGTTGAAGTTAGTAACAATTTGTTAATATTGTGACAATGGACCAACAATTTGTTACTTTAATTTTTTAAATAACCAGTGGGAGTCTGGGAGAATGTAAGGAACTTCATACTGCGATAGTATTCATGTACAAATGTGAGTAGCCTACTTTTTTCCCTCACAGGACAACAACACTACACATTTTACATTAAACGACACAAAACAAAAGTATATTATAGTTTAAATGTATCAACCTTGCAAACACTCAGAGACCCTTACAAAAATAAACAAATATCCAGAGCGATCTTTTGTGTACACATTTAAAGTTGCATAAAATAATGAAATAATAAATAATAAAGAAATACAATGTACAAGAAATACAATACAAGGCTATAAAAGCCGTTTTCGCATTTCCACTTGACAAAACCATGCAATGCTGACGAATAAGATGAATAAGAAAGAAAAAAAAAAAACGAGAAAAAAAAACTTTTGGCTGTTAACACTGGTTTCTCTGGCTATTTGAGTAAATAAACACATAATACTTTTACATTTAAATGTGAATTTGCCATCCACCACTGAACTCTCGGCCACCCTTTTTTTAAATAAAAATGCTGTCGTCACCCGCGCAATGATTTATGGGGTAGGATCGGGTAGGATAGTCCGCGAAGTGTCCATTTATGTATCGTTCCTTTCACGGGGAAACGAAGGGTGCATTTGGCGTCGCTTTTGAAACAGGTAAGCCTTCGTCGCGCTGCAATGACGCAACCGGCCTTCGAATACGGCCTTCGGAGGATGCATAACTGAGTTGGGACAGCCTTCATCCCACCGCGATGACGCAATCGGCCTTTAAATGCGGCCTTCTCGGATGCAGCCTTTGAATTGGGACGTCCTTCGTCGCGCGGCTGTGACGCAATCGGCCTTCAAATACGGCCAAGCGTCCTTCAAATACGGACTTCGGAGGATGCAGCCTTCGCATTGGGACACAGCTCTGGACTGGAACAAATTCAAGTGAGATTTAGAGATAATCAAGCAAAAAGTGTGTGATTGCTGCACTACTGATGGCAGCAAAAGGTAATGATTGTTCCAACAGGTTTCCCAAATGAACTGGCCATCATCCATTGGTTGGACAAGCAGATCAGATCATCCTTCTCCAAAATAATGGCCCTGCTCAATGTTTCTATGCCAGCTGGATTGGATTTTCCAACCAACAAACAAACAAACTATTTTGAAAGTAGAACAAAACCACAGAATATACACTTTCCATGCGCAACAAACAAGAGGACCAATACCCGTGAAAAGGTGGGTCTCAGTCTGCTTCCAAACACACTCTGCAGTTCGACTGAAATATGAACACAACACGGACCAAATAAATGTTTTTAACATGGACCAAAGACATCTAAACAAACCAAAAATAACAGATGATGTCATACGATGCAACCCTAAAAAGGACAGAATGCTCAATCATACCTGTTTTTTTTTCTATATTATACGAGCGATGTTGACCATCACAGTTCGGTACTGGCGTTACAACCTTGCAGCAGATCTTAATTTGTGCGTGTGACAGAGGAACTCCTGGCACTGACTCCTTTACACACTTTTTAAGTTCTAAACACATCCAATGAGCAGTGGTGGAATGCAACGAAGTACAAATACTTTGTTACTTTACTTAAGTACATTTTTCACGTATCTTTACTTTACTTAAGTAGAATAAATAGTGCCTACTTTTTATTTTCACTTCATTACATTTTGCAGCAATTATTCTACTTTCTACTCCACTACATTTCTACAACTTCTGTTACATTTTCATTACATTTTCTGATCAGTTTTTCCGATGCCAAAAAGTAATCTGACCGTCCGTTCGTTGCACGTTTGTCTCACCAGTGACGTTTGGTTGCCATGGATACATCAACCCGGTCACACTAAACGCGTCTCGCACGCAGTGTGTTTATTGTGCAATTTATACGCGAAAATTTGTCTTTATGTGCATAGGAAACGCACCGTGTGTAATATACGTTTGGCTAGGATTATGGCATTATTATCGCGTTTACTGCCAAACATAGTTATTAATATATAGTAAGGATAAGCATGGCTTATATTGCCTAATTGCAAGCTTGTTTCAGAAATGGTGACAACAATTTTTTTCCATAATTATTGAACATCATTATAGGAGTATTAGGTGGAACGAGTTAAATGTTTTATTAATCATTAGAAAAAATAGACATTAAGAGAATAAATTGTTATGCAAGTACTTTTGCTTTTAATACTTAAAGTACATTTAAAATCAGGTACTTTTTACTTTTTACTTAAGTATGGTTGTCATTGTGTTACTTCTACTTTTACTAAAGTAAATATTTATCTGGTTATTTGTACTTTTACTTAAGTACTGAGATTCAGTACTTCCTCCACCACTGCCAATGAGAAAGTTTAGCCTAACATATAAAGCCTTTTTTCGTATCTTAGGTCCAGTGTTGGGTTCAGTGTCTGTTTAGTATTAAAAACGACAGTGTAAATGCTATGTGAACAAGGACTAAATGTTTAATTTACAGAATGAGCCTTATTGCCAAATATGCTTACACATACATGGTATTAGTCTTAATAACAGAAGCTTCCAGTGCGAAGACAAAATGGTGCTGAAGTCGCAGATGAGCACACACTTTTAGCCGATTAGCAGTCAGACTTGATCATATCTGACTTATTTGTTTTTAGCACGATAACTTGTAGCGGGTATATTCAAGTGATCGCTAAGCACATTGGTGTTGCTGTTATTGTTTTGGTCTTGGCTGTGGTGTGAGCATTAAAGTGTGTGAAATGCCTGCCAATTAAGTTGCTTATTCTGATCACTTATGTTGGGCACTTTTTGCACTTACTGTAATTTTGCTTATTTTCTACTGCTGACATTAAAAATAATGCATGTGTTTTTCCAAGGGTTAACATCATTAGTTAATTTCTTGATTGCCGTTTTGACAGTTTCCACCTTGACATTTTAGTCGTATTTGCCAATTCTCTTTCATCAATTTGCCTTGTGCTGTTTTGCTTTTGGTTTTGCTTGTTCCTTGTTTTATTGATGCATTTATTTTATTTTTAAATATGTGCATTTGAACCTTGATTGGTATAATTATTTTGTCAGTTAAACATTTGGACGGGTTTTTCTTGGAGTGGGTGGGTTTTGTTTAGCTTTTGGGCTGGAAATAATCGACCCAATCTGGCAACACTGGCTGAGGTCAAAACTGACACAAACACGGAAAAGAATAGACAGAGCTCAGGGCTCTGAATGCTCTTTCAGATCTTGCAAAATACTGTGTGAAATAAATAGAACTTATATTCTGTATGTCTAAATATTTTGCAAACATGTGATAATAAATCAATATTTTTCCAAATATGTGCACCTTTGCTCTAAGAGCCATAACGGATGCTGTTTAGTGATTGTATGTGAACACAAATAAACCATTTTCCGAATTCATATGCGTGATGATATTCTATTCTAGCCTGGCTCCACCCTTCTACATATTTCCGCTCAATTTTAATTTTCCTTCAGTAGTACGTCTGAGTTTGCTGGATATTCTTGAGTTTTCTCCGATCAATTTTTTCCCAGTCCAAACAGCAAACAGAGGGAGTGGCTGAGAAGGATGATGTTGAGGTGCTCTAGTTTGAGTTGTAGACATACATCACAACCAAATGTTAGCGAATGGTTATGACAGATACAGAGTGACTCTAGCCAGATCCAATAGTTTAAAACTTCAAAAGAATACCTGCCTTCAAGGAAGTTAATGCTTGTCAATGGGAAGTGGCCAGACTCAAATTAAATGTGTACGAGAGTTTGGTGGGAACAGGCTAATTCTATTCAAAATATTTAAACAAATTACAGAAGATTATGTGGCATATAATGTCACTGCAACCCAGTTTTATCATAAACAGTGGTCAAATATCTAAGCTAGAGTCTTTAATCTTTCTAATGATACTCAGTTTGTCCTGAACAAGTAAGAGTGTGTGACATTTTAAAGCTACACTGTGTGATTTTTACCCCCATCTAGCGGTGAAAAGGTATATGACCATCCAGTGAATATTAGTTTCTGTTCCTCTCAATTTTGATTTCGTTTTAACTCCTACGGTGGCCAATGTAGTCCAAGATTAACATGGCTTCCAGTTCGACCTCGTCCATGAGTGTTAACTCAAACGTAAACACGAAAGGCGAAGCTTGAATTAACGGGTATGTCCCTCTTTGGCTAATGTATTTTCAAGATGGAGGGGAAACATGGCGACCGACATTAGAACCCCTTACCCGTATGTATTTTCAATGGCATATTATAAACTCACGAGAATACTTTATTACTTGAACGAAGTAAATATACATTAATGAGCAAATATATTTTTGAAAGAACTAAGCGTTTTTAGCTAAGAATAAACTAAAAGAGTTACACAGTGTAGCTTTAAAGTGCAGTGAATATTGAATGTGGTGCCGTCTGCGATCTTTGCATGTAAATGGATTAATATACTCTACACAGGGGCAAGAAAACCTAGCAAGGACATACTAAATTCATCTAAAGTTACAGCACATTATGTACATCTATAAAGTTACAAAACATTACTATTTTAAAATGTTGTTAACAGTTCCCACACACACAAAATAAAGCAGCGTAACTGTTTAGCTGTTTTAAACATTGATTAGACTGGAGTAATCACTGCTGAATACAGGAATGAAATCATATATATCAAAAATATGACAAGACCCCTTTAACCCCTTAACTGTCACCGTCCCGGTACCGGGACGCCTAACTTTACTTCACTATATTTCTATTAAATCTTAATCTAATTATGACAAATTATATATTGTTGGAAAGGTCTAAGACTTCTAAATAGATATTCTACCCCTGTTTTGTGTTAAAAATTATGTAGGAAGAGTAATTGACGAATTTATGACAAGAGTGCACCTCAAAAAATCTGCTTCATAACAGGAGTTTTGACCTTTGTCACAAAAAGTTGATGCACCCACTTTTAATCATTGAAACTTCTGTTTTTATGCTAAAAGTTCATAATAAACATATAATCTAGTATTTTTCAATAATAAAAAAAATTATAGTACAATATTATGCTCTAAAAATGATAATATTTATATTTATTATCCTCTAAAATATAATATTATTTTGTATGACCTTTTTTTATTATATCACATATTTTAGTAGTTATCATAAATAAGGTATCATTTGAAAGCTTATAAACTCAGAATTCATCGTGTGAAAACTGTTTTATAATTGAATGTTGCGTTACCATAGAAACGGTACTTATTTTATCAGGCTCCTCCCCTTTTGGGCATCATTATATTTCATAATTTATGATCAAAACCTTTTCTAATCTTGACAAAACTGATATTGTCAGAAAGGTCAGAGTCTCAAGGTTCCAAATTTTGTGACAGAATTGATATTTGGACAGAAATGTATTAATTTGTTAAGGCAGAATGTATACAACTAAATTCAATGGAATTCAATGGCCCCCGGTGGCTATTTTTGGTACTACGCCTAAACAAAACCTCATGGGAACTTCAATTTTTGTGATATCAACTTCAAATTTGGAACATAACTTGATAAGATGTATGGCTTTGATTTTATAGAAATTTTAGAGGAAAAAATATTTTATAAAATATATATTTTATATAAAATAAAAAAAAATATATAGTACAGTATATTTAATTTACTGTAAATTTAAACTTCCATAACTTTTACATACTTTCATTTTTTGAAGTGTTTTCACTTCAGCAACATTCTGCTGAGTGTTTTCTTTAAAACAAGACCAAACTTGGGTATATATTCCAAAGCATTCTTAAATTACAACCATTTAAGTTTGAATAGTGCATTTTAACCCCCATTCTCAAAAAGGGGGGTGACAGTTAAGGGGTTAAACATGAAAATGTTGATGTGATCAGTATCACTGCAGTAACCTTGACCTTGATCATAGTGAAGAAAATATTGTTGAAAACGACTTAATCCATGAAATCAAAAGTGTGGAAACTGTCAAAAGAACCATCTTCATCTCAGTGGGTTTAAATACAGCAGTAGCCCCTCTGTTTCTTATTGGACTCAGTGGGTTTTGATACCTACCCTGAGTCATGATCCCTCTCCTCAAAATATAATGCTTCCCTGCCCTTCCCAAGATATCAATGTGCGAGTCACTGTCTGTGTCTTTGCATAATGTCATTGGAGTTGAGAAGTTTTAAAGCCTGCATTTACCTACAGAATCACTTCCAAGGACGCTTATGCATATTAAAACCTATATTAAGTTTTAATTAGTGGATGCGTGGAGGGCTTACTGCATATTTTAATTTGCTCTTGACCCGTTAAATGAGAACAATGCCAGCTGAAACCCTCTCTATGGGCACTCAAAGCAGGGTTCTCTTGTCTAGAAAGAATTGGCCTGTCGTGTTGGAAAGCTGAGCAGATCAGCCATGAAATTAGTTCAAAATCAAGGAAGAGTAAAACTAAAAATGAACTGTGGTTTAAATACTGTATAAAGTTTGGTCTGAGTACGTGTTGTTAAGCTTTTCTTATTTTATTTATTTATTTATTTTTGTAAAAAGACCTTAATATAGGTTTAACAAATGAATACTATAATGCTAAAAAACTCAAACCTTTTTTATTATAATTTTTTTACAGTATGCAGTATAAGCACTGCTTGCAAATTGTCAGTATGGAATACATGGATGACAATGTACACAACAGCACTGCTTGGAATACTCTTTCCAGTTTAATGTGACCTTTTACATTCCAGTGTGACAAATGATCTGTAAGCAATATCAACCATGATTTTTAACATCCCTTTGTTATTCAAATGATCAGACCAAGCGACCAAGGTTTGGCTAGTTAGCAATCTCAATTAGCCTCTGGTATACAGTATATGAGATAACTACATCTCTACGGACTGCCATTCAAAAGTGACTGACAAAATAATATGTGCAAGCAAATATCTTTGGTAACACTTCCTATGAAACTGTGCTTATAATGAATTACAGCCCCATTACTTATTTATAAGTAAGTATAACTATTCTAGAAATATAGTTATAAAGAATCATTAAGACGTACACTTTATTATAGGAACAGTTGTGGTTACATATATTTATTTTTATAATTATGTTTAAGTCATCCATTTGCTTTTTCAATGCGTATGCTCAAAATCCATTAGACACTGATTTACAGTCACATAAAGGATTATTAGGAACACCATACTAATACTGTGTTTGACCCCCTTTCGCCTTCAGAACTGCCTTGATTCTACATGGAATTGATTCAACAAGGTGCTGAAAACATTCTTTAGAAATGTTGGACCATATTAATAGGATAGCATCTTGAAGTTGATGGAGATTTGTGGGATGAACATCTAGGGCATGAAGCTCCCGTTCCACCACATGCCAAAGATGCTCTATTGGGTTGAGATCTGGTGACCGTGGGGGCCATTTTAGTAAAGTGAACTCATTGTCATATTCAAGAAACCAATTTGAAATTATTCAAGCTTTGTGACATGTCCTGTTGGAAGTAGCCATCAGAGGATGGGTACATGGTGGCCATAAAGGGACATGGTCAGAAACAATGCTCAGGTAGGCCATAGCATTTAAATGATGCACAGTTATAAATAATAATAATAATTCATTACATTTATATAGTGCTTTTCTAGACACTCAAAGCGCTTACTGCGCTTAGTGCAAGCAGTTGGCACTAAGGGGCCTAAAGTGTGCCAAGAAAACATCCCCCAACACCATTACACCACCACCACCAGCCTGCACAGTGGTAACAAGGCAAGATGAATCCATGTTCTCATTCTGTTTACACCAAATTCTGACTCTACCATCTGAATGTCTCAACAGAAATCGGAACTCATCAGACCAGGGAACATTTTTCCAGTCTTCAACGGTCCAATTTGGGTGAACTCTTGCAAATTGTAGCCTCTTTTTCATATTTGTAGTGGAGATGAGTGGTACCCAGTGGGGTCTTCTGCTGTTGTAGCCCATCCGTAATCGTGGTGTCTGTTTTGTGGCTTTACAAATGTTTTGCTGCATACCTCGGTTGTAACGAGTGGTTATTTCAGTCAAAGTTGCTCTTCTATCATCTTGAATCAGTCGGGCCTATTCTCCTCTGACCTCTAGCATCAACAAGGCATTTTCGCCCACAGGACTGAGGCATACTGGGTGTTTTTCCCTTTTCACACCATTTTTTTGTAATCCCTAGAAATGGTTGTGCGTGAAAATCCTTGTAACTTAAATCACCTTTCTTTCCCATTGTGACATTTAGTTTTGAGATAATGCATTGAAGCAACTATGTGATTGGTTGGTTAGATAATTGCATTAATGATCAATTGAACAGGTGTTCCTAATAATCCTTTAGGTGAGTGTATATATATACTGTATATATACACTGACTTTGTCCTTACAGTGTAAATAATTGTTTGGCAAATGGTCTGAAAATACTATATTTCATTTGGAACTCGCATGTGAAAATGTCAAAAATTGACAATATGCAACTTAACTCAACGAAAGTAGTGAAAACCATGGCTTAGTGTTTTGAAAACATCAAAAAACAGCAAGACTTCTTTTTCAGTGCAACCACAATATCCACACGTAACTCGATTTTTACCTGTTAAGTCATTATTTTTTGGCGGCATTTTCTTGTATGTGTAGTGAGGCCAATAGGCAGTGGCATCTCTCCTGACCTCTGGTTGTAGTATAGTAGTATAGATCACTAACATCAACCGAAAACACGAGAAAAGGCTATTATACTGCCTGCCAGTACTGAACAACAGTGCGAGCTACATAACACAGTCTCATCCCAAAAAGTCATATAACTGACGTTTTGGGACGTATTTTGACCATACGTCAATATCCGCCTTTTTAGGGCCCCCTTAAACGTCGGTAGATGGCGATCCCGGGCCGTCATACAACTGACGCTTTACCTTTAACGTCAGTTAGGTGACGGGTTAGGTTTAGGGTTAGGTTTAGGTATGGGGTAGAGTTAGGATCCCATAACCTCATCTACCGACGTTTAAGGGGGCCCTAAAAAGGCGAATATTGACGTATGGTCAAAAGACGTCCCAAAACGTCAGTTATATGACGTCTTGGGATGAGACCGGGTTCAGCTACACATAAAATATGTATCTCCCATAAGTAATTTCTAATGTATTCACGATGCACAGATTTTAATGTGCATTAAAAATTACCAAAAACTTTAGGATAAAACATGGATGTACAATATATATATATATATATATATATATATATATATATATATATATATATATAGACTATTGCTGGAGTAAAAAAAAATGTATATTTTATGAAACATTTATGAACTGTAAAACGGCTAGAAAATCAAAGCCATAGATCAAAACAAGTTTTGTCCCAAATTTGAGTTTATCTCCAAAAAAAAAAAAAAAAAAAAAAAAAAAACTTTCAGTGAGAGTTTGTTTGGGCGCAGTAACAGATTTTTTTTTGCCATGCAGGAAAACTCCACTGGTGCACACAGATTGGATTTTACAGTTTTTTTTTCTTTCTCAAATATTACAAGCACACAAACACACACACACTTATCATTGCATAATTTATCCAATTGGCTCTATAATATGCCGCAGCAGAAAACAGGAATAAATAGAGTATTTGCTTTATAGGCCAAACCTGAAAAAATGGCACCATCTGGTAAAAAAAAAAAAAAAAATAGTAAAAATTAAAATGCTGAAGCCTTGCCAACAGAACGAAAACCTCTTAACAAAGATTACATCATGCTATAGTTAAATGGCCCTGTGATTAAAAATCACATGGCTTTTAATGGGTTTCACTTTCAATGCAGACATTTTGTCCAAAAGTTGCTGAGAAGAAAATTTTGTGTACCTAGCGCTAAATAAATATTTTAAAGGAAATGGGGGTGACATAGTAAAATTCCGATAAAAATACACACCTATAGAACATTTTATGCAGTTAGTAAAGTGATCAAAAAAAAAAAAAAAAAAACTGAAAAAGACAAAAATGTCCATAAGGATGCACAAGAGATATTAATTTATATGCATTTTCATTCACTTCCTTGTTGCCAAAAATGTCAAGCACGTGGAAAATAGATTTTACTATTAATGAAATTATTATTAGATTTTTTTTGTTGTTGTTGTTGAACATTATTAATTTATTATAAATGACAATTTCGCAAAGAGGGCTAGCATAACAGATGCAGCGGATATCACTACAGACTCTAGCATGGGGATGGAAATCCATTGGGCAGACAGTGTGAATGTGTGTGGGTTGAAGGGCGGATGTGGATGTGCGAGAGGAGGACACATAGGATGAGAAAAAGAAGAGAACAGCGTGTTGCACTGGTATGTTTTGTGAAATCGGAAACAACAAGAGGAGAGAGAGAGTTGTATGTGTTGATCCACCATGTGAATGCTTTACTGAGACTCTAGTTCCACTGACTTATCTTCCGTGATGTTATTAGACCCAGGCAGACAACTGTGTGTGTATCTGCTGTAGATTGCTCTGGTTAATTAGAACACATCAGAGCTGTTCAGAAATGCACAGCACATTGTGCTGCTTCATGCCACCATGAAGCAGCCTGAACTTGTGGCAAAGTTCTGCTAGCATCTCTGTAAAAACTCTGATGAGATCATACAGTACTTCTCCCCAGTATGGTCCAGAAATTGGCAAGTCAAATGTCAAGATAGTCGTTTTTCTGCCCACAGCTTCAAGGTATGGAATAATATAAAGTCTGTTATTCAACAGAATAATAAGGTGACAGTGAGCTTCCTACATAGGTACATTCAATGCAAAGGCTGTTCCAATTAGTAAGCATCATGATTATACTAGAACACAAATGACATGCTATACACTATGCACTATGTAGCTACTCAACTGTCTAATGTATGTGGATGATGCAGTCGATACCGTTACAGATTTAATCATGCTATTTGTGAGATCAGGCACTTTCTAGCTTGATTCTAGATTCTAAGCAGTAGACAGCCAGGGAGCTCACTCGTTTTTAGAACAAAGCCATAGATTAAAAAAGCATAAATAATTAATCTGGGTCTGAAAAGAACTCAAGCTGCTTAAGTGGCATTGGGTGAGAAATAGCTAATGCACCCTGATCAGACTATCCATTCAATTTAAAGAATTACAGTAGCTTTGACCTTCATTACAATCTCTGTCATTAGAAAAGTGGCTCACATTTGATGTGCTGAATTAGTCCTTATTAACTACAATTTTACAGTGACATTTTTTTTTGCAAAGGAGCACTGACAGGACTAAGGATCATGGTGGGATGATTATAAGCACTGCCAGTTAACAAATTATGTTTTTAATTAAGCAGATTGTCATTAACTTTAAATTGCATGAAAGTACAGCTAAGCAGAATTGTAGGTCCTAGGATATTTTTTATGCAATCCCCCGTGGAGTATATCACATATATATTTTCATATATACCATACAAGGCCAGTTTAATAATTAATGTAAGAAAACCTTTCATGTGAAGATTATTCATATAACTTTAAGAAAGTTATTCACACAACTATAAGAAGAAGAAAAAAAAAAACAGTGTCTCACGGCAATAAGATTAAAAAAAAAATAAAAAACACAATAAGACTTAAAATTCTTGCCTCTTAGATTTCTACCTCTAAAGACGACCCATGTGATAATCTCACATATTGAGATGATGGAATACATTAAATAATTTTAATGTCCGAGTGTTCTTCCAACATGTTTGCCATATAAACTACAATTTGTTTGTTTAAAGATATATTGTTCTGTCATATAACTCAATAGAATTCACATCTATGGTAGAACTCAGAGAAAATAATCAAACTGGCTAACCAGTGTGTCAATTTTGAACACTACTTTGTAATTATTTCATTTCTAAATTTAATGCAAGCTAAATTTATGATAATTCATTCATTCATTTACTCAGGTTAAACAATCATACTGTAACCACAAGGAACTACATGTAGGGCAATATGTTTATTTAGGCTTTTTTTTTGTATTGTAAGCAATTAAACATCTAGGACTAATTAAGACTCCTTATTTTTGTCTTTTGTGTAAAATCATTAATACAAAAGAAATTATAGTTCTTCAGGAATGTTTTAGATAATAATTAAAATGAACAACATCAAAACAGCACATTTTAAATCTAATGATAGTAAGCATCTCTAATATAAAACACATTGCAAATATATTGAGTAAATATCATTGGCTCTGCCCTAAACCTCTGCACAGAGATTGGCCAGTTGTGTGGGCAGACAGCCTTTTGTCTGAACCATATGCAAGCCCCTGCAAATTGCATAGATCAGAAGGTATTGTTTGGGATATATAGTTAAGAAAATATACAAAATTCTTACAGTAAATATAAATAACTAAAGTAGTTATTAAAGGGTATAATGTGCACCACAACAGCCTTTGGATGTTTTGTTTTGTTTGTAAAATTTAATGAGACATCAGTGCGTTAAAAAAAAGTCAATCAGTTAGTTTATCAATGCATATCCTCTCAGTGATTTGTTTTTGTAGTTTGTTTTTAATCACAAAAGAGGGCTCAACCTTAACTTCTACCCTCATTAGTGCCTTCTGTAGTGCACACAAAACATTGCATACATATTTAATTTAGGTTTCTACATGAAAAATCGGACGTATCTTATTAGGCACAGCTCCTCTGCACAACAAGAAAAAAAAGTTGTATCAATTAACTTTTCTCCATAGTTTTTTTTTTTTTAAGTCTTATTGGGAAGTAGCCCAATTAAGGTTCAATCCCTACCCCAAAATCTTTTAATCTTCTTGTCCCGAGAAAAAAAAAAAATAGTCAATTCAAGCAGCAGCATCCAGCCAAGCTTCATTGCTAATTCATGCCTTTATCTTATTATTCATGAAATCCAACAGGGATCCTGGGTAATTTGTCCTAGGTCCAGCACTCTCTCATGTCACTGCATGCCAAAACAAAACAACAGGTGTGGCATTTTCTCCCACAGGCCTCCCTTCACTGTGTCCTTCTTCATGCTTCAAGCTTTTGAGGAAGATGGCAATTAAAATAAACATTGAACACCTGTCAGCATTTATATTAATCAGTTTGCTTGCTGAATTATACATATTTATTAAAGCTCACTCAAAACGATGCCATTGTTTACTCACTGTCATGTTATTCCAAACTCTTATTTTTTACTTTCCAGATGGCATTGAAGCAATATAAAAGGTAGGGGAGAGCCGGAACAGTTGAAACACTTTTCAGATAAATGTCGTTTTCTAAAATAATGTTACAAATAGATTTTGTGTGTGTGTTAGCAACAACTCACATGTGTTTTCTTAGTATCATGTGTTATTCGGTAGAAATATAGAATAATTTGACTTTGTTTCAAGTTGTGATTGAAGTTTGTTAGAAGTTGTGCTTGGTTTCAGTCATCTCTCCAGAGCGGGGCAATGAAAACACAGGGGTGGGACGTAGGGCTGGGCGATATATCGAGTATCTACGATGTATCGTTATATTTTTTGAAACGATATGGAATGAGGCAATACCGTTTATATCGATACAGTAGTTTGATATGAGCACATCTGAAAAATAGCGGAGGTTGCAGTGTGAGCTGCTGCAGTGAAAGTAGCTAGGCTACGTAGTACAATTTGTCCTAAACATGACACAAGCTTATATTAATTGCGTCAAAATCACTTTGATATAGTTAACAAGTTTAAGGCAGCTTGCCGCCCGGTCAAATGCTCTGACAGACACTGTTGCTGACTGACAGATATACTTGCGCTGTTTAATGCGTTTGAGATGTGGTGCTTTCCTCAGTGCTCAACTTACATTTCACAGGTATATTCTCCATCTGTAAATGTTAGAAAGTAAAGCAAATATGTCCACTTCACAACAAATATGTCCATGTCAGAAGAGGACGAGCTTCAGCAAGTGAATCTCCGCTAAAATTCATGCTTCCTTGAACGAGCGCCGGCGCGCACATGCGCGTGAATAGTACTACGTAGTACGCAATAATTCTGACTAAAATAAACATATTGCTAAAATATTTGTTGTTGGAGAAAATAAATGTGCCATATGTGGAATTTTAAACCTACAAGTATATATTTTTAATGAAAGTGAAAGTGATTATAATGGGGTAATCAAATGCAGGCTAATATAATTAGTTTGTGCGTTTGTTTTTGTTTTTATTTTCATTTTTAGTTTAGCTTTTAGTCAATATAAAAACAAAAGCTTTTTGCACATAATATATTGCATAGCCTATATTATATTTGTTTCCATATCCTTCAATATCAACATTGTTTGTAGGATATCATTGGGCCGAATGTGAATATATATATATATATTTTTTTTTTAAATATAAAGATTTTCTTTATCTAAATAGAAAACGTAGAAAGTACCGAGATATATATCGTATATCGCCATTTGACCAAAAAATATCGAGATATGATTTTTTGGCCATATCGCCCAGCCCTACGACGGGTGAAACATAACAGTTTAAACGGTAACTATTCATCTAATGCTTGTTTTTATGAACAATACCTGACAAGTACCTTATGTACATATTGTTACAAAACTATTTTGTAATTTACTTTCATTTTAAGGTTCATATTAACATTTTCGTTCTGTCATACATTTGTTATGTCTACACATTTTACGTAATCTTTCTAATAGGCTATTTTGAAGAAGACAGAAAAAATCGGTTTACAATTAATTCTTACATTTATTCCTCGAGTCATATTGACTGATTCAGTCATATTGAGTGCTTTCCATGACCAGGTTTTACTGGCATGAGTCACTGTTTCAACCGTCCCTACAGCGCCTCTTGTCGTTTAAACTTGTTGTGTTTGTAAACTAAAAAAAACGTATATTATACACTTATGGGTGTGATGCAGTACTATTACACCTGCCGTATCATCATTACAATGGCACATGAAAACTCAATGTTTCATCCTTCCCACGTTTCAATGGTCCCGGCTCTACCCTATTATAAAAGTAGTCCATATGACTTGTCACAATATGCAAAAACCAGACTAGTCACATTGTATCAGTACATAATATTTACAGATACATACCCATTTGATAACACTTTACTAAAAGCATTTATGTATAATGCATTATAAAAGTATTAATAATGTACTGTACATTATAATGCATGGGGTGCATTTTCCGAAAGCATCGTTAGTCAACTATGGTCACAAGTTCCGTCGTTATCAGCATAGTTCAATGAGTCGGTGTTTCCTGAAACCATCGATCCATTGAACTTTCGCAAACAGCATTGCAAAGTTGTGTGGTTTGAATGACAGCTCTCGACCTGTGGTTAGAGGCATCGTTTCTATATTGTAAAACATTTGGATGTAATAAATCCTTATCTTGAGCAAAATAAGCAAGCTGACATTCAGTACAACCGGTGCCTTTTATTTAGAATACATACAAATGTAATTTACGTCTTTTAGTTTTTCAAAAGATTTGAAGTACCGTGTTTGAAGAGTGCGCATGTGCGAACGTGCTCTACTATATAGACGCTTTCAGCAGTGACAACATAAACAAACGGTGCTGCGCATGTGCATTAATCTGGCCCAAACTTAACTTCCGGCAGACTTGCGGAGACAATCCATAACAAGTAAATAACCTAGTAACTGGTATTTCTTGCCAGTCAAAGAAAATAAATGTTACCTGGCCAAACTGAAATGTGACACTACCAGACCCGTTGAACAAAAATTGGAGACAGGCGGGGTTTGATAAGGTTAACATAGCTCTCCTTATTAGCTAGGCTTCTTACATGCTTGCTAACCTTTTTTTTAAGGTGGGTCTCCACATTGACAGCATGTTGGATGGATCTGTGCAGCGCTGTTTATGATACTGACCATTCAATACACAGACTGGTCCGCTGTCAATGTGTTTGCGAGAGAGAGAGAGAGGGAGAGAGCGTGCGAATTTGCGCTGCACGCAACTCTGCAGTCAGTCAATTACAACTTTTCCCATCTTAAATTGTTAAAAACACGGAAATCAATATGTGGCGGTCAGCGCTGATAATGTGGTGGGCTGCCACTAATAAATGTATGGGAAACACTGTAGCCTACCGGTTATCACTCAGATAAACATAGGCTATTTTAATACTTTTAATTTTTATTTTTTAAAAACTGCGTTTGCTCCCTAGGTCAGGTTGCACCCCACAGCTCAACAACCTGCTCATCACCTTAAATTTCACTGCATTTGTAGTCAATGCCATATTATCCAGTAAACACTAATAAACAAACAGAACGGAAGTTAACTTTGGGCCAGCTCATCACCATGGCAACGCGTCTGATGAAAGCGTCTATAAGAACGAGCCAAATATTGAGTCTGGTAATGAAGCAAAACAACTGAGAACAATTAGAAATAGTCCTCAGATGACATATCTGTAATTTATATTAAAAAAAAAAATCTAGCATTAATTGGATCTCAAACAGTTTCATTAAAATTAGTTACCACGTGCAAAACCAATGTGGTTGAACGACTTTGCGACAGTGGGTTTCGGGAAACAATCGTGACTAGCTAGTTTATTCCTCCAACGAAGCATCGTACTATGTTAGTGCACTCATTATGTTCCCTAGTTCTGTTCTCTGTGTTGGAATTTTTTTTTTTGTTAAACTCACTACATTTGGACTCACTGCAAACTTCCCTTATTCTTGAGTTCACCCAATTTAACAGCATTAAATCTTTTCATCAACAATTGTAACCAAACTGAAATGCATTATTTGTAAATTCCTTGTAAAAACACATTATACATGCCAGGCCAGTAGTTATTGATGTCACTTTGTAAAAAAAAAGACCAAGAAACTGCGCACATACACATTTGTTTATACACATCACTCATGCTAAACGCACATGCACACGTTTTCAAGTGTTTCAGTTTTCAGGCCCCAAAAATTTCTGTTTTTAGTTAAAAGTTTTAGTGTTTAGTTGAAAATATATAACTTTCTACACTGATTTTCTAAGTTGTTCAAAAGCATTAAAAGGATACTGCTTTTCAGAAGGCAACTGTCTGACTTTGAGATAGCAAATGGGAATAAGATTTGGAAAACAAGCGTGTAAAGTGGATCACTATAATGCATGGCGAAGACATAGTTTAATATAAACTATGAATAATATAGTTTAAAGGAGGGGTTGATTGCGATTTCACTTTTTTCATTTTAAATAGTGTGTAATGTTGCTGTTGGTGCATGAACAGTATCTGCAAAGTTGCAGCGCTGAAAGTTTAGTGTAAGCAGAGATATCGTCTTTTAAAAATCAGGAAGTTTAATGCCTACAAAAACGACTCGATTGGGACTACAGCTGGGTTATGGTACGTCACTAACCCACACATTTGCATCAACCCCTCGCTCCGGAATATGCAGAAAAGGGCATGCGCATATTTCTGCGGCACGTCGAGTGTGTTCGTGTTCACCCAGCTGTCATGTCTTCTGTGTTCGAGCTTCCCACGGATGCTGTACTTTGTCAATAATGGAAACAATTTATGTTTGATTATGTTCCTGAAAATGACGATCGTAATTGAGCACTCTGTGCTGCGCATTTTACGGAAGACAGCTTCCAGAATCTCCACGAATTCAATGCCGGATTCAACAAGAAACTGTTACTAAAACATGAAGCAGTTCCAACTTTAAAACCAGCAGTTGTTGGGCCACAACCTGTAAGTAGGTCAAGACTTAATCATTTTAATGTATAACTCCAGACATAGCCCTTGTGTTTTAGTTTTTTCAAATGCCAGCGCTGGCTTTATAGCCACTAGGCTACTAGTTGTGCTATTTTGTGTCTACGACAAACGCGTACAAGCATTTTGGACCTGAATTTTGTGTAAGTACTAATGTTGCACATGTATTTTTCATGTATTTATGCTTTATGACGTTATTTTCAATTTGATCAAGAACATAAATGCCAATTCTGTTTGAGTATAACATTAGCAGCCAGTCAGTTGCTATTGTTGCCAGTCAGATGCTATTGTGTAAAACAAACGTGTATAAAGTTAAAAAAATGTAGCAAATTATTACCGTGTGGTGAGGTTCTGCTTGACTCTTTTCATCGCGGCTTTCTCGGTCTGATTCTACCTCAAACTGATACTGCAGTTCGACGCCATTATTTACATCCCCAGATAGCAAACTGACATTGAATCAACGTGGAAACGACGTTTCTCGTGACATTGAAACAACGTTGATCTGGCATTGTTTTGCTCATCGAATTAACGTTGAATCAACGTCAGACGCGGCATACAAAACTAACTGCTTTCCTAACTTTGAAACGATGTTGATTTCAAATTGATTTTCCGTTAGTTTTGAAGAATGGCACGTCTGACGTTGGTTCAACATTAATTCGATGAGCAAAACAATGTCAGATCAACGTTGTTTCGATGTCATGTTTTCACGTTGATTCAATGTCAGTTTGCTATCTGGGTCTGGACCGGACCTCATGACACGCACGTTTTCGCCCGTAAAGGTAATGGGGGTTAACCTTCCGGACAACGTGAGCGACAGTTTAGCCAATCACAACACACCGGCCCAAACTAACCAATCTGAGCCCACTGCCTGTTTCTGAGGGAGTGGTTTCATAGAATCAGGAAGTCGACCACTCGTTCAGGAGACAGAGGAGAGCGCGGCTGACAATAAAGGTGAAGTTTATGAAAAATAAGACTTAAAAAACTTTAAGACTTTAAAAAAGAAAAACCACGAATACATGTTATATTGCACCCCATAAACACAATCATGCAAAGAAAAAAAAACAGTCAACCCCCCCTTTAATATGAAAAAAAAAATGGTGGAGTATCCCTTTAAGTATAGAACAGCAGTGGCAGTGGTATATTTTATATCTGTCAGCTTTTGTGATAAATGGAGCAAAGCTTTTTGTGAAAGTGTCCCAAAATTTAAGTCCTTAATGGTGAGCTGATTGATGTCTAGTATATCAGAATGGCAGCTGGGAGAATCTATTGACAGTGAATTTGATGAGACAGCAGCTGCATTACATTCCTCTGGCTGTCCTCCATCATTAGAGAGACTTTTGGATGTTTCACTGTTTCTCTGGAGACACCTCTCTTATCCTGTCATAAGCTGGAGAAAGCTTACAGTGGCCGGAGGGAAAAGCAGCAAAAGTTCCCTAAAATAGTCCAGATTCAATGTGGTTTCTGATCGGGTCACTGTGCCTGTGAACATCATGTCTGGAGCTTAGCTTTGCTTATGACTCCATGCTGGCTTTACATTAGCACGAACAGGCGGTCCGAAATCTGAAAGGAAGTGTGAAACAGCTGGACGGAGCTTACGGCTGCATTAAAGTGGAGGACAGAGGGATGAGTGCGGTTTGACAGGCAGATGGGCAGATGGTTATTCCTTCTGACAGAACATGAGGAGGATCAGCCATGTGCAGAATATAAATGAAAATAATAAAAGCACTAGTAACTGTAATTTCCTTTAAAAAAATATAGTAATTAATTTAGGCTCATTGGACAAAAACAGGCCTCTATACTAAACGTTCTAAACATACATATAAAAATTCACTGCAATTTCCAGCTAAAATGACCAGTTTCAAAGTAAAGCACAATTTACACACAAATTATTAATACAGAGGCATGCAGATTAATAAAGACTTATTTTTGTGCAATTCTAAGCACATTACTATGTTCTGAACTCAAAACACCTTTACCATAGTGCTGTCATGGGTCATTGTACTCTTATTTTGATAACATTTTGTTTTTAGATCCTGTTTCCCCGTACAGTTTAGTTTTGAGTACAGATAAATTAAGCTCAAACACTTTTCATTTAATGTTTGCTTTTGTTAAAACTATGACCCCATTTACACCTGGTATTAAAATCCGATCTGTATCCAGATAAGTTATCCGGATTATAAAAAACGCATGTTAATGCAAGGTGTAAATGCGTTGTGATCGGATCTGCCTGACCACATCTGGAGGTAGTCTGGCTCGCATTGTGTCCGGATCTTTACTAGGTGTAAACGCAATCTGGTTGTTGAAACCACATATGTATATTTTACTCCTCCCAAAAATGCAAATAAATAAATAAATAAACGAGTGAGAGCTTGTTATATAGGCAATATGTCATGTTATAGTCAGATATGACGGCGCTACTGCGACACGCATCACCGCAGATGAGCAGCTGACCGTCTATTCATCAAGCCAACGTGCAAACATCGCAAATAAAAGTGAAAGTAAGTCACAGACGCTTCATCTTCAAGTAAAGAAACGAAATTATCTTACCAGCGCAGTTGCCACTCTCTTATTGATGTCTCTGATTTGGAAATTAGCTGATGATCAACTAAATGCAGCTCAAATCTGTTGCTTTTGGTGGCGTGCAATCCATTAAATCTGCATATAACGCGGGAGTTGAAGATCGGATTTATATCCGTTTTGCAAAAACACATTTATGTGGCCAGGTGTAAATGGAATCGGTACTAATTATCCGGATAACTTATCTGGATACAGATCGCATTTTAATACCAGGTGTAAATGGGGTCTATATGTTCTATCAGCTCAGGTTTAGTCTAGGCGGTTACTTTCAAATGCATTTTTAGAACCACTCACTGGACATTTGATTTCGGGACTGCAATAATATGTAAGGAGACATTTACACGACAAAGATATGCTCAAAACAAAGTTTTAAGTAGTTTTTCAATTGGGTTTTGCGTGTACAGATGACACCATTGTCAAAAGGTTTTCAGTTGAAAACAGTGTCGTGTAAACAGCACCTCAAACAACCAATGTAATATTTTTTTCCAGATTCCCATTTATCTGTTTCAGATAAAACTGAACAAGCTAAAACATTGAAAAACAAAAAACAAACAAAAAAAAAAACAACATAATTTTATTTCGCAGCTTAAAGCCATATTACACTCTTCGAAACATAAAGCTTAATCTCTGTAGTAAGTATTGGCAAGCTTTGCTTGTTCCTACACACTGTTCTAAAAGCATAAACAGATGTTTTATTTTGCACCAGATCCGCTAGTGAATGCCAGTGGGATGGATGCTTTGCCCACACCTAAAACCATCTGCTGCTCCAAAGAGTATTCATGAACACTCAGTGGCTTGATGTCAATTCATGGGGTTCAAATTCATTCATTGCAAATCTACAAATATGGAATTAAAATCAATTGGGTTACTTTGGAGATAATGAGAGAAGGAGGGTTCTAGAATCTGGGTTCAGTACGTTTACACGACAACGATCTGCTTAAAACACTATTGTCAAAATAATCCCCATTCAAACGGATCTGTGAAAAAGACCGGCTGCCAGGCCATTAAATGATGAGGTTACACTTTATTTCGATATTCACTTTAGACATTCTACTAACTTTAAGTAACTTTTCAACTACATGTCAACTAAGTATCATTAGAGTATTAGTAGGCTGTAGTAGACTGTCAGTAGACTGTTAGGTTAGGGTTAGGTGTTAGGGTTCAGGTTAGGAGAACAAGTTGACTTGTAGTTGCTAAGTTACTTACAGTCAGTTGAATGTCCGTTGGGGGACCAACAAAATAAAGTGTTAGCAGATATTAAGCTGACCGTCTACTACTCTAATGATAGCTAGTTGACATGTAGCGGCAAAGTTACTTATAGTTAGTTGAATGTCTAAAGTTGACTATCAAAATAAAGTGTTACCAACTTCATCATTTCACAGCTTCATGTTTTTATTGTTTACATGGAGACCGCTAAAAATTATGTTTTGTGTAAACGTACCCTTAGGTGGAATGATGCTGAGTAGCAGTGGTGGAATGTAACGAAGTACAAATACTTTGTTACTTTACTTAAGTACATTTTTCACGTATCTTTACTTTACTTAAGTAGAATAAATAGTGCATACTTTTTACTTTGACTTTGTTACATTTTGCAGCAATTATTATACGTTCTACTCCACTACATTTCTACAACTTCTGTTACACTTTCATTACATTTTCTGATCAGTTTTTCCCCTGCCAAAACGTACGTTCATTGCACCTTTGTCTCACCAGTGACGTTTGGTTGCCATAGATACATCAACTAAATGTTTCTCGCACGCAGTGGGGGCAATTTATACGCGAAAATTTGTTTTTATGTGCATAAACACACGTTTGGTTAGGATTATGACAAGCCAAGAGGTTCAGAATTACACCATAAATTAATCACGTTTACTGCCAAACATAGTTATTAATATATAGTAAGGATAAGCATGGTTTATATTGCCTAATTGCAAGCTTGTTTCAGAAATGGTGACAACATTTTTTTTCCATCATTATTGAACATCATTACAGGAGTATTAGGGTTGAATGAGTTAGAATTAAATGGTTTATTAATCATTACAAAATAGTCATTAAGAGAATCAATTGTTATGCAAGTACTTTTACTTTTAATACTTAAAGTACATTTAAAATCAGGTACTTTTTACTTTTTACTTAAGTATGGTTGTCATTGTGTTACTTCTACTTTTACTAGAGTAAATATTTATCTGGATATTTGTACTTTTACTTATGTACTGAGATTCAGTACTTCCTCCACCACTGCTGAGTAGCAAGCATTGCTATTTCAGAAGAATAATGGGGATAATTTACCTAGAAATCTAAAAGGTGGGGGAAAATTGAAACATTATTTGAGATGTTCAATTTACGTTAGCAGAACTTATTCCATGTTAAGGAAGAAAAGTAGTTTAACCAAAAACATGATTATTCCTGTGAATGGTGTACAGAAAAAGACAGAATGTTAATCTATTAAAATGTAGCTGCAGAGAGGAGCTGAAGTAAGAAAAGATGTTTCCCACTCATTCTGCCAATCAGACATCCTGGCCAATGCCTCTTTTTCTTTGCCATCTCTAACACAATTTCACATCCAAAACAATTACTCCATTCCCTAATAACTGTCATTACATGGCAAGCCTGAGTGGGCTAACAAGCTTTTTCTGGCAGATTGCATCTATCTCTGAGCTGCTGAGGCACAAATAATAGCCCAAGTTATCTTTGACAAGTGAGTCGTTTTGTAAGAATAGGACATAGCATATGGTTTAATTGTCTTTTTGTGTTACATAAGAGTAAAACATTACCTTATTTATTAGATCAATTTTGCAGTGAAACACTCCTTGTTTGCAATTAACACACTACCCCTAGATTACTGCACATGCAGAAGAGCACAAAAAGAAAATTCCAGCTCATAGGAACACATGGCATACAGCACCTCCGGACAGCCACAGGCATGCCCAGTAGTAGAGCATGAATGGTTAAGTGTGCCCAATTATTGTGTCCTGCCTTGAGGAGGCACCGTGCTCACATTGACCTCTGCTGAAAGCCTCCAGCATTACCATAGTAAGCTTGGCAGGCTCTGACTTGATGTTTAATGCAGCTGGATAATACAAGGACTAGAGAGGGGTTGTCCTCATGAGATTTTTAAGGCGTTGAGTCAGCTGGGTAAGCTGGGTCAGTGATCACTCTACCAGTAAGACCAAAAACATTAACACCACAAATAACACCAGTGGCAAAAACACCACTAAGAGTTACAGCAATCACACATGTTAACATGATTGTTCTGATTTTCAAGATGGAAGAAGACATTACAAAATAAAATAATTGGTCTCCAATACACAATATTTCGATAAGAACTTGATTACACATGTGAAACACTCATTTAAGTCAAAAGGAAAGAAAAAACGTCAATCTAGTACAATGTAGTATAATTTTCAAAAACAAATATACTTTTGTGTCTCTTTAAGGACATTTGAAGACTTGTATCTTTTTTTTTTAAATGTATAATTTTACATTATGCAATTGTATTTTTATTGTATTCTTACTATTTCACCCTCACTTGCTTTAATAAAACAAGGACAAAAAATGTCCTCATTGAAACTGCCATTTTTAGGGCCATTTAACAATAAAATTATGCAGTCTTTGTTAATAGGATTTCATTCTAACTTTTTATCCCTTCAAGAATAATCGAGACTTTAAAATGAGACTATACTTAAGTCTGTGCTCCATTTTTTTTGACACAGATTTTTTTTCCAGAGACACTGTTTTTGAATTTACATTTAGTGTGAACTGAATGTAATGATTTCAGACACTTAATCCCATGTTAAAGAGCACGTATCATGGATTTTTTTGAAAATGACTGTTCATGTAGTGCGGACTATAGCTCTAAGGGAATGACAACATCCTGCAAAGATTTATATCTGAAAGTGCACTGTATATAAAGTTATTGTCTTTCAAAAGTGAGAGTCGACTCTGAGTCTATGAAATGAATTTTTTTTGTAACACAGTCTCATCCCAAAAAGTCATATAACTGACGTTTTGGGACGTATTTTGACCATACGTCAATATCAGCCTTTTTAGGGCCCCCTTAAACGTCGGTAGATGGCGATCCCGGGCCGTCATACAACTGACGCTTTACCTTTAACGTCAGTTAAGTGACGGGTTAGGTTTAGGGTTATGTTTAGGTATGGGGTAGAGTTAGGATCCCATAACCTCATCTACCGACGTTTAAGGGGGCCCTAAAAAGGCGAATATTGACGTATGGTCAAAAGACGTCCCAAAACATCAGTTATATGACGTCTTGGGGTGAGACCGGATTGGTTTATGAAACGAGTCATTAGCTCATTGGCCACTCCCAACAACTGTGCACGCAGACAGAAGTGTAAACTTGAAGTGACATCTAGAACACATTCAAACACTTCAGCTGAATCGCATTATGTCGAGAAGACGCTGTGTTCTACATTGCAAAGACAGTTCAGCCACTTGTTTTCATTGCCCAGGGACGAGCATGTGAAGAATCAGTGGTCAGAGTTCATATTTGCAACGATACCACAACAGTATAGCACGAACCTTGTGTTCTCATCATTTTAATGACGAATCATTCGCAGTGCACTTTTTCTGACATGTTTGTTCAAACACTATATACAATTTTCAACACTTGACAAGCTATAATCCTGGTTATGGGCGTTCCGTTGCCGACAATCGGGCTGGTAATAACATAATTACTTCTACTGTCTAAAATATGGTTTAGGTGTACGGCCGTGTTTATGGAGAAAATAATCTTTAATGTCAATTTTATTTACACTTGTATGTCATGTATTTAAACATATTTGCACTTTTTTGTACACATTAAACTATGGAATAGTAATATGTTTACTTACACATGATCTTCAAAAAAAATGTTATTTGCAAGTTTGCTTTATTAAAGTGAGAAACACTATATCAGGTGCAGGTGTAGAGATAACTCCAGCTAGTAGTGAAAACGTCTCGGTTACGTATGTAACCCTCGTTCCCTGAGTAGGGAACGGAGACGTTACGTCAGAAGTGACGGAGATTGGGGGTTTTGCATAGAAAGCCAATCCTCTTCGAGTATTTAAACACGAGCCAATGGCATGCAATGCCTTGGGGCTGCGGAAATTTGCATAGCGTACTCCGCCCTACTCCGTGAGTATAAAAGGAGGAAGTGAACGCAACCGCAGTATGTCTTCGCTGAGGAGCCAAGACTGAACTCGGCGTCTACCCAGCGATACAGCAGAAGTGGCAGGGAGACGTAACGTCTCCGTTCCCTACTCAGGGAACGAGGGTTACATACGTAACCGAGACGTTCCCTTTCGTAGTCACTTCGAGTTACGTCAGAAGTGACGGAGATTGGGGGTCTGTGCCATCACGCCATCTTCAAGCTGTCTTCCAGTGCCCTGCGAAAGTCTGGACCCCCGAGCCTTACCTCTTTTTTTTTTTTTTTTTTTTTTGGGGATCCGACTTTGACACAGGATTACCAAGGTACACTGGGAAACATATCCCGGAAGGGACATGCTACTAGCTGCCTGCCGAAGGGAGGACTTAAGAAACACATATGGCCACATAGGAACACATATGGAACACTGGAGTACCAACCGCAGGTGGCTACTAATTTAAACTCCAGGGGTGGCAGATGGCTTGCCAAGGGAAGACACATGCTCAGAGAGGCTTACAGTGGATAATACACATGAGACGGTTACCAAGGGGAACCGTGCGCATGGAGGCACCTAGCCAGCATCCAGAGCAACAGCAGTGGTGCCCGCATCGTCGGTGCTGGAGGACTCAAGACTTCAATGGAAGAACTGAGGAATATCGCACTTATCCAGTCCGGGGAGTGGAGTGGCGAGCAAGCGAAGACACCTGAGCGGATCCAGAACTGGCCGAAACGAGTACGTGAGAGGGTACCGGCTCAATTCGCAGATTATAGAATCTGGCGAAGGTGTTGGGTGTCGCCCAGCCTGCAGCTCTGCAGATGTCTGTTAGCGAGGCGCCGTGCGCTAAGCCCAAGAGGAGGCTACACTCCGAGTGGAATGGGCCGTCACACCAAGGGGGCACGGAAGGCCTTGCTGCTGGTAAGACAAAGCAATGGCATCCACTATCCAGTGGGACAGCCGTTGCTTTGAGAGAGCCCTTCCCTTCTGGCTCCCCCCATGACAGACAAAGAGCTGGTCTGAGGTCCGAAACACTGCGTTCTGTCGACATAGGTGCGGAGAGCACGTACCGGACAGAGCAGTGCCAAGGCTGGGTCTGCCTCCTCCAGGGGCAGCGCTTGCAGGTTCACCACCAGGTCCCGGAGGGGAGTGGTAGGAACCTTGGGCATATATCCAGGCCGGGGTCTCAGGAATACGTGAGAGTAAGCCGGCCCGAACTCCAGGCACACTTCGTCAACAGAGAGTGCGTGCAGGTCCCTTACTCTCCTGATGGAGACCAATGCAATCAGGAGTGCTGTCACATAGGACAGGGCAAAAACTCTACCGACTGCAAAGGCTCCAGGGGAGGCCTCTGCAGAGCACCCAGGTCTACTGAGAGGTCCCCAGAAGGCAGGAGGGGAGGGAGGCGGATTTAGCCCCCTCACTCCCCTCAGGAACCTGATGACCAGGTCATGCTTCCCATAGACTTACCTTTCACTGCATCATGAGACGCGGCAATGGCCGCGACATAAATCCAAAGGGTGGAGGGCGACAGCCTGCGCTCCAACCCCTCTTGCAGGACGGATGCATGACTCCGATCGAACATCTCCGGGGGTCTTCTCAGCGAGAAGAACACCAATTGACGAAGAGGTTCCACTTCAACGCATAAAGGTGTCTCGTGGACGACGCTCTTGCGGAAATGATGGTTGCCGCCACCGCAGGTGGCAGCGAACTCAAACCTGCCTCGTCCCGTCCTGGAGCCACACGTGCAGCCTCCAAGATCGGGACGAGGGTGCCACAGAGTGCCCCGTCTCTGAGAGAGTGGGTCCGGTCTCAGAGGAATAGGCCAAGGAGGTGCTGTCGCGAGGAGCAAGAGTTCGGAGAACCACGTCTTGGTGGGCCAGTAGGGGGCTACCAGCAAGACCTGCTCCTCGTCCTCCTTGATCTTGCACAACACCCGTGCAAGGAGGCTCACTGGGGGAACGCACACTTGCGTGGGCCCCGTGGCCAGCTGTGCGCCAGCGCATCCGAGCCGAGAGAGCCGCGGGTCAGAGAATAAACTGGGCGCAGTGGGACGAGTCCCGAGAGGCGAACAGGTCTATCTGTGCCTCCCCGAACTGGTCCCAGATCAGCTGGACCGACTGGGGATGGAGTCGCCATTCGCCGGAGATGGACGGGCCCGGGACAGCTCGTCGGCTGCCCGGTTCCGGTCTCCAGGAATGTAACTGCACGAAGGGACCTCAGGTGCTTCTGACTCCATATCAAGAGGTGGCGGGCGAGCTGCGACAACCGGCGCGAGCGTAGACCCCCCCTGGTGGTAGAAGTACGCTACTGCCGTAGTGTTGTCTGAGCGGACAAGCACATGCTGGCCCTAGAGCACGCTCGGAAGCGGTGCCGGGCGAGCCGTACTGCCAACAGCTCGAGGCAATTGATGTGCATGAGGCGCTGGGCTCCTGTCCAGGAACCGGCGGCTGCATGCCCATTGCACATGGCACCCCAACCCGTGGTAGACGCATCCGTGGAGACAACGAGATGCCTGGAAACTCGCTGAATAGGGACCCTGTCCGTAAAAAGCTGAGGTTCGACCACGGGAAGAAGGTTCGGCGGCACGTCGGAGTCACTGGAACTCGGAGCGAGCCGCGATGCCATGCCCACCTCGGGACTCGATCGCGAAGCCACAGCTGAAGCGGTCTCATATGAAGCAAACCGAGCGGCGTACCGCGGATGCCATATGCCCCAGGAGCCTCTGAAATAGTTTCAGTGGAACCGCACTCTTGCCCTCGAACTGTCGAAGACAAGCCAGCAGTGAGTGCGCGCGCTCGTTCGAGAGCTGCGCGGACATGGCGACCGAGTCTATCTCCATGCCGAGAAAAGAGATCCTCTGCACGGGGCAAAGTTTGCTCTTTTCCCGGTTGACCCGAAGGCCCAGACGGGCTAGGTGCCGTAGCACCAGGTCTCTGTGTTCGCAAACCTGAGCTCGAGAGTGTGCTAGTATCAGCCAGTCGTCGAGATAGTTCAGGATGCGAACCCCGTGTTCGCGAAGGGGAACAAGGGCTGCCTCGACGATCTTCGTGAAGACGCGAGGGGACAGAGCTAACCCGAATGGGAGAACGGCGTACTGGTATGCCTGGCCCTCGAAGGCAAACCGAAGAAACGGTCTGTGTCGAGGGAGAAAGGAGACATGGGAGTACGCGTCCTTCAGGTCGATCGCTGCAAACCAATCCTGATACCGAACACATTCGAAAATGCGTTTGGCCGTGAGCATTTTGAACGGTAGTCGATGGAGAGAACGGTTCAAAATGCGCAGGTCCAGGATCGGTCGTAACCCACCGGTCTTTCTAGGGGACAATGAAGTAGGGGCTGTAAAGCCCGGACCTCACCTCGGCTGGAGGGACCGTCTCGATTGCACCCTTCGCCAGCAGGGTCGCAATCTCCGCTCTCAAGACTGGGGCATTGCCACCAACCATCGTGGAGCGAACTCCCCTGAAGCGGGGAAGAGACCGTGCGAACTGAATCGCGTAGCCGAATCTGATCGTTCTGATGACCCAGCGGGAACCCCGGGAAGCGCTAGCCAGGCTTCCAGGAAGTGAGCCAACGGGGTCATGCGAACCACAGACGTCCCCCCGGAGGGGCAGCGAGGCGGGTCGACCGGCATGCGTGCAGGAGTTACCCCGCCCGGATGCACCGTCGAAACCCGCTCCCCGACAGAAGAGACCAGGGAAGGCAGAGCGTTCCACGGGGGTCTGTTCTGCCGGGGGTCTGGCGACAGAGGGGGAAGGGATTGGCGTAGCCCGGGGACGACACACGCACCCTTCCGCGCCCTCCGAGACAGAGAGGAATGAACGGGGCGACGCACTGGACGTCGTGCACGCTCCTTCCAGTCTGTGTGCTCAATGACAGTGTCAGCTTTTCCTCAACCAGCTCAGGGAGCTAGCTAGAACAAAAGATTCTCCACCGGCCCTCCACCGGGGAAGGAGGGGCCCTGCCACCACCTCCTGAGAAAAACCATGACACTATCACTGAGCGGCCCGCCTCAGGAACATCGCTTCGCCTGGCGTCTAGCGGGGCACGCGGCCTGAGGGGGGGCTCTTTTCTTGGGACGCTTACCTGTGGCCTCCTCCGTGACGCGAACCGGCTGAAGGCTGCTGCTGGGGCCGCGTGGGAGGGAAGGGAGCCGCAGTGGGGCGTCCTCGGCGGCGAGCTGGCGGAGGCGTCCGAGCCGACGGCTGGTTGGAGGCAGCAGCTGGCCGTCGGGGCAGAGAAACCGCCTTCGTCTGCTCCTAGGCGGTCGAGAAGTGCTGGGCAAAGTCCTGGACCGCACCGCCGAACATTATGATGCTCCTGGACCACAGTGGTGGGCATCACCTGACCAAGGGAGCGAGCGACCGCCTCCGTGACCCGTTTAAGGACAAGGTAGGCGGCAGGCTCGCAGCTCGCTTGGTCCGTCACCTCCTCGTGCACATTCCTGAGCAGCTAGCTTTGTAGGTGCTCATCATATGCAGGGCGGAGGCTGCCTGTCCCGCCGCTCTACAGAATCGCGCCGCCATAGACGACGAGAACCCATAGGCTTTGGAGGGGCATCTGAGAGCAACCGCCGGTTGACCGGGGGAGCCCCAGCGTACCCACAGACAGCCGCATCGCCGAGGGGAGGAAGGGCGGGGAACTAAGCACGCTTTTTTTTTTTTTTTTTTAGTGCGTGTCAGTTCCACTGAAGAGGACGCTCGTCTCGAAGAGTCTTGAACAGTGCTTTCAGGAGTGAAGAGGTTCTCTTGGCTCCGAAGCGAAAACATACTGCGGTTGCGTTCACTTCCTCCTTTTATACTCACGGAGTAGGGCGGAGTACGCTATGCAAATTTCCGCAGCCCCAAGGCATTGCATGCCATTGGCTCGTGTTTAAATACTCGAAGAGGATTGGCTTTCTATGCGAAACCCCCAATCTCCGTCACTTCTGACGTAACTCGAAGTGACTACGAAAGGGAACTAGTTTGCACAATGCACACACAGACCATTAGTTTTGTCAATATAACCAACAGAGTGGTGCAGGTGTGACATACATTTGTTGGCCAAAACATGGAAACGAGTTAGCATTTTAGTACTTCCGGTTCTATTGTCCCAAAGTCAATGGTTTTTTTTAATACGTTTTTTTTTTTTAAATGGCTGATTTAAGGTATGTGGTTAACACAAGCTTAAGCTAAATTCACATTTCATTCTACAACATAAATTACCCCACTCATGATTTGAAAGCTGTTACGTGTCTTGAAAAAGGTGGTTGCTAATAAGTGGCTAAATGGGACTACAGAAACTTGCAGGGACATTAAATGCATCACATCGAACAGGTAAGCTCCTTTACAGCCTTGTATGCTTATAATTGTGCTGTTATAAACTATTCTGACTCAAACTCTCTGGAAATTTTTTTTTTAGATTAAAAACTGAAAGAGTTTTTGGAAGCTTAGTAGTGGTGACATTGAAATCGTAGGACTGTTGTACAGTTAATTTAAAACATAGGTTTTTACTTCTGGGGACTGCATTTAAGCTTCAAAAATTCCATCTGGGAAAATTATCTTGATGGAAAAAGCATGTAACATAAACTTTGTTTGATCACAGAACATGTTTTTTGCGATAACCTAAAAGCTTATGTAAGTACTGCCATCATCAATGTATTTGCTGTTTATGGTAAATGCATAGAGCATTCGAGAAGGTTCCGTGCTGGCATCAGCAGCTGGCTCTGTAGTCTCCCCATGGCACTCAATCCCAGCTGAACACCCTGGAGTTAATCATTGTGCTAAAAAGATCATTAGTGCTAATTAGCATGCAAATACCTTCCTTTAATAATTGGAGGGGTTTTTTTCTTTCTTTCTTTTTTCCATGTATATAAATTTGATATTATATTTTATATTGTATATATTTTGGGTAACACTTTACTTGAAGGCATGTGCATAAGACTGACATGACACGTTTAAAATCATGACATGACACGTCATGAATATGAAGGAGGATTTATGCATGTTTATGACAACTGTCATTAAGTGTCATTTGCTCAATTATGACATATTTGATGCAAATTAGGGGTGTCGAAATTAATCTTTTCTGCGATGCATTGACAAAGACGATTCGGCATCGGTTTAGTAATAGACCATGACCGATGATAATGTACTGATGCTTTTCTGACATCATGTGTTGTATGTGCTTTGTTGTGGTAGCATATAAGGGCAAAGGGAGGCGCGAGTGTGAGAACTCAAAAATGCTCCAACTACACTTTAACCTATTATGGAAAATTCACTTTTACATGGTGTTTGAACATAAATGTGTGTTGGCAGTGTATGAGCAAAACCACCCTAGAATGATAAAAATCCACCCAGTGTTTTTTTTTTTTTACAATCTCAATAAATCATATCCACTGTCTCAGAACGAGCTGTTCTAAGATTCAGTGCTTTGTGAGGTAAAATTTAGCAAGGGGTTTGATTGACAGTGTGGTTGTGGCATAGACCCCGCCCTCAGTGATCTGTACACATCATCCTCCATTGTTTCAACGACAGCCGGTAATGTCTCTTGGAAACATAAAAGTTCTGTTGTGGGTTAATCCTATTGTTGTGGCTTAAACGTTAATCCTCAAGTATGGATCGTCGTCTACTGTTTGCGATCCACCGTCACCTCCAGTAACAGTAAGTGTATTTTATGATTTTTGAGCAAATAGTCTTTTCAGTCAATGACAGCCAATTCAACAACAAATGCGTCTAAAGTTGTTGTCGTCGTAGGATGTCTGTGTATATAATTTAAACCTTGTTTGCATAGCGTGTAACCACACGTTTATAAATATATATATATTTTCCAAGATATTGTATTAAAAACTGCATATATGTTGTTGTTCTGTAAGTTAGCCATCTTCTCACATTTGCTACAGAAGCACCTGTATGACAAGTAAACATGATGCCACAGGTCCCTCGCATAAATGTAATTTCGCTTGTACGAAGCAAACTTTATCACAGAATGTGTATGTAGTTTCAAAAAATTGCACTAGCGTTAGTGTTTGTGTGTGTGTTGCACATACATAATTGCAAAGGGGACACGATTACAACTCTATAAGTACATAAATGTACCAAATAACCATACCGAGACGTACTGGTCCATTCTCATTTGTGTTTATTCTGCCGGAGTCTCTTCGTACTATTTATATTCAAACGTATGTTGAATGACATTCAAAACAGCGGTTTCTCTTCACTCTCTCAGCCCTTCTGCTTACCGACTGCCATAGGTATCAAGTTACGCCCTCATCGAAAGGCAGGGCGGGGATATGCAGCTCATTTGCATTTAAGGTCGTATGCACCAAAACAGCTCATTTTTAAACAGGCCCCAAAAATGACATTTTCAAATGGTTATAATAAATTAACTGTGGGGTATTTTAAGCTGAAACTTCACAAATACATTCTGGGGACACCCAAGACCAATATTACATCTTGTAAAAAGGGGGCATACATGCACTTTTGCAAGTTAATTGTACTGAAATGTGTGTTGGCAGTGCCTGTACACAGCCATACAAACTGACAAGGTGGCACTATAGACAGTAAAAGAAAGTGTTGCACAGATAAATAAAGTGTTTTTTATCCTTGCATGCATGTTAAATTGTTTTGGGAGCTCCTAAAACAAAACTAGGAACATTTCAAATGCTATGATAGGGGCTCTTTAAGTTTGATAATTAATCTGCTATGTCATGTTGATTACATATTTATGACAATTTATGTTGCCTTGGTAATGTCAAATTACCAAATATACTGTTATTTCAAGTTATAATGACAAAGACATTGACAGGTTATACTGTATTGGTTTACGTCAATTTGTCATAACAAAGACATCTCAAACAATGTCATATTTGTATTAAAAATGTCATAATTGTTTGACTTGTATGTAATATATTGTTTTTTTTATTTTGGCAGAATGGGTTATTGTGGGGGAAAAACTTTAACTTTGATTGTATCTGCTTTATGTTAATGCTTTCTGTTAATGCTTTGAAAAAGTTGATAAATAAATGTACATATATATATAAAAAATGTCATAATTGAGTGAATGGCCGGTATCATAAACATGCATAAAACCTTCATATTCATAACATGTGTCGTGCCCCTTCAAGTAAAGTGATACCATATTTTGTAATTGTATTATATTGTACATTTTCTGAAGTGATAAAAATGATTTCCATAAGTTAAGATTCCAGACTAAAAATTGGTGATTTTGTCCATTACAATGAGAATGTACAAAAAAGAAGAAAAAAATGGCCAAGAATCTCAAAAAGTCCATATTTGCCATATCACCAGTACTGAAAACCAGGGAGCTTGCAAAGTCCAGATAATACTAAAAATAATTGTTTTGGATTTCTCTTCTTGCCTTAGGCACTGGAAGAAGATCCTCTTTGCCACTCTGTTGGAAGTCATCTCCAGTATATTGGTTTTCTGATGGCATAACCGTTTTCTTCATAGAGTCAGCACACACACAAGACAGTGTTAGCAACAAGTACATACTAACAGCTTCCACAAGGACACTGGTAACTGTGATACTGCTATCATTGTGTGGAATTACTTGTCTCCTTTGACACTTCTATTGCATGGCCTCCACAATGGATAAAGTAACACTCTTGGTACAGAAGGGATAAAACAGCTCATACATCTTTGGTGAAAGGTTCTATTTGGATCTTGCCGGCCAGTTTGGTGATAGTCAAATCGAATGCTTCCCCGTGCACTTTAAGGTGATACATTATAGAAGAACACCATTCTCTCAGATAGGATTTCAAATTGATTAGCCTCCTGTGGCCAGAACAACTATGCAGACATTATGTGTGCTTGTAAAGCCTGATACAGTCATTTATCAGGGTGGACAAAGATACAATTGAAAGACCAAGCAGAAGGAGTGGATGTTAACTGTCTATTTTAACCTAATCTATCACATTCTCAGCACTACCCCCTCTACTGTATAAGTTGTATGTTCTGAACTGTTCTGTGACATCTTTGTTCCAGATCAAGTGAAAATGGTTACTGACAAGCCTATTTGTATTTAACTCACATTTAAAGGGATATTTAATCTTATCAGAAGTAAGTAACACAAATCCTTTCCTTAAGCGTGACTATATTTACAGTCACTGGTCTGTATTAAAGTGCAGACAGTCCTTGCTCACTCATCTAATTGTTGTACTGCCATATTCCAGAGTATGCGCTCGTGCAGTTCACTGGTTTTTGGAAATGACTTTTTTGCAGTGGCAGTGAAGCAGTACAATTATTGATGGATTGCTCCTGCTGGTTAATAAAGCTCAAAGGCCCTGTTACACACATCAAGCAAAATCAGTATATTACTTTCAGGTAACAGTAATACAGCTATTGTGACGAAGCTGGTTAAACACAGTGGTGCTGTAGAATAGGCTACTCTCAATTAGTTTAAGCAATTAAACCTATAATTTCATGTTTTAATTTACATCCACATCTATTTCAATAGAAAATGTACATTTTAAGATAAGCCCCTCTAAAATAACTAGAAAATGCCATGCTGTGAGGAACTATTTGGCTCTTCCAGAATTTACAATTTTTGAATGAGGAAATTGTTTCTGTTTTTTTTTTCTTGTAAAAAAAAAAATATCAAAAGCAAAATAATCTGTAAAGCTAAGGAATTATTAGGTTTACTCAAACATATTTGGAAAAAAAACAATTGATGGCCTTTTTCCTTTCAGTGTGTTATACAGCTTTACATATTTAGTGTACATATTTTACATAATATAAAAAAAATCTAAGATTTAATCCCTTTTTTACAGTTTGCTAACTTTACAAACATAACTTTACATAATAGTGTAAAATACAACTAAATGTCTATCTGAATAAAAGGCCTCTTGTATGTTATCTTCTCCCATACACTTTTGCAACAAATTGCTTTAATGGAAGAGAACTGGACGTGCAAAAGTGTCCCATATTGACTGCTCCAGCCACAATAGAGATTAATGTCATACATCTGTAAATTTGTAGTGCTAAAATGTGCCATATTCATTTAATAATAATAAATAATAATAATATAGTTGTTATAAAATACTAATAAGTGATAGGAAGCAACTATTGCAAGAATCACATGAAAAGCTGCATGCTGCTTTGCCAAAGAATAATCAGAATCAGAATCGTTTAATGTTTTAAATGTTGAATGTTTTCATTGTTTTAGCATGCTTATCAATCTCCCATTTCTGTCAATGTCATTGCACGCTATAACCTTAAACCCAGATGATCAATGATGTGACTTGTTTAACATGATCAACCCAGTTATTTTTGTATGATCAACTCTGGAAGCATTCCTTTGTTCAAAAAAACTTAATTTGATCTAAGACTGGAAATTGCGCAGGCAAGTAAAGTGAATGAGTGAAAGCAATAGGTACATTGTTTAAATGATATCAACTTTACTCTTAATCTGGTGTCATGCCACAGACCTAATTTAAATAAAATGCAGAAAACAGAAATCTGATCGGTTATCCAGATACAGCATGTGAACAAATTTAAACGTGCCCTGATACGATCCGATCTGCTTGATTGGATCATAATGATTGCATGTTAATGCCAAGTGTCACAGAATGGGTAGATTAAGGTGTGAAGACTCAAGTGCAAGAACAATGGTTAAACATTTATTAACATAGCACAAACTACCAACAAAACTCCCTCATGGGGGAAAAACAAGAACAATAACAGGTAAGATCTGGAAACACTAGGAACATGGAACAAGCAAAGGACTGCAAACACAGAGAGACTAATTTGGGGAACAAACATAAGAGGGTAACGAGGCAGGCAGATAGGGGAAATTAAACAATGAGATAACAAGATGGGCGAGGTATAACCAATTGACAGGAAAGCACATGGCACAAGGAAATAACATGACAGCCATGTGCTCACAACAGACCAGACTACGCACAAACACATGACAAACCGGGAGTGTCACAGCTCTGTCACAAAACCAAGATCACACCCAGACAAGGGTGACAGAACTGTGACATAAACACAGCCTTGGAATGAGTCCACACTGACTTTGTGTCGCCCACCATCATAATCTCCTCAGGCAAATGCAATGTCAGTGGGTCATAGAAAGCCACAGCTTTCCTTTTCTCTGCAGGATGTTTCTTCTGATAAGCCCTCCACCCACAACCCCACTGAGCAGTTGGTGTCAAGCAATCAGGTTTCTTTAACTAAGCAGAGTTATCAGCTGAAACCTGCAAAATATTCGCATATACCCATTTTTGTGGTAAATCTGTCTTGACTCTATTTGAGGTTATAAACACTAAGGTAGAATGGGTTGAAGATGTCTGCATAAAAATGCATTTATGTGCATAAAACATTGCATATCTGCAACATTTATCAAGTTGTGTGTGCATTTATGAATCATTATGATGCTAAAATCATAATAAAGAAGGCTATACTATGTACAAAAAAATCAGATGAACCCAGAATATGAACGCAATGTGTTTAATTAAGAAAACGTTAAAGGGTTAGTTCACCCAAAAATTAAAATTCTGTCAGTATTTACTACCCCTCATGTTGTTCCAAACCTCTATGTGATCTCAATCCCCAATAACAGATCTCAATCCCCATTGACTTCCATAGTATGTATTTTTTTCCTACTATGGTAGTCAATGGGGATTGAGATCTGTTTGATTAAAACATTCTTCCAAATATCTTACTTTGTGTTCAGCAGAACAAATAAACACATAGAGGTTTGGAACAATATGAGGGTGAGTGAATACTGACAGAATTTTAATTTTTGGGTGAACTAACCCTTTAAGCATTTTTCACCCCATTATAAAACCATTATACGAACGCTTAATTTGGCCTGATGTTGATTAGAATGTCCCCTTATTATGTCAAAATTACAAAATAGCCTAATTTTTCTTCTTTTTTTTTTCTTCACCATGCGGATCAGAAATTCCATAGATTACAGCCTGAATACAATTGCTTCCAGAAATTATTTTTGGGGTTGCTAACAAGTGACCGCTTTGGTCTTTCTTGGGGTCTTACTTTCTAGCCCCTCCCAAGCACCCATGCATATGACTATCCATTAACGGGCAGTTCTTCATAAATATTGAACATTTTGATAAATGCGTTATGCATTTACGGCATTATATATGGCATTATGCATCGTAGAACTTTATGTAGGCCTACATATTTAAGAACAGATGTTAGGTTTTGCCCAAAGTCCAGCAACAAAAAAGTAATGTAAAAGTAACGAGTAAAGTAAAAAGTTACTTTCCATATGGGGTAAACTAAGTAAAGTAGTGGATTGCTTTTTTTAAGAAGTAACAAGTAACGAGTTACGCTACTTTTTAAAAGTAACTTTTTAAAAATAACTCCCCATTACTGTCTGCAAACATAACATTTTAAAGTCAGAGAATTTCAAGAAATAATCTGAGAGTAAAGAGAAGAAACTGCACATTACTGAAACACCAATATTGGCCCCATGCTACTATAATGGCTAGCAAGTATATAAATAAATAAATAAATAATAATAAAAAAATCAACTCAGTTTTTAGAATGTCCTCAAAGCTGGGGCCCAATCATTTCCGCGATCACGGAAACAAATTACAACGGAATCTAGTGTTCTAGTGCCTAGTGTTTTGGCAAATTAACACGGAATCTAGTGTTAACGCGGAATTTCGTGGATTTTTTTTTTTTTCATTTCATTTTTTTTTTTTTTAAATGAACCAAAGGTATGGAGCTCTACTGGAGCACGTCATGTGACTCTCCGTCAGTTTTTTTTTATTTATTATTTTTTATTTTTTTATTTGAATTTGTTTTATGCACCATTCTACAGGCCTGTATGTGTACTTGGGCAATTAAAACATTTATTACAAAAATATGAATTAAGAATATATGAATATATTCATATTAAATGTAAAATATAAAAAAACTGCAATGCAATAAACTATAACTAACAAAAATTGTCAGCTTAAGGTAGATACAAGTATTAAATGCGATTAAATGTCAAAATAACTCAAATAAAAAATAACTCAAATAAAAAAAAAGGTGTAATCAGGAATGTGTCTCCCTCATCTACTTGTGATCTGATCTAACAAAACAAATCTTAATACCAGGAGTAAACAGAGCCTAAGCTGCAACATCTAGCTACTGGGGTGACACAGGGTTCAGTGCTTGGACCACTTCTCTTCTCTATCTACAGATGATACCACGGTAGCTGCTCACAACTCGGCCTGACAGGCAGATATTTCAGACTGGATGAAGGACCACAACATTCAACTCAACCTTGCAAAGACAGAAATGCTTATGGTATCGGCCAAACCCAACACTTCATCACAACTTTTCCAGTCAGCTAGCTTCCTCATCTCTAACTCAGCCAGGCACCTCAGAGTTATGACTGAAGATGAATTAAACTTCACAGAACACATTGATAGTCCTGCAGATTTGCTTTACACAACATTAGAAAGATAAGGCGAACACTTATGAGAGCGTGCAACACAATTCCTTGTCCAAATTATTGTGCAATCCAGACTGGATATATTCCTAATAGTGTTTCCCTCTTGTTGAATTGATTGCTTATATTGTTCTTGATTGCTTCATTGTGCTGAATTCAGCAACTCTAATTATGTTTGAAGAGAAGGAGAATGTTTGTAAAATGCCTGTTTCATCGCCCTGCACCAAGCCTGTTTTGTTGCCCAGCACAGAGTAAATGATTGTCATTGAAAAATGTGTGCAACACTTCATTCACGATTGAGTCGGGTGGAGCTACTAAATAAGGTTTTGTGTACCGAATGTGGATCGGCTGGAGTTTTAGGGATTAGTCACAAGCTCTAGTATTAAGCTATTTAACACAAAGTTCTATTCAAGCTCTGGCATAAAGTATTGGCACAAAAAAAGTTTAAAAGAATATTATCAACTGGTATGTTTTCTAATCAAACCATTTTCGGAACTGTAATGTTACAGAAGGAACACATGAACAGAAACGTAATAACACTGATCCTGTTCGAGATATTTTTTTTAATCCCTGCCCAGAGATGAATTTTTTTTTTTGTCTGGAACTAAGTGGATAAGACACGTGCCTTTGGTGTGAGAGACCCGGGTTCGAATCCACTGTGATACACCAATGTGTCCTTGATCAAGACACTTAGCCCCTAGTTGCTCCAGTGGCGTGCGACCTCTGACATATACGTATAGCAATTGTAAGTCGCTTTGGATAAAAGCGTCAGCTAAATGAATAAATGTAAATGTTATTAGTCAAATGTTGGTTGCAGCACAATATCTGATTTGATCCGTTTGACAGACTGGAGAACAACAAACACATTGTTTATTGGTTGTAGAAACCCAGACACTTAAAAGCGATGCAAAATGCACAGCCAAGGATTTACAACCCAACTGACTGGATAGGAAAAAGCATTTTCATTTACGTGCACTCTGGTTAGATTGCATAGTACCGATTAACTAACCAAACTAAATAAATAAATAAAAAAACACAACACTCCTGTACATTCATCTTTTACTTTACAAAGAAAGCAGCTCATGCCTCATAGTTTTTTTTTCCGCAGTAAAAAGCCCACCATACCTTTGGAGGCTTAGGAAAATGGAGAGCATATCTCATCAGCATGACCAAACAGACACCTGTGATGTAGCTATGGACTTGGAGGCACAGTAGCTCAGTTTGTCAAACAGCAGTGTTCAGTATTCAGGGCCCTCCCTCTTGGCCCAGGAGCACTGAATACTGAGGTAATGGACTGCTAAATGAATGAAACATTAGCATATATAGCTCAGCAGCAGGCCCTGCTTCCCAGCTCCCCTAGCCACCTGTTGATATTGAAAACCTCTGAGAGGGTTTGGTCATTTTGTTTCATTAAACTGGCCCGTGTTGTTTCAATAAACTGTAGTGCAGAGTTGCCTATCTAAAAAGATGGCATCAGGCAACTTAACTGACATCAACCAGCTTAACACTACAAACAGTGCAAGCCAAAGTTCACCAACATGCAGATGTCACGCACAGATTTATCAATAACTTTAATTCGAAATGTTATTCTAAATTTATGAAAAATGTAGGAACAACTGAAACCACATATATGCAAAAATCACATACTCTGGGTGGGACTTTTTTACGTCCCGCTCCCGCTAGGTTTTATTCTGAACCCTCTTGATTCTGTTCACCTGTTATCTGCTGAAAACAGGCCCGGGGTGGGTAACACCGTTAATTGCTGATTGCAGCTATTTTTTAAAAGTATTTGCATGTATAATTTCAGACGTAATGTTTTAGTTTTATCAAGGACGTAAACAAAAGCCAGCGCTTGCTTTAGTAGCCACTTAATTATGCTATTTTTTGTGTCTATGACAAACGCGTATGTAACCCCAAAACCCAGATCCAACTCGACCCGCTCCGAGCGGGCCTCGAACCCGGGTCTCTGGCATGAGAGTCGGGCGCTCTAACAAGGAGGCTTAAGACTGCAGCCCTTAGCATCTGTCGCTAGAGCGCCTATTGAGATCAGGGGAGTGAGGTTTACTTGCACAGCAACTACTAGCTGGCCTCCGTTACACGTACAAACATTTTGGACCTGAATTTGTAATTACGTATGTTCTAATTTTGTAAATGTATTTTCCATGTATACTTTATGCCGTAATTTTTCGATTTGTTCAAGAATGTAAACCAATGCCAATGCTGTTTGTTTATAGTAGCCAGTTAGTTCGAAGCGATTTTGTGTGTATAAGACAAACGTGTATAAAGTTAAAAAAACATTATATGTAATTACAACAGCAAACTTCAGCATCTCACAGTTGCCACAAGCACTCTTTTTTGACTGACACCCCTTCCCCACCCCCCAAGCCAGATTCCAAGAGAAATGCTTTCAGACGGCAAGTGCAGTGAGTTTGCTTCTTTCTTCTCTGAGAAAATCAATAATATCAGAAAGTGATCAGCACATCGTTGAGTTGCTCAGGGGTCAGACAGATCAGACCACAACCTGAGAAAGTAGTTACTATGTCTGTTTTCGAAGAAATTGAAGGCACAATTTTGGAAGAAACCGTACAGCACCTTAAAAAAAAAAATCAACCTTGACGCACTTTCCATATCGTTTTTCAAAAGTGTGTTAAACAGCTTAGAAGCAGATCTCCTAGAAGTGGTAAATCCCTCACTTCTCTCTGGGATTTTTCCAAAACTGCAGTTGTCAAGCCCCTCCTGAAAAAGAGCAATCTGGATAAGACCATCTTAAGCAACTATAGACCGATCTCAAATCTTCCTTTTATAGGCAAGATCATTGAAAAAGTTGTCTTAAGCTTGAATGGATACTTTGACAATTTTCAATCTGGTTTCCGATTGCATCACGTTACAGAGACAGGGCTCATAAAGAAAATAAACAATATTCACTTAAATACTAATACAGGCAAATTATCAGTACTGGTACTTTAAACCTCAGTGCTGCATTTGACACTGTCGATCACATTCACAACATACTTCTTGATAGGCTGGAAATCTGGGTGGGGCTTTCTGGAATAGTCCTAAAATGGTTCAGTTCATTCTTAGAAGGGAGAGGTTATTATGTGAATAGACCAATTTGCAAGATGTAAATAACACTGGTCCAGAAACACTTCCTGTTTCAGTTTGTAACTGTTTTCTTTTTTTCACATGTAAAGAAAAAATCTTAAAAATGTTTGTTTAACTTTTTGATTCAGTTTTATATGTTCTGTTGGTTGTATTTTATCCCAGCTTTTATGTAGTGTTAAAAAACTGAAACAGGAAGTGCTTCTAGACCAGTTTTGTTTACATCTTTCAAAATGGTCTATATGTAGGGACCTATGATTTCTGCGGAATTGCAGAATTGCCAAATTATTGTGGAATCTAGTGTTAATGCAGAAATTTGTGGAATTTTACATATTTGGTTTGAAATTCTGTTTTTGTGTGGTAGAAGAACGTATGTCTGGTGAAAATGCAGACCGTGGGAAGCAAATCTGGGCGACACAACCCAGATTTGCTTCTGGGTTGTGTCACCCCATCATTTTAGCTTAAATTACGAAATCAAAACAATGAAAGCATGGTGAAGCAGCTCTCTATGGGTCTGCTTTCGTCTGCAAAAAGTTAAGAAACTCAATGCTATAAGCTGTCAGTGCCAAGCCGAGCAGTTCGCACGTGAATTTTATGCAGTGTTTTCCACACATAGACTAATATTGCGCCACATATTGCGCTTCGTTCATCTTTTAAACACTATTTAAAACACGCAGCGTATTCTTTCAGTTGTATTTCCTTTCTCCGCTCTCCCTCCATCTCTTCCACTCACGTGCATAGATATCCATAATAAAGGCTAGATGTCTCGTCCACGCTGCTGGCCAATGGAGGTCGACGTCCGCACCTGGCGGCCATCTTGTCACAGGCAGCTAGCTCACTCGTAACGCTGTTTTAATGGTGCATGTACTTTTTAAATAACTTTAACTTGCTCAATTTTCTACCGATTTTCAAACAATTTGGTTTGTTACAAACGTCAGAGATGTAGTTATGACACTGCATACTTATGAATAAGTGTATAAATAAATAATCATCCAGAATTATAGGCACGTTAATAACATTTGTAGGAAACAAACAATCAAGATCCGTCAAGATTTCAACGAGATAAGAGAATTTGTGTTTGTGCTGATCACTCATCTTACATCAGCTTGCCTGTGACAAGATGGCCGCCATTGGTGATGATAGAGATTCCATCATAAGACATCTAGCCTTTATTACGGATATCTATGCTCACGGGTCTCTCTCTCTCACACACACACACAACATGCGCACGGCGTCGGTCTATGAGGCGCCGGACTGGACAAAAGCGAAGCTAACTCCGTGAGCGACACTGGATGAGAGAGACTTTATTTAAACTTATATAAACTAATATAGTTTTTTTCACTGGACAGTTTAAAGTTCATAACCATATTTTGTTGTTACTTGAAGAGTGCAGTGTTTTGTTGCATCATGCGGTATTTGTCCTGAAAAGGCTATTGAGTAAATATCTGTTACCTCAATAAATTTAAGGTCATTCCTATATTATTTGTATACATTTTAATCATTAACTTTAAAATCACACTAAAATAACAGTCAAGGGTAAAACAAAAATTTATTCCCAAAAATTAAAATGGAATTTGGGAAATAATAAAACAGAATTTGGGGAAAAAAATAAAATGGATTTCATAGGGCCCTGTATAGGAGACCATAAGTCTGAGTGGACATCCATGACTTGTGGAGTCCCTCAAGGCTCAATTCTTGCACCACTCCTGTTCAACCTGTATATGCTCCCAATAAGCCAAATAATGATAAAGAACAAAACTGCTTACCACAGCTATGCAGACGACAAACAGCTCTAACGACTACAGGCCCATTGACAACCTGTACCTATGCATTGATGAAGTAAACAGTTGGATGTGCCAAAACTTTCTTTAGTTAAACAAAGACAAAACTGAAGTCATTGTGTTTGGAAACAAAGATGTTCTCAAGGTTGGAAACAAAGATGAAGTTCTCAAGGTGAATGCATACACTCTTAGAAAAAAGGGTTCATTGGGGTTCTATAGGGTTCTTTACTCAACTCCAAAGAACCTTTTATGCTAAAAAAGGTTCTATAATGACAAGAAAGAACCCTTTTGGCACAAAGGTTCTTTATATGATATTATATTCATTCATATATTACATTATTCTGCAACATTTTGTAGTAATTAAATTATTGTTAATTAAACTGTTGTAGTAACTTATCACATTTTAATCATGTTGATTTTTGGAGGAGAAAAACTGAAATGGCACTCTTCGTGTGATATTGATTAACTACATAAAATTATATAAATATACACATTTTCTAACCCCCATATCTTGAATATATGAAATATTTAATCTGGAAACGACAAAACAAATGATAATGAATGAAACCAAAAGGTTCCATATGTAACCTTTTTCCTACCATTATTCTTATTATTGAATAAATGAAGAGTTCAGATGCAAAAGACTCTAAATGCCATTTGAAATTTTCTTCTTTAATGATGATTTTTATCAAACTTGTATATTTAAGTTCAGTAATTTTACTTAAATGGCAATGATAATTACCTATTAATTGTTATTTAAGTGAAATTACTGAACTTAAATATACAAGCTTGATAAAAATCATCATTAAAGAAGAAAATTTCAAATGGCATTTAGAGGCTTTTGCATCTGAACTCTTCAAATGTTCTGTATAGAACATTTTAGGGGTTCCAAATACGTAGCTCTGATAGAACCATTTAAAGTTCTACATAGAACCTTTTCTTATAAGAGTGTACCTTCAGTCTAGGGGTCAAACAACTAAAAATCAAGTCAGAAATTTTGGTGTGTCTCTAGAGTCAGACCTTTGTTTCAGTAATGTCAAAGCAATAACTAAATCAGCATACTATCATCTGAGAAATATTTCAAGAATTAGATGTTTTGTTTCCAATCAAGACTTAGAGAAACTTGTGCATGTCTTTATTACCAGCAGGGTGGATTATTGTAATGGACTCCTCACTGGATTTCCTAAAACGACCATAGGACAGTTGCAGTTCATACAGAACGCTGCTGCCATGGATTCTGAAAAGGACCAGAAAATATGAACACATCACACCAGTCCTCAGGTTTTTTCACTGGCTCCCATTTAGGATTGATTTTAAAGTACTATTACTGGTATATAAATCATTCAATGGGTTAGGACCTTAATATATTGCAGATATGCACACTGAATATAAACTAAACAGATCACTCAGATCATTGGGATTAAATCAGCCAGAAATACCAAGGGTTCACTCTAAGCATGGAGAGTCTGCTTTTAGCTATTATGCCAGCCGCAGCTGGAACAGGCTTCCAGGAGAGATCAGGTGTACTCCTACAATAGTCACATTCAAATCCAGCCTCAAAACGCATCTGTTTAGATATGCATTTACTGAATTAGCACAGTGCCACTGTTCGTCCGACTGTTTTTACTGTGCTGCTTTAATACTGCTTTAAAACTGTTCTGACTGGAAGAGATTTTGAAGAAGAGCGGGATAGTCTTCACTCCGATGAGGCGAGTGAAGGAGTAAGTTAATTTTACTGTAACGGCAGCAGACAACGCACGTGAAGCATGCTCTGTGGGGCCCCCGCTGGCCATTACTGGTGTAGCACTACCCAATCAGAGTACGTCCTTCGGCTAGAGGTCCAGTGGCACAGTAAACCGGCTCAATCTTATCCATCTCAGATAGGGGTATTACTTTATTTTATTTTTTTTATTCTAAACTGTTTTAATTATTCTTATTTATTTTGAATATTTTAATTCCTTTTATGTTATGTAAAGCACTTTGAATTACCAGTGTGTGTGAAATGTGCTATATACTGTAAATAAACTTGCATTTCCTCTTCATGACCATGTCTATTGAGATTTTTTTTCTCTCCATCTACTTTTTCTCGATCTAATGAGAAAGCAAAACTATTTTATTCGGTGGTGATCAATCCATACAATGTGATTTATACAGAAATGTGCAATATAGAAAGAAAAACATAAGCATTAGGGTCCACCAATCCCTTAACCTAACCATCAGTGCGGTATAGTATATATATATATATATATATATATATATATATATATATATATATATATATTTAGTATAAAATCACAGATTTCACATGCTCACACAGATTCATACAATCATAATTTCATACAGTGTTTTAAGACCTACTTGTCTATACTTAGTATTGCAAGACTTAGAATCATAATAACAGTTTTGCCTGCCAAAAAAAAAAAAAAAAACAGATCATTTTCAGCTGTTCTATTTAAAAACACTCTTTGTTTTCCTAAAAGGCAACAGCTCTGCCCACCAGCACTATAGCTGACTTGACAAGAGCCCAAAAATCTGCCAGTTGACTGAAATTAAACAATTACCAGCATTAGGATGGCATATTTCAGACAACGCAGCAGCCCGAGTTTGGCACAAGGCCCTGAGAGAGGCACCCGCACAGGGATGTAATGCATGGACGATGAGAGAGAAAGTGAAAACAAGAAAAAATCCAATGGCGGTCATCCAAAGTCATGATGCTTATGACTGTCTGTGAAAAGGAATTAGGAAATGCTTCTTGTCAATGCATTCCCCTGAGCCACCTTAGACTTTGGCAAAGTAGCCATGAAAGAGCCATGCAGCAAGAGAGAATCCTATCAGGATCTAATCATATTTCATCTATCATCTTTGTTTAATAATGCTGTGTACAACAACTACAACTTTTTTTTTCACAGTTTCTATCTTGCCTGAGCGATTTTACACCCGAGGTAACATTTATCAGAGGTGTTCAAAGACTGCGATCTCTCCAGTCTGATGCTTTCAGGGTTGAAGTACGGCATTGCAGAGAAGCCACTCACACAGACACAATTGATAGATGGGACACGAAGAGAAAGTGCAAATCTGGATATCCATCTTGTTGCTAAGCCACTTCTTGTCCTGAGAGATCCTTTCAGAATATGGGTCTCAATTGAGTTTGTTCTTTGATGACAAAGTCTTTATGCTATGGCAGTACACGCGGGAAAGGAGGAACGGAGGTAATAATAGCATTGCTCATGTGTACACACTGCCTACATTGTTTTAGGATTAATTTATACATTGATTTATTAGGTCATTTGATTTCGGTAGTGGTGAAAACATGTCCAATTGAGAATCGGTTCTAATTACCAGGATGGCGGATGCAGCAGTCCTTTCAAGACTACACTATCCTCAAAGAATTTCATGAACACAAAAACAAAAAGAGCCAGGTACAAGAACCTCAGTTTTACAAATAATGTATTATATTTAGTTCAGCAGTTCTTCAACGTCTGATTTTACTGATTGTACATTGTACTAAAACAGGCTGTATTTTCTGTCTACAAAATTTCACAAGTAAGAGCAAAGATCATGTGTATTGGGCGTGTTGTCCGGGGGAGGGCTCCAGGCTTGGAATTTTGTCCGGAATCCCCCTTTTTTTGGCCTATATTTGTTACATAAAGACAAAATATAGTAATTATTTTATGCTATCTCAGTGTTCAAAATGGTCACCTTGTCTTAACCCAATTCACCACAGTAAGCTTAAAATAAACTACAATTTGAGCAGGCAGGATGGATTTTGCAGTACATTTCAGTTTGACACCATTTGTCTTTACATGGTTATGTCAAAGCCGTAAAAAAAAGGAGCATGTCTTATTCTGCTCATGGGTATTTAGTTCATTTGTAAACTACTGTCGGAAGCAAAACTCTTGACTATCTTTCAAAGATTTAGTGCTATGAACTTTACAAACTTTGTCAAATTAAGTTATTAGTAGCAGCCAGCTAATAGTATTGGAACTGTCGATTTGAGTCAGTGTCTGCCGTTTATGCAATATGCATCAGAGTCAGTGAACTGTGGCTGACATTGAGACTTGCAAGCAAGTATGCGTTTATTCTGTCATATACCATTAAGTCTGGCGTAATGATGAGTGAAGTAGGTGTGAGATGAAGATAACGAGGTATTTCATAAAGATCCCTGTGATGGCTTCATCTGAGGAACAGTGGGGCGGGGTAGAACATTGGTCATTGTCAGCATGTCATCCATTAGAAGAGATCTGGGCAGTCGATTTTCCGACAGACTTTCTCACAAGAGCGACAAAGAGATTACAAGATGGGGAAAAAAAATCACTGTTTGTCTGCCCACCCAGGCATGTATGCTGTTTAATGGTCCTATTTATACTTATTTAATAAATGGTAATGTATCATACACAGGCAACAGCAGAAAATACAAACAAAGATCATTATGATATAGTCTTCAACCAGAAGATTAATACACACACCAGCAAAAAGATATTTTCATGTCCTCAATTTATAGACACAATGTAATGGGTAACATATTATGATTTTATCCATTTAATGACATCTGATGAAAAATTTTACTTTGATAACTTAATTATGTAAAACCTCATGATTAACCAAATCAATTTTTTTATATATCAAGAAAAACAGCTCTAACCACCCCACCATTGGAACCTGCGTTTAATGCATTGTGATCTGTTCCGATATAATTTTTTTTTCTGCAATTTTTGAAACTGCTGGAAGAATGCTTGTCGGTAGATTATAATAGATGAAATGAGTGCCTCCTTAAAGTTTTTTTTTTATTTTTTTTATGAATGCGGTGTCCATCCCATATACAGTATACAGTATATTTTGCCTTATAATGAACCATTAAGAGAAGAGATGATTCAATTTACTTTGAAGTTTGAAGAATGATTTAAAGTACTTTGTCACTTCTCTAAAAGTCATAATGGGGACACCTGTATCTAAACGAGTGAGACAGTAATTTGAAGGGTGGTGATGGCGCAGTGGATAAGACACATGTCTTTGGTATGAAAGACCCGGGTTCGAATCCACTGTGAGACACCAATGTGTCCCTGAGCAAGACACTTAACTAGTTGCTCCAGAGGCGTGCGACCTCTGACATATATAGCAATTGTAAGTCACTTTGGATAAAAGTGTCTAAATGATCAAGGACAATTCTGGGATAGAGCAACTAGTAGGAATTAATAAACTAACAATTAAAGGGGTGGTTGATTGCGATTGCACTTTTTTCATTTTAAACAGTGTTTAATGTCGTTGGTGCATTAATAGTATCTGCAAAGTTGCAGCACTGAAAGTTCAATGTAAGCAGAGATATCGTCTTTTAAAAATCAGGAATTTTAATGCCTACATAAACGCCTCGAATGGGACTACAACGGGTTTTATACGTAACTAACCCATACATTTACATCAATCCTCCCTCCGGAATATGCAAAAAAGGGCATGGCCATATTTCTGAGGCTCATCGAAAGTGTGTTATTTTCAGCCAGCTGTCAGGTTCTCTGTGTTCGGGATTCCCACGGACGTTGTAGTACATCAACAATGGATACAATTTATTTTTGATTATGTTCCTGAAAATTACAATCGTAATTTAGCTCTCTGTGCTGCGCATTTTACGAAAGATAGCTTCCAGAATCTCAACGAATTCAATCCCAGATTCAACAAGAAACTGTTATTAAAACTTGAAGCAGTTCCAACTTTAAAACCAGAGGCAGCAGTTGTTGGGCCACAACCTAAAAGTAAGACTTAATCATTTTAAATGTATTTGCATGTATAATGTCAGATGTAATGTTTTAGTTTTATCAAATGCCAGCGCTGGCTTTATAGCCACTTTATAGCCAGCTATTTTGTGTCTACGACAAACGCGTACAAACATTTTGGACCTGAATTTGTATATGTACTAATTTTGTAAATGTATTTTACATGTACATATACTTTATGACGCAATTTTTCGATTTGATCAAGAACGTAAACCAATGCTAATGCTGTAGCCAGTTAGTTCGATGCTATTTTGTGTAAGACAAACATGTATTAAGTTAAAAAAAAAAATATATGTATATATATATATAGGCTATGTAATCACAGCAAACTTCAGCTGTTGTTATCAGTGTACAGGGTGGTTTTAACACAGTTGCCACATGTAGGCTACACCTAAGCCTACTTGTTTTGCCTACATGTACATGTAAGTACATGTACAAGCCTACATGTAAGCCTACATGTAAGAAACGTTTTGTAAGAGCCGTGTTTGGGGAGGTTCTGCTTCACTCTCTTCATCGCCGCTTTCTGGGTCTGATTCTGGCTCAAACTGATACGTTATTGACATGGAACAAGTAATAGATTAATAAGACCAAAGACGGCCTGTTTGATATACCCAAAACTAATCATCTCATGTTTAAACACTATCTACATAAGGGCCAGCAGAAAATTCCCAAAGTACTGGCCAAGCTAGCGTGTATATGAACGCTGAAAAGCTGCTGACAACCTGGATCTTCTAAACAATTTTTTTTGTTTAGAAAGATTTTTTGATCATATTTACTGACACTAAGACTATGCTCTGACAGAACTTTGCCAAATAGACAGGTGAGCATTAAAGTGGGGGCTTCCCCACCCGTTAACCAATCCTTGTGGGCCTCTCACTCTATCGCATCGTAAACATGCTGAGACTGCGTTTGTGGGTGGTTCATGTTCTCTCAAAAGAGCATGACCACATCGTCAATGGCGCCACCAGGGGGTGGCCAGGGGTGGCCATGGCCACCCCTGGCCAACTCCTGGCCACCCCATTGGCCACCCCAATGGCCAGTATTAATTTTTGTAGCATCAGTTATGCATTTTATAAATAAGTCAAAAACATTCTTAAGTAAAAGAAGACGGGTAATTATCTGTCGTGACGTGCTTTTTAAGTGTCATTAAAGTCTACATCATTAAAGTATAAGGAAACTCGTTTTCTCTCGTCTCTCTGCGGCTGTCAATCATTCTCCATTCATATTCAAACAGCAGGCGCGCCTCTTGCATGCACGGTAAAACTCTCTCCAATATGATATGTTCACATTATAAATGCATGTTCTGTAGATAAAAGGCTGTATATTCGCATATTCGTTTGTTGCAGTTTTTAAACGACTCTCAACGATTATCAAATTAAATGACAGAGGAGCCATAATTTATCAATTTGAAACAAGAATATTTTCATACTCCTATGGTGTGTTCAGACCTTTAGATTGAAATAGTGTTGAACATGAAGAATCATGAAAGATTGGTAGAAACCGTTTGTTTTCATACCAAGAGTTCAAAAGATAACATCCATTCATTTTTTTTTTTAGAAAAAAAGGTCTGAAAATGTTTTAAATATAAAGAAAAAAATAATAATAGATTCATCATTTGTGATAAAGCGGCGAGCTATAGCGCACACATGTGATATTTTTATTAGAGGTTAAATTCATTTAAAAATCTGGCAAACTTCCCATACTACTTCTCAATAGGATGTCTACTTCATAAATTGTTTGAAAATTATGGAAATATATGGTTCAGATCACTCAAACCATTTATGGAAATGGAGGCGCCCTTCTATGGGTAGTAATGGAGTCTGTTTGTTAATTTTTTTATATATCAACCTAACCTATATCAATTTGGAAGAGAACTTGTTCAGATTTTTTGCCTTTGATTTTCTTACATTTTTGAGTCCAACATGTTTTGAAAATGTATATTGTATATAAAATATGAACAAATGCATTTTTAAACTATACATTTTCATAAACTCAGACTTCTTTAACTTTTTTTCTGTTTCAATTTCTTAATTTATTTAACTTCTACCAAATATCTTCTTTAAAACAAGACCAATCTTATGTCTGTATTCCAAAGCATAAGTTCGGAAAGGGGGGTGACACTTAAGCGGTTAAAGTGTTATCCATAAACTCTTTCTCTCCCTTTCATTATCATAAACATAATAGAGGCTGACATTTTTTTCGGGAATCCCTTTTTTGGGAAACAAAATCACGGGATTGGGACAGGAGAGAAAAAAATGTCAGCGGGAGTGGGCGGGACCGAGAATCGTAATAAAACTATGATGCCCAACTTTATACACAGATATACAGTTAAACATATTTTGAACTAAATTATATTTGCCACGTCTCTTTATGCTCTTCTGTTTGCTTTGGTGTGGCTGGTAAAGCGAATGACGTGCTCTACACACCCGTACCAGTTGGTGGCTGTAATATGCCAAATCTCATATTGGCCGTGAGACACCCGCATTTGATTGGTTTCACACGCTCACACCCCCGATTTCTCACGCTGAATTGTCAACCTGGCCGGTCAAATGCCTGGAAGATGAGTTTTTTCTATATATCTACCTATATATCTACCTGTTGAGCCACTTTCGATCGAGTAGTTATGCCGCAAATTAGTTACATTCTCCCGAAATCCAGAGCGAGCGTGCACGAGAGACAGAGATTGTGCTTCAAACCGCCTAGTGCTTGTACACACACACAAGGCAGAGAGAGAAAGCGAGCGAGAGTCCTTGCAAGTGTTCGTGTCATCTAAACCACCCAGTTTTCTGTAACTGAAAGATTCTGGTAAACTAAACAAAAAACAAAAAAAAAAGCACAATACAGGAGTGGGAGGGAATAGGAGTCATTCTTCCGAGATTGGGACAGGACCATACCTGTCATGTTTTGGATTTGAAAATAAGGGAAATTTTCTGGCGCCCACCGCGGACAGTCCCACCACCCCAACCAAGCTCAGTATCCCTTACATTTTAAGGTGTTATACCCTAAATGAAAACACACACACACACACACACACACATATATATATCAGGGATGGAAATTAACTTTTTTGGCCGTGGACAGTGGCCGGTGGATTTCAAAATCTAAAGATTTTTTTTGTGGGAGTGGGACGGGACAGGATTTTTTTTTTTTTGAAAATCGGTAGAAAATTGAGCAAGTTATGGTCATTTAAATAGTACAAGTACCATTAACACAATGTTACAAGTGAGCGAGCTGCCTGTGACAAGATGGCCGCCAGGTGTAGACGTCGACCTCCATTGGCCAGCAGCGTGGACGACATATCTAGCCTTTATATAGATATCTATGTTGGAGACCCCTGCTGTAGACACACATCTGTGTTCAAACACCGAATAAATATGAATTTTGCATAATTGGTTCCCTTTAAAATTAAAGTTACAAAAAAAATCTGACTTAAGTAAGAAAAAAATTGCACTTGTTTCTAGAAAAGAGAGAAAAATTTGACAAAGTGTGAGAGACAAAATGTCCAGTGTCCCATGTAGACCGCAACAGTAGAGCTGACTAGCATTGCTACCATCTTTATCTCAGGTGGCACCTTATTTTTGTCCATGAGGGGAGAGAACAGCAGTTGTTCAGTCAGGAAATGGAGAATTTTATAATCCATCTGACATCCTCTGGTGGCCTGTGCCAGCAGAACCTGAGTCAGAGACAAGGCAGCCATTAAAAGCACCACAACAGCAGTCTTCTCATTAGCACCACACTGAGCTGAGGTAGCAGCCAGCTCCATACACAAATTACCAACTGGGTGAGAAGGGAGGGAAAAATGGTGGGGCAATACAATGACATCAGCTGCTGAGGCCATATTTTTATTCAAGACTGTAGTTTACAGCTCAGATAACATCAGGAAAAGGGGATATTTTAATGACTAAAATAAAATCTGTCTAGGTATTGCCCATCTAGTCTGAGGCTCAGGTAGCATGCATACATATCCATCACAGACCTGATGTACACTGCACATAAAAAGAAAAAAAAAGGCGAAATATTGATTTCCCGAAACCCTACTTCCAACAGACATTTACGAACAGCATTGCAAACTTGACCAGTGGTTAAAAGCATAGTTTCTTGTTAGTATGACCAGTGGAAACGAGTGAAGAACAAAGCTTTGTTTACAAAATAACTAATAGGTTAGCAGCCAAATGTTACATTGTGAAAATGGAAACATTTGAATTTGTGATGAATGAGAGAGGTACATGAACTCATAAATTAAGATTAAACCATATGTCGGCCATATGCTGATTTTCCACAAATTGAACAATATTCAACGAGGTAATCCAACTATATGGGCAATAACAATATAAAAATAAATAAATAAATAAATAAATAAATAAATAAATAAATAAATAAATAAATAAATAAATAAATAAATAAATAAATAAATAAATGTATTGTGTTTGTCCACTTTTGAATTGACAAAATAATAATAAAAAAGCCCCCCAAAAAGTAAAGAAAATATAATAAGTTAATTTGTGTACACATACTTTACTTTATGCAACGTTGTTTCAACAGCCATCGATTGTTCCTCTAGAATATATCTACCCTATCTCACGACCAATTCGTACGAATTCGTACGAGTGATTCAAAAGTGGCTAATTCGTATTAATTCATACGACCTCACTCGTACAAATTTGTACGATTTGTCTAAACCCACGTGACGGTTATGTTTAGGGGCGGGGTCAGGGGTAGGTCATTCGTACGAATTCATACGAATTGGCTAATTCGTAAAATATGTACGATTTAGCTAAATCGTACTAATTCGTACGAGTGAGGTCGTACAAATTGTTACGAATTAGCCACCTCGTAAAATTCGTACGAATTCCCGTGAGATCGGGTTGGTTTAATGATTTATATTCACTATTATTTGTTGAGAGGGATTGATTACTTTTTGGCTTTTTTCTAAACACAATATGTCCCTCTTTTGCAAACTTTCATCAAAATACTAGACTTTCCTTTTTGGCAGACATCACCACTATATATTTTCCATCCACCTGTAATATAGAGACAATCTTTCTGAAATAAATTTTGATGGAATAACTTTTTATTACTATAAAAATAATTACTAGAATTATGAATTATTGGTTTCAAACTGACTATAAAAGTACAAGTTTTAAGTACAAAATATACCCAATCTTCTCAAAAATGTCCATAAAGAAAGGCTTTACAAGATATGCAAACATACAGCACTAAAATATGGCCATGTGGCATTTGGGTAGGGAATTACACGGGTGAGAACACAAACAATCACTCTCTCATTGCCGTGTGGAAGCAGACTCTTTAGAAATAGTAGAAGCATAAAGGTTTTGGAGAAAACATTATTGTTCTCTGAGCTGAATGAGATGAATCCACCGAAGCATGGAGATTTTATTTTCCATTTACTCCCCCAGAGAGCGTCAACAATGACCTAAAAATTTATGAAAAACATTTTAGCGCACAACGATGACTAACAACGGCCTCTAGAGTGGAAGGCACATCATGATGATCTGCGGTGCAGGAAATTGGGAAGAAATACTGTTTATTTATCAACAGGATATGGCTCTTTATCAACACATAAATGAAGAAAACAATACAAACCAGCCAAAAGAACCAATATGAACACATATATAAAACTTGTAAGTTATATAACTTTCTAAACTTCTGAAATGGTCAGAATAAAGCCGTCATTTACGAGCCATCTCTACAGCCACACCTGTTTGGCTGAGCAAGGACATTTCCACACAAATACTGAGGAAGAAAGACTCTAGCCCCTCTGTTTTTCTTTTTTTTTTTCACACTAAACCCTGACTGAATTTTCACTGCAAATTGACTGTTTCTGTCCATGCCAGCATTCACAAGGAAACATTTCTTGGTTCAGAGTTCAAATTCATCATAGCTGATGAGTAACCTCTGCCAGGACAAGACAGTAAATCTTTTAAGCTAACAGTTCTCATTCAAACAGAGAGATAGCATCAAACATCACCAAATACAAAACAAAAGAGGCAAACCTAAATGTGACATTTATAATGGGTTTATGTAAATATTGTTCTAAATTAACTTACTTTTTTAAAAAAATTACAACTTTTTAATGCTCTGTAATTGTTCATAAATGATAACACTTATATTGTTTATTTGCATGCTCTTCACTACTCGATTCACAATTATGCAAGTCAGGTAACAGTGAAAACATGTCCAAAAAAGTACTGAATGCATCAGGCAAAATCAACGCAATTATCCATGTTGCAGGTGGGTTCTGAGTGCTAGGTTGTGATGGATTCAGAAGGCTACCAAAACCTCGCAAAAGTACCAGCACTGTGATTTAGGCATCTAACTCAACTTTAAAATACAGAAAGTGCTCTTTTAAAGCTGGTTAAACTGAATTGCAGGTGGTCCATAATTACTGTACAATCTTAGAAGAAAAGGTTCTATATAGAACCTTAAAAGGTTCTAAAGCGCTACATATTTGGAACCCCTAAAATGCAGTGCATGAGTATGATCACACATTTCAAGATATGGGGGTTAAAAAATTTAATTAATCAAAAAAAAAAAAATCAGCATGATTAAAATGTGATATTAAGTTACTACAACAGTTTAATAAACAATAATTTAATTACAACTACAAAATGTTGCAAAACAATGTAATATATGAATGAATAATAGCCTTTAAAGAGCCTTTGTGCCAAAAGTGTTCTTTCTTGTCATTATTGAACCTTTTTTAGCATTAAATGTCCTTTGGAGTTGAGTGAAGAACCCTATGCTACATATATAAAACTCTTTTTTCTATGCACTTTTTTGTGTTGTACTTTTTATTAATTGACCTAATTTTTAATTCTAAAGAATTTAAAGTAAAATATCTTGAATCATGCTGTGATGGACTGGCCATCCATCTAAGGTGTTTTCCAGCCTATGGCCCAAGATAATTGGATAAGCTCCAACATCATCATACCCTACAGAGGACAAGCGATTTGAAGAATGGATGGTAGAAAATGTTCCTCTGGCAATAGGCGAGGCTTCATTCCAATGAGAGGCAACTCATAATTCGAAATTCTTTTATAAGCCACTTGAAAGTTGAAAGCACAGTCATTGGATAGATATGAACATAAATGAGACATCTCAGACAGATGGTGCTTCTATTCTCCTCGAGAGAAGGAAAGATGTCACATTGTGGAGTTTCCACCCGCTGGCTTACTGTGCCAAACATCCCCCACATTCATCTCATCTAACTCTGGGCTTCGACCAACTGCTTTATTTCGGTCTAGGTGGTAACAGCACATGATGATTCCTCGGTTTAAGCGATGCTATTGTCAGAGTGATTCCTGTAGCTCGGAGAATGCAAGTTTACTGACTCTGAATAGAAAGAACAGTCTGACTTCTGTGCATGAAGTATGTTGCATACCAAAAAAAATAAAAAATAAGGTCAGACTGAGCATTCATGAACTCTGTAGATTGTAATCGTAATTGTACTATTTACTGTGAATTGAATAAATCAACATCGAATGTGACATTGAATTAATAGACCAATAAGAATGTGCAGAACCTTTGCTATAGCATCAACAGGTGTGACCATTAAATATGGCCTTATCAATTGTTCAATATGTAAGCATAATGTTAAAAGCACTATACAAATAAACATGACTTGATTAGAGTAGACTAGACACTGTTAAATACAGACAAAGGCATATCTTTCCTGTGCATTTTGATTCTTTTCCAAAAAAAAAAAAAAAAAAAAACAGGTTTATTGGCAAATTATACCATGGTCTGGGTGAATACTCGATTCTGATTGGCTGCAGGGTGTCCGTTAAAAAGTGATAGAGGACACCTAGTAAAGTAGTTCTGGTGAAAATGCCTGTTTACCATTCGAAATTAATAAATAAATGCGCTTCCTACAACGGCTGTGAGTAACCATAGCAACAGGCAGTCACATGCTCTATCATCTAACGTATATTATAGCCTAATACAACAATGAGCGACTTCGTTATTTCTTTTAACATTTATGGAGAATAGCAACTTTGACGACTGGTATGCTGCTGAAGAAAGAAAAAATGTAAATAAAACGGAGAAAATTACACCGCTGCTGCTCTGCTCCATTGAACTCTATTGGTAACGACGTAACTTGCGACCGCATAGCTGCTAGTTGGATAACGATGCTTTCGGGAAACGCACCCCTGAATGAGACCCTGCGGGAGTTTTACGCAGCTGTCCAGACAACCAAGGCAGGAGAAGGCTGAACGTTACAGCGTTTCAAGCCTAAGGAGCCTGAGGCAAATGACCCTCTCTTTGATCTGATTAATTTATTGCCCTCTATAACGTTAAGTGCAAATCGCTGGAGCTCAGAGCTAATTGTTTTTTTATTGTTGTTTGATTAATTGTTTTATGTGTAATAAAAAAAAAAAAACTATGCCTACCTTTGTGTTTCATGAAAAAAAAAATGCATTTGTGAACCTGAAGGGATACGAGCTAAGCGGACTATAAATATCTCCGGTTGCTAGATAAACAGTCAGTCAAGTTATTATTTGTAAAAACTAGATTTAGCCAAATTAAAATATAAACTAATGTTTTAAAAATGTTTTATTTGGCAAGTGACCATGGTATAAGCGGGTTAATGCCCTCCGAGGTGTCCATTGTCAGGTTTTAATTGACACTTCGGCGGAGGCAACCGTCCTCCGCTGCGCGTCGGCCGGTTTACGCCTCGCCGTCGTCCATTAAAACCTGACAATGGACACCTCGTCGGGCATTAACCCTTACATGTACTGACTTTCAGCTGTTTGCAATGAACAAATCAAACAACAGCAATTGAAATAGGTCAACATGACAAATGTATCAAGTGGTTTCCCTAAATTTAATTAAAAAAGCAACTTGTAATGACTTCTGCAGTCTCATAATTTTTCACCCCCCCTGAATAGAATCCATTACAACAGCACAAATCTGCAAAACAGGTGTTGTATCACGCAACTAATCAAGGTCTTCAATTGGTGCACGTCACATCCGATGGATTTCGCAGAAAATCCAACCCGGACACTTCACATAGAAATAGGAATACTGGCCTTCAGAGATAATAGCAAAACCCAACAAATGGATCATTGTAATATGCGATTACAATCCCTTTACACACAGGCAATTTAAAAAAAAGGATTCATTTTAGAAGAAAAGTTACATATAGCACCTTTAAATCAATATATTGTCTTATCTGAATGAGTAGCCAGGACGAATTTCACAGTTTGCAAGCAAATATTCTAGGCTATGTGATTCAAAAGTCTTGTGAAGAAATAATTAGTATGGGTTTCATGACCTTATGTTTTTTTTAGTTTTTTCGCAAAACATGCATAAGTGTCATTATCTCAAAACTTTTACATACATCCTTCTGACATATTACTGTAGCAGAGTTTGTGCTGAGTACAGTGTAATGTCATGCCATGAAAATGTCACAAGTATCAGAAAAAAGCACAAATGTCAGAGCATGTCAGAACACCTCCAGCGCCCATGAAAACACCTCAGACCCCAGAGGGTTAAAGGAAGAGTGGTTCCCTATTATTCAGTCACATTCAACATTATGTCAGAACTGAACTGACGAATTGGAATCTAGACTGAAAGCCCATTCACCTTCGGGTGAAAACTAAATGAGCCAATGCACATTGGCGTGCAATATTTGCATCATCCACCTAGGGCTGGGCGATATATCGAATATGTACGATGTATCGTTATATTTTTTGAAACGATATGGAATGAGGCAATACCGTTTATATCGATACAGTAGTTTGATATGAGCACATCTGAAAAATAGCGGAGGTTGCAGTGTGAGCTGCTGCAGTGAAAGTAGCTAGGCTACGTAGTACAATTTGTCCTAAACATGACACAAGCTTATATTAATTGCGTCAAAATCACTTTGATATAGTTAACAAGTTTAAGGCAGCTTGCCGCCCTGTCAAATGCTCTGACAGACACTGTTGCTGACTGACAGATATACTTGCGCTGTTTAATGCGTTTGAGATGTGGTGCTTTCCTCAGTGCTCAACTTACATTTCACATATTCTCCATCTGTAAATGTTAGAAAGTAAAGCAAATATGTCCATTTCACAACAAATATGTCCATGTCAGAAGAGGACGAGCTTCTGCAAGTGAATCTCCGCTAAAATTCATGCTTCCTTGAACGAGCGCCGGCGCGCGCATGCGCGTGAATAGTACTACGTAGTACGCAATAATTCTGACTAAAATAAACATATTGCTAAAATATTTGTTGTTGGAGAAAATAAATGTGCCATATGTGGAATTTTAAACCTACAAGTATATATTTTTAATGAAAGTGAAAGTGATTATAATGGGGTAATCAAATGCAGGCTAATATAATTAGTTTGTGCTTTTGTTTTTGTTTTTATTTTCATTTTTAGTTTAGCTTTTAGTCAATATAAAAACAAAAGCTTTTTGCACATAATATATTGCATAGCCTATATTATATTTGTTTCCATATCCTTCAATATCAACATTGTTTGTAGGATATCATTGGGTCGAATGTGAATATACTATATATATATATATATATATATATATATATATATATATATTTTTTAATATAAAGATTTTCTTTATCTAAATAGAAAACGTAGAAAGTACCGAGATATATATCGTATATCGCCATTTGACCAAAAAATATCGAGATATGATTTTTTGGCCATATCGCCCAGCCCTACATCCACCTCACCCCGTAAAGCGGGTATATTAAGAAGTTTGTGATGTGCCTTAATCCCCCCACTTTAATCCCCCTCTTCTATTGGCAGCAGTGTTCGAAGACACAATGCCTTCTCACGCACCCCCTGCCCAACCGTGGAGCCAGGTAAGTGTTGTACCGCACACTCAGACCCTTTACTCTGTGACTGTAGTCAAGTCCACCTATATCCAGTCCAAGACAAGGACTATTGAGACTGAGTCAAGAACGAGTACAAAGAGGTTTGAGTCCCAACTGAGACTGTCAAGACAGAGACAGAAAAAAAAAGAATCCTCTTCAAGACCACGTACCTAACTATCTATTCTAAGATAATCATTTTGCATTATTATTTGTAATGATCAAAAAATTGTATGCATACTAGCTGCCTGGTTGTTTTTAAACTCACTACAGGTTTAGTATAGAATATTTAAATTAGTGCTGTCAATCGATTAAAAAAAAACTTGATTAATCACATTTTATATGTGGTTATGCACAATTAATCACAACAACAAAAATGTGTATACATTTTTAATATATGCTATAATGTACTAATTTCACATTTAATCAAATGAATGTAGAAACAACATAAAGACAGTTTATATATTAATTACTTGTTTAATGGCATCTTTTTTTTTATGAATGAAGGCCAGTATTACTGATATTAATACAGCTACTGATGTTTCAAGGAATTAGCTTTTTGCCATTTGATGGCTATGTTATCGATCTCTCAAGAGAATAGGAGATTTACAGGCCTTGTCGCTCCCTTCTGTCTAGAATTCAGACAGAAGGGGGAGTAGAAGTTATTCTTTATCCAAGACCTGGGTATAAGTGCCCACTAACGTACCGTATTTTCCGGACTATAAGTCGCATTTTTTTCATACCTTGGCTGGTCCTGCGACTTATAGTCAGGTGCGACTTATATATCAAAATTTCCAAGATTTACTCGTCACAGGATCGCTGATGGCCCTAGATTATTATTTGCGAGTTTTTGATGTATTTGTGGTATGACGTGAATGCATCATTTGCCGAAATTGGGGGGTGACATTACCGTCTACTAGGGCTGCACGATTAATCGAAAAAAAATCATGATCTCGATTCAAACATAAATGCGATCTCCTTTCTTAATGATGGCGATTCACTTCCGTGTATTTCCCTGCATTCAGATCATGCTGCATTTACGCGTTATATTGGTCACACTCACACAAAAACAAAAAAATAATTCACAAATCAATCATGCGGACGTTTCATCAGGGAATGTCTAAATTAAAGTTGTTGCACGTGAGCAGCGCATATTTTTTTGGGCTTGCATGTTAATCAAAGTATTCACCGGGCGCAGGGGCAGCGCGTGAGCAGCAGTGAAACGCGCGCTCAATTAAAGTGAAAGCACACTTTTGAGGGACAAAATTAATGATTTCACTCAAAAAGTAGTTTCACACAATGTCTAGTCAGTTTTAACAAGAACTGAAGTACCTTAAAACTTATATAAAAATAATAGCCGAGTCCCATAGACGCCTGTATCTTTTACACGCCTGTGTGGCTGCAGGTTTGGGTAAATAAAAGCTCGTCTCAAATAGGCGCGGGTCTGTTTTTTAATTTCGGTTTGTTAATCTTCTAAAACCGTCAGATCGTCTGCTTTTTGGAGGCCGCTATAGCACATATTAGTCCCGCCAAAGCCTAGTTTGATCGGCGAGTGATGATGTAGAATAGAAACTGCTGCGCTTGAAAGGGCGGAGAGAGAGAGAGAGAGGTTTTCAAACAACACGAAAGTTTGGAAAACCGCAGTTTCACATAGAGCATTTTGGAGAGTTTTAGATATGAAGACTCAAATATTTATAGAAGATTTAGGCTACCCATTTAAGCTTGTTTGTAATTATTCAGTTTGGGTGAAAGTGTGATGTCTGATTATAAAAAAAAGCTATAGTAAACTAGCCAGAAAATATTAAATATAGCCTACACTTACTTTTAGTTCATGACTAATACACAGACAGCTATATAGGCTAGCCCCAAAGAACCAGCTTAAACAATTTAGATTTTTTTTTGTTACTGCACTTTATTAGACTGTCTTGTGGTTTTTTTTTTTTACTTGAGTGCAATACATTTTGGATGGAAAAAAAAAGAGAATCGTGTAAGAGAATCGAGATCTCAATTCCCATGGAGAAAAATCGTGATTCACATTTTAGCAAGAATCGTGCAGCCCTACCGTCTACAGCCACGAGAGAGCGCTCTATGCGCTCTAGACTACAGCTACGGTAGTTTTACCGCTGAAAAAATTAACTGAAAACAACTGATATTAACTGAAATATTAGACTGAACGCAACCGAAACCGAAACCATCCTGTCGGGATTCAGAAAGGCTGGAATAACCGGAACTGATGCCGAGTCTGACGACAGCCCCGCAGAGGAGGAGACGGCGCTTCATGTTTCTACAGAAATAGCGGAGTTGTTCAGAAGCGACACGGAGGATGAAGAATTCAACGGGTTCAGTGATGTGGAATAAGATCGCGGGAGCTTGGTGAAATTGCTTTACCGATAACTGTTGGACTCACTGTCTTGTTATGTTATTTTATTTGATCCTATTCAGCCTCTCAGGTATGTTCTTTATGCTATTGTGTAGCTAACTGTTGATGTTTTACGTTAACAACATACCGGACACATATTCAGCCTGTTGTTCTTTGTGCTATTGTGTGTAGCTGAATAACTTAAATGCCTTCTGTTTTAATGAATTAAAGTCTGTTTAAATAACTTTTTCCTGGTCTTGGATTTTGTTAAATAAATTTCTAAATACATGCGACTTATAGTCCAGTGCGACTTATATTTGTTTTTTTCCTCATCATGACGCATTTTTGGGCTGATGCGACTTATACTCCGGAGCGACTTATAGTCCGGAAAATACGGTAGCCTGGCCAGTAGTCCATCATGCCTTGTTTCCTCCCCAAGTGTTGGTGGAACAAGAGAAGCTCAGGTTGCTTTACCCGGTCAGGGCCCTTGAGATTTATGTCAGGAAGACATCCCAGTGTAGAAAATATGACCAGCTTTTTGTATACCTCAGGCCCCTGGGGTATGAAGGGCTGCCCGGCTACTAAACAGACTGTAAGCAGGTGGATGGTTGAGGCTAGCTCTATGGCTCATGAGGTGAGCGGGCTGCCCTCACCTCTGTTGGTTAGAGCTCATTCCATCCAAAGCTTGGCATCATGTGACTTCAGGAGCGATTGATTGTTACCCTTAGCTGAAGCTGAAGGGATTCCCCTGTCATTGACGCAGCGCCTCATTCCCTTCTCAGGGAGCCATGGTTAAATGGGTAACCGGAGACATTTTATGGCCTTATATGGCCTTTAGAGGCCATATGATGCCATAAATTTCTTGTTTTCCTTTTTCTTTAGTGTGTTATGTAGCTGTTAGTGCATGTATAAGGTCTGCGGAGTTCTTTATAAAATTTAAGGCTCAGCCACACTTACCTAAAACGCTTCGTTCAAACACTTCGTTCAAATCTACATCAGTATGTGGAGGCAGAGTTTCATAACACCGTCCAAATGTATACGTAAAGAAAGAAGGCGTAACTTTTATTCTCGCTGTATTGTTGCCACCATGTTGTGGAAATGCTCTATTTTTCGTTGCAAAAGCCAATCTACTGTTTGACCTTCCAAAAGAGGACACAATTAAAAAACAATGGGGCAAATCTTTGAAGTACATTTTGGTGCTTCTGACTCAGCCTGTAAGTATGTTTAAAAATTGTATGAATTTGCTGCTAACTATTACTAACAATATACAGTAGCACTTGTTTTTATGTCGGCAAATCAATGACAATAATAACCGAGCACACAACTGATGCGCATGGTTTCCGCGAGAGGATGGAAACAGGAACTCGCAAGCTCATTCAAAAACCGCGTACCCAAATCTCCACATCTCCTCTGTACGCAATACAAGCCATCACGCATCGCATGATCATTACACATTACACGCTCTCGCGCTTGATCTGCTCTCCCCTGCTGCTTTTGCTCACTCGAAAAGTTCTGAAATAGTAAAATGCTTTCAAGAATACCACACATCTTTTTCCAGCACTTCAAAACTCAAATATTATGTTTTAACAAATATCATATAATACGTACCGTAAAACTTCAAGTAATAGCTGAGTCCCAAATAGAAGCCTGTCTCTTTTACGCGCCTGGTGTGGCTGCAGGTTTGGGCAAATAAAGGCCGGTCTCAAATAGAGGTCGGGTCTGGTTTTTAGTTTCGGGTTGTATTTAATCTTAAAAAAACACAGATCCGTCAGATCGTCTGCTTTTTGGTGGCTGCCAAGGCAACATTTTGTCCCACCAAAGCCTTTTTTGATCGGTGAGTGATGTAGAATTGAATGACTGCTGCGCTTGACAGGGCGCATAATGAACGAGCAGAGAGAGCACTCTCAAGTTTTCAATCCAACACGAGTGCTGTCTTTCTCTCTCTCCCTCGCTTATATTAATCAAAATCAATTGACACGATATTGACACAATAGTAAAAGTTCGGAAGAAAGCAGTTTCACATGGAGCATTTGGCATTTTTAGAGAACAGAGACTCTAAGCCTACACTCAATAGAGTGCCGAAGTGATGACGTCACTTTGTAGGACAACTCGGAAGCATAAATTTCTTGTTTTCCTTTTTCTTTAGTGTGTTATGTAGCTGTTAGTGCATGTATAAGGTCTGCGGAGTTCTTTATAAAATTTAAGGCTCAGCCACACTTACCTAAAATGCTTCGTTCAAACACTTCGTTCAAATCTACATCAGTATGTGGAGGCAGGGTTTCATAACACCGTCCAAATGTATACGTAAAGAAAGAAGGCGTAACTTTTATTCTCGCTGTATTGTTGCCACCATGTTGTGGAAATGCTGTATTTTTCGTTGCAAAAGCCAATCTCTTGTTTGACCTTCCAAAAGAGGACACAATTAAAAAACAGTGGGGCAAATCTTTGAAGTAGATTTTGGTGCTTCTGACTCAGCCTGTAAGTATGTTTAAAAATTGTATGAATTTGCTGCTAACTATTACTAACAATATACAGTAGCACTTGTTTTTATGTCGGCAAATCAATGACAATAATAACCGAGCACACAACTGATGCGCATGGTTTCCGCGAGAGGATGGAAACAGGAACTCGCAAGCTCATTCAAAAACCGCGTACCCAAATCTCCACATCTCCTCTGTACGCAATACAAGCCATCACGCATCGCATGATCATTACACATTACACGCTCTCGCGCTTGATCTGCTCTCCCCTGCTGCTTTTGCTCACTCGAACAGTTCTGAAATAGTAAAATGCTTTCAAGAATACCACACATCTTTTTCCAGCACTTCAAAACTCAAATATTATGTTTTAACAAATATCATATAATACGTACCGTAAAACTTCAAGTAATAGCTGAGTCCCAAATAGAAGCCTGTCTCTTTTACGCGCCTGGTGTGGCTGCAGGTTTGGGCAAATAAAGGCCGGTCTCAAATAGAGGTCGGGTCTGGTTTTTAGTTTCGGGTTGTATTTAATCTTAAAAAAACACAGATCCGTCAGATCGTCTGCTTTTTGGTGGCTGCCAAGGCAACATTTTGTCCCACCAAAGCCTTTTTTGATCGGTGAGTGATGTAGAATTGAATGACTGCTGCGCTTGACAGGGCGCATAATGAACGAGCAGAGAGAGCACTCTCAAGTTTTCAATCCAACACGAGTGCTGTCTTTCTCTCTCTCCCTCGCTTATATTAATCAAAATCAATTGACACGATATTGACACAATAGTAAAAGTTCGGAAGAAAGCAGTTTCACATGGAGCATTTGGCATTTTTAGAGAACAGAGACTCTAAGCCTACACTCAATAGAGTGCCGAAGTGATGACGTCACTTTGTAGGACAACTCGGAAGCATAAATTTCTTGTTTTCCTTTTTCTTTAGTGTGTTATGTAGCTGTTAGTGCATGTATAAGGTCTGCGGAGTTCTTTATAAAATTTAAGGCTCAGCCACACTTACCTAAAATGCTTCGTTCAAACACTTCGTTCAAATCTACATCAGTATGTGGAGGCAGGGTTTCATAACACCGTCCAAATGTATACGTAAAGAAAGAAGGCGTAACTTTTATTCTCGCTGTATTGTTGCCACCATGTTGTGGAAATGCTGTATTTTTCGTTGCAAAAGCCAATCTCTTGTTTGACCTTCCAAAAGAGGACACAATTAAAAAACAGTGGGGCAAATCTTTGAAGTAGATTTTGGTGCTTCTGACTCAGCCTGTAAGTATGTTTAAAAATTGTATGAATTTGCTGCTAACCATTACTAACAATATACAGTAGCACTTGTTTTTATGTCGGCAAATCAATGAAAATAATAACCGAGCACACAACTGATGCGCATGGTTTCCGCGAGAGGATGGAAACAGGAACTCGCAAGCTCATTCAAAAACCGCGTACCCAAATCTCCACATCAGAGACTCTAAGCCTACACTCAATAGAGTGCCGAAGTGATGACGTCACTTTGTAGGACAACTCGGAAGCTAGCGACGCATGGGTTCGAAAAGCGAAAAGCAATGCATTTTGCCCATAGACTTTTGGAAAATCGCAAAAAATAAGATCGGTGTTTCACAAAGGGTTGTGACCCTTACCAACGCATTCTCACCCCAAGGCGTCACCTTTGACCATGCTTCAATATTTGACGTTTTAGGCGCCCTTTAGCGTCACTTACATGGCGCGATCCTACGGCGTCATCTAACTGACGCTAAAGGAAAGCGTCAGTTAGAGGACGCGGTTAGGTTTAGGTGTGGGGTGGGGGTAGGGTACACGCGATCTTAGGGCGTCATCTAACTGACGCTAAAGGGCGCCTAAAGCGTCAGATATTGAAGCATGTCCAAATGCTTCCCAAGGCGTCAGCTAGTTGATGCCTTGGGAGTGAGAATGGGCTGCCCTTACATGTTTTGTCTAGCAAGATAATCTTTACAAGTTAATACAAAATTTATACATTTTGAAGCCTATATAAAGATTTTAAAAAACACAATCAGACACAATAAAGTTTAAAAAAAACACAAGCAGGTTATAACTGTGTGTTCTATGTCATAGATGTGAAAATATTTAGAGGCTCTGTTCACCACAGACCTTATTTCAGGCGATTTAGCAAAAACCCATTCAAAAATCCCATAGATTTTAGAGCGAGGGAACCGTAAAGGCCAATTTATACTTCTGCGTAGGGTGCGCGCAGTAGGTACGGCGTAGCATACGTACAGACGCGTCCCATTCCGCGTACCCTTCGCCGTCGCCTGACGCGCACCTCCTCAAAAATGTAACTACACGTCGCGACGACGCGGACCGCAAGATCGGTGATTGGTCGGCTTGGTAGCATCGCATTTCCTCCTACGCATTTCCGCACATACCTTCTCACGCATTTCCATCACTGTCTATGATTTCCACACGTACCATCTCCTCCGACGTCTTCTCTCATTTCTGCCTTTCAGTTTTAGTAATTTCACTAAAGTGAACTGTTTTTCCACCTCAATAAGCTCCAACTCCAACATGATTCACTCTCTTTCAATCGCTATTGCTTGTAGTACCCTAGCCGCGAGGAATCTAAACACAGTGGAACATTAAAACTCTCCGCCGCCAACTAGCGTTTCGGAGCAGTACTGCAGAGCAACAAGACCTGAACGCAGAAGTATAAATGCTCATAACGGCGTTGGCTACGCACGTAGGCGACGCCGTTATGAGCATTTATACTTCTGCGTTCAGGTCTTGTTGCACATTACGGCGTACCCTCGACGCAGAAGTATAAATTGGCCTTAATGCTAAAATGCTAACTCACTTCCGCGTTTTGGCCTACAGAGTGACGTCGTAACTTCGGCACTCTATTAAAACATATCAACACTAAATTATAAAGGCCATGTCTCAAATACAAGCCGGTGCAGTTCGATGATTTGGGAAAATAAAAGCCCAGGCTAGTATTTGAAGTTTTACAGTATTATTTGCTCATCCTTCAAAGATTACCCCCATTTATAAAAAAAATTAAAAAAATAAGTTTCAGCATGTAGGAAAACTCACATTTATTTAAAAATACTTTTTCTTTTAATAAATAGGAAATTTCCCTGGCATTTCTTTTTGCTGTATCGAAAACGTACCGAGCCATAACACCACTATATCGTATCAACCCAAACCATGAATTTTGTGAACCGTTGCACCCCTAATTATAATGTATATGAAACCGATATTCAATAGTGCCTCAGATGTGGAACCCACTGTTACTATAAACTGTGATTTTATTTGATGCGATCTGAAATAACCTGTGCAAGTGTAAATGTCAGAGTGAACTTACAGTACCTTTCAGTCACTGGCAAAACATGTTTCAGCCAAGACCCATATCACAACATGGATCTCTCCAGCCTTCAGTAGGATTTGTTTGCTATCTGGACCGTAAAAACCCAAGGAGAATAACTATCAGTCCAACCAACTGTAAATAGTCCTGCTTATAACATACTCAAGAGCCAATGCAACACACAGCCATTTGGCTCACATAACATATCTACTGGAGAGCTGCCACACAGTGATACAGTACCTCCTCCGGGGTTTCCATCACTTGCTCAGATGAACTGAAGTATCTTTGGTGCACTGACTTGAAGACTTAATTATCAAAGTGACATTTCCAACCATATTAGCCAATGCCATTTGGATGCCTGAAATGCATTGGTCTAAAGGGACAATGCAATTTTACTTCTTTCAGTCCAGTTGAATGTGTTAGCAAAAAGCTTTTAGAACAAATAATGGTGCCTTCCAATTCTCAGTGAGCCAAAAGCAACAGTGGGTTGGGGACTCTTGACCATATAAGTAGTAATCTGCTTTGGTGAAACTCATTTAGTGTCAAAAAACAAACAGTAACACTTTAGTTTAGGACCCAATTCACACTATTTGCTTATTAGCAAGCATATTACTAGGATATTGGCTGTTTATTAGTACATATAAAGCACACGTTTATGCCTTATTCTGCATGACCATATTATACATCGCTTAGTTTGGTAGTTGTTAAAGTTTAGTTATTGGGTAGGACTATTAAAAATAAGTAAATAGGATTTTGAGGCAAAAGTCATTATTAATAGAGTGAAAATTAGCCCTTAATATAAAGTGTGATAATACAAATAATAAAATATATTATCATTATTATTTTATAATTATATTATTTATTTTATTATTAAATGCAACACAGCCAGATCAATCCTATTTTAAATAAGAAAAGAATCACTCTGGCGATGTTATAACTGTTGCTTGCTAATGATTAGCTTCACTGATGTATTACATAAAAAAATCACTATTAAACTGTTATATTATACTATTGTACCTGCACTACTGTAGTAAGACAGATGGCAAATGGGAGTGTAAGAGACATGATTATTGAAACAGAACTAAGTTTAATCATATCCTTCATCCTCTTATCTTCTATCTTTTCCATGCCAATTCTCAGCTGATTTTGCAAATGGAAATGCATTGTGCATACCGAGATCCAAACATCTGAGCCTTTCACAAACCTCCAAAAGCATCTGCACGCTCTACTGAACTTAGAGAATAGGCAGCAAGCTTGTCAATTGCAAATGTCTTTTCTCAATGCTCCCCACAAAACAACCTCAACAGCAGGTAATTATGATGCTCCAGTGGAGAACTAATGTAATGATCAACCTGATCCATTTCAGCTCTGTATTATCCTCGTATTTCCATAAACAACTTAGTATATCTTATTATCATTCTTATCAAAGTTCTTCAATGACAAGCAGGACAATCCTCACCCAGCTAACATATGATTAAACCATTATGTGTTGGCAGCTTTGGTTTTGCAATTTGAGCTTGTCTAAAAAATACATGGGCCATTTTGAAGTTGTGTAAAGACATTGATTCTAAAAAGCTAGCCAGGCAGAATTTACAACACAATACAACCATGGGTGAACATTAAGATCACATTATTCTTTTAAGATATACTGCACAATCCTAAAACACAAAAGATTACTTTGCACCCTTACCTTTTGACGGATCTCCTCCTCCATCTTGACCGGTGAGCCCAGTTCAGCTACCTGTTTGACCCCATCACTGGCATAACCTCCATACTCCCACAATATATAGTTCTTTGAATGGGAAGCTCCAATGAGGGCCGACCAGTGATTGGCTCTCCCTGTTAAGATACAAATGTCCAAATGTCTTAAAATAATGCAAAATAAAAGGCATAGTTCACCCAAAAAAATAAAAAATAAAATTCTGTCATTAATTACCAGTGGTAATTAATGACAGAATTTTATTTTTTATTTTTTTAAAAATATTTTTTTTTATTTTTTTTGTCGTTCCAAACCTGTAAGACATTTGTTCATCTTCTGAACACAAATAGATATCTTTTTGATGAAATCTGAGAGCTTTCTGCCCCTCTATTTACAGTTCCAGTTACCTTTTTACGTATAGAGAGCCTAAGTCCCGCCCCTCCGCTTCCGGCTCATGGGACCTTATTTCGGAAAAAATGTGAATGGTAGTCAATGGCGAGAGACAACTTATCTTTTTATTCCGTCTGAACTGTGCCCTCAATTACACATATGTTTGTCAATTTAAAAGATAATTCTGAAAGTCAAAAACGTCGCAGTTTGTCATAAAACAGAAGAGTAACATTTAGTTTTATGTGTGTGACGATCACCAGTTGGAGTGCCCCAGAGAATCACCAGAGGGCACTCCACATCAGAACTGATCACTCCCACCAGAACTCCGTTTCCCATAATGCCTCATCCCTGTGACTGACACACACCTGCACCTCATCAGACTCTCCATATAAGCCACATTCTAACATGAACTCAGTGCGAAGTATTACATTGCCACTGCCTGTAATTTCTGAGCGTGTTATCCTGTTTCTGGTTTCTCTGGTTTTGATCCTGGTTTGTTTCCTGACTTCTGCCTGTTTGCTGCCTGCCCTGATCTTCTGCCTGTTAACTGACGACTCTCTGTGCTCACTCTCTGGATACCCTGTTTTGCCGCTCTCTGACCCTTGCCTGTTCAACTACTCTCTATTAAAGCTGCACATGGATCCTATCACGTCTCCAGCTTCGTAACAATGTGAAAATCACTCTATGAACTACATCTCCCGGGAAGCGAAACAACGAGTGAGATCCGCTGCTCGTGTGTGCAGTATGGTACAAAACACTCAGGTATGACGGCGTAACATTACGATTATAACGTAAGACTATAGAAACAATGACAGACGATAGCCTCAGTAAAGTTAGCCTCATTCATTGAAAGAAAATTTGCGCCTTTGGGGTTTGTAGTCTTTGTAATTACCTATTTTCACAGTCTTATACCTCAACGGTTTTACATCAAACTGTGACTTTCTTTACTTTAAAATGTATATTTTAAATTGAAAAACATAATATGTGTAATTCAGGGCACAATTCAAACGAGATCAAAATATTTGTTGTCTCTCGCCACTGACTACCATTGAATATTTTTCCGAAATAAGCTCCCATGGTGGTCGACCAAAAGGGGAGGGACTTAGGCTCTCTATTTCCGAAGGAGGGACTTCATAGAACAAGGAAGTCATCGAACCGTATTTTGGACAGTGAAAACAGCGGTATACAGAGAAGTAAATTGTATGAAAAATACTGTGTTTTTTTACACGCAAAAGATGAACACATGTTATATTGCACACTACTGTAAGCACAATCAAAGCTTCAAAAAACATGAAGAACGGGACCTTTAAAATGTTCATAAAGAGATCGTAAAACGAATCCGAATTGAGTGGTTTAGTCAAAATTTTATGAAAGAATGGTTACGGGTTTGGAATGACATAAGGGCGAGAAATTAATGACAGATTTATAATTTTGGGTGAACCAACACTTTAAATAATTACTTACTAAAACCAACCTTGTTTTTCCTGATCATTAGTTGCATTTATACGTTTCCCAGATGGTTTTATGCATAGCACATTGAGGATACACATTTATTGTTGTGTTCGCTGAGAACCAAATCTTTGGCAGTCAATATTTGGAGTCAATATTTTCTTTGTTTTATTTGCATATTATTGAACAAAGCTTATCACTGGTCCACAGTATGAGAAAATCAATATATACATATATTCATGTTGTTTTCAAGACCTTGGAGCACTGATAGTAAATAAGGAGAAACAATTGGAAGTGGAATCTGGAAAAAATCCAAGACAGAATAAAACTCAAGTTGCATGTACCAAACTGCCACTAAGCAAGGCTGTGCTACAGTAAACATACAAGTTGTTATTTTATTTTTTTTTGCATTTTACATAAAACTACAACCATTAAAATACTCCATTGTGCAGGATCAGTGTGAAGCTTTAGATTAGAGGATATTTGTGTGCTCTGTACAACTATTTCACTATGGATTCCAAAAATGTCATATAAATGGTTTCCACCTCCCACAAAATGTGGTTCTCCCCGAGGGAACGGTCAAAAACTACTAGAATAGCTCTACCCAGGGCTTTTTTGAGTCTATGTCCTCGATTTGTCCCCTTAGCCAAGTAGTCGGGGAGCCAAAGTCTCAAAAGCTCTATAAAATGGGTTGAACCTGACATGGTCTGCCATACTTTTTATTTGTGTTTTTTCTGTTAACTTTGACCCTAAGAACAAATAATTAGAGGGTCTGCTCTGCCGGAAATATCGCGAAAAAAAATTGTGGCCATTTTAGTGTAAGCACCCTTTATTTTTTATCAGAAAAATGTGAAAAATTATTTTTTTCATCAAATCCTCAGTGGGTTGGGTAGGTTCTCAATAAATGCATTCCAGATACACAGAACACATGTGCGGACAACATCCACTGAAAAAATAATTCATAAAACACATTTCTACATGATTTTGCATCAATTTAATGCAAAAAAACAGGCGTTTTTTCACTTATTTTCCACTATTTTCATCTTTACTTCATTGGCAATCAACTATTCCCTTAAGTTATGACATCAGGCAATATGCCATTCTTTTCACCAAACACTATACTCATTACACAGAAAAAATTATAAAAATCCAAACAAAATCAATGGATCTGTGATGATTTCACTACTAGTTGGCGATCAACAGGCTCAGAATTTCAATAGAATTTTAGACTACTCTCAAAATTCTTAAAAACATGCTGGATATTTAGCATCATGGCTCACTTACAAACACACACACACACACACACGCACACACATGATCTTAGTAATTTTTATGAGTTTGGAACAACCAACCAATGGTTACCAACGGTTACCAACAGACTTCGAAGCTGCTCATCATTGTCTGTGGTAAGTGATAGTGACTAATATACCGGTAGGTCTGCCCCAGAGTTTTGGGAAAAGAATGGTAATATGGATACTGTAATTGTAATTAACTGAAAGGACCACACCAGTCTTCAAACAATAATATTTCTGATGATTCCTCATCCCAAACATATCCCTGTAGCAGCAGCATTCATTCTCTACTAGTTTACTTAGCTAGCTTTAGCCGTTTTAGCTAATGTCGGTGGTTTCTTTAAACGGCATTACTCCTCACAGGTATGGGGTAGAGAGTAGAGACTTACTTTTTTTAAATGCTTAGGATATTATTATCTAATAGAGGTATGTGTCCTAAATGTTCAATAAGCTTCAACCGGAAGTTGAGAAATTGCCAAAATTTCAACTGGACTTGTTAGGTAAAGAAATAGATATGAGAATAAATGCTGCTACAGGGATACGTTTGGAGCGAGGAATCATTGGAAATAAACTTGTATGAAGCCTGGTGTGGTCCTTGAAGTGTTTTTCATGTCAGACAGATAGTAGGCTAGTAAGGATAACTAAAGGCTACATTAAACGTTAGTTGCCATTAGCAATTAGCTACATAATTGCTTACAGTTGTTACATTCAGATTTAGAACGTTTAGCTAGTTAGCTTGTGGCACGAATGGCCACACAGACACAAAAAAACAATATATAGCTATATTGGATATCAGATTGTACACAATACTGAACAATACAAATGTTCAGTAAAATGTAAACATACTATATAGTATGCATAGTTTGTTTTTTGTATATAATACTGTACAGTACAGAGTGAGTGATTTGTCAAAAGCTAGTTACCTAGTAGTGTCAAACATCTAGATTTCTTTCACCTGAATGCACAATATTTTCCATTGGCAGATTTGGTTCTGATCTTATTGGGTTTGCTGTGGAGGAAAAGGTAACGAGAAGAGAAGTCAGCAGACGATTGGAAAGGACTGTAAAGAGGAGTGGAGGATTGAACAGAAGGGAAGAGTAGAATGAGGAGATTAGAGTGAAGAGGACAGGAGTGGACTGAACAAGAGAGAAGAATAGTAGATGAAAAAAGAGGAGTGAATTGATCATTTACATTTATTCATTTAGCTGATGCTTTTTATCCAAAGTGACTTACAATTGCTATATATGTCAGAGGTCACACACCTCTGGAGAAACTAAGGGTTAAGTGTCTTGCTCAAGGACACATTGGTGTCTCACAGTGGATTCGAACCCCGGTCTCTCACACCAAAGGCATGTGTCTTATCCACTGCGCCATAACCACCCCGCTCAGTGATGATCAGATGTGGTTTGTTGGTGCCTTGGGGAAGAAGGGACCACAGTTGATCACAGTTGCAGGGATGGTATCTGGGATGAGAAATGTTGGAATGATTTCCATGTAGGAGCAGTGCAATTTGGTTCCAGGTCCTCCAATAGTTTGTTGGTGACTTGGGGAAGATGGGACCATAGCTTATCACAGTTGCGGGGATGGTATCTGGGATGGTAAATGCTTGGAATGAACTGCCATGCAGTGTTCGTCCATCCTTTGTGTACTCTGGGAAGTCAAGTTTATCAAACTGTGTGAATCGTCAAACCTTCAGGTTCGTTGGTATGAAGGCACCATCCCTAGTTGTCTGCTCTTCAACTGCCATTGTTGTAAAATATATGTACTTCTTTGTAGCTGATGCTGTTCCTAAATCTATTTAGGAGTGACACGGTTGACTTCTGGTTTCCTTAACAGCTATCCCAACGTGTTTCGGTGTTGGGATCTTGGCAACTGCTTGGCAGACATCCTGGGCAAGGTTGAGAACTTGTTCTTGCTGCTTAAGACTTACTTTCACCCGGTCGTCTTCACCTAACTCTGGAGATGCATCTGTTATCATCCATGCCAGGTGGTATAACAGCTCAATCTTTGGGATGCCTCCAGGTATGATATCTTGCTGCAGTGTTGGGTCTTCAGTCATACTGCCAGCGATCTGGTGACTTCCTCTGGCTTGAGCTGTTCTGGCTTGTCTTGCTTCCTTCAGGGCCTGCTTAGGTTGGTCCTGGAGTTCCTTCCGTATTCTAGTTGCAGTGTTGTAGGAAGAGACTATGGTGTCAACTCACATTCTTCTTCATATTCTGCAAGAAGTATGCAGAGTATTAGGGTGGTGATGGTGCAGTGGATAAGGCACATGCCTTTGGGTTGAGAAACCCTGGTTTGAATCCACTGCGAGACACCAATGTGTCCCTGAGCAAGACACTTCACCCCTAGTTGCTCCAGAGGCGTGCGACCTCTGACATATATAGCACTTGTAAGTCGCTTTGGATAAAAGCATCAGATAACTGTAAATGAGTATTTCTTCTTCATACTCTGCCTCTTCCGTTTTCTCCTTAAGTTCCTTCAACTTTGAGAGCATGTGGCCAACATTCATTTATGCTGAGCAAATAGAACATACTTTCTGTGGCACAACCATTATTTTAAAAAAATACCACCTACTTCAAAGTGCCTTCTAAGGTGGGCAATAAAGGACTGATATGTATGAGGTAACATTGTGAACTCCATGGCTTTCCAAGTATTTATGGAATTCATCCCTCAAAGCTGTAACGAAGAATATGGCATTCAGGTCTGGATGCTGATGCCATAGGGTGGCCCGTCTCTGAGAGAGCAGATCCTGGGCCAGGGAGGGGCTGTTGCGAGGAGCACCAGTTCCAGGAACCAGATCCAGTTGGACCAATACAGCGCAACTAACAAGACCTGCTCCTCGTCCTTCCTGACCTTGCACAATGTCTGTGCAAGAAGGCTCACTGGGGGAAACGCATACTTGCGTAGGTCCGGGGACCAGCTGTGTGCCAGAGCATCCATGCCGAGGGTCCCCTCGGTCAGAGAATAGAACGACTGGTAGTGAGAATTGTCCGGGGCGGCAAACAGATAAACCTGTGGGGTCCACACTGAGGCCTGGATGGTGGCTGCTGCTGGGGCTTCACAGGAGCGGAAGATGCCCCAGAAGGTCGACCTCAGTGACGAGCGGATGGAGGGTCTGCGACCAGTGAACGGGTGGGGCAAAGCTGTCAACCACGTCGCCGAATAACCAAACCTGGGACAGAGGGGCATCCAGGAACCGATTCTTAATGGTGTCCCTCATATCGGCCAGGTTGAGCCAAAGGTGGTGCTCCTGGACCACCAAGGTGGACATCGCCTGACCAATGGAACGTGCGGTTTCCTTCGAAGGGGGCAACACAGCCGAATCCTCATCTCCAGAGGACTGAAGCTCCCCCTACAATGCTGTGATCGACATCTGATCATCAAGCAGAGCCCCAAAGGACATGGCTGGTTGTTGCAGCGCTTGTAAGGTGTGAGGGACCCAAGGAGATTGCCTCAGCGGGGAAGTCCTCACATTAATCCTCAGATCACCCTCAGATCACCCTGACCATGCACAAAAGTAGGTTTATTTTGAGGTCCAAAATAAAAGCTAGATCGGGACATAGGCGAGGGGACTGCACCTCCCTTGAGGTAAGCAAGTCTCAATCTCAGCACAGTCATAGTCATATTCCCGCAATGAAAACATGAACTATTCACAAAAGTTGCCTCAGCGTGCTGAATGCCCAACACGAAAAGGAACTATTGTGACCATCTGCTGGCGCCAGGGAATGACCGCATCCATAAACGCACGAGCGGAAAGACATCCTGAAACATCCTGTTGCTCTTTTAGTGAAAACACAAAAATTCAGTGTCAAAGTACCCAAGGATAGCCGTGGTGTAATCGGGGTACACTCTCAAAGAGGAACGACCACCAAGACCGACACACACACACACACACAAGCAATGCTGTGAAAATCCTTGAGGCCACCACTGATCGCACAGTCACACCAGCAGTGGATACAGAGTCTTGCTTTTCTAGAATCTTAAACATTGCACCAGTCTGCAGAACTCAGTCAGACGAAAGCTCGGCTCCTAAGTGAAAGACAATGTGTGCGTGCGCCCGCTTCTTGTTTATACCCACGCAATGGATCTGTGATGATTTCACTACTAGTTGGCGATCAACAGGCTCAGAATTTCAATAGAATTTTAGACTACTCTCAAAATTCTTAAAAACAAGCTGGATATTTAGCATCATGGCTCACTTACAAACACACACACACACATGATCTTAGTAATTTTTATGAGTTTGGAACAACCAACCAACGGTTACCAACGGATTTCGAAGCTGCTATACCCACGCTGCGGAGTGGGGCACGTGATGCGATCCCTGAAGTGGTCCCGATTACATTGTCACGTCGATGTTACGCCGCACGTGATCGACTGAAAGGGAACTAAAATTTTAATAGTAGGTACTCAATCAAAACTGCGGAATTGTGGAAGTTTTACACTTACTATCGCCGACTCTGTTATCTTTCTTTCTTCTCAGGTTAAGAGTCTGAGTGTCATCCTGTATTGATAAACTTCAGATGGTTCAGAATTCAGCAGCTCGGATCATTACACAAACACTGTTGAATGAGCATATTACTCCAGTTTTAGGGAACATTCATTGGTTTCCAATCAGATTTCATATCAATTCAAAATTTTACTTTTTACTTTTTGTAAGGTGTCCTTGAGTGTCTTGAAAGACGCCCAACAAATAAAATGAATTATTATTATTACTACTAGCTAACTAGCTTTTGACAAATCACTCACTCTATATACTGTAAAAACAAAAACAAACTATGCATAGGCCTACTATATAGTATGTTTACATTTTACAGAACATTTGTATTGTTCATTATTGTGTACAGTCTGATATCCAATATAGCTATATATAGTTTTTTTTTGTCTGTGTGGCCATTCATGCCACAAGCTAACTAGCTAAACTTTCTAAACCGCAATGTAACAACTAGCCATGAAGCTAAATGCTAATGGCAGCTAACGTTTAATGTAGCCTTTAGTTATCCTTACTAGCCTACTATCTGTCTGACATGAAAAACACTTCAAGGACCACACCAGGCTTCATACAAGTTTATTTCCAATGATTCCTCGCTCCAAACGTATCAGCATTTATTCTCATATCTATTTCTTTACCTAACAAGTCCAGTTGAAATTTTGGCAATTTCTCAACTTCCGGTTGAAGCTTATTGAACATATAGGACACATACCTCTATTAGAGAATAATATCCTAAGCATTTAAAAAAAGTAAGTCTCTACTCTCTACCCCATACCTGTGAGGAGTAATGCCGTTTAAAGAAACCACCGACATTAGCTAAAACGGCTAAAGCTAGCTAAGTAAACTAGTAGAGAATGAATGCTGCTGCTACAGGGATATGTTTGGGATGAGGAATTATCAGAAATATTATTGTTTGAAGACTGGTGTGGTCCTTTCAGTTAATTACAATTACAGTATCCATATTACCATTCTTTTCCCAAAACTCTGGGGCAGACCTACCGGTATATTAGTCACTATCACTTACCACAGACAATGATGAGCAGCTTCGAAGTCTGTTGGTAACCGTTGGTAACCATTGGTTGGTTGTTCCAAACTCATAAAAATGACTAAGATCATGTGTGTGCGTGTGTGTGTGTGTGTGTGTTTGTAAGTGAGCCATGATGCTAAATATCCAGCATATTTTTAAGAATTTTGAGAGTAGTCTAAAATTCTATTGAAATTCTGAGCCTGTTGATCGCCAACTAGTAGTGAAATCATCACAGATCCATTGATTTTGTTTGGATTTTTATAATTTTTTCTGTGTAATGAGTATAGTGTTTGGTGAAAAGAATGGCATATTGCCTGATGTCATAACTTAAGGGAATAGTTGATTGCCAATGAAGTAAAGATGAAAATAGTGGAAAATAAGTGAAAAAACGCCTGTTTTTTGCATTAAATTGATGCGAAATCATGTAGAAATGTGTTTTAAGAATTATTTTTTCAGTGGATGTTGTCTGCACATGTGTTCTGTGTATCTGGAATGCATTTATTGAGAACCTACCCAACCCACTAAGAATTTGATGAAAAAAATAATTTTTCACATTTTTCTGATAAAAAATAAAGGGTGCTTACACTAAAATGCCCACAATTTTTTTTCGCGATATTTCCGGCAGAGCAGACCCTCTAATTATTTGTTCTTAGGGTCAAAGTTAACAGAAAAAACACAAATAAAAAGTATGGCAGACCATGTCAGGTTCAACCCATTTTTGAGACTTTGGCTCCCTGACTAAAGTCCTTCAATGGGAAGTTAAACCTTACCACAAACAAATGTTGATTTAGATTACGGTGCTACATTATGCTGTAGTTATGACAGACAGTCCTTCTCTGAACCACTGAAAAGACTTTCACTGATACATCGTATCTGTTATTTCACACTTCTCTTTCAACTTTACAATGTCCTGCACAAACAATATAGTCACCTTGTAGGGAAATTAGGTATTAAGTTCCAGATCTCCCAGTCTGAGCCTTTAAAGCCCTCAATATAATTTGTACTCGCACCAATTTAAGATATTCCACAGGCATGACAGAGTGTTCACAATGGCTCTGTGAAGAACTGCTCACCACATCCTCTCTGTGCCGCTAATCCGCTCAATCCGTCAGGCCTGTATCAAATCTTACTGATGTGCTCTCATGTCCCAATGCTTATATTTTATATGTCCTGCCAAACACACTATCTCTGCATTTCTCCTCTCTATCTGCTTCAAAAAATATGCAGGCATGCTCTTGATCTACTGGGTTGACATGATAGTTGTTTTGAAATTAAGCTTCAAGGTTATACAACCTAATGGATTTTTAGGAACACCTGTTCATTTTCTCATGACTACAATTATCGGTAACACTTTATAATAACTACACGCTAATAATAATAAGTTAAGTATGAGTAAACCATTAATTCATCATTCATAAAGCATTAATAGACATTAATAAGCAGTTTATAAATACAGCTATAAATGTTTTCTTCTTAATTTAAAAGCGTATCTATAATTTGTTAAATAATTGTATTAATGATCAAATTATCATTTCTAAATGAAGAATTGCAATTTTTATGAACCAGTTCTTTGAGAGTTGTCAATGGTTCATAAGATTACTTAGAGCGTGTAAGTAAATGATTAATAAACTATTTAAATGTACATTCATACAACTTATCATTCAGACATATAGTGATGGTTACTTAGTGTGTTAATAAATGCTTTATTAACACGTATCAATGCTGTAATTCAGGGTTAATTTGGGTAGTTATAAAGCATTTAGTAGTGGTCAGTTGACTATGTTCGTGAGCTCATCTAAAGTGAGGACTATTCATGCCTTGTAAAGCATTTTTAAAGGCTGTTAAATATGTTCTGTATCACTGCGTTGTGTTTGTTACTTTTTACTGTTTAGAAGATTGATGAGCCTTTAAATCGCCTTTATAAATGCTTTACAGAGCATGAATAGTCCTCACTTTAGATTAGCTCACAAAAATAGTTAACTAACCACTATTAAATGCTTTATAACTACCTGCATTTACTATATTTACTTACACTTTCTAAGTGATCTTATGAATGACTGACAACTCTTAAACAACTGGTTTGTAAATAATGCTATACTTCATTTAGAAATTATTAATTGATCATTAACAAAGTATGAAAATACAATTATTAAACGCATTATAGATATGCTTATAAATCAAGAAAAAAGCATTTATAGCTATATTTATAAACTGCTTATTAAGGTCTATTAATGTTTTACAAATGATGAATTAACTGTTTACTCATGCTTAACTAATGATTAATAGCGTGCAGTTATTATAAAGTGTTACCCAATTATCTTATCAACCAATCACATGGCAGTTTCTTCAATGCATTTAGGGGTGTGGTCCTGGTCAAGACAATCTCCAAACTCCAAACTGAATATCAGAATGCAATTTTGAGCGTGGCATGGTTGTTGGTGCCAGACGGGCCGGTCTGTGAATTTCACAATCTGGGATTTTCACATACAACCATTTCTAGGGTTTACAAAGAATGGTGTGAAACATCCAGTATGCGATAAAACAACCCGGTCTCATCCCAAGACGTCATATAACTGACGTTTTGGGATGTCTTTTGACCATACGTCAATATTCGCCTTTTTAGGGCCCCCTTAAACGTCGGTAGATGAGGTTATGGGATCCTAACTCTACCCCAGACCTAAACCTAACCCTAAACCTAACCCTAAACCTAACTGACGTTAAAGGTAAAGCGTCAGTTGTATGACGGCCCGGGATCGCCATCTACCGACGTTTAAGGGGGCCCTAAAAAGGCGGATATTGACGTATGGTCAAAATACGTCCCAACACGTCAGTTATATGACTTTTTTGGGATGAGACTGTGTTAGATAAAATAAAATACTTTCTCATAATCCAGTTTAGTATACAATGACATCTACAAGTAAACCACTTTGATTAGTTGATTTTTGCAAGAATGATTTTCATCTTATTCTCTAAACATCTGCATTCTAATCAGTCCTTCTTTTCAGCACAAACACACCTCATTCCTATGCAAATAATGCTTATAATTAAATGCACCTTATTTACAAAGAAAACATTGCAATATTACACACATGCATGCGTCCCAACATGTCATTTTCTTCATCAGCCAATAGTAAGAGTTTGAGGTAGGACAACCTGTTATTAAAAAAAATGGTAAACTGGATATTTTTATTCAAAATTATTAGTGCAGCTTCCCAAGGCAAGGTTCATCAAAAAATCAAAAAAGTAATGAGCCTCAGTGCATAATGCACCGTTAGCGCTATAAGCAAGTTTTTATTTGAGCAACAAAGTCAAGAATATAACTAGTTAATGTGCCTCAATGAAGTGGCTATGTTGGTTTATCAAGTAATTTATGCAAATGCTTCAAATTGAAATGATAACGACTGCATATATTCTAGATGTCCACAGCAGCATGCTTGTGTTTTTTAAACAAATGCTTTAGCATACATGTAATTGAACAGGCACATGGGATTTTTTTTTTTCTGCATGTGTGACAATCATAAATTCCATGTGTTATCTACTGTAGTTGATAGTGTGTGTGTGTGTGTGTTTGCTAGTATGTCTTTCACTGATTCCTAAACCCATAAATCAGGCCACCACACTTTCTTTATCAGGTTCATCTAGCTCCCAGAGTACATTCTAATCAGAGTATTGATCTGAGCTGCAAAAGCTCAAGTGGAGAGCGATTCTAATCCCCAGGCTTAATTTACTCCCAAAGAGACACTCTCAAGGTTACCACACCAACCACAAAGGACAAGAAGAGAGGTGTTAAGATAAAATAATGAGGAAATGATTGCATATTACACATCTTAACTGATGTTTACTGCAAAATGAACAACAATCCTATAGACATATTGTGAGCATAAAATAGATTGAGCCAAGAACAACAATATTTTGTGCAGTTTCTAGGTTGTTCTGGGTAGTTGCTTAATGATCAGCATGACTATGTGAGTGTTTATACATTAAACATTAAAATAAAGCTTTGCAATTTAATTTAACCAAAGCTTTAGAGCCTTAAACCTGTTGCACGCCAGATGATAAGTGTGCCACACCAACCCGATCTCACGGGAATTCGTACGAATTTTACGAGGTGGCTAATTCGTAACAATTCGTACGACCTCACTCGTACGAATTAGTACGATTTTGCTAAATCGTACATATTTTACGAATTAGCCAATTCGTATGAATTCGTACGAATGACCTACCCCTGACCCCGCCCCTAAACATGTGTGAGACTTTATATCACACAATTCTGACTTTATATCTCGCAATTCTGACTTTATATCTCGCAATTCTGACTATATCTCGCAATTCTGACTTTATAACACACAATTCTGACTTTATAACTCGCAATTGCGACTTTATATCACGCAATTCTGAGAAATAAAGTCAGAATTGTGAGATATAAACTCGCATTTGTGAGAGAAAAAGTCAGAATTGTGAGAAAAAAAATCAGAATTGTGAGATAAAAAGTCACAATTATTTATTATATTTTTTTATTCAGTGGCGGAAACAAGCTTCCATAGTCTTGTCTCCTTCATTGCGTATTTTTATATTTTGAATATATCCCTCAACTGCATACTGTAACCCCCTTCGCCTCGATTTGGAGGTTATCGCTGAGGTATTGCTCCAAAAAAGGTCACTGACACGCACGGGTATACCTCTTCCTGCCATGGCAATCTCTCACGCTGGTCATGTGTGACCATTTGTTTGAGCAGCGTAGTAACAATAACTAGGAAGCATGGCTTTTGTGAATGGTCAATTGTTTGTTAAATATTGGGGATTTAAAAAAAACTAATCCTAGGTTATTGGCTCAACTTCGTGAAAATAAGAGAGAACATGCAACATATGATTCTCAAAAAGTATGCAAACTTTTATGGGGATCGGCCCATAGTCAGGGCTAAAACTGTTGAAAAGTTCTACAACCATATTTTCGTCTGTAAATTGCCTGTATTGGCTGTCTTTTCCATCAACGATTTTGGTGGTTACAGGATAAGAAACATAATACCGTTTTACGTATTAAAACGCTTGAAATCCGATAATTGCTGCTCACAGCTATACATTTTTTATTGTATTAAGACTACTTTATTCTCTGTGAAGCGCTTTGGGTTTGAGAAAAGCACAATATAAGTAAGCAATAAAGTACGAGAGGCTGTGCTGTAACAGCCGTTACTTATTCACGATACAGCACTTGCCTCGAGTACCTTATTGCTTTTATAAAACGGTTGCCACACAATATTAAAGTAAAAAAAAACAATGTATTAGTGCAACTTTCATGTAGTTTAATCAAATCTAACCTTGTTTATTAAAAAAAAAGTAAAAGAAAACCTCTTATGTGAGTTGTATGATGTAAGGTATAATTTGACCCTGGGTATTGCATAACAATTCAAATGGCTTACTTGTCTCTGCACTTTAAATTGGGATAGGAGAAAGATTTTTTTAACATTGAAAAAATTACACCGCTCACATGTCATTGAGGACATAGTGTCTTACTTGGGTAGTCTTTTGGGTGCAATTTTTCTGACCAGTTCCCGTAGAAGGTGACTCTGTATTTGGCAGTTCCACAGGCACAGCAGTCCAACAGGGGTTTGTCTGTGGTTTCTCCATACAGCGGTTCTAAAGGACAAGAGAGAATGGCTGGATTGTTATTTATATCCAAATATACAACATGTAAAATGTATTATTTATTTATTAGAAATAATGTATAATTTATGTATTATTAATTTGATCTATAAAATTACTAAATCTACAAAATTATAATTATGTATTTCTAAACTGCATAACAGACTTAATCAGAATCTTTTGTTGTGTCAGTTAGATCAATACGATATCATACACTCTAAAAATGCTGGGTTGTTTTAACCCAAGTTTGGGTAAAATATGGACAAACCCAGCCATTGGGTTACATTTTTAAATTACATTTTTAACCCAATGGCTGAGTTTGTCCATATTTTACCCAAACTTGGCATTTTTTAGAGTGTACAATGTCAAAGAATGTGAAGTAATGAAGTAATTGAAAGACGTCCCTGTTGCTATGTTTTGTTTTGGACACTGGTCCCCAATATGGGATGCTGGTGTGTCCTAAACAAATTGAACTGAAATGTGCTTTGGAAGGATTTTTTTCTTTTAGCTTTATTTGTCATCCCACTACCAGAGACTTTTGACTTCATACTGATAACTATTGGTCTGGCTGCAATAAGTTTATTAAATGCTCAGGGTTCCAGACTACGACCATTTTTTGAGAATGTGCGAATTAAAATTTTAAGTGGTCGCATTTGTGCAAGCGCGTGGTCAGGTTTTTACTCTGTTAAATTCACGCATGCGCAACAGAACACCGTTGTATCAGCAGCTGCTGCAGTCCTTATGTTCAAAATGAACAGGTACATTATGAATCCATTTTCCAAACCATGTATTTGACCTATCCTTAATCACTACAGTACGCCTATAATAAGTGTTTATAATCTTACTATTTAATCCACGGCTCAGCTGCGGAGTTGCCCAGTGCCTGCGTGACTCGCAGTGCAGAGATCATTTACACACGAGTCTATTTTTGCAGTGCTGCACGCGCTGAATTAAAGCGACAGCGCATAGTTCATGGTCAAAATGAGCACAAATTGACATGATAATGAATTTCATCATAAATGCATTTAATTAAATAAAACTATTTTTCACAGTCATCTTTTTGCTTTTTATTTTTTAACAGTTTTTTTGAGAATATTTTGATTTGATAATTAAAATATAGACACATTTTGCTAACATGAGATCTTGTGTCACTAGCTGCGTTTCCATTACCCTTCAATTTGCGCAAATTGAAATTGCGAAATGAAAATAAGCTCAATGGAAAAAAAACTCCCGTTTATCGCAAAAAAGTTTTTACGCTCGCATGAGAAGGTTTTTCAGGCAATTCGAAAAAGGATTTTTCCGCAAAACTGCAATGGAAACGGATTTTGCGCATTTACAGTCACCTGACTTAGAAGACGGAGTGTGTTTTACGTCCGTGTCCGCAAATAATTATAATAATTATCATCATTAGCCTATTATAACATTAGGCTACATGTAGAAGACGCTTTTATCCAAAAAAGGAACGAAGCAATTCGTCACATCTCATTAGTACAGGTTGTTGGACAATAATAGGGCTAAGATTATCACAAATAAACACTCGATTTTGTCCAATATCCAAGAGTGTGTGCGGAGTTTGGAGCACGCACTGAATGGCAGACAGACGCGGGCGTGCCGTGAACACTTGCATTTTCCCATCAACAGAATCAACTTAAAATACTCTATCATTTCTGGTTATATAGAAAATAATAATAGATTATTCGCAACTACTTTTATTTGCGTAATGTCACAATAACAAGAAAACGTTGTGCTTTTGTAAAATAACATAAAACAATCAGGCGCGCTTTATGATCTTCGTGAACTGGAGCGCGAGAACTGAACCAATAGCCTTTATAGACTAAAGCTTTAAATGTCCACTTTAAAAAGAACAAATTCGAATCGTAAACTAATACCTTCTGATTATGTAATCCGTATGAAAGGTGCAGTTCTCTCTAAAGGTCCATCCGGAGATTATGTTTTTAGCTCATTATTTTTTCAGACGCATTTAAAATAACTCACCTATTCAGCACTGCGGGAAAAATATCATAAATATCCAGGTTATCTAATTTGGCCTTAGAAAACCAGTAAAATCTAATTTTTTTTCCCCATATTAATTTGTGAATATTTTAAATGTTTTAAAGGGGGCAAAAAGTCATAAACAAATATATGAAAATTCGTTGGGATGTATATAGCGCAGCTATTGGTGTGGTCAAACTAAAATGTTGGTGTTCAACAATACAATACAACAACCGTTCATTTTTCGTTTTGCAATGACCGTTTGGACATAATACGAGTTAGAGTTCTTTATTAAATTTATAAAAAAAAAAAAAAGAAACATTAATTACAGGAATAGCCTCTCTAAACCTCAAAGAAATGCCATCAAGACATCGAAGCAGAAATAAGGGAGAAACAACTCCATGTCTTTTCCTGCCATTAATGCCTAGATAACACACCACGTCTCCTTCCATTAATAATAATAATGTCTAGTGCGGTGCATGGCTGTGAAATAGATTATAAACCTACCAAAGTCCGTTGCCATGTTTTTGGAATGACTTATCGCGAGAGGGAAAAAAGACGTTTTAGTCGCAAAACATCAGTTAATGGAAACACCGTCATTTCGCAATAGTTTTTTATCGACATTTGGAAAATATCGCAAAAGTTTTGCGCAAATCTGTAATGGAAACGCGCCTACTGTCAGTCTTTTTAAATCAGTACAAAACTATGGTATGCAGATTAAGACTATTCACTATTCATCAGCATGCATTAATCCCATGGCATGTAGTAAAAAAAATAAAAAGGTGCGACCAAATCATATCACTGAGAAAGTTGGTAGCACCAGCGAAACCAGCAGGAAAAGATAGTCTGGAGCCCTGCTGCACACTGCACACACTCTCTATCCTGCAATGGATGCATGTTGCTTGAAGGTATTTGGTGGCTGTGAGAATTGTACTGTTTGTTTACAGTTGGAAGAATGAAATATAATCCCCTGTAACAATCAGGCCTGAGACATAACCAAAGCTCAGATAGAATGTTGGCCATGCTATATAACAGCTATATGAGAAGACAAACTGGGGGAGAAGAGAGAAAATAGCAAAAGCACTATACACTGTGAAAAACATCTCATAAAATAACTGCCTGTAATATGCTAAACCATCTATTTGAGATTAATGAATAACTCACCTTTCTCACACATCCGCTTCGTGAGCGAGCCCTCATCCTGGAATGAGATGATCTTCCTCTGAACAATACTAGCCCTAGAGATAGAGAGAACATGGTAAAAAAGTGGAATCATGAAAAGAAAATCAGCCTTTTGAAAAGGCAGAAATCATGAATCCCCATGGAGTGATTGTAATCCACGAAAAGAGGCACGTGCAATTCGAATGGCAGTACATCACTAAAGGGAGATGTGTCCTGGATATCACAAGCCGGCAGATATGAAGCATATGTATATATTTCTGAAGGAACTAATAGTGCAAAAGACAAAGTTACATCATAATTATATTTACTAAATGCCAATAACTGGTCTCAATTTGTATTTTGGATGTTGGTGTGTTGGTCATGCCACCAGACATTTAACATATAACTATGTAGTTAGCTGCTTCACTACCATAGTACGATGCATCGTTGGAGAAATCAAATAGCTAGTCGCGACTGTTTCCCGAAACCCATTGTCGCAAAGTATCGTTCAACCACATTGGTTTCGCACGTGGTGGAGTAATAACTACTTTTAATGAAACTGTTTGAGATCCAATTAACGCTAGATTTTTTATATATATATATATATATATATATATATATAAATTACCAACCCGATCTCACGACCAAATTGTATGAATTCGACGCATGATTAAAAAGTGTCTAATTCATACGAGTGAGGTCGTATGAATTAGTACGATTTTGCTAAATCGTACATATTTTACGAATTGGCCAATTCGTATGAATTCGTACAAATGACCTACCCCTTACCCCGCCCTTAAACCTAACCATTACGTGGGTTTAGACAAATCGTACAAATTCGTACGAGTGAGGTCGTACAAATTAGACACTTTTTAATCATGCGTCGAATTCGTACGAATTGGTCGTGAGCTAGCGTAGTAAATTACAGACATGTCATCTGTGGACTATTTCTAATTGTTATGTCAACAGTTATTTTGCTTTATTACCAGACTCAATATTTGGCTCGTTCTTATAGTAAAGCACGTTCGCACATGCGCACTCTTCAAACACAGTACTTTAAATCTTTTGACAAACTAATTGACGTACATTTTTTATGTATTCTAAATATAAGGCAGCTTATTTTGCTCAAGATAAGGATTTATTACATACAAATGGCATGCAATATAGAAACTATGCCTCTAACCACAGGTCGAGAGCTGTCGTTCAAACCACACAACTTTGAGATGCTGTTTGTGAATGTTCGTTGGAACGATTGTTTCGGGAAACACCGACTCGTTGAACTATGCCGATAACGACGGAACTTGCGACCATAGTTGGCTAATGATGCTTTTGGGCAAGAGCACCCCTGAGCATTGCTAGTAAACAGGATAACTATGCTGGCCAGACGCTAAACCATCACTTGTAAGCTTGGTTGCAGCAGAGATGAAATGGGATCTAAGTGCAGCAGTCTTTATTTAAAAATAAACTCCAAACTTCACAAAGCAGAATGGCCACGATTTGTCCGTCGGAGACAATTTTTGCAAATCCTAAAAGATTCCTCTGATCCTAGGCTAAAATCAGAGGGATTTGATCCTTAGTTTGACATCGTTACCGACAGCCGATTAATGCAGACACAAAGGAAAAATTAAAGCTGCAAGCAGCGATGGGCGGGCCCTCGCACCTGTAGCGCGTCGGGGTGTGAGGCGGCCGCGTTGCATATTTTGCAGCTCAGCCGGTGCGGCTGTCCATTTGCTACGCTGCTTCTTAAAGGTCACTTCCTATTGCCAGCAGGTGGCGCTATGACTGTGGGTGAATGTCGGCATGTAGATTTGTTCAGGGCGGGACTCTTGTCAAATGTGTAAAATTTTGTGCAGATCTGGGCATTTACAGCCAAGTTACTACAACTTCCTGTTTCATGGCGAATCTTCGACGCCACGGACACGCCCATCGATGAAAATGCGCAGATTGCACAACTTTACATCGTCAATGCCTTTAGAAGGCACAGCAGAAATTTGAAGTCGATCCGACTAAATCCCTAGGTGGAGTTTGTTAAAGTACGTAATGAGTAAATCATCCCAAAATGGCGGTAAAATTAGAAATGGCTGACTTCCTGTTGAGTTTAGGGCATCGCTCCAAGAGACTTTTCTGTGCGTGTAGACATGTTAGATGTACCACAGAAATTTCGTACATGCCGGTCAAAGGTGCGGCGGGGGCTGCTTCGTTAAAGGTCACTTCCTGTTGCCACTAGGTGGCGCTATGACTGAGGGTGAATGTCGGCATGTAGATTTGTTCAGGGCGAGACTCTTGTCAAATTTGTTAAATTTGGTGCAGATCTGGGCATTTACAGCCAAGTTACTACAACTTCCTGTTTCATGGCGAATCATCGACGCCACGGACACGCCCATCGACGAAAACACGCAGATAGCACAACTTTACATCGTCAATGCCTTTAGAAGGCACAGCAGAAATTTGAAGTGGATCCCACTAAATCCCTAGGAGGAGTTAGTTAAAGTACGTAATGAGTAAATCATCCAAAAATGGCGGTAAAATTAGAAATGGCCGACTTCCTGTCGAGTTTAGGGCATTGCTCCAAGAGGCTTTTCTGTGCGTCTGGACATGGTAGATGTACCACAGAAATTTTGTGCATGTCGGTCAAACATGCGGCGGGGGCTGCTTCGTTAAAGTTCACTTCCTGTTGCCAGCAGGTGGCGCTATGACTGTGGTTGAAAGTCGGCATGTAGATTTGTTCAGGGCGGGACTCTTGTCAAATATGTAAAATTTCGTGCAGATCTGGGCATTTACAGCCAAGTTACTACAACTTCCTGTTTCATGGCGAATCATCGACGCCACGGACACACCCATCGACGAAAACGCGCAGATAGCACAACTTTACATCGTCAATGCCTTTAGAAGGTACAGCAGAAATTTGAAGTCGATCCAACTAAATCCCTAGGAGGAGTTCGTTAAAGTACGGAGTGTGTAAATCGTCCCAATTTGGTCGCCGAATTCAAAATGGCGGACTTCCTGTCGAGTTTAGGGTAAGGGTTCTTGAGGCATTTTTGTGCGTCGTCAAAGGATACACGTCCATACCAAATTTCGTGCATGTAGGTTGAACGTGGACGAGGGGCTAATTTTTTCCAATTTTCTAGGTGGCGCTAGCGAGCCATTTTGCCCCGCCCATCCGCGAAACCCACAAAATACGAAATTTTTCACCAGTCCTGACATGAGTGCCAAATTTGGTGAGTTTTTGAGCATGTTGTGGCCCCGAAAATGGCACTTACTTTGCAGAAAAAATAAAAAAAAATAAAAAATAATTAAAGCTGCAAGCAGCGATGGGCGGGCCCTCGCACCTGTAGCACGTCGGGGTGTGAGGCGGCCGCGTTTCATTTTCTGCAGCTCAGCCAGTGCGGCTGTGCATTTGCCACACTGCTTCGTTAAAGGCCACTTCCTGTTGCCAGCAGGTGGCGCTATGACTGTGGGTGAATGTCGGCATGTAGATTTGATCAGGGCGGGACTCTTGTCAAATGTGTTAAATTTCGTGCAGATCTGGGCATTTACAGCCAAGTTACTACAACTTCCTGTTTCATGGCGAATCATCGACGCCACGGACACGCCCATCGACGAAAACGCGCAGATAGCACAACTTTTCATCGTCAATGCCTTTAGAAGGTACAGCAGAAATTTGAAGGCGATCCGACTAAAGCCCTAGGAGGAGTTAGTTAAAGTACGTAATGAGTAAATCATCCAAAAATGGCGGTAAAATTAGAAATGGCTGACTTCCTGTTGAGTTTAGGGCATCGCTCCAAGAGACTTTTCTGTGCGTCTGGACATGGTAGATGTACCACAGAAATTTCGTACATGTCGGTCAAACATGCGACGGGGGCTGCTTCGTTAAATGTCACTTCCTCTTGCCACTAGGTGGCGCTATGAATGTGGGTGAATGTCGGCATGTAGATTTGTTCAGGACGGGACTCTTGTCAAATGTGTAAAATTTCGTGTAGATCTGGGCATTTACAGCCAAGTTACTACAACTTCCTGTTTCATGGCGAATCATCGACGCCACGGACACGCCCATCGACGAAAACGCGCAGATAGCACAACTTTACATCGTCAATGCCTTTAGAAGGTACAGCAGAAATTTGAAGTTGATCCGACTAATTCCCTAGGAGGAGTTCGTTAAAGTACGGAGTGTGTAAATCGTCCCAAATCGGTCGCCGAATTCAAAATGGCGGACTTCCTGTCGAGTTTAGGGTATGGGTTCTTGAGGCTTTTTTGTGCGTCTGGTCATGGTAGATGTACCACAGAAATTTCGTACATGTCGGTCAAACAAGCAGCGGGGGCTGCTTCGTTAAAGGTCACTTCCTGTTGCCAGCAGGTGGCGCTATGACTGTGGGTGAATGTCGGCATGTAGATTTGTTCAGGGCGTGACTCTTGTCAAATGTGTAAAATTTCGTGCAGATCTGGGCATTTACAGCCAAGTTAGTACAACTTCCTGTTTCATGGCGAATCTTCGACGCCACGGACACGCCCATCGACGAAAACGCGCAGATAGCACAACTTTACATCGTCAATGCCTTTAGAAGGCACAGCAGAAATTTTAAGTCGATCCGACTAAATCCCTAGGAGGAGTTCGTTAAAGTACGGAGTCTGTAAATCGTCCAAAAATGGCCGCCAAATTCAAAATGGCGGACCTCCTGTCGAGTTTATGGTATGGGTTCTTGAGGCTTTTTTGTGCGTCTTGATATGATACACGTCCCCACCAAATTTCGTGCATGTAGGTTGAACGTGGACGAGGGGCTAATTTTTTCCAATTTTCTAGGTGGCGCTAGCGTGCCATTTTGCCCCGCCCATCTGCGAAACCCACAAAATACGAAATTTTTCACCAGTCCTGACATGCGTGCCAAATTTGGTGAGTTTTTGAGCATGTTGCGGCCCCGAAAATGGCACTTACTTTGCAGAAAAAAAAAAAAAAAAAAAAAAAAAAAAATAACCCTAACAGTTTCAATAGGGTCCTCGCACTGTTAGTGCTCGGGCCCTAATAAAAATAATCCTAACAGTTTCAATAGGGTCCTCGCACTGTTAGTGCTCGGGCCCTAATGAACTGAACACAGTGAAAACTAATCTAGAAACAGACGAACAGAACAGATAAAAAAAAAAAAAAGATTTACAAACAAACAAACACAAAATTTGACATCACCATACCAGCTTGGATAATAATGGCAATTTAATGTTAGTCAAATATGGTGAATAGTTTAGTTAAAGATAAATGAACCAGCGAGCACAGACCAAGAATACAGAGTATGTAAACAAGAGCGGAAAGAGTGAGACTCTGGTCAAGTAGTTGTAATTAAAATCGTATAAGTGATCATGAACGTAACTTAAACTGTGGGTTCCAAAAGAGTTGGTGAAGCCTGTTTACGTGGTGCCATCTAAGATACTTGTGGCAGCCATGGAGGTCTTTATACAGCCTGGAAAAATCTCAGAGTAAACAAAAAGCCTTCCTCAAACACTGAAGCTCTCATCTGAGGAACAGGCCTGGCATTATTGTACTGAGAGTTGGGCCTAGTCCAGGTGGTCCTCATCCAAATGACAAGGAATATTTATGAACCGGTAATTTTCACTCACTGGACTTGTCATTATCCATTGAAAGATGAACAGCTCAACTATAATGATTATGAGATTTAAAAATATGAACTCTATTGTACTCACTGACTATACAATAACCCTCATATTGTCTTTGGGGGTCTGTTCAGACCCCATTTGCTGTTTCCCTCATTAAAAAAAGAACTTCATCTCACTGGCATGAGATTTTTTTGACTTTTGTTACATCATCTATGCACAAACACATGATTTCCCTATCTTTGTGGGGACTCAAATATACATACTGATCTTTATATTGTACAAACTGTATTTTCTATTCTTAACGTCCCATTACAGAAAACATTCTGCATATTTACATTTCCAATGTTTAGTATGTTATTGTGTTTATTAATCAATTTCCCACAATGTAGGTGATCTCAGGTTTTACTATGGGGACTTTCCCATTATGTAATATAAACCCGTGTACACACAAACTGGCCTTGATTTGGTTGTTAACCTTAGCGCCAGGTCACGTTAGTCAAGCTCGCATCAGCTGACTCCCATTCGTAGAACTGAATGCATGTACAAATAAATTAAATAAAAACAACAAAAACAACAACAAAATTCACACAAATGAACCCCACATTGAAAATTAACGAGAAAGGGTGAAATATATATATATATATATATATATATATTTTTTTTTTTTAAAAATCAATAAATCCAGCATAAGTCTGACAATTGTCACACATAAATGAAGGCCTGGTTCTCGAGCACAAATGCAATGTGGAACAAACATGCTCACTGACACACACACAAACACACACCACTGATCTTGTATGGTTTGACTAAGAAAACATTGCATAACGAGACACCGTCTTTAAATCTAAAGTCTCCCTGAACAGTCCAACAACGCAAACATCCTAAGCATTTAAAGGTCCTATATGTAACTTTTTTATAAAATGAATCCTTTTTTTATTGCCTGTGTCTGAAGCAGGGCGGCCAACTCTCACGCATTGAGCCAATTCTCAAGCACTCACGCCACACCCCCGATTTCTCCCGCTAAAGTGTCAAGCCAGACGGCAAAATATCTGAAAGGTAAGTTTATCTATAAATCCACCAGTTGAGCCACTCGTAATCGACTAGTTTTACTAAAAATTAGTTAAAATATCCTCTGATCTAGATCGCACGAGCGACCGTGCAAGTGAGACAGATGTTGAGCTCCTAACGGCGCGGACGCAAAACCAGGACTGGAGTCAAAGCACATTCCTCTCTGCACTCTAAGCGTTCTGTTATCACTCCAATTTCGTTCACTACAGGTTTTCCAGTCTCACTCACAGGAAAAACTGCTCCGTGTTCAATTGTTTTTAAAAGATAATCTTATGTTTAACTGACGGCTCCCCCGACAAACATACTTTTGTCCTTATTTCTACACTTGCAAGAAATAAACCCTTGAGCTTTTATTTAGAAGAAAACACCAGATAACCATGCTTTATCGCGTAAGCAAAGTGCACACATTTCTCTAATCACCCAGCACAAACAGAATGCCTAATCTTAAAGTATTTAGCTGTTTTATGATGGCAAAAAGCCATGTCATGGTTTCGATTTTAGTTCATTGGCAATATATAACGCTAGAGACCTTCATGTTAGTTTATACATTTTACATCTCATATGTTCGGCAAAAGGCGGATTCGGTCCGAGCTCTTTCACGAACTACACGCTCTACGCCACTATAACTGTTCCATGACAGGCGTGTTTTTGCTAAAAATACAGGCACTAAAGGCGGCTATACTGCAAAAATAGGCTATGCTCCGCCTCTCGGGTCTCGACTATTCCAGAAAGCAAGGTTAACTTACCATCAGATAGTTTAATCAACCTCAATCAAGATAGTTTGTTTAATCAACCTCCTATTGGTAACCCAGAGTTAATGTGCCTGCCGGATCGCCGATTTCAGGAGTCACCATGGAAACCAAGGGAAAAAAAAAGTGAGCTACATATTTCGGTGAAAATGAGTTGGAGGTTTTAATGCTTGCTTATGAAGACTATAAGCCCATTAAAACAAAAAGAAAAAGCAATACTGCAGCATCAGCAAAAGCAAGAGAGTTGTCTTGGCAAAAAATAATGGACAGAGTAAATGTGTGAGTTTAGAAAATTATAAAATGGCTATTTTCCCCTATCATTATGGCGCAAATATTTTTTGGGACATGTAGTAAGAATAGACAAGTATTTACTTGTTGGCCTCCAAACATTTCTTAATATTAACCCTTTCACACGTAAGTTTAAAATATTCTAACTGACCCCCCAGCGTGAGTTTTTCAAGGCGACCATTATTTAGAACTTGCCACTTTAATGTTTCCATGGTGACGCGTCATTGCTTGTCACGTGACACAGCACAACCAGAACAGAGCGCGGAATGAATGATGATCTGCTTTTATGTCATTTTTCCTTTTTTTATTAAAAATATTCAAAAATGTATTAGCTATATCATGAAACACTGATATTCCGATTGTCAAATATGTGCAAGTGGATGGGTTTTGTTGTTTAGACATCTTTATAACGATCGCGTTAGTTGAGCTGTATGCACAACGGGCGGCGCCATTTTAGTTTCGTTTTCAGTTCAGAGAATCGGATCTGTTGGATTTATAACGTCAATTCATCCACTTCTCACGAAATACATGATAGTAAGTGGCTGGTGAACTGGGAGAAGAACAGGGTCAAATGTTAAGCTACTTACACAATGTGTATCTGATATGAATAAAATGTGTCGTCTTATTATAATAGAAAGGATTATTATTGCCGCTTCCATAGACATCTGTATGTATTTTACAAACTCAAAATCATTGTTTTGCTAGTACATATGTGTATTTAAATGTCTGAAACCTAAAATAAACATTATGTGGTTGAAAACTCTCAATAGTTGTGATATAGCAGCTATGACAGCACTGAGTGCGTCTGTCTCTGGCTGAGCGCCAGCCAACGCGCGAGAGCAAGTTTGAATTTAGCAGTTGCTGACGTGTGCACTGAACGTTCTAATCACACCGGTGTGATCGTACGCTCCAGGGACCAGCCAAGACTGATCACACCGGTGTGATCGTACGCGTGAAAGGGTTAAAGTAAAAATGCACATGACTGGCTAGTTATTATGTTGGCTTCTTTTTTTATCAGGTGTAATCCTTCTGGAGCCAAAAGAAGTGTGAGCCAAGTCAAAATGAAACACAAAAGCATTCTCCAGCAAGGTGATATTTTCTAAACTTACTAAACTTGTTACTGCAGTGCACACTATATAATATAGTATTTAATTTCATTTAGTTTTCTATATAGCCAATAGAAAGAAGGCTGAGGTCCGTAAAACAGGTTGGGGTCCACCTCTACCTTCCCTCACCCAAGCTGAGGAGCTGGCACTGTCCATTAATAAAGGGCGACCTGTGGGAGATGGGATTCCAGGGGGCAGTCCGTCAGACTCAGCTACCAAGACAAGGGGCTTAGTAAAATATAGGTGTACCATAATAATACTTATGATATTGATGTTTTCACTGTTTTTGTCAATGTTTTAATAAACAAAATCATCAACACGGTCACCATTTTAAAAAGGCATTTTAAATGCATTTTACAGTCATTGATTCTCTTCTTTGCTTTGTTGCTTTGACAGCATATGATGGATGTAATCTTAGACGTTCCTAATGTCGTCCTTTATTAGTTGTATTTGTTTAAGAATATACAATGAGTATTGAATATGCATGTTTATCTTATTGGTTTAATCTTTCAGTTGCTGATGGCCACATTGTATTATTGGCAACACCACACTCTGTCACAGTTGTAAGTGGTCTTTAGGTTTCTGTTTGATAGACCACCCATCTTTCCTTATTTTCACTGCAGGATGACAATGAAGAGACCACTTCTGCTGTGACAGAAACAGAAAATGTGGGGAGGCCCATAGAGGTATGATGAATACAATGCATTCCCCCTTGTTTACATAAGAGAATAAATAAATTGTCATTGTCATTTTACAGAATATGGCAGGAGATTTTAATAAAGATGGGTCTAATAAGAGGATCTACAGTATCTACCTCCACACATAATCTTAGCAGTGTAAGAAATATTCTGCAGTTCTCCTTCCTCATTTAAATATTTGGTCTGTGTTTGTATTACAGACTTATTCAGTCATGTTTAATTATTCTGTCTTTCTAGTTACCAGTCAAAGAGCTGTATAAAGCCCAGAACACACCAAGCCGACACCGACGAACTACCCCTCTAGTCGGGGTAAAAAGCTACACTTGAACACACGGAGAGAAATACAGGCGACTGTCAGCTAGAATGTGCATTCCGTGCCTGCGTGTAATGACCCAACTGTCTAATTCTGCAGATATATTAGTCTATATTCGTCATTCAAAAAGGAAAACCGACGCTGCGGCCAGGGTTCTCAAGTCTCACGCATTGGCCGTGAGACACACGCATTTCGACCGGTTCACACGCTCACACGCCGCACTGTGTATTTCTCACGCTGAAAAGGCAATGCCAACCAAGTTGTCCTGGCTGAAAGCTTTCTAACGTTGTATACGAGGCGCAGGCAAACAAAGTGAAGTTTCCTGCTGCCAGCGCTTATCTCCGCCAGATTGCGTTCGTTACTAGGCAAGAACATATATGCGCGCTGCGTGCACCACTGATCTATACAATGACATGTCATTCAGTAGCGCGAACACACGTAAATGGACGGAACATCTTCGGCCACCGTACGTTCGTTACTAGGTAACCAACAACATCGCGCGAACACATGTGTCGTGATGGAGAAGAAGGTAAGTTGGAAGAAGCTCGTCTAACATTTTTGGGCTAGAACATTTAATATATAGGCCACCGTACATTATTATTGATGCAGTCAAAAACTCTACAACTACTTTGCAACCAGGCTCAGTTTGGCTATCTTACGCTATCTGGAACTAAGAGAAATGTTAGTGGGTATGGAAAGGAATGAAGATTTACTCATTTTATTTTAAATTATATTACACTGTAATATTAATAGTCTTTCTAGTTACATTAAGGATGTATTACAGCAGATTGCTCTGGTTAATATTTAATCATTGTCATAATGTTGCATTTGAATTTTTCAAAGATGTCAGGAAAAAAGCAGAAATATATTTTGTCATTTTGGGCACCAAAGGGTAAGCCCCCTAAAAAGGTTGCCAGATTAGAGGAGGAGACAGTGGAAGAGGTGGTGCGCTCTAATCTGTCCATTTGTTCTCAATGTCCCACCACACAATAAACCATTCGTCTAGAAGACGCATTCAAAAATCAAAATGCAATTTTTAAAGATTTGTTTGAAACTGTTTGAAACAATTTGTTATATTTTTGGTTAGCTATATTTGTAATACTGCATTAAAGAGTATATTTGATGTGATGAATTGCTCTGTCATTTATCAGATTTACTAATTGTTATAATTTTAATTTGTTCTGGTTAATTATGAACAATGGGTAAAATTGGGGGCGGGGATGGGTGGGGCGGGGCTTCATTATGGCTCCTCCCCTAACCGCGTGTGATCTCACTCCAAGCTTTTGCTCAAACTTGAGAACCCTTCTGCCGGCTGCAGATGCACATACCATAAACAAAGCAGGCGTGCTTACCGTTTTGAATATCAATCCTTATTTTCCTTATTCCACTCCGCTCATGTTAATATTGAAATAATCGCCAAGGAACACTCAGGTGAGATCACGTAACATAAGAACAGTTCTCTATCTTTACCGTTTTGACTTCTTTACTTGCTGTTTGGCTTTAATTCTCGTGCACTGACTCTCTCACTAAGCTGAACAGCCAATCAGAGTTCTCTCTTTCCTTGACGGCCCGATGCCGATTCAACATGTCGAATCGGGCGAAACAAAGCCGACGAGGACTCTTTTCAGCCGAGATCATGGAACAGTGCGGAACACACCGATGGAAACTTAGTTGGCGACGTACAAAAACTGCCCTACGGCCGACCGTCGGCTTGATGTGTTCTAAGATCACATCAAGCCGACGGCTTGGATTAAGATCCGCCTTCAAAAGCAAATTAGAAAAAAAAATGACATGAAGATGGACCTAATACAGCTTCAAATGGAGGAGAAAAGACTTAACCTAAAAAAGGCCTCTCACCTCTCAGTGTGGCAATGTTTTGAAGAACAACACAAGCACCTGTGATGTCACATGACCTTTCTGGGCTGACCCTGAGAACACGCAGGCACTAAAACCTATGGTTGCCTAAGGATGTCTATGGTCATTTCCACCTTGACCCGTGTTCTGCTGTGGGCCAGGTTGAATTGTGCCTGAGGTAAAGGCTCAGGTTCAGGGTAAGGTCTCATCATATAGGGCAGACAAGGGTACCTCTGTCCCCCAGCAAGTAACCATAGAAGTTAAAAAAAAATGGCACAATGACGACTCCCTAAACATTCTGAAATCATGTACAGACCCTGGCCATTTGGCTTCAACCTTAGTGATGAGGTGGGTTGCATCACATATTACCTAGTTAGTGGGGACCAGTAATGGGGGTGATTTAATGGTTTAAACACCCAAACATTTAGCACCCAAGAATCTATTGTTACCTGCACATTCATACTATAGACTGACTTCCTATTAACATGGTCTCTTCATTGACTGAAGTAGCTTTAATAGGAATATGGGTTCCATCAATGCACCTAATCACATTTGAAAACCCTAAAATTGAAAGCAATATAATTCGAAACTTTTAAAATGATTTTGAGTGTATACAGTATGGATAGATTAAGTAGTGCTATGAAACTAAAATGGTCTGTCATAGAATATTATAGAACGGACAAACCCGCCACTAATTGGTTAGGAATTGCACAAAAGTTTGTAGGAACTGTTTGAGTACAGTACATACAGTACGAACAGCCCTACACACCGTTGCCTTTCCCACATGCCCTGCATCACCTATTCTACACAAAAAAAAAAACTCGAAGGGCAATACACAAAATGTGCTCCGTGTAAAGCGCTAATCCGCGATGTGTCACATTTGCTATGCATGGTTTCAAAATCTTTGTTAAATAAATTAACGATTCTTGTGAAAAACGGTAACGCTCCCGCAAATATTGATATAAAAAATGTGTATACGAAAACACACCAATATGCAGTCGTATCACCCTCTCATGGCGGAAAAGACTTCATGTTATCTGTGCTTCCACATGCACTGGATCGTCTTCAAAAGGACATGCCACCTTTCTGAAACAAACTAACCCTGGAACTAGGGATGAGTCACGATCTTCGAATAGTCGAAATGTGTTCGAAATTTGATCAAAAAATTGCTTTTTCGAATATCGTTATATTTTTGCGCAATAATTCCAATGTGTATTTGACAATTGACGCAGCGCCTGCTGTCTCATATAGCGTGTCAGGGTATTTTCCTGTCGAAGACACAAGGTGTCACTTACATGAATGAAAACCCCTACTCGCGATCTAGGTTACCCACGTTTTGTACATAGTGTAAACAAACAACAGAAGAAGAGGATTGTCATAACCTCATGGCCGTTAACTCTGCAACCAACCATGCAACAACCAAAAAGCTCTGTGTGGGACTCGTTTATAAAATTAACAATGATAAAGTTGAGTGTAAATTATGCCAAGCAAAGCTGGCATACTACCACTCTAAAACGACGATGCATAGCCACCTGAGATCAAAGCACCTGGCAGCTTCATCCTCCTCAGGCAGCACCCAGCAGTCAATGGCTAGTTTCTTGGATTGCAAGTTGAAAAATAGGTGCAGTGAGCAGATCACTATGCTAATTCCTAAGATTATAACTAATATGCTCCCCGTCAGCTTTGTTAAAGGTGAAGGTTTCCGGGAGCTAATGAAATGTATTGAGCCTGAATACATCATTCCAACAAGAAAGACAATCACCTCCTGAGTAGAAAAAAATGCATGGTGAAAGCGCAACTGATCTGCGCGGCCATTTAGCGAGTGCACGTACAGTGTCATTCAACACTGACAACTGAATCATATATTACGATCTCTTGCCATTACATGCTTAAATGGGAGATGCAGTGTGCCGTTCTACAGACGGAAAGCCATGCCAGAGCGACATGCGGCTAAAAATTTGGCACTAGAGACCAGTGGGGTGTGGTGATGGCGCAGTGGATAAGAAATAGCGGTGTAAATCGGGGCCTTCATGACGATTCGATACAATACCGATTTCTTAAGCCAACAATTCGATTATTTTCGATACTTCAAAATTCCCCGCGATACGATTTGATTCGATACGATTAATGCTTAATATTTTTACATGATATCTATTAAGTTTCAAATAAATCAACAAAAAATTTATATTTTGCCTTTTATTGAGAATACAGAAACAGCATTCTATTCACAGTGTGCATGTTGTGCTCAAAGCACTGCAAATTGAACAGCAAATGTAACAGTTACTGCATCTACAGTTACAATAAAGTGCCATCAGATAAATTGTATTTAGAACAAAATAAAAATAATTAAGTCTTACAGTGCAGGTCTACTATGACCAATTAGCCTATTCACTGTTAAAACAAACAAACAAAGACTGACCTATACAGCTTAAATTTTAAATACATCAACCCTGTACGTTTTTTTTTTTTTTTTTTTGCATGTTTTGCATGTTTTGCATCTTATTTAGAGGTAATGATCACACATCATCTGCAGTAGATGAACTGCAAGTAGAACAGTTACTCCACAAAATCAGTTAAAGTGCAATAATAACAAAAAGTAACTAAAGACTAGGACATAAGCCTACAGCACATTCACTACAAAATAACAAAAATGCATTTGCATTTTATCTGTTATCTCAGATTGACAGCCTTTCCAGCCCATTCTCATCCTTTAGCGTCACATAGAACGCTATATGACAAAATGACGCTATACTACGCACATGGCACCCTTTATCGTTAAAGGGTTAGTTCACCCAAAAATGAAAATTCTGTCAGTATTTACTCACCCTCATGTTGTTCCAACCCCGTAAGACCTTCGTTCATCTTCGGAACACAAATGAAGATATTTAAGATATTAAGATCGCTCCTGCATACAGTCCATAGGCTTCTTGAGGGACTGGCTCTTGCTGTCCTCGAAAAGTCATTAAAGACATCGTTAAAATAGTCCAAGTGACTACAGTGGCTCAATCTTAAGTTTATCAAACGACGAGAACACTTTTGTGCGCAAAAAAACAACAAAAAGAACGACTTTATTTCAACTATTCGTTTATTTCTCCATGAGCCTGTAAGTCAGTTTACGTAGTGTGATTGCGTAGAGCTACGTCACACGTAGGCTCACTATTGGCCGACGCTGGTCATGTGTGTGTGATGCGTGTGACGTACAATAACAGAAGCTTACGCTATTAAACTAGTAACCTGACTCGCGCAGAGGGAGAAATAAACGAATAGTTGAAATCAAGTCGTTATTTTTGTTGTTTTTTGCGCACAAAAAGTGTTCTCGTCGTTTGATAAACTTAAGATTGAGCCCCTGTAGTCACTTGGACTATTTTAACGATGTCTTTAATGACTTTTCGAGGACAGCAAGAGCCAGTCCCTCAAGAAGCCTATGGACTGTATGCAGGAGCGATCTTAATATCTTAAATATCTTAATTTGTGTTCCGAAGATGAACGAAGGTCTTACGGGGTTTGGAACAACATGAGGGTGAGTAAATACTGACAGAATTTTCCTTTTTGGGTGAACTAACCCTTTAATATTCACGCGAACCCAAGGCGTCATAAATCCTTTAGAGTAATATGAGACTACCCTACCCCACACCTAAACCTAACCATCACAGCACGTGTTATATTAACGATAACGGGTGCCATGTGCGTAGTATAGCGGCGTTTTGTCATATAGCGTTCTATATGACGCTAAAGGATGAGAATGCGTTGGCCTTTCTCTTTACAAACGGCAACATCTCTTACCACTGATCCTCCATCAGTTGTCCTGAAGCCAAAATGCTTCCACACCCATGACTTGATGCCGACTGGAGTGTGTAACAATTTAGACCCCATTTACACCTGGTATTAAAATGAGATCTATATCCAGATAAGTTATCCGGATAATAAGCGTTCTGATCTTACCGATTCCATTTACACCTGGCCACATGTTTTTGCATAACGGATATAAATCCAATCTTCAACTCCCGCGTTATATGCAGATTTAATGAATTGCACGCCACCAAAAGCAACAGATATGAGCTGCATTTTATTGATCTTCAGCTAATTTAAAAATCAAATACATCAAGAGAGAGTGGCAACAGGCCTGGTAAGATCATTTTGTTTCTTTACTTGAAGATGATTGTGTGTTAAGCATCTGTGACTTATTTTCAGTTTTATTTGCAATGTTTGCACGTTGGCTTGATGAATAGACGCTCAGCTGCTCAACTGCGGTGATGCGTGTCGCAGTAGCGCCGTCATATCTGACTATAACATGACATATAGCCTATATAACACGCTCTCACTCGTTTATTTTTGTAGTATTTTTGGGAGGAGTAAAATATACATATGTGGTTTTAACAACCAGATTGCGTTAACACCTAGTAAAGATCCAAACACAATACGAGCCAGACTACCTCCAGATGTGGTCAGGCAGATCCAATCACAACGTATTTACACCTTTACTTGCATTAACATGCGTTTTTATTATCTCGGATAACTTATCTGGATACAGATCGCATTTTAATACCTGGAGTAAATGGGGTCTCAGTTTCAGCGCGCTGTGACGGTTCCATTGTTCTTTAAAGTCAGACTCAACAATGTGTGTGTGAATGTAAAGCATATATAACGCGTGTGAATTACAACAATAATGAGGTTAGCGCCATCTGCAGCTTAGGATTAGGTTGCACGCACATGTCGGAGCAGATGCTGAAAATAGACAGGCGGCAAAATAAACGCATTAATCGATTCTCTTGCGGACGCATCGATGCATTGAATCGTCGGCTGTATAAACGATGCAAATCGATTAATATTTACACCCCTAATAAGAAACATGCCTTTGGTGTGAGAGACCCGGGTTTGAATCCACTGTAAGACACCAATGTGTCCCTGAGCAAGACACATAACCCCTAATTGCTCCAGAGGTGTGCGACCTCTGAAATATAGCAATTGTAAGTCGCTTTGGATAAAAACGTCAGCTAAATGAGTAAATGTAAATGTACATATGAACAGTGGGGGCTAACTGGAAAGGTCACAGCCTACATGAAACATGACAACGCCAAAAACATTGTTTTGGCCAACGCTAACGATCAACTTGAGTGGGACTTACAGCCCTGTTTCACACACACTTCAACTTGCAATAAACGATGGTTTCAAACTACCGAACATAAAACACATAATTGGAGCTGGTAATCGCAGCACAGTTGCAACACACGCACATAAGCAAAAGCAACAACTCCAGAATTTACCAGAGCATAAGTTAGTGCAATCCTGTAAAACCAGGTGAAATTCTGTATATGAAATGTTCGAGAGTTTACTGGAGCAGCTATGGGCCATGTGTGCTGCCTCTTCAGACAGGAGTATCACTAAGCTATAGTGTTGTGTGGAGAATATGACGTGTCCATCTAGGGCTGGGCGATAAAACGATAATGATAATTATTGCGATATAATTTTCCTCGATAAAACGATATCAAGAGGTCGATAAATGTTCGATAATGTTTATGCGTCAAAAGCGGAACGAAACTCATTTAAACCGCGTGCGCCACACGGAGCATTTATCAGCTCGGGTCAAAGTCCAAATGGCAGTGCATTGAGCGCGAGCTCACGCAGACGCGCCTCTGATCATTTTGCTTACGAGATCCAGTGAAAAGCACTTGAGTTCAGCGAAGAACACAAAAGTCAAGTTTAAAGGCAGATGAAACACCGCTGACAAAAAGGAGAAACGATACAGTCAGAATCTGAATTGATACTGAATCCATTTAGCCTACCATGGATTTACTGTAAGGTTAGCCTGGTAATCTGCACCATGAAATGTGGGATATACATATTGAATTGTATAATATTATTAATGTAGACAATGTATTATGACTAATGGAATATAAGTACGGTATTTAATAATATATTTAACTGTTAGGCTATTGTTTTTCATACAAAAAAATACAGAAACCATAAAGTTATGCCATGATAGTGAGGAGCTAAGTTATCTGGTTTTATCTGTGGTTATCATGATCTAAATGCATGATACTGGATGACCAATGGTTAATTTGAATACAACTCAAACAGTCAGAATATTACTTTTTACCAAATAAAAATGTGGATGTTGCATAGGAAAAAAAAACAAACAAAAAACAGATGTTACTGTTTTTGTTAATGAACATACATTTAAAGAGTAGTTTAAAACACAATTAACACTCTGTTTTATACAACTTTCACTTAGTTGCAAAAATCTGCCTTTAAACTTAAAAAAAAAATATTTGACATATATCGATAATTATCGATATCGACTGATATAAAAAAAATTATCGTGATTATTTTTTGGGGCCATATCGCCCAGCCCTATGTCCATCTCCATGGTGTACCCGGTGACCGTAACTTTACTGCCCAAGCATCTCAAAGAAATCCCAGGGGAGAATGCCAAAATAAAGGGATTCAAAAGCACAGTGTCTGTCTCCCTGGAAAGGAGACTCGGGCCTGCAGAAGTCAGCAACGCGTGAAAGGTTGCATTCATCGCATCATTCCTAGACCCAAGGCACAAACACTTGTGTTTTGCAACAGATGATGTAAGAGGCACTGTGCAGACCGAAGTCAGGGACCTCCTATCCAGCATTGATAACGCTGGAGACACGGAAGACGCAGATGAACCGGGAGAAATACCTACTGAACCTCCGGCGGCTAAAAATCCAAGCGAGTGCTGTTTTGTTTGGCGAGGATAACATTGAGCAGACAGCAACAGCGACAACCGAACTCTTGCAATACTGCCAAGACATATGGCCACCAATGAACGTTGACCCCATAACATGGTGGAAGGCCAACGAAAAGAAATATCCCCGCCTGGCAAACTTGGCAATCTCCTAATTGAGTGTGCCTGCGACATCTGTGCCATCCGAGCGGGTGTTCTCCACGGCTGGACTAATTGTCAACAGGTTGCGCTCGCGTCTCCTCCCAGAACGTGTTGAAATGCTATTTTTTGTTCAACAAGAATATGAAAAATGCCTAATCGTTATGCTATGAATAGTTAACATTCATCGAAATGAATTTGTTTAAAAAGTAAGCGATTTCTTGTTACAAGGCAGGTTTGCATAAAACCATTATTGCATTATATTATTTTTTCAATCTAGCGAGTATCTGGTTTGTCGATGCAAAATTGTTTATCGTGCTTATTGTTTTTTCTTCTTCCAATTATTCTTCTATGTTAAAAAACGAACAATGAAAACATGTCACTTGTTTAATTAATAAATCGCTAAAGATGAAAGATTGAGATTTTTTTTTTTTTTTGAACGATAATCAACATTTGCTCCTCGATTTTCGAATGGCATTTTTGGCAGAAATTCACATCCCTACCAGAAACATAACCTGCACTGAAGCAGGTTAAGTTTAGAGAGTGATTTGCTATGACTACTAACATACCCTGAAAGTTACCTCCGTTTTTGGAACCAAAATTTGAGGCTATCCGCTTACTCTTAAACATACCCAGGTATGTCACATAACCTGCTTTCTGGAATACACCCCAGGGGTGACTGCCAAATTTTATACAAATACTGTCTGTTGCAAACAAAATCAGATATGTAGAACAAATGCTGATATGAAGGGGTGACACACACACTGTTATGCATGAGTTTCCTGCGTCACCTCCTCCATATCCACGTTGGGATCCGTCTCCAGAGTACTGTTACTGCACTGTACTGAACTGTTATTACTGTATTGTACTGTTAAATTGAGGAACATTTAAGTTGGATAACAAGTGAGTTAACACACCAGCTACAACCTCAGCATGTAGGCTAGTATTGAGCTCATAAATCACAGAGGTTATGTGAATCTTGATTGTAAGTTACAGGGACAGAAGAACATGTGTGTTTATCCAATGGAGAGAGGCTTATGATGCTGAATGCTGTCATCAAAGGCTTTGAGTGAGTATGATAACAAAACCTATTAAATCTTAAGTTGTAGTTTATTAGAATTTATTGTTATTTCAAACGGAGAAATTACAAGTCAAGTATGGAACTGAGGAACATATCCTAATTCTAAATTTACCCCTTCCACAGAGCATGTCTTGATGTTCAAATGAAACATACACCACTAACTCGATCACTATTCACCATCAGAAATGTTCATTTAGAGGGATAGTGGGTGACCAACGTGGGTCAGAATGAGAAAGATAGGCAAGGACTCTAAAACACTCAAACCCACCCACACCGTCTTTTATGTTGAGGTGCTGATGGTACCACTCTAATTGTCCATGCTCTAATTCAATCTCACCCCAATTTCACATATCTGAAGAGCAGCGGCTTTGGCAGAAAGCCTCCTCACTTTTCAGGGCAGGCCAGGCAATCAGCCGTGGTAATGGTTATTTAACATCCAATTTAAATTCTATCAATGAGATGTTATTAAGGGCAGACTCACTTTCCTGCTTTTACACTGCTGATGCTAATCACCTCTTTCCCAATGTGTGTCTGAGAAAAAGATCTTCTCAGGCCAGTGCTCAAGGCTATGCAATGCAAATGCAATGGCCCACATAATCCCAGAAAACCACCAGCAGTGAGATTTGAGCCTCTGACAGACAGTATGCAGGTTACATTTGTTATTTTTTTACAACTGTGATCCTGGGAACTAATAAAAATGTGGCATTAAATTATGCTGTAATTATTTAACCTTGTGGCTGTTAAACTGGATTATTTGTCTTGGCTTTTAGTAAAATTGCTTTTTCCGCCAAGTATGTAATAAGCCTCCATTTGAAAACAAAAACAACCATTTCATTCAGTGCTTCACCTTGCTTTTACTTGTATACATGTATAAGCGAAAATCATTGCTTGAGAGCAGCATGAACAAATTGCTTTTATTTATGTTGTTTGTGAGTCTGACCTAAATAAGGGCATTAGCTGATTTCAGAGATGTCGTTTTTATTTTAAGTAGCATCCACAGGAAAGAGAAATCACAAGTGAAATTTGTTCTTCAAATGCAACTGCAAAAGAAAAGTAAAGAAAAGCCATTTTTTAAGCTTTCTTATTTTATTTTATTCAGTGGTGAAGTGAGTAATGTTTGCAGCAACAAAATCAAAGACCTTTTTTAAAATCCATTCACAGGAGACTCAGTGGTACTTTACATCAGGGTTTACTCGGCTCTCCCAAAGGCCCTAAATCAGGTGTAAAGAAGGCCAATGTCAAACTGTGCTCAGCATTGTGTGTGTGTGTTCACTTCTCACTTAACTGACAAGTGGGACTGATGTACTGTACTTTAAGCAGAAATACCTCATTTCTGCTTGCTTCCAGCACAAATGAACTGTTCTTTGGAACCTTTTCAGTTAATTCGAGGCAGATAGACGGAAATGCAATTCTATGTTGATGCTAAGAAAACAAAACCAAAACCAAAGGGGGTGCAATCGAACTTTGATATAGACCAAGCAAAAGAGTGTGGAAGCACCATTCACCAGTTCACACTTACAAATAAGTCAGATAGAATAAATGCGCATTTGGCAAGCTGTCCGAGGAGAGGGCTCCGGGCTCGGTATTTGGCCCGAACCCAGAGTACTTCCCCCGTACTGCTTGTTAAGTAACCAGGCGAGTGTGAGGAGATGGGTTGGTGGAGGAATGCTGAAAAACTGTCGAGGAACATTGGAGAATCAAATGAGTATACACAGTATATATATCGCTATTGGCTATATGGCTCGGTGGCTATTGTAATGGAATACTCCATTTCAGAAACACTGCAAGAACATGTTAGAAACAGTCTATGTAGTCAGAGGTCATGACCAGGGGTTAAAGTGCGCCGGAACGGTCCGGAACTGCGTTCCGGCACCTCAGATAAATTAATAAATAAATAGATTAATTAATCTCAACGAATCTTGCTTCTCCCTAAATGGACTAATTCCCTTCCTCCCCGCTGAACGCAATCGATAAACACATAAAGTATAAACTATATAAAGAATAAACGCACAAAGTATAAACTATAAAAAGTATAAACGCCTCGTCCGTTTGGAGAGGTGCGCGCGGAGCCCCGCGCCCAAGGCCTTACAAATGCTTGAAATGCACTTGCGGTGGTTGAGCGCGGTAAAGTTAGTTTTAGGTCCGAAATATTTCGCCTGACATTTGTTTTCCCTATAGGGACTGTTCTAGGGTCTTACAAAGAGATCAATAGTAGGACTAGTTTCAACAAACCATTGTATATCGACATTAATATTCGTTCAATAATATTCAAAAATCACCTGCGTGCATTTACTGCTGCATAGAATCCTGAGAATGCTTTGACGCGTTTGCACAGCGCATGATGCGGGAATGTCTGCCAATTCCACCAACTGCGTTAAACGTAGCCTATAATTTGTGTTATTTAAAATTACTTTTTAAATTCAAAAGCTTGTAGAAGGTGACAATACTGACCTGGTAGCCTTGAGTAAATTAACTTGTTTAAGATAAAGATTCAAAAAAACATATAATTATCAGTTAAGCCTATTTACTTCACTGACAGATAAAAATGAAAGACTATCAGTCAAAGTTCAGGGGGTTTAGGAGGGGAAGAAATAGGGCAGAATAAGGAGACTGAGAAAAAGAAAGATGTAGATGAGAAGAGAGCAGGTAGGCTATTGACAAAATAATCGAATGCCCACTGACATGGTTTTAAAGCTATTTATTATCCTTCTTTTGGCCTCCAAAATCTTAAATTGCACATAATTTGGTCAGAGAAATCAACATTTTCTCTGGGGAGGCCCCGAACCTCACTTTTTGTCCCAGTGTTAAGCAATTATAACATAGTATTGTCATTAAATCAGTGTAGATGGGCCAAAATAAAACCATTAAAATATCAAGTAAATAAGTGACAAGCTACTTGGTGCCACAGCGACACCCAAAAAGTATTGCTATACCACAATACTCAATATGTTGTCCCACGGTGAGTCATTTTTCTCTGTTGCACCTACACAAAATTTGAGGGTTCCCCCACCTGACAAATGCCACTTTAACCACTGGTCATGACCACTACTACAGATATAAGTCGACCAACGTTCCTTCTCTGACAGTAGGTTTAGGTCTGGTCATGCCAAGGTTTCCCCCATACAGTACACTAAGATTACATTAAACAGAGGTAAAGCCCAATTTATACTTCTGCGTCAAACTTACGCCGTAGCTACGTCGTAGGCTGTGCCCTGATGTGCACCTCTCCAAAAATGTAACAATGCATCAATTCTACGTGTAGCCTACCGCAAGCGCTGTGATCGCTAGAACCGCTCCCCAGGTTTCACATGCTCCCTCTGCTGTGTAATTTCACGTCAACGATGCAGAAGTTTAAACGAAAACCAGTGAAGTCCATTGTTGTGCCTAAACGATAGTTCATGAACTCATTCATATTTTAGGCAAACGTGAACTGAATGTACTGTATTTCTGACTGATGAACGTTACTGTGAACGCGTTCATTCTGGTGTCTGTGAACAAACACTCTCTCTTTTTATAGGGGACCTATAGAGTGGTGAAGTGATGACGTCACTTTGTAGGACAACTCGGAAGCTAGCGGCGCATGGGTTCCCTCGGTCGAAAAGCAATGCATTTTCCCCATAGACTTTTGGAAAATCGCAAAAAATAAGATCTGTGTTTAACAAAGGGTTGTGACCCTTACACGTTTTGTCTAGCAAGATAATCTTTACAAGTTAATCCAAAATTTATACATTTTGAAGCCTATATCAGGGCTCCAGACTAACTTTTTTTACTAGGAGCGCTGTTGCCCCTGGCCTTAATATTAATTAATAAAAGTAGTGAAAATATGTAGGCTATATGAATTATGGAGTGAAAATAGCCAATAAACATCCTACTGTTTACAATGGTAACATTAGCCTTATTATTTTTTAAGTGTTTAAATAAGAGTTTTCCAACATCCAACAAATTTTTCGTTTTAGGACAATCTTTAAATGATAAACAACAAAATGTGTTGGTAATCACATAAAAAATACAAAAACATAAAACATTTATATGATGTTGAAGTGCTGGGAAAAGATGTGTAGTACTTGTAAGCATTTGACCATTTCTTATACATTAGCTAGCATATTTATGGTTAGAGTTAACTTACTACATTAGCCTAAATCAATGGTTCTGTTAGGCTGATTTGTGGACCGAAAGCCTTCTATAAGTGTTTCTCCTTGTTTCCATGTCAGCGCTGTTTGATCTGATATGGTTTATAACAGAACTCTGGGCTGAATCGGAGTGTGTCTCACTGGATCTTGTGGTGTTGATGTTATTAATTCTGAGGCGAAATTAATACATTTCTTCACTGGATCTCCTAGTAACAGTGTTGCGTGAGCGAGATCGGCCCGCGACTGCCAAGTTCGGGGCTTTATTTTGTCAATGGTTCGGATCGCTGCTGCTGCTCCACGGTCCTAATCATATATGAGTGGTGTATTTTCGTTCCACTTTCATTTTGTTTGCATTCGCTGCTAGGTAACGTTAACGACTAACGAGTCGATAGATCGCTGATTGCTCAGACGCACATCAGGTTGTGATATTTGTCTCCGTCTCCTTCCCACAGACGTTAAACGCGCGCTATTGTGACGGATTCATTGACGCGCGTCACACGCCCCTTTAACTTGTGGCAAATTTACTGGTCGCACATGTGCGACTAGATGTAAAATTCAGTCGCACACTCTCAAATTTTGGTCGCAAAATGCGCCCATTTGGTCGCAGTCTGAAGCCCTGTATAAAGATTTTAAAAAACACAATCAGACACAATAAAGTTTAAAAAAAAAAACACAAGCAGGTTATAACTGTGTGTTCTATGCCATAGATCAAAACGTGAAAATATTTAGAGTTTCTGTTCACCACAGACCTTATTTCAGGCGATTTAGCAAAAACCCATTCAAAAATCCCATAGGCTTTAGAGCGAAGGAACCGTACTGCTGCTAAAAATGCTAACTCACTTCCGCGTTTTGGCCTACAGAGTGACGTCATAACTTCGGCACTCTATTATGCAAAATTCACTTTTGTATGGTGTTTGGACATAAATGTGTGTTGGCAGTGTGTGCACACAACCACTGTACAGTGATAAAAATCCACTATAAGCAGTCTCTAACTACTAACTCTATGCTACTACATAGCTGTCAACCCTCCCGTTTTTTCCGGGTTTCTCACGTATTTTATCTCTGTTCCCGCTGTCTTCCCGTTTCAGTATTTTCCCGTAAAAAATCCCGTATTTTTACGCTCTGATTGTGTGAGACGTACAAGCTCGGACCTATTCGGCTTGATGTCGTTCATACTCGGATGCAGCGCCGCGCTGGCCGGAGACACATTGGCTGCGTGCGTCTCAGCTGCGTGGCGTGGCCGTTTTTATTTTACTGTCTATGGTTTTTATTTCGGCTCCCATGTTAACAGATTAGAGCTTGCACACTGCCTGTGTGACACGCGCAAACGCGTGCATGCTAGAAATAGAACCAGATGCCTATTTTCCACGCGACACTCAAGCGAAGGTTTTCGATTTCTCTAACCTACAATGTACTCCTGGGTGCTTAGCGGCTACGTCACGGCTCTCAGCCCGCCCTCTGTTCGTTGATTGGCCGGCTGTTTTCAGGCCGGTGGAAAACTGAAAGATAGGCCGCTATCTCAGACTGACTACAGGAGCGAAATGAAATTAGCGGAAGTAGGAAGTCTGACGTAGTCAGGCTAGCAACAAGCGGATGTTCCTTTAAAACTGTTGTGGTCATGCTTGCCTCAACTCGACAACATCCATTAGTCAAAAGTCTTGTGGACACATATTTAGTATGTGTTTTGTGGCCTTATTTGAGATACTTTAATTGTTTATTTTTTTTTAATAACCATGCATAAACAATATTCTCTCAAAAATACAAATGGTTTGTGACAGAAAAAGGTGACCTCCTCATGCACTTGGAGCCTGCGATGGAAACGATGAGTGGGAGGGCCGTGGTGATTTACTCAGTGGGAGCGCTCCCTCTGTAATCCTCAGATTACTGTGTATTAACCCTCTGGGGTCTAAGGTGACCTGCCCTGACATTTGTGCTTTTTTCAGTTGCTTAGAAACATATTAATGGCACAGGTGAAATTACACTCTTTAGCACAAACACGACGATAATGCAACAGTATTTGCACGGTAGCTCTGTGGTTAACGCAACAACATCAACCTCATGGAGCTTCAAACGACCCGAGATCGAACCTTGTTATAGCATACATGCTGTTAACCGATGTTGGCCGACTGCTTTAATGTTTTACTGTTCTTGAAGTTTAAATAGGTAGCTGTTTATTTAACACAGTCTCATCCCAAAAAGTCATATAACTGACGTTTTGGGACGTATTTTGACCATACGTCAATATCCACCTTTTTAGGGCCCCCTTAAACGTCGGTAGATGGCGATCCCGGGCCGTCATACAACTGACGCTTTACCTTTAACGTCAGTTAGGTGACGGGTTAGGTTTAGGTATGGGGTAGAGTTAGGATCCCATAACCTCATCTACCGACGTTTAAGGGGGCCCTAAAAAGGCGAATATTAACGTATGGTCAAAAGACGTCCCAAAACGTCAGTTATATGACGTCTTGGGATGAGACCGGTTTGGTTTATTAGCGAGTTTATTAACTGTTTATTTAAAGTGTCGTTGTAACTACAAACATTGTAGTTAAACAAATTCAAACAAATTAAACTGTCTTTGTGCAGTTTACAGACACTATTCAATAACACGATTAGAACAAAGCACTTCATAAATTACTTACTACATCAGCTGAATCCGTGCTCCTTGAAATTAAACTACCAGAACTTCTGAGGTAACTTTTCCAGAATTATTATTAGTATTATGACTCAAAATGCAGGAAGACAAGTACACGATTTTTATTAAACTGGACGTTTTATCCAGCTGATGTGGGCATTTTCATGGCTTGCCTCAACATTAGCGTTTGAACAGCACATGCTTTCAGTGGGTGTGGTCACATTAGCACGTCATACTCTATAATTAGGTGAATCTCTCTAATTTCTCTAATCTCTTTCTTTTCATACAGATTACATCATAAATTATGTAATTATTTCTCCCAGGAATGCACTAATGTCAATGGAAGTGGCACTATTAACTAGATAACTATAAAGTTTACTCTATTCTCCCAGTTCACGAGCCACTTTCATATATTTTGGGAAAAGTGGATGAATTTTTGTTTTGTAAATCTGACAGTTCTCTGCACTGCAACACAAACTAACATGGCAAAGCCCATTGCCCATTATAGATTATTATGATCATTGTAAAGGTGTTTAAAAGAATCAGAATATGAATAAGATTTTTACAATACAGTTAAAAAGCAATATTTGAAAAAAATATTTTGAATAAAAAATAAACAAAATGAAATGATCATTAAACTCGCACCAGGGACTAAGCTAGAATATTTTTAACTTACATGTGAAAGGACCAAGTCATAAACAAGAAAAATGTTGACTCTTTAACCAGTGGCCTTGCAAGTTCATCAAGTTTTTAATCATGAGATCTCAGCTGCAGGGGAGGTCTGGAGGGCATGAAGAAACAATTTGACACACCACAGAAAGTTTCTTGCTCTCTTTAAATTTTGCAATGTCAAGCTAGTTTTTCACCCTTTTGATTTAACTTGTAGTAAACATGAGAAAGAGAAAGTTTTTATTTCATGGAGCATTTCTGCTCCCAGCATCCCCTGTAGAATTAACTCACAGCAAAGTGTCGAGTTCAGCAACCTCACCACGGATCTCTACTCATTACCCACACTCCCGACCTCTCCATATCCTGTCTGCCTCAAGCACATCCTCTCCATCACTCAAGCTGGTTTGATGCTTCCATGTCTTACATTTTTTTGATTGTCCTCTACAAGTTCTCGTGCTGTATTTTTTATTTGCCAACCACTAAAAAATGCTTTTTTCCCCATAGTTTATGTCCAAAGGAGGAACTTTGATTTGGACCTCAGTCCCAAGACCCTCTAGTGAACCATATAAAGTTATGAGACTCACAACTTAATTTTAGAATAGTATTCCATATGAAAAACAATTGAATCAAGGAACAGTCATAATAGTTTCGTTTTCTGTCAACTTCTTGCCTACGTAGTCTGTCATTAACATCCATCGATGATCTGCACTTTCTAATTTTTTTATGGATTGACTAGGAGTATACACACAGTCTGATTACAAAACCCATTCGATTGACTCAGACTTAAAATAAAAATAGAATTGTGTTTCTTCAATGGATTTAACCAACATAGTGGAAAATGCATAAAACGGTTCCCGAGGACAAAGGACAAATCGTATATTGCTTATGATGTTTATATTACAATCAAAGATAAAAAAGTGGACCAGAACTAACTGTAATGGAGTCCTTTAAATTTAATTTTCTTTTTAAATCAGTAGCATTTAATGAGCGGTAAATTCAAATAGCTTTCCTGACTCGCATATACTTAGTTAACTTTACTCAGTAAAATAAAATACATTTTATACACAGCACTTGTGAAAGCATGCGTGATAGAAGCTGAGTGTATTTCGCCGCCAATTTGGGGATCTGGGAAGACGCTGACATACTGTTTTTTATCTCTGTTAGCTTTGTTACATTTTTGGAATAATAATAATAAGGTAAGTAAAGTAAGCATGCAACTTTTGTGTGATTTTTTTTTACTGTCAGTTGCTCATTTTTTGCTAATCTTCCTAATGTGTACCAATGTGTACAAATTTTGGATTATTTTTTACTGGAAAAAGCTACGGACTGCAGTTTTAACTAATATTAACAAAGATGAATTAATACCGTAACAAATGTATTTCTCATGGTTAGTTCATGTTAGTTAATACATTAACTAATGAACCTTTTAAAGCATTGTTAAAGAAGAACTCTGGCGCAAAATGAACCTTTGGTCTAATTACACATTGGTACCTAGTCAACTGTTCTCTGAGATTTGTTTAGCGTATACGCTAGTATATGGGGGCATTTAATAAGTAAAAAGAAATCGCTAGTTACAACGCCGTTCATTCAGTTCAGAAGTTCGCTGAACTAAATACAGTTCAGCTCACTTGGCACGTTGTTCATGGTTCGACTAGTCAAGACTGTTTACCAAGATGGCTCCTGACTGTATACACGAACTGGACTGTCTTTATAAAATATCTTCTTATTTACTTATTTATTTCCTGGACAGTAATTTTAAACTGACAGTAATGTTTGTGTTTTGTTTTTTGTTGTTGTTTTTTGTTTTTTCTTTGTTACAGTACTTACATTCTTCAAGTGAATTATTTAAGTATCTGTACTTTGAGAGTTTTTATTTTGGAAAAATTTCAGTTCACTACATTACAAAACACAATATTGTACTCCACTACATTTTATAAAAGCATGTCATTCGTCGTTATTTTTAACTGAAGAAATCTTCACCCATGCGACGCGATAGTGAAGTCTGATTCGTGAATGTGCCGATTCTTTTTTAATTAACCTGTTAATTAATTTTGCAAATCGCACTGAACCATTTATTTGTGAATTGGACCAATCTGTTTGCATATGTTCTCAAGTCAACAACTCTAATTCAAATGATCCAGTCAGAACGAGTCTCAAGTTAACAATTGACCTATGGCTAAGCCACACCCCCTCCATTCACTCGGACAAACAGTCAACATTCGCGGACAGGCGCTATGGCAGCTGTCACTGTAGGAGACATTTCAGAGGAGGCAATTAGTGATTTTTGGAGACAGAAAGATTATAAATCATCTCGAAGTCACCTAAAGGGCCTTAAATATGCATTGGAGGGTTATTAATAATTTTATTGTTGAGAAGGTCGATGAAAAGCTTCAGCTCCTGGCAAAAATGTACAGGTCACAGTGTAAATGTGATAAACCGCATACCGTTGCAGTACGTACATGAATCATTCAGCACAACATTGTTAACATTTGTTATCTCGGTTATTTACAGATACATTAATGAAGCTTATTGACATAATGTACAACGCAGCTAGAAGCTAACGTTATCTGATGTTTGGCTAACGTTAGCTTAACATTATGTTAGAGAGTTTAAAGATAACATTCAAATACGTTATTGAATTAACTTAGAACAGATGTAGACATCCTTGTTTAATAGATCCACGTTTAGTTGGTGTTGTGGTCTACGGCATCACTTAGTCGCATAACTTTATCCAGAGCAGACACTTATCTCGTTGAGATATGGCTTGGGAAAGGGTAAAAAATAATACACACCATCGCCCAGCCTCTCGGGAACCTAGTGTCGGAGTTGCATGTATCCCATGCACACCGTTTGACCATTTTAAACTTAACAAAAAACTAACGAAAATTGACTAACTGCAATGCATTTCAATGAACGTGGAAGCAGAGAATGTGCGAGTGGATTGGGTTAGCTGCGCACTTTGATTGGCTATTATCATCGTGTTTGAGGGTGTGGCTTAGCCATAGGTCAATTCACTGAAGTCAAGAATGGGAGATCCTTAGGCTACGTCCACATTAATCCGGATACATTTGAAAACGGGGTTTTCGTTTAAAAACGCTCTCCGTCCACACTAGCGTTTTCAGGTGTTTTCCGACGTTTCAGTGTGGATGAGAAACTTCTAAATTCACTTTACTGCGCATGCGTGAAACTTCACAAAAGCTCACTGAGGTGATACAGATGGGAAAATAAATAATAATGTAATCGCACAATAACAGGATAATTTTATTTAGCAAAATATCTCACCATCACTGATGCGTCCAGGTCGCATTCAGTCACCATATGTTTGGTCTAAAACGCAACTGCTCTCCTGTTTTTTGCCACAGGACAGCAAATGTGAGTAGACTACATTATCTGTCATTTTTGCAGTACTGAGCTATGAAGAATAGCACATATTAAGTAACATAGAAAGTAACATATTTTAGCAATAGTGTAAAAATGAATAACACATAACAGGCACAATATCGATAAACATGAATATCTATTGGTACTACATGGATCACATGACTAAACTTACGTCATCATTTTGAAATACCTCCGGTTTCACTGTCCACACTACAACGCGAAAACGGCGTTATCAAATTTATCCACTTTGGAGAGCTATTTCCAAACGATGCGTTTTTGTTGACTTAAAACGGCGTCTCAGTGTGGACGGAAGGCCAAAACGGGGAGAAAAATATACGTTTTCAAACGAAAACGTATTAGTGTGGACATGGCCTTAGAGTTTCAGTGCCTGTGACTGATGGTGCTGAATTCAAGTTACTAATACAAACCATATTTAGGTCACGAGTGCCTACGTTAAAGCAAGCTGTTTAAGCCGGCATTTTATTAAATGCTTGCAAGGTTTTAAAGTTTTGGGCAAAAACTAAGCATAAATAACGCAAATTAATGCCAATGCATCTTCCCTGCTGCTGTAGCATTTAAAGGGATGTAAAGCTAATGTTTGGATAGCGTTATTCTTAAAATGTTAACACATTTTGCCTTATTTGGCGTATGTTTTCTTACAGATCAATACATATTAAAGGCACAATATGTAGCTTTTTTCTCCAAAAGAGGGTGCAGTTTCCAGGTGTAGGTTGATGACATAGTGATGAGCTGAATGATGGGACTTGCTGTCAGCTGATGGATCTAATCTTTTATGGATGAGTGCAAACATTCATGTTTTTTTTTTAAATTACAGTGCTATGAAGCAGGTCGCGATTGCTAAAGAGACAGACATCACAGGCGAGTCATTTAATTCTAGCGCGGATATTGCGTCATTGACAGGTGACATTTTCTTCTATTAACGAAGACTTATTTAAAATTGTAATTTCTCTGAAATAAAAAAAAAATCTTTGCAGACTTTTGGGATATTGTAAGTACACAACTGCAGGAAATATATCACACTGTGCTGAAGTGATTTTTGGATATTTCATACATATTGTACCTTTAAGTGTCTGTATAATCTTCCTTACTGACTAGTGCAAAATTCATCACAATGATGTCGACTGAAAAACTATTTCAGCTCTATCTATGTTACTAGTACTTTATACATCTAGAGTACCAAGTGACCAACAATTCGTAAATTGTTTTGAGAGAAGTAGTTTGTCCTCTTACCATGATCACCTTAGAATTCCAGGGTTCCCCCTAATTTAACACATGGTTATGAGGTGAGAATAGTTGTCTCACTTACTTTAGCAGTACACAGCCACTGCCTGATGGTGGCGCTGTCCAGAACACCTGTATCCTGGTCCTCCTGCGAGGGGAGCTTTCTGTCACTGCTGGAGGGCAGTTTGTCATAAACTGTGTGTCTTCCTCATCGATTATCTGTAGAGTGTAAACCGACAAATTACAAAATGTGTACAAATTCTTTATTTTCTAAGTTGTCTTATTTATGTTATTATATGTTATTATTTATTTATTTATTTTAAGAATTAAGAACATAATTAAACTTTATATTTTGAAATGTAAAACAGAAAAAGCAAAACGAAGAAAAATATCTTTTTGTTATGCAGCAGTGTGCAGGCTTTTTTTGTTTATACAAAAAGGACACGTAAGAAAAAAAAAACAAGTACAAACACAAGAATACAATTAATCAAAGATACAAATTATATACAAAGTGCTTTAATTTCAGGAAGGTCTACTAACACATCTTTTCAGATAATTGTTTCTGTCTGAAAAGAAACCTAGTAATCAAATATAAAATAGCACTGTATAGTTTATCATAGATAGAATAATGCGTATTAAATCTAAAGTTACTCATTCAAAAGCTGTGAGTAATTTTCTCTGCCTTCTGTTGTTTGATTTGCATTAATGGCTGAATCGTCAGCAGGTTTAGTCTATTAGACTGCTGCCCCTTTAAGACAGAGTGCAGATAACTGATGCACCATCATTTTCTCCCTATTATTTACGTCCATTTAAGACATAATTGTGTTTAAGTGAATAAACTCTGTTTAAGTGAATCTCAGAGCTGACATTTTTATGTATATTTGATAGTTAAGGACGCACGAAGCCCAAGTATAGGCTACTTTTCTTGTCTCGTTGCAGTCCGTTTCGGCCGTTTCCCCGCCTTGTGAGCTCTTGCGCAGGTTTTTGTGTTTTTTTCAATAGCCATTTTCTTGATCTTGCAACAGTAGAAGACAGCATTTTGCAACAATCGCCGATCGTGCTGATTCTGACGGTTACGTTTGGGTTTTAGGAAGAACTGACAGCGCTCCGCAGCGTTGTGAAGTAAAGGAAGTTAAGCTGGACAGTTCGTCTCGTTTTTTAACGGTTTTATCTCAAATATCTTCTTTTTATAATCTTTGGAAGCCGAAATAAAAAATATATTAGAATAATACCTAGTGCTGTAGCGGCGCGTCGATGATGTCGATGCTTCGACGTCAAAATTGCGTCGACGTCATATTTTTTGCGTCGACGCTTCTTTATTTATTTATTTTTTGCATGTTCCCGGCGGTCCAGCTTGCCACACACACGTGGGAGACCGAAACATTGCGGAATAGAGGACGAAGACAACTAAAAGTGAATGTGCTATCCATTAAATGAATCACACACAGTAAACAAACTGTGAGACGTACAGTCTCGGGCAGATTCGGCTTGAAGTCGTTCATCCCGGACGCGGCACCGCACGCGCTGTTACAAAAACGGCGTACACAGCCACAGTCTTCCTGGTCTTGCGCACCCAACGCGTCATTTTTGCCGCACGCACATTCGTGCTCGTGTGGACGTGTGGAGTAGCCTATAAACAAGCCTTTACTTCGTGTCAGCACGCGCTCTGATCAGTAGGTGCAGAAACCTCTCCCGATTCATCTCCATCAGTAGCAGCCTCCGATCGCACCACTAACTCCGCCTCCGTTTCCCTCCTCAGCTGATATTAATATTTAAACATTCTCTATGATAAAAACTGTTTGTAAAAAAAAAATATTTTAATAACACGGTTTTGGCGGTTGTAGAGTTATAATGATGGTGTTCAAATACATAACATTAGACTAACGTTAGCCAGCTTATAGTATCTCAGTAAGCTAGTATTTATTTGAGATACATTGGTTTTTTTTTATTAATTGAGCAGCAGAAAAATATTCTTTATATTAGTCGTCCAATTAGTCATTAGATTAGTCGACTAATCGATAAAATAATCGCCCAACTAATCGTTTAGTTAATAATCGTTTACCCCAGCCCTAATAATACCCCAGTTCTAAACCACGTTGAATGTTTAGTTCTGTCCTGATTGTCACTCATTAAGCAGGGCTGTCGTGTTGCGCGTGCTGTGGCTTTGCGTGAGAGATCGCTCTCTCTCTTCTCGCTTTCTTCTGAACTGCGAATTGCAAATTTGCATCACAGACAAATGGTTTAATTAAAATATAGTTTATAAATAGAAATGGCTGGCGATATAAACATGTTCAAGATAACGTCTTTATAGGAATAATAAATAGTAGCCCAACTTGCGTGTATTTAGGCTACTTAATTTCTCCAGTACCGACAGCAGAACCGATAACGTCCGAGCTTATCGACACAGCGGTCTTTCAAAATTCAGTACCGGGGCCCGTTTAATACCGGGTTTCGGTACCCATCCCTAGGTAACTCGAAAGAATATGTCGTGGTCAAATGAGGAGGTGCACACTTTCCTTTGTTTGGTTGCCGAAGAGAGGATCGAGCGAAAGCTTGATGGGGCAATGAGGAACGAAAGGCATCGCTATGGCGACCGGGTGCTATTTGTGGCGGTACCGTGTGCAAAGGAAAACGGAGCAAAAAGCAAGACGAGCCGGTACTGGTAATGGAAAAGCGCCATTTAATACACAACGATAATGACCTAAATGCAGACTGCTGTGCACGTTAAATGAAACTAGAAACTAGAACACAGGAAACGGGAAACTAATGAAGTTCAAACTAAAAGAAAGTCAATGAAAATGAAACTAAAGACACACATAGCACACAACTACAGAACAGTAGTTCCATTATCGGAGAGCAGCAGATAGCCCGCAAATCCACAGTGAAGGTGTGGCGAAGTCTGACCCAGGTGGAGTGGACAATCCGAGGAGCCAGACGATTAAAGGTGCTGTGTGTATATTTTGGCGGCCTCTATCGGTGATGTTTCAGATTGCAACCAATTTTTATAAGAGTGCTCGTGCTCTCGCGCATGCTCAAACACAACAGCGAGCACTCATGGTCACTGTTTCACTGTCACTGTTTCACTCACGCGACGGTCCTGCTTGACGCTTATGCGCGGCTACTGCTCGCAGTGTGAATGAACGCACTCATTGATTAACATGCACGACGAAAAAATACCCCGCTGCTCACGTGCCAAACTTGTAAAGACACAGTTCACAACTGCATGGTTCCTGTCGATATCGTTAGTGCCCTTTTTACTCTGGAAACCAAAATGATTCCACACTTCCAAACGGAATAGAGCGGGAGCCGGTCTTTACACGGGGTTCGGCCATAGCTATGTTGTTTCTAGCAAAACGTTAGGCTAGTGGTGCGTCAATGCAAAAAAAAAAAAAAACGATATTTCGTTTCTGAAAATCGATACAGTATTGCAAAACAAAATATCGCGATACTCAAGAGTGTCGATTTTTTTCTTACACCCCTAACCCTACCCCAGACCTAAACCTACCCGCGTCATCTAACTGACGCTAAAGGTAAAGTGTCAGTTAGGGGAAGCATGGTCAAAATTGTCAGTTAGATGACGCCTTGGGATGAGAATGCGTTGCAACAGAGCAAAGTTTTTGTGAAACTGAAGTTGTGACCGACATTACCGACATTGTGACATTTCTGAGTGAAACGGAATACTGAATAAAAAAAAAATAGTTTCAGGGCATGATTTTATTACACCATTTGTCTGGGTCTTTTTTTTTTTTACAATACTAGGTGTTAGAGTGTAGTAGTGGTTAAAATATATTTGGCCCAAGCCATCAGAGAATAAAAAAGCCATTCAAGATAAAAAGGTAACACGTAAGCATTCATTTTGGTTATGTAAATCATTAGAGAAAAAGCTGAGCACAAACACTGCCATATCAACAACTCATTTATGTAATCCAGCAGAATGAAAGTGTGTTTTTCCTAAGAAACCCTTGCTAAATATTTGACAAATATTATCTTTTTTTTATTATTATTATGATTATTTTTTTTCAGCTAGCTCAGACATCCTCTTATAATTCTATTTCCAGATAGGAAATGTCTCTGGCGGTGGTATACTATTTTCCTTGCAACGCTTCTCATTTATTTTGACCCTTAACAGTCAACATTTCTTGTTTTTTCTGCCTCATACACCATTGTGGATTTAGAGTTTTGCTACAGCATTCTGGGTAAGATAATAGTTTGTGTGTTTGTGTTCTACATTCTGCTCTGAGGATAAAAATGCAGTTCTATTTTAGGGTAATCCAGAATCATAATCCAAAATACCGGCAAGGATCAGAACCACGGGACAAAAAATGCAAACATATCAAAGGGCAAAAAACACAGGGCAAACAGGGAAAATCCAAGAAACCAGGCACTTAAATATGGGAATAAATATGGGAAACCAAAGACAAAATGTTCAGAATTGTAGAGTAATACTAGACAAGAGTTTTCAGAGAATCATTGAGTAATCCAGGTAAATTGTGTCCCAATAAATCATGGTAATGAAAATGTTATTGTGGGCACTTCCAAATACTGTGAAAATAGATTTGAATTTAGACGTTTAGAACGTGTATTAGCTTAAACACTGCGTATATACTGCTGTAATATAACACGTGTGCACTCTGATGTAAACAATCCCCACATGTATAAGCACTGTGTTCATGCGGCGCAGTGCGCACTCTAATATAAAAAAATCCGCACATGGAGTAGAAACATGGCTGAAGAAGGAACGCTGGAACGCTCTCTCACGTCCCTCTGCATCGTTCTGCTTTCCACAAGGGTATTTATATGTGTAAAAGTGTACTTTAAAAAGTCCGAAAGCCACACATTGAGTTTTACTAATATCAATATTTGCATTGTTTTTAGTCTTAATTGCTGATGGCAAGTTGACAACCAAAAACAAAACAAAAAAAATGATATCCAACATATTCAACATATACTGTATATATACACATGAAGAGTTCAGATGCAAAAGCCTCTAAATGCCATTTGAAATTTTCTTCTTTAATGATGATTTTTATCAAACTTGTATATTTAAGTTCAGTAATTTCACTTAAATAACAATTAATAGGTAATTATCATTGCCATTTAAGTGAAATCACTGAACTTAAATATACAAGCTTGATAAAAATGATCATTCTAGAAGAAAATTTTAAATGGCACTTAGAGGCTTTTGCATCTGAACTCTTCACATATATATATATTAAGAGTTCAGATGCAAAAGCCTCTAAGTGCCATTTGAAATTTTCTTCTAAAATGATCATTTTTATCAAGCTTGTATATTTAAGTTCAGTAATATACAAGCTTGATAAAAATGATCATTTTAGAAGAAAATTTCAAATGGCACTTAGAGGCTTTTGCATCTGAACTCTTCATATATACACAGTTTTTTTTAGTCTATTACAGATCAGTGGGTGGGACTTCACTTGCAGAAACTGAATCAATATCAGCCATCTTGTTTGGAAGCTAAGCTAACAAGTGCTGTGGAGATATGGAAGTATGATAAGTATGATAATGACGGAAGAAACTAAACATGATATGGAAGAAGATGATTTTGAAATTCTGCTGCTCGAATCCGATGTTCGTGGCTAAAACTAACAAAAAATAACACGTTTTGTTAGTTTATATTTAATTTCCTGTGTTTTCTTTATTGCTAATAAATCAATATTTGAGTCTACTTTTTTTTTTACTTTTTTCGAGTCTACGGATTTTAAGCATGTGATGTCTCACAAAATACAAGAATCTTTAAAATAATTTCACTAAGAAAAAAAATCATCACCAAACTACATGCATTTAGTTTAGTTTATTTCACAAATTGTAAACAATTGTAATTAATCTTTTGCACATGTACCAAAATCTGTAATATGCTGAAATTAATAAGAATTAAAATCTGATGTGGACAAATTGTTCAGAAATCTGAAAGAAAATTACAAGGCAGCTACCTAGGCAGTAGGCAACAGTTCAGCTCACTATGTTTTGAAACAGAGTCATGAAGCATGTTTCCGTTTAAACTCCAAAATCTCCTATCGTGTCATTTCTCCAGACTACCGCAAAGAGGAAAAATCTGTGAAACAATTTTAATACGGCCAGGAAGCATATCACTGACTGAATGCTTCCTGTGTTTCCTCGACAGTCTCCCCTCACAGAGCCATACCATACATCATCCATTCAAAGAAACCCAAGGCTGGCACTAATTAACTATGGCACAAAATCAATTTCAAGAGTAAATAAAAGCCCAAAAAAGAGAAAGGGTATCTGCCAGATCCTGGGAATAATAAGAAGAGAAATAAATGTGACTTGCCTCCGGGTTGGTTCTGGAGGTTAATGGGGAGGTCGGTGCTTGCGGTCATGAATCTACAGACTTTCTGAAGGAACTCTTATTCTTACTCTCTTAGGACTGTGCTATTAGATGGTTTTACCATGGTACACTGAAATATACCATTCTATTGAAAGATTACCAAATGAATGTACAGTATGTAATGCAAATATTATCAAAATATTACCAAAAAAAAATTAAACAAACAAACAAAAAAAAGCTTATTGCCAATGTAACATGGCCCATGTGCCAGGTCTGATGTGTCACAATTGTATAGAGTTCAATATGGGCCAAATGATCAGAAGGTAAAAGGAGCGGCTATTGGAGAGAGGGAAGCAACACAGCAGGTAGGTGAAAACCAAGAACTTTCTTTACTGGTTGGAATCTTGCATTCATTGAAGAAAATCTTAATTGCAATTTGTCTGGAGCATGTTGTTGTTGTTGTTGTTTGATACTTTATTTATCCCAAGGGAAATTTAAGGCATCCAGTAGCTTAGACAACAGATTTCCACATCTATAACTCATACAATATAAAAAAATAAATAAATAATAATAATACCAAAAAAAAATGCATACACATAACTAAATATATAAAAAAATTTAAAAAATTTAAAAATTCCTAATAATATTAACTATGAATATGGATATAGGCTATCAGCTGGCTATTAATCAATCAGAACAGTACATGACAGAGAATAAATTATAAATTCTGAAAGTAAATGTAATGGATGTTAGATGCCATTGAAGGCTAGTTGAGGCAAAATAAGATATTTAAGAAACACATAAACAAACAGACTCCTGCTTAAGAGTCCATCACCCCCCTCCCCCCTTGTACGGTATTAAAGAGTTGGATGGCCCTGGGGACAAATTGATCGATATTGATCGATATCGATATTGACTAAAAATAGCTTGATCAGCGAACCCCAAAAGCGCCGATCAAAAAAGCTGATCATCTGACGTAAATTACTCGCGGAACTTTTTTCCACCTGCATGCGCGACACACAGGCACACATCAGAGCGGAGAGCATAAACGTGACATAACACCTGTCATGAACATGAAGGAGTCTTTAGGAATGTTTATGACTGTTGTTATTAAGTGTCATTCGGTATATTATGACACTTTTAATGCAAAGTTGACATTGTTTAAAATGTCTTAGTTATGACAACTTGACATTAACCAAGAAATCACAACCTGTCAACCTGTCACAAATATGTCATAACAGGTCTAATTATCAAACTTAAAGAAGTTATTTAGCTTTGTGTTAACATTACATTACCCTGTCATACGTATGGTTGGTTTTAACTTTGGTTGTCATGACACCATTATAACTGTGACATGAATATTTCACTTATCCTCAAGTAAAGTGGAACACATTGTACTAGTTATAAAGATGTCATTAAGGGTTATTACACTGTCAAATGCTTTAACAACCGTGTCATTAATATTTCCCCTTACCTCAAGTAAAGTGGAATACGTTGGACTAGTTATGATTTCTTAGTTAATGTCAAGTTGTCATAACAAAGACATTCCTGTCTTTTTTAATGTCAAGTTGTCATAATCAAGACATTTTTGTCTTGGTTAATGTCAAGTTGTCATAACAAAGACATTTTAAACAATGTCAACGTTGCATTAAAAGTGTCAATTTACTGAATGACACTTAATGACAAAAGTCATAAACATTCATAAAGACTCCTTCATGTTCATGACAGGTGTTGTCATGTTTATGACAGTGCCATGTCAGTCTTATGCACACCCCTTCAAATAAAGAGTTACAAGATAGTATATTAGCTTCACAAGCAATTTATGGAATGCAGACACCTGTCCAATGTCCCAGCTAAGCTTAACAGCGCACTTTATTGACTCAAACTTTGAAAGACACAACATTGTGGTACACTATCAGGATGTCACAGGGTCACATTCTGCGGAGGCTTTGGTGAACGCATTTAGCAGCATGTTCCAGTCAAAAAGAGAAAATCCACAAATTTTTAACAGACAACGCCAAATACATGTAGAAAGCAATGAGAGGTGTAGATTTCCCCTGCCTGCCATGTATGGCACACACTCTCCAGCTTGCTGTGCATCAGTGTTGATTTTGTTGACGAAAATTATTCGTCAACGAAATTTTTTCGCTGACGAAAACGAGACGATAACTAAATAAAAACGAATTTTGAATGACAAAAATGTATTGACATTTTCTAAAACTAAATCAAAATTTACTGTCAAAATTAACACTGCAATGCATGAGGGGGTACTGTCCTAGCAAAGTATTTTGGATATCACAGCCTCAGGGAGATTGCTGGACACTTTAGGCATTCTGCATTGGCATACACCCAGCTGGAAAATTTTCAAAAGCAACTCAGCCAGCCTATTAAAAAACTCCACCAGGATGTGTCAACTCTATGGAACAGTACATTGTACATGCTCCAGAGTCTATTAGAACAGAAATTGGCGCTTGCAGCCTATGCTGCAGAACACGAATTGCCATGAACGTTCACAATTCACCGGTGGAAATTAATTCGAAAATATGATATCCATCCTCGCTCCGTTTGAAGAGCTCACACAACAAATCAGCAACTGCGACCGCTGTGATTCCATGTATAAGAGCTGTCACCCGACTCTTGGATAAAAAAGGTGGAGTCTGGCCATGGCGTGAAAACATCAAAAACAGTACTACTGGAGGCAGTCACAAGACGATTTGCTGACATTGATACACAGAAGCTATATGCAATTGCGACGATACTACTGTAGATCTAAAGTAAGATAAATGTACAGTAATGTCTCAGTGGTGTAACTTTATTATTAAAAGTGGATGGGACAGGCGCGTGTGCATGCGTGTGTATTCTTCTCATCAAAACCGATTATGTTAATTAGTTGTTGAATATCAGGCAGGGATGCGTTTCTGTATATTTTGTTTTGTAATTTCACAAGAATGAACAGAGTCTCCATAACAGATTGAAGCGTGTGTACCAGTGAAGACTGTGCGCAAGCCACAAGAGAACACAGTAACCGCACCACTTATAGCAGCTGTAACGAGCACTTTGGTCATTTGAAGAAAAAAAAAACATTTATGCGCTAGATCGCCTCTTATTAAACAAATGAACATAATGAATGCTCTGCTAGTTAACCATGTCGACCTATGTCCGATCAGTAAATTACGCCTCAGCTATTACTTATGATTAGTCTCCAGTCTAAGGTTAACCTCTTTGTTTTAAATAGGTCATTATGCTTTTTCTTATGCCTTATTTGAAGGAAGGCTTATACTGATCAGAAATGTTTTATATATTTTGTCATAGTCTAAAAAAAATGTAATACTCCCAGAGTTCAAACTATGTAACCTGAAACAAATGGATGTGTGTTGCCTGCATGGTATGTCACAATAATTGTTTGTATTTTTTTTTTTCATTTTTATATCTATTTCAGATACAAAGACAGATACTTTCCAGAGGCACTCAAACCAACCATGCATGATCTGTTTCGAGACATTGTCACAGCCCATTGCCACATTGAACTGCCAAGCACAAGCAGCGTGGAGGTGCCAGGTTCCAGTAGGTCAACAGACAGAAGTCCACCAGCTTGCTCTTTACAGGAAATGTTTGCTGAACTGGTGGAGGAGGATACAGGACAAACTGATGAGGAAATCACAATCGTCTAGCAGATCAACCGACATCTAGCAGAGCCCGTAATGCCACGCAGTGGACAGCCACTTGTTTATTCGCAGGCGAATAAAGGCCGCTTTGCCACACTTGCAAAGATGCAAAGACAACAAGAGCATATCTTTGTTCACCGTGCACAAGTGTGGATAGTGAACGACTATTTAGCACAGCTGCAAAGGTTATTGATGACAAAAGAAAATGGCTGACATCAAAAAATGCGTAGATGCTCATAGTCAACATAGCTCATAGCAGAAATTTGTCATTTATGATTTACAATTTCTAAGTACGTAAGTATGCAAGTATGTTAAGTTATCTAACTTTCTAAAAACAATTAAATAAATTCTTCAAGATCTTGACTGTAGCCGGTTTCTACTGTTTTCTCCCCCAAAACAGTTAATTCATAGTTAGGTTCATGAAATGCTGATTGGAGGAAAATGCTGATGGGCCAAATGCTGATTGGAGGAGCATCTCTAGTTCAGAGTCAAATGTCTCAGATCAAAAGATTTGTTGACTCTTTAGAATCGTTCAGTTCAGAATCTCTCCGTTCAAAGCTCCAGGAAAAATATGCAAAAAACAAAGTCACATTTGTCCAAAAACGAAAAGGAAAATATTTCTCATACCAGAATATTTCTCATACCAGTTTTGATGAATTCAAAACCAAAGTTCAACAACAATGAGGTCACCATGGTCGGTTCGCCTTTTACATACGTTCATGCATCTCGCTTGTCCAGGACATAGGCGCCGATCGGAAAATCCCGAGCACCCACGTGTGCCAGCAGCCAGACTGCCAGTAGGCTACATTCATTTAAAAATGAAACATTAGAGTTGGTGCTGTCACACTGTGATTGGTTATTTCGCTGTCACTGTCAGTCGCCTGCTCCATATCCTATCCACCAATCACAGCGGTTCTCAATCCGCTCTTCTCGCTCAATCCCCCCACTATACAGTGTAGAGTGTAAACAGTATATGATTTCGGTAATCAGATTCTGAGTGAGACTAAAATGAACAGATTTACTGTGAACCTAAAAATAATGTGAGTGTGTCGGTATTTACCACAAGTGACCTATCAGAAGCACACAACAGCGAAGCTAGTTGCAGCGAAGCTAGGAGCAACAGTGAAGTTAGCAGTCGCAGTAAAGATTGGCGACAACATAAGGGAAGGACATACCAGGCTAGTTGGAAAGACCAATTCCTCTAGATAGCTTATGACTCCCACAAACACAAAGTATTTTGTAACATCTGCACTTCAGCTAAAAACATGAATGTCACTCTTCCATCATCAACCTATGACAAAGAATTGTTCAAAGCTTTCATTCAAGAAGGTTTTTCGAGCTGGGCTAAAGCACTCGAACGATTTAGATCTCATGAAAAGTGCAATATGCATCGCACTGCCTGAAACAATGATGGCTAATGCCAGAATCGCTTTGCTGGCTATTTTTTTCTACTCTCCAATTTCTTTCCTGTCAGGGAGTGGCCATTAAAGGAAAAACTGACCAAGAATCCAATTTTATGCAGATGCTATATGTGCCAGCTAAAGATATCCCAGAGTTAAAGTCATGGCTGGCTCATCAGGAGAACAAGTGGCTCTCTCATGACATCCTAAACGAGATGATTGAAATGATGGCTCATGATTTCTTGAGAAAGCTAATTAGAGAAGTACAGTCTGCAGGGGTTTTCGCTGTAATTATGAATGAGACAACTGATATTTCGGTCAAAGAACAAGTGTATGTTTGCTATTGTTATGTTACTGAAAATCTGGAGCCAGAAGAACGTTTCTTATGATTTTAAGAGACACCAAAAACAACAGCTGACACACCTTTTCAGCTTTTAAAAGACATTCTGATGAGATTCGCCCTGCCAGTCAATAAACGGTAGCCTGGCTGCGCCCTCCTACGCACTTCCGCTCAATTTCATTTTACTTCAGTACTACGTCTGGGATCGCTCCATATCCTTAGGTTTCCAGAAATCAATTTTTTGTAGGACCAATCAGTGAATAGAGGGAGTGGCTGAGAAAGGTGACGTTGATGTAAGCGCGTCAGTTTGAGTTCAGTAATGGCAGCGGAGAAAGACGTGAGAAAAGCTATTCGGTCCGTTGTTGGAAAAGAAACTGCCGAATATACCGAATTTAAAGCCGGATTGTTATCGTCTCACCTCTTGTTGCACAACGGAGGACCAAGTGAAGGAGGCAGAAAGTTTGGAAGTTTGTGCTGGGCAGCTCGTGCACGATGACCGTGACATTTTGGATGAACGGTTTAGCCTGGTGTTCGCGGTGTTCGGAAGCCCCGAGTCCTGGCTGCTAAACTATGGTTGAAGATCCGCTCAGGAGTCATGTCAGTCGCTCATATTCCCAACTGTAAATTTACTGATTTTTTGTGATGAATTGAACATTTTGAGCCCCTTTGTGCACTCGTGCAGGAGGTTGGTGTGTCAGTTTTACATGTTGTAAATCATACAAATTGGTTGTGATTTAAAAAAAATAATTGTCATAAATAAAAATGTGAAAAACCATACTTTGAAGATATTTGATTTTCAGTTTTAGATGGCAATGGTTGATTTGTTTTACTAAAAAAAAATAAATGCCACATAAAAATGTACAAACACATACATGACTACTGTGTACACTTCCTCATTCTGGCCTCCGTGATAACAAAGCTAAAACACATCTCTTCACCTGAAACAAGAATCTAATAAATGCACGATTTCGAGTATATGTGGTTTGTGTGTGATTTTGGATATTTACATATGAATAAAGAGTGTTTACAGTATTGCTAAGCAAGGTTAGCCATTAGCTGCATATAAAATGCTAAAAATAACATATTTCAACATCTTTTTTGACTTCAATACCATTTCAAACTGCGACCGGGATATGATACAAATACTCGATGGTGGATTAAAGTGAGTTTTAAAGCAACACTATGTAACATTTTTTACCTTAAAGGGTTAGTTCACCCAAAAATGAAAATTCTGTCAGTATTTACTCACCCTCATGTTGTTCCAACCCTGTAAGACCTTCGTTCATCTTCGGAACACAAATTAAGATATTTAAGATATTAAGATCGCTCCTGCATACAGTCCATAGGCTTCTTGAGGGACTGGCTCTTGCTGTCCCCGAAAAGTCATTAAAGACATCGTTAAAATAGTCCAAGTGACTACAGGGGCTCAATCTTAAGTTTATCAAACGACGAGAACACTTTTGTGTGCAAAAAAACAACAAAAATAACGACTTTATTTCAACTATTCACTTCCTTCTCCATGAGCCTGTAAGTCAGTTAACGTAGTGTGATTGCGTAGAGCTACGTCACACGTAGGCTCACTATTGGCCGACGCTGGTCATGTGTGTGTGATGCGTGTGACGTACAATAACAGAAGCTTACGCTATTAAACTAGTAACCTGACTCGCGCAGAGGGAGAAATAAAGGAATAGTTGAAATAAAGTCGTTATTTTTGTTGTTTTTTTGCACACAAAAGTGTTCTCGTCATTTGATAAACTTAAGATTGAGCCCCTGTAGTCACTTGGACTATTTTAACGATGTCTTTAATGACTTTTCGAGGACAGCAAGAGAGAGTCCCTCAAGAAGCCTACGGACTGTATGCAGGAGCGATCTTAATATCTTAAATATCTTAATTTGTGTTCCGAAGATGAACGAAGGTCTTACGGGGTTGGAACAACATGAGGGTGAGTAAATACTGACAGAATTTTCATTTTTGGGTGAACTAACCCTTTAAAATAATGTTTCCAAAATCTTATCAGGGGTTCATCAAGTCATAACAGGGTGAAATGCACTTCTGCCATAGCCTGACAGGGTCTGTATCGCTTTTACTGGCACTACGGAGCTCCGGGGTTCGGGTAGTAACCCGACAACAAAAAACAACAAAATTTGACTGCTTTACGTCAAGCGCTACAATAGTCATTATTCCGTTTTTTCTTCGTTTCTGATGTCGCAATACATCATCCTTTCATGAAATCATGCAACATAATCTACCTTGTCTGTGGACCTTGTTCATTCTAAAGCCGATGCTGGATAAACAACGAGCGTGCGTGCGACGATAGGCTAAACTATTTACGACAGCGGTAATGGACAATTTCGTTTCCGACCACTAGGGCAACCGAATAGGAAAAGTTCCATGGTGTTGCTTTAAGTAAAAGTGTAATATTAATCTTTTAAATTGTGTCATATAGCTTGATGCTTCTTGCTCTGATCCACCTGCTGCAGGAGCTTTTCTATTTCATCTTATTTGTGAAAAAAGCTATATATATATATATACATATTTTTTTTTCAACAAGACTTAAGATAATAGGTGGATCTTGATCCTATGTACAAATTAAACCACCTGGATCCTAGAACTGTGGTCCTGAAACCGCTGCAGCCACTATCTCATCCAGTTCAGTAGGTGGCACTGTCATAAAAAAAGTAGGGTCCTGGAACTGCGGTCCTAAAACTGGGGTCCTGAAACTGCAGCCACCGTTGTGCAGGAACACACTACTGCGTGTATCTACATCAAGGGGGTAATCCATCGACCGGAAGTTGAAACCTCGCGGGAGCTGCCATCTTGTAGCAGAACTTCACTTGCGTCAGCATTCCCATTGACTCCCATTAATTTTGGCGACACTTTGACAGCGAATAACTTTACATCTGAGGTGTTTGAAGACCCCATTTGTCCTTTATTTATTTCTAAAGAAACACGACAATGTATAAAATGCTCCATTACCTTGTAGCTTATGTTATGGCCCCGTAGAAGCAGTTTTAGTGAAAGTAGGCTAACGATTGCGTCATACCCATGCGACTCTCTGTCGCACAGTAGAGAAATTACCGTATGGACAGGAGAAGAAGCTCGCGCGGAATCCGGGAACCGTGGAGGCAAAATGACAAAATAATTAATCAGAATACCTAGCAAAAGTGTCTCCTGCTCCCAGCTCATGGACAGCTCCTATTCACACTCTCCGCGTCTGCAAGTTTCGGAAGGGAATGATTCAGATTTCTCATGCCACAGCCACTAGAAGACAGACGGTTTACTCACGTCACATCAACGTCGTCAAGCTCTGTTTGAGTCTGCGCGTCAGGGACGGAAGTGCTAAAAAAAAAAAAAAAATCGCCAAAAACGGGCTTCACTTGGAGTTCCAATGCCTCGTCTTCACACTTTAGCCATCAGCTCTTCAAAGTTATAACTTTCACTCAGAAATGTAATCTTTTGATTGCATTCAAGTTTCTTTTTCTCAATATTTATCTTTTGATGTGGAGTATCTGGATATCACTCAGTGTGCTCTCTCTGTTTCTGACAGCGGCAGTATCGCAGGCAATTTCTCTTGTAAAGCACTCATTTTTTCTCTCTTATTCTCTTTTTCTTCATTTCCCCATCTTTTTACATATCTCTCAAATCTTCAGCTGGTAGCCTTGATCACCCAGGTTACACCAATGTACCAGTGTCCCACATAACATAACACTTTTAGTATAGATTTTTTGTTTTCAATTTTCTGTGTAAACAGAAAATTAAAAACAAAAATGTGTAAGAAACCCAACACAGTATGTTGTGAGAGTAAGAAGATTACAAGTAGCCAAAAGCCAAATTCAGTTAACAATTAAGCCTCTAGTCTCAAAACAGATCCCACTTCATGAAACTTTTCAACAGCATGTATGACCCCCAGCATTAACACCAGTCTCTCCAAGATGCAGTGATAAACAAAGCAGAGGGCTGCAAGGCTCCTTGTGTCAGCTCTAACTGGACGAGTCAGTATGGCAGTGCCCACACTTATTAAGGGCGAAGATGGGCTCGCTGGGGAAACAAGCAAAATGAACAGAGACAAAGAAGGAGAGAGGTAGGGATGTGCGATAATGACAAAAAATGATTTTTCGGGCTTGTCCGATTTATTCAATAACTATAATTAGACAATATTTTACTGATTGTGTTTATTGTGTTAGTACCTTTGGCAGGTTTAAACTGCCATGGACAGACTCCTAAAAGTTTTTGGACATTCTTCCCATTCTGTGTGGTGCTCAGTTCACAGCAGTGATAGGAATTGTCTTTTCCTATCAGTTTAAATCGATTTTAAAGGGTTAGTTCACCCAAACTGAGACGAGACTTCCTTAGATTTCCACGACGCATGCGCGAGAATTGCGATCTGCTTACACTACTTCAGATCGCAATTCTCGCGCATGCGTCGTGGAAATCTAAGGAAGTCTCGTTTCTGGCCTACAAGGAAGAAAAGAAATAGTCGAATAAACTCGTTATTTTTGTTTGTTTTTTCGCACAAAAAGTATTCGCGTCGCTTGATAAACATATAGTTGAGCCACGGTAGTCACTTGGGATATTTAAACATTTTCTTCATTGACTTTCTGGGCCGTCAAGAGGCAGTCCCTTAGGCAGCCAATGTGGTAGTTATACAGCTCTCAAATTTAATCAAAAATATCTTCATTTGTGTTCCGAAGACGAACGAAGGTCTTACGGAGTTGGTACAGCATGGGGGTGAGTAATTAATGACTTAATTTTCATTTTTGGGTGAACTAACCCTTTAACTTTATCTGCATTTTTTACTTTCAATAAAGCAATTTAAAGGGTTAGTTCACCCAAAAATGAAAATTATTTAATTATTAATTACCCTCATGTTGTTCCAAACCTCTATGTGTTTATTTGTTCTGCTGAACACAAAGGAAGATATTTGGAAGAATACGAAGGAAGATATTTGGAAGAATGTTTTAATCAAACAGATCTCATTCCCCATGGTAGTCAAAGGGGAATGAGATCTGTTTGATTAAAACATTCTTCCAAATATCTTCCTTTGTGTTCAGCAGAACAAATAAAAACATAGAAGTTTGGAACAACATGAGGGTGAGTAAATACTGACAGAATTTTCATTTTTGGGTGAACTAACACTTTAACTAAATTAAATGTATGCATCATTTGTCAAATATTTACACTTAATCGATGAATTCAATTAGAATAAGACACAATATGGATGTTACCTATCAAATAAAATCAGTTCTGTCAGGACCACTATCGTCAAATACGATTGAAAGTTAGGACTGGCGGTGTGGTTCGGTTAAACCGGAGCCTGCCTTCCCACTATGGCCGTGGTTCAAGCATATCAGGCTGATCTGCAGGGGGAACTTGACAGAAGTGAGAGAGTGGGGCCCGATGAGTTCGAGAACTTCGTCTGGCCCCATATTTATCTCTCAGGGCTAATAATGAGACCACCAGTGCAATTGTGTGGTCTACGGCAGCCCTTGTAGAAACAGAGACACCTCTGGCTCAAAAGCACCTAAACCTAACTCTAACTAGCAGAAATTAAAGGGAAAGATAGAGCTTTCCTGTTAGACGCTCCTCTTAATCCAGTGCGAGCACTCGACACTTATGTTCATCGGACTTCTCAGTGGAGAAAATCCGATCAGTTATTTGTTTGCTTTGGATCACCCAAGAAAGGTCTTCCAGCCTCTAATCTGTCTCAGCAGACAGCTAGCAAGTGGATAGTTGAGTCTATTTCTCTTGCTTATGAGTCCTCTGACCAGCTCATTTCACATGGAGTATGGTGGCCTCTAAAGCCTTATAATCTGGGGTTTCTCTTCAAGACGTTTGTGATCCGGTGGGTTGGTCCTTGCCGCTCACTTTCGTGAGGTTTTATATGGACCTGGACGCTACCCTAGGGTCTCAGGTGCTTAGTGCTTAGTACTTAGTGGTAGTTCTGACAACAGGCTGACACTCAGGCATTCGTAAGTCTGGTGATTTGGGTACCCTTGAAAAGAAACGTCTCAGGTTATGACTGCAACCCAGTTCCCTGAGAAGGGAACGAGACGATGCATCGCCTTGCCATGCTTCCTGCATCCCTGTTATCGACTTGCTTCGGCAATTTCGAAGCTAATGCCAGTTGCACCGGAAGCACTTTCTTTCCATTGGACTATGACATAGATGCTTTAGAAGCAATCACCTGTCACAACCTGAGACATTTTTTTTCAGTGCTTTGAAACTAGATGGTCAATGGATAAATACTGCGACAATGTCCCACCCATGGACCAGGGACCAATGTCCCACGGAACATTGGCCAGGAAAAAAAAAATTAAATGTCTGACCAAAATTAATTCTATCTGTTCAAATTGTCCGCTTAAAATGACCTAGTAATCCCACCCCCTAACACAACCTGAATTTGAGAATAAGCCTAAAATGTATAAAGCAAAAATACACAAAGATTATTTGCCATTTTACAAGCATTGAGTCTGCGGACACTGCTCCACTTATCGATGCCGTAAGCCTGCGACATGATACCCTTGCTGCGACAGCGCTCCGCTATTTTTGCAGAGGATTACATTTCTCCACAGCCTGCCAATTCCTCATATGTGGTTTTAATTTAATCTAGCCAGTAGGGATGCTTATTTCGGTTAATTTTCCCGACCGACAACCACCATTCGTTAATCAATTATTAACCGTTAACTGATAAGATTATAATATTGAATTGACATTAAATAAAAATAAAATTGACACGTATATGTGACCCGTAAAAAAATAAAATAAAATTTTGTCAGTATTTCTGACAGTGACAACGGATAAAAACAGAATAAAATAGAAAATAAAAACATAAAATTGGTCCGGACTAAAAATATATTTTAACTTAAATAATTACCAAATTAAGATGACAAAAAGAAAACACTGAATCTGTTTGAAGCTTTCAAAAAAATGACTTTCTTCTTCCTGTTAGACAAAAGGCCCGTAAACACGTTATTCATCATCAGCGTTTTTTGTGTTCACACCCAAGCGTTTTTCGCTGACGATGAGCCGAGTGAACATGCAAATTCATTCCCTGACATTAGATGCCGCCCATTTGCCATGCAATACCACTCCATAACAGTTATCTTTTATCAAGATGTGTCGCGTTTGTCATTTAGTTCTTTATGTTCTAGCCCCAACGAGAACAGCAGCTCTACATTCATCTTGCCTTGCATCTTCCTCGTCTTATTTCTTCCTGGCTGTGTAGACGGTGACGCGTATTTCTTCTTCATCGTAGCATATGTGTGCTCGGCAAGATAGTTTTGTGTTTGAGCGCCCCCAAGTTGTGTTTTACTGTCTCTTCAGAAGCTCCAGAAGTTTTTTGTTAAATAAAAATAACAGGCCTACCTCAATCCCCACCAAGATCTTTTTATCTCGATGTGGCGCGGACAAGCGCGTCGCACCACGACCACATCAAATCCATTACGGTCGGGCTCTAGTTACGTTCTATCACCTGTTTGTGGATTAAACCTTGTTTATATTTTGAAACTGCCATTATCATCGGTCATGTGACACATATAATCATGAAAAGCTTGTAAAGATAGAAATATAACTATGGTATTTTGGCCCAAATTCATCTGACATTAGATGTCAGAATCTAGAATCTAACAAATTTAGACAAATGTCAACATGGATAGGTTGTTGTGACATGCCCTCATCCTCAAAAAAAAAAAAAAAAATCAAAAAATCAAAAATTAAAATTAGTTTACTTTCAACAAAAGTAAACATTATTTGGGCCAAGCACACTCTATCAAAAGCATAAAACGATCAAAATCTTTCATGTTGCTGCTCCAGAATAGTTCTTAATAAATTCCAATTTATTTTACAGATAAATTTGATTACTTTTCAATGCTGAACAATCACATTAATTTTGGTATGGTGTTGTTTTGAGTTCATCACAATTGTAAATGTAAATGTATAATCTGGTACCTGAAACAAAACCACTGTTCTACATACATCCCACTAGAAATACAAGAAATCTCTTCTGTGCAAGAGCAGGTTTGAGCAGAGCATTTCTGCAGGGAGCTGAGATTTATGGTTTATGTGACATTTAATGGGCCTTTTTTGTTCCGTTTCCACTCTCTGGCATAGCATGAGAGCTCGTACGGAGAGGCAGCATATGGTGTTGATGTAAGAGCTTTGCCAGGTGTGGCTGAATCTGAGCTTGGCTTCAGCACACAAAGGGAGTACAGTAGATCCCACAGCCAGGCAATCAGGACCGCATTAATACAAACGAAACCATCGGCTTTATATTTGTGGAATCTTCTCAAATTCATTGTCCCAGAAGGACTATAAGGTGCATAATATTCATGAAATCATGTCTAATCCAACTGTGAAATCTGTAAGGATTTATACTTAATTAGTGCTCTTTGGACATCAAGTAGAGGCCCAACATAATGAAATTAGATCAAATTTTCCTTTAAAGGGTTAGTTCACCAAAGCATAAAAATTCTATCTTCATTTACTCAACCTCATGTCATTACAAACCCATGAGACTTGTTCATCTTCAAGAAAGAGGAGATGTACTGTATGTCCCTTCATTGAAAGTCCATGCAATTTTGACTCTTCCAAAAGTTCACAAAGACATTGTAAACGTAATCTGCTATGAATTGAGCAGTTTAATTAAAGTCTTCTGAAGAGATATGATCACTTTATATCATGAACAGATTTCATTTAAGCTTTTATTCACATACATTGGTCAATGCATATATTGAGCTAATTAAATAAGGTAAATGGAAGCTCAATCGTGTTTGCATTTGTCTTCATGAAGGTCTTCATTTGTTTTTAGAAGATGAACAAAGGTCTTTTGGGTTAGAAATGAGGGTGAGTAATTAATGACAGAATTTTTCTCTTTGGATAAACTATCCCTTTAAATTAAACATAAAATTGAATTACCACATGGGCCATATATTGTATTAAATGCTGTATATGTTTAACATGTGATACATCTCACCTGGAAATTTCCAGCATAATCCTCCTCATGGTCACCATTGTGCCCTTCCTTCAGAGTGATCAGAGTGAAGCCTCTGAAGTATGCAGGGTTGGTTGCATACAGGGTTACTGGAATTAAATCACAATTATTATTCAACATGACCTTTCTGATTTCACAGATGACCAAAATCAATAAAACACTTACAATTATATCAGATATGTGTTACAGAATTGTTAGCATTTCACAAGTGTGTTTGCCCATACATTGATTGAACAATTAGATGGGTTATCTCCTCCCACATTTCACTTCTTTTGCAGTAAAAAAAAAAAAAAAAAACTATAACAATGTTGTGATGTCAGGCTTTGTTCCCCTTATTAGTCTCCCCAGGTATTTCAGATTAGCCACGGCTCTTGTTTAGCTAGTTTGCCCTTGTAAACCCTCTTTTTTAGTTTAGTTCTTGTGAGTTCTTGTTGTTGTTACATTGATGTTGGTTGTGTTCCCAAGTCATGTTCCCTAGTCTTTGTGTAGTTTTGATTGAATTGAATAAAGCGTGCTGCATTTGGATCCCGCTTCATCCTCAGCGTAACAAACAACTTGTATTTACAATACTTTTTCTTCTTTCTATACTTTATGCTTAAATGCTTTTTATCTACAAAATCTTTCAAACATACATTGTAACACATATATAAACAGATCATTGGTCAATGCAACTGTATGAAATGGTTAGAAAAAAAAATGACCAAAACTTTGATTTGCATAGTCAAATTATACATTAAACTATGTATATGGACTACTGCTCTATGATTAAATAATGTTTGATAATGATAATTAGTAAAAGTTTGTTTAATGTATTGTAAAATACTGTTGTTGTTTTTTGATGTAGATAAAAAGACAGACAAGTTAAGTGTATTTTAAACCTGACATTATCTGCAGTATTCCTATCATGTCTCAAAACCTTGTACACTAGACTACCTAATTAGACAGAATTTTGACACCAGGTGCATACAACAATTTACAGTCTCATAGGGGAGAGCAGGGCTAGCTGACAAGGCCTTTTTAAAATATATATATATATATATATGACAACACTGCCTATTTAAGGTACAGTAAGCAGTTTTTCAAAAATGCTGTTGAAAAGTTGGTTGGACTGAGCAACACAACAGATGTGTAGCCAATCAGCATATGATGGTGGAAGACAGAGAGTTTGCATGAGGGAGATTTAAAGAACACTGTTGAAATTGAGATGATAGACAATTCAAAAGAGAAAATCTCAGAGGAATATCACTGGGAAAAGAAGGGTTATGATCAGGCAACAGCTTTAGGACCCACTTTAATATTAGAAAAGCTTTCCAGCGCTTAAGAGACCTACACGGAAAGTCATGAAAATGGATGCAGAGGTCGCGTTGATTCTGCTCCGTATATAAGTAACATTGATTGTGTGGTTTCAAGGAAACAAGAAATGACAGTTGTTGTAATGTTAGCCATAGTTACAGGACAGTTTTAAGTGTCATTGTTTGTCTGGAGCGGCTGTGCTGCAATCAACTTTTGCTTGTATTTACTCTTGTGTACTGTATGTTCAGTTGTTTGTGCTTCCTTGTTGTTCATTCATCATCTTTGCTTTATTTTTCATGAAGCATTTTTTTTCTTCGCTTCTGCTAGGATAAATACTTCCACTCCTGCATTGAGTGGAATGGAGGCTAGCTAACACTAGAATACTGTTGAGAATGCTGTGTTTAGGGTCCTTGTTGGCGCATTCATGAAAGGGTTGCCAGGTCTGTGCATCATAGCCCAACGTAGCCCAATGGCCACTTAAAACTAGCCCAAAAAAAAAAAAGCCCAATCCCAATTGTCCATGGGGGGCCAAATTCTTGACTAAATTTGTAAGTCTTGGGGTGTTTTGGGGGTGTTGGAGTGACGAAATCGTAAAGGGGGGTGGAAATAAACCCCCAGAAAAGAAGGTTACCCACGGCAACAACTTAAATGTAGCCCAATTCCGTGGGAAAATAGCGGACTTGACAACACAGCAGCTTGGAGTATGTGCGGGCTGTAAAGTGTTTGTGAATTTTGGAGGCAGAGAAATGAAGAGAGGGGGAGGGAGAGGGGTGGATTGTTTAGGTTGTTTTTTTAATATCAACAGTGTTCAACAACAATTTTGGGAGATTACTACACCTTTAAATGAAGCCATCTTTTATGACATCTGTATTTAAAAAGTTATATAAGAGCTTTCATCAGCACTTCAAATGAACAATTTATAAAACCGTAAAAACAGAATGATTAGACAACAGACAATAGTTAATAAATGAAATTAAAATTAACTAGTATAAAAATTCCAACTTGCCTTGACCTGACACTGATTAAAAATACCACTGTCCTGAAAACAATTAAAATCTAATAACATTCTTGCCGAATGCTAATGTGGTGTTGTAATTGCTGTTTATCCAACAGCTACTGAATCTATAAAAAGCCTATACAAGCTAGTTTTTGAGACACAAAACAAGCACGCGCGCTGTGAAGCGTCTCTGGCACTAACAGCTGAAATAGTGATTTGTACCTCGATAAGTGCTGCCGGGATGATAATTCTCCGGGTCTCCTTCTACTCGCAGTCTGAACTCATTGAAGCCCTCTCTCCTGCCTCCAGCTCCGTGCGGCTGAGCCCGCGTTATCCAGCTGCAGTACCCGTCAGATGAAGCCGCTCTGTCCGCTGGCTCCTCGGGCACACTCGCACACACGCAGCCGGTGAGCAGCAGCAGGACAACTCTCCACATCTCCGATCGATTCACTTTAATTTTACCAATACGCATTTACAAGCCAGTGTTTAGAGTGTTTAACTCTAGTGGAAACTAAACTTACTGTAATAACAGTCTCCCATATACGCAGATACTAATCTATCCGCCTTCACTGTGTTATTTTGCCATCCTGGACTGAAGAGAGAAAGAGAGATGAAGAATCGCCCGCCTGTACCGATAGGCTCACTCTGGGTGGACTGACTAGTGCTGCTGCTGTCTCTCAGTGACAGCTGAATGGATTCAGCCACACAAACTTCAAACAAAGACCACATGCTCAGAGCAGAGCAGATCGTCACATTTTTTTTTTTTTCAAAGTGATTCTCCTCGATGAATTTATATGTAGTCATTACTTATAAATGCAGTTTTTTTAGGAACAATATACTCATCGCGGACTGAATGATTTCCAATATCAGAACATGGACTCTCAAGGTAGTGCATGGATGTTTTTCCTCTCTTCTTGCTAATTTCTTTTTTTTTTTTTTTTTTTTTTGCAGCAATATTAATTCTCTTCTCTGAGGAGGTGTTTACTGGAGTGAGGGTGGGACAACCTGTCACAATATGATTACAGCAATAGCAAATGACGATCCAATCAATTCCCACTTTAAAATCAAAATCAAGTCCCACCCTAATTTTGTGTTGTTAAAGCTGTTTAACTTGGATAAAAGTCACAATAGGGAAGAAAAGACGATCGCAAACTACATTTAATGTCGACTTTCAGCATAATGTGTTGTGATCAACAGAAAAGGAGAAGTGGGTCATGTCACCAAAAATGTTGTTTCGATTTAGTGTTTCTGAACACTCCTCCATCTGCCATTAGTCAGACAAACAGTCCCAACCTAGCACACACTATTGGTTGAGGCAATGTTGCTGTATAGTATAGGTCACCCAAAAATTAACTTAATTTACCCACTCTCGTGTTGTTCCAAACCTGTATTTACTTTCTTTCTTTGTTCTGTGATTTTATTTTTTTATGCAACGAATATCACTAAAACTGCTTCCAAATTTTTCAAAATATCTTATGTGTACTGCAGAAGAAAGAAATGCACAACATGAGGAATGATGACAGATTTAATTATTACAGTTGGCTTAAATTACTTAAAGTTGACTATGCACTGTAGTATAAATTATTTAAGATTTAGGATTTATAATTATTTAATATTTAGGATTGTTTATTTTCAACAAAGTGCCTGATCATGTCATGTGGGCATAAATGTTTGTCACAATTAAAGGCACCTATTATGCCCCTTTTTACAAGATGTAACCCAGGTGAAAAAGACGTTGTATTAAATGTATTAAAAATATATTTGAAATACAAATAGTGTGTTTATAATACATTTGTATTTACAACATGCTTATTTAAAGTGTACTAAAAATGTATTTTATTGCATTTTAGTATATTTCTAAAAAGTATACTAGAAGTACATTGGTAATAAATATATATTTAATTACACTTTTAAGAAATATACTATAGAAAAGCATACTTTTAATGTATTTATAAAAAGTATATTAGTAATATATTGGTAATAAATGTATGCTTTATTATATTTTTAATAAATATGCTAATGATAATTATACTTTAAATGTATTTCTAAAAAGTATATTAGAAGTACATTGGTAATAAATATATGTTTAAATACACTTTTAAGAAATATACTATAGAAAAGCATACTTTTAATGTATTTATAAAAAGTATATTAGTAATATATTGGTAATAAATGTATGCTTTATTATATTTTTAATAAATATGCTAATGATAATTATACTTTAAATGTATTTCTAAAAAGTATATTAGAAGTACATTGGTAATAAATATATGTTTAAATACACTTTTAAGAAATACACTATAGAAAAGCATACTTTTAATGTATTTCTAAAAAAGTATATTATTAGTACATTGGTAATAAATGTGTGCTTAATTATATTTTTAATAAATATGCTAATGACAATCATGCTTTAAATATGTTTCTAAAAAGTGTACTAGAAGTACATTGGTATTTAATTACATTTTTAAGAAATATGCTAAATACAAACATATTTTAATTATATTTAAAAATGTTTTACTAGAAACGCAATGCTAATAAATATACACTTAATTACACTTTTAGAAATATGCTAAAAACAAACATAGTTTTAGTGAAGTTTTAGTGTATTTACAGAAAGCATACTTGTTGCTAAATTAAAGTATTTTTTGTGTTCACTTCAAGTTTAAAAATTCAAGTCCCTTTAATTCCCTTCCTAACATGAAGGCAATTAAACATGTATCGAAATTAATTGTATATTTCTACAAAGACTAGAAGTAGCACTTTAATTATAAATATGTGCTCAGTTAAGCTTTTAAGAAATATACCAAAAACTAACACACTTTTTGTAATACTACCAACACTTAACTCAATGCATATGTATTTCACACTTTATATTATGTGTTTTAGGTTTAACTTTTTTAAATTAATTTGTTATAATTATGAAAAGCACTAAAATTTGACTAACAAGTAATGCACTTCTATACTTCTGCATTAATTAATCAAATAGTCTTTTCCACAAAACAAGTGAATACCAGTACTTGCACACATCAACATAAAAGATCAGGTGTACATACTAGAAAAACAAAATAAATTTCTTAAAGCTTGACTCTTACATTTGTTTAGCCAAAATTAATTAAAAAAAAAAACTTGTTAATAAGCATGTTAGGTTTATATTAACAGAGTTGTTTCTTTTTTTGTGGATGTTAGTTAAAGTCCCTGTGAAATCAAAATTGAACCTATTTACTTTGTTAGCGCATATTACTAGTCTTGTGGTGAACAATTAATCCGTGCAAGTAAAAATATATTTAAAAAATGTTTTACCTTGATAATCTTTAATCAAAATCTGAAAAGTTACTTCCGGTCTGGAACGGTTTCTTTTTCTGATGACGTAGGTTTCACAGCTTGGGTGGGGAAACGCTTAACCACTCCCCTCAAACCGTTAGTTTGTTATGAGCGAGAGATGGAGAGGAGGAGCGCTAGAGTAAAACCCTGCCCTCTGTTCAATATTCCGTTTCACTTGGAAATACGTCACAGCACTGGAGAAAAATCGTTTGCAACTTCCGGTTCACGGGGACTTTAATATTTCCAGTTGCATTCATTTGGACCAATCAGAGCCAATCTTTTCAAAACAAGCTTGCCGGCAATTGTCCAATCACACACTGCCATTTGAACTTACATGTTGGGCGGGGCGCAGACAGCGGATACTGACTGTCTGTGGTATCCCATTATAGCTTCGGATATTTCAACAGAAATCATGTATTTTCCAAATATTGCTTTGTTATTTCACTGACTCGGACCTAGTGAATGTGGATAGCACCGATCTAATATTGAGAGAACACACGAGCAGATTACCAGGTCGTCAGCTCCCGCGAACAATTTAGCAGTGAAGAGGACAACGCAGAGCTGCGCCGCCACGACATGGACAGAGCAAGATACTGCCAGAAAAGATCTTACTTCTTGGTGGTAAGTTTATTAGTTTAAGTGATTAGTATAATTGGCTTTATTCTCACTTTGGGTTTAGAAAATATTTTCAGAAGTTGATGTCGATGTTCTGTGGATTACTGGCGTTTCTGTTGATTTGACACTAAAGCGAGTTAATCCATTGACGTCTATCAACTTAATTGTTATAGATCTAGACAGTGACATAATACAACTATAAAAACATTGCACACTGTGTTTGCAGAAAAAAGGTTATTAATGGTGATTACACGACAGGCTTGATTGTCCCTAAGTAACTTCTTGTGTTTTAAATATTATAATATATTTTAAGCTCTAATAAAACTTTCACATCTGTGATATTTAATTCATAGTAAAATCTAATTAATTATTAGTAGGCTGTCAGTTTTCATGTCAATTCGATAAATAAATTAAGTTGTAATCACCAACTATAAGCTTTCACAAAACCAATTATTAAATATCTTGCACTGAGAAATTAAAATGATGTTAAATAATGAAATGAGAGATTTTATATTTAATATTTAGCCTAGCCAAGGAATTTGCACATTGCAAAGACATTTTTTTTATTAAACCCAACCGTGATGAGGTCAAGTCGAGTAAGTAGTAGTTGATCCTCTTGATTTGTAACTTTTTGTTGGTGAAAAACAAAAAAAAAAAAGGCAATAGTGTGTCATGTAGCAGCTAAGTAACTAAGTGACCTATATATATTAACACGTATTTGAAAAATGAATATGTATTTTGCCTGATTATGCATTGAATTATGCAATCACATAATCGTGTTTTTCTCGAGGGACTGATTTATATGATTTTATGAGTGGTATTCAGCTTTTTTACATTTAATCAAGGCGTTATCAGCTGTCACCAACTTGTAATTTTCAATAGAAAGTTCTGTCTTTATTAATAATGAATAATTACTTTAATAATAGGGTGGAAGTTACAGTAATGGTTCATTAAATATGTTTCACCATTTAAACAAAATACAAATTATATATGAAGAACACAAACTAGTGTTTTTTCTGCCCTAACTTTGTATAACATGCGACTTTATTTTTTCTTATAGAGCTTCCAGGGATATTAGCATCTCTCAAAGAGGCCCTGGAGTCCATGAAACGAGGTTCATTCAGCTCAAGCCCAAGATCATCTGAGCTGTGTCTTCCTGAAACCTCAGAAATGGTTAGAAAATTCTTTATGATAAAGAAAAATCCTATTTGTTATAATAATTATATCTGACTTTTTGTGCATTAAGTGTTCTGAATTAAGTAACAAAGTGACAGCTTTTTATTAGAATTATAAATGAACAAGTTTATACTAATGCTTGTTTTTTTTTATTCTTGCCAGATTTCCCTCGGTGTTTCTGATGTCCCCAAAAGAGTCTATGGCAGACTGAACAAGTCACGAACTTCTCTTTTTACTCAAGATTTGGCCACTTTACTTTTTGCTATTGTATTTCACTTTGTTTGACTTAAAGGATTAGTTCACTTTAAAAAAAAAAAAAAAAAACCTTTAGCTGATAGCTTACTCACCCCCATGCCAAGATATCCATGTCATTCTTTCTTCAGTTGAAAAGAAATTAAGGTTTTTGATGAAAACATTTCAGGATTTTCTCCATATAATGAACTTCATTGGGGACCAAACGGTTCAAGGTCCAAAAGACAGTTTCTGTGCAAACTGTTCAAAGGGCTTTAAACGATTCCAGACGATGAATAAGGGTCTTATCAAGCGAAACGATCGGTCATTTAAAAAAAAAAAACCCACAAGTTTAAGTTTTATAAGCTCAAATGGTCGCCTTGCTCTGTTCTGTTATGCATGTTCATGATTTTCCTATTTGAACTCGTTCATCAAAATTAACAAATATTTTTCCGAGTCATTAGGTTCATTCAATGAACGAAATGAATGAATTGACTCGAAAAAAGATTTGTCAGGGCTGCCAACTCTCAAGCATTCAGCACAAGACTCTCGCAATTGAGCCAATTCTCATGCTTTCACGACAAATTGACTGTTAGCCATTGGACCCTGAACTGTTTGGTTCCCAGTGAAGTCCATTATATGGAGAAAATCCTGGAATGTTTTCATCAAAAACCTTAATTTCTTTTCGACTGAAGAAAGAAAGACATGGACATCTTGGAAGACATGGGGGTGAGTAAATTATCACCAAAAGTTTTTTCAAAAGTGAACTACTCCTTTCAGTTAGTTTATTTATTTATTTATTTTTGTTCTGTTTAATACCTCTGCAAATCAATGCATTTTATGTTAATGTATTTTGTTTAGTTTTCATAATGCTTTACTGATGTAGTGCATTAAAGTTTATCTTTCAAAGAGTGTTTGTGTGTTTTGTAGAAATGTTTTTTTATTGGGTGAATTCAAATGTTTAAATGTATTTTTAATACATTAAAATATATTATTTTTATATTAAATGGTTTTTGGAAAAATATATTTTTAATATGTTAATAGTGGGTCCAATAGTGTTCTACTAATACATTATTAGTAAGCTGAAATTATATTTAAAATATACTCAGAACGCATTAATGTGAAGCTAAAAATATACTAATGCTCTATTTCTAAAGTCGATTTAAAGTGTATTAAAATACACTTTAAATAAGTGCTATTATATTACATTAAATGTACTTAAAATGGTTCCATTTTAGCACAATTTAGTATAATAAAATATATTACTATTACCTTAAAATTGAACTTAAATACATATTAAAATACACTTAATATACTTGAAGTTGTTTCAATTTAGCACATTTAATACATATTTAATACGGTACATTTAAAATACATTAAGTATATCAAAATAAGTACAATTTAAATATATTTCCTTTTCACCTGGGAATATTGGTCTCGGGTGTCCCCAGAATGTATTTGTTAAAAAAATTGGAGTGTTATGGTTTTGCACAAACAGCATTATTATGGATGAAAAGTTATTTGTCAGATAGAAGACAACTAGTTTATTTTAATGGAAGTTTTTCAAAGGTAAGGGTTGTGGAGCATGGCGTGCCTCAGGGAAGTTGTCTTGGGCCGCTCCTCTACACAATCTTTACCAATGATCTTCCATCTGTTTTAGATAAGGCAAGTATCTTAATGTTTGCAGATGATTCCACTATATTTAGCGGCAACTGATATTAGTGATTTAAATATAAAACTACAAAGAGAGCTACAGTTAGTGGTGGATTGGATAAGGAGTAACAAACTGGTTCTCAATGTATCTAAAACTACCTGTTTAGTGGTTGGAACTCCCTTTTCTTTACTTTCCAAACCGAAACTTGAACTCACCATAGAGCTAAATTCTATTGATCAAAGAGAAGAGGCTAAACTTTTGGGAGTGATAATTGATAATACATTGTGTTGGGACAGACATGTTCAGAAATTGTTAACAAAAATGGGTAATACTTTGTCAGTTATTAAAAGGTGTGCAAAGTATTTTACACCGCAGATTGTTAAACAAGTACTTCATGCTTTGTTTTTTTCACACCTTGATTATTGCTCTGTGGTTTGGTCGAATACTTCATCAACAAACATAAAAAAATTACAAGTAATTCAGAATAAAGCTGCACGTGTTGCTCTCTCATGTGGGTTTAGATCAAATGTTGACAAAATGCATGAAATCCTTTTATGGTTTAAAGTTAAAAATAGATTGGTGTATTCATTAATGGTATTTTTATATAATGTCATAACACATAAAACACCTCTTACTTTATATATAAAACTATCTTTTAGTATTGATATACATCATTATCCAACGAGACATACAGTAGGAGGAAGTTTTATTTTACCTAGAGTTAAAACTAAATCAATTCAACGTTCAGTTGGGTACAGAACAATGTGTGAATGGAATTCGCTCCCAAATACTATAAAACAACAAAATACCTTGTATGGGTTCAAAATTTCACTTAAGAAATATTACCTTCAAAGAAATTTAGATAGTTAATGTTAATATGTTTAATTAAGTAGATACTGTTGGAGTTCTTAGTTTATTTTTGATATAGATTTACTAGGAGTAGCGACATTGTATTTAAATTGTTTTTTATTATTTATTTTTCATTTTTATTTTTATTACTATTTTTGTAAATTATGGCGTTAATTGTAAAATATCTATGAATGTTGTATAAATGTCCTGTGTATATAGTGTGTAATGTGATGTAATGAATTGTATTGTCACATGGAAGATTGGAGGACCCCAGGAAGAATAGCTTTTAGCTTATGCTGAAGCTAATGGGGATCCAAATAAAACAAACAAATAAAACAAACACATTTATGTTCGAACACCATGTAAAAGTGAATTTTGCATAATAGGTGCCCTTTAAACATATAAGAAAACACACTTCCGCAACACATAATGTTAATTCTAAAGCCTGATCTGTGATAAATGATTGTTTTGACATGAAAGGACTAATGCAGTCACAGTCTAATGGTGTTCCGTCTTTTTATCAGTAAGATAGGCTACATCACTACCAAAACACTGGTAGTCTTTAATGTGAATCATTTGACATCTCCATTCACCTATGACGAGAAAAGACGTTTCAATATCTGTCCAGTTTGACAAGTCATGCAGAATAAGGCATTAATATGTGCTTTTAAATTACTAATAAACAGCCAATATTCTAGTAATATGCTTGCTAATAAGCAACTAGTTAATCGTGAGAATTGGACCCTAAAATGTGTTACCAATTCTCTTTTTATCTATTCTACACTAGCTCTTTTTTGATTTTTTTTTTTTTTTTTTTTGTTATGTTGCTCCTCTACACAGAAACATTTATAAATGCATAACTCACCTTCCTTCACATGTGTCAAACCTCCAAAAAAAAAGCTCACTGAAATGATACAGAGAGACCAAACATATAATTAAGCGGTCATGTCACAATTCTGGCATAGTCATTTTGCACTAGTGTGTCCTGGTTGCACACAAATCACAACTGCCCTCATGTTTTGCTGCAGGGCAGCAATTACAAATAAATATTTTCTCATCTTTACTAGAATTCAATATGAATATTCTACAACATTCATCTTTAAAGTCACAAAGAAATCAAAATGAACAGTTGTTACTCCACGAAATATTGTAGTCTTTGTATATGATTATAATACAGTGTATCCATGTCCTTATATATATACAGTATATATATATATATATATATATTTTTTTTTTTTTTCAAATGTCTTTGTCAGTAATCTTTAATCAAAATGATTTACCTTCTCTCTTGCAACTACATTTCTTCTCTGATGATGTGTTTACTGGTGCGAAGGCAAGACAACCTGTCAGTCACATGAGATTGCAAGATCAAACAACATCAATCCAGTTATTCAATCCAAACAAGTGGCATCCTAAATTTTCAAGTACTGTACAGGTACCGGCATAATTTTTTTTCTTGTTTGCAAAGCCATTTCACTCGGATATACCGTCACAGGGAAGAAAAGACTATCACAACTCCAATTTGATGCTGACTTTAACAAAACTATGAAAGCAGCCTGTTCTCACGTACATGCGTCTCTATAGCACTCCTAGTGTATTATCATGCAATTTATATGCAAAATGAGCTTTTACGTGCATATGATACGCAGTTTTCATGTGCATTTGATACGCAGTTCATTTGCATGTGATACACACGCGCCCCACACCAATAATTCTACCCAAACGTACAGTATAATACACACACACCCCACCCCACTACTAAACCTACCTAAACCCATGCATATCCTATGCACGTAAAAACTAATTTTCGCATATAAATTTCACAATATCATAAACACACTGCGTGCTATAGAGACACATTTATGATTAAAGGGGTGGTCCAACATGGGTCATCATCTCGATTATTTTTGCTTAAATCAATCACATGACAGTCGTTTCAATTAAAGCTTAATTGTATAGCACTTAACACATATTAAAGCTTAATTGTATAGCACTTAAAACAATAACTAGCACTTAACACAATAACACTTAACACTAATAAACTAAGGTTTATTGATGACAGAAAACAGGGAAAACAAAACCCACAATGGGAAAAACAGTAACAATTAGTACTGTTTTAGTAACAAGTAATAATGACTAGCAACACTAGACTAATGCCGCGTTCCAGTCAACCTGTAACCTGTGTTTTTCAAACCTTACAGGTAGTTCGTGAAAGTGCACGGGAACTGCAGTCAAACCCGTGACTTCCCACCCGTGAACTCGTACTAGATCGATGTACTCCCAGTTACTGGCCTGGAATGCTACAAAGTCGTGAGTCGTGGTTTGAAGTTGTGATTTAAATGGTCAAAAACCAGCCTGGAAAGCAGCATATAACTTGACAATAAGCTACACAAGAACAAAACAGCTAATATAATATCACAACTTCGCTAGACAGAACACTTGACAAGGTACTCACAGGTAAGTCTCAAACAATGTATGACAATGAACCGGCACAGGACAGCAAACACAAGGGGATAAAATAGGGAGAAACTAATAAAGACAACGGTGACATTGACAAGGTAATATGGCAAGACGAGGATAACAAGGGGGCGGGATAAGACAACGAGGCAAGCACACAGCCCAAACACAAGGCCTGCACACAAAACATGGGTTTGTCACGATCGTGCCTCAAGACTAGAGAAGAATAATGGCAAGAGTGCAGAATCATGACATATATGGCAAATAAATACAGCAATAATATAACACAAGTTTATGTGGTTAATTAACATCATGTATTCAGTTCAGATAAAACAAACGTGTTAGGCAACAATTACAACTCGTATTTGAAATGATTACAATGTTTTACTTGACTAAACATGCATTGTCATCTAGGTACCCAGATAGCAAACTGACATTGAATCAACGTGGAAACGACGTCTCTCATGACATTGAAACAACGTTGATTTTGCTCATCGAATTAACGTTGAACCAACGTCAGACGCGGCATTCTTCAAAGCTAAATGAAAATCGAAAATTGGTTTGCTTTCATAACGTTGAAACAACGCGTTGATTTCAAGTTGATTTTCCGTTAGTTTTGAAAGAATTACGCGTCTGACGTTGGTTCAACGTTAATTCGATGAGCAAAACAATGTCAGATCAACGTTGTTTCGATGTCATATTTCCACGTTGCTATCTGGGTATTGGTGTTGTCATTGTCATCAAATACCTTTGTTTCTTTCACAGTCCATACTAAAATGCAAAAATGGACAGAAAAATATAGAAAAGGGAGGGGTTAACTTTCGAGAAGTAATAGTTGCAGGACCACTTTCTATCAGAGAGTTGAAGGATGGCGACTTTTGGCATTACAGTCGCCCCAGCAGTGGCATAAGTGTCCCAAAATTACAGCAGTCTTTCTTTTTTCTCCTTCTCTCTTATCCTCAGCTTCCTTTTGTCCCTTCCTCTCTCCTACAGTGTCGCTTAGCCTTGCTTTCATCCTCTGTGTCTTTTCGCACCTCTACTTTTTGCTTCTCTCTTGTTTGTCAGCAATATTGAGGCTGTATCTGCTCTATAATGATTAATGGAATTTTCTGCTGCCTGGTAAAGGCTTGAGTCTTGTCAGTGAACCACCCATCAATGAGGCTCTCTGTCAGAAAGATGCAATTACAGGGCTTTTAGCAGACCCCTTTTTCTCAAACACATTTTCTAGCTTTTTTCAAGGTGCCACGGAAACCTGAAAACCTAAGCTCACTGTTTGCTTTTCCTGATTAAATGTAGAGATACCGAGCATTTAGCTTACATGTATTCCCTCTATGTAACTGATGTAACTGCTCTGAATATTGAGCAGATTTAAAACTTGAGACTATTGTCTCAAGGTTAAAATAAAATGTAGTGTCATATAGAACTAACCTGTTTGATATAAAAACTCATAACATAATTGGAATTTTATGGCTTTTAGTCCATATTTGATTGTGTACTGTGTACCGAGTTGGATGGATTTTTGAACTGTGGTTATTACTAAAAATAAAACTGTCTGATGTAAGCACATATGCTATAGATGTGTACACATTGAAAATTTGTCAAGAAATCCAAATGTAAATCCAATGTAAATTTTGTCTGACTGTGCTACAAATGGCCACTGCAGTCCTTGGGACTCTCTTTTCGATTACGTGGGCAAAACTTAACAAAAGGGCCTAAATAAAACATGAAAGTGCACCAAGTAGAATAACAATAAATGTAGCTAATTACAATACTCACAGGTCAAAATACATATGAACTCTATATATTTATGAATAATATAAATATAATTTTATGAGATGGGGAAATGCACTGAACATATTGATGACATCTTCTCCTGCTCAGGGCTGTATACAAAATAAAATGCTGATTTGTTCAGACACAAGTGTTTTTACAAATGCAAACAATGCCTGAGGTCTGTTTCAAATAAACTGTAAAGAAGTAAACTTCTTACTGTGAAAAATGAAAGAGCAGTAGACCAACGTTTCCTTTGTCTCAAAGTAAATTTTGTACATTTCCATCAGATGGTGACCAAAATCTATGATGGCAACCGAATTACAGGATCCAAATTAAAACATTTTCTTTTTAAAATCTTTTTTTTATCTTGAGAGTTGAAACAGATTCTACTTTGGATTGCTTTGATATTGTTACTTTTATCCAACTTGCCAAACATCTGCTTCTAGTTGTAGCCCGTTAGCATCACTATGTGGTCTTGGCTATCACTTGTTCACACCCTTATCATTAAATAAATGATTGTTTATCTGTTATAATGGCGAATGTATCGGATCTCTGTCTTCTTTTGAGTGCATGTGAGAACACATAAGAGCTGCACGAGGTGCAGTTGAAGCTGGAGGCCGTGGAGAAGCAGATCCACGACCTAATAGAGAAGCAGGCTGAGCTATGGTAATGGCGATCAGCACTAGAAACACCGTGGGCTGACGCTCACAAGTCTGTGGTAAGTAATGATATCACTCTGACTTCCTCTACTCCGTGTGTTTTTCTGCACAGGGCCCGTGCACCCAGAACACTATCATCCCAGGCCTCAATTCACTCCAGCACCGATACACCACTGACTCGTTTAAACTTGTCAAAATTGGAAGAATATATTTACTAATTAATGCCCTATAGGTGTATTCGGATTCTTTGAATCCGTTGTGGAAATGGGACCTGGGGGTATCATTCAGTTCAGAAGTTCAGCAGACTGGCCTAAAATCTGAGATCAAAATTTTTCCAAAATGTACTTCAATTGCTCTACAATTTTTTCCCAGGACTTACATTACACCTGTTTATCCTCTAGTACAAAAAAGTAAAAAAAACAAAAAAAACAAAAACAATTTATGGTAAAACAGAATTGAATGCAGTTATGGAATGAAGACAACCCAAATGCAGACAGTATAAACAAAACATGGATTTATTAATCAGACAAAAAACAAAGACCCATGATGGAGCCAACAAACATTGACAAGACTAGACTAATAAACTTGACAATAACATGAGACTAGAAATAACAGGCAGGATACAAACTCTGATCACGGGAATACACAGCTCAACAGGATGACAAGATACAAAACAAACAAGCACAGAGTAACAAATCCTAGGACCTTAAAGTCCCTATGAAATCAAAATTGACCATACTTACTTTGTTTGCCTAAATTGATCGTTTTGTGGTGAACAATTCATACATGCAAGTCAATCCACACAAAAAAATTTTAATCAAATTTTTAAAATGCCCTCTGCATTGAAGGACCTTGCCCGATGGCGTAGGCTTTACGGTTTGGGTGTCTCCTTAACATCCATAACCACACCCCTCCAACTGACAGCTGCTGTGTGTTCGCGAGCATTGATTGACAGCGTGTGTAAACTTGCGCCATCCTCCATTTCAGAATGAAACACCCATTTTTCTAGATCCAATCAGCTGCTAATTGGAAAAAAAGCCACACCCACTATTTAGCCTCATTTAGTATTACGTTTCTCTCAGAAATACGTCACAACACTGGAGTAAAGCCGTTTGCAACTTCCGGTTCACGGGGACTTTAAATAAAGGACATCATCACCAGGGCACAGGTGACACCAATGAACAATCAAGACTAATGAGGAGAACAAAGGGGAGTGGTAAACAACACAAGACAAAGCAAACACATAGCCCAAAACACAGGCCATGTGTTTGCACACACAACATGACAACAAATCCTGACGGGTTTGTGTTGTAAAACGTTTAGTTTGTGCTGCTGGGATTACATATAGTGTCAGCCAGTTTTTTGGAAGCTAAGCTAGCTGGCTCTTGTTTTGTGGAGAAAGCGGAGTAGTAGGGGGTTACCATCCCCTTTTTCCGGACATGTCCGGACGTCGAGGTCCAGGTTTCAGCTTTTTCTTTCTGCAGTTGTCATTCATTGTTTACATGCACAGCTTTTGTTTCAATCTAACTGAATTCATTCTGATTGGTAAATCTGAATGTAGTGTTTACATGAATGCTAAACAAGTGATTGGTTGATGTTTTAACATGAAACTCTGGAAGAAAATTCTTGCTCCTCCTTGAGAGATACGAGACCGGTGCGTCTCACAGGTGTCGCTTATCTCTAATCACGCCACTGGCCTCGCGCGGTTCTCCCGCGACCCTCAGTCGTAGTGCTCGCCACAGTAAACATAATGAATGGCGACCATAGAACCCAAAAGCCGAATCCCGGACATTTTGGGCGATCTCGAAACACATTTTCGGGCAGACTCATCATGGAGACTCACTAGTAACCTAGATTTGTTATTTAACTACTGCGCTCTGTTACCGGTAGACGTGGCCTCCTAGGGCAGCGAAGCAAGTGCATTCTGGGAGTTGTTGTCTTTCATCCACATGAGCCAAAAATACATTTTCTGGCTTTTCTCAGTCTAGACAGCTCCAAATTCAAAAATAATTTCAAATTTCTTCTTCATAAATGACTCTTTTTCCAGAGGTGAAGTATCCCTTTATTTACATCACCAGTCCCCCACATGATCCAAATTCAACCAAAATAGTCTCGTTCGTTTGTGCTGGATTGTCCCGATAAAATGTTCACTAGGGCTGCCTAGTTTTAAAATATTAGACACTGACTGACAGAGAATTATAGACAGTGACGTCTCCAGCCCTTTTTATACAGTAGCTACAGTTGAAGTAGGCCTAAGTAAGACCGAAACGGCAAACCAAATCACAATGTTCACTTAACTGTTACCTATGCCGTGCGGTTTCAACTTTTAACGGACACAGATCACAGGGTTTGTGGAATGTAACGCAAACTCCAAGGTAATTGTTTTTATGTTGATTTGTTAATAGTCTAATATGAACACTGCCATAAATACACACACCATAATATGTTTTGCTGTGTTTATACAGTGTGTGTGTGTGTGTATTCTTTTTTCTTTTTTTTAAAGGTCTCTTAAGCTTTCTGTATACTTTCTATATCATTACTCCAGTTTTAAATGTCAAATAATTCTTCAGAAATCATATTAAAATGTTGATTGATCAATTATTATTTGTGCTCAGTTACGAAAGGTTCTTGTTGAATACCCATTGCGTGGGTTTTGGATGCTTAATGTTTTTTTGTGGAAACCCTGATCATTTTTCACTTTTGATTAATTTAACCCCTAGAGGTCGGCTAACGCGGCGACGTGTTTTGGCAGATTTTTTTTCACATAGCAGACATTTAAAAAATAAACTTTTAAATGTCTACTTTTTTATGTGCCCACCAACAATCGAAATAAAATATTGTGCTTTTGTGTAAAATAAAGAAAATAAACATGGTGTGCGTTCTGCCCATCTCCGTGAACTTTCTTTTCTGGAGCAGGTCTCTAAACTTAAAACTCTGCGATAGGCCTACTATTCACTCAGGCACTAACAACATATGTTAATCATTTCATAAACATAATCATTTAAGTTTACTTTTAAATTATCTTATTTAAAATTTAAATAAATATTCTCTGTTTCATGTAATCTATATAAAAAGATAGTGCTAATTATCCTTCTCACAGCTCATTATTTTCCTAATGTGACATGCCCACGGAGAGCGCGCGCTATTCAAACGCAAATGATAGGAAGCAACACATTAAGACATGTGAACGCCCACATAAACTCCGTAAACACACTATTTTTTGGTCAGATTAATGTACTGTCGTCGCGAGGCTGTGAGGATCTGTAATACTGGGACATTTACCAACAATTAAGTGCTGGTTTATTTTCACTTCGAGGAGCGAGGAGCTGAGAATTTTGTAAGTGTTTTATTATTGTGCTTTGTTCTAATCATGATGTACAATAACGTTAGTGTCTGTAAAACCCAAAAATAGCCTACTGTTTAAATTTGAATCATGTTTCTCTCTGTGTGTGCGTGTGTGTGTGTGTGTGTGTGTGTGTGTGTGTGGAATGAATGAATGCAGAGATGGGCAGAGTTACTTACGAAATAAAAGACAACATTTCCTTGACTAGTTTTGGATAGATTATAAAGTTTTTACTCTAAAATAGACATCAAATAAGCTTTTGCTAGCAGTTTTTGCTCATATGTTAAATATATAGTGTTTTGTCAATAAACTAATCAACTAAGATGGTATAGCGTTTGTTCCAATGCAAGCTATATCAAAATAATGAATCCTTAACTTTGAAATATGTATGATAGGGTAATCATATTTTGATTACCAAAAATACATTTAAAGTAAGCTATGCCTCTTCTGTATGGATAGAAAAATGTTATATTATAAGACACTGATTCAGATAGGCTTCTCAGAAGTTCTTACAAGAGGTTCTCTCGTCATACATAGCTCGATAGGCTGATATTACTGATTTTTCATCTCTTCAGTGAAGCGAACGGTCGCATCACTGGATCCAGAATGAAGAAGCCGTGCCATTGAAAAAGCCTTCTGCAGGACGAGCCATCTTCTGAAGCCGCTGGCCTCTGCCTTCAGTCGCCGCTTCCTGCTACGCTATCCGGCGTTTATATCCTTTTACACTCTGCTCACGGTATGTTCCAACCCGATCGCACGACCAAGTCGTACGAATTCGACGAATGATTAAAAAGTGGCTAATTCGTAACAATTCATACGACCTCACTCGTACGAATTAATACGATTTTGCTAAATCGTACATATTTTACGAATTGGCCAATTCGTATGAATTCGTACGAATGACCTACCCCTTACCCCGCCCCTAAACCTAACCATCACGTGGGTTTAGACAAATCGTACATATTATAACGAGTGAGGTCGTACGAATTAGTACGAATTAGCCACTTTTTAATCATGCGTCGAATTCGTACGAATTGGTCGTGAGATAGTGTTGTATGTTCGCCCCCCGCGATTTACTTAGTAAAAGAGCTGCGTCTTTTTAAAGATGCCATCCTCAGCGACGGGGACCGCCTCATCTGCGTTTCCTGCCCGAGTGAGGATCATGTAGCACTCGAACTCGCTGATGGCGCATGCCCTCACTGCGAGCTATTGCCTATAGTGACTCTGAGGACTTGCCTGGCATATTTCTACGAGTCTGCACTCCCACCCGCTGTAGTCAGCGAGTCCCCAAGCTCTCTCCAGCCAGTGATTGCTCGCCAGTTCACCCGCAAGCTTCACCAGCTTTACTCGAGTCACTCACTGACGGACATCACAGTGACGGGATGTCACAGGGTTTCTGTAAACGAAACTAACACAAATACAGTCAGCTCAGGCAGACAGTGTGTTTCAGTTCTGTGAATGTGCCCGCTATTCCTCGCCTACATTCACCCAAAGACATGTTAAGCCCCACGGGGCTCACCCCGCTCACTCTAATGAAAGCGAGTGCGGCCAGGCTGCCCGCCATTTCAGGCGTGCCCCCCGTCTCACTCACTGTAAACACAGTGCCCATGTTACGGTGCACAAAAGCTCCCATGTCGTCACTATGTTACGATCAGAGCCCAAAACCCATTCTACCCCTAGCCATTCACGCAAACGCGTGGGCACAGCTTCCCGGGGTTTTTCGAATTGGGTGCGGAACATTATAAAAAGAGGCTATTCGCTGCAGTTCGCTCGATGCCCTCGCTGCAGCACGGCGCGCGTCAAATTTACGGTGAAAACAGAAGTAGCACACCTACTTTGAGCCGACCTTATTGAGCAACGAGGCAGTAGAGTGATTATAGAGTGACAGGAGCATCAGATAAAAACAAAATATGCCCACAAGCAGTATTATTGACCAAATACTATTTATTTTATTTTCAAAAGATAAATTATTTTTGTTAAACATTTTGTATGCCACACACCCATGTTTTCCTACTCCTGTTAGGAGAAGTAGTGTGCTATTTTATGGAAGTTTGCACTCAAGTCTAATACTTTGTGTGGAATTTTTGGTTTGAAGATAGATAGTAAGTTGTCAGTATTATGTGTTTTTAAAGGTCAAATTTTTTTTGTTGTTTGAATGTTGGATATTACATGATAAAATTTCAAAAGTTAAATCATTTTGACTTAATTCATTGTCACATAAATAGTAATAATAATAATAATAGTTTTTAAATTATATAAAGCCAACACAGACACGCACACACACACGCACACACGCACGCACACACACACACACACACACACACACACACACACACACGCACACACACACACACACACACACACACACACAGTAACAGTCAAAAGTTTTATTTTTTAATTTTTTAATGTTTCTCAAAAAAGTCTCTTCTGCTCACCTAGGCTGTATTTATTTGATCAAATAAATACAGTAATATTGTAAATATTTCACGGCTGTTTTCTATGTGAATATATAGTAAAGTGTTATTTATTCCTGGGATCAAACCTGATTTTTTTAAAGCATCATTACTCCAGTCTTCAGTGTCACATGATCCTTCAGAAATCATAAAAAAATATATGTATGTTGAATAATATGATGATGTTAGGAATTTGATGCTCAGGAAACATTTCTGATCATTATCAATGTTGAGCACAGTTGTGCTGCTTACAGTTTTTTTCGATTGCTTAAGCACAATTTTGAAAACAGGGCCCGGTTTGTCAAAACACTACACACAATTAACACAACCCTACAACAAAGTAGCACAATACTTCAGATCATTTGCAAAATGGAACACTTTTGTCAAAACTATTCAATGTCTTATAAAAACCTTATTTTGCTGAAATAAAATGAACACAACCATCGTATGGTTTGACTCTGTTTGAATCAGTTAAACACTCCTATGCTCAACCTAAAACACTTTTAGCATTTACAGAGAAAGTGAAAAAAAAAAATTCTCCAACACCACATGACACAAATTTTGCAGACTAATGAAAATATTTATTTCTTTTCATGTATTCAAGTCAGTCAATACTGAACATTTCAACAACAACAACAACAACAACAAAAAAAACATTTTCCAGTTTTCATACAGTATTACTGAACGTACCATTGTACTATAAGCTTACAGTACATACTGTAATACTGTAACAGATTCCAGTTCAGTACTAAACATTTCTCCGCCAAGCTGGTTCTGGCCACAGGGCCTCGTAAACATCATATATTATGCTATATTTTCATTTGCAAGGCAACATGGGAGGAATCTTTTTGAGTGACGAATCCATGGATGCTGCTTCAATTTGATCACATGCTTCCTTCATAGCTTGAATGAGGGGCATCTGAACATAGGGCCAGAGATCATAAACCTCCCACCGCCATGTTGAGAAGAACTCAACATAGTCCCTTACTGTAAGAAGAAGGGAGTATGGTGGAAAATACTGTAAATTGTGCGTATTGATGAAATGTGGGACTCATGCAGGACTTCTTCCACATCCATTTGCAAAACTCTCTGAAATACAGCAAAAGATCACATTGTGTAGATCAATATACTGTAGGTCTGTATTATAGTAAAAATTACATGTACAGTACGTAAAAAGGTTATGTGTGCAGTACACAATATAGTCAGTGAATAAAACGTACCACCACATATTCACGCCGCAGGACCTTGACCCTGTCTGAATTTGGTTGTCTTCCTGATTGGTGTGTCTACAGTTAAGCACCAGTGTGTGTGCACACCTGGTGGCTGTGTTTAACCAGTTGGTTCATGTGTGTGTTTATTTGAAAGCCGTTGCTTTAAAATTGCAAGGAAATTACATCATGATAAATTTCTGTGTCAAATGCATACAAGTGTGCTTAGTGTTTTGCAAATCACTGTGTGTAATGTTTTGAAAAAAGTGTGAAGCTGACACTGTGCTTACAGTTTTGCAAATCTAGGCCGGTGTTTTGCTCCTTGAGTGTAAGGTTTTGCTTATTGTGGGAAAGTTCTAATTTTAGTGTGTAAGCAATCGAAAAAAATTGTAATATTGGTCTTTTTTTCTTCTTCTGGAAACCAAGATATACAACCATTCAACGTTTTTGGTTAGTAATGTATTTAAAAATACATATATACTGCTTTTATTTAGCAAGGACGCATTTAACCTCTGGGGTCTAAGATGTTTTTTGGGGTCATTGAGATGTTTTGACATGCTGTGACATTTGTGCTTTTTTCAGTTGCTTATAAACATATTAAAGGCAGAGGTGAAATTACACTATATTTAGCACAAACCGGGCTACCATGTATGTACATGTTTATATTTGTTGGTTATTGAAAAAACTAAAAAAGCCTCTCATTCAGGTGTCTGTATATATATAGTTGTCTTTGTCCATAAATGTCTTAGTAGGCCAATACCTTTTATCTTACATTAGGGTGACCAACAGTCCTGTTTTCCCAGGACATGTCCTGTTTTCATGTCCTGTCCTGGCCGCCCGGACTGTTTTTTTATTATGAAAATGTCCTGGTTTTCAAAAAACTGCTGGGAAAGATCAGCTCTACAGAAAAATATAGATTGACAAAAAAGGAGGATGAAGAAGAAAACAGGATAAAGAGGAAAAAAACTAAAGATATTCGTAGATCGACTGGTAGAGACTATTTTTCAAAGATGTCTTCTTCCTGTATTCGCACGAAGTTGACTGTATGTACAAAATATCTTCTTATTAAACTGTATGGACACTGACAAAGTTTTCAATGCTTCGGTTTGAATGTAGGGACCCTTATTATTCTACTGTGTTAGTGTGGGGCTATTTTGAGCCTTGTTAGTGGTGATAACAAGCGATTTTTATTTGTCATTACTCTATGCCCTATATACTAGCATTAAAAGCTAAACTGTTTTTAGAGATAAAACTATTTACATTCGGCAATCATGAAAACAACGGTTCACTAGGTAACAATGTGTAATTGGACCAAAGGTTCATTTTGCGCCGGAGTTCTCCTTTAACATCATGTCTCTCTGCAGCATTTGCACCACTGGGACACTTGAGTCCTCACCCCCTACACAACACCCTGATATAGGAATATATGGCCAGACTTGGCATTTGGTCTCTGTAATTTCCTCATCACTGAGCCAATTTCATCAAAACTCACAGTGGGGTTAGTAGATGCCTTTGATAATGTCTTGTACATATACATTTGTGTTTGACTCCAATAGTGACAGAAAAACTTGTCCAGTCCAATGTCTTTAATGCTTCCACTGTGATGTGCACTATATTTTAACATCTGCAGTGAAACAATATAAGCCTTTTTGCCTAATTTAAAATCATTTCCCTCTTGCTTTGCTTTGTGCAGGGTGGTCAAATTAGGCAGATGACTTGGCTCAGGATCTCCAAAATCCATCAGCTTTGTTGCCTCTTATGCCCTCCATACATGGGATTCCATTCTACCCTCACATAGTTCTTTGGATATCTGCACATGCAAATTATCAGACATTGCACGCTTGGAACAGCCAGTGTGCAGGGAGTCATCAGTGTTTTGACGTGAACACTTGAAGATCTGATAGATATACCTTGCCTCTTTTTTAGGGTGACTACCCATCCCGCTTTGCATTGTACAGCACAGCATTTTCACCCCTTGTCCCACACATTGCATATTGAGAAAATGTCCCCCATTTTCTTTAGTCTGTTGGTTATTAATCATCACATTAAGAAAACGTGCATGTGTTCTTTTGCTTTTTTAGAAGTCATTTTATTTAATCTTTTGCAGCATAGTTTTTCACCCATATACAGCGATTCGTCAGAAGTAAGTTTGTTTGTAGGCTCACAGCAAAAATCCAGTGAACAAACATTTAAACAGCAAGTCGAAATGTTAAAACTGCAACATGAGTTGCAAGTGAAACAAAAGATATTGGAATTGGAACAAGAATTAGCAAGGAAAAAAATAGATGACGACTTGACTCAGAGAAGGCTCGATAACGAAATAGACCGTAAAAGGTTAGAAGCGGCACAGAAAGACAAGGATCGCGAATTGGAATGGGAAAAGCTTAAAAATTTAGAGCAGGAACAAGAGATTGAGCGTACTAGGCTACAATGGGCTCTATGCACGGCGGTATTTCCAGTGAAGGTGTAAGGATGCTCGATAACTTCCGCCGATCGTAGAGTCCAATGCAATACTGAGAATTTATATTGAATTTTATACTCCATGGTTATACTAAAGAAACATTAGTCACAAAAACAGATAAAACAGACACCCCTCGTTGTGTTTATGCTTCTTTTTAAAATTATATTAAATAAACATATCTATATATAAAGTTACATCTAAACGTATGTATGTTTCGTTTCAAAGACGGGAGGACAGTAAATTTTGAAGACTCTGCCATAATCCCGTTTTCCTCGGTTTTCCTCCGCTTTAATCTCCACAACCGGAAATGGACGAGCATCCTTGTGTCAAATGCGGAACTTATGCGTGCATATAGCCCGTTAATAGTAGCTGAAGGTAAAGTTGGAAAATCACAGCAGTTTGGCCTGGCAGGTATGATCCCTGCCCAAGTTTAATGAGCATGATCCAGATGTGTTTTTTTCATTATTTGAAAATATTGCTACTGAACAAAATTGGAGTGATGAAGATAAAATTATATTGTTACAAACTACATTAACTGTATGTCCTCAGAAGGCATTTGTGGCTTTACAGTCTTCTGAAAAGAGAGTTTATGAATCTACACTCACCGGCCACTTTATTAGGTACACCTGTCCAACTGCTCGTTAACACTTAATTTCTAAGCAGCCAATCACATGGCGGCAACTCAGTGCATTTAGGCATGTAGACATGGTCAAGACAATCTCCTGCTGTTCAAACCGAGCATCAGTATGGGGAAGAAAGGTGATTTGAGTGACTTTGAACGTGGCATGATTGTTGGTGCCAGAAGGGCTGGTCTGAGTATTTCAGAAACTGCTAATCTACTGGGATTTTCATGCACAACCATCTCTAGGGTTTACAGAGAATGGTCCGAAAAAGAAAAAACATCCAGTGAGCGGCAGTTCTGTGGGCGGAAATGCCTTGTTGATGCCAGAGGTCAGAGGAGAATGGCCAGACTGGTTCGAGCTGATAGAAGGGCAACAGTGACTCAAATAACCACCCGTTATAACCAAGGTGGGCCGAAGAGCATCTCTGAACGCACAGTACGTCGAACTTTGAGGCAGATGGGCTACAGCAGCAGAAGACCACACTGGGTGCCACTCCTTTCTGCTAAGAACAGGAAACTGAGGCTACAATTTGCACAAGCTCATCGAAATTGGACAATAGAAGATTGGAAAAACGTTGCCTGGTCTGATGAGTCTCGATTTCTGCTGCGACATTCGGATGGTAGGGTCAGAATTTGGCATCTACAACATGAAAGCATGGATCCATCCTGCCTTGTATCAACGGTTCAGGCTGGTGGTGGTGGTGTCATGGTGTGGGGAATATTTTCTTGGCACTCTTTGGGCCCCTTGGTACCAATTGAGCATCGTTGCAACGCCACAGCCTACCTGAGTATTGTTGCTGACCATGTCCATCCCTTTATGACCACAATGTACCCAACTTCTGATGGCTACTTTCAGCAGGATAATGTGCCATGTCATAAAGCTGGAATCATCTCAGACTGGTTTCTTGAACATGACAATGAGTTCGCTGTACTCAAATGGCCTCCACAGTCACCAGATCTCAATCCAATAGAGCATCTTTGGGATGTGGTGGAACGGGAGATTCGCATCATGGATGTGCAGCCGACAAATCTGCGGCAACTGTGTGATGCCATCATGTCAATATGGACCAAACTCCCTGAGGAATGCTTCTAGCACCTTGTTGAATCTATGCCACGAAGAATTGAGGCAGTTCTGAAGGCAAAAGGGGGTCCAACCCGTTACTAGCATGGGGTACCTAATAAAGTGGCCGGTGAGTCTATAACTACTGTTTTGGAAAAAAAAAAATCATTGGAAAAAAAAAATTGCCCAGTGCTTTTGAAGCAAAATAGGGAGAAAGCAGATTGGAAAAGTTGGCCTCTGCACCTCATCTGTTCCTGGTGAGCGCTCAGGGAGTAAAGATAATAAAATTCAAGCAAAGACAATGGATTGTGCACAATGTACAGCGTCAACTGAAAAAAGGTTAGAGTAATGTACAAAGTAATGAGTTTGATTTTCCTGCTTCCAATATAACGGATTATGCGCCGTTTGTCACGGAGGGTTTTGTGGCATTAGTTGGAAACGCACATTCCGTTCCAGTAAAAATTCTGCGTGATACGAGTGCATCAGAGAGTTTCATTTGTCAATCTGTTTTGCCCTTCTCATCTGAGTCTGATACAGGAAATTGTGTGTTGATACAGGGAATTGGTCAATCATTCAGTCATTTCCAGTGCCGCTGCACAAAATTCAATTGTTCTCTGGTTTTGTGAGCGGGGAAGTAACCATTGTGGTGCGCCCTTCTCTACCTATAGAGGGAATTGATCTGATTGTGAATAATAATGTTGCTCATGACTGTGTTTTTCCTGATCAAGTGTCACCACCTCCTGTGGTTAATACTAGAGTTTCTTTATTGGATGAGTCAGATAGTTTGACAAAAAGATTTTACAGATGTTTTTACGGCATGTGCTGTTTTTACGCGCGCTATGGCATAAGCAGGATGTTTTCTGATGTATGGCAGTACACGTCTGCTCAGCTATTTATTCCGCATTTACCGGTGCCAGTGTCTCGTGGTGACATTGCTGAGGCTCAAAAGAGTGATCCGAGCTAACAGAAATACTTTGAGTGGGCTGCAGATGACATTTTAGATTGCTGTTATTTTGTGAAAGATGGTTTGTTGCTAAGAAGGTGGTGATGCCTGAAAAGTTTTGTGATGTGGCACTAAAAACATCGGGTCATTTTGGGATAAAGAAAACATACAATCAATTGTTAAAACATTGCTACTGGCCACGGTGGTTAAAGAGAGACGTTGCATTTTGTTCAAACTTGTCATGTCTGTCAGGTTGCAGGTAAGCAAAATGCTGTCATTAAACCTGCGCCTTTACAGCCCATTTCGTCTGTTGGTAAGCCTTTCGAGCATTTGATCATTGATTGTGTGGGCCCCTTACCCCAGTCAAAATCAGGCTGTGTTTATTTGTTTACCATCATGTGCCAGGCGACTTGTTATCCTGCTGCGTATGCTTTGAGGGCTTTTACGACAAGGTCTGTGGTGAAATCATTGTCTCAGTTTATTTCAATATTTGGTTTACCCATAATCATTCAAAGTGATCAGGGTTCCAATTTTACGTCAAAAACGTTCGTAGCAGCCTTGAAACAGCTGCGTATTCCACACAATTTGAGTAGCGCATACCATCCACAAAGTCAAGGGGTTTTGGAGCGTTTCCACGCCACTCTTAAGTCACTGTTGCGTGCATACTGCATAGAGATGAAAAGGGAGTGGGAGGATGGTTTACCATGGCTATTGTTGGCAGCTAGAGCGGTTGTGCAAGAAAGCACAGGTTTTAGTCCAAATGAACTGGTATTTGGCCACAAGGTTCGTACACCATTGTTGTCAAGTGATCTGGCTTCGATGAGTTGTTTGTACCGACCGGCGCCCACAAGATGAAACGTGGGGCTCGGAGGTGGTGTCAGGTGGAGAGGTTGTCCTGGGGCCAGCTGATGGTGGAGGAGGAACCAGAGCATGGTTGAGCTCGTCATCGGATGGTGAAATTTGAATTTGGGACATCTTTTTGCAAAGCAGTAATGCTGAAAACTGTCGATGAATATGGTTGAGTCGACTGTGTGTATTGATAGGCTTTACTTGTGCTGATTGAGTAGACCTGTTGATTACTGATTGCTGACAGCTGGCTGACTTGATTGTTTGATCATTAGAACCTGAACCTCTCAAACCTTGTTAATAAGACGTCAAATATCGTCATATATCGCCCCCCAGGTCAACTGGGAAGCTTTGTAGAGGAGCTGGATGAGCGGCTGTCCTCTTTCCCTGAAGATGGTACCCCACTTGTAGTCTTTGGTGATTTCAACATTCATCTAGAGAAGCCATATGCAACACACTTCATCTCTCTCCTAGCTTCTTTCAATCTCAAACGGCTCACCACCACAGGTACTCACAAATCAGGCAACAATTTGGACGTTTTACACACGCAACTGCATCACAGACAACATTTTGGTGAAACCTCTTCAACGTTTCAGATCACTTCCTCATTACTTTCAATTTACAACTCACTACCCATGCACCACCAACTCCCCTACCCTAGACCAACCTCTCCCACCCCCCTCCCCTTACATCTTCTACAAGCCATCTTTCCCACACTTCTACCAGCACTCACACATATCATCAAACCATCTCTTCATACTGGCATTTTCACCACAGCATTCAAGCAGGCTGGGGGAACTCCACTGTTTAATAAAACAATATTAAACACAAAACTTGCAGATCTACCATTCATCTCCTACCATTCATTGTGAAAACACTCAAATGAGTTGCTTTCAATCAAGTATCATCTTCCCTGCCTCTGACCAAACAGCTGGATGCAAACCAACCGGACTTCAAGAAAGGGCATTCAAACAAAACCACATTACTGTCAGTCACAGAAACCCTGCGGACCACAAAAGCTGCTTCCAAATCGTCAGTTCTTATTCTCCTGGATCTGTCTGCTGCCTTCGACACTGTGAACCATCAGATCCTTCTGTCCATCCTCTTATAACTGGGCATCACAGGCACTCCTCTCCACTGGTTTGAGTCCTATCTTATAGGTAGATCCTTCAGGGTCGCGTGGAGAGGCGAGGTATCCAAAGCACATCAACTCACCATAGGGGTTCCTCCGGGTTCAGAACTTGGGCCACTCCTCTTCTACATTTATATAACATCACTGTGGTGTGTATGGGACCCATTATAAATGCACATGGTTTCTCTTACCATTGCTATGCTGATGACACCCAACTCTACCTCTCATTTCAAACAGATGATCCCACAGTAGCTGCAAGGATTTCAAGCTGTCTGGTGGACATCTCGGAATGAATGAAGGAACATCAACTGCAGCTCAACCTGGGAAAGACTGAGCTTCTCGTCCTCCCTGCCAATCCATCTCTACAACACAACTTTGCCATCCAGCTAGATTCATCCTCAATCACCCCATCAAATCTAGGTGTAACATTTGATGACCAGCTGACCTTCACTGATCACATTACAAAGACAGCTCGATCATGCAGGTTTACACTGCACAACATCAGAAAGTTCAGGCCTTTCATATCTGAGCATGCAACACAACTTCTCGTCCAGGCCCTGGTTATCTCTAGGCTTGATTACTGCAATCCTCTTCTGGCTGGACTTCCATCATGTGCAATTAAACCACTACAAATGATCTAGAATGCTGCAGCTCATCTTCTCTTCAACAAGCCCAAAAGGGCCCACGTCACTCATCTCTCTTCACTGGCTTCTTGTATCAATGCTCAAGACATTGTCGCTTGCTTACAGATGTACCACAGACTCATCTCCGTCCAACTTTTGCTCGCTCCTACGAGTCTACATCCATACCAGAAGCTTACGATCGGTCAATGAGCGACGGCTAGTGGTACTGTCACAAAGAGACACTCCACCCTCATCTAGAATGCAGAATCCCTGACAGCGTTCAAAAGACTGCTGAAAACTAATCTCTTCCGTGAGCACTTAGGGCCAATCCCAATTCTACCCCTTACCCCTTCACTTTCCCCTTCCCCTCCTTTTTGCGCGTCCACGTGAAGGGTTAGGGCTGTCCCAATTCTCTTTTGGTTGGAGGGGGAGGGCTAGGATGAAGGGCCAGATAACCCTTCAAACGAAGATTTTTCGGGAGCACACTTCAAACGAAGGGGTATGAGAAGTGTCACTGCTAACCCAGGCTGGCTGCCCAAGCGACAAAGGAGACCCATAAATTTAAGTATTTGTGGCTTTAATAAGTATTATAACGACAAATAATGATTTGCTTTATGTTACATTCAATATTGTGTTCATATTTACGGTCAGTTTCTTCACAGAAACGTTTGTAAAAAAAATCGCTAAAATTACTGTAGTTTGCTAACGATAGTCCCGCAACATATTTTCGTCGTCTCCGTTGTTTCCTGCGAACTTCACAAGATGCAAGAAAATAGCTGTAACCCACGCGACTGAGATAACTGCAGCTCTCGACGGAATCTTGGAAGTTGTGATAAATATCGGCGCATATCCTGTGACGTAGGTGCTAGCGACTACTTATAATGACGTTTAACGCAGGCGTAGTGGTGTCCCATTTCTTAGGGGAATATTTTCACCCCTACGCATTGCCACTCTGTTTCAAGGGTCAAGGGGAAGGCGAAGGGGTAGGGCTAGGGGAAAGGGAAGGGGTAAGGGGTAGAATTGGGATTGGCCCTTAACCACATAAATGTAAAAATAATTAAAAAAATTAATTTTTCTTTTTCCTTTAAATCTTCCCTTGTCTGGCTTCTGCTAGTGCCTGAACTTTATATTTTGATCCCTTATTGCCTTGTTTTTGCCTTCAAGATGACTCGCTTGACGTGAATCTCTGCATAGCTGCCTCTGTGTAAGCAAGTAGGGCGGCATCGTCAGCAGATAGCAGTTCCCGGATCAGTGGCTCCATAGTCTTTATGTGGGCCTGCAGTCGCCACAGGCTGAACACGCTCCCGTCTCCCATCTTGGGAATTTTGTACACCAAGGCTGTTACGTGTTTAAAGATGTAAAAGGGGATGATTACATAACATTTACGTGAGACACTGTTACTGTGTGTGGATGCAGGAAAGACAACCAAGAAACATCAATTAAACGTTAAGAAAAACGTTTATTCTCATAGAATTAAAGTGGTGGACATGCTCGTTTAAATAATTTTTACAAATTCATTAGAAAAAAAAAAATAATAATAATAGGAGAAACAAGACTGTGGCCAAATTAATGAAATAAGCAAAACATAACTGATATCTAATTTTAACATTGTATTAATTGTATTGACATTGTATGAAACATTGTAATAATTTGAAAAAAATGGCCTTTGTGAAGGGTGATAAAAGCCGTTTTAATGAATTGAAAAGGGAACTAAGAGACAAAACTAGGCTGGCCAAGCGCCGCTTTAAAGACAGGATGGAGGAGAGGTATATTGGAGGAATTACAAAAGCAGCAAGGCAGAATCTGAATATGATGATGAGAAAACCTAAAGGTTTAGCACAAGTTCACTGCCCAGATCCAGCTTCCTTTATAGAGCAGCTGAACACTTTTTATGCCAGGTTTAATGTGGCAAATCCCGGGAAAAACTGGAAACAGTTTGATACCAGTAGTGCCTCTACACCTATCAGTGTAGATGAGCAAAGAGTTGTCTCTATCCTTTCCAAATTACAGCCAAGGAAAGCTCCTGGTCCTGATGGACTTGAGGGTCGTATATTGAAAGAGTGCTCAGCCCAACTAGGTGGGATGGTGACTCAGCTCTTCCAGCTGTCACTGAACACAGGGTACGTACCAAGAGCATGGAAGGAAACAACCATCATTCCTGTACCTAAATAAAGCTGGTGAAAGTGTGTTTCTATCAAAGCGAATAAAAACCTGTACGTAATGACGTCACATGCTGTTTTGCGATCAAATTGGTATATCGAATTGATTTGAGACATTTTAAAATGTTTCCATTCATTTTCGCACTGAATCGAACAACATTCAAGCAAACTTTTGCGAACAAAATTTTGTTAGACAAAACGGATTGTGCCATCTACCAACAAATGATCAAGTATTTCACAAGTTGAATCCTAATAATGCTTATGTGCCAGCTGATAGCGACATATCTATGGGATAATGTATGCGAGGCGGTTGTTGAAGGGGTTGTATTCGCTATAACAACCGCCTCGCTATATATTATCCTGCTTATTACATATAAATCAACCAAATAAATAAATAAATCAATAATTTGACACAAAATATTTACTTAAAAACGAGTTTATTGGTTTAAAAACGAGTATGGATTCTGCTAAAGAAAATAGTCTGTTCCGTCTCTGAACTGTGTCCATGGCAACGGTGTTAAAAGTTAAGAGTTAAGAAAAAAAGTTAAGAGAAGATTTCATCGCCCTTCACAAACAAGGAACAGGCTACAAAAAGATAAGGCATTAAATGTTCCTTGAGACACCATTAGAAGCATAGTTTGCAAGTTCAAAGTTAAAGGAACAGTGGTTACACTACCTGGTTGGGGCAGAAAAAGGAAGCTATCAATGGCTGTAACCAGAGGCAGGTTCAGAAAAACTGATTGCCTGATTGAAACCACAACTGATTGTTTGACACACATGGTCAAATCATTGTTTTTCTATGAAACCTGTAAAACCCATTCACCGGCTCAGCAACACTAACTCTTAAAGGAACACTCCGACTTTTTGGGACTTTAGCCTATTCACCTTACCCCCCAGAGTTAGATAAGTCCATACATACCTTTTTCATCTCCGTGCGTGCTATAAGTCTGTTTGACGCACCCACCGCTAGCCTAGCTTAGCACAAAGACTCGATGTGACTGGTTGCAGCTTTCATACTGATCCAAATGAGTGGCAAAATAAAACGTTTTCCTATTTACATGTTGTGATTTGTATAGTCACATAATGTACAAATAACAAAGTCAAATGAGACACAGACATCTTTTAACCGTATAAAACCTGGGAACTATTCTCTGAAGGCGAAGCACTGCTACTTTGACGGCGTAATAACCGCATCACCGGAGACACGCTGTGGTGAGGAGCGGAGAGTTCGCTCGGTGTTTGGGTAACAGAGTCAGCAATTTATAAATAGTAAAAGCGTAGTTTAGAGTCATGGGTTTTCGCTCTATTGTAAATAGCTGCGACTGTAAACAGGGGAGGTAACCATGTTTCACAGAATTCCAACTAAAAACGCTGACTGGATGAAGAAATGGCTAACTTACTCTGGATATTTATCCAAACACACCTAAGATTATCAAGGGACATTATGTTTGCTCGGTACATTTCAATGAGGACGACTATTTTGAAAAAATGGAATTTGCCACACGGACCATAATGTGCTGAAGGATACGGCCATCCCATCGATAGCACAGACAGGACAAGTGGATCACCTGCGGCTGAGGTAAGTGTTCCGTTATGTTTTTAGATGACCTACTGTAATTCAGTGCCATTAGCCAGATCTAATGTAACGTTAGTGACACTATTATATGATTATAGGGTATGAATATGTTTTTATCTTGATGCGGTGCGGACGCGCTTGGGAAAAAAAACGAGCGCGTTCACCGCGTTGAACTTGCACCCTGCGCGCGGCGCGCCTAGTAGCCTAAATTTGAAATAACCATGGAAATAACGAACTTGAGCGTGCAAAAGGGTACGATAGGCTGTGAGTTCATTGTGCAAAAACAATTTGTGCTATTACTATTCCCTTATTCTATCCTATAGTAATGCAATACTGTATATTATATAGGCTACTGTTGAATACATTTGGTTCAGCTAATAAATTGCATTTAAAATATATTGATTCCTGTAATAATAATTATTTATTCATGTGATATTTATAAATCTGGGTGCGTTTTTGGTTGGAAATCAATGAAAAATGGTACTGTATTACCTGGTCTCCCCTGTTTATTGTCACAGCTCATACAATAAAGCAAACACCCATGATAAACTATGCTTTTCTATCTAACGTTAGTAATTGCTGACTCTTTATTCCAACGCTGAGCGAAGCGAACTCTCTGCTCCTCGTCACGGTGCGTCTCAGGTGATTGTTATCACTCTGCCCAAGTAGCAGTGCTTCCCCTTCAGAAAATATAGTATTTATACGGTCAAAAGATGTCTGTGTCTCATATGGCCTTGATATTTGCACACTCTGTGACTATACAAACCACAACATGTAAATAGGAAAACGTTTGCGTTATTTTGTCACTCAGTTGGATTAGTATGAAAGCTGCAACCATTCACATCCAGTCTTTGTGCTAAGCTAGGCTAGCGGTGGGTGCGTCAAACAGACTTATAGCACGCACGGAGATGAAAAAGGTATGTATGGACTTATCTAACTCTGGGGGGTAAGGTGAATAGGCTAAAGTCCCAAAAAGTCGGAGTGTTCCTTTAAGCAGTTGACCAGGGGTGCGTTTCCCGTACAACGATGTAGTTCACTGCTTCACTACCATAGTACGATGCATCGTTGGAAAAATCAACCAGCTAGTCACGACTGTTTCCCAAAACCCACTGTCGCAAAGTATCGTTCAACCACGTTGGTTTCGCACGTGGTGGAGTAATAACTACTTGTAAAGACACAAGGCGGGTCTGATCAGGGGGGGAATTTGCATATCATAATTAATAATCGATAATTAATAATTATTCATACAGATTTGGATCAGACCGGTCTTAAATGTTAATTTATTAATTTCACCCATATGCATACATGTGCATCCCCGCAATCAACCACAAATTAATTGTTATTGATTGCAAGGACCACGTTTTACAAGACAGGCAAAATCAATTAGCTCAATTAAGTTATATAGCTTGTGAAAACAAATTCTGTGGCCACTAGAATCTGCCTTCCCTGCTCTATAACCAAATACCCTCTTAGGTATTTATAGTTCTGTAAAGCGTGTAGCTTTAAATTGACATTTCATTGACCCATATTATGAGCAAGACAATCAGTCAAGGTAAGCATATTTTGTGTTTAATAAAGTTACTACTTAAGCATTTACTACGTTACAATGATACATGTATTTACAAACATTAAACACAAACTAAGACGACGCAGAGTGTTTAGACAATGGATACGCGTAAGTTGAGTGAGTTGGAGAGAGAGAGTGAGATAGAGTGAGTTGTAGAGAAAGTGAGAGAGAGTGTGTTACGTTCCCCAAAACAGTCAGTTAACCTTTCTGAACACCACGAAAACACTTTAATGCTTCTTAGAAGCTCTAAAAGAAGGTATACTTGCAGGGCACATTTGGTCTGTGTGAGTCGCGGGCTCGTTGCTCGGCCCGTTCTGGCCACGTGTCGGCTGGAGGTGCGCCGTGAAGCGCGGCCGCGGCGTGTTTGCGCGGCCCGTCCCGGCTCGTTCATGGCTGCTTTGTTCCGTGGGGAGTCACGTGGCGTTCGTCGGCATTTAGCGCCAGTGTTTGAAAGGCTGAGAGTCTTTGAGGTGACGTTACCCGAGGAGATAGTTCGGCAAAGTCCACTTCCTTTCCTGGAAGACGAACTTGGTAGTCCACTTGAGGAAAAGATGAAACTTCTAGACGAACAAAAGGAAAGATCCATGGTTGGATCAGAGTCCTGTGAGGTTTACATGTTGAGCGCTGGAAAGTTCAGAAGAGAGCGAGGGCGGACCTGCGTTCTCACATTTATCACCTTGGAGAAATCCATCCCCTTCCTGTTGGCTTGAGCCAATCGGAGAGTGGATGTTGCACGCGGGAAGCCTTCTTTTATGGTCCTTTGTTCCTCAGCGCGCGCTTCTCGTGGAAGGGGGTGTGTTCGATGAGGGTTCTATAATCACAATTTGATCTTCATTGGCAGTAAAATGAATTAAAAATACACTTTACTTTACATCTCTATGCATATTCGAGTGTTTCATTCAATAAGCATTCTAGAGATATCAAGGAACATTATGTTATATCATGGAATATGTTATGTTTCAAATGCATGACGGAGGTATTTTTAATTCCTATTTAAACTGTGACCAAACAAAGTTATTTCACTGTGACATGGGGAAGACACATATACATAAAAACCATTGAAAACATTTTGTTGAATGTTTTTAAACACCAAAAGTCCTTCTCTTTGTTCAAAAACATTCCACACATTCCGATGTGTGGGGGAAGTGAAAGGTTTGTGTGTGCGTGTGTGTTTCAGAAATTCGCCTGGCCAAAATCCTTACATACTTTTAATGAAACTGTTTGATATCCAATTAACGCTAGATTTGTTAATATAAATTACAGACATGTCATCTGAGGACTATTTCTAATTGTTATCAGTTGTTTTTCTTTATTACCAGACTCAATATTTGGCTCGTTCTTACATAGTGGAGCGCTTTCGCACATGCGCACTTTTCAAACACGGTACTTCAAATCTTTTGACAAACTAAAAGACGTAAATTCCATTTGTAAGTATTCTAAATAAAAGACACCGGTTGTACTGAATGTCAGCTTGCTCATTATGCTCAAGATAAGGTTTTATTACCTACAAATGTGTTGCAATATAGAAACGATGCCTCTAGCCACAGGTCGAGAGCTGTCGTTCAAACCACACAACTTTGCGATGCTGTTTGCGAATGTTCGTTGGAACTATGGTTTCGGGAAACACCGAATCGTTGAACTATGCTGATAACGACGGAATTTGCGACCATAGTTGGCTAACGATGCTTTCGGGAAACGCACCCCAGAGCGCTAAAATTATTTCTCATTAAATTACAGTCAAAATGGATTTGCACACATTTCTTCACACAAAATGTCTCTTCTCTGTGTGGCATTTTATTATTTCTGCACGGCCGTGACATCAGAAGCGCACACGCGCAACTTAGAGGGATCATTGGCTGTGACGTAGTTGGATATAAGCAACTACGTATATAAGCAACTCGTATATTGACAGCAGAATTCCAAAATTCACATTTCATACAGGTTTCCATAATATTACATTTAATTATATTAATGTCAAATCAAGTCTTTGTTGCGTAAGAACTTTTTGAACAATTCTGGAACACCGTCTTACTCTATCTATTCCATAATATTACATTTAATTATATTAATGTCAAATCAAGTCTTTGTAGCGTAAGAACTTTTTTGAACAATTCTGGAACACCGTCTTACTCTATCTATCAGTAATATCTAAACACGTCACTCTCCGTCTGAGCTATTCTTATTTGCTGATCAGGTTGTCAATCCACTTCATCTCTATGACACCTCCCTCTTCAAACTGTTCTATTCATTCTTCTAAAGAAACACTTTGCAAACATAATTCTTTGTTTCAATATTATAAAGAGTTGAAGGCATAATATGTAAGATTTTTGCCACAAGAGGGCACAGTTTCCACAGTTTGAATAAAGCCAGGATGCACTGATCACACTAGGTCAAGCCTAGCTTTATCTCTTATCCTGGATTTCTAAATTCTGCTTTTGTGAAACAGCCCTCTGGAATACGCCAGGGGCTTTTGTGTTACGGATGTCAGTATAGGTCTTTTGAAAAAGTGAACACACACTAATCTGTTATGAAATCTGGGTATATAAAAACACCATTCTTCAGTGAAAAGAATCACAGTGAAAAAAAATCACAGAGGGAGACTCGAGGATTCAAAGGGAGATGGACATTGTCAGCTGCAGGATATGAAAGTGTCTGCATTTTAAAACAAACGTGTTGCTTTGTCTTTTCCACAGGGAAAAAACATCTTCCACATAATAATAAATAAACAAACAAGCCTTCCACTTTACTTTGAGTCTATTCAAATGCTGATAATGTCTGCACTGCATAGATTTTTTGATGATAAAGAAATGCTACTTATGTTCTAACTACTAACACATCAACATAAACTGAATTTCAATCATACCCCTCGGCAATATAATGACAGATGTCAGCGGACCAAAATGGAGAATAAATCACTGTATTCATACTGTGTGTATGCCATGCACTGCACATGACAAAAATTGTATTTCATCAAATTAAAAAAAATGTATTAGCCTACAGATGCTTATTCATCATCGAATGTGATTTCTTTCCCTCTGTTCCAGACTCTTTCTGTGTGATTGCTTACATTAAAAAATAGATGACCTTGCAAAATGTATGCACACTTTAGTGGTTTTAACACCCTAGCATGTTTCTATAGCGATAAAGATGCAAATCTGCGACTCAAAAATACATTTACTGTATACTGCTGCCAGGAGACTTTAAGTCTTTCTGCATCAGCAACAGCACCTCTTTCTGGGCCTTGCACTGTTGACTCCCACATAGCCAAAAATCTAAAAGCAGTCCCCCAAACTGACACAATGTAATGTATCAGTATAAAAAGTACTTTAGGCTTACTTACGTCAAAATGGTCTAACATTAAAAAAATGTTTTCTGTTAAATGTGTGTCTGGCCAAAAACAAGCATTATGTGAGCTAGTAAAAAGGGTTTAACTTTATTTGACTAATGTTACAATTACTATTACTATTACTATACTATTTGGTTTTAGTAAAGTAAAAAGTCCCACACTTAATACCTCAAGCAGAGTAATGATGTAAAATGATTCAAGTACTTCCATGATGTAGTGATTTAAAGAAATAATTCATAATAAAAATGGTCACAATTTACACACCATCATGTCCTTTCAAATGTTCATGCATTTCGTTATACTGCAGAACACAAAAGAAGATTTAGATTAAAAAAACAAAAACAAACAGCTTTTGTTGAAAGCCCAAATCAACATCAAGCATTATTTAAAATGTATATCTTTCAAAATATTTGGTTTCAAAAGTCCTATTGAGACGGTAATTGTTTATCATGGGGTTGTAATGTATTTTCAACATTTACAGGGGTTAGTGGATGATTTTATTGCCATCTAAATCCAGAATGTCAGTGTTTTTCTCCCACCACCCGCATAAAAATCCCTGGCCAAATTACCTACTGTTTTTGACAAACACCAAGGTCGTGTGGTAATTTAGTTGCCGTTTGAATCCACATCTGATTTTACAAGAAGAGACAACTTCAAAATTCACTGTTTAACCTGTTATAAACGGACCCTCCCGATGCTGGGGACAACGAGGCTTAAATCCTTTTTGATCATTGCCGAGCACCGTGAGATAAGTGTCGCACTTTACTGTAAGTTGCATGCATTTTAAAAATGTCAATTTTTATTACTGAAAGTATTTACAAGAACAAAATTTCAGCAACGCCCAAACTAGGCGAACGAAAAGGAGAAAGAGACAAAAACATGTACACATTTTAACTGTGAAAGAGTAAACTCGTCCATAGACTGAGGATCTCTTTTCTAGTTTGGAGATGGATTCGCTTCACCGTATCTCTGAAAAGAGTGTGTGGATGGTTATTGCTGTATAAAAGTGAGAAAGGGTCTCACTGAAACTCTTCAGAAGGCTGCTGGGGCATATGGTAGACGCAGGTGCTCAGGTTCCCCCGCATGAAGACTTCATGCTCCGTGTGAAAACACTCTGCCGCCAAACCCTCAGTCCGTAACAGACAGACCTTGGGCCAACAGTCCCTAGAATGAGTGTCCATCAGTACCGGCTGAGGATCCACGCACAAAGGGCATGCAGTAACGGAGGTCTGGGCGACCCTCCGACTGTAGAAGCATCCATTGCCTCGAGTTGCTTGCAGTTCATCTCGCTTTGAGACACCGCTGGATGGGGCATGAGGCACCCGCGTTTGGACCCTGGAGAGATCCGGGTCTGGATCTCAAGAAGAACGGGATGCGGAGGTTCTGGTTACTGGTTACTGAGGTTCTAGTTACTACCGCAAGAAATTTGTATGCCGTAGAGACCATGAGATGAGTAACTCTCCTATGGACTGGATACGTGCGCAATTCATGCTCCAGTAGAGTATCCCTTATTTGCCAAACCCTGTCAATTTCCTCCATATCTTTCAGCAACGGACGTGGCGGACCGTCCAAAGCAAGGCCTATCACTCGTACACACTCGTACAGGCAGGATGTGGCTTCCACAGCGTCCCTTCTTTCCTTGATAGGGTACGCTTTCCCAGTGGTCCTGTGGAACGGCAGTGACTTCCCTGGCCTAAGCCCTTCCATCTCCGTTTCAAGTTGCGGATGGATCAGGAGGCTTTTGTCTAGGTACTGAAGGTGCCAGCACTAGTGGGATATTTCAATAGTGATCCCATTCAGTTGAAGTCAACTACGTTGAACGTAAAAGAATGAAAGGGAACGTCTCGGTTACTCGTGTAACCCTCATTCCTTGGAGGAGGGAATGGAGATGTAGTCCCTTCGCCGTTATTACTGGACCACCACTGACTCTGAGTTACACTTGGCTCCTCAGCAAAAAAGAAACTAGTACATGCATTCTCTTCTGCATTTATACCCGCACCGCAGGGGCGGAGTGTGTGATGCAAATAACGCGCACCAATTCCATTGGCTTGTTTTCATTAGTTCTCGGAGATGACTGGCTCCCTGGTGTGATCCCATTTAGTTGATGTCGACTACAGGCTTGTTCGACTTCATGCAGCTCTGCGCAGACCGATCGGCGGCTGACTTGAAACAGTGCATGCCGGTTAGAAATTTTGTCCGACTTGATGCAGCGCTGACTCCACGTGACTGTGATGTATGCCATCAAAGTACTGCAAGAGCGACACGAGAGTAGCCGGAGGACTCAGCCAGTGCAGCTTCTCAAGAGCGGCTGCACGTGCTCTGATGATGTCACAGCTGTTCCACGATTCGCCGGATTCAACACATGACAACGATCACATGCGTTTCGTGTTTATTTCTCACACATTTAGTTCCATTAAAGCTCACCAATCAGTTTTTTATAACAGTAAACAGTCTTTTCATGTAGTCGCGATGTTATATTGTGTCATGTTTATCATGTTTATCAAAATAAAACTGATTAAAAAACGTTGACTCCACATCATTAGCCATGTTTCCATCGAAACGTTTTTATCCGAATTTAGTGATATTGAATGAAAAATGCTGTCACGGGTTGTGGTGCAGGGGTGCAGGAGTGCAGGTAGAAGGAGCGGGAGGAATCCAGTTTAACATCAATAAATGAAATTTATTATAAACATACAGGCAGGAAGGCAGGGAAACAGGAGCAAACACCGGGTAACATACAACATCGACCGACCAAGACTGACTAAAACAGAGGGAACTAAATACACAGAAGAATCAAACATAATGAGGTGAAGACAGGTGAAACAGATGAACAGGACGCTGAACGGGAGGCTGATGAGGGAGTGAGTTCAGGTGTGCAGACAAGAGGAGCATGGGGAGTGTAGTGCTGGAGACGCAGACAGGATGGTGCAGACGAAGACTGTGACAGAACTCCCCCCTCCCGGGAGGCGTGACCTCACGCCGCAGAACAGAGGAAGGAGGGGGGACGAACTGGGGGCTGAGCGGGGCGTGGCCAGGGTGGAGCAGGCTGAGGGCGTGGCCAGGGCGGAGCAGGCTGAGGGCGTGGCCATGGCAGAGCAGGCTGAGGGCGAGACCAGGGCGGAGCAGGCTGAGGGCGAGACCAAGGCGGAGCAGATGGAGGGCGAGACCAGGGCGGAGCAGATGGAGGGAGGACCCCTGGTGGAGCCGATGGAAGCGGGGCTGACAACACCAGGGGGCCGACTGACAGGGGCGGAGCAGATGGGAGAGGGGACCAGGGTGAAGCAGAGGGACAGACGACTTTGGGTGCTGAGGAGGGACCGAGGGACCATGGTGACACCGTAGGCTCAGGTGACAGAAGTGACGACAGGGGCACAGAGGGACACGGTGAGGCCAGAGGGAGTGAGGGCTGACGGGTGACTGGAGGGAGTGAGGAGTCCGACAGAACCGGGGGGGTGACATGACGGGGCGGAGCCAAGGGAAGGAAGTCCAAAGGTGAAGGGAGGATGACGAGGGAACGAAGGGAGTCCGGAGGGTCGAGGGAGCCTGGTCGAGCTGGTGGACTGAGGGGCCATGGAGGAGCGGAGGGAGGTAGGAGCCACGGGGGAGCTGATGGGACAGAGGGCCGAGGAAGTGTCCAAATGGAGGAGGTGTGAGGCGAAGGCCGGGGATCCAACGACCCAGCTAGGTCAGGGGAGCTGGCAGACGGAGGGGCTGACGGATGCATGATGGGAGGAGGTGGGAGAGGGAGGCTGGGTGGGATCCTGGTCTCGGCCTCTGGCTGGATGGTCTCGGGCTCAGGTTGGACGGTCTCTGGCGCTGGCTGGACGGTCTCGGGCTCTGGCTGGACGGTCTCGGGCGCTGGCTGGACGGTCTCGGGCGCTGGCTGGACGGTCTCTGGCGCTGGCTGGACGGTCTCTGACGCTGACTGGACGGTCTCGGGCGCTGGCTGGACGGTCTCGGGCGCTGGCCGGACGGTCTCGGGCCCTGGCTGGATGGTCTGGACGGGACTGGTTGGAACCAGCAGTGAAGAGCATACAGTCTCTGGAGGGCTGGACGGAACCAGCAGTGAAGGGCATACAGTCTCTGGAGGGCTGGACGGAACCAGCAGTGAAGAGCGTTCAGTCTCTGGAGGGCTGGACGGAACCAGCAGTGAAGAGCTTACAGTCTCTGGAGGGCTGGACGGAACCAGCAGTGAAGAGCTTACAGTCTCTGGAGGGCTGGACGGAACCAGCGGTGAAGAGCATTCAGTCTCTGGAGGGCTGGACGGAACCAGCAGTGAAGAGCATTCAGTCTCTGGAGAGCTGGACGGAACCAGCAGTGCAGAGCATTCAGTCTCTGGAGAACTGGACGGAACCAGCAGTGAAGGGCATTCAATCTCTGGAGAGCTGGACGGAACCAGCGGTGAAGAGCTTACAGTCTCTGGAGGGCTGGACGGAACCAGCAGTGAAGAGCATTCAGTCTCTGGAGGGCTGGGCGGAACCAGCAGTGAAGAGCATTCAATCTCTGGAGAACTGGACGGAACCAGCGGTGAAGAGCATTTAATCTCTGGAGAGCTGGACGGAACCAGCAGTGAAGAGCATTCAATCTCTGGAGAGCTGGACGGAACCAGCGGTGAAGAGCATTCAATCTCTGGAGAGCTGGACGGAACCAGCGGTGAAGAGCATTCAATCTCTGGAGAGCTGGACGGAACCAGCAGTGAAGAGCATTCAGTCTCTGGAGAGCTGGACGGAACCAGCGGTGAAGAGCATTCAGTTACTGGAGAGCTGGACGGAACCAGCAGTGAAGAGCATTCAGTCTCTGGAGAGCTGGACGGAACCAGCGGTGAAGAGCATTCAGTTTCTGGAGAGCTGGACGGAACCAGCAGTGAAGAGCATTCAGTCTCTGGAGAGCTGGACGGAACCAGCAGTGAAGAGCATTCAGTCTCTGGAGAGCTGGACGGAACCAGCGGTGAAGAGCATTCAGTTTCTGGAGCGCTGGACGGAACCAGCGGCGAAGAGCATTCGAGCGATGGAGTGGGGCTGGTGACGTCATCCACGGTAAAGGGAGATCCACATGACACCAGCACCCACTCCACATAGGCCGCAAAGTCCCCTCGAGGCCCGTCTCCGGGCAGGCGTGCCTGGGTTTCAGCATTTAGGCCTGCCCGGAAGAACACACAGAGGCTGGTAACATCATAGTGAACATGAGGTACCAAGTCCAAATACCTCTGTGTGTGGACCTCGAGGGATTGATCCTCCTGCTCCAGGAGGAGAAGTTGTACAGCGGCTAAATCCATGTTTTGGTGGTCGGTCGATCTGTCACGGGTTGTGGTGCAGGGGTGCAGGAGTGCAGGTAGAAGGAGCGGGAGGAATCCAGTTTAACATCAATAAATGAAATTTATTATAAACATACAGGCAGGAAGGCAGGGAAACAGGAGCAAACACCGGGTAACATACAACATCGACCGACCAAGACTGACTAAAACAGAGGGAACTAAATACACAGAAGAATCAAACATAATGAGGTGAAGACAGGTGAAACAGATGAACAGGACGCTGAACGGGAGGCTGATGAGGGAGTGAGTTCAGGTGTGCAGACAAGAGGAGCATGGGGAGTGTAGTGCTGGAGACGCAGACAGGATGGTGCAGACGAAGACTGTGACAAATGCCTTATGGAAACAGTAAAATTCGATGAAATTTCATGAAAATTGACTCAAATGAAATCCGTTCGGTCTCATCGGATTTTCTCTTGATCGATATACGGCTAATGTGATAAAAGCTGATGGAAAGTTATTTGCCGAATAAATAATGAATTGCGATTAAGTTTTATGCCCTTTTATGGTTGCAACACGTCAGAAGACGAGTTCATTTCCGGCCTGTTTGCGCACACATGGCGGATGTCAACAAAGACAGATGTAAGTGGACAAAGCAAAAAGATGCTTCAACCAAAGGGTTTCCGTGAACCACGATCTCCCAGAACTGATGGAGCGCTGTCGTTCCCAAACCACAGTCACCTCCGCTGTCGTCGGGCATACGTGCATCGTCATCATCATAGCAATGTTTATAGCGTCGCTGTTTTCTTAGGTTAGTTTTGCTTGTTTTTACGTGGCTTGGTTGATTTGTAATGTAGAATGTGGTCTGTTATTTCTAGTTAACAGACTGCGGCGCTTCTAGTATAACACACCGTTGCCATGGACGCAGTTCAGAGACGGAACAGACTATTTTCTTTAGCAGAAGCAATGCTCGTTTTTAAATCAATAAACTCGTTTTTAAGTCAATATTTTGTGTCAAATTATTGATTTATTTATTTATTTGGTTGATTTATATGTAGGCTAATAAGCAGGATAATATATAGCGAGGCGGTTGTTACAGCGAATACAACCAACAACCGCCTCGCATACATTATCCCATTCATATGTCGCAATCAGCTGGCACATAAGCATTATTAGCCTTCAACTCGTGAAATATTGATCATTTTTGGTAGATGGCGCGATCCGTTTTGTCTAACAAAACTTTGTTCGCAAAAGTTTGCTTGAATGTTGTTCGATTCAGTGCGAAAATAAATGGAAACACCTTAAAATGTCTCAAATCAATTCGATATACCAATTTGATCGCAAAACAGCATGTGACGTCATTACGTACAGGTTTTTATTCGCTTTAAAGCCGTTGGATGGAAACACACTTTCACCAGCTTTATCCGCATGAGTTTTTTAACCGAATTTCAGATAATTCGATTGACAAGTGGATGGAAACATGGCTATTGATTATAAGCTTATTTTTTAACTTTATTCTAGTTCAAGCAGATGCTGTATGAAGCAGTAAAGTGTTGAATGAAAATGTGTCTGAAATATCTTTTTATTTGGCAAATGTTGCATTTATTTCACTTAAGCTGTGGTAAAGCATGCAAACAGCACGTGAGCGGTCAGTACGGGAACCAGAAATTGTCTGACTTCACGTCTCCGTTTGCAGCTCCTCCCCGCCTGCATGCGGCTAATCTCGCAGATCGGTTGCATCCAGCCGCAGCCGATGTCGAACACACCTTACATCTCCGTTCCCTCCTTCAGGGAACGAGGGTTACATACATAACCAAGACGTTCTATTCTGTTTAACTCTCTGGGGTCGGCAATCACACCGGGGGGTTCTGCTCGCTTTTTTTTCTTATCAGTGCAAAACAAACTCAAAATACTCTGTTGATTTTGATCTTACATATAAGTGTTACAAATTATCCACAACTGTTAAATACCTTCTTTTATTTATGTACACTCATAATAAAAAGAAAAAAATTTGTTTTTCGTAAAATAAATAAAATATACATGATGCGCATTCTCCCGTCTCTCTCAATGTGAAGTTCATTCTGAAACACGACAAAAAATGATCTATAACTCAGCGAATGCTTGTCACTGTGACATGAAACATACTGTATGTCTTTACATATCAAAAACAAATATTCGTATGAAAGCAACTACATGTACAGTTTGTCCAGCCCGAGCTGATTGGCGCTAATGTGACCACGGCCACTCGTGCATGAACGCAGAGCTGTTACCCCCCTCATCACCTCAAAACAAAGAATCAGCGACTTCAGTACTGCTCTGCTTTTCATCGAGTTGTTTGTGCTATGCTGTTTACCTTAGATTTACCTAAGAAGAATTAGAAGAACTCGATTTGATGAGAACGATTTTTGAGGTAAGACACTAGTACAGACATCCCAAGTCTCCCGGAAGTTCCCGGGAGTCTCCCGCATATTGATAGCGTCTCCCTGATGCCCGCAAATTAGTTAAAATCTCCCGGAATCTAGAGCGAGACATACTGCGCGCATAACATACATAAAAACATGAAGCCTAATGCTAAATGTATATAGGCCTATACATCTACCACACAAGAAAGTTTTTTTATGTTTGATAATTAAACACAGCACTATATAACTTTAGGCTTGTAAGAGTGTTTATTCATGGTGAATATTATAATGTTTAGACCCGTGTTTACTGTAAATATTGTGTTTGAGGATATCTGCTCACACATAGATATGTATAACTATAATAAGAATAATGTTTCATAGTTTGGAGTGGCTCGATCACTTCAGTAAATGTCCTCTGCACGCACTGTGAGTTTGAGTTACTCGCGCTGTGGGTTTAAAAAGATAAACGCACCAAACATTAGGCTTCATGTTTTTACTTCAATCTCATTTCATAACGTAGTAACGTATGGAAACGTTTGAAGTAACCTGATAATACATGTATTTTTCTCTAGTGCAGTGTTACTGAAGTGTTTCTTTTTAACGATTTATAGGCTGCCTGCTATCTAGGCTATTATTAATATTTTATATATTTTACATTTCGTTAACTTTAACCAATTCTTTAATATATTTTTAAGTGTTATTCTTTTTTCTGTTTAAAAAGTTTGTTCTATTCTGTTTTGTTTTGTTTTTATTTTTTACATATGAGTCTCATTATTGTCAAAATAAAAGTTTTTTTAAGACTTTGTGCTTTATTTTTATATCAGTTCACAGCTCCACTTACATTTCAAATGTGGCAATTGCAGCTGTTCTAAATGTCACTTTGCGCCATCTGGTAGACATTTCGTGAACGACTTTGAACTGTGACTGGTTTATTTTTGCCACGGTGCCTTTGCCGTGGCGGTCATATGCTTTCTGTTTGACTACCAACTGTACAATGGCTACAATGCTCAATGCTACAAAAGCACGTTCACAGACTAATCTGTTGAAAGCAACAGCCAATCAGAGACATTTGAATAAATCGCTGTGCAGAAGATGTTTAGCACTAGCTTAGCACTAGTTCCACAACACTCAGCACTGCGCCATGGCATTGCCACTATGAGAAGCATTCATGCGTGACAGGTGTCTGAAGCATGTGTGAAAACACACCAATATATGGTCATAGACATATACGCTAGACTTCACCTGGGGGTTCTAAGCATGCATCAAAACCGCCGCCATCTTGGAACAGGGGTCTTGTCATAGGAAGTAGCTAGGTAACGCTGCTATCTCTGCCTTTACTTCGAATTCATTGATGGTGGCAGACTTTTGTGCAGCGTATGAAGTTCACGGATGAAATCTGAACTAGGAAGAATGTTTAAAAAAAAAAATAGTTTTTTTTTTTTCTGGAATCAATGATAAATACATGTCTGACCGTTGGAACAAACCAAAAAAACAAGAAAAATCGCATTCATGATGATTTATGGTGATTTTATTTGCGTTAGACCTGTGTCTACTACATTGACGCTGATGCATTAAAGTGGAGGGGCTCCCCTGTTTCAAGATGGCGGCTCTATTGACGCATTCGTTCTAATGAACTGCCGTATCTAAGGTGAAGTCTAGTGTATATGTCTATGATATATGGTCAGCTGATGTAGCGTACCGCGTCAGCAAAACCATAAAAACTGCATCCACATCATGGAATCTCCCGGCTCTTAATCTTCAGGAAGCTGCATGTCTGTTTTCATTTGTTATATATTGTATGTCTGACTCTTTTGCTGCGTTCCAGGCAGGTTTTTGAGCAGGTAAATCACGACTTCAAACCACGACTTACGACTTTGTAGCATTCCAGGTCATTCACGCCAAACTACCTAGATCTAAACAAACCAGCATGGCGGACCTTACGGGGCTCACGTGCATTTGTAATAATTGCTAACGCCAAAGGTGCTTACTCCTTGTTTATTTGTGGGAAAACATGAGGAGGAAAAATAGCGCATGAGGCAAGATAAGCTGTTATACCTTTTATTTTAAACTAGTTAACGTTATGTTGTCCTAAAGTGTCCTCACCGTGTACCGCCTGCAGAAACACTGCATCCGTAGGGGCTGTCATTGTAGTTTTGTATAGGTTCGCAGGCTATGTGACGTCAGAACTCGTAACTGGGAGTACATCGATCTAGTACGAGTTCAAGGGTGGGAAGTTACTGGTTTGACTGGCGTTCCAGTGCACTTTCACGGGTATAAGGTTGGAAAACACAAGTTACAGGTTGCCTGGAACGCGGCATTTGTCTCTGGTTATCTTCGAGGTCTTTTTAACCCGCAATGTCCAAATAGTATGAAAGTTTCTATTACACTTTCTACAAAAAAAAAAAAAAAAAAAAGGAAAATAGTATGAAAGTTTCTATTACACTTTCTACCAAAAAAAGGAAAACAGTATGAAAGTTTCTATTACACTTTCTACAAAAAAAAAAAATTATTATTTTTTTTGGCCTTTTTAAAAAAAAAATTTTTTTTTAATGTTAGCATGAAAAAAATAGTAACACTAGTTGTCATCGTGTTTTCTGGAGACCATGCATATACAAAAATTGATCATCAAAATCAGAAACAACACAGAACACATGGACAGAAATAAAGTGGCACACTTCCAACAATGAACATCCACAATGCAAAATTATCATGCTCACCACACACACACACACACACACACACACACAAATATAGAGGAATCAATTTTTGAGACTGTAAAAACTGTTCACTTATGATTTGTAAAATAAAATCATCCAAAATGCAGAACCATCACAAAAATAAATTGGTGACACTGACACATTGAAAATGTCCACACACTCAAACAAACAAACAAACACATACACAGGAATACATTAAGGCTATAAAAAATAATTGTATAAAAATTAACTGAAATGTCTGTTACACTTGTATAATTATATTATAGAGTTTATTGAGATGATAGAAATAAATTATCAAACATGTAATACCTTGCAGCAAAAAATGCAAAATTTTGACAAATTTTTTTGTTGTTGTTATAATTGTGATTTTAGAATATTTAGATATGAATCCAACTTCTGAAAAGATATCTTTCAGTCATTCAAATAGCAAATAGCCTATAGTGGAGCTCTATAGCCATCTAGTGGTTAAAGTGATTTTTATTTTTTTATTTTAAAACTGCATTTTCCAAAAAATTTTAAATCTTACATTAAACCATATAAAATTATCCATGTTATCCCCATGAATGAAAGTTAGAAATATGGGTCTTTTATAAAGTGAATTTTACATAAAATGCTGTTGTTGTGAAAAAAAAGAAAAATGAAATATTTATTTATTTTTGGAAAATTAAAATAATTCATAATTCCTTAAAAAATGCACAAATGTAGAGAAAAAAAACACACTTACTAAAAAGAGTAAAATGAAATTTTGAAAAAAAAAACAAACAAACAACATTATTCTGTAACAAAGTTAAATGTCCCTAGAGACCCCAAATATAACTGGTATCAGCCCAAATGAAGATAATATGGGGGGACAGTATGGCTAGCAGAAATGCTAACGCTAAATGCAAAGATTTGTGCGTTGCCATGCATTAGCGTTGCTAATACTTTATTACTAGGAATAACATGCGCTATTGGAGATATACATGTCACCATGGAAATAATAGGGTGATACGTTGTAAAATAACGGTCGCCTTAAAAAAAAGAATATTGTTAACTTAAGTGTAAAACGGTTAATTAAATAAGTTATCTCCACACACAATTCTTGTTTAACCTGCCATACTGTAACACTTCAAATCAAGTCAGTGCAACAGGGTTACAAACATTTATGCTGAAATGACCTATCACTTTTTAGACGTACAAAATCTAAAGACCAAAACTGTTGGTGTAAGAATTAGGCTGCCTGTTTTACCTGGAACCGAGAAATTGCTTAATTTATTACAGCATTGATTTGTGTCCAAATAGCTGTTCAGGTCCATGTAATTCTTGCAAATTCCTTACAATGCTTAAAGTAATTAGTGGTTCAGGTGATTATAACCTTAACATTTTGGAAACAGACTGCTTTCTGTGAGATCCAGACTCAGACCATATTTATATTATTCTTCTCTATATTTGATTTCACTATTAAAATACAGTGGATATAGCAACATGATGTGATACAATGTTCGCTTTTTTGGGGCAGATCTGTAATGATTTGATTCTGACAGTGTGACTGTAATAAGCATATACACATTGTGAATTGACAGACTTTCAATGACAGTGTGAATCATACATGTTTGTTGTGCACTCAGTTTTATAGCTGGATGTTTGACAGCAGCAGGCCTGAAAGACAAGAGCCGTGTCAAAGAATGGATAGACTTTACTGTTCATCTAATCAGTGCACACCTCAGAGAATTGATCTGGGTTAGACCTCACAACACTGCTACAAGATAAACCACACAAGGAGCCTCATTTGTCATTCTGGATAAGAAATTGATAAAGGGAGGGAAGAGAGAACAAGAGAGAGAATGTGAGCCAAATATAAAGCAAAACAGAAGTGGAGAAAGTCTCAGTGCTGCCACGTCCCAGAAAACAGTCTTTGTCGCTGTCATTTATCACTGAGAAAGCCTACAGCATGTTATTCTGAGCTACGAGCAGTCAGGCTGTGTCAACAGACAAATTAATTCTATTTTATAAGACCTCTGGTCTATGATTATAAATCTCTCATTGAGATGAAGCCGAGAACTTCTTAAGGTCACGTTTGTCACAGAGTTTTTTGAATCATAATTTCTCAGGCAAGGTGGAAGCGGATCATGGCGAGGGAGCAAGATCTCTATTTCACTCCATTAAGTGTATCTGGCATCAGAAAGATGAATGTGTTAATATACTCGAAAGTGTGCTATCCAGATACAGGCAATATAACAAGCAAGACCAGAGGGCTAAAGAACTGGCTGGGTAATAACGGTAAAATCACAGAGCGAAAACGTATGCAAGTACTTACTTCTACCCACAGTTTAGCACTTATTTCACATTGTACTATTCTTTGTGTGTGCATATAAGTTTTCAAAATGAGCAATAACCATTTGTTTTGGAAATAATAGTGTGTTTAGACTCTGAAGATGGTGAAAATCTAATGCTTATTGTTGTTTTGCAATCATCTTCAGCAACCTTGGCTAGTGCTCGAACACAAGCAAATTATCTGAAGGTGCAGACCAGCAGTCAATCAACAAAACAATCTCAAATCATCATTAGAGTTAAATAGAAGGGTGTGTTAGTACTTGAACCCTAATTGCTATGTCTGCCAAATACAAAGTTTTTGTGTTCCTAAAGGTGGGCATACACTGTGCAATTTTCGTCCGATTTTGAGAAGAATTCTAACACGTGCGACTCTTTTTCGGGCCGGGCCGATTTTCAGCTTTGTCGTGTGTCGTTTGATCGTGCAGTGTTCGTGCAGCAAGATAGAAACGAAAGGCGATTAACCTCTTCCAATCAGCGATTGGATGGTTGGATGAATTTCTAGCATGTCCTCCTTACTATATCGCACAGCTGAAGCAAAGCTATGAAACGATTGCCCTAAACTCTATATTTTTTCCCTCACTGTGCTTGCGCGAAAACAGAAGTTAAAGTTCAACCATTTCAGCCGTTTTGCAAAATGGACTAACCATGTACAAACGTCTTCCAAGCCACCTGCGATGTAAGCCTAACTTCACCATGCCTCAATTAATTTTGTTAAACTATGTTTTTAAGATAAAGTTGTGACATTTTATAGACTGTTAATAATTTTAATGATATGAATACATACAATCTAATAATAATTGAATACATAACTTGGAAATTGGTTTGGACTGTATAGTGTGAGCACATAAATCCTGAACTTTGACTTTACATCGCATGCAATCTACTTGTTCAGTGTGAGTGGGTAACCTTGCTGAAATCGCAAAGACATCACACAGTGTATGCCGGGCTTAAGATGCACCCGCAAAGCAAGTGCCACATCCCTTTTAGCCTGTTAATTTCCATGTTAACCTCTAGTTCCACCCACCCAATCTCAAGCAGGACTCTATTAGGCTATATTAACTGTATGTCAATCACACTTGCACACTACCGCCGAAATTTTAGTCCCTCGTAAAACAAAATGGATCGGGTTAGATTTTCTAAGTTTTTCGTATATCTGAATGGTGTTTGAGTGGTGTTTTGACAACTCAGAGCCACCGAATTACGAATCCGAAAAAAACGTATAGGCTACGAAAATGGCAGATTCTGTGCAAGGGCCTGCAGTAGGCCTACAGTCTGTGTGCCGAGCTTTCTTTTACGGTCTATGGTGCCGAGGTATAATTAGCTGTAACCTGTCACTGATTGAGTAGCTACACTATTTGTTCAGATACTTTGCTCAAAACCTGTCGGATTTATGTAGGGCCCTAAGAATTACGGTTTATTTTTTTCCAAATTTATTTTTTTCGGTTTAAAAATTTTGGAATATCTTTTTTTACCTTTTTTCCGTATTTTACCAAAAAAGAGTTTTGTTTTTTTTAATGTTTATGAATAAAATGTAATGTTATACATTTTTATAGGAGGAGGAGAAGGAGGAAGAGGATGAGGAAAAGGGGGTAGAGGATGAAGAACAGGAGAAAGAGGTATAGATGAAGAGGAAATGAAAAGAAATAGAGAAAGAGGCCTAGGTAGAAGAAGAGGTAGAGAATGACTTGAAGAATTGATAGAACCTGAACAAAGAAGACGAGGACCAAATTTGACCCAAAAAATCCGTGTAACACTTATTGACCATGTTATCAACCATGGACTGACAATGATGGAAGCTGGACAAAGAGATCAACCAAATCTCTGGTTTATGTTTATGTTTATTATTTTGATCCCCATTAGCTGCTACATTAAGCAGCAGCTATTCTTCCTGGGGTCACAACATTTTAACAAAAAACTTAACATCAAAGCTGTACAACAATAAAGACAGATACAGAAGTGCACACAACATCATAAATCATCAAACTCACACACACACACACACACACACACACACACACACACACACACACACACACACTAAACGTAACATCAGAATACAAGCTCTTAGATATGCAAAATATTACCACTCTCTGGGTACAACACAAAATATGAAACTCACATTTCAATTATTATAGCTCATTGTCCAGTCATTATTAATTATAAAAATTACAATTACTCCAAAGTAAATAAATACAGTCTCAATCTTTTGGAAAAACTAACATTGTGACTCTCTGAGACCAAAAATAATGGGAGCGAGTTCCATGCCACCACTGCTCTGTAACACGATGTCCTTTGAAGTTGATTAGTTCGACAGACAGGTAACAAGAAACGCCCTTCACTTGATTGACGAGTGGAATAAATATGAATGTCACTGAAGAAGGTCAATCTACCATAAATAATTTCAGGTGCTTTAGAAATAATTATATTTTTTAAGAATTTAATAAGAGAATAATTAATTCTACTTCTTACATGAAGCCATGCTAACTGATTATGCATATCTCTTACACTTGTTCTAAAAGAACAATTTAGAACAAGCCGACATGCTTTATTTTGTGCAATCTGTAATTTGTTTAAATTGTTCTCTGTAGTTGAAGCCCAAATAATGGAACAATAGTCTAGATGACACAAAACTATTGATTCCACTAAAGTTTTCCGTATACAAAACGGTATACATTTTCTACAATGACGAACTGCGGCCATACTCCTGCCCATTTTATTCAATATTAGTTTTATATGAGCGTTCCAGGTCAACCTGCTGTCCACAATCACACCGAGCAATTTGGCCTCCGCCACTTGTTCAATTATCAAACCACCAACTGACAAATTCAAAACGGGGGAATCTTTTAAAAGATGATTAGATCCCAACATCATACATTTACTCTTCCCAACATTAATCTTCAATTTATTTACTCTATTCCACTTTTCAATTAATTGTAATTCATTATTTAATACAGTATTAAGTCTGGTAGAGTCATAATCAGACAAAAAAATAGTTAAGTCATCTGCATACAGAGCAATAGTGGCACGCTTCAAAATAAAAGACAAATCATTAATAAAAATAGAAAACAACAGTGGTCCAAGGCAGCTCCCTTGAGGCACTCCACAACACAAGACCTTTGTATCAGAATAACTACCATTAAACAGTACATTAAACTTCCTATCAGTGAGATAACTATGGATCCACTGAATTGCACACTTTTCAAATCCATAACACCTTAATTTATCTAATAATAGATCATGATCAATTAAATCAAATGCCGCACTAAGATCTAACATTACAGTACCAACTAATTTTCTTTCATCAATTTCTTGCAACCAATCATCCGTCATCTGAACTAAGGCTGTTGTTGTAGAGTGTCCTTTCTTATAAGCATGTTGATAAGGTGAATTCAATTTATTTTTAGAAAAATACAAATTAATTTGATCATAAACTATTTTCTCTGTAATCTTACTCAAAATTGGTAGAATACTTATAGGTCTGCTATTTTTCCCAGAAAAATTTTCCTTTTTATTTTTTGGAAGAGGCACAATTTTGGCTTTTTTCCAGTTATCAGGAAAAACACATTTTTCTAAACTTAAATTAATAATATAACATATAGGCTTAGTTATCACATCAGCAACCATCTTTAATAGTTTGACATCCAATTCATCAACACCAGGAGGTTTATATTTCATTAACTTTAATGTATTTTCTACTGTAATAAGACTTACTCTGTCAAATTTAAATGTACATGATTTATAGAGCATAATTGTATCTTTAATTGTCTTAAAGGATAAATCAGAGTGTTCCTGTGAGATCATATCTTTTTGTAAATTCTGAACTTTCTTTGTGAAGTAATTTCCTAAAAAATTCGCTATATCAGAAGGTTTAGTCAAAAAAGTGTCACCTACATCTAAAAATGTTGGTACAGATTTATCTCTCCGTCCTGTTAATTGGTTTAATGTATTACATAATTTATTCCTGTCTAATTTTGCTTCCTCAAATTTATGTTCATAATAGATCCTCTTTTTTGTTCTGTTTAATTTTGTAACAAAATTTCTTAATTGCTTGTACCTTTCCCATATTCCTATATCCCTTGATAAACTTGCCTCTGACTTTAATTGATCTCTTTTCTTCATATATTCTCTAAGTTCGGCATCTAACCATGGAGAAGCAATATTTCTTACTGTCATTCGTCTTAATGGAGCGTGTTTGTCAACAATTGGCATTAATAAATCTGTAAAAACCTTCAAAGCCAGTTCAGGATCCACTTCCTCTAATACTTGTGACCAATCTGTATTTCTTATATCAGCACAATAACTGGCCTCATTGAAATGTTTAAACATCCGTTTAATTATTATTTTCTGTCCTGGTTTGATGATTTTGGTTTTTCTGTTAATCGCAATTAAATTATGATCACTAAAACCAACACAAATAGAAATTGCTTTCGAACACAAATTAGTTGCATTAGTAAATAGTAAATCTAAGCATGTTTCTGTTTTTGTCCCATCAACATTATAAAAAATTCTTGTTGGCTTAGTAACCACTTGCGACAAATTGCAGGTATCTGCTATAGACTGTAACTTATTTTTCAATGAGCAATTATTCGAACTCCAATCAATGTTTAGGTCACCCAAAAAATAAATCTCCGTATCTAAATCACAAACTGAATCCAACATATAACAGATACGATCTAAACAGACTATTGGTGCATTGGGTGGCCTATAGCAGCATCCAACTAAAATAGGCTTTAAGTGTGGCAACTGCACTTCCAACCACAACGCTTCAACCCCAATACAACCAAGGTCAAGTCTAGTCTTTGCTGGTATATGATCCTTAACATAAAAAGCCACTCCTCCTCCATATATATTTCTGTCATATCTATATAATAAATACCCATTTACATGCAAAAGGGAGTCCTCAATAGTTGCATCTAAATGCGTCTCAGATATTGCCAAAATATGCAAATTATTATTTTCCAAAGTTCCAGCAATATCCTGTATCTTATTGCGCAAACTACAAATATTTAAATGAGCTATTTTTAACCCTTTATTTGGGAGTATTTTATCCATCACCATTTTTTATTTTACCCAAATAGTAACTTCTGATTAGACATAAAGAGCCAAGTAAACAAATTAAACAAAAAAGACACACAACACACAAAGACACACACACCCACACAATAATACAAATGCACCCCCATATTGCCAACATTTGTTAACAGCAACTAAGATGTACACCAACTCAGACAGGCCTACTATTACACATTACTTCGATGGCCATGAAATCATATCATAAGTCATAGATCAAATCATACCAGCAATTGACCATACGTGTTCAATCAGTCTTACTTTGCACCACAGGTTCGACCACAGTCTTGTAAAATGTCTCTGCAGCTAAGTGATCAGTAAACTTAATAGTTTCTTCGTTAAAAGTCAAAATCAAGATAGCTGGATGAATGATCCCGTGTTTTACTCCTGCGCTCCACAGCTTGTTCCTGACCTCACGGAAACGTGCCCTGGCCTTCACCGTCTCAGCAGTGAGGTCCGGAAAAATGCGCAGCTTCATCCCACGAATCTCAAACAGCTTTTCTTTCCTAGCTAAACGTAGAATCTCCTCTCTCGTATCCATCCTATGCATCCTCACGATCATTGCACGTTGACTGAATAGTTACAATATTCTTGTTGCTTTTACATTAGTTTTTCTTCAGAGTCAAGTATATACTTCATGCAGTAATTGTAATTTGTTTACAGATATTATTTGTTTCATTGATTTCATTTTTGGTTGATTGCTGTAACCGATTATGCTAAGAAATACTGTAAGTATTGAAATAAATACTTTTTCAAAATAAATAAATAAATACATAATTTTCAGTCTGCAGCATCAGTGTTGTGCTTGGTAAGTTTATATATTTGTGTACAATCTCCCTATATCTCAAACTAATCATGAAGAATGATGTGAGTTTGTCACTTTTTTTTTTTTCATTTTCATCTTTTTTTCAATTATCCCTTACATAACAATGTCTGGCCAAAAATCTAGCACATGCTATTTCCTAAAAATAGTTTTTTACAAATGTGTTTTTTATTTATCACAGCAGTGTGAAACTGGCTGCAATAGTGTGTGATCATTGAGGATTGTGTTGGTTAAATGAAAACTAATGGCATTTTCACAAATATGTGTACTGTATATCTTTTGACCGAAGTGTGTATGTTTTGACAGAAGTGTGTCATTTTGCAAACAATCTAGGAATTATGCAAATTGAGTGTGGTGTTTGGATAATTGTCATTATATTTTGAAAAAAAGAACCCGGTTTTCAAAATTGCGTCTAAACAATTGGAAAAAAAACTGTAAAAATACACATAATTCCTTATAAAAGTCAGTAATTTCATTTGTGTTATTTAAAATGCAGATTGTGAATTCATGATGAATAAGTGTTTTGTTTGCACTAAAATATCCATCCTCTACGAGCAACCCTTAAAATTTCCCTGACATTTTCGTGTCATAATTTATCTTATTACCAGCATGACAAGGCTTGCTTTAAAATTGGCCCCCCATCACAAAAAATGTCACTTTTTCCTTCCCCTGAGATGATGAGGGGTCAGAGTCCATCTACAATTAGTGATTATGACACAGGTGAAACTTGTTTAGTCACTATTGAAGACTCATAAGTGAAACTGAAAATTGTGTGTGTGCGTGTGCATGTGTTTGTGTGTGCAGGAGTGCTTCCTGCCGTGATCCAGTATTCTGGTGTCGTGGTTCAAGTTGAGACGTGATCAGCCTCCGTGAAGAAAGCCGTGAAGAAGTATGGGGTGAGACAGAAACATTAACACTTTCCTTTCGTAATTCAAATCTACAGTAAATAAATCAGTTGTGTTCACACACACACCTCCTTGAATCATTTTACTTAATTTATCTCCCTACTTACCGTAGGTCTTCAATCACTTTGCCGTGGGCCTTGCAAGGACAAAAAACTTGCCTTCATCTTCTCCTGGTGTCGTGGACCAAGGGGTTCAAGTTGAGACGTGGTCAGTGTAAAGAAGCATGGAGTGAGACAGAAACATCAAATATGGATTGGCCTTGCAAAATCTGTAATTTTGCGACCCCTACTAAAGACGAGTTGTCGAAACATTATAGGTTACGTCATATCCGTGGTCAGCAACTTCTGCCATGTCCTTACATGGATTGTTTTTGTTTATTTAAATCATGGGGTAGCTTAAAATCACATATATCAAGGAAACACTCAACTCACTCAAAAGTAAGAACCTCTGAAATACTCTGTTGTCAGGTCTGTAATGTAGGCACATTCTCCACTGAAAAAGAGTATTTTGAACACCTTCGTCAATATTTGAAAAAGCAAGAAACTGTCATCTGTGTTTTCAAAAATTGCAAGTTCAAAACTAATATCTGTGGAACCTTTGCTTCGCATAAAAATCGCAAGTATACTCCCCACTCATTAGATGAGTTCAAAGACGATGTGATAAAGAGGTATGAAAACCCTTCACAAGCAGATCAGTGCAGTGATGGAGTAAATCAGGAGGGTGAGCAGTCTGATATTGATGAGCTTAGAGATGATGATGTAAGAGTACTGCCAAAGTTGATTGAAAGAAGCTTGGCTCATTTAATGTTGAAATAAGAGAGTTCCTTTCATGTACCCAACAAATGCATTGATGAGCTTGTAGAGGAGCTGCATTTTATTTCTCATTCAGCCTCTGCTCCCATGATGAAAGACATTTTACAGTCTACCTTTAAGAGGCACAACTGTGAAGCCATTGTATCTGAAATGGTGAACGACATTTGTGGGGCTAACCCTATTAGTTCTGCCCTCTGTGATGGTGGGCCTCTTTCCTCTGCCTTTAAAAGAAGAAAGTACTTTAACGAACACTTTTCTGTCGTTGAAAAGATTGAGTATGTTCTTAGTAGAGAGAGCAGCTTCCAGTATGTCCCCATTCTAAAGTCATTACTACTTCCGTTTTTAGCAAGAAAGATATACAGGACCTGATCTTAAGTGAGGCAGAAGCTCAGAGAAATGTGCACAAGTCATTTCATGACGGCACCATTTACAAAACCAATGAGCTGTTCTCAGGAAGTGATTTTACCATTGCTCTCAATCTCTATGTGGATGACTTTGAGATATGCAATCCTATTGGTGCATCCAGGAAAAAAAAAGCACAAAATCACAGCTGTGTATTGGGTGTTAGCTGATGTCCCCTCATTGCTCAGATCTGAACTAAACTCAATCTTTTTAGCAATCCTGTGCAAGGCTGAGGATGTGAAGAAATTTGGTTACAGTGCTGTGTTGGAGCCATTGCTCAAAGATCCAGTGTATTTAGAGGAGGAAGGACTGTATGTTCCAGCATTAGGCAGAAGAGTCAACGGCACAGTGTTTAGTGTGGTTGTAGACAATCTAGGAGCCCATTCTTTAGGGGGATTTGTTGAGAGCTTTCCCAGTTCACACGTCTGCAGATTTTGTCTAAGTGAAAAGTCACAGTTTCAAGATGGAGAAGTGAGAAAAGGGGCATTCCCACCCAGAACGAAAGAACATGCACTGCCTATTCAGGCTGTACAGGTAAATGATAGTTTGGTTCATGTGTATGGCGTGAAGAGACAGTGTGCACTGACAGCAAAACTGAAATATTTTGATGTTTATCCGCCTGATGTGTTGCATGATCTCTTTGAAGGTGTAGTGCCCCTAAAAATAGCATTGTGCCTCAGAGTGTTCATTCAGAATAAATACTTCACTCTTGAAGAGCTGAACAAATGCATCACAGAGTTCCCCTATAAATGGTCAGACAAAACTGATGCACCACAGCCTGTCTCTGTGAACTTTGCCACACGGAAAACTGTGAGCGGCAATGCCCACGAGAACTGGACTTTGCTGAGACTCCTGCCATTTATGGTTGGATTGAAAATCCCTGAAGGTGACCCAGCATGGGAAGTGCTTCTTGTTCTCAAAGACATTGTTGAGCTTGTTGTTAACCAAGTCCACACAGAGAAGACCATTTGCTTCCTGGATAGTAAGATATCTGAGCATAAACACAGGTTTCTCATGGTTTTCCCAGAGAAACGCCTCATCCCAAAACACCATTTCCTGGAACATTATGCAGAACTGATCAGGGCTTATGGTCCTCTGGTCTCACTGTGGACAATGCGGTTTGAGGCAAAGCACAGCTTTTTTAAGCGTGTTGTCAGACATACTCGTAGCTTTAGAAATAGTCTACATACTTCGGGTACATACAGGCAGGAGCCATCTTTCAAGTTCAGGCTCGGCGTGATTCGACTGGTCAAGACTGTTTTACAAAGATGGCTCCTGCCTGTATATGTTCTCAATACTTCAGTTTACAGGTAGGGTCCCTGATTATCCTCCCATGTCTGCGCTCGCAATGAGTGGGATGCGGCCAATTTGATAATTTTTCGTCTTGACGTCACAACGAAAAGGAAAAGGACTCATTAGAAAAACGATTCATTAAATTGACTCAGAGTCGACTCATTTGAGAGACGATAACTTTTTTTACAGTGAACTTTCATATTTAATATTTTGCAGGATGTTTTTGTTCACTTAGATCAATTCAATTCAAATTGCTTTATTGGCATGACTGTACATATTACAATATTGCCAAAAAGATCTATGTTACACACTACATGAAAGGTAATTTTCAAAATTCCATAATAGGTGCCCTTTAAACCATTACTTTTGTACTGTGGATTGATACAATGTGGATACATGTCCACAACCATTGTAGTCGAGGGAACCAAGATCCTTCAGGGGATTGATGTCGCCAGATTCATGCTTTGCTGATGGGAGTAATATATGCTCTTAACCTTAGCTATCCCAAGCAGTTGAAATTTACCTTTGAGGCATTCCAGAAGCTCTGCCTTGAGCTTGATGGACAAAAAGCCAGCTCTAAAGTAATGAATCTCAAGTACGGTATTTTCTAGAGCGGACTTGATCGACTTTGCGTGAGGGAGAAGCTCACATCACACACACACACACACACACACACACACACACACACACACACACACACACACACACACACACACAGACAAGCACACACTATACAGTTGAAGACCACAGACACACACACACAAGCACACACACACACTATAAAGGTGAAGACCTTTTTCAGGTCTTCAGTGAAGACAAGGATCCTCGGAATGCCATCGGGCAACTGTAGATATGAAACATGATTTAATATTATAACTTTGACTATAACTCAGACCATAACTTTCCTCCAAGTGTCTTGTGCTCTGGATCCAAATCCAACAGTATTGTCATCCTCTGTCAAAACTGGCACTGGATCTGGCCTTTGAGACAGATACTGTTTAAGATCTTCAATTTCCTCGAAGCTTCTTGAATACTCAAGAAAGGAAATTGGGCTATCCTTGCATGGACACACTGGGTTGAACTGCCCAGCCTGTTCTTCTTCCTCAACCTTATCGGGCAGGTGCAAAAGTATAGCTGACGTCATTATCTAGTAACCACTTGAAAGACTTGCCGAACTGAAGAATATGAACACCTCTTGCTTGTCAGAGACATCCCCTCCTCTATGTAACACAACAGAACGGGCATTTAGCTTAACCAGATCTTCTCTTTGAGGTGTTGACTTGTCCTGCAGTGAAGGGTTGTCTTCAATTCTTTTTGCCTCTTCTGATGGGTCCCGGCGTAAATGGCCTGATGGGCCATTCCTGAAAGACACTTTGACTTTCCCGGGGAAAAACACTGAAAAACACTGAAATCAGAATGTATTCATTAGTGTCTCAGCATAACCATTTAAATACTTGCAGTAGCAAAGTGAAATTAAAGCTGCAAGCAGCGATGGGCGGGCCCTCGCACCTGTAGCACGTCGGGGTCTGAGGCGGCCGCGTTTCATTTTCTGCAGCTCAGCCAGTGCGGCTGTGCATTTGCCACACTGCTTCGTTAAAGGCCACTTCCTGTTGCCAGCAGGTGGCGCTATGACTGTGGGTGAATGTCGGCATGTAGATTTGATCAGGGCGGGACTCTTGTCAAATGTGTTAAATTTCGTGCAGATCTGGGCATTTACAGCCAAGTTACTACAACTTCCTGTTTCATGGCGAATCATCGACGCCACGGACACGCCCATCGACGAAAACGCGCAGATAGCACAACTTTTCATCGTCAATGCCTTTAGAAGGCACAGCAGAAATTTGAAGGCGATCCGACTAAAGCCCTAGGAGGAGTTAGTTAAAGTACGTAATGAGTAAATCATCCAAAAATGGCGGTAAAATTAGAAATGGCTGACTTCCTGTTGAGTTTAGGGCATCGCTCCAAGAGACTTTTCTGTGCGTCTGGACATGGTAGATGTACCACAGAAATTTCGTACATGTCGGTCAAACATGCGACGGGGGCTGCTTCGTTAAATGTCACTTCCTCTAGCCACTAGGTGGCGCTATGAATGTGGGTGAATGTCGGCATGTAGATTTGTTCAGGACGGGACTCTTGTCAAATGTGTAAAATTTCGTGTAGATCTGGGCATTTACAGCCAAGTTACTACAACTTCCTGTTTCATGGCGAATCATCGACGCCACGGACACGCCCATCGACGAAAACGCGCAGATAGCACAACTTTACATCGTCAATGCCTTTAGAAGGTACAGCAGAAATTTGAAGTTGATCCGACTAAATCCCTAGGAGGAGTTCGTTAAAGTACGGAGTGTGTAAATCGTCCCAAATCGGTCGCCGAATTCAAAATGGCGGACTTCCTGTCGAGTTTAGGGTATGGGTTCTTGAGGCTTTTTTGTGCGTCTGGTCATGGTAGATGTACCACAGAAATTTCGTACATGTCGGTCAAACAAGCGGCGGGGGCTGCTTCGTTAAAGGTCACTTCCTGTTGCCAGCAGGTGGCGCTATGACTGTGGGTGAATGTCGGCATGTAGATTTGTTCAGGGCGTGACTCTTGTCAAATGTGTAAAATTTCGTGCAGATCTGGGCATTTACAGCCAAGTTAGTACAACTTCCTGTTTCATGGCGAAACTTCGACGCCACGGACACGCCCATCGACGAAAACGCGCAGATAGCACAACTTTACATCGTCAATGCCTTTAGAAGGCACAGCAGAAATTTTAAGTCGATCCGACTAAATCCCTAGGAGGAGTTCGTTAAAGTACGGAGTCTGTAAATCGTCCAAAAATGGCCGCCAAATTCAAAATGGCGGACCTCCTGTCGAGTTTAGGGTATGGGTTCTTGAGGCTTTTTTGTGCGTCTTGATATGATACACGTCCCCACCAAATTTCGTGCATGTAGGTTGAACGTGGACGAGGGGCTAATTTTTTCCAATTTTCTAGGTGGCGCTAGCGTGCCATTTTGCCCCGCCCATCTGTGAAACCCACAAAATACGAAATTTTTCACCAGTCCTGACATGCGTGCCAAATTTGGTGAGTTTTTGAGCATGTTGCGGCCCCGAAAATGGCACTTACTTTGCAGAAAAAAGAAAAAAAAAAAAAAAAAAAAAAATAATCCTAACAGTTTCAATAGGGACCTCGCACTGTTAGTGCTCGGGCCCTAATAAGACAGTTAATCCTAAAGCATCAGTGATATATATATATATATATATATATATATATATATATATATATATATATATATATAAGGGTTATTTTAAAATGCTATAATATTCCATAATATTGCTGTTCTTAACTGAATAAATGCAGCCTTAGAGCAAGTAGTGTTTATTGAATTTGCATTATTTAATACTCATTAATTAAATTGCTTAAAAAAGATTAAGACTAATTAAAAATGTTAAAGTATACCATTAAAATGTACACACACACACACACACACATATATATATATGTATATATATGTTGGTAAATGGTAATGGTAATGGTAAATGGACTGCATTTATATAGCGCCTTCATAGACCTAATGGCCACCAAAGCGCTTTACATTTGCCTCACATTCACCCATTCACACACTCATTCACACACCGACGGCGGTGTCAGCCATGCAAGGCGCCAACCAGCTCGTCGGGAGCAGCTGGGGTTAGGTGTCTTGCTCATGGACACCTCGACACTTGGTCAGGTGGAAGCGAGGATTGAACCACCAACCTTTCGGTTCGTGGACAACCCACATGAACCACTGAGCCACTGCCGCCCCTTTGTTATTTAAATGTAATATATGTGTGTGTGTGTGTGTAAAATTAATTACATTATAGACCTTATGTAGCCCCGCCTCTTTTCAGCACTGTGCTCCTTGTCTTTTGACTTCCGGTCTGTATTTTCACAGCGATCTTGCATAGGTACTGTATGAATGAACTGCTCGTAAAAAATTTCCCGGTCGACATTTGTTAAGACATCTGCTTTACAATGCTTATGATAAACATTACAATGCTCATGATAACTTTTGTTAACTCTACATTAAGTAAATCCACTTCACCAGCTAATTACTCCTCAACAGCGATGTCATAGAAATATACAGAGCGACCGCAAAAACAGAAGTTCAAAGAGAATATTCTAAAGATGGCGGAGCCCACATTTCTCTGGTGCATAAGGTCTATAGGACAAGGGGGTAATCCATCAAATGATTGGATTCAAACAAATGAACTGGAAAAAAACACAATTTTCTGCTGTAAATGCAGCATTTTTTCAAGATATTCAAGCATGTAGTCCAGTATCTGAAAACTTCCTGTCTGAGCCACATTTAGCAGAACAACAACCCAAATAAGTTGGGACGTTTTTTTTTAAATTTGAATAAATTGAAAAATAAAAGACTTTCAAATCACATGAACCAATATTTTATTCACAATAGAACATAAATGTTTAAACAGAGAAATTTTACACTTTTATCCACTAAATGAGCTCATTTAAAATTTGATGCCTGCTACAGGTCTCAAAATAGTTAGGACGGGGGCAACAAATGGTTGAAAAAGGCAGAAATTTAGAAAGGATTCAGGGAGGGAGAACATCTAGCAACTAATTAAGGGTAACGTTACAGCAGTCGTCAATGAGAGGCTGCTGGCTTTGGCTTATACTTTCGTTTTGTATTTGTTCATTTTACTATTAAAATGTTTAAATGTTCGCCGGTTCCTGCCTTTTTCTTCCCACAACAACAAACCCCGTTCACGTTACTTGGCAAATTTTAAATGAATTACTCCTCGTTTGTATTTATTTCTGTTTGGTGAATTACTGCATGTTACCTGGATGTTTTGTCAGGCGAAACTATCACAACACAAACGTCCGTGTGCTCGTCTGATTCAGAGATTTCCTCCAGGAGAAATTGCCATCGTTGAAATTCTCTGCAGCAGACGGACTCTGTGTCCGTAGATCGTAGCACGCAGCGAGAGCACGGGCACCAGCAAGCCGCCCAGCGCCAGAGTCTGTCTGGGCTCCTCCACCGCGACAGGCCGCCACCTCTGCGTCTCCTGCTCCTCCATCAGCCTCAGCTGCTCTAAACTATACTGCATCTTGTAAAGATAGCCACGAACATCGGATTCGAGCAGCAGAACTTCAAAATCCTCTTCTTCCATATCATGTTTAGTTTCTTTCATCATTGTCATAACTTACTATCTCCACAGCACTTGTTAGCTTAGCTTCCAAACAAGATGGCGGATATTGATTTCAGTTTCTGCAAGTGAAGTCCCACCCACTGATCTGTAATAGGCTTGTAGGGTGAGTGGGTCCCACACCCCAGCATAATAATGAGCTAATGTAGTTCTAAAGATTTTAATGAAATATGACTTCCTGCTTATCGTGACGCAAAATGACGATTTTTACGTCACGATAAGCAGGAAGTAAAACACTTAAATCCTTATTTCTCCCATCTCAGGGGAAAATAAGGGAATAAACCATGACCATTCAAATATATGACTGGGTTTCTAAAGATACAAAGCTTAATGCAAATAGGTGAAGTGACCCTTTAAATGACACATGATTTTTGGTAACAGGATTGAGAAAACATCCATATTCTGCTTAAACCTTGTAAAAAAAATTAATAATAAAGTTGCCTGAGATTGACCAATACAAATTTTGAATAGTTAAATATGTGTAGTATTAGATTCAAAGTTGAAAAAAGATCAAAAATAAAGTTTATTTTTGAAGAGTTACAACAAGCTAATGTCACCCATTCAGTGGAATGGCCCTAATACACATTAACAAATCAAATTACAGTTACATTTTATGTATTTTAACAATTTTCACTCGACATGTGAAAACAATATACATGAGCATCGTACACCTCGTGCTCTCCATGACTAGCAAAGCTAGCATAGTGGTGCTGTACTTAGCCGCCCTTTTAATGGCTTCAAAACACACTACACAACAATTTAACACATTTTTCCTCGACATGAATACATTCTGACTAGTTTTGCTCAAATAATAACACAATATTTAGCTACAAGCAGAATACACTCACCAGAATGTCTCAGAAACGCGGTCACAGAGAGCAACATGTATTCATTGACTTCTCTTCCACAGTGATTCAATTCAACTTCCTGGACTGATATATGAAACAATAAATCAGCTATTCAGATCACACTATAAATGCTCATTTTAGCCAGAATTACTCACACGCTATGCATTTTTTCTCTCCGTGCTCTGTGCATCTTCACTCTGCGCGCTCTTGCTGTGCACTGACTCCTTGCTTCTTCTTCTTCTTCCTGTTTAATGGCGATTAACTCCTAAGGAGCATTATCGCCACCTACTGTGCTGCTAGATGGCAAATTAACCTTGGGTGATGAGTCTGGATTCAAAAAAAAAAAAAAAAAAAAAACCTGTCTACCTATATCATCTCAAATACATCAACATTCATTATCATACCTGCAATAGAGGTTTCATTTGGCTTCATCCGGCGCTGCGTGTTCAGCTCCTCCGTCCACACTCATCCCCCATGGCAGGTTCAATATTACACACTTACTATATTCTATATCCCAAACCTGAATCATATATGAATGTAAATAATGCTCTATATATCTGTCTATCCATTAAACCTTTTCCTAGAATATCCTCACTCTTCATTCTTTCCTCTCCATTCTTCAAATGACTGAATAACACATCCCGAAAAATATTATATTTACTACAACTAAATAATACATGACAAACATTTTCAGATACACCACATTCATCACATAATCCAGTCTCATGTAATCCCATAATTGCCAGTGTTGAGTTTAACCCTGTATGTCCCAGTCTTAACCTAGACAGCAAAACCTCTTCTTTCCTATTTCTTCCCTGGCAGTTTACCCTCCCTACTATCTTTGTGATACTATGACACCACCTCCCATTGCTACTACTATCCCATCTAATTTGCCATTTATTTATTAACTTCCTCTTTAAAATCGATTTTGCCTCCTTTTTCCCCATAGGTACTCTAACATCCACCTCTCTCTTTTCTAGCGCTTTTTTTGCTAGTTTATCAGCAACTTCATTACCAGATACCCCAACATGTGCTGGTACCCAACAAAAATACACTACTATTCCAGCCTCTTTCAGTCTGTATAATGATAAATATATTTCCATTATCAAATCTTCTCTGTCTGATCTTGCATGTAATATACTAATTAAAGCTGAAGAAGAATCTGAACATATGACTACTTTATTTGGTCTGACTTGTTCAACCCATTGTAGTCCTATTATTATAGCTGTTAACTCTGCAGCGTACACGGACACCTCATCAGTCAACCTCAAACTAATCTGTTTTTTAAAGTGTGGAATAAACACTCCTACTCCAACCTTTTGACTGATAGGTTCCTTAGAACCATCTGTAAATATTTTTAATACTGTATAAAATGTGTTATTTAAAAAGGCATTACCCAGATAGCAAACTGACATTGAATCAACGTGGAAACGACGTCTCTCATGACATTGAAACAACGTTGATTTGCTCATCGAATTAACGTTGAACCAACGTCAGACGCGGCATATTCTTCAAAGCTAAATGAAATCGAAAATTGGTTTGCTTTCATAACGTTGAAACAACGCGTTGATTTCAAGTTGATTTTCCGTTAGTTTTGAAAGAATGACGCATCTGACGTTGGTTCAACGTTAATTCGATGAGCAAAACAATGTCAGATCAACGTTGTTTCGATGTCATATTTCCACGTTGATTCAATGTCAGTCTGCTATCTGGGTAATCTCCTTTCCAATGTACTCTTCTTTGGACTTGTTTAATAAACTCTAAACTACAAGCGGTTCAGGGACTTTCCAAGGTGGAGTATCAGTAAGTGGTATATTGGGACAGAAGATCTTATTGTCCATGCCGCATTCCTTAGCCCATATTTTACTCTTCCATCCAAAACTGTGTCCTTCATCATATGAGTATTCCCAGCACTCCTCCAATACTTTGCGAGTAAGGTGATTATTTGCTGATTGTTGGAGATTTACCCAGTATGTAATTGCCAGTTTTTCCCTTCTAATATCTAGAGGCATCTCTCCCATTTCTACTCCAATTGCATCTACAGGGGATGTTTTAATTGCTCCACAACATAATCTTAATGCTTTAGATTGAATTATATCTAATTTTTTCAGCAATGACTTTGATGCTGAACCATATACAATACATCCATAATCAAAACAAGAACGAATCAATGCTTGATACATGCACAACAATGCACTACGGCTAGCTCCCCACTTGTGACTAGCAACCGTACGCATACAATTTAAGATTTTCTTACATTTTGACTCAATTTTACTTATATGACACTTCCATGTTAGTTTTTCATCAAACCATAATCCAAGATATTTAAAAACAGGTACTCTTTCCAATGTTTGTTCATATAACTTCAGATTTAACTGTTCATTCCTCTTGTTCTTTGTGAATATCATATATTGTGTTTTAGATACTGAAAACTTTAGACCCCAGTCCAAAGACCATTTTTCCACTTCTTTAATTGACTCCTGTATACCTTTACCCACATTTTTAATATTACGGCCTCTCTTCCATAGTGCTCCGTCATCTGCACTGACTCCTTGCATGAACTACCCTATCTCTTAAAGGGGCAGTAACAAGTTTTAAAGAAATATAGCTAGCTATTGAAACAGGATATAAATGTCAAGGGTTACACAAGGAAAAGGGAGAAGAAGATACTTAGGTGCTTACGAGGAGGCTGAACACGAGAGCTGAACGCTTCCGCTGATGCTTCCGCAACAGCGCGCACACAACATAAATATAATGTGCTCAAATTACTGAGTGAGTACAGCTGTCTCGGCCGAGCAATTAACACAACACTCAAATAATCTGAAAATCTCTGACAAATTGAAACTAGCCCTTGGCCAGTGACTCACTTGTGCTATGCAATTTAGATTGCAATACTATTTAAAGGGGGGGTTGACTGCGATTTCACTTTTTTCATTTTAAATAGTGTGTAATGTTGCTGTTGGTGCATGAACAGTATCTGCAAAGTAGCAGCGCTGAAAGTTCAATGTAAGCAGAGATATCGTCTTTTTAAAATCAGGAAGTATAATTGCCCACAAAAACGACTTGATTGGGACTACAGCTGGGTTATGGTACGTCACTAACCCACACATTTGCATCAACCCTCCCTCTGGAATATGCAGAAAAGGACATGCGCATATTTCAGCAGCTCCAGATCGTCGATTGAGTTGTTCATCCAGCTGTCAGGTCTTCTGTATTCGAACTTCTCACAGACGCTGTACTTCGTCAACAATGGATACAATTTATGTTTGATTATGTTCCTGAAAATGACGATTGAAATCTAGCTCTCTGTGCTGCGCATTTTACGGAAGACAGCTTCCAGAATCTCCACGAGTTCAACACCGGATTTAAAAAGAAACTGTTACTAAAACGTGAAGCAGTTTCAACTTTAAAACCAGAGGCAGCAGTTGTTGGGCCACAACCTGTAAGTAGGCTAAGACTTAATCATTTTAAATGTATTTTCATGAATATTTCCAGACGTAGGCTTGTGTTTTATTTTTTTCAAATGCCAGTGCTGGCTTTATAGCCACTATAGGCTACTAGTAATGCTATTGTGTCTACGACAAACGCGTACAAACATTATGGACCTGAATTTTGTATAAGTACTAATTTTTTTACGTATTTTTCATGTATATATGCTTTATGATGTTATTTTCGATTTGATCAAGAACGTAAACTAATGCCAACGCTGTTTGTGTTTAACATTAGAAGCCAGTCAGTTGCTATTGTTGCCAGTCAGATGCTATTGTGTAAAACAAACGTGCATAATGTTAGAAAATGTAGCAAATTATCATTCAGAAACGTTTAGTAAGAGCCGTGTGTGGTGAGGTTCTGTGTACTGTCTTCATCGCCGCTTTCTCGGTCTGATTCTGCCTCAAACTGATACCGCAGTTCGACACATATTTACATCTGGACCGGAGCTCACATTTCGCCCGTAAAGGTAATGGGCGTTAACCTTCTGGACAACGTGAGCGACAGTTTAGCCAATCACAACACACCGGCCCAAACTAACCAATCTTAGCCCACTACGTGTTTCTGAGGGAGCGGTTTCATAGAATCAGGAAGTCAACCGCTTGTTCGAGGACAGGGGAGAGCGCGGCTGACAATAAAGATGAAGTTTATGAAAAATAAGACTTTAAAAAAAAGAAAAACCACGAATACATGTTATATTGCACCCCATAAACACAATCATGCAAAGAAAAAAAGCAGTCAACCCCCCCTTTAAACTAAGAGTGGGATGTGTCTAATTAAAATACAGATTTGTGAGAAGGTAAAAATTTAAAAATAACCACAGAATCAAAAATAGCCCTACTTTGTGATAAATAAGCTGTTAAATTAAATTACCACAGAGTCGAAAAAATAGCCCTACTTTGATAAATACTTAAATTGTAAAATTAGAATATTCACAGAATGGAAAATAGAAAATAGTTCTACCTTGATAAATACTTAACTGAAACAATAGGAGAACTGGATATAAGGAGAATCTATTTATGTGCTCTTGTCGCCTCCATAGTCTAACCGGTTTGTCCTGGCCTATTCGCATAGGCTATTGCCTTGGCAAACAAAAAAATGTTTTTCACATTATAACCCAATTCAGTTTTATGTGAATGATTAGGCAGGATTTTTTTTTTCAGATAATTTTGAAAAAAACTCTATGCCACAACATCCATTAATCAAAAGTATAATGGACGCATATTTCGTATGTGCTTGTTGCCTTACTTCAGAAACTTTCATTTTTAGTTTTTTCAGTAACCACGCAAACAATAGTCTCTCAAAAATACAATCATGTACATACACAGTAGCGGTTCTAGGCACGGGCGAACCGGGCAGTCGCCCGGGGCGGCATTTCTTCATGTCACATGGGGGGCGGCACGAGCAGTTAAAAAAATACTCTGTGCCGCGAAGTTTTTCTATTTTTTATCATTTCGATTCAATTATTGGCAATGGCGCCCTGCTTCCTGAGAAGGTGCCGTGCGCAGAAGCGATGGAAAGGGGATCTCCTGATTAGTTCACGTATCGCGTCTTTTGCGCGCTCGAGGTCGTTATTTCAAATCCTCTGTGTTTCAAATAGGCGCACGGGAAGGGCGCTCATTGCGCTCACGGGAAGCGCGCTCATAAACTTTTCAGTATGGGAGTGCACGTGCACCCAAACACTTGGGTGTTTTTTTCTCTTCTCCGTAAATAAATCTTTTAGCAAAGCTACAGCAAGCGTTTTTCTGTGGTGGAAATACATAAGCTACTAAAACTCCTTTGTCGTTGTGGAGAGTGTAATGAGTGCATGGTTCTATAGCAACGACAGCCATGGGAAAATTGGTACGAATTTTACTATTAATAATAAAAGATAAGCTACTGTGCATTATGTCAGTAATGTATCTTTATTGACTCATTCTTTTTATAGAGATGATTTAAATGCTGAAATATGAGGTTTATCTTTATATAAAACCTTTTTTGTGTTAACCTTTTTTTAAGTTTAGTAGGTAAGATGAAAGAGACTCCTTTAAAAGAAATCTTTAATGTTATTAACTTGGTGAATTGATTTCACTGTGTATTAGGCTTTTTGAACAAGATTTTGGTCACCATATTATCTAATACTTTTCAAAATGATTTTCAGCTCTCGAGGGGGCTGCTTGTGAAATGTGTGAGGCTTTGCCTATTAGAGTGCTGCGCTCCCGGCTGGCGTGCTTTGACGAGCACGGTCAGGCTCGCGTTCCCCAGGGTTCCGGTCCCGCATATGTCGAGGCGATGCGGCGACTGAGATCCTGGGGTTCGCAGCGGGATCTGGCGGAGGAGAGTGAGAATGCTGAGGCATTTTCTCGCTCGCCATCGGCTGATCCCGCAGCCTCTGAGAGTGGTGTGGGAGCCCGCGCTGCGGTTTCTCCTACCCGCGATCAGGTCCCGGTGCTTGAGCTGTCTACTTCTGAGGAAGGGGACGTGCTCAGCATCGATGCGGACGACCGTGATCTCAGCACGCCATCACGCGGCCTGGGTTATGAGGAGCTGGTGGAGGTTGTGACACGCGCTGTGGCCAGACTAAACATCAGCTGGCCACAACATGAGCAGGAAACGCAAGTCACCAGTAAAATGGACGAGCGTTACCTGCAGCGCAGGTCACAGCCTCACCGCCGGGGTCTGCCGTTTTTCCCTGATCTCCATAAAGAGATCTCGAGAACGTGGGAAAGACCGCATTCGTCCCGTATTTCGAGTCCCAATGTAATAGATTACAGCAATGTTATGGGGGCTCGAGATATGGGATATGGGAAGATGCCGAAGGTGGAGGAGGCTTTAGCGAGCTATCTCTCTCCCGAATCGGCGTCTTCCCTAAATACCCCGGTGTTGCCTAGTAAGCCCTGCAGAGAGACATCTGCATTGGTGGGCAGGGCTTACATGGCGGCGGGTCGGGCTGGTTCGTGTCTGCACTCAATGGCGATTTTGCAGGCATACCAGGCCGACCTCCTGAAAGATTTGGATGAGGGGGAGGGGCCTACTCCTGAAGATGTCGCGGAGTTGAGGAAGGCCGCAGATTTGTCTCTCCGGGCCACTAGGGAAGCGGCCAGCGCTATTGGCCGCTCTATGGCGGCCATGGTGGCCACGGAGAGGCATCTGTGGCTGAACTTATCCGGTATTAAAGAAAAGGATAGGTCCTTCCTGCTGGATGCGCCGCTTTCGGCTTCTGGCCTGTTCGGCGACGCCGTTAATTCGGTTGTCGACAGGTTTCAGGAGTCGAGAAAACAATCTGCGGTGTTCCAGCAGTACCTCCCCCGGAAAGCGAAGGCCAAATCTAGTAGGGGGGTCAAAGCAATCAGCCCCAGCCATCAGCCAGCTCCTCCCACAGGGCAGAGCAGAAGGAGAGCGTTTCCTCTAGAGCCCCCCCTCCGGGGTCTTGGCAACAGAGGAAACGCTCCCAAAAACCGAAGTCCTCCGGCCAGAGGGGCGACCTGAGGGACGTCATTCAGGCTAAGAGGACTTCGGAAAAGAGGTCCTAGCCAAGGCAGGACTTCAGAGGGCTGCCCCCTCCGCAGTGAGACAACTGAGGTTGTTCTCACAACGGGGCCCTCTAGGAAAAGATGCAGGTCCGCCGTTAACAGCGCTTCGGGCCGCATCAATTTCCAGCGAAAAGACACCAGAGGCCAGCCTCGAGAGGCTGGTACCCTTAGCAGATTTTGTAGAGGGATGGTATCATCTTCCCAACATATCTCCATGGGTCCTGCAGATAATACGAGTTGGGTACAGACTGCAGTTCGCGCACCGCCCCCCCAAGTTCTCTGGGGTGGTGCTCACTGCGGTGGTCCCAGAGCAGGCTCAGGTGTTGGAACAAGAAGTACAGACTCTGCTGTCGAAAGGAGCCATAGAACGTGTTCTTCCGGTAGACAGGGAGTCCAGGTTTTACAGCCGGTCATGGACGGCCGCTTTACCAGGGGTCTGTGGCAGGACCATCATCGCACTTGGCATATAAATTGCCTGGAGATGATGGCGGTATTCAAGGCTTTGAGGAGCTTCCTCCCAGACATCGAGGGTCGCCACGTCCTTATACGGACGGACAATACTTCAGTGGTGGCCTATCTGAACCGACAGGGGGGACTCAGATCGCGCCCTCTGTGCAAACTGGCGCATCAGATTATCCTTTGGTCCCAGGGAAAGATATTGTCAATAAGGGCAATGTATATCCCAGGGGTTCAGAATCGGGGAGCAGACATCCTGTCGAGGCAGGGGCTGAGGCCCGGGGAATGGAGACTTCATCCGGATGTGGTGAAGTCGATATGGGAGAGGTTCGGACCGATGGAAGTGGATCTGTTTGCGTCTCGAGAGACGTCCCACTGTCCACTTTGGTTCTCCCTCTCACATCCAGCCCCGCTGGGGTTGGATGCCATGGTACAGGCTTGGCCGAGGCTTCGCCTGTATGCTTTCCCCCTGATCGCTCAGCTCCCAGGGGTCCTGGAGAGGGTCCGTCAAGAGGGCATCAGTCTACTTCTGGTTGCCCCAAGATGGCCGACACGAGTATGGTTCTCGGATATAATATCACTCCTCATAGCTCCGCCATGGCCGATTCCTCTGAGGAGGGATCTATTGTCTCAGGCGGAGGGCACAATCTTCCACCCTCGCCCAGAGTTGTGGAAGCTGTGGGTCTTGCCTCTGAGGGGGTTCAGTACCTAAATGCTGGCTTATCAGCTGAGGTGGTTGAAACCATACTTAGCTCTAGGGCCCCATCTACCAGGAGATTATATGGCCTCAAGTGGAAGGTGTTTCACACTTGGTGTGGAGAACGAAGGTTGGATCCAGTAAACTGCCCAGTGGCTTTAGTTCTGGAATTCCTTCAGGATCGTTTCTCTGCGGGTCTCTCCCCGTCCACTCTTAAGGTGTACGTGGCTGCCGTTTCGGCTTTCCACGTGCCAGTAGATGGACCTCTGGGGAGGCACCAATTGGTCATTAGGTTTCTCCGTGGTGCTTGGAGGATGAGGCCGGCGATCAGGTCCAGGGTGCCTGCCTGGGATCTGGCAATAGTTCTGGAAGGGTTGTCCCTCGCTCCCTTCGAACCTTTAGAGTCGGCTTCGCCTAAGGACTTAACGCTGAAAATGGTCTTTCTCTTAGCGATTACCTCTCTTAAGAGGGTGGGAGATCTCCAGGCCCTGGCGGTAACGCCAGCTTGCTTGGAGTTTGCCCCTGGCAAAGTAAAGGCCTTTTTGCACCCGAGTCCGGGCTACGTGCCTAAAGTTCCTTCGAGTACGGCTCGCTCTGTAGTCCTTCAGGCATTCCATCCTCCACCTCATGTGTCGGCGGGAGAAGAGAGGCTTCACTTGCTCTGCCCCGTCAGAGCTTTGAGTGTATACTTGGAAAAGTCTGCTTCTTGGAGAAGATCTGACCAGTTGTTAGTATGCTTTGGGTCACCTAAGAGGGGGCTCCCGGCGACCAAACAAACTATAAGTAGCTGGATTGTCCAGGCTATTACTGAGGCTTACAAGGTGCGTGGGGTTCCTTCACCTTTGGCCTTAAGGGCTCACTCGACTAGAGGCATGGCTTCCTCTAGGGCCCTTCTGTCGGGAGTACCTCTGCAGGAGATTTGTGAGGCAGCCGGCTGGGCTACCCCGCATACTTTCATCAGGTTTTACAGTCTCAGCCTTCCCAGTACGCCCGGTGCACACGTACTCGGCCCTTGCTGAGTGCCTAATCAGTTTCACTCTGGGGCGGGTCTGTTCGGTGCGTGGCCTAGTGGGTACTCGTTCCCCAAAGAGTCGATTTTATCGACGCAGTGTTGAGTTCCCTCAATAGGGAACGTCTCGGGTTATGACTATAACCCTTGTTCCCTGAGAAGGGAACGAGACACTGCGTCGTGTTGCCACGCCCCCTTTTCAGACCCTTGAGCGTCTTGCTTCATCGCGAGGCTAGTGTGTGTTGTGACAGCGTCACTTTTATACTTCCGGGTATGCCGTCACATGTTACGTCACGACGCAACACCAATCAGGATTGGATTAGTTTCATTCATACTTCAGAGGCGCACGCTTAGGGAGCGTCCCCAAAGAGTCGATTTTATCGACGCAGTGTCTCGTTCCCTTCTCAGGGAACAAGGGTTATAGTCACAACCCGAGACGTTTTACTGAGTAAAGCAGATATTTGTTGTACAGCTATTGACTAAGGGTTATATGCCATGCTTTCTTGAACTCTCAGATCTTGTTTCGGCCCTATTTGAATACTTGTGTAATATTTTACTTGAGCCTTACAGGCAAGTCTTCTGTATTTTAATAAATACATAAAATGTACTTTATCAGAGCCTAGTGTGTAATTTATTTGAAATAATGAAAAAGATACTTTTTTTGACCGACATTAATGAAAAATAGACTTTTTGGCCAACATGAAATATTTAATTAATACAACATTTTATTTCAATTTGAGTCTGTTCATTGGCCCAACAAGCTGTTCAGTCAACAGAAAATATTTAATTGACAACATTCTATTTCAAGTTAGGTCTACATGCAGGGGTAGTCAGCACAACACAAAAAAGTTGGTTTCCGCAACTTAAATTGGGCCAACTAAAAATTTTAGGTGCAACGGGTCACTAGAAATTTTTATGTTGGAGAGGCATATATTTTTTTACAGTGTAGTGATGTTAGAGCAACAGGCCTGAAATCATTTAATTGCATAGGTTTGCTAATCTTTGGAACTGGGATCACTTTGAATGATTTCCAGAGAGAGGGGACTACACTACTGTCCAGTGACATCTGGAAAATATGCTGGAGAACGCTACTCAGCTGATCGGCACAATAGCGTAGTGTCCGCCAACAGACAAGATCAGGTCCAGGGGCCTTCCTGATATTGACCCTATTCAGATGGTCCCTGACACACTCCTGACTGATGGTAGCCTCATTTTGAGAAACTAGAGACTGTCTCAACAATAAATATTTTCAGAGAAGTCATATTTTTCAAAACGGGAATAAAAATAATTAAAAGCATTTGGGAGATCAGCATCATTTATTCCACTAATTGTTACCGGTTTCCTACTGTCTCCGCTTCCCTGAGTAATTGAGGACATTGCTTTGATTCCCCTCCAAGCTGCACGAAGATCCCCACTGCTATACTTGTGTTCCACCTTATCCTTATACTTAATTTTAGCTTTCCTTATCCCTGTCACGGGGTGTGGTGGTGGGAGTACAGGAGTGCAGGTAGAAGGAGTGGAAGAAGTCCATTTTAACACGAAGATGACGTTTATTTACAAAATACTGGCAGGAAGACAGGGAAACAGGAGCAAATACTGGGTAACATTTAAACATCGATCGACAAAGACAGACTGAATGAGAATCAACTAAATAAACAGAAGAATCAAACATAATGGGGTGAAAACAGGTGAAACAGATGATGATGACGAGGAACAGGTGGCTGATGAGGGAGTGAGTCCGGGAGTGGAAACAAAAGGATCCGGGGAGGTGTAGTGCAGATGACGGGACAAACAGGTGAAGACGAAGACTGTGACATCACTCCCCCCTCCCGGTAGGCGTGACCTCACGCCGTAACATCAGCGGGGAGGGGGGGTGGGCGCCCTGGTGGCTGTGGAGGATGTGGTCAGGAGCAGGAAGTCCCCCAGGGCGGAGCAGGATGAGGGCGTGGCCAGGGCGGAGCAGGGTGAGGGCGTGGCCAGGGCGGAGCAGGGTGAGGGCGTTGCCAGGGCGGAGCAGGGTGAGGGCGTGGCCAGGGCGGAGCAGGGTGAGGGCGTGGCCAGGGCGGAGCAGGATGAGGGCGTGGCCAGGGCGGAGCAGGGTGAGGGCGTGGCCAGGGCGGAGTAGGGTGAGGGCGTGGCCAGGGCGGAGCAGGGTGCGGGCGTGGCCAGGGCGGAGTAGGATGAGGGCGTGGCCAGGGCGGAGCAGACTTTGAGGACCTCTCGGGCGACCATGGCGGTGAGGTCCCTTCGGGCGGCCACGGCGGTGAGGTCCCTTCGGGCGGCCACGGCGGTGAGGTCCCTTTGGGCGGCCACGGCGGAGAAAGCCCTTCGGGCGGCCGTGGCTGGGACACTGGGCCCCCCCCAAAAAATATTTGGGTTGAGTCCCCGGGTGAAGGGCAGATGGGGACTGGACGGTCTCTGGCTGGACGGTCTCGGGCTGGACGGTCTCGGGCTGGACGGTCTGGACGGTCTCTGGCTGGAAGGTCTGGACGGTCTCGGGCTGGACGGTCTGGACGGTCTCTGGCTGGACGGTCTGGACGGTCTCTCGCTGGACGGTCTGGACAGTCTCTCGCTGGACGGTCTGGACGGTCTCTCGCTGGACGGTTTGGACGGTCTCTGGCTGGACGGTCTGGACGGTCTCTGGCTGGACGGTCTCTGGCTGGACGGTCTGGACGGTCTCTCGCTGGACGGTCTGGACGGTCTCTGGCTGGACGGTCTGGACGGTCTCTGGCTGGACGGTCTGGACGGTCTCTGGCTGGACGGTCTGGACGGTCTCTGGCTGGACGGTCTGGAGGGTCTCTGGCTGGACGGTCTGGACGGTCTCTGGCTGGACGGTCTGGACGGTCTCTGTCTGGACGGGGCTGGTTGGAACCAGTGGTGAGGGGAGCTCAGGTTCGGGATGGCTGGACGGAACCAGCGGGGCAGAGAGTACGTGCTCGGGAATGCTGGACGGAACCAGCGGGGCTGAGAGTGCACGCTCGGGAGAGCTGGACGGAACCAGCGGGGCGGAGAGTTCGTGCTCGGGAAGGCTGGAAGGAACCAGCAGGGAGGAGCGTTCAGTCTCTGGAGGACTGGACGGAACCAGCAGTGAAGAGCATTCAGTCTCTGGAGGGCTGGACGAAACCAGCAGTGAAGAGCATTCAGTTTCTGGAGAGCTGGACGGAACCAGCAGCGAAGAGCATTCAGTCTCTGGGGAGCTGGGCGGAACCAGCGGTGAAGAGCATTCAGTCTCTGGAGAGCTGGACGGAACCAGCAGTGAAGAGCATTCAGTCTCTGGAGAGCTGGACGGAACCAGCGGTGAAGAGCATTCAGTCTCTGGAGAGCTGGACGGAACCAGCGGTGAAGAGCATTCAGTCTCTGGAGAGCTGGACGGAACCAGCAGTGACGAGCATTCAGTTTCTGGAGAGCTGGACGGAGCCAGCAGTGAAGAGCATTCAGTCTCTGGAGAGCTGGACGGAACCAGCAGTGAAGAGCATTCAGTCTCTGGAGAGCTGGACGGAACCAGCGGTGAAGAGCATTCAGTCTCTGGAGAGCTGGACGGAACCAGCAGTGAAGAGCATTCAGTCTCTGGAGAGCTGGACGGAACCAGCGGTGAAGAGCATTCAGTCTCTGGAGAGCTGGACGGAACCAGCAGTGAAGAGCATTCAGTCTCTGGAGAGCTGGACGGAACCAGCGGTGAAGAGCATTCAGTCTCTGGAGAGCTGGACGGAACCAGCAGTGAAGAGCATTCAGTCTCTGGAGAGCTGGACGGGACCAGCAGTGAAGGGCATTCAGTCTCTGAAGAACTGGACGGAACCAGCAGTGAAGAGCATTCAGACTCTGGAGAGCTGGACGGGACCAGCAGTGAAGGGCATTCAGTCTCTGAAGAACTGGACGGAACCAGCAGTGAAGGGCATTCAGACTCTGGAGAGCTGGACGGGACCAGCAGTGAAGGGCATTCAGCCTCTGAAGAACTGGACGGAACCAGCAGTGAAGAGCATTCTGACTCTGGAGAGCTGGACGGGACCAGCAGTGAAGGGCATTCAGTCTCTGAAGAACTGGACGGAACCAGCAGTGAAGAGCATTCAGACTCTGGAGAGCTGGACGGGACCAGCAGTGAAGGGCATTCAGTCTCTGAAGAACTGGACGGAACCAGCAGTGAAGAGCATTCAGACTCTGGAGAGCTGGACGGGACCAGCAGTGAAGGGCATTCAGTCTCTGAAGAACTGGACGGAACCAGCAGTGAAGAGCATTCAGACTCTGAAGAACTGGACGGAACCAGCAGTGAAGAGCATTCAGTCTCTGAAGAACTGGACGGAACCAGCAGTGAAGGGCATTCAGACTCTGGAGAGCTGGACGGGACCAGCAGTGAAGGGCATTCAGCCTCTGAAGAACTGGACGGAACCAGCAGTGAAGAGCATTCAGACTCTGGAGAGCTGGACGGACCCAGCGGTAAAGAGCATTCAGTCTCTGGAGAGCTGGACGGAACCAGCGGTGAAGAGCATTCAGTCTCTGAAGAACTGGACGGAACCAGCAGCGAAGAGCATTCAGTCTCTGGGGAGCTGGGCGGAACCAGCGGTGAAGAGCATTCAGTCTCTGGAGAGCTGGACAGAACCAGCGGTGAAGAGGGCTCAGACAGGAGGACGATGATGGCTGGTGAGGTGATGATGGGTGTGTGTGGTTCTGACTGATGGGCGATGAGGGCTGATGCGGTGATGATGGGGTGTGTGTGTGGTTGAGGGCTGTGGTCATCTTCAGCCTCACCAACGGTGAAGGCTGACCCACTCAACCACAACACATGGTTCAGGTATCCGGTGAAGGTCCCTGGAAACGCTGCTGCTGGGGCTTGCTGGTACAGAGGATCGTCCAAACCCAGCCAAAAGACTGACTTTAGGACGTCATCTGACCAACTTACCCCAGCAGAGAGCTCCAGGAACCTGACGACATACTCCTCGGAAGAGCGTCCGTCCTGAAACAGGTTGAAGGTGGTGAGAGCCGGGGTTAGGAGAAGTCCCATGCTGTTATTGGTGTGGTCGATCGATCTGTCACGGGGTGTGGTGGTGGGAGTACAGGAGTGCAGGTAGAAGGAGTGGAAGAAGTCCATTTTAACACGAAGATGACGTTTATTTACAAAATACTGGCAGGAAGACAGGGAAACAGGAGCAAATACTGGGTAACATTTAAACATCGATCGACAAAGACAGACTGAATGAGAATCAACTAAATACACAGAAGAATCAAACATAATGGGGTGAAAACAGGTGAAACAGATGATGATGACGAGGAACAGGTGGCTGATGAGGGAGTGAGTCCGGGAGTGGAAACAAAAGGATCCGGGGAGGTGTAGTGCAGATGACGGGACAAACAGGTGAAGACGAAGACTGTGACAATCCCATTCCTCACTTCTCTATTTATTTATTTCTTTTCCTGACTACTCCCTGTATAAAAAATGTGTTTATTTTTATTCAGAACACTTTTTAACTCTTTAGTGACCCATGGTTTGTTGTTAGGGAATAGTGTAATGTTTTTACAGGGAATATTACTGTCCACACAAAACGATATATAAGATGACACAGTTTGTGTAAGTTCATTTAAATCAGGGCAGGAACTATAAAACATGTCCCAGTCTGTGCATTCCAAACAAGCTTGTAAGCTGGCAATGCCATTTTCAGTCCAGCATTTCACCGTCTTAATGATCCTTTCCTGGCGCCTACAGATGGCTTTATAGGTAGGTAACAGGAGGACACCATTGTGGTAAGATGCACCAAAAGCAGACATTGGCACGGATTTAAAAGCACCAGGCACTGAGCCGAGGCATAAGTCAATGGTGGAATTGTTCATAGTTGTTGCACAAGTAATATACTTCTCATATGTTTTCAGTGTCTTATGTATCTGGCAGTGGTTAAAATCTCTGGAGGACATTTGTATGGCGGCAGGATGGTCCTCTCCGCACACTTTCGTCAAATTCTACAATTTGGATCTCGATACGACTCCAGGTTCTCAGGTTTTGTCTACTTGAACCAGTCGTATGTGTTATCTGTTATTGTTTTTAGTTTCGGCAGCACTGTAGCTTGGCGAGTTTGGTATTTCGTTCCCACTGCGTCATAGGCTACGCAGCATTGAGTGAACCTTGAACCTACGTCTCTGGTTACTGGTGTAACCTATGTTCTCTGAATAGGGAACGAGACGTTGCGTTCACTGCCAAGCTCCTTGCGCTGACGACAGGTTTTTTTTTTTGGCAGAGAAATCTGAGGAGTGGATGGCGCGCGGCTAGGGATGCAACGATACCGTTTTTTCAAAACCGATCCGATCCGATACCAAAATTCTGAGTATCGGCCGATACCGATACCAATCCGATATTTTTATTTTATTTTTAAATTAATAAAAAATATACCAATTTCCTCAATTAGCCACTTAAAATATACCTCCAGTATATAGTCCACAACAACAGTTGATTATGAAAGATTGCCACCCGTTATTCAAACACTACTATATATATATGTATATATATATATATATATATATGTGTGTATATATAAAAGAAAATACAGGTACTTCAGTACTTAAAGCTAGCTAGCTAGCTACCAACAGGTTTAAAGTTAAAACAGTTTAACAGCAGTATTCTAGATTGTAATGTTTGTGTTAAACACACTCTACTTAATACAGACAGCTACATTACAAAGATAAACAACAAATCCCCAAAATATATGATCATAATCTATGACAAAAAATGCTATTATAAACTAGATTAGTGAATAATACATATTGCTCTTTGTATTGTTGTAAAATACATTCATGAAAAACAATATAACAAAAATGAAAAAGATAATTATTTTAGACATAAGGCTACTAAAAAATTGAGACATGTTTTAAGTGTATAGCACAGCTATTTAATGAGGCAGCAACATTTATAATTATTAATGTTAATAAGCTTTAATTGCGTCACTGCATTATGATATGAATGACTCCAACACAGTGCGGCACAAAGCGCTTATGCGCATTCCGAGCGCAGAATGATGCGCTTGAAACCACGTGGAGTTACAGCACGCAGCCGAGTATGCACCCTATGGTATGCATGCTGCGCGTCGAGTCCGCTTTGAAAAGTTCAAAGCACAAATTAAATATATATTGATGGACAGTGTATTAAACAGTATGTATCTATAAAATAGTTTATTGGACCTTTTCTTTAAATAGTTTTAAATTTCAGTTACTGTGCGCGTGAAGAACAATAGTGCTGAGTGAGTAGTGTTGTGATCTAACCGACTGCGTCCGACACCTGGGGCTCGTTCTTCGTACCTTGCTTAAAACATCCGAGATCAAATGAGACATCCAAGATAATATCATCGTACTAATCATGAGCCGGCTAATTGGGTTCTTCGAACACACCTGTTGTTTATGATTAGTATCGCTGGATTGAGTTATCTGAGATAACTGCGCGTTCTCGTGTTGGTTTAAAAGGGGACATGTATCGATAGCAGAACCAGTGATCAGCAATGCTGCTATTGACTGTTCAGCATGGCCAAAGAACACGCCCAGTTTTTCTCCCAAGCAGAGCAAGCGCTTTTAATGCAAGGTTATGCCGAATTTCAGTCTTTAATTAAACACCAGGAACACCTCAAAGTGTGCAAAAGCCAGGACAGAGTGCTGGCAAAAGTAGAAGACAAATTAAATGCATTTGTGGTGGCCATGTTAGATGTTAATAACTTATTATTATTATTATTATATTTTTATTTTCATAATTTCATAATGACTTTGTTCATTGTAATGTCTAGTCACCACACTATAATAATGGACATGGTGAAAGTGAAGTACAAAAATATTCTACTTAGGCCTAATGGTAATTTTACTAGGCCTTATAGGTCTACTAGTCTCTTTTAAAAAGGCACTGTTAAATAAATGATTGTCTGTTTATAAAAGCAACCAGGAAAAAGGCTGAGAAAAAGATAATAATGATGCTCCTGACCCTGGCAGAAGAACTGATCCTTGGGTTGAATGTGAATTGCCCTGTTGTGAAGGGCATCCCTGGGTTCAGCTCTTCCAGACCCACATCAGGGACCAGTAGCACCAACACCTTTATTACTGGGAAATGAGATTTAAATTATCTTTGTACTCTGTGAAATAATTTGTTGCTGCATTAAATGAAGTAGACCTATAATCCGAATTGGCTGGTTTAGTCATTTCAACTGTTAAATATTTAGTAATGATAAATTGCTTTGTCTTGTGAAAGTAAAAACTGATAAACTTATGTTAATGTAAAAATATTTAGCCATGAGTTATCAATCACATTGCACTTGAGAGTGAAGAAAACTTCTCAGATGACTGTCCTTTGGAGGAAGTACTTTAATTTAATTGATGGCTTTAATTGATTTATACTTGTGCCTATGCCTGTTATTTCTGACAAGAGTCCACATGTACAGAAAGGCCTACAGAAGAGTCTGCACACAGCAGTGATACAGGGGTAGCCAGTGTAGAGACAACTTTTCCTTTTTATGTGTTGCATGAGGCATGTGTGACACAAACGACACAGGGTTAAATTCGTTCCCTATATGAGTCTTCAACGGAAAATAGAATATTTTGAAAAAACAAAAATCAGGGGGAGAAATAGAACTTGACTAAGTTGCACTAGAAATAGAGTTGCTTCAAAACTTTTACATTTGTAACTTTTACATTACAAAAATAGTAATTTTTACACATTTACATTGTGAGCCCCCTTTCTCCCTTTCTCCTCACAAAATCCCTTCATTGAGGGGAACGTGTGTGCAGTCTACAGTGTATGGCACCAATCAAGTAAGTTAAGCCTGCCTGAGGGACTGTAAGTCATAATCGGCACAGTCATCATGATTGCATTATCTTCATTAAAAATTATAATATACCCTAAGTTGGCCAAAAAAAAAAAAAACTAAGAGCGCTAGGTAAACTTTGCGAATGGCATGACAGAAAGCTTCTCCGCATCTCCAATAGTGTAAAGGAAGCCACTCGCAAAGAATTTTAGGGCGATGCAAACATTTTTGTTGAATGAACACATTGTTGTTGAAGCCCGGCATCGAAACGAACATTAATGTGCATTTCCAACTAAATAAAGTATAAACGACACCCTCACGACGATCGTTTCACGAGAAAAAATAAATAATCTCAGAAATTAGACTACACTAACGAGCTGCGCTAAAGAACTTCCCGTATCAGCCGCGATCTAATCCTGTTTACATGAAATAAGCCTGCTCGCGAGCAGGTTCAAGCTGGCGCACCTGTTGCTATGACAGCAAGTCCAGGATGAGCGTCAAAGAACCAAACAATCCAAGATCATGCCAAATCGCCAACAATCAAATCCAGCTAACTGAGTTAGCGAGGTACGATGAACGAGCCCCTGGTAGTAACACAATTAAGTTACAGCAATAAAGTCCAGCAAGATAATGTTGTTTTATGCGAAAACATAGACCTTTATCTACAGATAAAGTATAATAGTATTAACATTGAATCATCTTGAAGATAGTTTCATCATTGAATGTAACCGAACGCGACGCGCTGTTTGAGTGCTGAATGGAGAATGACTGACAGCCGCGAGAGGGAAAAGTTTATGTGATCTTGAATTTAATGACTTAAATATTAATTTCTCTCTCACATAATGGATTCAGAACACTTATAATAGAGTGCACGAAAACGTTATGGTACTTTAAAATGTTTTTGTGCCTTCTGTGGGGCTTAACAATAACATAATAGTATACGCACAATATCGGATTTGGATCGGCCTCGTCTCATCGATACCCGATCCTGCAAAAATGGCTGGATCGGAGCCGATACCGATCCTGAGTATCGGATTGGGACATCCCTAGCGCGCGCTATTATAATGTGATGATGCATAGGCGTCAAAGGGCGCAGCTGCGCCATCAGCCATCAGCCAATAGGATTGGCGTGATTCTATAAGGGCTTCAGACAATCGGCACACCCAGAGGGCGTTCCCACTACGTCATAAGCTACGCAGCGTCTCGTTCCCTATTCAGAGAACATAGGTTACACCAGTAACCAGAGATGTTTTTCATTATTAGGCAAGTGATGGTTTTCATTATGGTATTAGGCAACATTCACATATACCGCCTAAAAATGCAAGGCGTGCCGCGTTCTCTCGGTGGTTGCGCTCCGGTTGATTCTTGTCACGTAACCTACGGTGCACTCCATACGGACGCGTTTGGAAAAAACGGGCGCGCATACCCCGCGCCTACATTTAAAATAACGAACTTGAGCGTGCAAAAGACGCGATATGTGAACACTGCATGCCCTTAGCCTACCTTGAATAATTTCATTCATGACTTTTCTCTCTCTGCCTTTTTAGAGTTACACTTTACTGGGGCCTGCACAAACATGTTATTATGTAGCCTATGTATTTTGATAAAATTACTTTTTTTTCTTATTATTATTATTTTGTGTAGGATACACATTCCATGATTTGTTCCTGTGTTGCTGTGTCGGAACATGATGGCCCTTTCATCTAACAACCAATCACCGTCAATCACCGTGATAATTGCGAGGAAGCTCGTGCATGAGAATAGACGTCATCCATAGCAACAAAGACTCACTCTTAGTTTAGGAGTTGATATTTTTTCTTACTAAGAGTAGGTCTGAAAGGCGTTGTGAATAACTTTTAAGAGAAAACTCCTAGCTAAAATATTTTAGTGCGATTTAGGAGTACTCCTAGTGTTAAGATAAAATTCTTTGTGAATACAGCCCCAGAGACATATTACTTTAGTTATTTTATTATTATATATTTACTTTACTTTACTTTAGATTGCATATCAGTAGGCCTATCGTCAACCTCATCTTTGCAGCTGACACAGAAAACACTTGTTTATTTATAAACAATTAAAATGTCTCCTTGCTATATTTGACATAGTCATTACTTTTGCCGGTTCTTTGTGACAGCTTTTAGGTGCTATATTGGCAGCACACTGAAAACATGGAGATTTTTTTCAATCCCTGTTTTAGCAGGGAAAAAAACTGATCAGCCAATGTAACCAAACGTTGTAGAAATGTAGTGAAGTAGAAAGTATAATAATTGCTGCAAAAAGTAACAAAGTAAAATTCAAAAGTATGCACTATTGATTCTACTTAAGTAAAGTACAGATACGTGAAAAATGTTCTTAAGTAAAGTAACGAAGTATTTGTACTTCGTTACATTCCACCACTGGGATTTATACATGGTATTTTTCTCTCTACAAGTTTAATATTATCTACACAAGGAATAATCAACAATGCACCACATTGAGGCGTATGAAACACGTATTTAATGAATTAACATACACTAAACACTATAGACAATTAATTAAATTACATTTACTATGAAAATACAATTAAAATACATACAATTAAAAACACAATGCATCATGTCACGGGGTGACAAATTTAATTTTTTTTAAAGAGTGCAGGCGGAACCAAAGTTCTCTGAGTTTTGCTTCCCTTCGGACCCCCATTTTGATGTCACAGGTCGGGGCGGGCCAAACTGACCTGCACCCGCCCCTCGAGACCCACACCACCCTTGGGGAGCCTGACGGAGGACGGAGCAAGGAGGACAGACAAGAGGAGAACAGTTAAAACCAGGTTTTTATTAACAAAGATATAATGTCTAAAAGAATGCAGGGTCAGGGCAGCTCTGTTGTCCACTTCTCCGGTAGTCTCTCAGGGGGGAATTTAAAGCACTTATTCATTTCGGTTACAGGCTGGAGGTTTCACAGCGAAGCAAACAGGTGAGTATACAGGCATGTCATCGTCTTCACTGCAGGGCCTACAGACACAGAGCTTACAGTGGAGGAACTTCACTGCAAAGCAGACAGGTGAGTATACAGGTACGTAATCCTCTGGCATACGAACACACAATCCTCGTCTTGGCACATAATCTTCTTCTCCCTGGACAGACAGAGAACTTATGGCTGTAGGTCTCCACTGCAAAGCAGTCGGGTGTGAGTATACAGGCACGTCATCCTCTTCACTGCAGGGCCGACAGACACAGAGCTTACAGCAGGGAAACTTCACTGTAAAGCAGACAGGTGAGTATACAGGTACGTAATCCTCTGGCATACGAACACACAATCCTCATCTTGGCACATAATCCTCTTCTCCCTGGACAGACAGAGAACTTAAGGCTGGAGGTCTCCACTGCAAAGCAGTCGGGTGTGAGTATACAGGCACATAGTCCTCTTAACTGCAAAGCAGTCGGTTACACATTCACTACGTGTCTCTTCACAGCGGGCTGCCAGATAAATACACTCAATGGTCTGAGGAGTATAACAGTGTAAGCCTCTTCTCTTGCAGTCAGAATGTGATCGAAAACTCAGGTAAGAAATGCACATCCAGCGGGTTTAGGGCCAATCCCAATTCTACCCCTTACCCCTTCACTTTCCCCTTCCCCTCCGTATTTGCGCGTCCACGTGAAGGGGTAGGGCTCTCCCAATTCTCTTTTGGTTGGAGGGGGAGGGCTAGGGGGAAGGGCCAGATAGCCCTTCAAACAAAGATTTTTCGGGAGCACACTTCAAACGAAGGGGTATGAGCAGGGGCGTAGCACCAAATTCTGGGCCCTGTACACTCTCAATGTCAATGGGCCCCCTACACATGGCATTTTACGATGCGGGTTAGCAAAGTGAAAATTCAATTTTGAATGAAATGTATTTTTTTTAATTATTTGAACATAAATAAATATAACCAGTGTTTAAATAATAAAATCAGATTATAGTAATGACTGGTTCTTTCATTCACCACCTGAATTGATGCATTTGGCCTACTTGTGCTCAAATACCTTTAAACCTTAGGCTACATCGGTTTTGTGTACTAACATTTTGATCCATGATACTGATGCAAGTTTTAAATGAAAAACATTTATTTTTAAATAGGAGAACACAAGAACACGAGAGACAACTGTACCCTCAGAAACCAGGTTAAACTGATGCTACCAACTTTCTCAGTTGGTCGCATCAGCATTTGATTTCGTCGCGGTTATTTTTTATTTTTTTTGCTACATGCCATGGGATTAATCAATGCATGCCGATGAATAGTGGTTTTAATGGACCAAAGCCAGCAAAGGCTTACCATAAATACCTGTAATATATTAATTATCATTGCCAAATTTCAGGATTTTCATGGATTTTGGACAGTAATTTTAATCTGTAATTTTAAGAATTTTACATTTGAATTACATTCAATCTATCTATTTACATTTGAATCATAATCTTCTGTCTGTCATTTTTCTATTAGCATCATATTTCTATCTTTTAAAAATCATTAAACATTCAAATGTACATTACATTTTAAAAGATTAGAGTATTACAACAAGCTAAAACAGATTTTTCGTTATCAAATTTTATAAGTTAGTTCAAAAATCAGAAATCTCACACTCCTTACCTCCTGCATATAATTTGTTTCCTGAGACATTTTAATTTTTATATTTTTATTCATGAATTCGTAATTGGCGTGTTCCACCATCAGTGTGCAATGCGCGCGTGACGTCTATGTGTCTTGCGGAAGAACACTGTTGCCGGAGCTACTTCTCTCCATAATGTCTATGGCGAGTCACGCAGTCACTGGGCAACTTCGCATCCGAGTCAACCCCGGGAATCCGGGATAAAAAAATAGTCCGAATATAAACACTTATAACAGGCGTAGTGATTCAGGATAAGTCAAAAACACGGTTTGGAAAATGGATTCATGATGTAGCCTACTCGTTCGTTTTGAACATAAGTTACGGACTGCAGTCTGCAGCAGCTGATACAACGGTCGGTGTTCTTTTGCGCGAGCGTCCACTCGTATATATGCGACGCGACCACATCACATACAATTTTAACTCGCACAATCAAATTCTCAAAAAAATGGTCGCATATGAGACCAATTTGGTCGCAGTCTGGAACCCTGCATTAGCAGCAGCTGTCTGGAGTTGACTAAGTTACGTTAACTTTAATTGGATGTAACGTTAGGTGCATATAGCAAACTCAGTTCACCTTTTGGGAAGAAAGCAGTCATCAGCTGCTTCCCCGCATTCTGCCTCCCATCTTTTTCTTTCCTCTCTTTCTTTTTTTTAAAGCCCGATTTGGGCTTTTTGCAAAGCATGATCAGATCAGGCTCCCGTTACTAGACTCACTGCGTTATTACTTGTTTGCCGCCCGCTGCGTCTATGGGCGGTCGACGCGTTGCGGACTAAACCATTTGGAAGGGGGCCCAGAGTGTCTGGCACTGAGTTCATTTTGGTCAATATTTTTTTTAAAATTATTATTAATGACATCAATTGGAGGGCCCAATTAATTCTAATTAGGTTTAAAAAAATTTTTTTTTAAAATTGGTATTTCAAAGGGCCCTCTCCCTAGACGGGGCCCTGGGTAGTCAGGTCCACTTTTCCCCCCACTACCACGCCCCTGGGTATGAGAAGTGTCACTGCTAACCCAGGCTAAAGACGCAAAATGGCTGCCCAAGCGAAAAAGGAGACCCATAAATGTAAGTATTTGTGGCTTTAATAAGTATTGTAACAACAAATTATGATTTGCTTTATGTTACATTCAATATTGTGTTCATATTTACGGTCAGTTTCTTCACATAAACGTTTGTAAAAAAAATTGCTAAAATTACTGTAGTTTGCTAACGATTGTCCCGCAACATATTTTCATGTCTGGCAACTGGTGAATGTAATTGCTGAAAGGAATTGGCTTTATTTTACCTTACATCTGCTATGAACGCATTGTTTTCTTTTGGTTATAGCAGCTATGTGAACACGACAACAGTGCTTACAGTTTTGCGCTCCTTGCAACATGATCAGATCAATCAGTCTTGTATGGTTTTTATCAAACAGGGACACCTGAGGAAACACGGATGATCATTCGCTTTCGAGCTGAAAATGAGCAATGTTTCCTGAAGTCCAAATAAAAGGCAAAACAACTTTGGGAGTGAGTAATCTGTTAAACGTTATTGTGCTTGCGTCTGACTTGTTAGATACAATTTTTGCACCACACACTATTCATAGGCCTACATTTGTTTATTTAACACACTTGTTATTGCATTTCCTTGCATCTGTACCTGTATACAGTCTATTGTCTGTTTGTAAATGTTTTATTTTTAAACATATTTTTACTTATTCTATGTTTATTTGTTTAATTATCCAACTTATGCCTTGTTACTTATTTCTGTTTGTACTGTGGAAGCTTCTGCCACCAAAACAAAGTAATTGTATGTGGCAATAAAGCTCTTTCTGATTCTAGTTCATTACTGATTATAACATGGGGTTGGAAGGAAAGCTGAACGGCCAACAAGCATCCAAGAAGTGGGAGAATCTGAAGAGAAAATATAAGGTAAGCAACGTGGTGTTATTGAAATCTTTAACAATCTCAATACTAGTCATTTATTTTCTCAACATGTTTTATATTTATTCTTGTTAAAACTCTTTTTAGCAGGAGAAGCTGTCATTTATTACAATATGTATTTGTCACTTTCATTTAATTACTAATGTTAACATGTAGTGAAATGAAAGGAGTAATTATGAGGATTATATAATTATTAGTATTATAATTATGAATATTATCTTCCTCTAGGACCTAAAAACACCTAAAACTGGTTCAGGGACAGATGCCGGAGAGGCAGTACTATGAGGATTTGCACGAGGTGCTGGGTAGCAGGCCTTCGGTGGACACTCCTGTGGTTGTTGCATCATTCAATGATGAGGATCCAGTAAGGACCATGGTAAGGTTTTAATTGTTTATATACTACACATGATATATTACCCATTTCTGTATTGTAATTACTTCTCTATTGTCTCGTTCTCCTAGGACATTGTTGAGCCCAGTACTGCATCGAACACCATAGGAGCCTCCTCACCTTTTCCAAATACAGGAGCCACATCCTCTCCCAGGGCCTCATCAAGCCCGTTCACTCCTTCACCCAGCAAACTAATCCAATTTTAGAGTTTTTAATTGAGGATTCCCGTGAGGTGCAGAAACGCCACAAAGAGAGTGAGGCCAAGACTGAGAGGTTCTTGTGTCTCTTTGAAAAATTAATAGAAAAAATTTAGTTGTCTTTCATGTGCTGTTCAATTTTGCACAAATGTTTGATATGCTGCTCAATTTTGCACAAATGTTTTTGTTTTATAGTCTGTTCAATTTTGCATAAATGTTTTATATGTTGTTAAATTTTGCACAAATGTTTGTTGTTTTATATGCTGTTCAATTTTGCACAAATGTTTGATATGTTGTTAAATTTTGCACAAATGTTTGTTGTTTTATATGCTGTTCGATTTTGCACAAATGTTTTTGTTTAATATGCTGTTCTGTATTCATCTGTATTATCTATTTCTAGAAATATTTCTAATAAAAAAATACACGTTTCTTAAAAAGGCGTTTCTGGGCATCAATAACAGTACCAAAATAGTAAAATACCTGAAATGGATACATAATTCACCAGGCAATATGTTTGAAAACATTTTATTGCAAATAACAAACAAAGATAAATAAATTGACTTATCTAAGATAAAGAACATATATATAGGCTAATAACTTTTATCTGTGTATGGTGTATTAACCTATGTATATATATATATATATATATATATATATATATATATATATATATATACACACATAGGTTAATACCATATAAAGATACATATTATTAGCCTGTACAAAAACATTTATATACACATCTGGGTCATCTTCATTGGGCTTGCATATGAAACTAGCCTTAAACTAGGCCAGCCAGTCTGTCCCTTGTAGCATTCCCAGATGTTTCATTGAATGCCATGGCTTCACAGGGAGGTTGAATGTCGTAATGTTCCATTGAAATGTCGTCATCTGGCTCGAGCATGTCCCCGTTGTCCAAACACACATTGTGCAAAAAGGCACAGGAAGCAATGACCTGGGGTGCAATTGTTGGTTTGACTTCCAAGGTTCTAAAAAGTGTAGACCTCCACTTTGTTTTCATGATACCAAAAGCCCTTTCAATTATGCTGCGTGCCCTGGACTGGTAGTAATTGAAGTGCCCCTGGACTTCTCCAATCACTGGCTCTTTGTAGGGTTTGATCAAGCAGAGTGGGGTGTCTAAACAGGGATAGCCCCCATAACCTAGAATAATGTACCCTGTAGGGAGATAATTGTGCCCTATAAAATGAACTGTTTTTCAGTACGTGTGTGTCGTGAACTGACCCTGGATAGCCAAGAAATACATATAGAAATCGTCCACTGGAATCACATATTGCTTGCATGTTGATGGAATAAAAGCCTTTGTAGTTTAAATAATCTATTTGGTGCTGCCGCGGGGGTTTGTTTCTGATGTGGGTGCCATCTATTGCACCGATAACTTTGTTGAATGCAGCAGTTCTGGCAGGGGCGTAGCCAGGACATTATTTCTGGGGGGGCCAGCTTGTGCCAGTCTTTTATTTGGGGTGGCACTTAATTGTCAAAAACTACTATTACTAAAACTCACACGCGGCTCGTCAGGCCATAAACAATGGATTGAACTCCCTTATGACACTAATAATGTCTAATTGATAAATGTGTGAGTGCAATGTGTCATCATTATGTGAGGGGTTAGGGACCTTAACATGAGACAGGGATGTTTTTGAGTCATTAGTTAGTTCCAATGATCTTCACTTTATAATACGGATCCAAATAATTAGTAATTCCCACAGAAGTATCTAGTAACACTTTCATCTGTGAGCTATTACTTACTAATTATTTGGATCTGTATTATAAAGTGAAGATCATTGGAACTAACTAGTAATGACTCAAGTGTTACTACATGATCTAGTGATGATTTGTGCAACCGTTTGAGATTTTTGGTGAACTTTAGTATACTTTTAGAAAATGTCTTTAGTAACACTTGAGTCATTACTAGTTAGTTCCAATGATCTTCACTTTATAATACGAATCCAAATAATTAGTAATTCCCACAGAAGTAGTAACACTTTCCTCTGTGAGCTATTACTTACTAATTCGTTAATAAGAGTTTATTTTAGTTAATAGTAGTTACTAGATTGTTAATAAACTTTTTCAGTAGTTCTCTGGGAAGTATTAAAAAAATAGAAGTTATTGATTACTTAATAGTGAACTGCCACTTTCATCTGTGCGCTATTACTTACTAGTTCGTTAATCAGAGTTTCTTGTTAGTTAATAATAGTTACTAGATTGTTAATATTGTGTTACTCATTGGTTCTTGTGTAGTTATTCATTAACGAAGGAACCGTATTCTAAAGTGTTACCCTGAAATGTTCTGTTCGCTTTGTGTCTGCTGTAACAATTACACTCTTAGAAGAAAAGGTTCAATATACCTTAAAAGGTTCTAAAGCGTTACGTATTTGGAACCCTTAAAATGCAATGCATGTGAATGATCACAAAATTTAATATATGGTGGTTAAAAAATGTAATTAATCAATATCAGACGAAGAGTGCCATTTCACTTTTTATCCTCTAAAAATCTGCATGATGAAAATGTGATATTAAGTTACTACAACAGTTTAATAAACAATAATTTAATAACAACTACAAATGTTGCAGAATAATGTAATATATGAATGAATAATAGCCTTTAAAAAACCTTTGAGCCAAAAGGGTTCCTTCTTGTCAGTTTTGAACCTTTTTTAGCATAAAATGTCCTTCGGAGTTGATTAAAGAACCCTATGCTACATTATAGGGGCCGTTTACACCTGGCCACTTCATGCGTTTTCTGTGATCGGATAGCTATCCGATCGTGAAAAGACCTGGTGTAAATGCCCCCCGAAACGCATTCGAGACGGATTTGAATCCGATCACTCAAACCACTTCAGAAGGTGGTCTGGGCCGCATTCCAGACAAAACTGGACAAGTGTAAATGCATCTTGAAACCACATATGTAAATGTTACTACTCCCAAAAGTGCTAAAAAAAGAAACGCGTGAGAGCGTGTTACAGGCTACATGTCATGCTATTTTAGTCAGATATGACGACGCTACTGCGACGCGCATCTTCACCTCAGATGAGCGGCTGAACTAAGCCAACGCACCGCAATCTATCGCAAATCAAAGTGAAAGTAAGTCGTAGACGATTAAAACTACCATCTTCATTAAAAGTAAAGAAACGAAATGATCTTACCAGTTCTGTTGCCGCTCTCTCTTATCGCTGTCTTTGCTGATTTTGAAATTAGCCGATGATCAATAAATTCCAGCTCATATCTGTTGCTTTCGGTCGACGTGCACTTAATTAAATCTGTATATAACGCGGGAATTGAAGATCGGATTTATATCCATTTTGCAAAAACACATTTATGTGACCAGGTGTAAATGGAATCGTTTTTATAAATCAGATAGCTATCCGATCTGAGAAAACGCATGAAGTGGCCAGGTGTAAACAGCCCAAGCACTGTCAGCATGCAGGCACGTTATGTCTCGCACTGTTGAGCGAGACCCAACAAGGGGCGAGAGACCCAACAAGTGACAAATCAATGACTTGATTAAAAAAATGCATACATTTCAGCTTCCTTTTTAGACCGTTACTGGAGTTTTTATTTTTATTTTTTATTATTATTAAATTTATTTTCCCGTGAGGTTGGGAGGGGGGGCCGGCAGGGGGGCCGAGCCTTGACCAATGGTGGCCGTGGCCCCCCCTGGCCACCATGTAGCTCCGCCCCTGAGTTCTGGATAGTTGGACAAATCCTTGCCTCACTGCCTGCTGCTCCTCTGCTTGTGGAAAAGAGATGGCTTTCTTCAGGTTTACCCATATGTTTTGTACCACTCTGTGGATTACATGATGGACTGTTGCTTTCGGCACATTAAAAACACTGGACACTACTCGATATGATAGTCCATGAGCTAGCCAGTAAACATATATTAAAGTTTCCATCTGATGACCCCAGCCATGGTCCTGTTCTCTTTGCAAGAGCCTCTGCAAAGCATTCATTGCTCTTCTGCTCAGGCGGAAATCCTGCTTCAGCTCCAGCTCCACATCAAACCACAACCGCAAGATGGGCACGTTATGGTTTAACCTGCAGTAAAGCATCTGTCGGCCCCACTTCATCTTCACCATGGCTCACTCGTCCCACGGGAACACTGTTCCCAAAAGCAACGCGCTGTTTAGTCTCTTTTATATTCCCTTTATGATGACGTGTCCTAATCGCGAGGCTTGTTTTTCCACCCAGCACAGCTGCCAGCGATCTTCTGCTGATTACACTCGTTCGTGGGGATTTTTGCGCCAACCCGGAACTAGCCCGGTGTCCCGTTGTTATGGGTCCGACGGGAAGCAGCACTTTGGTTCCGCCTGCACTCTTTAAAAAAATAAAATTTGTCACCCCGTGACATTCACATGAATAAAAAAGAATATCATATAATAAATAATAACATGCCTAGCTATAAAGTTTAAACATTAGATCATCAAGCAAGAAAATGCTATTTAAGAAAACACACAATTAGGCTACAAACAAAATTTTTGCAGGTCCTGGCCTTTCGAGCATCCAATCCATGGTTACCCAGGCACACTAAATTTACAGGAGTTTCTTTCATGTCTTCCTCCTCACTTCATCGAAACTGAGCTCTTTTAAGAGTTCAGACTCAATGGACATAAGCGACAGAGAGTGGAGACATTCTTGGCACATTCTCGTTCTCAGTTCATTTTTAATTCGAGACATTTTAGAAAATGAGTGCTCTCCCTCGCAATTTGTAACTTTCTTCATCTTGCATAAATGCATTGCATTTCTCCTGAATGTCATTGGATATTTTACCCAATGCCTCTCTGCATAGTGTTTTCAAAGCGCCTTACAGGACTCTGCACGCACACTCCACCGAGTATCCGATAGTGATTTTAAAGTCATCTTGATGTTAGTATCGCGAAAGACCTTTCCCCAGCTGTGTGTGGATGATGCGCAAAAAGAATAAAGGGACTGAACAAAATCAAAAAAATTACCAGCTACTTTGCAACTATCTACAGCTTTAGTGCCAACCAATTTTAATGAATGTGCTGCGCATGGCACAAAATGCATTAAGGGATTTCTCCGTTTAAGGTGTGCCTGGACCCCTTTGTACTTCCCCGACGTGTTATTTGCATTGTCGTATGATTGCCCCCTACAATTGGACAGGTCAAGCCCAAGACTGTCAACCATAGCCAAAATGCAGTCGGCCAAGCTCTCCCCGGTGTGACTTTCTATTGGTTCGAATGCCAAAAAAAAACGCGCCACCACATGTCCATCAGGATCAACAAAACAAAAAATAAAAGTCAGTTGATCAACATGAGAGATGTCTGGGGTGGAGTCTACAAGTAAGTATTTCACGTTTTGAATTTCCTTGGTGATGAGTTTCTCCCCCATTAGCTGCAAAAACTCTTCACACATCGTTGATGATAAATATGACACAGTGCCCTTTCCCTTCCACCCAAACTTTCCAATATGTTCTGCTAAAAATGGATCATACTCTGCCAAAAACTCGAGGATGCCTAAATAATTTCCATTATGAGCTGAACCCAACAACTCATCATTTCCTCTGAATGCCAGCCCTCTCTCTCCTAAAAACTTAATGACTGGTACAACTCGCCGTAATACTTGCTTCCAGTATTCCCTCTCTGAGTCCATTTGTTTAATTAAACTGGAGTCAATTGTTTCTGTGCCCTTTGAGCACTGATGTAACCTTTGCATTCAAGCCCTGTGCTCCGCGCTTCGCTCATGTTCCCCGATCCTCTCCGAATGTTTCCAATCACAAAATCCGTTAACGAACACATTATGCTTAGTGGAAAATAATTTGCACAAGTAACAGTAAATACATCCATTTGATGGGGAGTACAGTAACCACTGACGCGAAACAGTTTGTCCATTTGGCAAAGAGCAGCTGAGTAATGCGTTGGTAAAACTCCTAGCTTTCCCGCCGATTGTTCCTACCCCTTAAAGACGCTGGGTATTTGCTGCATCAATTTTTGAAAGGAGCTGCTCCTCTTCAAATAAGAATAGACTTAACTGTATTACTGGAAGTGTTTTTCCATAAAGCAGGGTCGGTAATTGTGTCGGACCATGAATTGGGATCTTCCTCACCCTGATGTTTGGCCTGCTCCATTTGTGGGTCTGAAGCAATAGTAAAATAATAATAAAATAAAACAAGTAGGCTACTGAAATCAAATTTAAAGACAACTGCAAGCCAAGGACGGGCCGACAGCGATCTAGCATTTTACGAACTTTTTAAATTACTAATTATAAAAAAAATTAAAAATAAATAAATAAATATACATGTACATAAACATATGTATATTTATATATATTTCGAAATATTATGTAAAACATATAATATGTAACATATGTAACATATGTAAAAATATTGGATATTCCGTTTTAATTTCTTAAATTAAGGAAAGAATGTTAAAAATTTAAACGAAATTAAATCTGTTAAATAAAATATTGAACACTAACTAACGTAAAAAAAAATTAAAAAGAAAACAAAAGAAAAGAAGAAAGAAAGAAGGCCTATTAACCTTTGTCTGAAGCCGCGGCGCCTGTTTGATGTTGCTGTGGCTGTCGGTGGTCTGTCCCTGCCGGGTTGCGGGAGAGTTGAGGTACCTGCTCTGAGACTGGTAGCGATGGGTGTTGTTGGATCTTCATTGAATCATTATCATATTCACAAAAAAGTTGTGGTATCCTCCTCTTTTTCTTCCCCAGAATGGGAAACTGTAGCAGCCTCTTCACTGCTAGTGAAAGGCTCTGTGGTAAAACGGTTTCATCGTTATTGTTAAATTGTTTAGAAAAGAAATTCTAAATTGAAGAAAACTTCTTAAAAAAATAGCTTCCTTCGCTTCCCTGGTCTTTTTTGATTTTCTTTTAAAGGTGCCCTCTGGGCTAAAAAAATCAAATCATACTGTACACCATATTCCATACCAGATGGGGGCAGTATACCTCCAGAAATACCTCCGTGGCCGCGCGCACTCTCATGTCTTCAAACAACATAGGCGAGCGCTGTGTTGCTCTGTCTCCCTTGCGCATATTAATCAAATCAATTGACACGATAGTAAAAGATTGGAAGACCGCAGTTTCACGTGGATCATTTGGAGATTTTCAGAGATGAGAGACTAAATGAACAACATTTCAATACTAAATTATAAAGGCCGTCTCATAGACAAGCCGGTGCATTTCAACGATATGGGAAAATTAAAGCCCAGGCTATCATTTATAGTTTATGGTATTCGTTTTGTTCATGTTACATTTTTATCATTAGTTTGAATTAATTTGACAGACAGCATTCCCTGATGTGAACCAAGCTACCGCCTTTCTGAGCTGCCAACTCTCACAAATTCACTGTGAGACACACAACTGATACTTTTCACACACTCTCACGCCACACATCCATTTTGTCATGCACAGAAAAGGACACGGAGACCGATCTCAGCTCTCAGATTCTGTTAATTTTATTACGCAATTCAAACAATAAATGCAGTTTTGGCGCTTGTAAATGTTACACGACAGATCCCTAGCGCACGTGAACCAATCATCTCTACTAGCTAATGGTAAAAGAACACGAACACTGTTGAAAAATACAGTATGTTACAACTTACCAAAATGTAGCCTATTCCTCATGCATAATATCGACCAATCATTTTTTTTAACTCATCCCTGAACTGAAATTTAGTAGTGTGATGTATTTTCCACACGACTGACATCAGGGTCAAGTACACACAAGCCATGCGAGTTACTCGTCTATTGCAGTTTGGCTGGTGGTTATGTTGCCCGCCCGCATACCACCTCCCATGGCCGAAACTGGTATTATGACACCTGCCGGGCCGGGGCTAGTAATTTAGCATGCTAATTTAGGTTTATATCTCGGCAGCACTATAACTTGTCAGTTTTTTAATGACATCATTGCACTTATTTCTTCTCATTCTTTTGATGAGTGTAGTTAATTTTTTGGATATTTTTACCTCAATTATTCCATATGGCACCTTTAAAAGCACCACTTGTTTTCTTTAGATCCATTGTTAAGCATTAATTAGAAAAAAAATAAGTCAAAAAAACAATGTAAAAAGTCTATCTGTAATAGTTATTAAAATTTGATTGGACCAGTAATTTCAAGCACCTTAGCATCTAAAATCTGATTGGAGCTGTAATTTCAAGTGCCTTAGCAACTTAAATCTGATTGGACCATTAATATCAAGCGCCGTATTGCAACTAAGTTCTAATTTGAAATATTACTATCAAGCGCCTTAGCAACTAAAATCTGATTGGATCAGTAAAAAAAAGAAAAGAAAATCAATTATATAAAATACACACTATTGACTATAGTTTTATAGTTGACGGATTTTATAGTCGTTCAACCAACTATATTAAAGTCCCCATGAAATAAAAATTGACCATACTTACTTTGTTTGCCTAAATTGATCGTTTTGTGGTGAACAATTCATACATGCAAGTCAATCCACACAAAACAATTTTTTGGCTTCGTAATCTTTAATCAAATTTTGAAAATGCCTCTCCCCTCTGCATTGGAGGACCTTGCCCAATGATGTAGGCTTTACAGTTTGGGTGTCTCCTTAACATCCATAACCACACCCCTCCAACTGACAGCTGCTGTGTGTTTGCGAGCGCCGAGCGAGCATTGATTGACAGCGTGTGTAAACTTGCATCATCCTCCATTTCAGAATGAAACACCCATTTTTCTAGATCCAATCAGGTGCTAGTTGGAAAAAAAAGCCACGCCCACTATTTTGCCTCATTTAGTATTCCGTTTCTCTCTGAAATACGTCACAACACTGGAGAAAAGTCGTTTGCAACTTCCGGTTCACGAGGACTTTAAAGTAAAGCGTGTAAATCCGGGAACATTCTTTCAGGCCGATGATGAATGTAGGCTAATTTAGTCGTTATGACTTCATGCTCGAACGCACCGGATCTGTTCCAGTTGCGCTAAGTCAGTGGTGTAGGCTACAGCTGATGCATTCCCTGTCAAACATCATTCATCCTTACTTTTCTAATTTTGTCAAACACATTTTTGTGTGTTTCTTTGTAATCGCATATTTCATAAGTTACCATTGCAAGTTAATTGTTTTTAACAATGTTCTGTAACAATTCAGAATTTCTCTTATTTTATTTAAAATACGCTATATTTATTTCGACCTGGAGCCTAATAAATATTGAACAGGAAAATTAAAATGGGACAGTATATAGTCTATGTAGCAGGATAAATAGTAGGCTGGGCCTATGTCAGGGTTGGGTGAAGGATGAAGCGGGGCCGCATGCAGGTGCAGAAAACAATGGCCTTTATTTAAAGGGGACATATCATGCAAAATCCACTTTTTTAGCCCTTAAATGCATTTTGTTGTATATTTGGAGTGTTTATAAGTACAGAAAAGATGAAATTATTCTCTTCAGGTGCTTCGTTTATATCTTTATATTCTGTTTTGGTCATATTTTTCAACCTGTTCAGATTTTTCTGTTCTCTATGACGTTTTTTGAGCAAGTGCGTCACCGTATTGGCAGCGGAACTGCCAAATAAGGACATTGACTACCGGTCCAACACTTCGAGAAATCCGCCATTATTATTTCTCGCTACGATTTTGTAGTCCGAGCAGAAGTTACGAGAGAGTTACGAAAATGTTCGGTTGTTGGATGTATGTCAGTGACCTGAAGCACTTCAAGGATTCCCACTTCAACAACCTCCGCCAGTATAAAGAAGGGTTTGCCGATTGACTTAGTCTGAATGAGAGGTAAATTCCTTCTATCTTTGGAGACGACAAACAGAGCATTTTGATAAGCTGTAAATATCGTTAATAAAAATAAAGTACTTTACTTTCTTAAAACACATGGTGGTCATGGTTTAGCAGTACCTTTGTCTTTCTTTGTTTTTGTTTTGAAGTAACATTACACGTCTGCAGTATTATTGTTCTTGAGTTTCATCAATGGTCATTTAGCTGCATTGTTTTCTGATGCTTTTCTAAACGCATCATATTGTCAATAAAGATTTTTTTGTGGTAAGATTAGACTGTAGTCATTTATCTTGTCAGTGTGCTTGTTTTAACAAGAGAAATAGTCGACTTTCACTAACACAAAACAGTTAACTCACATACCAATATATCCATATGAAGAAGTGGTTGTTCTGCAAGTTTGTCGTCGTCTTAATCAACTCGCTCGCTCTGGCTCGAATATGTAAGGCTTGATGGACAAGTCTTCTGTTGTTGACATTTGATTAACGTGTGAATAAAAATGTTCTTTGAAGGTATCGTATATAATCGTATATCTCTAATCAAACTACAATAACGGCCGAACGTGGGGAGTTGAACTGACCGTGAACTAGGGCTGGGCGACAAAACGATAACGATAATTATCGCAATATAAATTTTCTTGATAAAACGATATCAAGAGGTAGATAAATGTTCGATAATGTTTATGCGCCAAAAGCGGAACGAAACTCATTTGAACCGCGCGCACCACACGGAGCATTTATCCGCTCGGCTCAAAGTCCAAACGGCAGTGAGCGCAGCGCGAGCTCGCTAGAGCAGACGCGATTGCTTTGATCGTTTTAGCTCAAGACATCCAGCGAGAAGCGCTTGAGTTCAGCGAAGAACACAGATGTCAAGTTCAGTTTAGGGCAGATAAAACACAAAACACTGCGTGCAACAATCCAGTCAGAATCTGAATTGATACTGAATCCATTTAGCCTACCATGGATTTACTGTAAGGTTAGCCATGTAATATTAACTGCACCATGAATGTGGGATATACATATTTAATTGTATAATATTATTAATGTAGAAAATTCATTAAATGTCTTATGGAATATAAGTACAGCATTTAATATTGTATTTAACTGTTAGGCCACTGTTTTCATACAAATACCACAGAAACCATAAAGTTACATTTTGCCATGATAGTGAGGTGCTAAGTTATAGGCTATTCCTGGTTTTATCTGTGGTTATCATCATCTAAATGCATGAGACTGGATGACCAATGGTTAATTTTAATACAACTCAGTCAGAATATTACATTTTACCAAATAAAAATGTGGTCGTTACATTAAAAACAAAAAACAAAAAAAATAACAGATGTTACTGTTTTTGTTAATGAACATAAATTTAACATTAGCTTAGTATTAGCTTGAGTTAGGATGCAGATTTACTGTCAACTCACATACAACTTTCACTTAGGAGCAAAAATCTGTCTTTAAACTTGAAAGAAATAAAGATTTGACATACAGGGGTTGGACAATGAAACTGAAACACTGGCCAATGTTGGAGGTTTCACATCTATATGCATGGTGGCCAATCTTCAGAGTGAAGCACGGGTGGATCAGTGATGGTTTGAGCTCCAATATCATGACAATCCTGATTGTATTTGATGGACACGATACTGCCAAGGACTACCAAACCCTTCTGGAGGATCATGAGCACCTGATGCTCAAACCGTGTATCAGCATGATCATGCACCAACACACACAGCAAGACTTGTGACAGAAGGGTTTGATGAAGATGAAAGTGACGTTGAACATCTCCCATGGTCTGACAGTCACCAGATCTGAATATTATTGAGGTGTTTTGGAGGAGCGAGTCCACCAGCATCATATAGTGACCTGGACACTGTTCTGGAAGAGGAACGGCTCATAATCCCTCTGGTCACTGTGAAGGACTTCTATCTGTCAATTGGTGCTGTATTTGGATGCAAAATGAGGTCCTCACCATTCTAACAAATTATTGTGTAGTAAAACCAGGTGTTTCAGTTTTTTTGTCCAACCCCTGTATATCGTGATAATTATCGATATCAACTGATATTAAAAAAAAATATCGTGATATTTTTTTTTTGGCCATATCGCCCAGCCCTACCGTGAACTCATCAACCTGGAGAGCGGGCGGGGTATGACGCATCTCCTTTTTATTTAAAGGGGACGCTTTGAAACGGGTCGCTCAAAGACGCACATCAGAAAAGGGGTAGAAAAGGGGCCTGTGGAGCTATAATAATGAGGAATTCAGACCCAAGCATTGCAGTTATGTTTTATATAGACCACAACGGTATGATTTATATGTAAAAATGAATGATTTAAAAGCATGATATGTACCCTTTAATAAAAAAATATAACAAAAAGTACCCCGGGGGTAAAAAAAAAAAAACGACTTGACGACAGAGAAACACACAGACACACATTCAAAAGGTAACAAATGACAACATGAAAGCACGCAGCTAGTGAAAAAAACATAAGCTGCGTGCAATTAGTACATGACACAAAAGCATGCAGCCGATGTAATGAACCGCGCGTGCTACAAAGAAAACAACAACACACGTGGACAGAAGATCGTATATGATCCGAGCGGACTCTAAACCAGACGCTCACACAAGACGACAAAGCGCGCGAGAACGAGTGTAAGCTAGGGTAACCAACAGTCCTGTTTACCCAGGACATGTCCTGTTTTGACGTCCTGTCCAGGCTGTCCTGGACGTTTTTTTACTACCTTATAAAGTAAAAAAAAAAAAAAAACTGCTGGGAAAGATCAGCTCTAAAGCAAAATATAGCAAACAATGAGGATGAGGTAGAAAAACAGGATAAAGATGTCAAGGACATGTTCAGGAAAAAAGGACCCAAGTGCAATCTGCGGGAATCAGTTCTTTTAATGAAAACAATGCAAGCTGCGTAGAGTAGTCAAACAGAAAGTCTCTTGTAGCAGGTAATCAGAAGAACAGAAAGTCTCTCGAAAGCTAATCAAACTGAGGAGTGATCCCGTAATGATACTCAGCATCCAGCAGCCAAAACACAGATCAGAGCTCAGTCGTGTTCAGATACAGAGAAGCTGGGTAGAGAAAGACTTCAGTAATTTTCAGCACAGGCAGTGCAAAGGTTGCAAAAATATGTCAACGGGATAGGACAAGACAAGACAAGATGCGAACGGGTAAGCTCTGTAACACACGTTGACATAGTCAATAATCTGGCAAAGGAAAGGGGGAAAAAGAGAACTAGAAGTAGAAACGCTAATTAGGAAGAAAGTAATAGCAGGTGAAAATGGAGATAGAGTAATGAGAGAACTGATGACCATCAGCTGGCGGAGAATGAATGAGTGTAGTAGTAAGTGGGTGTGTCTAAAGCCCCTTTCACACAGAGATTCCAGAAAATACACGGATAATGTGACCCGGCCGGCAGTTGTCCCGGGTTTGTTTGATTCGGTTCATTCACACTGCCAGTGTTTTGCTGGGATCTGTGAGTGCGTTCACACACAACCCGTAAAAAAATCCAGGGAAGACACATGACATCAGGATGAGACATATAACGGACGCGTCGAAAACATGTACACGCTCATACCGTTCCACAAAGCTGGTGAACGATCTCAGCTTCAGCGCGGATAGTGAGGAGCTCCTGGTCTCTGCTTCGCTCCAGTTTGCAGGTGTTTGTTCTTCCTTTATTTGTTGATGAAGAACACAAACTTTCTTCTAAGAACAACAGAGTCGCGCGATGGCATGAGCGTCATCACTATGACACACCCGTTACGGCATTGGTCCTGGCTTTTGTTCACACAGCGCGTGTTCCGGGACTGATCCCAGCAATGTTACTAGGTCCCCAACCCAGGATCAGTCCCAGTATCAATCCCGGGTCGAGTTTGCGTTCACACAGAAGGCGTTCTGGCAATTTCCCGGGATCAACGCGCTGTGTGAAAGGGGCTTAAGCGAGGTATGTGTGAATAAGGGGAGCACGTGTGAGAATGGTGGGTGTGAGAACGATGGAGAAGGTTCCCTTGTAGTTGTGGAACTGGGATCCTGAGTTGGGGGGGTGCCTTGATCACAACGTGCTTCCCATCCACCGCTCCACAGCACAGAGGAAAGTTCCACCGCTCCTGAAACCCCTCTGCAATGGACTTCCAGTCATCGGTGGTGGGCACAGCCATGCATTCCTCCACAAGGCAGTCCCAGCTGGCAGCCACTACTTGGGCGACGATCTGGCACACTGTGGACACACCAACCTGGTAGCTGGACGCTATCGTCCTGAATGAGTCCCCAGTGGCAAGAAACCTAGAAAACATTGTTAAACATTGTTATAAATATTATTACAAGTACACTTGTAGTTACATATTAAATTATACAAACAACAGTTATACTATTAAATGGTTTATGGTCTATTAAAATGGCAATAATCAAGCACTACACATAGACAATAATCAAGCAATACTGCCTACAGATAGGGATATTTAATTTCTAGGTTAAAGTCTAGGTTACAGCAGTTAACTCAGTATCACTAACGTTAGAAAGATTACTACAGAGAAACATGACAGTATCAAATCTGCCAACAGCATATTTTAATTTCTGGGTTCAGTATCACTAGAAAGATTACTGAGTTTATACAGAGAAAAATGACAGTATCACGTATTCCAAGAATATTTTTTTAATGTCTAGGTTATAGCAGTTAGAGAAACATGACAGTATCACGTCTGCCAAGAAAATATTTAACTTAAATATAACTTAATAACTTAATATTTAACTATGTCAGTTATCTGAGTAACGTTATCAACAAAATGAGCGCCAACAGTGGAATCCGTACCACAGTTTAAAAAACATTGTTAGTAAATGGAATATACTGTATTTTAAAAATCATATACATTTACTAACCGAAGACAGATGGACAGGCTGTCACAGTCTTCGTCTGCACCGTCCTGTCTTGTCATCAGCACTACACTTCCCAGGATCCTCTTGTCTCCACTTCTGAACTCACTCCCTCATCAGCCACCTGTTCCTCGTCTTGTTCATCAGTATCACCTGTCTTCACATCATTATTGTTTGATTCCTCAGTGTACTTAGTTCTCCCTCCTTCAGTTTGTGTTTGTCGGTCAATGTTGAATGTTGCGTTGTATATCCCGTCTTCCTGCCTGTATTTTGGAATTAAATGTCTCTTGATCGAGATTCTGTTCTCCGCCCGTTCTTCTGCCTGCACCCGCACCGTGACACAGGCGCTCCGCAGCCGGGATAGAGCGCCTGTAGTTGGTGTCCTGGAGGGTGATCCTCGCTCCGATGCGGGACAGCAGGTCATCGAACTGGGCGTGGGACAGGTGGAAGTACCGCTGAAAGTGGGCGTCATCCAGGCGCAGCTCCTGGAGCAAATGGTGAAACTCGCCGAACTGGGTTCGCTTCCGAAGGGTCTGGTGGACCCAAATAAGGCGATTATGATCCCTACGTTGCTGTTCTGCTCTCCAGAGCAAATACAGAGCGGTGACTCTCACGATAAATGACCGATCAACAACAGACATCTTGTAAAAAGATGGCCGCCAACGGGGTTCGAAACTTGTGCCTCTGACGCGTGTAAATTTCGCTTCAACTTAATGTTTTTACGCGCGTCAGTTTCACTCTTGACACGCGAATTAACACAAAGTGGTCAAGCGTCAACCTAGGTGCGTCAGGCGTGAATTTGACGTGCTATTCGTGCCTGGTGTGAACGCACTGTAACTAAATCATTCACGCGTAACGCGCCAGACGCGCAATTCGCACCATTCGCATTCGCGCTGCAGGAATTTTTTACGTGCGTAACGCGTCTTTGCATTGACTTAACATTGAAATCATTTGCGCCTGACGCGCTATTTGCGTCCGGTGTGAACACACCATGACACGCTATTCGCGTCCGGTGTGAACGCACCATATCGGCTTCTCTCTCGACTTTATCAGACTTTATGCCTCCACGTCCCCCTGATTGCCTGCAAGCTTCTTCTCCTGTCTATACGGTAACATAAAAGGTAATTGGAGCCTTTTGCAATTTGTCGTGTTTCTTTAGAAATAAATAATGGACAAATTGAGTCTTTGGACGCCTCAGATGTAAAGTTATTCGCTGTCAAAGTGACGCCAAAATGAATGGGAGTCAGTGGGATGCTCCCTTTCACCTGGAACAGCAGATGAACTTCTGCTACAACGGTGGCTCCCACGAGGCTTCAACTTCCGGCTGATGGATTACCCCCTTGGTGTTAGCAGCTGCGATTTCCTCACGCAGACACACTAAAATGACAGAAACTGTTTTCCCTGTAATGTTAAAATGGAGTCAGTCAAAGATGGAGAGACTCAAGAAGAAGTGACAACATGTAGAATACTACAGGATGTCTCTGAATGGTTAGTTGATGAATTTATGTTGCTGATGTTGAGTAACTATCTTCAATTAAGATATTCTATCATGTAGTCTATAAATTGCTTGTATAGGAACTGTTGTGAGATGCAAACAGAGTGACTTTCTAATGTATGTGAAACGATGGATGCTAAAGTTTAAGCTGACTGGCAAATGTACTCTTATACAACCATTCTTCCTCTTCTCAACGTGGACTGCGTGTTCCCGGGGGCGGGGTTTATGTACATTTTAGGGTTGGTGATGTCACTAACCTTAGAGGAATGTCATGTAGTCCCTTCCAGCCATTTGTTGTAATCCTTTTCTTTAAAAGCAAATATCTTCCTTTGTTTTGAACTTTGAGCATTGTAACTTTGATAATGTTTATGCTCAAACAGCAATATTACACACTAACTAAAGTTAGAAAAGTGAAATCATACTTTCCCACTACTTTAAGTAATAATCACGTTAGAATCACTTTAAAGTTTGCACTATTTTCTGTTTATTTTCATAAATAAAATAATTTTTTTGGTCAAATTAATATATATTAATATAAAAATGTTTTTTTTTTAAAAAACAAAACAAATAAAGAAATAATTTAAAAAAGTAAAGATTCTGAAAGCATTGAATGAGATCCCATAATAATTTAAAATAGTGTACTACTTGGAGTAACCAGGCGGGTAATTTCTTCTTCTGGTACGTTATAACACTTTTTTTGACATATGCATCAGACTTTTCCAATAAATGTCATATATCACTGAAAATGGGAGAAGCTCAGCTTTAATATGGTATATGACACACAGTCATGATAATTATGGTTAAAATGTGTTGCATAAGTTTTAAAAATAAGTTTCAATACTCAGGGCTCTGTCTTGCACCTGGCGCAAATGACTTTATCCACAAGTTTCCGAGGGGCGCTCCTGTAAAAAATAAAGTGTGTGAAACTTCTGGTGAGGCGGCGGAAGTAGCATTCCAATGGTATTTTGTGTGTTAGTTAGCGAAGAGGCTAGCTATTTTTCAGAGAATTATTTTACTATTTAAAGACGCAAATCTTTATGAGATGTCGTTACGGAGCTCAGGGACAACATGTGCTGTTCACGGTTGTATGTATAACCGGACTAAACTAATTCAGTGGCTTAACCCTCCTGTTACCCTCAAATCTGGTAACATTTTTTACCCACTGGGGTCAATTTGACCCCAATAATTTAAACCTCCAGAATATGATTTTTTTTTTTAAAGGTTTTGTGTCTCAGGTAATTTATGTCTTTATTGACTACTTAAATGACCTTTTAAGTTTACATCTTTTCTCACTGTCCCTAACATGGTAACCTACTTTTTTAGCAGTTCTTCACCCAGGGCGTAGGATGTGAAAAAATTATCACATGTAATGTTATGGCCATTTAGTCCCTCAGCCATGTCTAGTACCACCCTCATGCCCTGATTTTTTTCAGGTGCTTCTCCAGGGGATTTACCCATGTACACCTGCATATTCCAGGCGTAGCTGGACTGGGCATCACATGCGGCCCATATTTTTATGCCATATTTGGCTCGTTTGCTTGGTATGTACTGTCTGAAAGGACAGCGCCCACGAAAAGGAACGAGACATTCATCCACAGTGATGTGGGGGCCTGGATTGTAAAGAAAGGGTAATCGCTGGACCCACTTGTCCCATACATCCCGTATTGCGGCGAGTTTATCACGCTCTCGTCTGCCCTGTCTTGTTTCTTTGTCATCAAAGCGTATGACACAGGAAAAAACATGGAATGTCTTTAGAGACATGGTGGCTGGAAATATTGCCCTTCCAGTGTCCGCATTCCAAAGGCTTGCTGTTGCTTCTCCTTTTGACTTGTAGACTCCTGCCAAAATGAGCAACCCAATGTAGGCTTGCAAGTCAGTCACATCAAAGTCGTTCCAATCGTCCCCATACACACGCTATACCCTCTAAATTTGTCATTTCAAGTACATCCTTTTCAATTGATGGTGTGATAAAAAGATCAAATGCTGATTTTATATCTTGGACATGGCTGACAGCATATTTAGTGGCCCCTGGAACCATTTTGATGACATTAGCAGCACTAAGTCTACCCTGTCGTTCAGGTGGTGAGTGGGACCATGATAATTTTCCATTTTTGGAAGGTAATGGGTTCGGGGGTGGTTGAGAGACAACAGGAGGGTCAACATTAGGAGTCTCATTCTCATCTGAGGAGGATGCCTCATAATCAGGGTCCTCCTCAATATGATCATCGGTCTCAGACACATTCTCCTCTATGTCACTTTCACTGTCAAAAAAACTGTGACAAAATCTCATTGACAGAAAATCTTTGCTTAGACGTCATTTTCAAATGAGAGAGATGGAGAACATAGACAGCACATAGAGCACAAATAGAAATAGTTTAGAAGGCTTCTGTTCATGCTTTTATAATGTTTGCTCCTTCCCTTTGTTTGGTAAACCAAGAGAATTATGTTTTCCCCTCCCCGTGGCACAGGAAATATCAAAGTTCTCGCAAAAATGATGTTTTCCCCTCCCCATGTCATGTGAACTACTAGTGGTTCTCGCAATACTACAGATATTGTTATGTTAGGTTAGAGCCCTAAAAGAGAGGATGGTTTTTTGAATGTAATATTGAATATGTAACATTAAAATGAACATTATAAACTAATAACATGTTTTAGTGACCTCAATAAATCAACCAAAACAAATGTTGGTGAAATTTTAATATTTGATATGTTTTATACAGCTAAAAGAGCATGGGGTCAAATTGACCCCAAGGAACACCGATGTTACAAAATGTGTACAGGAGTTTGAAAAAACATTAGCAGGTTAATTTTATGTTTACAGAGTTGTCCCCATTAAATTAGGAAAAGTCATTAAATCTGAAGCAAAAAAATAAATAAAATAAAATTATGTTTTTACAGACGTTAAACATTGAATGGGGTCAAATTGACCCCAAGGATAATAGGAGGTTTAAACGTGATTGTTTTGAACATAAGCTGAAAACGAAATCAGAGTGATCCTGCCAGAGCACGTCTCTGATCCTGCCAACGACTGTAGTTTTCATCACCTCCCAAAAGACGACGAATCTTCCTTTGTACATTTGTTTAAATTCTTAATATTCTATAAACTCTATCAGCATGTGATTGGCTGTTCGCTACTGATGTTACACCTAAATTCAGGATCAAAGCCTGTGTTGACAGAATACCAAATGTGCCAGTTAATGTATTCAAGTAGCACATTCATTTATAATTTTGAATAAACTCCAAAGCACAATGACTAAGTGCGTATTTTTTATTTTAATTGTTTTTCAGCTCGCACAACTATCTGTCACCATGCCTTGATGAGTATTGATTATTAATAATGTTATTATAATACTCCCAATCAACTACTGCGGAGGGTAAAGGTACTGTTATTTCACCCTTTTGAATTTCGTTGAGGTTGTGTTCCCACATCGTTAGCTAGTTTGGATCGCTATAACTTGAATGACTGTCAACTGTTGAATGAACGAGTGTCAAGCATGTCAAGTCGCGCTTTGTTTACTTCAAATTTTTGACGCAAGGCCTCATGGGGCTTAGGAAACTTGTGGATACACTGACGCATTTATCATTCCTATTTTGCACACGTGCAAAGCGGGATTTTTTCCTCCACAGACGCACGTCAGTAAACTAGGAAATGAACTTGTGCTCCCTGGGTGGGTTGGCGCAAAAAGGAGGCGTGTGTCGGCACAAACAATCCCTAGCGCTATTTTGCAGTTCCAGAAAACAATTGTGCATATGACCAGACAAAACCTGGTCTAAAGTCAGTGGCGCGTTGCGCGTACATTCAGATACTATTTTAAGCACACCTGCTTGGCCATAATACAGAGAGTGAACAACGCACATACACTGTAGATGATTCTCTCATCTACACAGATGCATTTTACTTTTTGCAAATGATACATTATTATAAGAAAAAATATATAAACATGAGGGAAATCATTGTTGTGTCCATGATGATGGGAAAAATAGGCATAAAACTTACACATTTACCCAATTTATTGTATGCATGTTTAACCGAAGCTAATTTGGGTGGGTTTGTCCCATCCCCAATTCTTTTACGGCCCTGATGAGAACATCGATCTCCTCGGCTGGGAACCGACTGTGAAGTGCGTCTGGTAAATGCACCGTTAAAGGGTTAGTTCACCCAAAAATGAAAATTAAGTCATTAATTACTCACCCCCATGCTGTACCAACCCCGTAAGACCTTCGTTCGTCTTCGGAACACAAATGAAGATATTTTTGATTAAATTTGAGAGCTGTATAACTACCACATTGGCTCCTAAAGGACTGCCTCTTGACGGCCCAGAAAGTCAATGAAGAAAATGTTTAAATATCCCAAGTGACTACCGTGGCTCAACTATATGTTTATCAAGCGACGCGAATACTTTTTGTGCGAAAAAACAAACAAAAATAACGAGTTTATTTGACTATTTCTTTTCTTCCTTGTAGGCCAGAACGAGACTTCCTTAGATTTCCACGACGCATGCGCGAGAATTGCGATCTGAAGTGGTGTAAACTGGTGTGAGCAGATCGCAAATCTCGGGCATGCGTCGTGGAAATCTAAGGAAGTCTCGAAGCTCTCAAATTTAATCAAAAATATCTTCATTTGTCTTCCGAAGACGAACGAAGGTCTTACGGGGTTGGTACAGCATGGGGGTGAGTAATTAATGACTTAATTTTCATTTTTGGGTGAACTAACCCTTTAACATAGAATTGTGCCATGGAACAAGCGCACCTCGTTCATCACGCTCTTAAAAGGAATGTGATACGACGCTCTTATTGGTTTATTTCCGTTACGCCCAAACCACACCTATGAACAGATTTAGATTTGCGCCAGGCACAAGAGGCATTTATCCCGCTGGGAAAATAGCAACAGCGCTGGGATCCACCCACAAAGTTACTTGCGCTTTGACACTTGCCTTTCAGATCGTTAAAATAGGGCCCTCAGTCTTAATACTCAATATATCAAGGTTGTATTTTAACATAATGTTATTTACATTATGTTGGATGATATTGGTTGATAAATGATGATAGAAATGTCACATATGTTTCGAGTGTGTATGAGGTTGATCGACAGGCCAGTTTACAGTGACATTAAGAATGGATGTAACTATGAAAAAGAGCACAGTTTTATGACATGGTTGTATGCCCCAAAGCTTGCCTTCTTTTGAGACTTACTCCAAAGTATCTACTTTTTCTTCTTAAAAAGTCAGTGTTCCGTCAACATTGGAGGAAGGATGCAGACAACAGTTAACACTAGCAAAATCCATAAGCTGACTTCCTTATTCCTGCCAGATATTTAATGCAATGACTTCCACCTATTTTCAATTGTAATATAAGTGTTCTATTACATTATTGGGTCACTTTTGTCTAAAATTTTAAACTCAACCTTGCAACTGCGCTATAAACTTAAAGGGGGGGGTTGATTGCGATTTCACTTTTTTCATTTTAAATAGTGTGTAATGTTTCTGTTGGTGCATGAACAGTATCTGCAAAGTTGCAGCGCTGAAAGTTCAATTTAAGCAGAGATATCGTCTTTAAAATATCAGGAAGTTTAATGCCTACAAAAACGACGCTATTGGGACAACAGCTGGGTTTTAGACGTCACTAACCCACACATTTACATCAACCCTCCCCCCGGAATATGCCAAAAAGGTCATGGCCATATTTCTGCCGCTCGTTGAGTGTATTATGTTCACCCAGCTGTCAGGTCTTCTTTATTCAGGCTTCCCACAGATGCTGTAGTTTGTCAAAAATAAATACAATTTATGTTTCATTATGTTCCTGAAAATGACGATCATAATTCAGCTCTCTGTGCAGCGCATTTACGGAAGACAGCTTCCAGAATCTCAACGAATAGGCTCTATGCACAACTTACTTCCGTATTCTGTGAAACAGGTCGCATCGCTTCCGGTCCAGATCTTTTGAATGTGCTTCATGAAATTTTTTGCGGTTTTACTCAAGATAACTTAAAAGGAGCAAGCAAAGATTAGCATAACCAATGTCCCTCACATGTGCAGATTGATATTTAAACATTTTATATTTTTTCTTCTTCACAGTAACGTTTAGATATTTAAAATGGAATAAAACGGCAATAGCAAAGTGAACTAGGTAGGTTAGCTGATTACCTTAAAAATCCATAGATATCGTAGTCAGGTCTCACGGCCGTTAACACTTTCTCTGACAAACGGATGCGATGAGACCTGTTTTCCGCTTTGGTCACGTGACGCTCGACATAAAGCCTATTCAACACCGGATTCAACAAGAAACTGTTACTAAAACATGAAGCAGTTCCAACTTTAAAACCAGACGCAGCAGTTGTTGGGCCACAACCTGTAAGTAGGCTAAGACTTAATCATTTTAAATGTATTTGCATGTATAATTTTCAGATGTAGCCTTGTGTTTTAGTTTTATCAAATGCCAGCTCTGGCTTTATCCACTTAGTTATGCTATTCTGTGTCTACGACAAACGCGTACAAACATTTTGGACCTGAATTTGTATATGTACTCATTTTATGAATGTATTTTTCATGTATTTTTCAAATGTATATATACTTTATGACATTATTTTTCGATTTGATCAAAAACGTAAACCAAAGCACGCTGTTTGTGTATGTACTGTAATAGCCATTCAGTTCAATGCTATTGTGTAAAACAAATGTGCATAAAGCTAAAAAAATATATAGGCAAATTACCGTTTAGAAACGTTTTGTAAGAGCCATGTGTGGTGAGGTTCTGCTCGACTTTAAAAAAAAGAAAAACCACGAATACATGCTATATTGCACCCCATAAACACAACTATGCAAAGAAAAAAAGCAGTAAACCACCGCCTTAAAATACCTTACAATGATCGATCGTAGATTATGATACATCACACAATTACAATGAATTGACAATTCCTGAACCAAAGAAACAGATGCTGGAAACAAAATAAAATTAAATAAAAAAAGAATCATGTTCATTCTGTTATCTTTTTATTGCAAATTGTTTAATCAAAAATTACTCAAACACACTTTTTAATGACTGAAACACACTTAGAGTGCTTTATTAGAAATGTGGTTCCAAATCAGAATAACATAAGAATGTTGATTTTATAATGCTTAAATTAACAAATTCAAATAAATGCAAATGAATTTAAAAAAGTTACTTTGACAAAAGTGAAATTCAAACAGGATTTGAGTGTGACCATCAGCTCCAACACGATATCATGAAAGTGCGTATCTGTACCACAAATTTAATTTCCCGTATTATTTATATGCCAAAAAATGTTTTTGCGTGCATATGCTACGCACTGTAAATCACTTGGGTAGGTTTAGGGGGATGGGGGTGGGGAGTGCGTGCAAATTACATGCCAAATATTGCGTATCATATGCACGCGAAAACTGCGTATCTTATACACGCAAAAATTATTTTTGGCGTGCAAATGACACAAGAAATTAAATTCGTGGTATAGATACGCACTTTCATGAGATCGGGCTCTCAGATCTTACTGTGATTAGAATTGCCTGTAACTAACTTGTTAATATGTTTTAAAAAATGTTTAAGAAAGTAAGTAAACTTTATAAAGTAAACTTTATAAGCTTGAAGCTGCCTCAAACTAATCAAAATTTATACATTTTTTAACAAAATGAACCACATTTTAAACATTTAAATGTTGTTAGTTGAAGAAACGTTTGGCAGAGAATGTTAGAATTATAGTAAAAAAAATTACTTTAAGTGTATGTAATACAAGTATAATGCATCGTATTGCCGCTTCAGCTGTGATATACAGCTGTTGTGGGGACAGTATGTCCTATAAAACTCAATTTACTGTACATACAATAAATACACAAAATTGTCAAACACTCTGGTTTTCTTTAGCCACTTCAGGGTACATACAGCATGCTCAAGCTAATGAATAATTAATTGCTTATAGTTTTATTTGGGAAGATAATGTGGGCTACATTCAGACCCATGTTGGCAATGAAAATACTGGATTTTTCTTTAGATGTTACAGTGATGTATCTTCAAACTTCCGGCAAATGTTTTAGACATGTATGTAGAAGAGACATGGGTGAAGTGAGTGTTAAAGTTACAGTCAAATCAATTCCATTATGTGGAATTTTGATCTATGAATATCTGACTCATAAACTAATAAAAAGTCACTTTAAAGGAAATAGATAAATTGTGTCAGTATATGAATAAAATACTTGTCTACTTAAAATGCAGTCTGTTACAATAAAGAAAGCCCTTATGTCCAACAAACAACGAGATAAATACAAAAAAAGTTTTACTTTGTTATAAAGCTCTTTCATTCACTTTCACCCAAAATAGCACCTTTAACACATTTCATAAGGGTATATTGTTATATTTACTTATTAAAGCATAGAACATTCCATTAATGTTGCAATTTGTGGAATGAAAATGAGACTGTGAGGCCCCTGTCTGAACAGACACAGATGCTTAAACCACTTAGTAGTATTGGATGTAGTTAACATCTAATTTTTAAGAACAGTATATTCTAAAGTTGTTTATGCACATTATATATTTTGAACAGACTGTATTTCTGCCGTCTCGGTTATGTATGTAACCCTCGTTCCCTGAGTAGGAAACGGAGACGTTACATCGCATGACGGAGAATGGGGGTTTCGCCTAGAAAGTCAATCCTCTTTGAGTATTAAAAAATGAGCCAATGGCAAAGAAATGCCATGGGTCTGCGGCATTTGCATGGCGTATTCCCGCCTCACCTCGTGAGTATAAAAGGAGGAAGCGGACACAACCACAGTATGTCTTCGCTGAGGAGCCGAGACTGAACAGAGGATTGGCCAAGGAGGTGCTGTTGCGAGGAGTATCAGTTCGGAGAACCAGGTCTTGGTGGGCCAATATGGAGTGACCAAAATGACCTGCTCCTTGTCCTCCTTGATCTTGCTCCTTGAGTCCATGCGAGAAGGCTCACTGGGGGAAACGCATACTTGCGTAGGCCCCGCGGCCAGCTGTGCGCCAAGGCGTCTGTGCCGAGCATACCCTCGGTCAGAGAGTAATACAGGGCATAATGGGATGAGTCGTGGGAGGCGAACAGATCTATCTGTGCATCCCCGAACTGATCCCATATCAGCTGGACCGACTGGGGATGGAGTCGCCATTCACAAGAGATTGGACGGATCCGTGACAGCTCGTCGGCTGCCAGGTTCTGCTCTCCTGGAATGTAAATAGCACGAAGGACCTCAGGTGCTTCTGACTCCATAAGAGGAGGTGGCGTGCGAGATGCAACACCCAGCGCGACCGTAGACCACCCTGCGGTATTTTCTGAACGAACTAGTACGTGTTGACCCCAAAACCACGCATGGAAGTGGTGCAGGGCAAGGCGTACTGCCAGCAACTCGAGGCAATCGACATGCATAAGGAGCTGGGGTCCTGTCCAGGAACCCACGGCTGCATGTCCATTGCACATGGCACCCCAACCCGTGGCAGAGGCATCTGTGGAGACAACAACATGCCTGGAAACACGCTGTAGGGGAACTTCGGCCCTGTAAGAAGCTGAGGTTCGTCCATGGGATGAAGGTCTGACGGCAGGTCGGAGTTACTGGAACTCTGAGCGTGCCGCGATGCCATGGCCACCGCGGGACTCGATCGCGAAGCCACAGCTGAAGCGGTCTCATATTAAGCAATCTGCTGCGGATGCCATATGGCCCAGGTGCCTCTGAAAAAGTTTCAGTGGAACTGCACTCTTGCCCTCTGTCGAAGACAAGTCAGCAGTGAGTGTGCGCGCTCACTCGTAAGCTACGTGGACATGGCGACCGAGTCTGTCTCCATACCGAAAAAAGAGATCTTCTGCACGAGGCAAAGTTTGCTCTTCTCCCAGTTGACCCGAAGGCCCAGACGGGCTAGGTGCCAGAGAACAAGATCTCTGTGTTCACAGACCTGATCTCGAGAGTGTGCTAAGATCAGCCAATCATCGAGATAGTTCAGGACGCGAACCCCGTGTTCGCAAAGGGGAACAAGGGCTGCCTCGACGACCTTCGACCTCCTAAATACACGAGGAGACAGAGCCAACCCGAATGGGAGAACCGCGTACTGATATGCCTGTCCCTCGAAAGGGAGGGCATGCACGAGGGACCGTTTCTCCTCAAACTGAGAAACAGTCTGTGTCGAGGTAAAATGGAGACATGAAAGTACGCGTGGAAACATCCGAGCCACAGGCGTCCCCCCGGAGGGGCAGCGGGGCGGAGAGACCGGCACAGGTGAGGGTGGCATAGCAACCCTGCGCGAGTGCACGATCAGGTTCCACGCCCCGACAAAGGAGACCAGGGAAGGTCCAGGGTTCCACGGGGGTCTGGCGATAGAGGGGAGGGAGAGTGGCGTGGTCCGGAGACAATACACACTGCCATCCGCACCCTCAGAGACCGGGGAGGACGAGAGTGGCGAGGCACGGGGGCGTTGCACACAGCCATCCTGCTCTGTGTGCTCAGAGATGGAATGCAGCTCTTTGAAGAAAAAATTCTCCCCCAGCCCACCACCAGGGGAAGGAGTGGGGCTGCGACCACTCCCTGAAATAACTGCAAGCCATATCTCAGCTGCCCGTAACCGGAGTGCCGCAGCAGGGCTGCAGGGCTGGTACGGGCAGGGGCGCCTCCCTGTGACCACCTCCATGGCACGGCCCGGTGCTGCTGGGGCCGGAAGGGAGGGGGCGGAAGTCGCAGGAGGGCGCATTCGGCGGCAAGCGGACTGAGGTGTCTGAGCCGGCGGCTAGTTGGCAGCAGAAAGCCGCAGGGTCAGACAAAAGCCACAGTCCACTTCTGGGCGGCCGAGAACTGTTGGGCAGAGTTCTCGACCGCGCCGCCGAAGAGGCCAGCCTGGGATATGGGGAAGTTGAGTAAACTGGTTGCCTCAGCCTTGCGCACATCAACCAGGTTAACCCAGAAATGTCTGACCACGCCTGTGGACATCACCTGACTTAGGGAGCATGCGGTCACCTTCGTCGCTCGTAGAGCAAAGTCGGTGATGGCAGGCAGCTCAAGGATGAGCCCTGAATCAGCCCTACCCTCGTGCATGTCACTGCACACCCAAACGATGGCAATAACACACAGTGAGGTGGCAGCCTGCCCCGCAGCTCTATAGGTCCCCGTCACCGGAGTAGACAAGAATCTACGGCATTGGAGGGGTGCTTAGTGTTGCCACGCCAGGTGGAGGTGCTGTGGGGACACATAAGTGTTGCCACGGAACACTCCACAGGGGGAACCCCAGTGTACCCTAGACTGCGGCCTCTACGAGGGCAGAGAAGGCGGAAGAGGCCGCTGAGCAGTCTTCATGCACATCCGGGTAGAAAGGATTTGGGTTTGCCACCCCCAAAAACCAATCATCAGCCTGGACTGAGGAATTTTTGTCGGTTTAGTTCCAGACCTGACGTCTTTGATCACCCTGGCCACCAGTCGAAGTATTATCTCACGTGGAGAAAATAGTTCGGGTTGTGGATAAGGAGACTTACCGTCTTGACCGTTATACATTGCGATAGTCACGTTCTCACTTAGAGAACGTGACACACCCACGAGCGCTGTCTGAGCGTGATCAAAGCCCAAACACGTCAAACAGCGCTCGCGCCCATCAGCTGAATCTATCAGAATACCGCACTCAGAAATATACGGGCAGATCGTCTTTAAAAAGACGTGCCGCGCGCACACTCTTTTAGTGAGAGGAGAAAACCTGCGGATGTTGAAGCGACCAGGGAGAGACACACACACTGGCAGACCACTGCTCTGATCGCAGGCAATGTGAAACTCGCTGGATACCGCCGTCACACCAACACCAGAGAGTTCGCTCGTCTTGAAGAGGTGAGTCACAGTAGTAAACTCAGATTGTGTGGCTTGTGGAGTAAAGAAGTTCTCTTGGCTCCGAAGCAAAAACATACTGCGGTTGCGTCCGCTTCCTCACGAGGTTATACTCACGAGGTGAGGTGGGGATACGCTATGCAAATTCCGCAGACCCATGCCATTTCTTTGCCATTGGCTCGTTTTTTAATACTCGAAGAGGATTGGCTTTCTAGGCGAAACCCCCATTCTCCGTCATCCGACGTAACTTGGAGTGACTACGAAAGGGAACTCTTCATTTCCTCATTTTTGTTTGCCTCAAGTTAAATAAAGGCTCTGCCCTGAGAAAGGTCCTCACAAATGTGTCTACATGGGAAGTGTCCAATGCGGATCATCACCCTCAGTTGGCCTAGTTTAGATTTTTGACATGTTACAAAGCTAATGCAGGCGAAATATTTTCCTGTCTGAATTGTATTAGGATTTGTTTTAAAACTATCACTTGTGAATTGATTGATATGATTTTCTGTTTTATATTTTCCCATATTTTTAAGTTAGTATACTACATTTTATGTTATGTTATTTTATTACACGGCACAGCGCCATTCAGCGGTATTTTATGTAAGGGATGCTGAAGAGCAAGGCGGTTGTTTGGCGTCGGGGTCCTGATTAGCCTGTTGGGGTTGTATTCACTATAACAACCGCCTCACTCTACATCATCCCGCTTATTACATGGCTGCTTACCAAAGAAATCAATAATTTGACACAAAATAATGATTTAAAAAGGAGTTTATTGGTTTAAAGGAGTTTATCCTCCAGAGTGAACAGAACTGTGTCCATGGCGATGCTTTATTTTTCATGGCAATGGTGTGTTTAACTTAGGAGCAGTCTCTTATCAAGAAATAAAAGACCGCATTCTACATTACAATTAAATAAAGCCATGTAATAATTCCAGATAACAAACCGCTCAAAACAGATAATGCAGGCTTATCCTGTGTAACATGTGACTGTACACCATATCTCTTAACCCTTTCACACGTAAGTTTAAAATATTCTAACTGACCCCCCAGCGTGAGTTCTTTAAGGTGACCGTTATTTAGAACTTGCCACTTTAATGTTTCCATGGTGACGCGTCATCGCTTGTCACGTGACACAGCACAACCGCAACACAGCGCTGAATGAATGATGATCTGCTTTTATGTATTTTTTCCTTTTTTATTAAAAATATTCACAAATGTATTAGCTATAGCATAAACCACTGATATTCTGATTGTCAAATATGTGCAAGTGGATGGGTTTTGTTGTTTAACCATCTTTATAACGATTGCGATAGTTGAGCTGTATGCACAATGGGCGGCGCCATTTTAGTTTCGGATCTGTTGGATTTACAACGTCAATTCCTCCACTTCTCACGAAATACATGAAAGTAGGTGGCCGCTGAACTGGGAGAAGAATAGGGTCAAATGTTAAGCTACTTACACAATGTGTATCTGATATGAATAAAAAGTGTGGTCTTGCTGTGCGTTCACACTGGATGCAAATAGCGCGTCAAATTCGCGTCTACCACGTCTAGTTTGACGCTGGACCACTTTTTTGAGCATCAAGATTTGCGCATCAAGAGTGAAACTGATGCTCGTAAAAACAAATGTTTGAAGTGAAATTTACGCGCATCAAGTGCGTCAAAATCGAAACCCGTTGGCAGCCATCTTTTTTATGTTGATCGAGCATTCATCGAGAGAGTCACCACTCTGTATTTGCTCTGGAGAGCAGAACAGCGGCGTGGGGATCATTGTCGCAGTATTTGTGTCCACCGGACCCTTCGGAGGTGAACCGTTTGGCGAGTTTTGCTCGCTCCAGGAGCTGCACCTGGATAACGGCCGCTGTCAGCGGTACTTCCACCTGTCCCACGGCCAGTTTGATGACCTGTTGTCCCGCATCAGAGCGAGGATCACCCTCACCTCCATCCATCTAATTTGTCATTTCATTTTGTTTTGACGATAAATAGAGCGAGGATTCGAAAGTTATTAACCTGTCCTGTGATTTTTTTTTCTCTCTCACGTCCATGCACATGAACGTTGGTTGTCTTTACATCATAATAATATTTCAAATAATCTAGATATGGAATAAATAACATTCAATACAAAATGAACATGTCTCATATATTGAAATTAAGTTTTAAGTGATAAAATATTTGCTTTGTTGTGCATTAGAACCACACCAGGCATTTAGTCATATTTTAAAATAATTTATTGAAGCATCCAGATACTTCACCTAGTGAGCAAGCAGCAGGCACCTGATTGGTTAACGTGGCACGAATTGATGCCAAAGTTCAGATTTTTCAACTCGGGTGGCAGGTGCGAATTTGCATCAAACTCGTGAATGCACAAATAGCACTGACTAAATCATTTGCGCGTAACGCGTTTAACGCGACAGATGCTCAATTCGCGCCATTCGCACAAACTTGACACGTGAATAAGGCGTATTCGCATCTACCGCGCCGCACTCTACGCCTCTTTCACCGCAGGAATTTTGAGAAGAAATTTGTCTTTGCATTGACTTAACATTGAAATCATTCGCACCTATGCGCTATTTGCGTCCGGTGTAAACGCACCATTATTATAATTGAAAGGATTATCATTGCCACTTCCAGAGGCATCAGTGTGTATTATACAAACTCAAAATCATTTGTTTTGCTAATACATATGTGCATTTAAATGTCTGAAACCTAAAATAAACATTATGTGGTTGAAAGCACTCAATAGTTATGATATATGACAGCACTGAGTGTGTCCGTCGCCAGCCAACGCGTGAGAGCAAGTTTGAATTTAGCAGTTGATGACGTGAAGCGCTGACCTGACCGTTCTAATCCCACCGGTGTGATCGTACACGTGAAAGGGTTAAATGTCCGTCTAGTTTGAACTTGCTGCACTAGCAACTGCTCTCTCTGTGGAAGCTTTGTGTTTAAAGACTAAAATATAAAGAATAAAATATTTCAAGAAATATTCCGTGTCTTATTATTTACTTATGTGGCAAGTAGCCGATAAGCAGGCTAATGTCCATCCAGCCGGTTGTTCTCATTATAGCTATCTGACTATTACATGAACTAAATTCATTTAAATTATTTTTAGCCATAGCAATACACTTACCCTTGTAAAAATAAAAAATATAATAATAAAAAATAATAACAATAATAAAGTAAATTTTTATATCATTGAATTTCCATAAAATTTTAAACAATCTGGATAATATCTGAGAGATGACATACGGATTTGACAATTCCAGTGTAGACAACCTCAAGACAACAATGTGACAGTTATACCCAATTGTGGCAATGCATTCCAAATAATTCATTCAGGTTCTGAGCCTTGAAAATTACTTTGTTGATTCAAATTGTGTTTTGTTTGCTGAACCTGATCAGATTTAAGGGACAAGTTTACAGTTTCTATCAAGTTTAGGCTTACAACCAGGGTTACCTGGGTTCTGCATCAGTATTATTCTCCTATCATTTTTCTATTTTTTTTAGGGATAACTTATGGGTTGGGTTAGGTTTAGGGGTAGGGATATGATTATGATTATTTTCAGAAATAATTTTCAACAAAGTATGTTGACCCAGGAACACATCTAACTCTGCAAAATCAGGATGTGTGTTCTGCATGCTGTAATTTGTTGTGTCAATTTGTTTCTGATTGAAAGAGATAGTTCTATGAAGATAAAAGAGTAGCAATACTTGAGAGCACGTAGATGTGAATTTGAGAACTTGTACAATAAAAATCCATACTTGTATGTGAACATTTACAGTCACAGCTCCAAAGTGAAAACTTGTAAAATAAAAATCTGAAGTTGAATGTTGAAATTTGCAGATAATAGTCACAAACCTGTATTCTAAATCTGCAGATAAGCAGTCACAAATGTGTAAAATGCCATTCACAGAAATACAATGACAGTCACAAACATCTAAAATATATTTGCATGTATTCTTACATTCACATTCGCAATACAACCTCAATTAGGCACTTGCAACTTATTGAATCTGTCACTGCAAATTCAAATATCGCGCCTTGACTTTTGCTAATCTTTTCGCGATATATGAGATATATATGAGATGCAAAACTAACTTGTGCACTTGTAACTCAGGGTGTACTCACACTAGGCACGGTTGACATGAACCGGGCCCGAGTACGATTGTCCCCCCTCCCCACTCCCCCTCTGGCCTGCACTCACATAGGGTTTTAGCATTCGTGCCGGAGCACGCTTACGTCATCATTATGGTTTCGGGATAAACAAGAAGAGCGGCGCTCTCTGAACACTATGGAGTCCATCGCTCTGTTTTATTTGTGGATAATTTTGTGTCGTTTGGTCCACGGTGGTCCACGGTGGTCCACAGCCCTCTCACAGCCTGTTGTTAAACAGATGTGTCGCCTTAGTGGCGCAAAAATTTTCACGTAATCGTGCTGCTCGTATGAGGAGGTTTGCAAGGTACCAGCTGAAGTGCACCAAGTACTTTTGCAGCTTTGATTACAGACTACAGTTCCTAAAACCATAACTTCACGCGTCCTGTTCCGTGCTCCAGCACGGTTAGCGCTCACACTGCATGCGAACCACGCCCGAGTCCAACTGAACCGTGCTCTGGCCTACCTCTTCCAAGCGGCCAGGGCCCAGGCACGGTTCAGAGCACACACACTAGTCAAACGAACCGCGCTTTGGTGGTCAAACACGCTCGGGCACGGTTCAAACTGACTAGTGTGAGTACACCCTCAGTCGCGGTGAGAGCGGAAGGGGGGCGGGAGCAGGGGTGTTCAAAGGAGCCGTTTTATTGGTTTGCGGCACCTAGCCAATGAAATGGGACTTCTATTGTACATGAAGATGTCACAAAACCTGCCTCCTCCGGATTTTCTGAAACGATAACATGGCTTAATTAAAAGTAATTAATGATATTATCAAACTTAGTTAACACCATACTATTAATGAATATTACAGAAAAAACAAAAAGAACAAAAAAACAAAAAACAAAAACAGATGAACACAGAATATGAATGCAACATGTTAAATTAAGACAGTGGTATTAAAAGACCAAACTCAGGAAACACGATAAATAAAGCATAAAGAAAAGCAATTGAGCAGAATATGAATGCAACTCGTTTAATTGTATGTCAAGCATTTTCCTCTCATAGAAACCCAAGAAGAAGCTCAATGAGGCTTAATGGACCAACAGTTTGTGAATCTTTGTGAATGGCATTTTACACATTTGTGACTGCTTGTCTGCAGCTTCAGATTCAGAATACAGGTTTGTGACTATTGTCTTTGAGTGCAAATCTCAGTGTTCAAGTTCAGATTTTTATTTTACAGGTTTTCACATCGGAGCTGTGAGTGTTCACGTACGGAGCTGTGAGTGTTCACAATGTTTGCATTCACATACGAATATTTATTGTACAAGTTCTCGAGTATTGCTACTCTTTTACCTTCATATAGTTCACTCCAGAAAGAAAATCCTCTCATCATTTACACACCTTCATATTGTTCCAAACTTAACAACACAAATGAAGATATTAATAATCTCTCAAATTTTTCTTAATTTTTTTTTTACCTGTTGACCATATTTGCTGTGCTATTTGTATGTATTTTTATTTAAATTAAATCTGTTTACCAAATAAATTAACAGTGTCTCTTCAGAAGACTTGCATTAAACCGCTTGATTCATATGGATTACTTTTAGAATGTCTTTATGTACTTTTTTTAAGCTTGACTATGTTGGTTGCGTGGACAAAAGAATGAGAGTGCATTAAAAATATCTTAATTAGTGCTCAGAAAATCAACAACATGACAGTGTGTAAATGTTTAATTACCATATCAGGTTTTATGATTAAACCTGACAAAGCTGAAATGGGAAAATGGTGTACACTTTCTTATTTTCTGATTAAATTAAATCTTTAATCATATATTAATGTTAAACTACATTAAACAAAAAAAAAATTAATTACGTAATGATATATAGTACAACTGCAAAGAGAAACACAAATTGTGTTATGAAAACAGACAGGTGTTTCTTTGAAAGAAAAAAAATATCCAGTGAATATGACTAAGTCCATTGAAATTAGAAGTCTAATCTTTACAGAAGTTATAAATCTATCAATGCAGCTGGTCCATGAATCCATTGGAAGTTCTACACCTGGAACTCAAAAATGTCAGCTTGTTTCTTGGCCAGTTTGGCCACCTCATCACGGATGGCTTTGACCAAGGTTGAAGTGGAAAGGCTGCTGAGAGGGACATTGCTGATCGCATCTCCAGGCTCTGCTAGACTCTGCTGGGACGCTGCAATGGAGGAAGAGGGTGGATGGTCTGGACCACCCTGAATGGCCTGGCGGTGGTGCCACAGGAGAGGGCTGCCCTGAGGATAGTGAGGGTGAGGAAAGGCCTCTGCGTAGCCTGGTAAGGGCATCTGAAATAGAAAACAGGTAACATTCAACGATGCCTGTGCTAAAACCAGTCAGTAAAGGTATATTGTTATTTTTTATTGAGTCTTGATCTATGCTGCAGTTGACTAAACTCTACACTTAGACTTCCAATTGACCACCAGACTTCCAATCGACCTCCAGATGGGTTACTTTAGCTGTTGCCGGTTCCTTCGAGACCTTGGTCCCATATCGCTCTAGATTTTATTACCGCCCTCCCACCCTCCCAGGGTAACCCAGTAATTTTAACTGTAGTGGACCGGTTCTTGAAGGCGGCCCATTTTATTCCCTTACTCAAATTACCTTCAGCTAAGGAGACAGCAGTAATGGATGTAGATCACATCTTTCAGTTACATGTCCTCTCGATAGACATGGTTTCCGACAAGCGACCCCAGTTTGAGTCCAAATTTTGGCAAGAGTTTTGTAGATTACTGGGGGCGACGGTTAGTCTGTCCTCTGGGTTTCATCCCCAGAGCAATGGTCAAACTAAGAGAGCTAACCAGGATTTGGTGAGAGTTTTGCAATGTTTGGTTTCCAAGAATCCTTCCTCATGGAGCCAACAACTGTCTATGGCATAGTACGCACACAACACGCTGCCAGTGTCAGCCACGGGCTTATCTCCGTTTGAGTGTAGTGTAGGTTACCAGCCACCTATTTTTCCCCATCTGGAATCCGAGGTTGCGGTTCCCTCTGCTCAAGCCTTTGTTCAGAGGTGTCACCGCATGTGGACTAGAGCCTGTGAGACTCTACTCTAGGTAGGGGCGCACACCAAGGCCGATCGCCACAGGTCAAAGCCTCCCGTATAGGTCGTTGGTCAAAAAGTGTGGCTTTTGACTATGAACATTCCTCTTTGCACCATCTCTAATAAGCGTGCGCACAAATCTATTGGCCCGTTTACTGTCATAAAGATCATTAGTCTGGTCGCAGTCCGCCTCAAGTTACCTCCCGCGTATAGGAGGGTCCATTCCGTGTTTCATGTATCAAAAATTAAACCCGTATTTCATTCTCAAATTAATCCTCCTGCCCCGGCTCCTCCTCCACCGCAACTCGTAGATGGGGAGACCACATATTCGGTTAATCGTATTTTGGACTCTAGGCGGAGGGGACGTGGATTTCAGTATTTGATGGACTGGGAAGGTTACGGTCCGGGGGAGAGAAGTTGTACCTGCTAGAGACATCCTGGATCACTCCCTTATCGATGATTACAATCGACAATTAAGGGAGTCTGGGAAAGCCAAGAGGCGTTCTTAGGAGGAGGGGTACTGACACGGTAGACGTATTCACTGTTTTTTTCTAGTCTTGTGTTTGTTGTTGTATGAGTGCACGTGTGTAAGGGGTGTGTATGTATGTATACATGATCCACTCCAGCTGTTCATCATCACTTCACCAGCTGCAGTCGATCTCACCACTCCATATATACTCACCGCTGCTTTATCATCTTTGCCAGATCGTTGTTTGATGTCTTCCTTGTTGATCTTCTGGTTCTGTGTTCCTACCTTGTGTTCCTGTTCCTCGTCATCATTCTGTGGATTTTGTTCGTCTCACCGTCAACGCTTCACTTCATCACTTCACTGGATCTGACTGTCGAAGTCCCTGCGTCACCCATCTACACAAGCTTGTACTGTTGTCTGGACAGTCTCAAGAAATATTTAGTGTACTCGCGTTTGCTTCCTGTGATCTCCGTACAACCTGTCACGTATCTTTCCTGTCTTGTGTTGCACATGGGTGTTTTGTTATGTTGGGCCATGTGCCCCAGTCATTGTTTGATCCCTCCCACTCGTTACCTGATTAGTGTTTGAGTTCTCCCACCTGTTCCCTCTTGATTTGTACCCTATTTAAGTCTCCTCTTGTTTGCAGTCTTTGTCGGTTCATTGTCAGATGTTTCCTGGTTTGGTCTGCGTGTTCTTAGTCGGTATTTGTTTTGAGTGTTCAGTTTTGTTATGTTTCTTTGATTATGTTTTTCCCCCTTGTGGGTTTTTGCTTTGTGTTTTGTCTTCTTTTGTTAAATAAATCAGTATGCTGCATTTGAGTTCTCCCTTCCTGTTTGTAATGTGACAGAATGAACCGACCATTTTTGAGAACTCAGCAGTATGGGTGGCACACTGGGACAGAAATGGATAGTGACGATTGCACGGATGACGATCTCTTGGACTGCCCGGACTATATCATCGCCACATTTGGGGCAACCCAATTTTCGTCCATCTGCAGGGACAGCTCAGGACGTCGCGGACGGAGAAGAAGGAAATGTTTGCCTGTCCAGCGAGAGACTGCTCACATCCCGTCTGCCCAACGAGAGACTGCTCACGTCCCGTCTGCCCAACGAGAGACTGCTCAAGTCCCGTCTGCCCAGCGAGAGACTGCTCAAGTCCCGTCTGTCCAGCGAGAGACTGTTCACGTTCTGTCTGTCCAGCAAGAGACTGTTCACATCCCGTTTGTCCAGCGAGAGACTCTTCATGGCCCGTCTGTCCAGCCTGAGACCGAGACAGAGATCCCCTTTGGCGTGGCCGCCAAGGTTGTGACGGACTATCTAGAGAGTCTGGCTCGGATTTTGGAGATGCCCGTCATTACTGTTCAGATACTACGCCTGTTCCAGAGGCAGGGCCCATGCCTGTTCCAGAGGCAGAGCCCATGCCTGTTCCAGAGGCAGAGCCCATGCCTATTCCAGAGTCCATGCCTGTTCCAGAGCTGGAGCCCATGTCGGTTCCGGACCCTGTGTTTATGTCTGTGTTTTTGTCTGTCCTTGTGTCTGCTTTTCTTCTAGTGTCTGTTCCTGAGCCGGTGCCTGTTCCTGAGCTGGAGGCAGAGCCAGTGCCTGTTCCTGAGCCGGAGGAAGAGCCAGTGCCTGTTCCTGAGCCGGAGGCAGAGCTGGTGCCTGCTCCTGAGAGAGCATCTCCGCCCTGGCCACCCGAAGGGTCATCTCTGCCCTGGCCACCTGAAGGGTCTTCTCCGCCCTGGCCGCCCGTAGGGTCCTCACCGCCTTGGCCACCCGAGGGGTCTTCTCCGCCCTGGCCGCCCGAGGGGTCTTCACCACCCTGGCCGGCCGAGGGGTCTTCACTGCCCTGGCCGCCCGAGGGGTCTTCACCGCCCTGGCCACCCGAGGGGGCTTCACCGCCCTGGCCACCCGAAAGGTCTTCAGCGCCCTGGCCACCCGAAAGGTCTTCACCGCCCTGGCCACCCGAGGGGTCTTCACCGCCCTGGCCACCTGAAAGGTCTGATCTGCCCTGGCCGCCCGAGGGGTCTGCACCGCCCTGGCCACTCGAGGGGTCTTCACCACCCTGGCCACCCGAGGGGTCTTCACAGCCCTGGCCACCCGACGGGTCTTCACCACTCTGGCCACCCGAGGGGTCTTCACCACCCTGGCCGCCCAAAGGGGTCTTCACCGCCCTGGCCGCCTGAGGGGTCTTCACCGCCCTGGCCGCCTGAGGGGTCTTCACAGCCCTGGCCACCCAATGAACTCTGTTTCTCCCTCACCGCCCTATGGACTTTCTGTTTTGCCCCGGTCGCCTGATGTCTCTGTCCCTCCTGTCCCGCCCTGGTCTGTCCCTCCCGTCCCGCCTGATGGAGCGTCTGGTAGCCGCTCCGTAGGGAGGGGGTAATGTCACGTGTCTGTCCTGTCTTGTGTTGCACTTGGATGTTTTGTTATGTTGGGCCATGTGCCCCAGTCATTGTTTGATCCCTCCCACTCGTTACCTGATTAGTGTTTGAGTTCTCCCACCTGTTCCCTCTTGATTTGTACCCTATTTAAGTCTCCTCTTGTTTGCAGTCTTTGTCGGTTCATTGTCAGATGTTTCCTGATTTGGTCTGCGTGTTCTTAGTCGGTATTTGTTTTGAGTGTTCAGTTTTGTTATGTTTCTTTGATTATGTTTTTCCCCCTTGTGGGTTTTTGCTTTGTGTTTTGTTTTCTTTTGTTAAATCAGTATGCTGCATTTGAGTTCTCCCTTCCTGTTTGTAATGTGACACAACCATGACAGGGTTTGAAATGGCATGAGGGTGAGTAAATGATGGCATAATTGTCATGTTTTGGGTAAATTAATAATTTTAGAACGCCTCTAATGTTGAGCTATTTATTGATTTTAACTATTTTGAAGACAAGGCTTTGACGTGGTCTTATTGTATACTATCCAGTGTTTTGAGGCTGCTTTGTCTAATACAACAAATTCTAAACTTGTCACGGTGTGGGTTCATGTCTTGTTCTTGTCTGTCTTGTGTTCCCCCATTATTGTGTATTTTCTGTTCCAGTTTTCCCGCTCCTCGTTTGTGTTCATGTTTACCATCTGTGTTAGTTAATTTGCCCAGCTGTGTCTTGTTTCACTCATCCATTCCCCTGTATTTAAACCCTGTGCTTTAGTTCAGTCCTTCTGAGTTCTTGAAGTTGTTATGTTTGCTATTCCTGTCTTCGTCTTCCTGCGCCTGTTCTGAGTTCCCTTAGAATTACCTGTTTGTTTTATGATGACCTCTTGGATGTCAAAAGCTCAAGGAAAGTTCAAAAGCTCAAGGAAAATTTGATTTCTCAGTTCATCACCCCTTTAATTTTCCTTGAGCTTTTGACATCCAAGAGGTCATCATATTATAAGAATATCCTGTAAGTTTCAGAACTGAAAACCTCCTTGTTAGTCCAATAAAAGCTATTATTGACACCAGCCTCTGAAAACGACTCGTTTTTAAAAGTGGGGAACTATGACGTTGAACATCACCCCCGCAGAAGAAGATAAACACCTACTTCAACATGGCCGGTTTAGCCCCGCCCACTGATTTGCGCATTACACGCATAGCTAAGTAGCCTAACATGCATGCCTACCTCGTAATGACAAACTGGATCGAGCTACCATAAATATTGTGCAGCGCCTGGTTGTGGAAGAAGACAGTCGCTGCATAAGCTTCCTCTGGATTCCAATAGGACTGCATGGATAAACTTTATTTTTTATGACGTTCCAGCTGATGAGGGTAAAACATTGTCGTCTGTTCTCTTCATTTCACTGAGGATTGTTTTGTAAACAAGACTGGATTTGCAGACCGATTAAGAGTAAAGAACGTGCTGTGCCGTCTATATTGGATCTGACAGGAATTGTGCAACACACGGACTCTGGGTCGAACACGTATGGGCGAATCCGGTTGCCATTTGACAACATTAGACATTTTCCCCCACGTGCACTGACGGGTGAGTTAAACTCATTATAATATGCAAAACTGTTATCCACTCACAGCAGTGGGCATTTATTTCCAAGTCTTCAGTGCGACACGCCCAAAACCAAGTGTTTTTCAGGAAGGCTCACAACTTGGGTACAAAATAGCCTATTACTCATTCATTTTGATGTTTTTGAATGCAAAAACCAAGCGAACGTCATAAATTGACCTCAGACAACAATATAATAAAATTTAAAAAAGTCGTAAATCTCATCCTTGGGGGTTTCAAGACAAATGGGAGATTATCCTAAATTTAAAGCATTATTTACTGTAATTTTTTAAATCTTTCCCCACCAGCATTTTTTAAGAAAAAGGTTTCCAGCCACTGCCAGCCTTTTTGATCATTTTCACAAAAATGTAATGACCTTCAGAATATTTTGTTGTGTGAATATTTGAACATGCAATGCATCAAAGGAAATAACAGAGCCTTTGCCTTTAAATTTAAATTAAACTGTTTTATTCTAGATTTTTGAACATTTTGATAAAAAAAGCTGAGAAAATTACGTTTTTACAAGCCTTCTATAAGGTGCATAAGCAATGCTTTTATCGCTTGCTTCTTTTTTTCCTGTTTTGATCTGTACTCTTTCAGTTAATAGATGTGTAATAGCCTACCATATAACAGTGAAAACACGTTATATTCCACTAATGCCAGGAAAGCATTGCGTCATAAATTATGGAAAATTCCATCAATGGCAGGGAAAGAGTTAAGAACATTGTTTTTAATAACCTGGATTCTTATTAAGATCTAACAAAAGAAAATAAAGCTTAGGAAGAATTGTATTCTTAAGAATGTTTTGTGGCCCTGATGTATAAAAGAAGATTATCAGAATATTTCTATAGGTTAAAAGAACTTCATTTCATTTAATTTGATTTTACTTCCTTAAATTTTGCATAATATTTGCTACTTCAAATCCAATCATTTTTTTTAAGTGAATTTGATTCTGGATGGCACACAACCCTGCTTGTGACAGAGGAAAGAAAGAAAAATAAAAAGTCTTCATTTGAAGAAATGTGATCAACTACCCTGGAAATTTGTAGTTTCCACTCAACGTCAGCGATACATTCAGTTCAGCAAATGGTTTCTAAATGACACTGGTTCTGCCAAAAACACTGTGTGAATGCAGACACACACAAACAAGGATAAGAAGGAAAATCCAAAAAGACGAGCCTTGCACCCAAAGGCAGGTCACATGATGAGACAGAATGTACCTCAAATTCAGAACAATTTATAGAGGCACATGTGACAGACCAGTTCTGCTTCTCTTGGTTGCAGTCCATGAGGTTTACTCCACATTAAGTTGTATTAAGCTCCATTCACACAGAGATTCCAGAAAATACACGGATAATGTGACCCAGCATTTGTCCCGGAATTGTTTGATTTCGGTTCATTCACACTGCCAGTGATTTGCCGGGATCTGTGAGTGCGTTCACACACAACCCGTAAAAGTCCCGGGAAGACACATGACGTCAGGATGAGACGTATAACGGACGCGTCGAAAACATGTAAACGCGCATATCGTACACGCGCTGGTGAACGATCTCAGCTTCAGGACGGATAGTGAGGAGCTCCTGGTCTCTGCTTCGCTCCAGTTTGCAGGTATTTGTTCGTCCTTTCTTTGTTGATGACGAACACAAACTTTCTTCTAGAGCAACAGAGTCGCGCGATGGCACGAGCGTCATCACTATGACACACCATTTACAGCATTGGTCCTGGCTTTTGTTCACACAGCGCGCGTTCCGGTGTTCTGACAATTCATGCTACCCATCGAGATTTGCTACTTACCGGTTATGCGCATGTGCAGACTACGTTTCTGTGATCAATTCGCGCTACGGTAGCATTTTTCGACAAGGCAGCAAAAAATGACAGAACACCGGGACTGATTCCGGCAATGTTACTAGGTCCCCAACACGGGATAAATCCCAGGTTGTGTTCGCGTTCACACAGAAGGCGTTCTGGCAATTTGCCAGCAATTTACAGTGCAAGCACTGTAACACTAGAGTCTTGGGATGCAACCCTGTTTGTGAAGCAGAATTGGACAAATGATAGAGAACCGATAAATAAATATGATAAATATATTCTTACAGATTCTGCCCACTGAGGAGGCACGTCCTCGGGTTCAGGGGGGTAAGACATCCAGGATGGGCTGTGATAGGAGGAGGGTGGTGTAGAGATGAAATATTCTGTGCATACTGGACGAGTGGCTGGGATAGCGTACACTGCTGTCATAGGATTTCCTGTGGGTCAAAAAAGGAAGAAATTTTGGGGTATATTTGAAATAAACACATGCTATTATTAAGCATATTGGGATTAACTCATCTTTATATATTCTGAAGGAAATATGAGTAGTGTTTGGCTGTTCCATACTCATAGCCATGATTCTAAAAGTTGCTAATATGCTCTGTGTGGTTACTTTGTGATTGCTTTCTATTTGACGGCAAAATAACCCACCCAAATATCTGTTATTCTTTTCTAAATATGGGACAATGTAATTTTCTGAGGTTTTCACATTTTATCATCAGCCAAGTCAGATCATTTAAAAAAAAGTAACAGCCCAACTCTTGTCAACAAGCTTCACAAATTGAGGTATCCTTCACGTGCAGATTAAAGATCCAGGAAGGGTGTTAAACTTCCCTAACTTAAAATATAAGCATAACTACACTCAACATAACTACACTAAAATGAAGGTTCTTTATTGGCATCGATACATAGTTCAGGCATGAAACTCTAACTGAACGCTAATTAGTTCTTTCAATGCTGTGGCACGTACCAGCCAATCAGAAGTACTTCCACGTAACCCTAAATATTGTACCCTAGCTTGCGATCGGCGCACTGTGTGATGTGAAAGCTTCTGTTATACATCCTCCTCTCAAGAGTCATCTGTAGAGATCTGCTACAGGGGTTCTAACATTTCTTGCAGCAGCCTTCCCTTTGTTATTTTTGACTTGACAAAGTATTTGCCAAAAATCAAGCCTATCTATATTCCATGTCCAATGGAAAATAAATACTAGTCACGACTGAAATGGTTTTATGAAGAACATCCATGAAACCTTTCCATTGCACAAATGGATCTTTAAAGGGGAAAATGTTCTCCAGATTAATCAAATGTTCTTCACACACACACACACACACACACACAAAAGGTTTTCCCTGAAAGATTCTTTGTGGACCAAAAACTGGTTGTTCTATGGCATCACTACAAATATCTTTTGTTCATTTTTTTTTTTGAAGGTTACTTTAACACAATCTGTTGACTACAAGTGACGTTGCACCTACAGTACATGTCTAAAAACTATCATTAGAGTGTTAGTAAGGTATTAGTAGACTGGTAGGGTTAGAGTTTGAATAAATTCAAAAGGTACCATCAAAATAAAAGTTACCAAATCCCCTTTTGGAATCTTTATTTGAACAACATTTTGAAAGGGTAAAAATTGTACTGTAGCACTGCTTGAAGAAAAGTCAAATTATGAAATATATGGACATAGTAAACTCCCGATGAACTTCTTGTTTGCTGGATGTATGTTGAAAAAAAAACATGAAATGGTAACATGGAAGAGTATATTAAAAAAAAAGATTACTCATATGGAAGTATAGTACAGGAATCAATCAATGTTCATGGACATACACAGCTGAAATTTTGATGTCTGTGAGGTGTGAAGGCATTTCTGAATGTTCAACATTATTGTATGTTTGTAAACCATAGAAAAACAATTGAAACACACACTAACCTGAGTGGTTGGTAATGGGCTCAGTAGTGACAGGAGGGAGTCTGCTGTTTTCCATGTAGGGGGCACTTCCATGCTGACTCTGCCTTGACAATTCAGAGCAATGACCCTTTGGACCAAGATCAGAAGATGACCTGAAGAACATAGCAACAATTTCATACATGCATTGACATGGTTTTACCACCAGGTGATAGTGTTGATTTATGTGGAAAGTTATTATGCTGCCTTTGTACAGAATTAACACAAGTAAATGGCAGGCTTCATGAAAATACATGTTTGAATTGATCTGATCATCATTAGAAAACTTTATTAATCCCTGAAAGGGGAAACTCATTTTCCACCATTGCACATTACAAACACCACAAATAGATAAATAAACATTAAAAACAAAAACAATCAGTACACACAAAAATGACAGAACTTCATTAAAAACTAACCACAATAGGAATAAATTACCTGCTAAATCGCTCTGTAGAACATTGAGGCATTAATAATCTTCCACTAAATGAGCTATTAAGTCCACTAAAGATTCAGAGTAGTGGATGACAGGGGCATAGCAACCGGGGGGGACACGTCCCGGGAGTTCGGGGAGGCTCAGGTAGACCTGTTTGCAGCCTCAGAGACCCCCCACTGCCAGCTGTTTAACTCCCTGACCGAGGGAACTCTCTGCACGGACGCATTGGCACACAGCTAGGGAAATAAGCGTTTCCCCCAGTGAGCCTACTTGCGCAGACACTGCGCAAAGTCAGGGAGGACGAGGAGCAGGTCCTTCTGGTGGCTCCGTATTGGCCCACCCAGACTTGGTACCCAGAACTCATGGTCTTTGTGACAGTCCAGGATTTAGGAGCCTGAGGCATCATGCCCATTGCATACGGCACCACACCCGGCGGTGGAGGTATCTGTTGTGACAACAACATGCCTGGACTGGACACTTGTTCTAGGGGCACTCTGGTCCGTAGAAAAGCATGGTCTGACCATGGGCTGTATGTTTGAATGTTTGAATGCCCATCTCTGGACTCGGCTCTGTAGCCAGTGCTGAAGTGGTCTCATATGCATCAATCTGTGCAGCGTGACCGTGGCTCCCAATAACAAATGCTTAGGAGCCTTTGAAATTTCTTCAGTAGAACCGCTGTCTTCCGAGTGAACATATTCAGGTGATTCAGCACCTGCTGTTATGTTGACCGAGTCCCAACTCCACACCACCCAAAGGGGAGGACTTTCTACTGATCCCTTGAAGCAAAGCCTAGGAACAGACTGCATAGAGGTAAGATCGAGACATGAAAGTATGCATCCTTGAGGTCGATTGGTCCGAGGTTGACCTTAACCCACCGCTATCTTGGGTAGGATGAAGCATGGGCTGTAAAATCCTACTTCTAGCTCAGCATCACAGCAGAGCCAGGATGGAGCGCTTCTCGCAGGGGGATGTCCTTGGGGGATGGCAACAAGCAGACTGGCCCAATGTCTGCTTCTGAACTGCCGAGAACTGCTGTGTAAGAAGAGGCCACTTTGCGCCATGGGAGCATTGAGAGTGTGAGGTCAGTCACCTTGTACCATGCACATGTCCTCTATAAATCCCAGCTCAGAACTACCTCAAGTAGTTAACTACACTTAATGGCCTTGTGCATTAAGTGCTATGGCCATTGCATGCAAGGCGGAGATGGTCTGTCCAGCAGCACTGTGAAGCTTAGCAGCAAGAACTGCCATCGTCTCAACGTCGCTGGACAGGAGCCAAGGACAATTCCTCCAGGTGGCAGCCCTTAATAAATGCATAAATGCACCGCAATTTCACACTCCACCTGGGGAATCCCCATGAACCCCCTGACCGCCCAACAGTTGATGGTAATGAGAGAGGAAAACATTTGAACCTTTGAACAAGTTGTCCGAGCCCCGAAACCAATTATCCTGCTGTGATCTCTCAGAATGAGTCTGAGCATGTGGTGGCTCAGGCAAGCAAGGCTGTCAACTCTGAATTTGATTCAGCATGCATACACAATCACCTTGTGTATGCAAACATAATGAATAATGAAGGCAGAAAGCAAAAGCCTAATCACGGACATTTTGAGCGATCCCAAAATCCAGGCGACATGGAAAAGGAGGACGTTTTATGGTCACCCTGGAGACCATCAATATGTGCTTTACATATACTGTCCTGTATTTGTTGCTGACAATCGCAAATAAATCTCCAGTACCTACGCAATCGGCATAAACATACTTGCAGACAGCATCTTGAAAGTTTCGAGAAGTTTGTGATCAACACTTGTTGCCCCGGGTGACGCCAGTTAAGGACGATGTAAGATGACGTAACCGAGTGGTGTCTCATTTCATAGGGGTATGTTTGCACTAGTGCTTACCACTCGGTTTCGAGGGACAAGGGCTAGGGGTAAGACGAAGTGGAAGGGGTAAGGGGAAGGGGTAAGACAGAGAATTGGGATCCCTATCCGTCGCCGCGAACCCCTCTCTGACCCCTCCGCCGTAGCTCGACGTGCACCTCCAAAAATTTGTAACTACGCGTCGAAGCGTCGCAGACAGCAAGAGCTTTGATTGGTCAGATTATACATAATTTCAGGAGTGTAGCTTTTCCGATCCCTGGACATCCGTGTTGATTCTGTGGGGATAAAGTTTGTGTCGTCTTGTTATTCAACGTCGATTAGCTCCATCTGGCAGCTGCAACAACATTCTCTCTCTTTCGCTCGCGGCGCACGGAACCAAAGAGATTTGCGAACCCCCCTAGCATTCTGGCGGCGAAATGCACCGCGAAGCACCACAACCTCATGCAGAAGCATAAAACGGCCACGACGCCATGGTAGTGACGACGTAGCTACGCCGTGGAGTTGATACAGAAGCATAATGAGGCCTTTAGAAGATTTATATAGCGTAACGTACGTACAACTTTTTTGGTACTATAATGTCATTTTTGGAGCTTGATTGCTCTATCCACATTTACTTTAGCTGTTAAACTTGTGAACATCTCATTTTGTGTTCCATGGAAGACAGAAAGTAATTTGGGTTTGAGTAAATGATGGAACAAAAATAAGTGCTGAATAAACTGATGCTAGTCACTGCCATGAAGGAAAAAAGAGGAGTAATAAGGTGTGTGTATGTTCTGACCGTCGTAGTGAGGACTCAGGTGGAGGGCCTGTTCTTGGTGGGACTGGGGGTGGAGGAGACCCAAGAGCCATGTCAGGAAGCTGAGTGAACCTGAATGCCTTTTTGAGAAATTTGCATATTACAGTTCACATAACGCTCAAATGATATGGGTTTTGACGAAGGAAAGAAGTTTTGGTAACATTTTCTATGAAGCCTGCATTTATTATGCATCATAAGGGTATTCATATAAGGATAGTTCACCCAAAAATGAAGATTAGTCCATGATTTACTCACCCTCAATGGGAGTACATACAAATACAATGGTAGTTATTAAAATATGGTCTGGCTTTTCCAAGCTTTATAATGCCAGTGAATAAGTCCATCAAAGTGCATCTATCCATGATAAAGGTTTCACGTGGCTCCAGGGGATCAATAAATGCCTTCTTAAGTGAAGCCATGCGGTCTGTGTAAGAAAAAAATATTCATATTTAAAACTTTATCACGTAAAATAACTAGCTTCTGGCAGACGGCCATACGCATCGTTTTACGGTGAAAGAGTAACCCCTTGACCTTGACACATAACATAATGACGAAAGTTGAAGCGCAGAGGATAGAGAAAAACAAAACACCGGTCACAAATTAGAAGTCTGAAACGACAATTTTTAAAAGAGAAATTAGTTCGCTTGAGGGGCTTGAGTTTGTTGTCCAGCCCTGTTTGTTTGAACCGGGATGAGGCGTCAAAGCTCACACTACTCCTCTTTTGAAGTAAGTTGACTTGCGTAGGCCGTCTGCTAGTTATTTTAGCCGTTAAAGTTTTAAATACGGATTTTTTATTTTTTTTTACACGAATGCATCGTGGAGTAAATCATGGGAGAATTTTCATTTTCAATGCCTTATGAACAACCTTATAATAGAACTTACTTATTTGTGGTTATAACCATTAAGAGTATGATGATTTATAACACACAATGAACATAATTTTATCCACACAGTTATAATGGATTATATTTACACTAGTTTCATATCTTATCATATTCATATCAAGTCTCATATCTTGACATTGTTTATTTAGGACCTGCACAGTATCAAACTACATCTTATGAGTGGTATTTTACTGCTTAAAGTATAGTGACAAAAACAAAGCCTTCTTTTAAACATCTAAAAACTTCATCTTAATCTGCTTTAAGTAAAGTTACAAAAGCTAAGTATTCTTTTACACAGTCATAAGATATCTTGAATTGGTTATGAAACATTTCCCTTAAGGTAAAATCAAAGTTTTGTAGAAAAGTACAAATAAAATTTTGTTTTATTCATAAAAATGTAACCAAATCTAATAAGTAGATGGGTATTATTACTGTTGTTTATTAAGAAATGATACAACTCATAAGGTTGTTTTGAAGGTGGTTAAAAAAAGGTTGTTTGTAAGGCTGTATGTGTGCATTATAATGCATTAAGAATTCCCTTATGATGCTGTAATTATTTAGTCCACTGGAGGCAAGTTGAAGTGAGAATCCAAATGCAATTTATTAACAAAACGTGATCAAACATAAAACAAAGACATGACGAGGCATGAAACTGGAAACTCAAAACAACAACATCCACAGAAAACATCCAATACTAGACAAATACACAGGGCAAACATGAGGGCTTAAATACACAGACCAATTACAAGACAAGGAACAACTGTGAACAATGATCAGATGATTAACCAATCACAAGACATATGGCAGGATCACGTGACATACAGGGAATCACATGACAAGACACAGAAACATGACAATGATAAGAACAAGAAACAAAACCCAAAATGTGAAAGATGCATTATAAATGCAGGCTTCATCTGGTGTTGTAATGCATTATAACTATAGCTATGATTATTTATCAGATATTACAACACATTATATAGTTGTGTTAAGGTATTATACATGTATTATAATGCATTAAGAATATCAATATAATGCATTTTAAATACAGGCTTCATATAAAGTGTAAACTAAGTTTTTAACAAGGAAGCTTTTTGTTGATACATCTGTACATATATACACAAACAGTTGAATGACAATAAATTAGATTTCAGACATTGCTCGATTTTACACATGCACACAAAAAGGCTTTGTAATAATCGGCACAATTACTTCACTAATTCTGATATCAAAATGAAAATATGTTAACTGATTAATCAGCAATAAAAAAGAGAGTTAATAGATTTCTTAAAAAAATATATTTAAAAAAAACAAAAAAACATTAAACAATAGTAATTATTCCAAACTTTTGACCAGTAAAGTAAATCCAGCCATTTTACTTCCATAATATTATTTAAGAAAGTAAATAAGGTCAGTTTTAATTAATGTTGACTTTAATATGAATAAGACTAATAAGTGTTTATAATGGCTTTAGTGACAGACTGTACAACTGTACCTGTTTGGCCAGACTGTACTGGTAAGGGTCTGGTTTATAGGCTGGCACCCACTGCAGGCCTCCTTGCCCTTGACTCTTGGGGACTGGCGCACTGGTCACCACCTCTGAGTATGGGATGACTGAACCCAGGTCATAGGACCCCAGTGGCTGATGTTGATGGTGGGAGTGATAGTGGTGGTGTCTGCTGGAGGTGGAGTGGCCAGCTGAAGCTAGACTAAAGGCTTCCTCTAGCAGGAGATGCATCTGTTGACGAACCTCATTTATGGAAGGCTGAGAGCTCAGCGTTGATGTCTCAGATTGACCTTTGATTTGTCGACCACAGCCAAAATAATGGCGGCCCGCTAGACGGTCGACGTCAGTCTCTTCAATAATCTCCGGCTCAGTCTGCAACAGAAAAAGAAACAAACACAAACAGACTCAGATGTATTTAAAAGCTGCTGAGTTGTGGTGTTCAAATTGAAATAAATATGAATTGTTCACACAAACATTTAAATTCTGTGATCTTCATTGTTCAGATGTTTTTTTTTCTTTTGTGGGAGATTGATTACCATTCAATGTGTTGTAATGAATTTTCAAAATCTTATTTCTGCTGTTGCAGATTCAAAGTGCCAGTCTCCCTTCTCTGCATATATAATCATTATATAAACATTATACAAAAATTTTGGCATCCACCTCTAGTGGCCAAGTCAGTCCAGTTCAGGCCCACCTTGCCTATTCTCTTGGTATTGCCATTCTGGGTAACACTTTATAATAACTGCACACTATTAATCATTAGTTAAGCGTGAGTAAACAGTTAATTCATCATTTATAAAACGTTAAGAGATATTAATATGCAGTTTATAAATACAGCTATACATGTTTTTTTCTTGATTTATAAGCATATCTATAATGCGTTTAATGAGTGTATTTTCATACTTTGTTAATGATCAATTAATAATTTCTAAATGAAGTATAGCATTATTTACAAACCAGTTGTTTAAGAGTTGTCAGTCATTCATAAGATCACTTAGAAAGTGTAAGTAAATGTAGTAAATACAGGTAGTTATAAAGCATTTAGTAGTGGTTAGTTAACTATTTTTGTGACCTAATCTAAAGTGAGGACTATTCATGCTTTGTAAAGCATTTATAAAGGTGATTTAAAGACTCGTCAATCTTCTAAACAGTAAAATGTAACAAATACAACGCAGTGATACAGAACATAGAAATATTTAACAGCCTTTAAAAATGCTTTACAAGGCATGAATAGTCCTCACTTTAGATGAGCTCACGAACATAGTTAACTGACTACTACTAAATGCTTTATAACTACCCAAATTAACCCTTAATTACAGCATTAATACATGTTAATAAAGAATTTATTAACACATTAAGTAACCATCACTATATGTCTGAATGTACATTTAAATAGTTTATTAATCATTTACTTACTCGCTCTAAGTAATCGTATGAACCACTGAAAACTCTTAAATAACTGGTTAATAAAAAATGCAACTCTTCATTTAGAAATGATAAATTGATCATTAATAAAGGATGAAAATACAATTATTAAACAAATTATAGATATGCTTTTAAATCAAGAAGAAAGCATTTATAGCTGTATTTATGAACTGCTTATTAATGTCTATTAATGCTTTATGAATGATCAATTAATGGATTACTCATGCTTAACTAATGATTATTAGCGTGTAGTTATTATAAAGTGTTACCCTATTCGGTTGTACGTTGTAAGAAATTATAGTCTGCTCCGACCAAACTTCCACTCCAATATATATATATATATATATATATATATATATATATATATATTGAAATGTTCCTTCACTTAAAAGAGCTTATTTATCATTGAATCGATTCCTTCCATTCTCAGTAATAATGTAAATACTAACACAGAGTCATGGTTATCATCTACAGAGTGGGAGCGACATGGGTATTCGAGAACCATCTTGATTAGGGGGGGGGGGGGGGCTTCAAATGTTATCACCTTAAACATTTAGCCATTCTTATTTGAAAGAATATCAAAGATGTGGGCACAGAGGGACCACTTTTATTGTTATCCTCAATATACATTTAAGACAGAGCTTCAGCTCCATGCTAAGAGAGAAGACGAATTTGTTATTCTTAACATTAAGACAGCTGTTACAACAGAAGCAACTTCATTTACATTAAGAGGACAGTAACAGGATAAAAGGTTTAAGATTTGAATGTTCTGGGTTCATTCTGACGCCGGTAAACCTCGTGTGGCTTGCCACTGCTATGCTGTAATAAACTTCATTTTTGAGATATTCGAACGTCCTGTTCATTTTTTTCTTACAACGTTGATTCTCCATTTCGATGATTTAGCTAAATGTCATCTATCAGCTGACATATATTGAACGGAACTTGAAAATTGTGTACATTTTTCAAACAGCTCTCCTTCTCTCTTGATCCTGAGTTGGAACAAAGGATCAAGAAGGAGGGAACTCAGCTGATTGATTTAACCCCTGTCAACACAGGCTTAGAGGCAATTGCTTGCCCATCGCCACTCAGTTCCCCCATAATTCTGTCCTGGTCTGTGCTGACACCGCTCTATACACTACTGTCCTACGCTATATCGTAACGCTTATTCCCTGGCCTTCTTATTCTACAAAAGGTTTAATGTGATACAAGACTAAATGAGCAGATGCGGAATCTTCAGGCGGGACCAAGAGCAAGCAGAGCCAGAACCCTAACCTGAGAACTTGGCCAATTTAATTGACCCCAACACCACCGAAAACTAGGGTAGCCAGAAAAACGAAAAAAGTACAATCATCATAATTATCAACCAGTCTCACCATAGGCCTACAATATCCCTGTCCCAAAATCAAATTCTTGCACCAGAGCAGTGTTGTGTTTGAATGTATGCCTGTCTCGCTCTCTGTGTCTGTTTCTAACACTCACAGATGTCCTCTCTTGGAACATCACTGATGACCGGTTGCAGTCTCTTTTTTTTTCTGTAGCCACTCTGAAGTCCAAAGTCTTTTGCATTTTACAACAGATGAAACTCCAGTTGTCTCTGATGATTGTCGTTTAAACCTTTCTGGATCTGCCATCAAATTCATGTTTAATTATATCAAGTGCTGTAAGAAAAGGCCATAAATCTCCACCTCCAACATCCTAACTCGCAATATAGCCTACTAGCCGGGACACATCTTTATGATGCAAAGACATGCTCGAATTTCCAGTGGAAGCTTTGAAGCTTTATGTAAACAAACGTTGACAAAGGTTGAAATGCTAGTATATTGATTCTCTCAGGTTGCAGTCAAAGAAATTGTGTCTAGAATTCTGGGATACATTTCCCTGTCCCTGTATGAATGAATGTGTGTGTTTTTCATTAGATTAATTTTCTGTGTATTAGAGTTCAATAAAGTATCGTTTGTTTTTACACATGTACAAGTGTCTTGTGATTGTGCTTACAAGTTACTGCCTTATACTGTCGATTTTGTTACCTTGCTCATTATTAGTGAACATAATTTTATGATATTATTACTGTAGGCCATGGGATAATATTCCAGAATTTATAAAACACTCTGTAACAGAGGCAGTGGTGTGCCAACTGTCATCAAGAGGCCCCAAAGATGTTCAAACAGTAGCAGCACCACTGCTCTGAATGTACCGGCTGATGGAGGCGTAAAAATGAAGCAACGCGAAGATGAAGTAAAAAAAAAAAAAAAAAAAAAATCAGTATTTAATCCAATAGAGTGCATATTTACAGTGGGCAAACACCAGGGTAACTCGACACCAGGGCAAGATCAATTATGTTATGTTATTTTTAGGCAGCTACCAGATGAAGCATTGAAAAACATATTAAACCTGTTTAATAAGATATGGAGAGAAGGTGTAATACCTGTTAGCTGGAAAAGTGCTCTCATATTACCCTTTGGTAAACCGGGTAAAGACCTAGGGAATGCAGGAAATTATAGACCAATTGCACTAACTTCTCATTTATGTAAATGGATAGAAAAGATAATTGTTCGTAGACCAGCAGATTATTTAGAGCAAAGAGAATTGTTAAGTCCATGTCAAAGTGGATTTCGTTAAGGAAGATCTACGACAGATGCATTAGTGAAAGTTAGCAATGAAGGAGAAAAAGCAATTAGTATGAAAGAGGTCATGATGAATATAATATTTTTTGATATAGTGAAAGCATCTGATTCTATGTGGAGAGAAGGTTTAATGATTAAAATGCAGAGATCGGGTAGGTGGAAGACTTTACAACTGGGTTTTAGATGTTTTAACTAATCGTACATTTTGTGTAAAAGTTGGAGATGATATTTCAGAAGATTTTAATATTATAAATGGTATTCCTCAAGGCAGTGTTATTAGCCCGATTCTGTTTAATATTATATATATATATATATATATATATATATATATATATAGAAGAAGTGACCAGGTTTAATCTGTTTGGTGTTGTATAATGTTCCAGTACGAAAGTATGACAATTTATTTGTGGTTTATTTGACAATTAATTTATTGGTGGTTAATTGCAAACAATAAACTTTTAACATGGTGACAGGTCTTTTTAGTGTTCTTTATGCAATACATAAATCAATATAGAGAAATTAATGAACAAATACATAAGAAAAAGGACATGGTGAGGACAGGAACAGCACTTAAACAATTAATAATGTGTTAAGGTAGCATAAAATGTATGTATATATAGTGTGTTCTCAGTCCAATTCACAAAATAAGAGTCAGTCACAGTGGTTCACTGTCTGTGACACACTCTAATCTCAACTCATCGTTGGATAAATAGTTAATAAAGTGTTAAATAATAATTCAGAATCATTTACATTTTAAATCGTGTCTTATTAACTGTAATTCAATCACCTTTGACTTATATTGATCCAAGTTTACTTGCAGCGGCTACTGTAATCAACAGAAAGCTATTTTTACACAGATTCAGAATCCACTTTTTGCAGGGACACAGTTGAATCCACAACAGTATGACTCATATTATGGACAGAGAAAAAGACTGTGTGGCTTTTTTATTACTACTAAATGCTTAGATGACAATTTTCATGCTCAAAATAGTTAAGCTCGATTTCAAATAAAATGTGTCAGCATGTTTACAATTGCTGAGAGGTGCACCCAGTCAGCATACTACAGTTAATTAAGATCTGGGACACTGTGTGTGTGCTGTTGACTCTGTTTTGATTATGTCACATGTTAGCTCCATGCTTACAAGCTTTATACATTTTTTTTTACACAGTAAAGAAATAAGAATTTGTCAACATTAATTCCATTCTCCATTCCAAATTATAGTGACGAACATGCATCATGATTCAGATCACTGAATGATTCTTCTTAAAATTAAAAAAAATAAAGACCAGAGCCTTTTTACTTTATTAAAGTGATGGGTGGTTGATTGCGCTTTCACTTTTTTATGTTAAATAGTGTGTAATGTTGCTGTTGGTGCATGAATAGTATCTGCAAAGTTGCAGCGCTGAAAGTTCAATGTAAGCAGAGATATTGTCTTTTAAAAATCAAGAAGTTTAATGCATACAAAAACGACTCGATTGGGACTACAACGGGTTATATACGTAACTGCCCATACATTTGCATCAACCCTCCCTCCGGAATATGCAAAAAAGGGCATGGCCATATATCTCATCGAAAGTGGGTTATTTTCAGTCAGCTGTTAGGTCTTCTGTGTTCGGGCTTCCCACGGGCGTTATAGTTCGTCAACAATGGATACAATTTATTTTTGATTATGTTCCTGAAAATTACAATCGTAATTTAGCTCTCTACGATTTGTGTGCATTTTACGTAAGACAGCTTCCAGAATCTCCACCAATGCAATGCCGGATTCAACAAGAAACTGTTATTAAAACATGAAGCAGTTCCAACTTTAAAATCAGAGGCAGTGTTACGAAGCTGGAGACGAGATGAGATCCATGTGCAGCTTTATTTAGAATCATCAAACAGGCAGGGGTCAGGAAACAGCAAAACAGGGATATCAGAGAGTGAGCGCAGAGAGTCGTCAGGTAACAGGCAGAAGATCAGGGCAGGCAGCAAACAGGCAGAAGTCAGGAAACAAACCAGGATCAAAACCAGAGAAACCAGAAACAGGATAAACGCTCAGAAATTACAGGCCGTGGCAATGTAATACTTCGCACTGGGTGAGTGTAAGAGTGTGGCTTAAATAGAGAGTCTGATGAGGTGCAGGTGTGTGTGTAATCAGTCACCGGGATGAGGCATTATGGGAAATGGAGTTCTGGAGAAGTGATCAGTTCTGATGTGGAGTGCCCTCTGGTGATTCTCTGGGGCACTCCAACTGGTAATCGTGACATAGCCCCACCCCAAAGAGCGGCTTCCAGACGCTCAAAACAAACAAAACTGTCCAGGTGGGCGGTGGAGCGAAGGCGGATCTGGGGGTGGGATGGAGGGCCAGGTCCGTGGAGCAGAAGAAGAGCAGGTGACCAGAGCGTATCAGGCTGAGCAGGCGACCAGAGCGGAGCAGGCTGTGCAGGTGACCAGAGCGGAGCAGGCTGTGCAGGCGACCAGAGCGGAGCAGGCTGTGCAGGTGACCAGAGCGGAGCAGGCTGTGCAGGCGAAGGCCAGGGCGGAGCTGTCGGACCCTCGGGTGTCCAAGGCGAAGCAAACTGTGGGCATGGCCAGAGCAGAGCAGGCTGTGGACGTGGCCAGGGCGGAACTGTGGGACCCTCGGGTGTCCACGGCGGTGAAGACCCCTCGGGCGTCCACAGCGGTGAGGACCCCTCGGGCGGCCACGGCGGTGAGGACCCCTCGGGCGGCCACGGCGGTGAGGACCCCTCGGGCGGCCACGGCGGTGATGCCCTCTCAGGACCAGACACCGGCTCGGGACCAGACACCAGCTCAGGAACAGACACTAGAACAGAAATGGTCACAAACACAGAAACAAAGACAGAAACAAACACTGGCTCAGGAACAGACACTGGGTCGGCCATCTTGTCCGGAGACACTGGGTCGGCCATCTTGTCCGGAGACACTGGGTCGGCCATCTTGTCCGGAGACACTGGGTCGGCCATCTTGTCCGGAGACACTGGGTCGGCCATCTTGTCCGGAGACACTGGGTCGGCCATCTTGTCCGGAGACACTGGGTCGGCCATCTTGTCCGGAGACACTGGCTTGGAGGCGGCCATCTTGTCCGGAGACACTGGCTTGGAGGCGGCCATCTTGTCCGGAGACACTGGCTTGGAGGTGGCCATCTTGTCCGGAGACACTGGCTTGGAGGTGGCCATCTTGTCCGGAGACACTGGCTTGGAGGTGGCCATCTTGTCCGGAGACACTGGCTTGGAGGCGGCCATCTTGTCCGGAGACACTGGCTTGGAGGTGGCCATCTTGTCCGGAGACACTGGCATGGAGGCGGCCATCTTGTCCGTAGACACTGGCTTGGAGGTGGCCATCTTGTCTGTAGACACTGGCTCGGAGGCGGCCATCTTGTGCGTAGACACTGGCTCGGAGGCGGTCATCTTGTCCGTAGACACTGGTTTGGAGACGTGAAGCGTCTCTGGCTCGGCAGAAGTGACGTGAACAGGCTCAGACTCGGCAGGGCTGACATGGAACTCAGGCTGGGCTGTCTCGGCGGGACGGGACTCTGGCTGGGCTGTCTCGGCGGGACGAGACTCTGGCTGGGCTGTCTCGGTGGGACGAGACTCTGGCTGGGCTGTCTCGGCGGGACGAGACTCTGGCTGGGCGGAAGTGACGTGAAGCGTCTCTGGCTCGGCAGAAGTGACTTGAAGCGTCTCTGGCTCGGCAGAAGTGACGTGAAGCGTCTCTGGCTCGGCAGAAGTGACTTGAAGCGTCTCTGGCTCGGCAGAAGTGACGTGAAGCGTCTCTGGCTCGGCAGAAGTGAAGTGACGCGTCTCTGGCTCGGCAGAAGTGACGTGAAGCGTCTCTGGCTCGGCAGAAGTGACGTGAAGCGTCTCTGGCTCGGCAGAAGTGACGTGAAGCGTCTCTGGCTCGGCAGAAGTGACGTGAAACGTCTCTGGCTTGGCAGAAGTGAAGTGACGCGTCTCTGGCTCGGCAGAAGTGAAGTGAAGCGTCTCTGGCTCGGCAGAAGTGACGTGAAGCGTCTCTGGCTCGGCAGAAGTGACGTGAAGCGTCTCTGGCTCGGCAGAAGTGACGTGAAGCGTCTCTGGCTCGGCAGAAGTGACGTGAAGCGTCTCTGGCTCGGCAGAAGTGACTTGAAGCGTCTCTGGCTCGGCAGAAGTGACGTGAAGCGTCTCTGGCTCGGCAGAAGTGACTTGAAGCGTCTCTGGCTCGGCAGAAGTGACGTGAAGCGTCTCTGGCTCGGCAGAAGTGAAGTGACGCGTCTCTGGCTCGGCAGAAGTGACGTGAAGCGTCTCTGGCTCGGCAGAAGTGACGTGAAGCGTCTCTGGCTCGGCAGAAGTGACGTGAAACGTCTCTGGCTCGGCAGAAGTGAAGTGACGCGTCTCTGGCTCGGCAGAAGTGAAGTGAAGCGTCTCTGGCTCGGCAGAAGTGACGTGAAGCGTCTCTGGCTCGGCAGAAGTGACGTGAAGCGTCTCTGGCTCGGCAGAAGTGACGTGAAGCGTCTCTGGCTCGGCAGAAGTGACGTGAAGCGTCTCTGGCTGGATGGTCTCAGGCTGGACGGTCTCTGGGAACGCCCCTTCGGCCTTATCCTCAAAGCCCACAGTAAATGATGAGCCGCTAATTCTCAGGGCGAATCCAATATACTGACATAAAGTCCATTGAGGGGTATTATCAGGCATGAGATAATTTATTATGTCCTTAAGTCCATATCGGAAAGCATCTTTTAAGACTGAATCATCCAAGTCCACCCCATGGCATAACTCACAAAATTCCTCAACATATTCCTCTATAGAACGATTACCTTGGCTGAGGCGGAAGAGACTAATAAGTGGGTCCATGGTGGATCTCGGTTCTCTCTCGGCTGCTGGATCTGAAGAGGCGAAGTATTCTGTTACGAAGCTGGAGACGAGATGAGATCCATGTGCAGCTTTATTTAGAATCATCAAACAGGCAGGGGTCAGGAAACAGCAAAACAGGGATATCAGAGAGTGAGCGCAGAGAGTCGTCAGGTAACAGGCAGAAGATCAGGGCAGGCAGCAAACAGGCAGAAGTCAGGAAACAAACCAGGATCAAAACCAGAGAAACCAGAAACAGGATAAACGCTCAGAAATTACAGGCCGTGGCAATGTAATACTTCGCACTGGGTGAGTGTAAGAGTGTGGCTTAAATAGAGAGTCTGATGAGGTGCAGGTGTGTGTGTAATCAGTCACCGGGATGAGGCATTATGGGAAATGGAGTTCTGGAGAAGTGATCAGTTCTGATGTGGAGTGCCCTCTGGTGATTCTCTGGGGCACTCCAACTGGTAATCGTGACAGGCAGCAGTTGTAAGTTACTTACAGGCCACAACCTTTAAGTAAGACTTAAACAATTCAAATGTATTTCAGATGTAATGTTTTAGTTTTATCAAATGCCAGCGCTGGCTTTATAGCCACTTAGTTATGCTATTTCGTGTCTATATGACACATGAGTACAAACATTTTGGACCTGAATTTGTATATGTACTAATTTTATAAATGTATTTTTCATGTATAATTTATGACTTAATTTTTCGATTTGATCAAGAAACCAATGCCAATGCTGTTGGTGTATATTAGCCAGCTAGTTTCAATGCTATTTTGTGTAAGACAAATGTTAAAAAAAAAAAAAAATTATAGGCTATGTAATCACAGCAAACTTCAGGTGCAAATACATTGCAAATCACTGGCAAGATGGCTTCGGAAATGGTTAAACATTTAAATTTAGTGCCAGATGACACCACTGGCACTTTATTTACCCTTATAATAATACTATAGACCTTATGTAGCCCCGCCCTTTTTCAGCGCTGCGCTCGTTGTCTTTTGACTTCCGGTCTGTATTTTGACAGCGATCTTGCATAGGTATGAATGAACTGCTTGTAAATAAAATTCCTGGTCGACATTTGTTAAGACATCTGCTTTACAATGCTTATGATAAACATTACAATGCTCATGATAACTTTTGTTAACTCTACAATAAGTAGATCCACTTCACAAGCTAAGTAAAATCCTCGACAGCGATGCCATAGAAATATACAGAGCCACCACAAAAACGGAAGTTCAAAGACAATATTCTAAAGATGACGGCGCCCACGTTTCTCTGGTGCATAAGGTTTATGGTCATTTAAATTAAGAAATTGTTTAATAAATTACCTTTCCGAATCAGAAAATACATACATTTTAAGGGAGGAATGTTATAATCATCATGTTTCCTCAAAATTAAGAGCAGCTGCGCTGATTGTCAGTCGTTGTCATGGAGAAATCTTGTAAAAACTCTGTAACGGCAGAGCCATCGCCGACGACTGATGACGTATCGGGTTCATGAAGGGTTGTTCCATTTTCTAGGGGAATATTTCAATCCCTTGGCCCTTGTAACTCTGTTTTAAGGGCCAAGGGGTACACTTGAAAACAAGGATAAGGGCAAAGGGGTGAATTGGTATTGAGAGCTAATTTTGCAATCAATCATTCGTAGCCTAGAACCAAAAATACTAGTAGCAGCATCTAACATTAAACTAACAAGCGTATCACAACCCACCCACAACCAAGAAAGGCTTTACAATATCATATGTAAAGGCCATTGCACACTGAGTCCGAAATTCGCATCCGAAATTTTCGCACGTTAAAAAAAAAATTCGACCTCCCGCTATGTCAATCACGCTTGCACACCGCCTCCGAAACTTTCGTCCGTCATAAAAAAATTCGGATCGGGTTCGATTTTCTGCGTTTTTCGCATCTACAGCCAGCATTTTGAGAGTTTTTTTTTTTGACAATTCAGGGCCGGGGGAGCTCGTCCTATGGAGCTCGTTCCGCACATCATATGCGCAGTGCTTTCAGTTTCAGTTTTCAATTCGATCAAGTGTTTATGTTCTCTTCTCTCGATTGGATTATGAAAGGAAAAACCTCCCCTTTCAATCAGATTGAAATTTCGGATCGATTAAGGTGTAATTGAGCAGCCAGTTCAATAACTAATGTATTATTTTGGTACAATATATAACCTGTAGCCTATACAGCTGTTCTGTCTGCCCAGCGCTTCCACCGGGCCGCGCGCGCTTATGTGTGTGTGTGTGTGTGTGTGTGTGTGTGTGTGTGTGCGTGTGTATGTGTGTGTGTGTCCATACCTTAGATATAGGCTACTGACAGTCTCTGTTCAGGATCGATTGGTTCACGGAAATTGGTGGTCTTGTTTTTAAAATGTGGCTCCAGAATCGCAAGCAAAGCATCAAACTACCACTGACATTCTGAGGTAAATTTTGAATCGCTCGGGATAAATTCGCAACTCCTTTACTGAGAGGTGCTTCCTCTCAGCGCAATTTCAGGATTGGATGGACGTAATATTTTCTCTTTCTTCTCTTTTCAATAAGAGAGAGGACAACAAAATCATCCTCACTGCCTGACGAATCCATTCGGTATTTTTGCGTTTTTTTCCCGCAAAAGTTTAATAAATACGCATCGGACTCAGTGTGCAAGGTTTCTGTGCGTGACGAATTTTTTGGCTGACGAACATGAAAAAACGCATACGAAAATTTCGTACTCAGTGTGCAATGGCCTTAACTGTCCAGTATACATTTATACATTCATGCATTTGGCAGATGCATTTATCCAAAGCCACAACCTGTAGCTGACTCCATGCTCTGCCAGTTGTTTTTGAACCCTTTCCATTTAAAACATATTGCTAATGCGTTATAATGCTTTTCACGAAAAACACTCACATCATAGCCACTGTTACGGATCCCCTTTCTGGGTCTCTCTCTCATGACCAGAAGATCCATCTCTGTTCCTCCAGGACTGGGACTGTTTAGAGACTGTCTGCTGCGATGTGTGGGGTGATTCACCTGAGAGGGCCTGAAACCATCACAGACAGACACACACACACACACATTCATGCAGTTTAGTACAATAGCATCAAATTGTACAAATACATCTGGACATGTACACAAATATATATATATATATATATTTATATATATATATATACATATAAATAGTAATGTCTAGGGAACCCACATATGTATGTGTGTATGTATGAGTTTGTCATCCATTGAAATAGATATGTACGTAAGGCAGTCATCAACCAGGGGTTTGCGGCCCCTATGGAGATTGCAGCGGTAATGTGGTAGTGTGACTGCCAATTTATGTTTAATCACAAATCTTCTTTTTTTGTCCAAATCTGTGTTAGTGAGCACGTCTCCTTTGCTGAGATAATCCATCCACCTCACATGTGTGGCATACATTCAGTGTAGGATTAACAGCCAATACCTGTGTTTTCAGTTGAAGCAATGGGTTATGGGTTATTATCACCTTCTAGATGCCTATTTAACAAGTAGACTAATGAATGGCGATGCAGAAGTGAACTATCTGGAGGATTAGGCAGATGTTCATGAGAACCAATTGGTGTGCCCCACATATGACCACAAACAACCCTTTCTACAATGTATGGCCCATCTTCAGTTCACTGAATGAGTGCACACACATCTCCCTGAAACTGGTCTGGGACAGGGCCCAAGTGTAGTCATGGTCTACCCCATAGCGGTTTAGCCGAACAAGCAGACGTTCCTCCAGGGTGTAACTTTGTACATGACAACCTTTTCACCTCACTAACCCTCCTTCATGAAATGACAAAACGAGATATTGGATGTCTTGGAATGTGTTGTGTAAATGGGTCTAATTGAAGAATTTGAATGAATTCTGACTATGGTGTTCCCCACCGTAGTATGGTGTAATACAGTATAAAACATAATATTTCACTAACTTAACCAACATAAAAATCAAAGAGGGCATAACGTTTGAGTTTTAGGGAGATCTAAGGAGTAAAATGCATGTGCTCAAATTGCAAGAAAAAAAAATTGGCATTAAACGGGTTAAGTACACATTCAATACAATTAATAGAGATATAATTTGTATAGATCAACAAATCTGAGACACAGTGGCATAACTATTAAAGTACACAAACAACCATATCTTGTTTAAAAACAAAGCTCCCATTCAAGCAAAATCACTCACCTCCTGCGATACTTCACAAATGTGGAGCCTCTGTCGTCCTCCTGTTCCAGAGCTCTGCTGTGAGGGTGTGGAGGCCTGTCGTGGCTGTACCTGTGTTGCTGACTCAGGTCTTTAGTGCTGCCTTTCCCCTCAGCTGAAGGAAAGTCATAATATCCCTTCTTCTTAGCCTTCAGTCTTAGCTTATTCCTGTAGTGCTCAATGTCTGACTTCTGTTTCAGAGCCAAATTCACCTGTATACACATAGATAGAAAGAGAGAAGTTGGAATGGCTAATCATCCACTCAAAAAAACACCCACTAAAAATGTGTCCCAAATTGATTTCCCATAGGTAAAGTGATATTCTAAAATAAATCTGTGTCAGATTTCTTTTAAACCCAAATTTGATAAATTGAGCAAGCGAGAGTGTCCATTGAGATATACTAGGAATACATTTTTTGTTGACTAGCCTATGCCTATATATTAAATAAAGTCTTTGTATAGTTACTGTCTTGCAGAGGTTTGTTTCATGCCAGTAAAGTTGTGTAACAGTGGAGCCAATTAGCCATTTTTTCTGTGTGTAAAATGCATCAGAAGGTCAGTCAACAGGCTGTGGTCTGTCAGTGTTTGCTGTCTGAGAATGTCTCTAATCAAATCAAGTCTTACCTCTCCATTTAATATGGCAGAGTCCTGACTGCGGTCGGAGGATGCGGGGTGCGAATAGGTGGGTGGAGCTGCCATTGGTTTTATGGAAATGAGCTGAAGTGATCCTGAAGAACTATCATACTGATCTGCCAAAAATAAAACACTTTAGTTCCCTTTTGTCCTGGGAACTCCAACGTGTGGTCGGGGAGTTCCCTGACAAATTGGGATCATGCTAGGGAGCCTAATTGCCTTGGAGAGAATTAAAAACGAGCCAATAAAAACTGGCATGCAATCTTTGCATTCCGCGAGCCGCCTACTAGCGTGGATATAAAAGCGGAAGTAAACATTGCATTGACGCTTGTTTCTTCTGAGCCTCACAGTCAATTGCTGTTGCCGAAGTTGGAGAGAGAAAAGATTTCTTACAAGACTTGAGAAGAGAAGAAGGTCATCTTGGGTGCTGGTGTGACGGCACGGCAGTGATCATCGTTTCTCCCGGCAAAATATGGTTGAGTACAGCACACGGGCTTGCAGTTTCCGTATGTGTCTGTCGCGGTGATCCCTCTGTGCTTCGGCACGCAAGAGACAGCGCGCTCTCTTCCTCACAAAAGAGCTTCGTGGGTGTTTTCCGTCCTTTTCAGGATGTCGTCTCACGCGTGCGTTTCTGGATGTGGTCGACTTCTTCCTCAGGTAGATGGCCACAAACACTGCCTCTTGTGTTTGGGCTTACTCGTAGTCAACCTCACTCCTCCTTCCTCACCACCCTTGATGGCGGAGTGGCGCTCGGGTACCAGGGAATCCCCCCAGCAATCCAACCCTGGAGGGCGGAAGTCTGGTTGTAGGTTGAAGGCCCAGCCCGCTCAGACGCCCTGGCCCCTTCCCTTAAGAGGAAGGGAGGGAAGCACTCCTGACATGGGCGACCCGAAGGAGGTCCAGGATTCTGCTCTACAGGGGGTGCACACCTCCTTCCCCCGGGGGAGGGCCGGGCGGAAAAATATTTTGGCTGTTCCGCCATTGACCACTGGTCAGCGGTACACAAAAAATCTACAGTAGAGCGTTTTCCTCTTTCTTCAGGTCATCTTCGGTCGAGACTGATGGGCACACAGTCTCCTCCACCCAAGAGGGTCCGAACGGCAGTGGATGCTGTCTCCGAGCAGCATTGCTCTCGTTCCCCTCCTCCCAGTCTGTGGATAGCAGCGACGCTTCCTCAGTTGCGTCGCTCCTGTCGGCGGCTGGGCCCAGAGGGGCAGAGACCAGCTCACGAGGAGGCAGGGCCTCGTGCCTCATCTCTCCCCCTGCCCTCGCCATGGGGCGGCCCGCAGCAGAAAGCCCACGGGCTCTCTCTGCCGTCTACCCCCCGGTGGAAGCAGGTTTCTGGCGAACTCCACGCCCAGACCCTGCTTCCAGTGGCTACATTGCCACTGAAGCTGGGTCCCTGTCTTCCACCTCGCTGCCCCTCCGCGAGTACGCTGGTGGTTCGGGTGGGCTCATTGGGTTGGTACCTGGAAACCTGGCTAGCGCTTCCGGGTCCGTCTCGATGGCTCATCCACACCATTTGGTTCGGCAATGCAATTCAATTTGCACGCCGGCCTCCCTGGATCAGGGGCGTTCACTTCACCCGTATGCGTCAGTGGACACCCATGTCCTGCGGAAAGAGATTGATGTCCTGCTGGCGAAGGACGCGATCGAGCCGGTCCCTCCTGCCGAGATGAGGTTCGGGTTCTACAGTCCCTACTTCATTGTACCCAAAAAACGTGGGGGGTTACGGCCAATCCTGGACCTGTGAGTTTTGAATTGGGCCCTGCACAAACTCCCGTTCAAGATGCTCGTGGCAGAGCGGCACATTCCGGGTCAAAGTAACCCCGCACTGTCGCCAAACCTTCTCCCCATGGTCGGATCCTGCGTTTCTTTGGGGCGGAGTGCCTCTAGTCCAGGTTTCCAGGCATGCTGTGGTTTTCACAGATGCCTCTGCCATGGGTTGGGGGGCCACGTACAAAGGGCATGCAGTCTCGGGTCCCAGCTGCATTGGCATATCAACTGCTTGGAGTTGCAAGCAGTATGCTTGGCATTGGGCCACCTCAAGGGGTTTCTCAAAGACAAGCACGTACTGGTCCGTATGGACAGCACTGCAACCGTTGCGTACATCAACCACCAATGTGATCTACGCTCCCGCCGCATGTCGCAGCTCACCTCCCACCTCCTCCTGTGGAGTCAGAACCATCTGAGGTCGCTTCGTGCCACTCATGTTCCAGGGGAGCTCAACCGTGTGGCTGACGAGCTTTCACGGTTGCCTCCCCTGCCAGGAGAATGGCGACTCCACCCCCAGGCGGTTCAGCTGATCTGGAGTGTTTTCGGAATTGCACAGGTAGACCTGTTTGCTTTTCCAGACACGACCCACTGCCAGTGGTTTTACTCCCTGTCCGAGGGGACCCTCGGCACGGACGCCCTGGCTCACAGCTGGCCCCGAGACCTGCGCAAGTATGCGTTTACCCCAGTTAGCCTTCTTGCACAGACACTGTGCAAGGTCAGAGAGGACGAGGAGCAGGTCCTGTTAGTGGCGCCGTATTGGCACACCAGGATCTCGTTCACTTCCTCACGGAACTTATGCTCTTCGCGACAACCCCTACTTGGCTGATTCCTCTGAGGAAGGACCTTCTTTCTCAGAGATGGGGCACTCTATGGCACCCGCGTCCAGACCTCTGGAAACTCCATGTCTGGTCCCTGGATGGGACGCGGAGGTTCTAGGTGATCTACCACAGGCAGTGGTAAACTCCATCACTTCTGCTAGAAGTGGAACCTATTCGTCGAGTGGTGCTCCTCCCGCCAGGAGGACCCACGAACTTGCCCGATCAGAGTCGTGCTTTCCTTCCTACAAGATGGGTTAGAGCGTAGGCTGTCCCCTTCCACCCTCAAAGTGTATGTTGCAGCAATAGCTGCACATCACGATGTAGTAGAAGGTAAGTCCGTGGGGAAGCACGACCTGGTCATCAGATTCCTTAAGGGTGCTAGGAGGTTAAATCCGCCTCGTGTTTTGCACTCTGTACCCTCTTGGGACCTAGCACTGGTACTGAGAGCTCTCCAAAATCCTCCCTTTGAGCCTTTGTTGTCAGTGGAGCTGAATATCCTGTCCATTAAGACAGTGCTCCTGTTGGCATTGGCCTCGTTCAAGAGGGTCGGGGCTCTGCATGCTTTTTCGGTTGACGAATCGTGCCTAGAGTTCGGGCCGGGCCTTTCTCGCGTTATATTGAGACCCCGGCCCGGATATGTGGCCCAAGGTTCCTACCACTCCCTTCGTGGATCAGGTAGTGAACCTGCAAGCGCTGCCCCAGGAGGAGGCAGACCCAGCCCTAGTTTTTTTCGGTCCAGTCTGCGTCCTGCGGGTATACATTGACAGAACGCGAAGCTTCAGGACCTCAGACCAGCTCTTTGTCTATTACGGAGGCCAGCAGAAGGGGAAGGCTGTCTCCAAGCAGAGGTTAGCTCACTGGTTAGTGGATGCTATCACCCGAGCGTATGAAGCTACGGGTGAGCCTTGTCCTCCCAGTTTGCGTGCTCACTCCACGAGAGGTGTTGCCGCCTCCTGGGCTTTGGCTCAAGGTGGCTAGCTGACAGACATCTGTAGAGCTGCGGGCTGGGCGACACCGAACACGTTCGCTAGATTCTATAGCCTACGTGTGGAGAACCTGTTTCCTCCTGAGTACTTGCTACGGTCAGTGGTGTGAGGGAATAGGTTGTGTCGGCTTGCTACGTTACTCCGTGCCACAGCCAGATATGTGCGTCTTTCTGCTCCGATGGAGTTCCTCCATCACCCCTCCGGTGCCAGGCATGGCGGACCACCAGACGTCAGGTCTACTACCTCTAGGGGAGTTGTGTAGACTGGGTGTTATGTCCAGTGGTCTCTTCGGTGACCCATTATGCCACGTGAAGTCCAGCCGTGTCTTCCCCTTGACAGACTCGTTCTGTCGTCCCTGTTGAGTACGCTCCGACTTCCCTTTGGATTGGGACTACCTCAGGGACTTCCATATATTTCACTATCCCCCTGGGCTAGTACATATGTGTATTCCGGGCCTTCATCCAGTGGCTGGCTTCCGCAGCATTCACTTCCCCTTTCTTCGGGTTGGGCACGCTTTCCCAGTGTTATCCAGTGTCCACTGATTGGGTTTTACGGAACAGCAGTGTGACTCCCTAGCTAGCTCCTGTTATTTCTGAAACTGTGTGGGTTGCGTAGCTGGGCACTGGAAGGGGCCAGCACCATGGCATTTTATTAGGGAAACCCAATTCGTCAGGGAACTCCCCGACGACACGTTGGGAGTTCCCAGGACGAAAGGGAACGTCTCGGTTACGTAAGTAACCCTCTTTCCCTGAGTACAGGGAATGGAGACGTGTCGTCCCTTCGCCCTGTTGCTGTACCTTCGCGGAGATCTGCACTCTGTTCGGCTCCTCAGCGAAAAGTGTCAATACAATGTTTACTTCCGCTTTTATATCCACGCTAGTAGTCGGCTCGCGGAATGCAAAGATTTCATTAAAATTTGTATTGGCTCATTTTTAATTCTCTCGAAGGCAATTAGGCTCCCTAGCGTGATCACAATTTGTCAGGGAACTCCCCGACGACACGTCTTCATTCCCTGTACTCAGAGACGATTGTTATGGCAGCAACTAGCTGGTAAAGAGCTACATCAGATTATACAAGCAGAATATAGGCAAATTCGCTTCCAGATTATGTGACAGTAGATGTAGATATATAGTAGATATATATGGGCTATTTATATGTAAGTGGGACAAAAATACTGAAGAATAAGCAACAATTTACATTTTTACATTTGCCCATTTTCTTTTATAATAATAGTTTACTATACAAAAAAAAATTTACTATATCATCATTCACTGATTTTATTTATACTTTGTAGATCAATAATATGAAGTATAATGCAATGACTCATCATGCAGCTCTTTTACATATCACAGTTCATAGTAGCCACATCTGTCAAGCACTGATAATGCTAACCCTCAGGTGCTCTTCATTTGGGCACAACACTTGTTATCTTATCGGTCAGAAGTGACAAAAAAATTAAAAGAAATGAATAATAAAAAACAACAACTTTTTTCACATTTTAAAAAATATTTCTTTAATTATTGAAGTATTTTCAAATTATATATTTCAGTCAGATTAGCACAATATGTTGTGGAAAATTAAATAAATCATGTTATTTCATGGGTTCACCACTAGATGCCTGTATAGCTCTCTATGGAGAGGCTTGTTAATTCACTAGTTGTTTTAGGACCAAATTATTAACTTAAAAAAATCATTTAAATAAAAAATTTGATGTGAAGTGTACACGTTGCATTATTACTACAGTCATACCTGAATACAGAGAAAGCATTTGGTTACAGGTAACATTACAATTAACCCCCCCCCCCCCCCCCCTTATTAATTGTATTATTATTATTATTATTATTATTAATTATTATTATGAATATTATGAATATATATATATATGTTTGACTATATGTATATATATAGTCAAACGTCCACAGACCCGAGCAGGAGCAGCTGAGCTACACTGTTGCCCTAAGAGGCCCGAACAGTAACACCCACAGCACTAGTCTGAGAGAGATCAACTTAATCTGCACACAGCTGATGGACTAGTCATGAGTAAAATACACCAAATTGAACAGATACACTAATATGTGTGTATCTATGTGTGTGTGTGTGTGTGCATATGTGTACACATGTAAATGTATGTGTATATATATATATATATATATATATATATTAGCTAACAATAATACAAATAGCTAAATGTATGAATGTTTACATAGTGCATATAGATTTTAAACAAGTTGAAGTTGAGTTGGTTCTATTCTAGATTGTTTATTGACCGCATGAATCCACTGACAATCACAATTTGGAACATACAGGGCATTAACTTATCAAGTTTTGGATGTGAAATCAAAACCTTGGATTTTAAGAAGATTTTAGACATAATAATATTACAGGAAACATGGCACAGAAATGATGAGGTCACTCTTTGTCCCCCAGTGTATCGGAAAATACACATATCGTCCCAAAAACATGAAATAATTACACGTGGAAGAGATTCAGGGGGCATCATAATCTGGCACAAACTTGAAATTGATAAGTACATCAAACTAATCAAGAAGAATCTCATATCTGGCTCAAAATCAATTGATTTTTAGTCAAACTACAAAAGATATGTGCTCTTTATATTCTAAATTTAATTCATATAGAAAACATAATTGGGAAACACCAAAATCCACTAGATTACCCAATCACAGAAAAAGAGCTGATGGATAAAATAAAGGCTCTGCCAATATAAAAAAGCAAGAGGACCCGAACGCATCCTTCACCAAAATGCTTAAAAATATAAACCCCAAACTCAAACTGGCCATAATGAAACTTGGTTCTGAGTTTTGGTCATTTCCCTGACACCTGGATTAGAGAATTTATAGCACAAATATTCAATAGTGGAGACAAATCAGACCCAAAAAATTACAGAAGCATCTGGTGTGAGCAATAATCTGGCCTATCCCAGACCTAAACCTACCCATAACAGTTTGTGTTATATGGGCTCTATGCACGGCGGTATTTCCGGTGAAGCATTAGGGATGCTCGATAACTTCCGCCGATCGTAGAGTCCAATGCAATACCGAGAATTTATATTGAATTTTATACTCCATGGTTTTACTAAAGAAACGTTAGTCACAAAAACAGATAAAACAGACACCCCTCGTTGTGTTTATGCTTCTTTTTAAAATTATATTAAATAAATATAACTATATATAAAATTACATCTAAACGTATATACGTTTCATTTCAAAGACTGGAGGACAGTAAATTTTGAAGACTCTGCCATAATCCCGTTTTCCTCGGTTTTCCTCCGCTTTAATCTACACAACCGGAAATGGACGAGCATCCTTGCGTCAAATGCGGAATTTATGCGTGCATATAGCCCATTGACACTAAAGGGTGTGGCGTCACCTATATGACGCCAAAGGATGAGAATGTGTTGGGTCCTGTCACGAAGAAAGAGTGGCAGGACAGAGCTACAAACTACATGCCTAGAGACACGGTATAAATATTAGAAGATTTCACTTTTTTATTGAAATGTTTATTTCCACGTAAAAAATAAACAAACAAAAAAAAATACTACTTTATTTTCATTTATTTATTCTTATTTTTATACCTATTTACTTATTTCTATAGTGTTATGAATTCTTTGGCAATGTAAAGATTTCTTTCACCATGCCAATAAAGCTATTCGAATCATGAATCTTGACTACACCACCGCACAATACCGGAGTACAGTTGAAGTGAAAATTAAGAAGAAGGATGACGAGGTACAGACTGAGCAATCACACTCTGACTGTAGAGAAGGGCAGGCACTGACAGAACTGGCTGCCCAGAGAGAGACGTGGTCTGCCCGTACTGTGACCAGGGAAAAGTGGAGACAGAGCAACACTTCCTCATCAGCTGCCCCAACTATGAGGACATTAGAGGGACTTTTTATTTTAAAATTTGAAATACTTTGCTTTAACTTCATAAAATTAAACAACAAAAGACTATTTCAACATCTATTAGGTTAAAAAAGAGATTGTATCATACTAGCAGCCAGATACATTGATGCTTGTCACAAAAAAGAGAGAGTTGATGACTAATCAGTGATGCACTCACACAAACATGCTCATACACCAAACACAAAAACACTGGCACAGAATTCTTCACAGAATTTGGAAATGTTCATAAACTGTTCTATTTTTACACGGTTAATTCGTACAATCAATTTAATTTGTACAATTAGATTTAAGTACAGTATGTTATAATATTTGACTATTTTGATGTCTTTATAATTATTCTATGTATTCCAAGCTTTGATAGTATTGTATGATGTACAGTCTTCACAGAGTTCAAAGTTTACGGAAGAGGAAACAGTGAAGTTCAAGTTCAAGTTCCGTTTATTTATAGAGCACATTTACTACCGGCTGGCAACCGACCAAAGTGCTGTACAAAAATTACAATAAAACAGTAAAACAAACAGTAGAATCTTGTCAAGGACTGTGTAACATTAGATTGATCAGAGATGCATCAGAATAAGGGAGAGATGTCATCAAATACAACCTTTTACAGTATACCATGTGATACTGTAAAACGGAACTTGTTTGAACTGTGTGAAATAGGATAACTACTCACATTGATGTTGTTCTAAAAGCATATTATCTGCTTTTTTCGGAGAATCCCTCCGAAAAAGAAGAATTTGTCTCAAAAAGCACTTAAATCCCTTAAAGTGATTTTTAAAACAAACTATTGAAAATTCTTGTCTGGCAATCTCTGCCCAGACTAAAGTTCCATCTGACAAAGGTCATACCCAGATAGCAAACTGACATTGAATCAACGTGGAAATATGACATCGAAACAACGTTGATCTGACATTGTTTTGCTCATCGAATTAACGTTGAACCAACGTCAGACGCGTCATTCTTTCAAAACTAACGGAAAATCAACTTGAAATCAACGCGTTGTTTTAACGTTATGAAAGCAAACCAATTTTCAATTTCATTTAGCTTTGAAGAATGCCGCGTCTGACGTTGGTTCAACGTTAATTCGATGAGCAAAATCAACGTTGTTTCAATGTCATGAGAGACGTTGTTTCCACGTTGATTCAATGTCAGTTTGCTGTCTGGGTATGCAGCATGTGCCAACAGAATGTCAGATGTTAGATACAATATTAATTACATACAAGTAAAATAAATAAATTGTAACTAAATTAGCCAATGCCCATTGGCAGGTGAGATTTGCATTCACGTTTTCGCTGAGGAGCCTATGACTTGGCTGCTCAGCGGAGATACATGATGGGGTTACAATAGTAACCTAGACATTCCTTCTTAATCTGTCACGTTCAACATCACGACGCAACATACCGACTAATTGGGATCCCTAATAAAGCAACACTATAGTTGCCCCTTCCAGCTCCCTGCGTAAGCTGCCAGATCTCCCCGAACCAATTGGGGAGGAAAAAGGACAGGGTTTTACACAGCGTCAATCACTGCTGTTCCATCTAACCCACTCAGTAAGCCTATTAGATAACACTGGGGAAGTGGGCCCTTACCAAGGGGAAGGGAACGCTGCGGATGCCACATCATTCCCGTAGGGAGGTGTCATGTGGACGTTACACATATGGACTGGCCAAGGGGGCAATGCATCGGAAGTATGGAAGTCTTTGAGGTAGCTCCAGCCCAGTTAGGGGGGAGACAATACTGGGCAGAACGGACACGGGCTGGTCGATATGGAAGCCGTAACATGGGGGAATTCACAAATGAGATCACTCATAGGGGAATCCCAACATACTGTACGGGTACCTAGCCTAAAACCAGTGGACATACTTAGCAGTTATAGGCTTGGCGTCGGACGTCTCCACCACATCTGACTGCAGGGGGTGTTGGAGGAACACCAGTGCTCCTCGCAAAGCAGGAGGACTCTCCTGTGGAGCAAAATGAGTACACATATCCCGGTTTATAAGAGGGTAATGACGATCTACTGGTAGGAAGTACATGGGAGGACACTGGCTCTATACGGAGATAATAGAATCTTGCAAACATGTTAAGTTTCACCCAGCCCACAGCTCTACAGATATCTGTCAGCGAGATGCCATGCATCAGCGCCCAGAAGGAAGAACACTCCTGGTCAAGTGGGCTCTCCAAACTCTTCTTGGAGATAGCCTTTCCCTTCTGCTGCCTGACATAGAAGGCAAAGGGCTGGTCTGAGGTCCTGACGCTCAGTGTTCGGTCCACATTCAGGTGCAAAACACGGTCGGGACAGATCAAAGCAAGGACTGGGTCTGCTTCCTACAAGGACAGTGCTTGCAGGTTCACTACCTGGTGCCTAAAAGGCGAGATGGGAACCTTGGGCACATATCAGGGCAGCAGGGCTGGGGTCTCAGGATTATGTGAGAGGATGCTGTCCCGAATTCCAGGCACGATTTGTCAACTGAAAATGCCTGCAGGTCCCCTTCCCTCTACACAGAAGCTAGACAGCTTCTTAGTGAGTTCAGAAAATTCAGCACTGACTGAGCTTACTGGTTGGTGACCGAGGTTGACCGAGTCCACATACCGAGAAAAGAGATTCTCTACACGCAGGAGAGTTTGCTCTTTTCACAGTTGACTCGAAGCCCCAGATGCACTGTCTGTGTGTTTGTACAACTGGTCTCACAAGTTTGAGCCAGTCATAGAATTCAGGGACGCAGCCAACCCCCTTGGAGGTAAGGGATGGGACTCCCCTGGTAGTTGGGGGGGATGAGATGGAGGTCAATGAAGGCATCAGCATCTGTGAATGCAGGCATGTGTAGGTACCTATCTTTTATACTACAAGTATTAGAACACGAATGGATAGATTAGAAGGTAACACCAGCCAAAGATATTTATTGACCTTCTTCCCTCAAGAAGAAAGCCAACAGGAGCAGAGCTAAAACTCGCGATAGTGCATACATTACAAGTGGGCAATTTATAAATGAAGACTGTCAGCCCCCTTTTACTAGATCCGAGTCGATGACGTCACCCGCCTATGACGTCTCATCTCTTCATTGGACTGATACTTCATGACGCAATCAGGCAGGGGCGTTCCCACAGCGTCTCGACGCAGCTTGAGTTCCCTTGAAAGGGAACTGATATTACAGTATACCGTAGTTTACCACAAATACTTGTCAGTACACTCAGCAGTAAACTTTAACCATATTTTAACCAAGCACCTGAAGCACCTGAAGAGAATAATTTCATCTTTTCTGTACTTATAAACACTCCAAATATACAACAAAATGCATTTAAGGGCTAAAAAAAGTGGATTTTGCATGATATGTCCCCTTTAAGACAAAAAGTGCCCACGATAGAAATACTCAAATATATACTGTATATATAAATCAACATTTGTTTGGTTTGACCATTAGAATTTGACAAAAAGTAGGTATTTTTGTTCAAATTCTAATGCAGCATTGTACCCACGGTGAATAATTCAGTCCCACATTGTATTGCACCAATATCTTTATAGGCAAAGTGAACAAATGTTGATTTATACATATTCTTGAGAATTTCTTCTACCGTGGGCACTTTTAGTTTTAAGAGGGCTTTTATGACCAAAATTAAGTATTTTTGGTCAAATTCTAATGCAGCATTGTATCCACTTTGAAGAGTACTAATTATTCATTCCTTTTGGAGTCATGCCTTTTCAAATCAAGAACACACCTCCTTTCAAATATTTATGAAGGCAGCTCACTACAGCGTTTTCTTTTTAAGAGTGGCTGTATTTTCTTCACAAGATCACCACATAAAAAAAAAAACTTTAATTTAATGGTGGATTGTGGCATAACAGCAAATTGAACTGAAACAGTGGAGGCATTTCTCACCATTACTCTTTTTCGTATCTTCCTTTGTAAGTTTCTGCTGTGCTGTGGCTTTTTGCACACTCAAGCGCTTTCCCAAGACCTCCTTCACCGATTCGCTGCTGATGACGGAACCATCCTCACTCGGCAACCTACTGCAAGTAACCATAGCAACAAGGAGCAGCAGTGAGTCTTTGCATGTGTAAAATGTCATTTCCTTTGCCTGCATAATCATTTCATACACATAAATATAAATGTAACGACACATTATCAAACAGACATACACACATACTTATTGCCACCTTGGCTAAGTTTCAATCTGCATTCTGAGCGGTTTTGAGATATTCAGCTTCAAAGTTTTTGCATTCAATTCGACTTTGAAGATAGAACCTTTTTGTTTTCTAAATAAAAAGTCCCAAAATGTACACAGCTAAAAAAAAAATTTAAAAAAATGCAAAATGTTCATAAATTATAACAGAATAACTTTCTGTAATTTTGAGAAAAGAGTCAGATAGAACCTTAATAATTCCAAGGTGACATTATATCAAAAACTAGAGCTAAAAGAACACAGTTTATAGCTGTGCTAAAGCTTGAACTTTATGAATAGTATAGTGTTGATGTGTTTTGATTTTGAAGATTGATTTTGAAGATTCCACTCAGACTTCTTAATATCTAATGTATTTGGTTTTAATACTTTTGAATTATAAAATAAATACAAATAATTGACCGTTTGCAAAAGCCACGCCCCCTAGTTATTGTTACTATGAAACAAATGGTCAAGCACGACCAGTGGGACAGATTGCCAGGACGGCAAGAGGTATGAATTAATGTTACCTGTGCATGTCAGTGACTTTTTTTTGGAGCAATACCTCAGCGATATCCTCCAGATCGAGGCACGAGGCAAATGCAGTGGAGGGATATATTAAAAATATAAAAATGCGCAGTGAAGGAGACACGACTACTATTGAGGCGAATGCTTAACGTTATACTGTTCTCAAGCTAAATCTGAGAAATCATGACCTGTACCTCAAATGCAACCAGCACAGCCTTAAAGAATATTTTATCAGCTGGTTCAGTGGCTAATGTTTGGAGTTAGAAACATATAACTCGCGCTGCATATTTAGTAATTTTGCCTCAGATACAGGATTAACGTTTGTGTTCACAAGCAGTTGTTCATTACCACGGCAACCGCTTGCGTGTCATGCTGAATGCGATTTTTGTGTTTAAAAAGTAACTACATACAGTAATACACGGAAAGATGCAGATAACCATACATTATCTTAGGTTATTTCTATTCGTTACGATATTGATATATGAACTGATTTTGTCAAGTAAGCTTCACGTTTTCCCCGTTGCGAGCATGCACTCTTCTAAACTGTAGTCTACGGGTGCTGCACTGCTGCTCATTTTCTCCTGAGAATATCCAACGCATTCTCATCCTTTAGCGTCAGCTATATGACAAAACGGCGCTATACTACGCACATGGCACCCTTTATCGTTAATAAAACGCGCTATGATGGGTAGGTTTAGGTGTGGGGTAGGGTAGGGTAGTCTCATATTACGCTAACGGATTTATGACGCCTTGGGTTCGCGTGCATTATTAACGATAAAGGGTGCCATGTTTGTTGTATAGCGCCGTTTTGTCATTTAGTGTTCTATGTGACGCTAAAGGATGAGAACGGGCTGGAATATCATGTTAACAACAACCCTTTAAAAAAAAAGCGTAATTCCTTTGTGGATCCTCTTGATCTGCTTTCTCCATGTTTCTTTGACTAATCTCAGTGTCTCAGTCTCATGCACGCTGCATGTGAGTTAACCATGTTCGACACCGCTCACGTTGTGTTTTCGGCTTTGGAAACGGAAAGAACACAACTCCTCCAGACAATCTCTCTGAGTACCTATAGTGTCCAATTTACAAATGCCGTGGGTGCACTGCTTAACCATCTTGCTTGCAGTCCAATGTTTGACAGACCTGCTCACATAGTAACAGTTGCTATGACGTGTGATTGGACAATGGCCATTTTGTGGGAGGGGCCTGCAAGTCTCTTATGCTCATTTATTTGATCAAAACACAATCATTAATAATAAAAGAACAAAGAACTAAGTAACCAGAAGGTTTAAATACATGGAGGATAGTCATAAACAGAAACGGGGTTAAGGTGTATGACTAATCAGAAATAAATGAATGGCAACAAATGAATGGACAAGAATACAGACAAATACTGTGACCATACATGTGACATTGCAGATGGTCAGTGGGCCAATTTGTAGCTGGAGACTCAGAAAGTCTAAGGCGGAGCCAGAGCAACGATTGACGAAGGTGAAGCCAGAGAGATGACAGACGAGCCGAGGGAGCGTTGAGCCAAGGTGAAGGTGATTGGTCAGAGGACTGAGGTGGAGCTGATGGGTCGGAGGCCTGAGTTGGAGCTAAGGGATCTACAGACCAAGGCAGAGCTGACAATAGAGAAGTCAATGGAATATCCGAACAGCAGGGCAGATGTGCTATTTGGGGAGCCAAGGGTCTGAAGGGAGACAGCAGAGTCAAGGCCGAAGAACTGGGTGGCTTTGACAGTGGAGGAGAGAGAGGGAGGCTGGGTGAGGCCATTCATAATAAAAGCGACTTGGGGCTGGGCAGAGTCTATGGCAATGAAGGCGACTTGGAACTGGGCAGAATAAGCAGAGACTGACTTGGACCAGACTAAACCAGCAGAGACGAAGATGACTTGGGGCTGGGTGGAAACAGTAAAGACGAAGAGGAGTTGGGACTAGGCTGAAATGACGACTTAGGAATAGGCTTAACCAGCAGAGACGAAGATGACTTGGGACTGGGCTCATCCAAAAGCGACAAAGAAGATTTGGAACTGGGCAGAACCCGCAGAGATGAAGTCGACCTAAGACTGGACTGAAACAGAAGAAGATGACTTGGGACTGAGCGGGACCAGCAGAGACTGGAGACCTTGAAACCCTTCATCATCCACCTCATTACATAATGAATAAATGGGTTCCCAGCTTATAGAATGCACCTCATTCTTACAAATTCCACTAATATGTCCTTGATGAGGACATTTATGCCGTCTCTGGCTCTAGGACGAATGTGGCCTCTAGCAATTCGGGCACAGAATAAGTGGTGGCAAGTGTGCCAAGCAGAGTGGGGCACAGTGGCGTGAGTTTTAATAAACAACACCTACTCGCCACATCAGTCTCGAGTAACACGAAGGAGGTCCAGAAGGATTCAATTATTAACAACAGTGAAGGACGAGAAAGGGCCAGGCCTGGGATATTTATGTTGTTGTTTTGTTATGTTTATAAACAGCAGTCATCTGTGAGGGACTGCCACTTTACTTTTATTTTGTTGGTTATTTATATTGTGATTAAACATTTTATTTAATGTTTGTCAGTTGCCGTCTCCTTCTTCCATGAACACAAACCTTGTTACATTGGTGCTGAATCCTTGGAGCAAGAAGGAAGGCGCTGTCAAAGCTATGGAAAATCCACAGTTTACCACCGAACTGAATCGCATAGCTGAGTCTGATGGTCCGAATGAGTCAGAGATACAAGCTGGGGAGCGCTAGCCAGGCCCCCAAGACTATACAAGCTGGACCAGCGGAACCAGCTGTACCGGCAGTGGGGCAGCAAAGTAGGGTGCAGGGACCTGACGTGGAAAGCATTGCGTCCAAAAGTGGGGACATACCGCTGTGGGTCATACCACGCACATGCTTTGGCCTGGGTGGAAGCTGCTGCTGAGGCTGACTGGGAGCGGAGACAGATGCGGGGATACAGGAGGCACCCTAAATGACGAACAGGTGGGTGGGCTGCAGCTAGCAGCAGGACGTGTCTGATCCTTTCCGTCTGCATCTGTACAGTGGAGAACTGCTGGGCGAAGTTCTCAACTGTATCGCTGTCAGAGATGGTTCAGTCAGAGATGGCATTCCTGGACCAACAAGGTGGACAGTGTCTGACCGAAAGAGCGTGCAGTGGCTTTCAAGGCACACAAGGTGTGGTCTGTCGCTGTGCGCAGCTCCTGCATCAGCCCAGGGTTAAAACTACCCTTGTGCAGATCTTTAAGTGACTTGGCTTGGTACACTTGCAGGAGAGCCATACTGCCCTACAAAGCAAAAAGGCAGTAACTGCAGTTTTGGTAAAGCATTAATTATTACAATTTTCATGACATTCAAGGCATCCTTTGTTATGTGACAAAACATCTTATGTTAAATGCGTGTCATTTTAGAGAAAAATGGTAGTCGTTTGTACAGTAACTGCAAAAAGCCCTAGTAAAAGTCATTTTTCTCAGCTCTGCACTCTGCGTAGTTACTGCCTTTTTGCTTTGTAGGGCAGCATAGCGTGCAGGACAGAGGCAGCATGTCCATGGAGACTGACTCGTGGGTTAACACCCACTATGATCCTCAGGTCATCCTGGCTATTCACTGAAGTAGCCCTCTTTCTTTTAGAAGAGGAGTTAGATTGGGGTATAGGCAAGAGGACGACTTGAGTCTCGACTGCAACACTGTGATGGTCATCTTCCCGCAGTGGGCACATGATTTATGACACGTGAGGCAATGACCGTGACTGTCAGCCAGTGCCCATTAACGATCACATCCAGAAACACATGGGTGGAATGACATCTTTAAGAAGACACAGGGGCCGTTTACACCTGGCCACTTCATGCGTTTTCTGTGATCGGATAGCTATCCGATCGTGAAAAGACCAGGTGTAAATGCCCCCCGAAACGCATTCGAGACGGATTTGAATCCGATCACCCAAACCACTTCAGGAGGTGGTCTGGGCCGCATTCCAGATGGAACTGGACAAGTGTAAATGCATCTGGTTCTTGAAACCACATATGTAAATGTTAGGCTACAACTCCCAAAATGATAAAAAAATAAACGAGTGAGAGCGTGTTATAGGCTATATGTCATGCTATTTTAGTCAGATATGACGACGCTACTGTGACGCGCATCATCTCAGATGAGCAGGTGAACGCCTATCAAGCCAACACGCCGCAATCTATCGCAAATCAAAGTGAAAGTAAGTCGCAGATGATTAACACTACCATCAATGAAGATAAAGTAAAGAAAGTAAAGAAACGAAATGATTTTACCAGTTCGGTTGCCGCTCTCTCTTATCACCGTCTTTGCTGATTTTGAAATTAGATTTTGAAAATGATCAATAAAATGCAGCTCATATCTGTTGCTTTCGGTGACGTGCACTTCATTAAATCCGCATATAGCGTGGGAATTGAAGATCGGATTTATATCCGTTTTGCAAAAACACATTTATGTGACCAGGTGTAAATGGAATCGTTTTGATAAATCAGATAGCTATCCGATCTGAGAAAACGCATGAAGTGGCCAGGTGTAAACAGCCCCACAGTGTCACACCCGCGTTTGCTCTTTCAGCGAAATGTACGTAAAATGTAATTAGCAGAAACAGGACTGGAAAATTAGAAATACTGTACATTTCTCCAGGAATTACATCTTAACTTTTTCAGAGGGACATATCCACATATTAACTCAAACAGTTTATGCTCTGAGAACACTTTGCCTCAAGCAAGATCCATTTATCATACTCCTTCATGAAACTAACTAAAAGCTACAGTATGCACATCCAACCATTTGAAATTCATTAACCTAAAAATATGACAACATTTTAGACCTCATTAACTGTGTTAAGATCATACTGACATCCTGGGCACTTATTTGATTTAAAAAGCAATTACCAAACTAGTCTCTGTAACAATTATCTCACCATCTCTTGTCCACTGTATAGTGTCTACTTTAGTTATGTCTTCCATGACAAGTAGTTTTGTGGACCTTTGCCAAATCACAGCAAACAATAGCATCACTGATAGGGCTGTGACATGAATATTGAGCAATTCCAGCATGCCATAAGTGTTAGCTTTCTTCACAAATACCTTTTTCTCATCTCACTGGCCAGGCTCTTCTTCGAATTTGATCCATCATGGCGTGCGGGCTTATCTAAAGACAGAGGGGCATCTCGAATGGGATGGGGCAGAACCATAGTCTCCTGAGTAACCGGGGGTTCCTCATCACCGCCTTGCTGACCCAGGTGTTGCTTGGCATAGTCAAACCCCTGGACAGGCTAAGCAACGAGCAAACATTCACATATTTGATTACAGGCGTGAAGGTTGTTCTTATACACCACACTCTAAAACAAATGGTGTTGTAACATCTAAACTAACTTATTTTAAAGTCAATATAACATTTAAAATCACTAAATTAATCTGAATACAACACACAAAAAAAAGGTATAAATAGCTTTTTATGATAAAAATGTCAGGTTACCATTTTTTACAGTGCATAATGGGGTTTCCATAAAATATCAACCATTTAAGACAGATAAAAGAGTGTTTTGTTTTATTACCAAATCAATAATTTGGTGTTCCTTTGAAATCATTAATTTGAAGAAATGTTCAGACTATATTTCAGGCATGAAAAGTGTGTGTGCTTTTAGAAATATGACTGCTACATTAAAATGAGAATTGATGATTCTTAAGGATTGTTTCTGTAAGCTGTCCTCACCACTGGCCTGGCACTGATCTCCCGGTAACCATTGTGAAGAATGGTTACACACCGTGCAAATATATTTTAATATTAACAATTGAAACAGTTTTTTTTTTTTTTTTTTTGGTTGGCTTTGACTTTCTGTTCGGTTTCCTATAGTTTCCCCGCTCTGTTTAGTTCTCTTGAGTGTTGAAGTTTAATAAAGACCGTTATTTATATCTTCTTTGTCTTCTTCGTGCACTGCTACCACCACATTGTAAGACTTATGCACTGCATATGATTTAGCAAATAGTAAATCCTCAGTTGCTGGATAACTGAAGGCAAGGATGCGTTCTATAATGGTCAACCAAAATTCAGGGCAGGCAGTAGTTTGTCAGTAATAGTGGATGACAAACTAAAGGCCAGAGTTTGTATTGGGGAAAGCAGGTCAGATCATTATATCTAATAAATAAGACATATTTGACATGTTTAAAAGAGAGTTGATGCCTGCATTTTTTGTAGTGAGGAGGATACATGTTTTATGCTTTTGGAGAAATAAAGTATTAAATGCATTCTCTGAACATGAGGTTTCTGTCCCTTCCATAGTCCATCTAGCCTACTTTCAACTAAATCATCAGAGAATTTCTGACCTTATTCCAAAAATATTCAGCTTGTTTAGGCATACAAGCTCACAATGGAACACACACATATATTCCTAATTTGAAAAAATAAAAATACTGCTGTACTATTGACATAATTCAACATAATCTTCATATTTATTCATCTTCAAATTTAATCCAAAATTTTGTGTCAGAGATTTTAAAGAAACAGTACACTCAAAAATTCAGTGCAATTTAGTAAATACTTCCCATTGTGTTAATCCGAATCTGTATGATATGATGTTTTGTATAATGTCAAGGCTGCTGTTTATCATACAACAAATGCTTGAAATGCTTGTTTCAAAGTTCTAAATCCCCTGCCTTCAATTACATTCTTTATATGGAAAAAGCAGCCCTTTGATAAACATTTTTTGTGTGTCTGTGTGATTAACAAAAGAAATGTAGTCTTGTGGGTGTGTGTGTGTGTGTGTGTGTGTGTATGTGTGTGTTTGTGTGTGTGTAAACTAACCCTTTAATTGTGCAAGATCATATTTGTCCCTGAGACCTGTCTACACTACACATTGTCCCTTTAACACTATGTGTACATCAGGATCCAGAGCAGCAGGTGAGATGATTGAAGAGCTGAATAACTACCTGAGGGTAATAACCGACGTCTCTCCAGTAAGCAGTCTAAATGAGAGAAAACAGCATGAAGAGTCATCAATCATTTCTAGCTCTCTCTCATACGCTCTCTCGAGATGTATTCCCAGAGGCAAGCAACCAAAGCATGTAAGTATTTGAGGAAAACTGTTAATGAAACCAATGTAAAATATGTTGAGTGTACAAAATACCATAATGAGTTATAATGAGAGAGATAAGAGCAAAGCAGTGCCTTATGGGAAATGGTCAAGAAGGATGTGTGTCCAGTCACTGCCATACCTTGACTCTGGGGTTGAAGTTGCTGATTGGATCACTTTTGAAATCAGTCTTGTTTTTATGACACAGCACCGTGGTGATGATAATGATGATGAGGGTCACCACACCGATGGGTGCAAGCACCGCAGCAATGATCCAAAGGTTGTTGGGCGGATTCTTCACCACGGCTGCATGGTGGGTAAAATATTTAGTTTGCATAACAATAATTTTGTTATTGATTACATTAGCAGCATTTCAGTACTCATTATTTTTCTTCTTTCAGTGGATCATACAGTACTTAGTTGGTTTAAAGAATTACAATAAAAGCAATATTTTGAGTTTTAGTCCATGTCTATTAACTTTGATGCCTCAATATGCTATTCCGTAATGCTGACCATTATAACCTTTAACAAATATGGCTGCCTCCGGAATCACATACTCTTGTCTAGGTACTTATTTTGAATTAGTAATTACTTTGCAACTGCTAAAAAGGATGTTCTGTATAGGATGAATGTGTGTAGGAATGTAATCCGGATGTACTACATCAGCCATTTTGTCATCATCATGTGACCTTCACTGCCATTCAAAATCCCTCTCTCGTGGCCTCATGCGATTGTAAAGTGTCCATATATACACACTTCAGAATCTAACTGGAAGTAGTAGGTGTTAGTTCTTTATAACACAATTGTTTTTATTACTATGTCCAAATTCACAGTACTCCTGCAAAAACTGTTTTTCGCCTACTTTAATGTAGGAAAGTCTGCAATTTTTAATCTATTTCAGACATGAAACTTTAGCTTGTACAGGCTGATAGGTCCTTTGAATGCAGTCTGCTATAGGAATCACATAATTTGCTGCACGGCCGAAGCTGATATGCCCTTTGCTGATTCTGCAGCCAATGAGATTGCTTGTTCAACATTTAAATATTCTGATTAACTCTTTGTTATAAGCTGCCCCTGCAATCAGAGTTCCTTTGGATTTTGAATGGCAGTGAAGGTCATGACAAAATGGCTGATGTAGTACATCCGGATTATATTCCTACACATATATATAATATTACGAAATAGTGCATAATAGTATGTAATATGTAATTGAATAAAATTAATGTAGAAACAACATAATGGAGGTATATTTTAAATATTTGTTTAAAGGCATCTTTTTTTCTAAGTACTATTAATGAAGGCCAGTACCACCAATACCAATGCTGCTACTGATGTCTTAATTAAATGTATTTTTTTTTCAATTTCTGCGGATAAAATAAGTCGTCATAGCCATTCAAAATGACATTGAGAAGCATTGAAAGCCATTATTTTTAATATTTAATAATAAGCATTTTTCATTTGCTTGGTTGACACAAAGTTGTACTATTGTGCAACTTTGCTCATTTTTGAATGCCTGTTAATATGGTATTTGCAGCCAGGTGAAATCTTCACTGCTGGAACTAGTAAATGCAAGTGGTAAATCATGTTTTAGATGGACTGTGATTTCATTGAAATGTTATTTTCTAGTAAAAAAAAAAAAGGATGAGACCTTAAATATTCCACAACTTTCTGTTTCACTAGGAAATACCCCAGTGAAAAATAAATATACTAAAATGTATTTTAAATACATTTATTAATGCTAAGTATACTACAAATACATTTACATATTTATGTACTTAATATAAATTTTCAGCAATTTTAGTTTACTATATTGGTATACTTAATGTCTGCTAAATTGGAACAACAGAGATCATTCTATCCTTACTAATAGTGGTATTAAAACACATTTCAGAGTTAATATTAAGAAATGTACATTGTGCAATAAAATGTACTCAAAATAAAGTTAAATTGTAATATTTAAATCAGAAAGTCTCAATTTATATGTCTGTAAATATGTTAATGGTTTTATACTTAGTTTAAATAAATGTATTTTAAATACATTTTGGTACAAGCTTTTTTCACTGGGGTATGCCAACAGAGGAAATTGTGTTCAGTAAAACATTTAATCTGAAAGACATGTCCTGGTTTTGATTCATGTTAAGTTTGATTAATTTTTCCATGTCTCAGTTGGAAAACAGTATCCTTAGCATTTTTGCATCTACAGTAGTATTAAATGTATATAATTATAGTTCAACTTGAAGAAAATGTAATATTGACCTTCAGCCTGCTGTTGGACAAAGTATCCCAGCGTGAGCGCCATGGTCTGTGAGTCCACTGTGTTCAGAAGCTTGGCTGCAGTTGTGCCAAGCAGTGGGGTCTCGTTTTGCTGGGCATAGTAGGTCATCTCAGCTGGGTTTTTTGGCCCATGCACACGCCTGATACTAACCATCTGAATGCAATGAAACACAGCTTGATCATTTCCTGTAGACACAGATTTATTTCATAACCCTGAAATCCTTTTTCATCAAACAGTCTGCAGGTGGAGACTTTAGCTGCGTCACAATTCGCTTACTTATACTATGCCCTAAAAGTATGTACTCTTTTTGTGAGGAAAAAGTACATACTTTTGAGTGTGTAGCAAAAGAGTAGGCAAGCTTTGGGACATACTATCACATCATCTTTAAAGGGTTAGTTCACCCAAAAATGAAAATTAAGTCATTAATTACTCACCCCCATGCTGTACCAACCCCGTAAGACCTTCGTTCGTCTTCGGAACACAAATGAAGATATTTTTGATTAAATTTGAGAGCTGTATAACTACCACATTGGCTCCTAAGGGACTGCCTCTTGACGGCCCAAAAAGTCAATGAAAAAAATGTTTAAATATCCCAAGTGACTACCGTGGCTCAACTATATGTTTATCAAGCGACGCGAATACTTTTTGTGCGAAAAAACAAACAAAAATAACGAGTTTATTCGACCATTTATTTTCTTCCTTGTAGGCCAGAACGAGACTTCCTTAGATTTCCACGACGCATGCGCGAGAATTGCAATCTGAAGTAGTGTAAGCTGGTGTAAGCAGATCGCAAATCTCGCGCATGCGTCGTGGAAATCTAAGGAAGTCTCGTTCTGGCCTACAAGGAAGAAAATAAATGGTCGAATAAACTCGTTATTTTTGTTTGTTTTTTCGCACAAAAAGTATTCGCGTCGCTTGATAAACATATAGTTGAGCCACGGTAGTCACTTGGGATATTTAAACATTTTCTTCATTGACTTTCTGGGCCGTCAAGAGGCAGTCCTTTAGGAGCCAATGTGGTAGTTATACAGCTCTCAAATTTAATCAAAAATATCTTCATTTGTGTTCCGAAGACGAACGAAGGTCTTACGGGGTTGGTACAGCATGGGGGTGAGTAATTAATGACTTAATTTTCATTTTTGGGTGAACTAACCCTTTAACGGACAGCTCTGTCGCGTGCTGCGTGCATACTGTCACCGTAAACTGCCCTGTCAATCATCGTGTCACAGTTAAAATCCTCCATTCTATCTAATTTTATTTCCTACCGTTTCATGTGCCAGTTGTGGGTCTTTCATGCTCTCCTCGTGTTTGCAATTTGAATATAATGATGCATTAAAAACGTAATGGCTAAACGTGTTTTTTTTTAAAGTTCACAATGCTGCTGCAAATGGAATATAATGTGGACAACATTGAATAAATTCAATTTCGTCAGGTTAGATGCTGATAATTATTCACTCAAAGCTCTTTATCTAAACTTCTCTACACAGCCGCGGGGACTCAATGTCTGTAGTTTTTTAACACTTTTTACTCGTGTTTGTAGTTCTAACCGAATCCTCGTCCAAAGCACAATGGTTTGTGGGCAATATCAGCCGTTAGAGTGTTCATCGATCTGCACTTCGGATTCTGACCGGAAAAAGTAGACCATCCGGGTATCTTTGAAACACTCATTTCAACATACTACGATTTGGGACGTACTAATTCTATTTTCGAATACTATTTAGGACGGATAGTATGCGAATTGGGACGTAGAATTGTCAGGTGTCTGAAATCACTTTCAAATCACGGTAATCATGCTGACTGGCGACAGCCCGTGAATCATTAGTGTGAATGATTAACGTGTGACCTGGATAAGGTCGCCTTGCAAACATGACAATATCCTTTCGTCTGAGGAACTGTTTGGTAGGTAGGCCCCGAAGCATGGCAGGAAGACGCAAAATCTCGTTCCCTGTTTTCAGGGAACATATGTTATAGTCATAAACTGAGATGTTCCCTTTTAAAAGGGAACTCACACTGCGCCGAATGACGCTTTGGGGAACGATATAACTGCGCCACCATGCTAAGGGGAGCGCATGCCCATTGGCAGTGACAACTGTCAGAACCAGCAATTCAACGAAACGCTAGAACCCCTGGCCCTCAGGTCACACTGGGCTGTCAGTGACAGCATTCCCTATGGCCATAGCCCAAGCTATATATTCCACAGGAACTCGGAGTCGTTATTTTTGTTTGGTTTTTCCGCACAAAAGGAATTCTCGTGGCTTGATAAACTTAAGATCGAGCCACTGTAGTCACTTGGACTATTTAAATTATGTCTTTGATAACTTTTCTGGGCTGGCAAGTTTCAATCCCTTAGAAGCCTATGGAGGAGTGATCCAGCTCTCAGATTTAATAAAACATATCTTAATTTGTGGTCCGAAGATGAAGTCTTATGGGGTTGGAACAACATGAGGGTGAGTAATTACTGTCAGAATTTTCATTTTGGGGTGAACTATCCCTTTAATTTCAAATCCTGATTGTAGATCTCTAAACAAATTTAATTTGAAGGAAAAACATATGGAAATAGTATAGTTTGGCCAATTTCCAATTGCCAAACAATGTATTTTCACATTTTCAGCTAAAACTGATTCAAGTAAGAAATGGCCATTGGCCTATGGCCATTTCTTACATAGGGTTTGTGAATCTGTCTTCCAGAATTAATGTATTTAAAAATATATATATTATTTATTTGTTCACAATAAATTTGCTCAATACATTAGCACTTGGAAGTTGTACCTGGACAGTGTAACTGCCCACCGTTGCTGCCCTTTTGAAGCGAACACCTTGCTGATGTGCCACCATGAAGAGCTCAGCCAACCGCTCCTCCATCAGACTGGCAAAGCTCTGGTACTGTCCTTCCAGAGAGGAGTTTTCCACATCCTGAATCACTGGAGAGAAAGAGGGAGAGACATTAAAGAGTTTTGCTGCAGAGCAGAGTTTCTCATCACTGGCCGTCTGGCCCTCAAGTTCTGCATAATTTAGGTTCTTAAAAACACCTGAACAAGCTAATGTCTTCTGGATTGCTAAAAAGTTATGGGCAGATGAGTTTGATCAGGGTTGGACCTATACTCTTCAGGGCGGAGGACCTTGAGGGCTAGAGTTGCTGCTTAACCACTGCTATAGAGTTTTGCTCACAGTAGTTACTTCTTAGTTATGTTCCCAGGTGAAAAGGAAATATATTTAAATTGTACTTATTTTGATATACTTAATGTATTTTAAGTGTACCGTATTAAATATGTATTAAATGTGCTAAATTGAAACAACTTCAAGTATATTAAGTGTACTTTAATATGTATTTAAGTTCAATTTTAAGGTAATAGTAATATATTTTATTATACTAAATTGTGCTAAAATGGAACCATTTTAAGTACATTTAATGTAATATAATAGCACTTATTTAAAGTGTATTTTAATACACTTTAAATAGACTTTAGAAATACAGCATTAGTATATTTTTAGCTTCACATTAATGCGTTCTGAGTATATTTTAAATATAATTTCAGCTTATTAATAATGTATTAGTAGAACACTATTGGACCCACTATTAACATATTAAAAATATATTTTTCCAAAAACCATTTAATATAAAAATAATATATTTTAATGTATTAAAAATACATTTAAACATTTGAATTCAACAAAACCCAATACAAAAATATTTCTACAAAACACACAAACACTCTTTGAAAGATAAACTTTAATGCACTACATCAGTAAAGCATTATGAAAACTAAACAAAATACATTAACATAAAATGCATTGATTTGCAGAGGTATTAAACAGAACAAAAATAAATAAATAAATAAACTAACTGAAAGGAGTAGTTCACTTTTGAAAAAACTTTTGGTGATAATTTACTCACCCCCATGTCTTCCAAGATGTCCATGTCTTTCTTTCTTCAGTCGAAAAGAAATTAAGGTTTTTGATGAAAACATTCCAGGATTTTCTCCATATAATCACTGGGAACCAAACGGTTCAGGGTCCAATGGCTAACAGTCAATTTGTCGTGAAAGCATGAGAATTGGCTCAATTGCGAGAGTCTTGTGCTGAATGCTTGAGAGTTGGCAGCCCTGACAAATCTTTTTTCGAGTCAATTCATTCATTTCGTTCATTGAATGAACCTAATGACTCAGAAAAAGATTTGTTAATTTTAATGAACGAGTTCAAATAGGAAAATCATGAACATGCATAACAGAACAGAGCAAGGCGACCATTTGAGCTTATAAAACTTAAACTTGTGGGGTTTTTTTTTTAAATGACCGATCGTTTCGCTTGATAAGACCCTTATTCATCGTCTGGAATCGTTTAAAGCCCTTTGAACAGTTTGCACAGAAACGTCTTTTGGACCTTGAACCGTTTGGTCCCCAAATAAAGTCCATTATATGGAGAAAATCCTGAAATGTTTTCATCAAAAACCTTAATTTCTTTTCAACTGAAGAAAGAATGACATGGATATCTTGGCATGGGGGTGAGTAAGCTATCAGCTAAAGGTTTTTTTTTTTTTTTTTTTAAGTGAACTAATCCTTTAAGTCAAACAAAGTGAAATACAATAGCAAAAAGTAAAGTGGCCAAATCTTGAGTAAAAAGAGAAGTTCGTGACTTGTTCAGTCTGCCATAGACTCTTTTGGGGATATCAGAAACACAGAGGGAAATCTGGCAAGAATAAAAAAAAACAAGCATTAGTATAAACTTGTTTATTTATAATTCTAATAAAAAGCTGTCACTTCGTTACTTAATTCAGAACACTTAATGCACAAAAAGTCAGATATAATTATTATAACAAATAGGATTTTTCTTTATCATAAAGAATTTTCTAACCATTTCTGAGGTTTCAGGAAGACACAGCTCAGATGATCTTGGGCTTGAGCTGAATGAACCTCGTTTCATGGACTCCAGGGCCTCTTTGAGAGATGATAATATCCCTGGAAGCTCTATAAGAAAAAATAAAGTCGCATGTTATACAAAGTTAGGGCAGAACAAACACTAGTTTGTGTTCTTCATATATAATTTGTATTTTGTTTAAATGGTAAAACATATTTAATGAACCATTACTGTAACTTCCACGCTATTATTTAAGTAATTATTCATTATTAATAAAGACAGAACGTTCTATTGAAAGTTACAAGTTGGTGACAGCTGATAACGACTTGATTAAATGTAAAAAAGCTGAATACCACACATAAAATCATATAAATCAGTCCCTCGAGAAAAACACGATTATGCGATTGCATAATTCAATGCATAATCAGGCAAAATACATATTCATGCGGGGGACGCAATTTTTCAAATACGTGTTAATATATAATAGGTCACTTAGCTACTTAGCTGCTACATGACACACTATTGACTGTTTTTGTTGTTTTTCACCAACAAAAAGTTACAAATCAAGAGGATCAACTACTACTTACTCGACTTGACCTCATCTACTCACGGTTAGGTTTAATATAAAAAAATGTCTTTGCAGTGTGCAAATTCCTTGGTTAGGCTAAATATTAAATATAAAAACTCTCATTTCATTATTTAACATCGTTTTAATTTCCCAGTGCAAGATATTTAATAATTGGTTTTATGAAAGCTTATAGTTGGTGATTACAACTTAATTTATTTATCGAATTGACATGAAAACTGACAGCCTACTAATAATTAATTAGATTTTACTATGAATTAAATATCACAAATGTGAAAGTTTTATTAGAGCTTAAAATATATTATAATATTTAAAACACAAGTTACTTAGGGACAATCAAGCCTGTCGTGTAATCACCATAACCTTTTTTCTGAAAACACAGTGTGCAATGTTTTTATAGTTATGTCACTGTCTAGATCTATAACAATTAAGTTGATAGACGTCAATGGATTAACTCGCTTTAGTGTCAAATCAACAGAAACGCCAGTAATCCACAGAACATCGTCATCAACTTCTGAAAATATTTTCTAAAAACCCAAAGTGAGAATAAAGCCAATTACACTAATCACTTAAACTAATAAACTTACCACCAAGAAGTAAGATCTTTTCTGGCAGTATCTTGCTCTGTCCATGTCGTGGCGGCGCAGCTCTGCGTTGTCCTCTTCACTGCTAAATTGTTCGCGGGAGCTGACGACCTGGTAATCTGCTCGTGTGTTCTCTTAATATTAGATCGGTGCTATCCACATTCACTAGGTCCGAGTCAGTGAAATAACAAAGCAAAATTTGGAAAATACATGATTTCTGTTGAAATATCCGAAGCTAATACCACACCACAGTGACAGACAAGTCAGTATCCGCTGTCCGCGCCCCGCCCAACATGTAAGTTCAAATGGCAGTGTGTGATTGGACAATTGCCGGCAAGCTTGTTTTGAAAAGATTGGCTCTGATTGGTCCAAATGAATGCAACTGGAAATATTAACTAACATCCACAAAAAAGAAACAACTCTGTTAATATAAACCTAACATGCTTTATAACAAGTTTTTTTTATTCATTTTGGCTAAACAAATGTAAGAGTCAAGCTTTAAGAAATTTATTTTGTTTTTCTAGTACCTGATCTTTTATGTTGATGTGTGCAAGTACTGGTATTCACTTGTTTTGTGGAAAAGACTATTTGATTAATTAATGCAGAAGTATAGAAGTGCATTAGGCTACTTGTTAGTCAAATTTTAGTGCTTTTCATAATTATAACAAATTAATTTAAAAAAGTTAAACCTAAAACACATAATATAAAGTGTGAAATACATATACATTGAGTTAAGTGTTGGTAGTATTACAAAAAGTGTAGTAGTTTTTGGTATATTTCTTAAAAGCTTAACTGAGCACATATTTATAATTAAAGTGCTACTTCTAGTCTTTGTAGAAATATACAATTAATTTCGATAGATGTTTAATTGCCTTCATGTTAGGAAGGGAATTAAAGGGACTTGAATTTTTAAACTTGAAGTGAACACAAAAATACTTTAATTTAGCAACAAGTATGCTTTCTGTAAATACACTAAAACTTCACTAAAACTATGTTTGTTTTTAGCATATTTGGGTGATTCTTCAATTAGGGGAACTTTTATGTCCCCAGGTTATACATTCATGTTAAAAATACAATATTATAAAATAAACAGTTTAGTTATTTAAAATTATATTTATTGTACCACGAAAAAATTTTATACACTAAAATCAGTATGATTTCCATTTTTAAAATTATTTTCATCACTAATATTTGGCTATTCAGGCCTTGTCCCCAACCCAGACTTCAAAACTTGTCTGCTCTGAAAATGTGATAAAATTTAATCAGTTCATTAAAAAATTACAATATATGTTTAAACAGTAACTTTAAAAGGCACTTGATGCATAATTCGGGTTAATATCTGTGCAATTTGTGAATATTTTTAACAATTTAGTATTGTCCACAAAAATACTGTCATTACCGCAACAGTCTATAATTACAACAAGGATATTTCTGAGGGTGAGACTTGTTTATCCCGTAACCATGGAAATGAAGACTAGAAGTGGAGCACATGTCAGCCATGAAAGAACAGTGAAATTTGATGTCTGAAAAAGTAAGTTATTTAATCTTGAATTCTTTCTGATCATGGAGTAGACTTATTCAGCGTCATTACCATAAATGTTGTAGCAGCAATATTTTGATACATTTATATATACATTCACGTGATTTATGTGTATTTAAAGTTTTTTTTGTACTAGCTGTTGAGTAATGTTAGCAAAACCATGACCTAGCATCTTTTTTCCTGAAAAAAATTAAAAATGTCATTACCGCAACACGTCATTACCAACACACAACTTGTTGTGATGGTAATGACAAGTGATGGTGGTAATGACATGTTCCATGTCACTATCTATATCATATTGTGTGTTTATTAATTAAGTTAAAGAAGCATAATACTGTGGTTTTACAGTGAAACTTAAGTGATAGGTCTTACTTCATAAAACAATTTTTTCTTATTTTTTTAACCAGAATGGCTTCCAAGAAATCAACAGAAAGGTCTAGAGATTATAGAAAAAAATTGAAGGGAGATCCTGTAAAATATCAGCAGTATGTTTACAGAGAAAAAGAAAGATACAAAAGAAGAAAAGAAACAGGAAAGCTTAAAGTAATCTCACACTTTAAGGCATTTTTCCACTACACAGTACCAGCTCGACGGTGTTAGGCCTACCACTCATAAGTAGTGTGGAACCTGTGTTAGGCTGGGTCCATATGTTGCGGTCCCTACAGTGACGGGAGTGTGTGATGCAAATCACGCACGCCAATTACATTGGCTCGTTCAATAGTACTCGAAGAACATAGGCTCTCTGGCGCGATCCCCATTCAGTCAACAGTCGACTACGTCCTCCGTTCCCTCCTTCAGGGAACGGTGGGTTGCATACGCAACCAGGGCGATTTCTTTTAACAACACTCACCAAAAGTCATTATTTTAAGCCTTTAAATTTGCTTTACGTATCAGTGCACTTTTCATTTATGTCATTACCAAAACACTATGTCATTACCAGAACAGTATGTCATTACCGCCACGTTGCTTAATTTACAGCAAATGTACCTTTAAAAATGTTTTATGTTCAATCCTGAGGTGCTACATGAAAAGCCTAATAAAATACTCATTCACCTATTCAAAGAAAAAACATCTAAAATTAATTTTCCAGAAATTAAACAAAAGTGTGCTTTGACGAACACAGAAAAATACGTTTTTATGGTAAGAACAAGAAAATATCCGTAATTCGCTGAGTGGAAACATTTTGTTTTTTATACGCATTGTTAAAGGTTAAAAATATTTGCAAGATAAATGAGTTTAAATGATCTCCTTGATACATTCTGTGCATTATAAGACTTTTTGATGTTGTGATGGGAATGACATTTTGAAGTGCCAGTTGACAAATAGATATAAAATACTCAAATAATATTTAGGCTCAGTTGCGGCCATTATTATATCTTTACATCAAAACATGTAAACATTGTCTTGACATAATTCTAACAAAATTTAACCAAATTTCATTAATCAAAATCTAAGATGGCAAAATAGCCCCCAATTGAAGAATCACCCATTTCTAAAAGTGTAATTAAGTGTATATTTATTATCATTGCGTTTCTAGTAAAACATTTTTAAATATAATTAAAATATGTTTGTATTTAGCATATTTCTTAAAAATGTAATTAAATACCAATGTACTTCTAGTACACTTTTTAGAAACATATTTAAAGCATGATTGCCATTAGCATATTTATTAAAAATATAATTAAGCACACATTTATTACCAATGTACTAATAATATACTTTTTTAGAAATACATTAAAAGTATGCTTTTCTATAGTGTATTTCTTAAAAGTGTATTTAAACATATATTTATTACCAATGTACTTCTAATATACTTTTTAGAAATACATTTAAAGTATAATTATCATTAGCATATTTATTAAAAATATAATAAAGCATACATTTATTACCAATATATTACTAATATACTTTTTATAAATACATTAAAAGTATGCTTTTCTATAGTATATTTCTTAAAAGTGTAATTAAATATATATTTATTACCAATGTACTTCTAGTATACTTTTTAGAAATATACTAAAATGCAATAAAATACATTTTTAGTACACTTTAAATAAGCATGTTGTAAATACAAATGTATTATAAACACACTATTTGTATTTCAAATATATTTTTAATACATTTAATACAACGTCTTTTTCACCTGGGTTATCAACCAAATGATGGACATTATGACCAAAACGAGGATGAAACCAATGACAAAAATGACTTTGTCGTTGTGTTTGTTAGTATTTTCAAAGTCAAAGCATGATAAATGAATTTGTCCCGTACCAATTTATGAATATTAGTTTTATTCAACACGCTCAGATCTTGATTAACTGATAAATTACAGAGACAGTATAAGAGATGGGTTGTTGTGTTGACATAGAATGGAAAGACATTTCAAATTATCTAATCTTGCCATAGAATGGCAGCATGTTATTATACGTATTATACAAACTCACTGGAGCAAATGGCTTAAAGGGTTAGTTCACCCAAAAATGAAAATTATGTAATTAATGACTCACCCTCATGTCGTTCCAAGCCCGTAAAACCTCCGTTCATTTACGGAACACAGTTTAAGATATTTTAGATTTAGTCGGAGAGCTTTCTGTTCCTCCATTGAAAATGTATGTACCTTATACTGTCCTTGTCCATAAAGGCAATACAGACATCATCAAAGTAGTCCATGTGACATGAGTGGGTTAGTTCGAATTTTTTGAAGCATCGAAAATACTTTTTGGTCCAAACATAGCAAAAACAACGATTTTTTTCAGCATTGTATTCTCTTCTGGGTTATGAGCTTCGTTTACAGTCTGTGACAGCATGTCGCGGATGTCCTAATCGTCCTAATCGGGCGCACAAGATAATACATCAGCAGCGTCATTGGAATCGTGAACGAGCAATGACAGCAATGACAACAGAAACGGAAGAGAATACAATGCTGAATAAAGTCCGTGTTTTTGCTATGTTTGGACCAAAAAGTATTTTCGATGCTTCAAAAAATTTGAACTAACCCACTCATGGCATATGGACTACTTTGATGATGTATGTATTGCCTTTATGGACACGGACAGTATAAGCTACATACAATTTCAATGGAGGAACAGAAAGCTCGTCGACTAAATCTAAAATATCTTAAACTGTGTTCCGAAGATGAACAGAGGTCTTACGGGCTTGGAACGACATAATGACATAATTTTCATTTTTGGGTGAACTAACCCTTTAAGTATCTGTTATTCATGTTATGTGAAAATGCTTGTAATATAACACAACAACAAAAGTTTCCCACGTTTCACACATGTTCTAACAGTTTGTTTATGAGGTTTTAGGAGTATTGTAGCTTATTATAGAGGATCTTAACCTATACAGAGTAAAAACCTCAAACAATTTGATTTTACACCACATCCCTTCATATAATGGGAATGAGAGTGAAAATCATATATGCAAATATCAGTTATCCAGAACAAAAGCTGTGGGCCGATGTCAGAAAAGTCAAAAGAGTAAACAGAAAATAATCAAATTCTTCTAAATGAAGTTATCTCACTTATATGGCTGGTAATGAACTTTCATCAATAAGATAATTACCTGTGATAATCCAAAATGGCCTGGTTGCTACTGATGTGTTGAGGTTATGGTATTCCAGAGCTGCAGAGGAACGATAGTGAGAGGGGAGAGAAAGAAAGTGTTGTAAAGAAGAAGGGTAGATAAGAAAGCTTGTATCCAAATACATTGCTTTGATCCTGAGTCTAGAGGCTTAGCTAAGCACATCTTCTCTCCAACAGACAGTAGAGAGTCTAGCCGCATTCCCCAAATGAAACCATAACTCGATTGCACACTGGCAGTGTGATTAAAGGCTCTGGCTGACATCCTGTCTTCAAGGCAGAATCACTAATCAGCCAGTAAAATTACAACAGCTGTTGAATTACTCCACCAAGGTCTTCTAAGGTCTAATCTGAGGAACAACAGCCTAAGTGTTTTGACCAGCGTTTCATTTTTACAAGCATATGAATTTTTCAAATAAAATGTACTTTTTAAAACGCATCCATCAATTCCTCAAACCGATTTATCCTCTACAGGGTCACAGAGGTCCATTTTTTTCATTCGAAATAAATAAATATGACAAAATGATGACTTAAACAATGATGAAACTAATTTTGAAAATTATCAAAGCAGGATCAACCAATGCAGTGGGGGTATTTTTGTCTTGGTGGTTTGTAGTGGTGTTTTCCGTGGCTTGTATGAATCAGTTTTAAAGAAATGATTGCTTGGGTAAATGACTCAATGACTTATTCTTAAAGACATGTCTAAATATGACTACTTCAATACCTTATTCAGAAAGGCATGGATAAGGAATAACAAATTCTACCTCATAATAGGAAAAAATATTCTGATACTGTGTTTGCTGGATAAAAGGTGCTCCAGGGGAAATCAGCCATATCACATCGAGTGTGTGAAGTGAATGAGTGTAAACTTTATGGATGAATTTAGTAGAGTGCCAATGCTAATAGCTACAAATCAAATCCCATGTTTCTGTTGTGCGTCTCTCAGAAATCAGAGCTTTGTCAAAGTGCCAAATATAAACTAAAATAATACATCATACACATTTTCTACTATTTGATATGTCAATTTAAATGTTTTAAACCTTGTACAATATGATACACAAATGAGTGTTAACTTCATGAATGAATTAAGGACAGTGTGATCACAAATCAAATTTAGCCGTGTTGCCTGTGCCACTTTGCTGATGCATCTCTCAGAAGTCATAGCTTTGACAAGAGAGATATCAAATAAGATACTACATCATATATTTTCTACTATTTTGATATGCATATTTAAAGGGGTTATATAATGGTACATGCACTTTTTCAAGTTGATTACACTGATATGTGTGTTGGCAGTGTCTGTACACAACCATCATATAATGATATTTTTTTTTAAATCTCCTTATGTTTTCCCCGTCTCAAATCAAGCCGTTCAACCGTGTGACGTCACGCGGTCAGACGCCCTTCCCATGATTGTTGATTGACAGCAGCGTTTCAACACAGACCCACCCTAAGCGAGTTGTCATCATAGTTTGTCTTTGTTGATACGATGGAGCAGAATGGCGTCTAAGCGATTGTGGTGTTCTGTTATTGTTCTGGGTGTAATAACCAACACAGCAGTCATTTTGATGTTTCTATATATTCCCTCGATCAACGTCAATGCTTTTTTGTTTGCGCTAATCATTTCTCACCAGACTGCTTTATAAACGAGGGTCAGTATAAAGCTGGTTTTGATAAGAAACTTCTTGGGGCCGTCATCTTGTTCCGGGTCCGACTCCGGTTCAAACTAAGAAGGTTGCACAGACGTGTCCTCAGAGACTGCAGCTGCCATTCTTTCTCCAAAACGTACCCTCAACTGTTGTCAAGTCAACACTCCACTTGTATTGTGTCAAAATAGCCCACAGAACGGAGGGGCGGGGTGAGATAAGCTCATTATAATTTAAAGACACATGCACTTTATTCATAGCCTGACTTCGTCATACTCATATTCCTTTCGGAAGATGAGTCTGAAACTCCTCCGTATGGCTTTGATTATGAGGCGTGTCTTAACCGAACCAGGAAAAAAACCAACTCGGCACTCAATTGGATAGTCGGTAACCCTACAACCAATCAGAGCAACACAGTAAGTCAGCTACTTTGCATACAGTTGTCAACTACAGAACGTAGCCTAACTTTACTTATTTTAGAAGTTAAATAACAAGTGTTGCTTCTTTTACTTACTCCTCCATGAGTGCGACCAAAGGAGAAACCACAACGACCACAGGCTTTTCATTACATCCCATCTTCTTAACGAGCTGATAAGTTACACTTTTGCCGAATCATGTGGGAAGGACGGCAAAAATATCTTTCCGATCGACAAATGCCTTGATTGCAGTTCTCTGTTTGTCTATTAAAATTAATGCGCTGTCGATTTATTTTACAACAGACGTGACAGTGGAATCTATACATCTCAATTCTCCAGCTGCAGTCATCTCTTAGGGAAGACAGTTAAGCGCTCTTTGATAACGTGATGATTACCTCCTTGCAGATCACCTGTCCATCATCGTATAAAGCCCGCCCTGGCAATTTGATTGGCCCGAACGTTTTTTGCCTGATCATAATTACTCGTCAATGGATCGACACAACATTTTTTGGTCGGGAAGTTCGGTCTGGCATCCAGGCTACTTTATTCACTGAAAACAGAGCTGTTTTTGACCAGGTAAAATGAGTGTTTTCTTACAATACTACTGAGAATTTTTAATTAAAGTATATTACAAACTTTTCATTTAGATCCTAAAGAATCAAATTAACTTGTATAAAAATGGCATTATATGACACCTTTAAAATTTTAAACCTTGTACGGTATGAAATGTTTCTCTGTCTCACTCTCTCAGAGATTGCACAGCATGCAATTTTTATCTTTTACTTTTCAAATTTTTCTATCACTTTAATATATGAAGGGAACAGAATTACATTTAAAATGGGCTTCTAATTTCACAAACTTCCGGTTAAAGCCCAGACCACTTCCAGATGTATGGACGTATGTCCAAAATTTATTTACACCACATATGCTTATTTTATAGAATGCATTGTAATTATGGATATGTTTCTTACAAAAATGCATCCCTTTGCTTCGGAAGGCCTTTGTGAACCCCTTGGAGCCGTATGGATTACTTTTATGATGGATGGAAACGCTCATTATAAAGCTTGGAAGAGCTAAGATATGTTTCGATATAACTCTGATTATTTGGATGAAAGAAGAAAGTATACAGTATACAGTACATCAGTACAAATGCATCCCTTTGCTTCGGAAGGCCTTTATGAACCCCTTGGAGCCGTATGGATTACTTTTATGATGGATGGAAACGCTCATTATAAAGCTTGGAAGAGCTAAGATATGTTTCGATATAACTCTGATTATTTGGATGAAAGAAGAAAGTATACAGTATACAGTACATCTAGGATGGCTAGAGGGTGAGTAAATTATGGAATAATTTTCATTTTAGGCTGAACTAACTAACCCTTAACCAGGCACAAGCTGTTATACCAATACCCAGCCTTAGTTATGACTCTGTTCTGTAAATAAATGCATTTCTACTTAAGAAAATGTACATAAAAACATCATCAAAGTAAAGACAAAGCAGACAAGATAACTGACTGTGAGGAGAAAGCAAATAACCCACAGTCAGCATGAGCAAAAGTGTGACAGCGATGTGTGATATTGTCACCATCGCATTACAGTTGCTAGTGGAACCGTGTTCTTTCCACACAGACACAAACACAAATGTATCTCGGATTCCCAACTGTTAATTATGTTTCCTTGTAATTGGCTTTGATGTGCATGCTGTGCCCAGGCCCATGTATGCATGAACCTGTGAAGACTACACAAACCAAACAGAAAATGCTTCAAGAGAAGATGCTTGAAGAGAATCATCAATGTTATTGTGCCTCTATAATGTTTAGATAATTATGTCATTATAAACATTTTAACATTAATGCTGTTTATGTGTGTTTGTTTGTTTGTTTAATTAATATGAGACAGTTCAGATTTATAAATATCAACCAAAAATGAAATGAATTGTCAGTTATCTTTCAAAGGAACTCGAACTACGTCGACTACGACACTTTGGGGAATGCCCTTAGCGTGATGCATCTGAAGTATCATTGAAACTAATCCAATCCTGAATGGTGCTGCGTCATGACATAACATGGGACGGCATACACGGAAGCTACAAAGGAAAATTTTACATTTATTCATTTAGCTGACGCTTTTATCCAAAGCGACTTAGAATTGCTATATATGTCACAGGTCACACGTCTCTGCAGCAACTAGGGTTAAAGGGACACTTCACCCATTTGCATTAAGCTTTGTATCTTTAGAAACCCAGTCATATTTTTGAATGGTCATGGTTTATTCCCTTATTTCCCCCTGAGATGGGAGAAATAAGGATTTAAGTGTTTTACTTCCAGCTTATTATGATGTAAAAATCGTCATTTTGTGTCATAATAAGCAGGAAGTCACATTTCATTGAAATGACAGAGACTACAAACTTAGCTCCTCATAATTCAAGGGTGTGGGACCCACACATCCTACAGACCTATTACAGATCAGTGGGTGGGACTTCACTAGAAGAAATTGAAATCAATATCCGCCGTCTTGTTTTTGGAAGCTAAGCTAACAAGCGCTGTGGAGATAGGAATTATGACAATGACACAAGAAACTAAAGATGATATGGAAGAAGAGGATTTTGAAAGTCTGCTGCTCAAATCCGATGTTCGTGGCTATTTTTACGAGCCGCAATACAGTGAAGAGCAGCTGAGGCTGGTGGATGAACCGGAGGCGGCTGCCTGTCGGTCGAAGAGACTGGACTGGGTCGAGCTGAGGCGGACTGCTGTGCTTGTGCTCTCGTTGCATGCTACTGCCTACTATATGGACACAGCAAGAGTCCGTCTACTGCAGAGAATTTCAACAATGGCAATTTCTCCTGGACGAAATCTCTAAATCAGAGGAGCACACGAACGTTTGTGTTGTGATGTGAACCATCATAGTTTCGGCTGACTGAACAGGTATCATGCAGTAATACACCATAGAAAGAAATGCAAACGAGGAGTAATTCACTAATGAGTTTGCCAATATAACAGGCAAACTCGTATGCAGTTCCGGATTAGTGGGTGTGGCTTGCGGAACTGTGCTATGTGGTGCATTGTGGGTATTGTAGCCTTTCATACAAATGCACCCTTCGGTTATTTTCTGTCTTTTCTCGGTCAAGAGGGCACCAAATTAATTTTTTTTTTACATTTTGACAACATAAATGATCCACTTTCAATAAATATTGATTTTGAAATGGATGAAATGCTCCTTTAAGTGTCTTGCTCAGGGACACATTGGTGTCTCACAGTGGATTCGAACCCGGATCTCTCACACCAAAGGCATTTGTCTCATCCACTGCACCATCACCAGCCAGGTGTTGAGCCAGTGAATGCTGGGGTGCTTCTCAATATCCCTCCTCGTCTCCTCGCTCCTCCGTCCTCCCTCCTATGACCCGGAAACCGATCGAGCTTAGCCATCTTGAAGGACATCTCAATTCTCTAGTTGCACCGTGAGGAGTCGAGGATCGAGGAGATAGGAGGCTTCCTGAGGAGTCATAAGCGAGGATACACAGGTGCATCCTACGCGGAACTGTTATATTGACTAAACGTGACGCACATGTCAATTCTCCTCCCCCTTCACATCAGTCACAATCATTTTAATTTATACTTTACCTTTGCAGTTTATATAAACCACACATCTCAGATATTTCAACAGTATAGCCTATCTTTATTATTATTTATTATGAATTTATTAAATAACCAAACTTCAACATCATAAGGGCAGATCCTTTTAGCGCTGCTGATGACACTGTGGAGTGACGCTCGAGTGATCAAGTATTCCAATGTATATAAAAAAGCTTTTATTCGATTCCTCTGTCCTCCTTTCCTTTCCTCGCTTCCTTCCCTCGCGTCCTACAGGGGGTGGAGCTGAGACGCAAGGAAAGGAAACAAGGAAAGGAAACGAGGATGCACAAATAAGAAATGAGAAGCACCCCTGGTGTTGTGCCTAATTTCGACCCCCTGCAAAAATATTACCCCTCTCATTGAAGTCTGCCTAATCCCAACCCCGCCCCTAATCCTACCTCTTCCGCCTCAAATAATCGTAAACCTACCAATGCTAAGGGGGGTAATAATTTAGCAGAGGTCGAAATTCGGCACAACACCGGCATACAATAGAGTTGGCTTTTTGCTCTTCAGCAAGCGCTCTGTATCAAACGGTCTGTCCTATTGTTTGTCCCATAAGAATTGTCCTAAATAAAGGTCTATATTGCAATACAGAATCTAGTGGCTCGGATCTTACGTTTGCCAAGGCACCGCGTAGACTACAGGTCTACTCTGCAAAAAAATAAATAAATAAATAAAGATTCAATGACTAGGATCTTGTGTTTGCAGAGGCAGCGCGTAAATTAAAGGTCTGCATTGCAATAGAAAATCTATAGTGGTTCGAATCTTGCGTTTGCCGAGGTAGCATGTAGATTATGGGTCTGCAATAAAGATTCTGTGTGGGTGTGAGGCATGCACAGTCAGCTCCTAAGGATGCTGGTAGTGTTCATTATATCTCGACGCACACAGCCGTGTGTTTTTGGGTGTTTCAGTCTCGCGTCTGTTGACTTTTTTCTCAAGAGATGAAAGCCAAATATATTGTGAATGACTCGAATCTCGCATTTGGCGAGGCAGCACATAGATTACGGGTCTACAATAAAAGGGACACATGCGATCTGTGAAATAATACTGTTTGGGTGTGAGGCATTCACAGTCGGCTCCAGCTGGCAGTTCTCATTTAGAAATACTGTATCTTGAAGTGTAGGCCTACATCCGTGCACTGTTGGAAGTTTCAGCCTCGCACCTGTTAACTTTCTTCTCGAGGGATGGAAGCCAAATATGTTGTAACGGCGCGATTCTCACGATTATGGCTGCATTTAATTATATTAAATACAATTTTTGGAATATTTTATGACTTTAAGAAGTTAGATATTTTAATTCAGCCTACCACCCAGACCTTGTTTTACTTATCCAGTGTTTATGGCTGCATTTAATTCTGAGGAATTGAAATGATGAGCAGCGAACGTAGAAAATTGTTTTACATTTTTCTCTGCTGGTCCTCTTCTTCAGGGTATCGAAAACAAGATGAAAATAGCAAGGCTGCAGCTCTAGCACCGCTGAGGTTTCTGGGTGACTGGCTGATTTTGACCCAGTCACAAGAGCTAGCAGTTGGGGCAGCATGGGGTTGAGACACAACATGAAAAAGAGCGTGTTGGCACATGCCAGAGAACCATGTTCCTGGGAATGGTGTGGGACTCGGTCACGATGCAGGTACAATTGTCTCCTGCACAGATCGAGTCCATCCTGGCCATTGGTGACCTTTGTGATCCTAGGCCAAGCCATCACTGTCAAACACAGAGAGTGTTAGGACTCATGGCAGCAGCGTCCAGCATCATTCCATATGGAATGAGGGCCCTGCAGTGGTGGTTGAAAACCAAGGGGTTCTCCTGAAGGGGATCCCATTCCACATGATCAAGGTTACGCGCAGATGCCTAAGTATCTATGTGGAGGAAAGCTTGGTTACTGCCCCAAGGCCCTGTGCTGGGAGCGTCATGTCATGGAAATCCCTCTTGACAGATGCCTCCCTCACGGGCTGGGGCTCAATCAGACAGGGCTCTGAGGTGCTTCCTCCCAGACCTCTGGGGTCACTATCCAGACAATATGTGGATGGTATCCTACTTGATTCATCATAGGGTTCTGAGATTGCGCCCTCAATCCAGATTGGCACATCAGATCCTCCTGTGGTCCCAGGGGAAACGATTATCTTTCAGAGCAATGCTCGTCCCACGGAACCAGAATCAAAAATCAGACATCCTGTCAAGGCAGGGGCTGAGGCCCGGGGAATGGACACTTCACACGAGGTGGTTAAGTCGATATTGAGAGGTTCGGCCCAGTGAAAGTGGATTTGTTCACGTCTCGAGGGAAGTTCCACTATCCACTGTGTTTTTTCTGTCACCTATCCAGCCCCAGTGGGGTTGGATGCAATAGTACAGATGTGGCCAAGTCTACGCCTGTATGCTTTTCCCCAGATCGCTCTGCTCCCATGAGTTCTGGAGAGGGTCTCTTGGGATGGGATAAGCCTACTTATAGTTGCCCCTTACTGGCCGGCCCGGGTATGGTTTTCAGACATCATAAAACTCCTGGCAGCCCAGCCTTGGCAGATCCCTCCGAGGAGGGACCTGTTTCCACAGCCCGGGGGCTCAATTTTCTCCTTCGACCAGACCTGTGGATACTTTGGGTCTGGCTCCTTTCACAAGGAGATTGTATGGCCTAAAGTGGAATGTGTTTCCACTTGGTGTAGAAAGCGAGGTGGATCCAGTTAACTGCCTGTTTGGATTCAGTGCTGGAGCTTCTCCAAGATCGCCTCTTGGCTGGTCTCTTATCTGGTTTGCGGCTTTCCACACTCCTCTGGCTGATGGGCCTCTGGGGAGATATCAGCTGTTCTTACATTTCCTCTGTGGTGCGAACCTCTGGAGTCGACTGAGGCCAAGAACCTTTCCCTCAAGGTAGCTTTTTTTATTAGCCATTACTTCTTAGAGGCGAGTAGGAGATATTTAGACACTCTCTATATCTCATGAGTGCGTGAAATTTGCTCCAGTTAACATTGAGGCTATCTTGCATCCCAGGCCGTGCTATCTAATGTGGCATGGCCTACGGTTCTGAAGGCTTTCATCCTCCACCTCACGTGACGGTGGATGAAGAGAGATACAATTTGCTCTGCCCTGTCAGAGCTCTCAGAGGTCTTCTTCATGGCGGAAGTCAGATTAGTTGCTGGTGTGCTTCGGGTCGCCCAAGGGGCTACCCGCATCCAAACAGACCATCAGTAACTGGGTCGTTTAGGCTATCTCTATGGCCTATCAGGTGCGGAGCTTGCCTTCAACTTTGGCCATGAAGGCTCATTTAACCAGAGGCATGGCGTCCTCTAGAGCCCTCCTTTCAGGGGTCCCGATCCAAGAAGTGTACAATGCAGCAGGATGGGATCATATTATATAGCCTGAACATTTCTTCTATGCCAGGCACCGTATTGCTCTCATCGTAAGTGTGCCTGTGCGCAGCTTCGCACTGGGACAGGCAGGGTTCATTGTGGCATAGTGGGTACTCGTTCCCCCAAAGTGTCGTAGTCCACACAGTTCGAATTCCCTCGAAAGGGAATGTCTCGGGTTATGACTGTAACCACGCCACCCCCCCTGCCTGGGAGCGAATTGCTCGCAGAAACTAACTCTGTTGTGTGCAGGCATCTCTTTGTAGCTTCCATGTATGCCGTCACATGTTACATCATGATGCAGCACCAATCAGGATTGGATTAGTTTCATTCATACTTCAGATGTGTTACGCTAAGTGCATTCCCCAAAGTGTCGTAGTCGACACAGTGTCTCGTTCCCTCCTCAGGGATCAAGGGTTACAGTCGTAACCTGAGACGTTTTGAATACTATACTCATACTACACTATCTAAAAAAGGAAATACAAATTGTACCAATTGCATTTGTTACATCTTAATTGTATAACTGAGGAATGCTAGAAAGCACTTACGCTCAGCGGTGATTAGTGGAGGGTAAAACAGGAAGTAGCCGACAAGTTCAGCGGTCAGGTGGCTGAGGAGGTTACTGGCTGTTGTGCCATTGAGAGAGACACTGCCATTATGTACCACATATATCAGAGATACAGCAGGAGTACCTAAAGACTGAGATGTGCTCAAGATCTGTGAGAAAAGAGAAGAGAGAAACTAAAAAAATATGACAAAAAATCAAATGCATTAAAGACCTTTTCCCCCAAAATTGTGAATGCATAGACACCAACCAACCTCATTTGACATGCAAAAGTTATAGTTTTAGAGGTTAATAAAGTAGTTTAAAGTAGTCCTTCCCACCTGTACAGTGAGGCTGCTATGAGAGTTCATCACTATGGCCTCAGCTTCAGCAAAAGCATTCTCCAGTCTCTGCTCCATCATCTGAGTAAATCTGCAGGACCTGAGGTCATATCCTGGCCCTACAAACCTCAGAACTACACACAAACATAAAGACATGCACAGAGAAAAATGCAGCACATACTCAGTGCCATCAGGCTACCATTCTTAAAAGTATTACATTTTATATACCATAGCATTGCAAAATGCTTGATCAATTTCAGATTTATTAAAGATGTAATTAAGCAATATCACATGCTGTGTTTTGGGTAAAGCATTACTAGTAACGCGGGTTACGTAATTAGATTACTTTTTTGAAGTAACTAGTAAAATGCATTACTTTTAAATTTACAACAAAATATTTGAGTAACTTTTTCAAATAAGTAACCTTTGTTGTCCAATTTATTTACTGACACGTCTCTTGTTACTTTTAACGAGACATGTCAGTAAATAAATACAACGTCTGTGGTGACACCATAAAAGGGGTCCATGCCAGTATGCCATATTCCAAGCCAAATGATAGCTTTGAAGAACAGACCAAAAGTTATTCACTAAAAATCTTCACCGCTTCTGCAGCTCTCATATATCCCAGCATGACATTATGTTTCGCTTACAAGACACTTGAGAACTAATTTGTCATATTCTAATTCTGTTTGAGCCTCTTATATTGAGGTTCTTTCTTCCCTTTATTTTTGTGTTCATAGTTCATATGTTTAGCTCCCGTTTCCTTAGTTGCCTTGGTTTCTGATTAGGTCCTTGTTTGTTTGGTTACTTGTTATGTTGTTCACCTGTATCTTGTTTTGTTACTTGTTATCCTGTGTATTTATTTACCCTTGGTTTGCTCAGTTCTCGGTCAGTTCTTGGTCTGGTTCCCAGTGTTTAACTGCAAGCTGATATGCTGCCTTTTGTTTCTCCTGTGCCTTTTTTCTCTTTATATTTGATTGAACTGCCATTTCATTTCTGCATCATGATTCAATTAAGCTTAATTTAAATGACACCCAACATCACTTGGACAAATAGTATGGTCTCACAATGACAATGGCTGTATTATTAAATGGATATGTAAAAAAAAAAAAAAAAAAAATATGTGTGGCAGCTTTGACACATTTGTGTGGTGACAGAGATTGAACTGTGAGCCTGACCTGTCTTCAGCATCAATGAGATGGCAGGGCTGGGTCTCCAGGGGACTGCTGGGATGGGAATCGCCTGCACCAGCGGCACAAACTGCCGAATGTCTGCCATCAATCTCTCAATACCATAGATGCTAAGAGCCTCCACCACCACTGAGGCAGTGTACACCATCTCTCCATGGGTCACATAGTAACCGACCGTCACGTTAGGCACACTGGAGATGCTCTCAATCTGGGGAAGGTGAAGAAATTTACAAGAAACACTGATATTAAAGGTACATTCAATACTTTGGTGATCATTTTAAAAGTTGTATACATTGAGATATAAATGTAAAGTTAAATACAGTAGGTTCACTACACACTGGAATGAATAATTTACTGAAAATTGAATGTGAGTATATATGAAGAGTTCAGATGCAAAAGCCTCTAAATGCAATTTGAAATTTTCTTCTTTAATGATGATTTTTATCAAACTTGTATATTTAAGTTCAGTAATTTCACTTAAATAACAATTAATAGGTAATTATCATTGCCATTTAAGTGAAATCACTGAACTTAAATATACAAGATTGATAAAAATGATCATTCTAGAAGAAAATTTCAAATGGCACTTAGAGACTTTTGCATCTGAACTCTTCATATTTTCTCTGCCACTTCTTTTTCTCTGCATCATACTATTTAGGACTGACTGCTTTAATGTATTTGCTAACAGGATCCTTGGACTGAAACTTTTTTTAATTGTGAACAGAGGAGCTTCTTTGCATTTTTATTATTATTTTGTTATTATCCATACCTTTATTTTTTATTATTGCAGGTTAAGGGGTTGGGGGGGGGGGGGGGGGGGTGTTACGTCACACTTAATGGCAATCTCATAAAGGTGATCCGCAGGATACTGTTTTAGCGACGCTTGCATTTATGTAAGGAAGCCAACAATTTACATTTAATTTACACAGAGAAAAACTTAAACAAAGATTTTAAAATAAAAAATAGCCCATTTTCAGTATGTTTTACTAAATATGAACTGTTTGTGTGTCTGTTGTGTTTAACTTGTGTTTAACTGTCTGTTGTGTTTAATCATGCCTAACATAGGCTATATGTATTTTCCCTTGTGTAAAAGAAGTTTATTCAAATGTGCTGTACAGTAAGTATACTTCTTTTACAATAAAAAATAAGAAAGTACACTTTCAGTCAACTTACTTTATGTACTTCTCAGAAGTATAGTTAAAATTGCACTTAGTATACTCCAGGGCTGCCAACTCTCACGCACCGATTTCTCATGCTAAAGTGTCAAGCCGGTCAGCAAAATACCTGAAAGATAAGTTTATCTAGATCCACCAGTTGAGCCACTCGTGATCGACTAGTTTTACCGCAAATTAGTTAAAATATCCTCTAATATAGAGCGAGCGTGCAAGTGAGACAGATGTTGAGCTCCTAACTGCGCAGACGCAAAACCATGAGCCGAAGCACATTCCTCTCTGCACTCTAAGCGTTCTGTTATCACTCCGATTTCGTCCACTACGTGTTTTCCAGTCTCACTCACAGGAAAAACTGCTCCGTGTTCAATCGATTTTAAAAGATAATCTTATGTTTTACTGACTTTTACTGACTGCTCCCCCACAAGAAATTATTTTACATTTTAAGGTTAAATGCATCAGTCTCGTGCTCTTTGAGAGATCAAAATTAAGAGCTTCAACCCATGAACTGCTCGTTAAACAAAGATAAAGCATTGATTTGTACCAGGAAAATAAAGAGGGCTCAAACATCCTTTTAATTATGAGAGTCTCAGTCTATATTGCAAAATATGGCAAAATATAATGCTACAGACCTTCATGTTAGTTTATACATTTTACTTCTCATATGTTCGGCAAAAGGCGGATTCGAACTCGGGTCTGAGTGCATGAAAAGCTATTTCACGAATTATACGTTCTATACGCCACTGTTGCTGTTCCATGAAGGCAGTGTTTTTACTAAAAAGGCAGACACTTAGTGCAAGTATAGGCTATGCTCTGTTTTATCAGACCGGCCCTCGCGGCCTCGAAACACTGGTTAGTCCACTGGTAATGTACATAGGAATTTACTTAAAATCTACTTTACTCTTTCCCAGCCACTGATTGTCTGGCTATACATGTTTCCACAGTTTTATGGTGGGTGAAAGAGTACAGAATCTCCTGATCAAAACACTTATGCCAAACAATGCGATCATCAAACAATACACAGCCTATACATTTAAATCTGCCTAACGTTACCGAATGAAATGTCAAACCCATGAATAGGAATTGACTGTGAAGCTTTGGGGGTGTTGATGGACTTGGTGGCTCTTTAGAAGGGGAAGGAAGAACCGCAAGGCTTTCTCAACCGCCTTCATCTGTAGACAGTTTATGTGCAAGCTCTTTTCTTGGCTTAACCACAGGCCAAAAGTCAGTCTGCCCTCACAAAGGGGCCTCGCACCAGCCCGAATTGGAGGCGTCTGTCGAAACCACTTTAAGTTTCGAGATTAACCCCAGGTTTAACACCTGTCTGATAGCAGTCGACCGCCTTACAGGGCTCCAGAGCTGTGATACAGTTCTGAGTTACCTTGAGACATAAACGACCGGATGCCCGTGCTCGATGCGGGACCCACATCTTCAGCCAGTGCTGTAAAGGGTGCATGCGAAGCAGAAATTATTAAATTGTGAATGGACTGTGTGTTTGTCATGCGTTTTTTGATTTAAAAAATGCATACTTCACCACCAATTGTCATGTTAAGGACCACATTATTGTTTTTTAGTCTTGGAACTTACTTTATTGGACTCCTTGATCACAAAAATGTACACGTTGATACCAAATTTGTCATTATAGCTATAGCAGAAGCAAAGATATGGGCCTCTCATGTATGGTCGGCGGCCATTAAAAAAAAATGTGCGTATATAAGAAACAAAATGTGATCTCACTTGTGTCTCAGGATAAAATTATTTCTATGGCCTTAAGGTACTTACATAGCAAAGGGGACCTTTGCATCATGACTTGAAGTCAAAAGTCGCTCAACCTCTCTACTAGTAGTCTTTGACCAAAAAATGCCATTTTATCAGCATTTTGTTTAATATTTCGCTTTTTTTATGAAACATACTCAAATTCAAGTGTTAATAATTTAATTCAATTCACATTTATTTGTATAGTGCTTTTCACAATACATATTGTTTCAAAATAGCTTTACAGAAAATGCATGTCTACATTACAATATAGAGTGATCTGTTATCAGAGTTGACTGATGTGTCCAAGTTATGTATTTCAGAAATGTACACCTGTGAGATGCACCGGTTTCGTATCTCTCACGGAGGATCGGGAATTTTCTTAGCAATGTAAAAATGCACATCAGCCGATCACTTGTTTAGCGTTCATGTAAACACTAAATTCAAATTTACCAATCAAAGTGAATTCAGTTTGATTGAAACAAAAGGTGTGGATGTAAACAATCAATGGTGACTGGAGAAAGCAAAAGCTGAATCCCGGACATCGACAGCCGGACATGTCTGGGAAAAATGGTAACCCCTACTACTCAGCTTTCTCCACAGAACAATAGCCTGCTAGCTTAGCTTCCAAAAAAGATGGTTTACACTATTGTGTACATTCTGTGAGTGAGATCCCACCCTCTATGGGCGGGTTGAAAACATGAGGAACAGCCTCTACTACTGACTGTAGTCTTTAGCCTCTGGCCAAAAAATCCTCCGATGATGCAAAATGATGAATTTTGCATCATCTGAGGATTTTTTCCAGACAAAAAAAAAAACATAAATCTCTCGTCTCAGGGGGATATGTGTCACCATTAAGGCGGGCATACACTGTGCGATGTCTGTGCGATTTCAGCAAGGTACCTACTCACACTCAACGAGTAAATCGCATGCGATGCAAAGCCAAAGTTCAGGATTTATGTGCTCGCACTGTACGGTCCGATCGTCGAGCTGCGACTTCACTGCTCACACTATACGTGTAATATCTGCGGTAACCCCCTGGATTGCGCCTATTGACGTGTATGTATCCAGAGATATTGTCAAAACAAGCATCTGCTATCCATATCAAGATGTTTTGCATTTTCAGTTTATGCATTTAATTATTATTAGTATTATTGTATTATAATTATTAGGGAGAACTATATGCTAATTTTATTATTAAATTGTTCCGCTATTGTAATTAATTTGCCGCGCAATATTTTCACAGCACATAACCAACGTGCTGTGAGGATAATAAAATATTACATAATCTTACTCCTAATTAAAAATTGTCTAAAACATTTAAGGCAATTACAATGAATTATAGGCATATAAAATAGCTATTAACAGTCTATAATATGTCCAAACATTGCCATAATTATCATCAATGAAAATTAAAAACAGGTTTATTTCAAAAACATTGTTTAACAAATTAATATAAGAGGTGTTACATCGCAGGTGGCTTGGAAGAGGTGGGTAATATCCATTTTGCAACACGAACTGGAGTTTGAACTACAGAACTTAAAGCTCTCCCTCTTTCGCCTCTCGTTTCTCCCTGTACACTGCACGAACGCTGCACGACAAACGACACACGATAAAGCTGAAAATCGGTCCGACACGGAAAAGAGTCGCACGAGTCAGAATTCTGCTCAAAATCGGACGAAAATCGCACAGTGTATGCCCGCCTTTATAGGCTTCCTTGGACTGTCTATTTGTTTTGATTTGCCACGGGTTTGATTTGAAACTCGTCTGAGTTTCCCGCCATCAATCTGTTTCCATGGACACTGATCACCTCCCTCACAGCTGCCTGTCATTTTTTAATCATCTTCACTGTGTATTTAAGTTCCTGCCTGTCTTCACTTCATTGTTCGGTATTGTTCGTGTTTATGCGCTGTCTGACCTGTCTGCCAGTTTACCTGAGTTTACTTTATTAAAGAGAGTGTTAATCTACCTTCTTCTCCGTCTTCCTTGAACCAACCCGTGACAATATCGGGGTGGAAAGCATGGTAATTCGAAAATACTACAGGTTTTCTACTAAAATAAAGCTTAATGCTAAATCCTGAAGTATCCCTTTAATCCAAAAAAAAAAAAAACCCAAAAAAAACCAAATAGTTCATTTTTATTTATTTTTTTTGTCAGGTTCATTTAAAAGCTCAGTCATGTTTGGCCAGTTAGCACGCCATAATTTGGCATTATGTTATTATTTAGACATAACCATGTATTTTATCATGTGCCAGCCAGCAACTGTTAATGAGAATGGAGAATCTAATGCACAGTTCTTATGCTCAATCTAAGAAGGTTTTACAGTGCAGACATGGGCAACAAAAACATACAAATACAAAATAATGGAGAATATACTTTGTTTTGGGTGCAGCTTCACTAGACAAAACATGATTTCAACAGTTTTACCAAACAAAGGTAAACAAGCATAAATCAGCCTGATCTAGCATGGTTCAATTCAGTAGCTAGTTCTGATGGAAGTTATAGCAAGACAGTAAACATTGCTTAAAGCAGAATGTCATTTGTGATGGTGCATATTGGATGTTGAACAAACTGTAAATGTTGTTTTTGTTAAATATTCTTGAATTGCAAACCTTAGCCTGAACCGTGCTGTCGTTCAAAGCCTTCTTCAGAGCTTGAGTAAACCCTCGAGGGAGATTCTGCTTCAAAATACTGTCTAGACGACTCCTTCGTAACTGTACGGACAACACTGTCATAGACAGAAAAATAAAGAGTTATAGTATATATAAGTATGTTTCTTTTATGTTTCTAATCTAATCAACAGAAACCATTTAATCAGGAAGGAGCTTTCTCAAAAATGTACCATGGTAGCCTATAGTTTATGCCAAAAAAAAAAAAAAACTATTGTTACTCTTCATAAATGAATAACAATAAGATATATACTGTATTTTTATTTATCAACTACGACACTTGAACAGAGGGAAATGGATGAGACTAGTAAATTTTCCAGAATCCATAATAAGACCAAGACCATGGAAATATGCTCTACAAGTTGATTATCGAGTACTACGACATTGTAATTCAGAATCTGTTATGATCTTCTTAACTATTCTTAACTGTTATGATATCAAATAGTATTAATTATTCATTAACTGAGAGTAGGACAACATGTACAGAAAATTTATTCAAGGTATGTTCAGCATGAATGAGTAGTAGCAAATAACACTAAATGTTGTGGTACTGGACCGGACTCAATCAATACAAGACAATATTTTCATCGCTTGGTCTTGTCATGAACTTGGGAGTATGTGGACGAGGATTTGACTTCTGGTCTCAGTCTTGACCCGAAGGAACTGCACTGAAAAAAAACAACAACTTTTTGTATGAATGATTTTCACTTACATATTTTTGATTTATATAGAATCTAAATTTAGGGTTTGAACCAAACCATAAATATAATTTGAGAAAAGTATTGAGTATTAGTAGTAGACTATTAGTGTAGCTGACTGTAGTTGACTTTTAGGTTATAGGGTTAGCTTTTAGGGATCAGGTACGTAGAATAAGACGACAAATATTTGCAAAGTTACTTATTGTCAGAATGTCAGTTGGGGGACTATGAAAATAAAGCTTTAGAAGATATTAAACAGAAAATCTTCTAATGTTTCAATGACTGCTAGTTTAGATGTAGTTGCAAAGTTGTTAGTATAATGTCTAAAGTGGTCCATTGAAACAAAGTGTCATTAAAGTGTAAGTAAAGTTTTATTTTAATTTTTAAGTGACTTCAGAGCAAACACACCTGTTTTTATCCACATCTTGTCTGTGATGTTACATCCCAGAAGAGTGCCCTCCATAGCAGCTGCTCTTGGAGGACCTAAAGTGCTTTTTGAAGGGTCCAATTTGGTAGATGGGAATCTAGGTGTTGTCTTTGGAGATTCTGGGAGAATAGTTGTGGTTCTAGTTGTTTTAGGGTGCCGTTTACCAGCCGATGACTTGGTAGTGCTAATCTGATCTGTGGTCGTCATAAAAGGGATGCTGGTTTTGGTAACAGTATTGCTGGTTAATGTAATAGGTTTCGATATGATAGTAGTTGTAATGTCTGGCCGTTCTTGTTGTGTGTCCACAGCTGTAGCTGAAGGTCTACTGGGTGGAGCTGTGTTTTCCTGCTCAGATGGGTATCTGCTAGAATCGCTGGCTTTATGGTGAGTGTCTGCAACTATGGATGTGGCCACAGGTTCCACCAGCTCAGACATCCACACTGAAACAACAAAATATTTGAGGTGAGGGAGGTGACTGTAGAGACCAATGTAGATGGTGAATGTGAAGTAATGACTGAGATGATAGTGAAAATTATTCTAACAATGATGGTTACCAAGTGTATAAGATGTAATAAGGATTAATTATAAACTAATTTAATAAGCATTAGTAATCATAGGTTTTTTATGTGAAATCCAGATTTTTTTCATGTTTTTGAAAGCAATATCTTATGCTCACAATGCTAAGCATCAAATCAGCATTTTAGAACGATGAAAAAAGTTCATATGACACTGAAGACTGGAGTAATGGCTGCTTAAAATAGAAAACAGTAATTTTAAATTGCAATAATATTTCACAAAATTGCTGTTTAAACTGTATTTTCAATCAAATACTGTAAATTCAGCCTTGATAAGTATATATGAGATTGTATTTCAATTAGTCCAAATTATTTAAAACGTTTGACAAGTACTATACATTTTCATATGTTTACATAGTAGACACTGGAATATGTCTAATGCATTGACAGTATCTAAAACATAAGATTTATAAGTATGAGAAAATTACAAATGCTTTTGAATCATTTTAGGTACGCAGAATATTAATTTCATGTGATTAATATGGTTGAAAAATATCACTTAAATAGTTAAATAAAGCAATAAGCCCCACAAACATGTGTTTACAGTAGGGCTGTGAATCTTTGGGTAGACAGCGAATCGATTCGATTCACGATTCATAGGTTTTCGATTCGATTCATGAACGATTTGTGCAAATTCAGAACGATTCGATTCGATGCGATTCACATCCAAATTCGATGCGATTCGATTAATTCGATTCGATTCTTAATTTTTTATATGCATTATTATTTCAATGCTTCACCCATCTTTGTCTGGGTTTGAATTAGCCTACACAGCGGCCTTCGGGGATCAGATAGTGGGGATTTTGTCCATTGTTAATGTTAGTTCATGTTTATTTTTAATTTTAATGAATATATTATTATAAAAAAAATTCAATGGCCTACAAATTAGCATTTGCAAGTAGCAAATATTTTGAAAAAGGCTGCCAATCAAATGCGGATGTCGTATGACGGCCAATGCGTGAGGCAGCTTGTACCAGGAACACTTTAAGGTTGTGTTTATATATTTTAAACCACTGAATCGCTATAAAATCGTGATTAATTCGATTCTTAGCCTTTTAAATCGATTATTCACGTAAATAAACGATTCACGATTCAAAATACATGTTTCAGGATCGATGCATATGCATCGCCAGGATTTATAATCGATGCATCGAGAAAACGAGTGAATCGTTACACCCCTAGTTTACAGTGATTTTAGGAGGTGTTGTTAGGCATGACACAGAGCAGAGCATATAAAACCCCCTTAGCTGTTATAAAATTACTGTAAACTATAATGGCTTAATGGGCCTTTTTTTCAAAGTGTTCAGTGTCACTTCAAAATACCTAATGCTGCATTTACAGTATTAACATCGGTCAAAGACATATTCATCTTAGAATAAACAAGCAAATATGTTCATTGCTAAAAACTAAATTTAACAATTTACATATTAATAGTCTGTATCAATGCTGTCATGGAATCATATAGCTCTGTCTGCCTCTGTGTCATCTACTAAAATGAGAGACTTAACATAACTCTTCTGAGAGGTATTTTGAAGAGTTAGTCTGATCGAAGTGCCTAGTCATTAGCATAAAGTGAACTGTTTCTGGTCTGGTAGTTGATATAAAAAGCAGTAAATGTCCAGAGTGTCCAATGACCCCTCTTTCTCTCAGTGGTCCTCCTGGCAGCCAGTCCATTTTGAACATTTGAGCCAGCATTTGTCTCTATTCTCTAAGTGCATTCCCAGGTAGCTTTGTTTTGGTCAATAAATAAGTAATTTACAGCAAAAGCATCAATAATGTGCTTCGGGTTGAGAATGCTTGCTTCAGGTCGAATACCTGAAGAAAACCTGCAACTGCTGGGAAAGTCTGCGACTGTTTCCTTTTCTTTTTGTTTGGCCACTCACCCAAGTGGCAGTAGTACCTAAATTTTCAAATATAGAGTAGCTTCCTCATATGTCTACATCCTTGCGTTGCACAGTCTGTACCCCGAACATGTTGGACGCGAGATTGTCGCCTCCCCATGCCCGGCTGTGACACACGCAAAGTCCTGCACAGGTGAGTGTGGCACTTTCCAAGGACACACATCTTTTTCACCCCTCACCAGGTTGGGGTTTACAGACCATGGTAGGTGTTCCTCTACACCCACAGCCACAAGATCATGATGCACAGCTTCCCGACATGGCAGTCGATGCTCCACTTCAGTTCCCTAAAGCAGGTCTGTCAAAAATGTACAGTTCGGAGGCCTGGCAAGTGCTTCCAGATGAAAGTGTTACTAGATACTTCTGTGGGAATTACTAATTATTTGGATTTGGATTCGTATTATAAAGTGAAGGATTTGGATTCATATTATAAAGTGAAGATCATTGGAACTAACTAGTAATTACTCAAGTGTTACTAAAGAAATTTTCTAAAAGTATACTAAAGTTCACCAAAAATCTCAAACGTTTGCACAAATCATGACTAGATCATGTAGTAACACTTGAGTAATTAGTTAGTTCCAATGATCTTCACTTTATAATACGAATCCAAATAATTAGTAATTCCCACAGAAGTATAGTAACACTTTCATCTGTGAGCTATTACTTACTAATTCGTTAATAAGAATTTATTTTAGTTAATAGTAGTTACTAGATTGTTAATAAACTTTTTCAGTAGTTCTCTGGGAAGTATTAAATAAATAGTAGTTATCGATTACTTAACAGTGAACTACCACTTTCGTCTGTGCGCTACTTACTAGTTCGTTAATCAGAGTTTCTTGTTAGTTAATAATAGTTACTAGATTGTTAATATTGTGTTACTCATTAGTTCTTGTGTAGTTATTCATTAACGAAGGAACCGTATTCTAAAGTGTTACCCACAATGTTATGTACATTGCATCTGTGTGTTCATTCACTCTCGCGCCTACATTATTTTACATGAACACCAAACTATATTGCTATAGCCTACTGAGGTTTGTTCTAATCGCGATGTATCTGTAAAACCAAAAAGACTGTTTAAATATGAATCAGGTGTCTGTGTGTATAGTATTTTGTCTGTCTGACAATATTTCGTTGACTAGTTTTGGATAGATTATAAAGTTTTTTACTCTAAAATAGACATCAAATAAGCTTTTGTTAGACAGTTTCGTCCCATATGTTAAATATATAATATGTTTTGTCAAAAATAAACCAATCAACTGTTATAGTGTTTGTTCCAATGCAAGCTATATCAAAATAATGAATCCTTAACTTTGAAGTATGTATGATAAAATGTTTTCGCCTACTTTAAAAAAAAAAAAAAAAAAAACTTTATAAAGACATTTATGGAAAAAGACAATTTTCTTTTCAAGATGTTTCCAACTCTAACTTTGAACCAATTCTATAGAATGTTCCATATAACCTCCAGGTATGACTAAAAATGTGCTTTTGACTTTCATTTATAGTTTGATTTTACATATTTATAAAATATTTTATGCGCAGCATAAGAGTTTGAGTTTGGACTAAATGCATGTTATTAAATGTTGTCTTTTGTTGGACAAGAGGTTCATAAATGCTTCTCATGTTTGGCATGTTTGACGCGTGTTGCTTTTTCAAATGCTCGTTATAAGTGACTCGACTTACAGTGCCTTCAAATGGAGCAGCGTTTACAGGGCCGTATATCAATGACGAGCTGCGCGTAAAAGATAATCGCAGCCTTTGTGATTTCAAAATCGCGATAAACCATCTCAGGTTAAGTGCGATTACATGTAAAATAATTTGCAATTAATCGTGCAGCCCTAGCTGTTTGTGAATGTTCATTGGGGCTATGGTTTCAGGAAACACTGAATCATTGAACTATGTTGGTAACAATGGAACCTGCAACCATAAGTGGCTAACAATGCTTTTGGGAAACATATCCCTGATTGACTAGTCCATGTAACCCCAGTGACAGCTAAATTAAGTGTAAGATATCATCCCCTTGGAATTATAAGGTTCTATCTGCGTTCTGAACAGTTTTGAGATATTGAGCTTCAAAGTTTTTGCATTCCATATAGGAAAATGTGTATGGGGAATAAGTTTCTTTCAAACATAAAAAAACAGGGACCCTAAATGTACAAAACACATCACATAATGTAAATAAATTGTCACAGAATAAGAATATGTGAATAACTCAATTTTGACAAAAATGGCAGATAGAACCTTATAATTCCAAGGGGACGATATAGTAATGGCAGGTTGAGAGAATTAGTCTCAAGCAGCATGCAGGTAAACAAACCTGAGCCGGAGGATTGATTGCTGACCAGCACAGAAAATGGAGTGAATGAAGACTCCACTCCCTCCAAAGACCCCTTTGAAAGCCATTGGTTTGTTTTGTTGTCACGTACAACAATTTTCGATGGGTGTTCGGGAGGCTTTTGGGCTGTGCTAGCAAGTAATGCAAGTATGGAGGAAAATGCTGCTTGTTCTCTGGTTCCCTTAGACAAGCCCGTAGAATCCGATTGAATAATGGAGGCAGGATTCCTGTCTGTCATAAGGAAGCCACCAAACAAATGGTTTGAGGTGGGTGAAGTGGTCACATCCAGAAATGATCCAGAGGCTTCACGACTCAAGTCATCTAAAAAGAGAAAATGAGACTGATATAAATGTATCCCAAGGCAGTTCAAGCCTCCTATTTAGAATCACAGTTTGTTCATTTTGAGGAAAACTTTTCCATGCCGTAATTTTCATTTTCTCTCTACAGAAAGAGTTTCCTTGGGGGAGATTAAGGCACTCAAAATTACAGCTCTCAACAAACTTTTTGCAATACAAAATACTTTTCAATACACCAATAAATATGCGGATCCTCAAAGCTTTACAGTCTCATATAAATATCTAAGTGGTGTAACATGGGTCTGGAAATTGTACAATGCAAAATTCCATCATACATTTTTTTTATAAAATATGTTAATTAGTCATAATTAGGCAATATATTTGTGATTATACATCTCCCGATTTATATTAGCAGTTATATTACACACCAGCATGTTGAATTTAACCAAAACAAGGCAAGGCAAGGCAAGTTTAATTATATAGCACATTTCATACACAGTGGCAATTCAAAGTGCTTTACATGGAAGAAATTAAAATAATCACAAAAAAAAAAAGAATAGTTAAAACAGTTTAGAATAAAAAAGTAAATCATAATAATAAAAATAAAATACAGTAAATAATCAAAACAATTTAGAATAAAAAATAAAATGAAGTACAGTAATAGTCGGACGAACAGCGACACAGTGCTCATTCAGTAAATGCACAGCTAAACAGATGTGTTTTGAATCTGGATTTGAATGTGACTACTGTAGGAGCACACCTGATCTCTTCTGGAAGCTGGGTCCAGCTGCAGCTGGCATTATAGCTAAAAGCAGACTCTCCATGCTTAGAGTGAACCCTTGGTATTTCTAACTGATGTGATCTGATCTGAGTGATCTCTTGGGTTTATATTCAGTGAGCATATCTGCAATATATTGAGGTCCTAACCCATTGAATGATTTATATACCAGTAATAATACAAAGTACTTTAAAATCAACCCTAAATGTATCTGGCAGCCAGTGTAAAGACCTGAGGACTGGTGTGATATGTTCATATTTTCTGGTGTGCTCAGAATCCTGGCAGCTGTGTTCTGTGTCGGCTGCAACTGTCTTATAGTCTTTTTAGGAAGGCCAGTGAGGAGGCAACGCATTCTCATCCTTTAACGTCATATAGAACGCTATATGACAAAACGGAGCTATACTACGCACATGGCACCCGTTATCGTTAATATAACACGCGCTGTGAGGGCTAAGTTTAGGTGTGGGGTAGGGTGTGCGTGTCATATTCACGCTAAAGGATTTATAACGTCTTGGGTTCGCGTGTTATATTAACGATAAAGGGTGCCATGTGCGTAGTATAGCGCCGTTTTTGCATATAGCGTTCTATATGACGTTAAAGGATGAGAACGGGCTGGAGGAGGCCATTACAGTAATCCACCCTGCTGGTGATGAAAGCATACACAAGTTCTAATGCACAAGGAATAGTCCTAAAATGGTTCAGGTCATACTTTAAAGGGAGAGGTTATTTTGTGAGTATAGGGGACCATAAGACTGAGTGGACATCCATGAATTGCGGAGTCCCTCATTGCTCGAGGTCATCGCGCGCAGACTGGAAGTGACGTCTAGAACACATTCAAATACTTCAGCTGAATCGCATCATGTCAAGAAGACGCTGTGTTCTGCATTGCAAAGACAGTTCAGCCACTTGTTTTCATTGCCCAGGGACGAGCATGTGAAGAATCAGTGGTCAGAGTTCATATTTGCAAATTATGATACCACAACAGTATAGCCCGAACCTTGTGTTCTCATCATTTTAATGACGAATCATTCGCAAGCCGGTTGTTCCCGAACGAGGGCTCAGTATCCAGTGTATATGGAACAGGTTCGTCCTCCTCCGAATCACATTCTGTGAGTAATATTAATAATGTTTGCTGTTATGTTTTCTGTAGCTTGCACAATATAGCTATATTGTGTTGTGTATACTCCTCACAGCTTCTAAGCGGGGTAAACTTAGTTTTGTTCTTGAGACATTCATTGAAAAATGGCAATTACCTCCTAAACGACTTGGCCAAATATGACTTCGCTCTATATAATAAGCACTGCCCCTCAAAAGCCCCCGCAATGTGAGTTTCGCTCTTGATGGAGACGTGAGTAAGGGACCGTGTGGAAAGTGCACTTTTTCTGACACGTTTTTTCAAACACTATATACAATTTTCAACTCTTGACAAGCTATAATCCTGGTTATGGGCGTTCCGTTGCCGACAGTCTCTGCCTACGGTTTACCAATAACAACTGACTGGGTCATTTGACCAATCGCCGCAGATTCGCGTCACTCAAAGGAGGTGTTTGGGAAAATGAATCGTCGAACGAATCATTTGGGAGTCGTTGAGCAAATCAGTTAAAAATAAATGCATATTATAAGACAAATAAAGTGTTTTTATTATCCTTGCATGCACGTTTAACTGTTTTTGGGAACTAAAACAAAAATAGGAACATTTCAAATGCTATGATAGGGGCTCTTTAACACCTATACATTAGCTGTAGATAAATAATAATGAAACCTAATTTGGTCAGAATATAAAACATTGGGTACAGTATATGTATCACCATAGAGTAGATGCTAAAAGATGTATAGCTGATAAAAAAAAAAATCTAATTTATATGGTGACTGAACAGAGACTCTTCAAAGGATTTTTGCTGGGACCGATCCACAGTTACTTTACCAGTTCCACCCGTCGCTCTGATATGCTCAATATCTTGAGGCCAGTATAATTCATTCACAGGAAAATGCAAGACCTACATATTCTTCAGACTGTGTAAAGTAGTTCTTTATGAATACATGACTAGCAAAATGAACTGCTTGAATCATGCTGAATTGACATGCTCCTCTGTAGCATGCAATAATGGCAGAAATGACTGACAGAATTTCTGTAAAATTGATTAGTTAATAAACACAATAACATGCAAGTCCAATAAGAGTTGTGATGTAACATGTATAACATCTCTGTGTTTTTAATCTGACTGGTGATATAAGAAATAAACCTATCTCTGTGTTTTCTACGAAGAGGGATAAATGTTCAGTTTTCTTTTCATAATGCACACCAAATTATATTTTCTGTATTTTATTTTAATGTATGTCATTCCTCATCCTGCCCAATGTTGTGCTCCAAACAATATGCATATTGAAGGCTATGAAAACAGTAAATATGTGCTATAAATTATGAGCATAAAAAGGGATCAAATACAAATATTATGTTAAAAACAAAACATCTGTTGCTTTTTAAATTACTGGACGTAGGAGAAACATTCACTCATAAACATAAAGAGTAATATTACATAAATAATAGATTTTTTCATACATTCTACAAAATGTAGGCTATATTTTAGTCCAAATCATTGCACTCCCATTCTATCTGCTTTTGAAGTCATTACTATCAAAAATTTCAAAATTTCCATGGTTTTCCACTTTCCACTCCACTGTGTCTTCCGCTATTTTTCAGATGCATTCACAAAATCAAATTATATCACCCTAAAGGGTATTGTCTCTTTCCATATCTTGTTTAAAAATGTAATGTCACAGTTGTCTGCTGTCTTCGGCCCTGTTTACACGAGAACGCTCGCGGGTGAAACGTAAAAATATTTTATCGGATATGCCTTTCGTTTACACGGCGACGAAAAAGTGAAACCACCCTCCAGAGTGGAAATCTTAAAAACGTTCCACCACCGCGTTCCCGTGTAAACGATAAAAACGCAAAAGTCAGCTTGACAGTGAAGGTTGTACGCTTGGTGTTGTTGTAGTATGCACTCTTAGCCACCTGGAGTGCATACTACATTGAATTTCACACACTTTTGAATCAACATTTGCATGCGGATTTCCCACAAAAAATGCTCGTCTAAATGTAAATTAGCGATATATTATCGATTTAAAATAAATTAGCGATACACTTCAGTGACAGGTGCCGCTGCTTTCACTGCTAGTCGTTTGTCTGCTGTCTGTTAGCGTCACCCTCAGCTGTGTTTGTGCTTTTTCCGGAATTATTTCATACAATTTAATACATGTATTATACCTTCGCCCGTGCACGCCGTCGGATTCCGTCGTGTTGAGTATGGAGAGAACGACCGAGAGCGCTGTGTTTCCAGCTGTTTCCCTCGCATGCACTAATGGATGTCTGATAATTTCAGTGCTTTCTCTCCGTCCATGCAATAGATGCACACCCTTGAATGAGCGTGGATTTCTAGTTCATTTACTTGAAATTCTGAGGTAATATCTTTGGTTTGACCCATCTGAGAAACTAAGAGGCAGCCAAAATCAGATTGTAAAATGGACTGAATAAAGCTCTTTACGAAATTGACGTGAGATGCAGACTGGCATATTATGTGCTTGCCTTGAATCACTGTCACATGCACAAGCTTAGAGCAATACTGTAAGTAACTAATACATTTTTAACTAGCAGAATAATAATGCATCACGATGCGCATAGTTGACTGCTTGTATGTTGTGAGAAATGTGTGTGATCTGTGTCATGTACTGTTGTATACATGCTCTTAACTAATTGCCCCTTGTGAGATTAATAAAGTTGACAAAAAAGTAAAGTAAATAGTCTCACTTTTAGTTATGTCTTAACTATTATAATATTTTGAAGGGTAAAAACGAACTTTAACCATTGGCTTTACTTTTTCAATCAGCTGTCAATTCAGCGCGAGGGCAGTAGCATAGCATTAGTACCTCAGCTCCACCCGCGTCCCGCCTCTTTGCCCATTCTAATTTATCCGGTAGTGACGAGAGGTGACGCACTGCCAAGATGGCCACGGCTGGCCCCGCCCACTTTAGGCTTCAAAAACGGCTCTTCAGAAACCTATGGGTGACGTCACGGATATTTTTTTACAGTCTATGCTATACACGTTCATAAATGTATAATAATAATAATATGATAACAATTGATATGATAACCCTCTATGGGACCTTGTCATTTATAAATGACACAACACAATTCTCCTTTTGAACATATTAGTTAAATACTGACAGAATTTTAATTTTGAGGTGATTTACTCCTCTCCAGATCTCCATCTGCATCCCACTCTCTGTAGGTGCTAATAGAACGGTATTGAGGACTGGAGGGCTTGGGTTGGAGATTATGCAATCAGCCCAGAAGGTTCCATTGTTCAGAGTTTTGTTTCTTATGCTGAAGAACAGTGAAGGTCATGGTGTCACTCTCTCCCATACTTCACACCATCTGACACACTTCTCTATTTCCCTATAGAGTGTGTGCTTTTTCTCTGCAATTTATAACACACTGCACTCGCTGACGAAAAATATATTCTAACAGACAATTTCTGCGAAGGACAAAACCCACAGAAGAAAAAAAAAAGTCAAATAAGATCTTTTTAATGGCTCAGTTGTTTTTCAACATCCATTTTATTCTATATCAGTGTTTCCCAACCTTTTTTCAGTCAAGGCACCCTTTGAAAAAAAATATATATATTGTGGCACCCCACCCTAGTGTTGTCACGATACTACTTTGAAATGTATCAATTTTCAATACCACAGGGAAGAACTTCCATATTTAGGCCAACTGTCATATATTTTTAATATGATACATTTTTTTTGTCCATTATTGTGTTTCATTATAATTGCACAAGATAGCGTGTTTTTAATATATTTCATAATGTAATAATTTCACAGTTAATCTCCAAATAAATGTAGAAACAACATAAAGACAGTATTTTAAATGGCATCTATTTATAAATTAAGGCCAAGGCCACTGATACTAATGTCTTCAAATATTTATTTATTTTAAATTTTAAACAATAATTATCACCATTCAACACTACAGTATAATATAATTTTAAAATTTATTAGGTTTTAAAACTATAACAATCTCACTTAATTTAAGTGACCAATCTTCTCATAAGCTGATAATAAACTGTAAACAATATGTGCCCATCTGTCGGTAACACCTCCTTTTACAGTCCAGTTACCCATGTAAATACTATGTACTTATATTAGTAACTACAATTACTGGGTAATAACTAGTACTAACCCTGAACCTACCTCTGTTCCATGTTCTTACCTTATATTAGCCAGTACTTTCTAGGTAAGTACACTTTAAGTACCCTGTAAGTACTGTATCGTAAAAGGAAGCGTTACCCATCTGTCTACAGGTAGGAAATACACAGAAATTGAATAAAGTTATGCAACACTTTATAGTCTTCACTACATAAATGATCTATGAAAATAGGTTAATCCTTATTAAAGCTGCACGTGTTCTCTTACGAGAGGTTCTCTTGTATTGCGTAAGTTTAGCTTACGCTATACAGGTAAAGTCATCTTTCTCGAAATATTGAAGCCAAAAATTATCCTTAATTTTCTATTCTTCAGACCAAATGCAGGCTGTCTAAAATTCTCATTGGCTGCTCTGCGGCAACTGCAGCAGCCTATCACTGAGCCTGGAGTGACGTCACGTCCAATGGTGTAGCTTCGCGCCCACTACACATCACAGCCGGTTCAAGTGGGTGTGGGTTAGCATATAAAAGCACGGCTCGGAGGCAGCTACCTTGATTTTAATCTCTTCAGCGAAGCTCTTTGCACCGCTGGATCAAGAGAGAAGCCACCACCATTGAAACAGCGACTGCAAGCAAAGGAAAGTGCCTGAGAAAGCCAGTCGACTTCTCGCCGCCTTCAAGCCTTCCGTGCCAGCAACCCTTGCAGTTCCTGTGGCTGCTCAGCACCAGAGACAAGAGATGTGATCTGCACACTCTGCCTGGGCCTGGACCATGCAGCCCTCACACTTTCGTCAGGAGGCTGCATCCACTGTAAGGAGCTGTCCAAGTCAACCCTGCAGGCTTTACAGATACACCGTAAAGCCATGTCGGCCAATCAGAAGCATGGAAAAAAAGTTATTAACGGTTCCAGTTCTGACGTTGCAAGCTAAAATCTCCAGTTTCACCATCTACATTACAACACCGCAACCAGTTTCTAAAGTTGCTAAAAATCTTCACCCTGGCAGGAGTTTTCAAAAAAGTACGCTTTCAGTGACCGGATTTCCAAATTTGTTGCCCTGATTCCACGCAAAATAGACAAATACACTGCAGACTCACTTTCGCTTGCATCCAAGGTAAATTTAGTTTAAGTTTAGTTTAGTTTCCAAAATTCTTCAAAATATTTTCTTTTTAGTGATGGGAAGTCCGCTTCTTTTCCTCAAACTGGTTCTTTCTGAAAGTTCGTTCACCAGTTCTTTTACGTCCTCATGTAATGACGTCGATTCTATAATCCTGGCGGATACAAAATACTTTAAATTAAAGGCATTTGTAATCATAATAGTACTTATTAGGGCCCAAGCCCTGAAAGGGCGAAGGCCCTATTGTTTTCCTTAGGATTATTATTAGGGCCCAAGCCCTGAAAGGGCGAAGGCCCTATTGTTTTCCTTCCGATTATTTTTTTTTTTTCTTTTATTTTTCTAACGACTATTCGGGCACTTTTGGGGCCCTTAACATGCTCGAAAACTCTTGAAACTTTGCACACGGGTCAGAACCCGCGGCCATCAGAGCCGGGCTGAAGCTGGTACCTGGGCGTGGCAGGGCGGCTCGTCAGCGCCCCCTGGAACGGGGTCCGAACACTTGGTCCATAACTCAAACACGCTTGTATGTAATAATATGAAACTCGGTACACATGTTGCTCTCATCGTTTCATCTATACCTCGCGCTCTTACTTTTTACCCCAGCCCAACAGGAAGTCGGCTATTGAGGTTTGTTTGTAAAACACTCGCAATGGAATGTTAAATACTCCTCCTAGAGCTTTGATCCAAGTTCGACGAAACTCAGTCAGCGTGAAGTCAAGACATTGAGGATGAAAGTTTGCGAGGGGATTTTTGATATCTCGAACGGTGTGTCCGTGGCGAGGAAACGAAACTATGGCGAGAAACGTGAAACAGGAAGTGTGTTATAACTTCAGCATACATTAACTGATCTTGATGAAACTTCAGCAGTGTGTTCGCTGTAAGAGGACGATCACATGGATGTGACTATTGTGAGTCAAAGTTATAGTGCCACCAACTGGCAGCAGGAAGTGTGTCACTTTCAAAATGCTTTGAAATCACCCTTTTATTTTTACCCGATTTGCTTCAAACTTCATCTGAATAATGTAAACATACGATAGATGTAGACCTGTGAATGGATTCTTGATATCTTTTAAACTGTTGCCGTGGCAACGCATCAAACTTTACCATTCTTATAGGATGCTTTTGAGACCCTTAGCATGCTTCAAATTGCATGAAACTCGACAGACACATCACATTTATTAGCCAGTAGACATGTGCAAAGTTTCAGAAACGGGCGTGGTGAGGGCTCAGTAGCGCCACCTTTTGACAAAAGTGGGGTTGTTAGTTTTATCTACAGTTACAAAAATCGGTATGTATATTGTACTCCTCGAGCCGGACAACTTTCTAATTGACACTCATTAGCTAGGACCCACAGAAAGTCAGATATGTTTGTTTGAATGTAGAGAAAATCTCAGAATTTTGCCAGTGTCTCAGTGTCCCTCTGTGTGAGTGAGAGGAGGGGCGCCTGTCAGGTTAATTTTAACCCTTTATTTGCTGTGTGCGACTTCTCTGGCATTTTCGGGGGCCTTAACATCCTCGAAAACTCTTGAAACTTTGCACACGGGTCAGAACCCATGGCCATCAGGGCCGGGCTGAAGCTGGTAACCGGGCGTGGCAGGGCGGCTCGACAGCGCCCCCTGGACTGGGATTCGAACATTTGTCCATAAATCAAACACACTTGCATGAATTAATATGAAACTCGGTACAATTATAGATCACATCAGGCCAAACAACTTTCGTGCTCTAAGTTTTATGACAGTTCAAATGGAAGTTATTTATGAATTATGAATTATGGGTTGTTTGAATAATTGTCCTAGGAGAAATACATCAAATCACAATGCATGTGTTTACCAATCACAACCAAACTCGGTGTGCATGAAGTCAAGACATTGAGGATGCTCAATTCCGGACGGATTTTTGATATCTCGAACGGTCTGGCCGTGGCGAGGAAATGAATTTTATGACTAAAAAAGGACACATAAAGTGTGTTATAACTTTGCTCAATTTACGTACAGTTACAAAACTTACCACGTATATTGTTCTCGTCAAGCCGATCAACTTTCTAATTAACAGTAATAAGCTCAGACCAAAAGAAAGTCAGATATTGCAGTTTGGATGTGTATCTTGTCTCTATCAGTGTCTGTGTGGGGAAGAGGGAGGGGGGGGGGGTTGCTGGTGTCTGCATTTATTTGTGTGTGTGTGTGTGTGTGTGTGTGTGTGTGTGTGTGTGTGTGTGTGTGTGTGTGTGTGTTTGGCTGACTGTAGATTTTTTCTGCAAGTCCTTATCTTTTTGCATAACAATTTTGTATTTTTTTAAATGACAAAATATGCATATAACCCTAATCTTTTAAATGTATAGCTTGGTTTAAATAAAAGTAAGATAAATTGGTAAACTACAAATTGGTAATTGAAGCTGAATGATTTTAAAATGAATGTGCTATATTTCAATACATTTGCTTTCCTTAATATTGTAAAACACTAACCTCATTTATATGTGTGTGTGTGTGTGTGTGTTTGTATGTATATATATTTTGCAAAGCCCTCACTGATGCAAGCTCTTCTGCACACTTCTCTTCGACAGTCAATGCGGGGGTTAAGTTTTTGCACGTCGTGCAGAATAACCCTCTTTATATATATATATATATATATATATATATGAAGAGTTCAGATGCAAAAGCCTCTAAATGCCATTTGAAATTTTCTTCTTTAATGATGATTGTTTTTTAACAAACTAGTATATTTAAGTTCAGTAATTTCACTTAAATGGCAATGATAATTACCTATTAATTGTTATTTAAGTGAAATTACTGAACTTAAATATACAAATTTGATAAAAATCATCATTAAAGAAGAAAATTTCAAATGGCATTTAGAGGCTTTTGCATCTGAACTCTTCATATATATATATATATATATATATATATATATATATATATATACACTTAAAAAGCGGGGGTTAAGTTTTTGCACGTCGTGAAGAATAACACTAAAGGCACCATATATATACTTAAAAGTGGGGTTGTTAGTTTTATCTACAGTTACAAAAATCGGTATATACATTGTACTCCTCAAGCCGTACAACTTTCTAATACATAGTCTTTAACTCGGACCAAGAGGAAGACAGATATTTTGGTTTGAATATGGTGAGCCTCTCTCTGAGCCTACGTCCCTCTATGGCAAGCCCTTTTAACATTTAAAAGCTAAGTTTGCCTTTCCGGAATTAACATTGTAGATATCAACAACGTCTTTCTGTCTAGTCGTAATTACACTTTGGATAGTTTGTATTATCATTTAAGATATCTGTAACATAATTGTGACTAGTCGAAATGACAGAGTATGGCAAGCCGTTTTAACATTTAATCATGAAAGGGCCAAAGCCTTCGGCACCGCCACCCGGGTGCCTTTAGGTAACTAAAGGAACCGGGGTTGCGGTGCCTCCGGCTTGGGCCCGCCATCGCTGCTCGCAGCTATATTTATTATTATTATTATTATTATTATTATTTATACGACTATTCGGGCACTTTTGGGGCCCTAAACATGCTCAAAAACTCTTGAAACTTAGCACACGGGTCAGAACCCGCGGCCATCAGGGCCGGGCTGAAGATGGTACCCAGGCGTGGCAGAGGGACTAGACAGCGCCCCCTGGAACGGGGTCCGAAAACTTGGTCCATAACTCAAACACGCTTGTATGTAATAATATGAAACTCGGTACACATGTTGATCTCATCGTTCATATATACCTCATACTATTACTTTTTACCCCAGCCCAACAGGAAGTCGGTTATTTAGGGTTGTTCATAAAACACTCGCAATGGAATTTGAAGTACTACTCCTAGAGAATTCAAACACACGGCACGAAACTCGGTCAGCATGAAGTCAAGGCATTGAGGATGAAAGTTTGCGAGGGGATTTTTGATATCTCGAACGGTTTGGCCGTGGCGAGGAAACGAAATTATGGCGAGAAACGTGAAACAGGAAGTGTGTTATAACTTCAGCATACATTAACTGATCTTGATGAAACTTCAGCAGTGTGTTCGCTGTAAGAGGACGATCACATGGATGTGACTATTGTGAGTCAAAGTTATAGCGCCACCAACTGGTAGCAGGAAGTGTGTCACTTTCAAAATGCTTTGAACTCACCCTTTTATTTTTACCCGATGTGCTTCAAACTTAATCTGTATAATGTAAATACATAGCAGATGAAGACCTGTGAATGGATTCTTGATATCTTTGATACTGTTGCCGTGGCAACGCATCAAACTTTAAAATTCTTTTTTTTGATGATTTTGAGACTCTTAGCGGCTTTTGGGGCCCTTAACGGGTTTGAAAACTCTTGAAACTTTGCACACAGGTCAGATCCCACAGCCATCAGAGCCGGGCTGAAGATGGTACCTGGGTGTGGCAGGGGGGCTAGACAGCGCCCCCTGGAACGGGGTCCGAACACTTGGTCCATAAATCAAACACGCTTGCATGTAATAATATGAAACTCGGTACACATGTTGATCTCATCGTTTCATCTATACCTCACGCTCTTACTTTTTACCCCAGCCAAACAGGAAATCGGCTATTGAGGTTTGTTTGTAAAACGCTCGCAATGGAATGTGCAATACTCCTCCTAGAGATTTCAAACACACGGCACGAAACTCGGTCAGCATGAAGTCAAGGCATTGAGGATGAAAGTTTGCGAGGGGATTTTTGATATCTCGAACGGTTTGGCCGTGGCGAGGAAACAAAATTATGGCGAGAAACGTGAAACAGGAAGTGTGTTATAACTTCAGCATACATTAACTGATCTTGATGAAACTTCAGCAGTGTGTTCACTGTAAGAGGCTGATTACATGGATGTGACTATTGTGAGTCAAAGTTATAGCGCCACCAACTGGCAGCAGGAAGTGTGTCACTTTCAAAATGCTTTGATATCACCCTCTTATTTTTAACCGATTTGCTTCAAACTTCATCTGTATAATGTAAAAATACAGCAGATGTAGACCTGTGAATGGATTCTTGATATCTTTGATACTGTTGCTGTGGCAACAAATCAAACTTTAACATTCTTTTTTGATACTTTTGGGACTCTTAGCATGCTTGAAATTGCTTGAAACAGATAGATACAGATAGCTCGACAGATACATCACATTTATTAGCCAGTAGGCATGTGCAACTTTGGCAAAAGATTAAAGTAATGTCAAAAAGTAAACACTAAAAGCCTAATATCTTCTAAAAATGTAATTATACATCATTTGTTTCTAAATTAAATTATACAAATATTATAATTAAAGCAGTTTTTCCCTTTTTTCATTTAAGAATTATGTTTACGTTCAAAAACAGCCAGGTTGTAAAATTCAGAAGAAGAAAAAATAATCTGAGTCATACGTAGTGCTATACTGCCCTCTTGTGTTCAATATCAGTTAGGCCTATTGTGTATATTCCCACCGGTTAATCAACGTGTGACTCCGCTGGGACTCGGGAACTTTTAAATCGCTTACTTAAAACCGAAAGTCAAAATACAGATATCCGCACAAGACATTAATGTTGTGGAGTAGAGCAAGCATTTTAAATAAATTCCTATTAAGTAGGATTGAACTAAACAGAATGAACGTTCACTCTGTTCTGCTGGTTCCTCGCTGTTGGCGCGCACAGTTATGAATGCTTGTGCAGCCATGAGTTTTAGTTTAATTTTAAAATTAGCGCAATTTCGGGATTTGTATTATTTGAATTTATTTTTAAAAAACACAATGTTGAGTTTTATTGTAACACTGTTTAATCGCGCCCACGGTTATATTTTGTATATTATATATAATTATAATGTATTTCTGTATAAAATAATACTACAATAAAAAACACATTTGTGACCGACCTGATCCAGCAAAATTAGTCACAGTGACCCAAATTTAAAAATTGAGATTTTGATATTAATGAAAAGAGGACACTGTAAGCTTTCAAATGATACCTTGGTCATACCTTGAATGGTTGTAAAGATATACAGATTTGAATTCTGTTCGTCTGCCCTTTTTTTCCAATTGAAAACCTAAGAAAATCGCTTTTAAAGTTTTTTTGCCCGTTTTTTTTTTTTTTTTTTTTGATATCTTTCAAAATCCATAGCATTTTAAGGGATAAACTATTTATTTTATATAGCTTAATTTGACCAAATAGATTAACATATATAAATGCAATTTAACGAGGCTGAAACTCAACTTATTTTTAATTTTTTTGAAATAAATAATTAAAAAGTCACTTTTACAAAAATGTTCTAAAATCAGAAAGATTGAAGAGGAGTCAGAGAGAAATTCAGTTTTCATACGGATTAGCCCACATAAGCAGAGAGCAGTCTGTTTTCTTTCATTTTGAATGGTTGTCTTTAAAAGTAGACATTTCAATATATATGTCTGTGAGGATACCTTATACGCTGACTTTCGGTTCATGAGACAAGCTTCAGTTCACGTGCCGCGCGTCTCAGCGTCGTGATTAGGCCTAGCCTATTGTCTGCAATTTATTTCTTATTATTAAATCCTAGTAATTGGTTGATGAAACATTGATTTAAATTAGGATAATTATTTTAAAACGAAATTTACTTTAAAGAAAGGCTTTGTGCTTGCATGTTTAAGCTATGTGAAAGTTTTAGTGCTGCTTCCAGAGAACGGTCACGTTCGGATTGTTTTTCCTCATAAATGCGAACACTGAAAATAAAATAAAGATTTTATGTTCTGGAGAGAGTCAACCCTTCTTCATCCGGTGAGTATTACTTTTGGTTTGTGCAGTGTGGTTCACATAGGCCAATTTATTAAAATATTTAATTATCTGGGAATTGGATCTCCTCCATAATGCTGAAATTGCCCAATTTTAAAAAATTTAGTAATAATTTAAGTTTTGTGGTGTAAGTCTACGTATTTTATAATGTTAACTTCAAATAATACTAGTAATTTAAAGATGTTGTAGCTAGCATTGGGTCTGGACGTGAAGGATAACTTCGGGAGTTGAAGGGACGTGTCGGTGTCGTGATTCTGTCCTCTCACACCGCGACACAGGTTCGTGGATCTGAGTGTCGCGATCGTTACAGCCTTAATAGGCTATATTCTTCTTGCAGATAAATATACTCACGCAGTTTAGGTTAGAAGCCTCCAGTGAGTTCAACGTTTCAGGGGATACCCGGGAAATGCTCAGAGGTGACGAGGGGAGTTGAGAAGAGCAATGTTTATTTCAGCGAATTCAAAGCTTTGACAACTTTAATCGTTATTTAAATACCTTTACTCAATTATCTCGACTACGAAACCCTGTGAGATTATTTTTGAATGTCTGTTCTTTGAAATTAGCAAAAAAATATATATATATATTTTTTTTTTGTTATTTCATGGTTTTTCCATATAATCGGCCCATATCTTAAAATGGAAGGTTGCAACTTCCGACTCATTTCGCCGGGTCACTTTTGATTTTTATTTTTTAAACAATGTAATGTGTAACCTAAAAATAAACAGATTATTTGATAAATGGTATATTTAAATCTGCATATTGTAGCCTAATATCTGCAGGGCAGCCTAGTCTTAATAAATGTATGCTTCATTTTTCATTAGTAAATTTGATCAATAAATTCAATAATTTAGAATAATAAGACACTATAGGGCTGTTACCCTAGGTAAGGCTGATCAAATTAAATCGGTTACACAATAATGTTACGAGATTGGTTTAACAGGAGTCAATTAAAAATCGCTGTAAAGAACGATACTTTTAAACATAACCCTAAATCACCATAAGGTGTCGCCAGATGACCGTCTTAATGAACGAGTCATGGATTCAAAATGCTGAATCATTCAGTAATGAGAAAACACATTGCTTTGAGATGCGCGATGGGTCGCTGTGATCTTTGTTTAACTATTTTCTCTGCTGAAACAGAAAAAAGTCAATATTGCATCTAAAAAGTCAATATTGCATCTAAAATGTAAGTGACTTGACTTGTGTGTGTGACTATGTTTGTTGTAGTGATAAGAGTTGCACCCTTGTTAAAGTTTAAGGCCTTGTGTTTTTGGATATATATCTTTCTTTCTTTTTTTTTCTTTTTTTACAAAATATGCATATAACCCATATATTTTAGATTTATTATTTGCTTTAAATTAAATTAAGATTGTATTTTTGGTAATTGAACCTGAATGAATTTAAAAATGAATGTGCTATATTTCAGATCATATTTGTTTTTTCTTAAAATTTGAACTAACTTTATTCTCAGCTGAATTATAAATATTTTATTTCTGTATGAATTAAAAACACATTTGATTTTTCTTTTTTAATCAATGTAGAATGTGTAACTGAAATATAAACAGATTAGGGCTCTGTTCGAGGACAAGTAACTAAAACCAATGCGACATGATGAATGTTTGTTTCCCAAACCATCTCAGAGTAACAGCTTACTTTTCTTTCTTACTATATTCTTTCTTACTATAAACTGTGCTGTAGAGCTTGCATCAGTCAAAGCAGGGTTACATTTTGCATGTCGTGCACAATAAACCTAAAGGCACCAGGGTGGCGGTGCCACCGGCTTCATATATATATGTATATACAGTATATATATATATATATATATATATATATATATATATAGCTGTGATCCGCGATGAAGGGCCAAAGCCAGTGGCATGGCCACCCTGGTGCTTTTAGGTAACTAAGGAACCGGGGTTGCGGTGCCACCGGCTTGGGCCCTTCATCGCTGCTCGCAGCTATATTTATTATTAGGGCCCAAGCCCTGAAAGGGCGAAGGCCCTATTGTTTTCCTTGGGATTATTTTTCTTTACTATTATTATTATTATAATAATTATTATTTTACTACCTTTTGGGCACTTTTGGGGCCCTTAACGTGCTCGAAAACTCTTGAAACTTTGCACACGGGTCAGAACCCGCGGCCATCAGAGCCGGGCTGAAGATGGTACCCGGGCGTGGCAGGGCAGCTCGTCAGCGCCCCCTGGAACGGGGTCCGAACACTTGGTCCATAACTCAAACACGCTTGTATGTAATAATATGAAACTCGGTACACACGTTGATCTCATCGTTTCATCTATACCTCGCGCTCTTACTTTTTACCCCAGCCCAACAGGAATTTGGCTATTGAGGTTTGTTTGTAAAACGCTCGCAATGGAATGTCAAATACTCCTCCTAGAGCTTTGATCCACATTCGACGAAACTCGGTCAGCGTGAAGTCAAGACATTGAGGATGAAAGTTTGCGAGGGGATTTTTTATATCTCGAACGGTTTGTCCGTGGCGAGGAAACGAAATCATGGCGAGAAACGTGAAACAGGAAGTGTGTTATAACTTCAGCATACATTAACTGATCTTGATGAAACTTCAGCAGTGTGTTCGCTGTAAGAGGACGATCACATGGATGTGACTATTGTGAGTCAAAGTTATAGCGCCACCAACTGGCAGCAGGAAGTGTGTCACTTTCAAAATGCTTAGATATCACCCTTTTATTTTTACCCGATTTGCTTCAAACTTCATATGTATAATGTAAACATACGGCAGATGTAGACCTGTGAATGGATTCTTGATATCTTTGAAACTGTTGCCGTGGCGACGCATCAAACTTTACCCTTCTTTTAGGATGCTTTTAGGATGCTTTTGAGACCCTTAGCATGCTTCAAATTGCATGAAACTCGACAGACACATCACATTTATTAGCCAGTAGACATGTGCAAAGTTGCAGAAACGGGCGTGGTGAGGGCTCAGTAGCGCCACCTTTTGACAAAAGTGGGGTGGTTAGTTTTAACTAGAGTTACAAAAATTGGTATGTATATTGTACTCCTCGAGCCGGACAACTTTTTAATTGACACTTATTAGCTAGGACCCACAGAAACTCAGATATTTTTGTTTGAATATGGCCACTCTGAGCCTTTGGCTGGCTGGCTGGCTGGCTGTCTGTGTGTGTGTGTGTGTGTGCAGGGGGAGGGGGCTTAACCATTTCACTGCTGTGTGTATGACCTGCATAAAGAAAATACATTTCTCAAGCCTGGTATTTTTTAAATAAGTTTTTATTTTTATTTTTTATAAGTAAAGGCATATAACTAGTTTAATTGTAGTGAATTGACAATAGTTTTATATAATTAGTTTATTAATCAGATTAACTTGGTCAATAAACTTGGTCTGAAAATTTGGTCCATAAATTAAACACACTTGCATGTAATAATATGAAACTTGGTACACATATAGATCTCATCGTTTCATATATACTTCACACTCTTACTTTTTACCCCAGCCCAACAGGAAGTTGGCTATTTAGGGTTGTGTTTAAAACACATGCAATGTAATTTAAATTATTGCTCCTAGAGCACTGAACCAAATTCGACGAAACTCGATCAGCGTGAAGTCAAGACATTAAGGATGAAAAAGTGCCACGGGATTTTTGATATCTCGAACGGTTTGGCCGTGGCGAGGAAACGAAATTATGGCGAGAAACATGGAACAGGATGTGTGTTATAACTTCAGCATACATTAACTGATCTTGATGAAACTTCAGCAGTGTTTTCGCTGTAAGAGACCGATCACATGGATGTGACTATTGTGAGTCAAAGTTATAGCGCCACCAACTGGCAGCAGGAAGTGTGTCACTTTCAAAATGCCGTGGCAACGAAACAAACTTTAACATTATTTTTTGATGCTTTTGGGACTCTTAGCTTGCTTGAAATTGCTTGAAACTCAACAGATACATCACATTTATTAGCCAATAGACATGTGCAACTATGGCAAAAGATTAAAGTAATGTCAAAAAAGTAAACACTAAAAGCCTCATATCTTCTAAAAATGTAATTATACATCATTTGTTTCTAAATTAAATTATACAAATATTATAACTTGGTCTTGCTCAATCTGAGCCTGCTGTCTTTGCCTGTCTGTGTATGTGTGTGTGTTTGTAGGGGGAGGGGTATTAACCATTTCACTCCTGTGTGTATGGCCTGCATAAAAAATAAATGCCTTAAGCCTGGTATTTTTTTAAATAAGTTTTTTATTTTTTTATAAGTAAAGGCATATAACCAGTTTAATTGTAGTGCATTAATAGTTTTATATAATTAGTTTATTAATTAAATTAACTTGGTCCATAAACTTGATCTGAAAATTTGGTCCATAAATCAAACACACTTGCATGTAATAATATGACTTGAGTGTTAATCACATCATGTTTTCAGTTTGAATATAAAATATATAAATTATGTAAAAAAAAATAAAGTTGATCCAGCTGGAGCGCAGGCTGAGAATAGCGCTGTCATGACTGGATCAGAGATCATCAGTCATGCCTTCTCATACCTTACGCGCACACCACGCCCACTTACATCAGATCACATCAACATGTCAGCCGGAGGGATAACGAGGGTCGTCGTCGCTTTTGGATTCAAGAATTTCTTACAACAAGATGGCAAAAGAACAGCGCTTTGCAAGACATGCAACGTTAAGATCGACAGTCAGATGACAACCTCCAATTTCGTCCGTCATTTGAAGAGCCATATTCTGCCCAGTAAGTGCTTGTCAATTTGTTAATGTTATCTGGTTAGCTCGTTCGTAGTTAGCTAGCTAATGTAAGTTAAAGGAGAACTCCGGCGCAAAATTACACATTGTTACCTAGTCAACCGTTATCTGAGATTTGTTTTCATGACTGCCGAATGTAAATAGTTTTATCTATAAAAACAGTTTAGCCTATAAGTGACGTCCGACATTCTGCATATTGTGTTATTTTGTTAAGCCCCACTAAAGGCATAAAAAACTGTAAAGCACAATCAAGTTTTCACACTATATTCCAAGACTTCTAAAGTCATTCAATAGCTTAATGTGTGGTAAAATTAATATTTTAGTCTCTAAGTTAAACGGAAAGTCATCTCGCCTCAGTCATTCTCCATGCATCAGCATTAGCGCGTCGCGTTCGGTTGCGACAGTAACACGACGACACTCTCTTCAAGATCAATGTTCCCAATATTATACTTTCTTTGTAGATAAGGCATAAAGGTCTATGATTTGCATAAAATGACTATCTTGCTGGAGTGGAGTTTATTGCCCTTTAGAATACACTAAGCATTAGTGCTGCACGATTAATTATATCGCAGTCGTAATAGCGATCTCAAACCTATGCAATTATATAACGCAAAATGCCGCGATTTTAAATGAAATAAACAAAGTAGGGCTATTAGCGCAGCATCTCTTCTTTTTTGTCATCCTTTGACTAGTGTTACAAGATCCCCCTCTTATTGGTTCAAATGCCTTTTCGCATTTTGCACGACAAGAAGTGAAAAGCTGCCTGTGAGTGCCCTAGATTAGAATAGATGAGACTCGCATAATGCGCATGCACTGACCGTGTGCCAGCCCAGAATAAACAGTTCTCTTTCGAGCTTGAACGAACAATAGCACACACAATTATGCCAAAATGTGAGAGTTGTGAGTTGTGCTATGAGGCGCGTGTGAGATCCGCGTCTCGGCAACGGGTGCTCTTAAAGGGCCAGCAGCGAATAAAGCGTTCTTTCAGTAAAGTTAAAAGAACAAAGGGAAATTAGAAAATTACTCACTGATCTTGAGTAAAGAACTTTTGTAGCTTTAATAAGGATTATTATATATATAATTTATGATTCAGGCAGCGCAGACTGTTTGATAACTTTATTCAATTTCTGTACCTGTTAAGACAGGAAGGGCACAGGTAAATATGTTTTTTATTATGGGTTTATGTGGGGATTGTTTGAAGTTCACTTAATTTAAAAGCTGTTATATATTTTTTTTAAGCCTAATAATTTTTTAAAAAGTTGATGGCTTTCAATTGATGGAATCACTGTAATGTTGGTTTGGTTGATGGTTTATTGATCATTATAGGTGTTATCAATCATTTATTGTTGTTGTTGTTTTTAGTTTGAGTTGAGAAATAAACATTAATCTGTGTGTGCATTTTACTTTAGAACCAAGCAAGTTGGACTCATGAAACCATTTTATTATATCGGAGTCGCAAATCGCAATTGCAATATTGGCTCAATAATGGCAATATGACATTTTCCCAAATCGTGCAGCCCTACTAAGCATAGATTATAGATACCATCCCTTCGCTATGTTCTTTTCAATGTGAAGCGTTGCGTGCTGTGACTTGGTGTTGCTTCAAGTGCATCGTTCTGCACACGGGATGCGCATGATTGCTTATAATACTTTGGGGAGACAAGGGGGCGTGGCCTAAGGGAATATCACTCGTGATGTTAAGTGATGTTACCCCGCCATCGCTGATACAACCTTTAGCAGTCATGTTTTTGCTTCTTGAGAGAGAGAGAAAGTGTGTGTGTGTGAGCAGTGGCGGTTCTAGGCGGGGGCCTGGGGGGGCCAGTGCCCCTGCGACAACAAGCTTGGACCCCCTTGTGGCCCCCCTAAATGTGGAGTCAGTGTGAAATATTTTTTTTATAGTGTGTCACGCATTGAGCATGACAGTCACTCGTTTCAGTCTTTTGTCTCACACTCCCGTCACACATTGTATTTCTCATGCGGAAAAACTTAATAATATATTTAATATACGCAATTTCTCTGGCCGCGCCGCTCTCACGTGAGAATCAAGCGCGTCTCGCCTGGAGTTCAGCAGTCGACCCTGCTACGCATCAGCCAATCAAAAAAAGAGAAGTGCTACTTAATAGCCAATCAGAAAAGGGCACTATTGTATCTGGGTAAAATTTAACGCAACAACCAATGAAAAAAAGCATATCCTGGAATTGTTCATATGATTCTGTTACAACATCTTCCGAAAGTTTCTTCACCCGTCCCACAGATGAAACTAATCACTGGAGCTCCGAACATCACTTGGAGCACGAAGTAAGTCATGATCTCCTGTTTTAATGTTACAACAAATTCACAACTTGTTTGACAAAAACTATGACAACTTGACTGATGTAAGATGAATCTTTCCCGTAGCGTAAGCTAGCTTACGCAATGCTCGTTCCCTCATCTAGAGAGAACCGAGGTTACGTTAGGTAATCGATTCGTTTCCCATTTAATTAGTATCAGTCTGTAACTTAGACAACAGTTTTACAGCCTGTTCACTGACAACACCTGCTCAGAACAAGTAGTCTAGGCCTAGTCATCTTATTACACGAATCACGATGACTGACATATTGTCACATTATAAACATCTCTCTCTCCAAATAGGCTTAATAATTTTATTAGCACTAGATAAATTAAAGTGTATTGCATAGTCGATATTATAGGTCACTTTTAAAATCATGTCATATTTTATAATTATATCCTGGCCAAGGATGCATTAATTATTGCTTCTGTCTTTCAAAGATGTCAGGAAAAAAACAATTATAAAAAACCTCATTCACCCTGAGAGGAAAGCCCCCTAAAAAGGCCAGTTTAGAGGATAATTTGCTGATCTTTTTGCAAAAAAAAAAAAAAAAAACCCACAAAAATCGTAGATTAATTTGTAAAAATTATATATATATATATATATATATATATATATATATATATACATACTGTATATTCAATGTAAAAAAATAAAATGGAAATTCAAATACAGACTGATATATGTAATGCAAATGTAAAAATATAATGCAAATGCAAATTGTTGGATAATTATAAACATGGTATTTTGCTTATTTATGCATTCAGTGCAGTGCAGAAAATGATAAGGTCTAAATGTAACTGGCCCCTCTAACAGTACAACTGGCCCCAGCTTGGCCCCCCCAGTTGAAATGGTCTAGAACCGCCACTGTGTGTGTGTGTGTGAGAGAGAGAGAGAGAGAGAGAGAGAGAGAGAGAGAGAGAGAGAGAGAGAGAGAGAGAGGAGAAATGTAACAAAGTTTAATATTGTTTGTAAACTGTGTTTGAGAGAGAGGAAGGTGTTCAGAGAGTCTGTAGGATGTTAAGCTGTTATTTGTTTTATGGACTCAATGTTGAAAATGTAAAACATTTCAAACACACTGTTGGCAGAAGTGAAAAATAAATAATTTTATGAAGTTACAATTTAGTTTGATTCCATGGTGTATTTTACTGAACATGAGTATTTACAATGCAAATTATTGTAATTTACTGGCAAATACTTATCTTGTCTTTTCATTTTATTAAGATCAGATTCTGCATGTAAAATTAAAATAATAAGGTGACTTGACTTGCACTTGACTTAACCTACTACAAGACTTGACTTGACTTGACATAGCCTGTGACTTGACTTGACTTGCCCCCCCCCAAAAAAATACTTGGGACTTACTTGAGACTTGACGGTTAAGACTTGAGACTTACTTGAGACTTGCGTGACCTGCGCCCATCTCTGCTCTAAGTTTTAAGACAGTTCAAATGGAAGTTGGGAATTATGTGTTGTTTGAATAAATCTCCTAGGAGAAATACATCAAATTACAACGCATGTGTTTACCAATCACCACCATACTCGGTGTGCATGAAGTCAAGACATTGAGGATGCTCAATTCCGGACGGATTTTTGATATCTCGAACGGTTTGGCCGTGGCGAGGAAAATAATTTTATGACTAAAAAAGGACACATAAAATGTGTTAACTTTGCTCGTTTTACCTACAGTTACAAAACATGCCACGTATATTGTTCTTGTCAAGCCGATCAACTTTCTAATTAACAGTAAGAAGCTCAGACCAAAAGAAAGTCAGATATTGCAGTTTGGATGTGTATCTTGTCTCTATCAGTGTCTGTATGGGGAAGAGGGAGGGGGGGGGGGGTTGCTGGTGTCTGCGTTTATGTGTGTGTGTGTGTGGCTGACTGTAGATTTTTTCTGCAAGTCCTTATCTTTTTGCATAACAATTTTGTATTTTTTTAAATGACAAAATATGCATATAACCCTAATCTTTTAAATGTATAGTTTGCTTTAAATAAAAGTAAGATAAATTGGTAAACTACAAATTGGTAATTGAAGCTGAATGAATTTAAAATTAATGTGCTATATTTCAATACATTTGCTTTCCTTAATATTGTAAAACACTAACCTCATTTATATGTGTGTGTGTGTGTGTGTGTGTTTGTATGTATATATATTTTGCAAAGCCCTCACTGATGCAAGCTCTTCTGCACACTTCTCTTCGACAGTCAATGCGGAGGTTAAGTTTTTGCACGTCGTGCAGAATAACCCTCTTTATATATATATATATATATATATATATATATATATATACTTAAAAAAGCGGGGGTTAAGTTTTTGCACGTCGTGCAGAATAACACTAAAGGCACCATATATATACTTAAAAGTGGGGTTGTTAGTTTTATCTACAGTTACAAAAATCGGTATATACATTGTACTCCTCAAGCCGTACAACTTTCTAATACATAGTCATTAGCTCAGACCAAGAGGAAGTCAGATATTTTGGTCTGAATATGGTGAGCCTCTCTCTGAGCCTACGTCCCTGTATGGCAAGCCCTTTTAACATTTAAAAGCTAAGTTTGCCTGTCCGGAATTAACATTGTAGATATCAACAAAGTCTTTCTGTCTAGTCGTTACACTTTGGATAGTTTGTATTATCATTTAAGATATCTGTAACATAATTGTGACTAGTCGAAATGACAGAGTATGGCAAGCCGTTTTAACATTTAATCATGAAAGGGCCAAAGCCTTCGGCACCGCCACCCGGGTGCCTTTAGGTAACTAAAGGAACCGGGGTTGCGGTGCCTCCGGCTTGGGCCCGCCATCGCTGCTCGCAGCTATATTTGTCATTATTATCTTGTAAAGTCCTTTACATTTTGCAAACGAACCCTGTAGTCTAAAGGCGATGTACAAATGTCTATAAAGTGCTTAAATGGTATTCATCATTAGGGCCCAAGCCCTGAAAGGGCGAAGGCCCTATTGTTTTCCTTAGGATTATTATTATTATTATTATTATTATTATTATTATTTATACGACTATTCGGGCACTTTTGGGGCCCTAAACATGCTCAAAAACTCTTGAAACTTAGCACACGGGTCAGAACCCGCGGCCATCAGGGCCGGGCTGAAGATGGTACCCAGGCGTGGCAGAGGGACTAGACAGCGCCCCCTGGAACGGGGTCCGAAAACTTGGTCCATAACTCAAACACGCTTGTATGTAATAATATGAAACTCGGTACACATGTTGATCTCATCGTTCATATATACCTCATACTATTACTTTTTACCCCAGCCCAACAGGAAGTCGGTTATTTAGGGTTGTTCATAAAACACTCGCAATGGAATTTGAAGTACTACTCCTAGAGAATTCAAACACACGGCACGAAACTCGGTCAGCATGAAGTCAAGGCATTGAGGATGAAAGTTTGCGAGGGGATTTTTGATATCTCGAACGGTTTGGCCGTGGCGAGGAAACGAAATTATGGCGAGAAACGTGAAACAGGAAGTGTGTTATAACTTCAGCATACATTAACTGATCTTGATGAAACTTCAGCAGTGTGTTCGCTGTAAGAGGACGATCACATGGATGTGACTATTGTGAGTCAAAGTTATAGCGCCACCAACTGGTAGCAGGAAGTGTGTCACTTTCAAAATGCTTTGAACTCACCCTTTTATTTTTACCCGATGTGCTTCAAACTTAATCTGTATAATGTAAATACATAGCAGATGAAGACCTGTGAATGGATTCTTGATATCTTTGATACTGTTGCCGTGGCAACGCATCAAACTTTAAAATTCTTTTTTTTGATGATTTTGAGACTCTTAGCGGCTTTTGGGGCCCTTAACGGGTTTGAAAACTCTTGAAACTTTGCACACAGGTCAGATCCCACAGCCATCAGAGCCGGGCTGAAGATGGTACCTGGGTGTGGCAGGGGGGCTAGACAGCGCCCCCTGGAACGGGGTCCGAACACTTGGTCCATAAATCAAACACGCTTGCATGTAATAATATGAAACTCGGTACACATGTTGATCTCATCGTTTCATCTATACCTCACGCTCTTACTTTTTACCCCAGCCAAACAGGAAATCGGCTATTGAGGTTTGTTTGTAAAACGCTCGCAATGGAATGTGCAATACTCCTCCTAGAGATTTCAAACACACGGCACGAAACTCGGTCAGCATGAAGTCAAGGCATTGAGGATGAAAGTTTGCGAGGGGATTTTTGATATCTCGAACGGTTTGGCCGTGGCGAGGAAACAAAATTATGGCGAGAAACGTGAAACAGGAAGTGTGTTATAACTTCAGCATACATTAACTGATCTTGATGAAACTTCAGCAGTGTGTTCACTGTAAGAGGCTGATTACATGGATGTGACTATTGTGAGTCAAAGTTATAGCGCCACCAACTGGCAGCAGGAAGTGTGTCACTTTCAAAATGCTTTGATATCACCCTCTTATTTTTAACCGATTTGCTTCAAACTTCATCTGTATAATGTAAAAATACAGCAGATGTAGACCTGTGAATGGATTCTTGATATCTTTGATACTGTTGCTGTGGCAACAAATCAAACTTTAACATTCTTTTTTGATACTTTTGGGACTCTTAGCATGCTTGAAATTGCTTGAAACAGATAGATACAGATAGCTCGACAGATACATCACATTTATTAGCCAGTAGGCATGTGCAACTTTGGCAAAAGATTAAAGTAATGTCAAAAAGTAAACACTAAAAGCCTAATATCTTCTAAAAATGTAATTATACATCATTTGTTTCTAAATTAAATTATACAAATATTATAATTAAAGCAGTTTTTCCCTTTTTTCATTTAAGAATTATGTTTACGTTCAAAAACAGCCAGGTTGTAAAATTCAGAAGAAGAAAAAATAATCTGAGTCATACGTAGTGCTATACTGCCCTCTTGTGTTCAATATCAGTTAGGCCTATTGTGTATATTCCCACCGGTTAATCAACGTGTGACTCCGCTGGGACTCGGGAACTTTTAAATCGCTTACTTAAAACCGAAAGTCAAAATACAGATATCCGCACAAGACATTAATGTTGTGGAGTAGAGCAAGCATTTTAAATAAATTCCTATTAAGTAGGATTGAACTAAACAGAATGAACGTTCACTCTGTTCTGCTGGTTCCTCGCTGTTGGCGCGCACAGTTATGAATGCTTGTGCAGCCATGAGTTTTAGTTTAATTTTAAAATTAGCGCAATTTCGGGATTTGTATTATTTGAATTTATTTTTAAAAAACACAATGTTGAGTTTTATTGTAACACTGTTTAATCGCGCCCACGGTTATATTTTGTATATTATATATAATTATAATGTATTTCTGTATAAAATAATACTACAATAAAAAACACATTTGTGACCGACCTGATCCAGCAAAATTAGTCACAGTGACCCAAATTTAAAAATTGAGATTTTGATATTAATGAAAAGAGGACACTGTAAGCTTTCAAATGATACCTTGGTCATACCTTGAATGGTTGTAAAGATATACAGATTTGAATTCTGTTCGTCTGCCCTTTTTTTCCAATTGAAAACCTAAGAAAATCGCTTTTAAAGTTTTTTTGCCCGTTTTTTTTTTTTTTTTTTTTTGATATCTTTCAAAATCCATAGCATTTTAAGGGATAAACTATTTATTTTATATAGCTTAATTTGACCAAATAGATTAACATATATAAATGCAATTTAACGAGGCTGAAACTCAACTTATTTTTAATTTTTTTGAAATAAATAATTAAAAAGTCACTTTTACAAAAATGTTCTAAAATCAGAAAGATTGAAGAGGAGTCAGAGAGAAATTCAGTTTTCATACGGATTAGCCCACATAAGCAGAGAGCAGTCTGTTTTCTTTCATTTTGAATGGTTGTCTTTAAAAGTAGACATTTCAATATATATGTCTGTGAGGATACCTTATACGCTGACTTTCGGTTCATGAGACAAGCTTCAGTTCACGTGCCGCGCGTCTCAGCGTCGTGATTAGGCCTAGCCTATTGTCTGCAATTTATTTCTTATTATTAAATCCTAGTAATTGGTTGATGAAACATTGATTTAAATTAGGATAATTATTTTAAAACGAAATTTACTTTAAAGAAAGGCTTTGTGCTTGCATGTTTAAGCTATGTGAAAGTTTTAGTGCTGCTTCCAGAGAACGGTCACGTTCGGATTGTTTTTCCTCATAAATGCGAACACTGAAAATAAAATAAAGATTTTATGTTCTGGAGAGAGTCAACCCTTCTTCATCCGGTGAGTATTACTTTTGGTTTGTGCAGTGTGGTTCACATAGGCCAATTTATTAAAATATTTAATTATCTGGGAATTGGATCTCCTCCATAATGCTGAAATTGCCCAATTTTAAAAAATTTAGTAATAATTTAAGTTTTGTGGTGTAAGTCTACGTATTTTATAATGTTAACTTCAAATAATACTAGTAATTTAAAGATGTTGTAGCTAGCATTGGGTCTGGACGTGAAGGATAACTTCGGGAGTTGAAGGGACGTGTCGGTGTCGTGATTCTGTCCTCTCACACCGCGACACAGGTTCGTGGATCTGAGTGTCGCGATCGTTACAGCCTTAATAGGCTATATTCTTCTTGCAGATAAATATACTCACGCAGTTTAGGTTAGAAGCCTCCAGTGAGTTCAACGTTTCAGGGGATACCCGGGAAATGCTCAGAGGTGACGAGGGGAGTTGAGAAGAGCAATGTTTATTTCAGCGAATTTAAAGCTTTGACAACTTTAATCGTTATTTAAATACCTTTACTCAATTATCTCGACTACGAAACCCTGTGAGATTATTTTTGAATGTCTGTTCTTTGAAATTAGCAAAAAAATATATATATATATTTTTTTTTTGTTATTTCATGGTTTTTCCATATAATCGGCCCATATCTTAAAATGGAAGGTTGCAACTTCCGACTCATTTCGCCGGGTCACATTTGATTTTTATTTTTTAAACAATGTAATGTGTAACCTAAAAATAAACAGATTATTTGATAAATGGTATATTTAAATCTGCATATTGTAGCCTAATATCTGCAGGGCAGCCTAGTCTTAATAAATGTATGCTTCATTTTTCATTAGTAAATTTGATCAATAAATTCAATAATTTAGAATAATAAGACACTATAGGGCTGTTACCCTAGGTAAGGCTGATCAAATTAAATCGGTTACACAATAATGTTACGAGATTGGTTTAACAGGAGTCAATTAAAAATCGCTGTAAAGAACGATACTTTTAAACATAACCCTAAATCACCATAAGGTGTCGCCAGATGACCGTCTTAATGAACGAGTCATGGATTCAAAATGCTGAATCATTCAGTAATGAGAAAACACATTGCTTTGAGATGCGCGATGGGTCGCTGTGATCTTTGTTTAACTATTTTCTCTGCTGAAACAGAAAAAAGTCAATATTGCATCTAAAAAGTCAATATTGCATCTAAAATGTAAGTGACTTGACTTGTGTGTGTGACTATGTTTGTTGTAGTGATAAGAGTTGCACCCTTGTTAAAGTTTAAGGCCTTGTGTTTTTGGATATATATCTTTCTTTCTTTTTTTTTCTTTTTTTACAAAATATGCATATAACCCATATATTTTAGATTTATTATTTGCTTTAAATTAAATTAAGATTGTATTTTTGGTAATTGAACCTGAATGAATTTAAAAATGAATGTGCTATATTTCAGATCATATTTGTTTTTTCTTAAAATTTGAACTAACTTTATTCTCAGCTGAATTATAAATATTTTATTTCTGTATGAATTAAAAACACATTTGATTTTTCTTTTTTAATCAATGTAGAATGTGTAACTGAAATATAAACAGATTAGGGCTCTGTTCGAGGACAAGTAACTAAAACCAATGCGACATGATGAATGTTTGTTTCCCAAACCATCTCAGAGTAACAGCTTACTTTTCTTTCTTACTATATTCTTTCTTACTATAAACTGTGCTGTAGAGCTTGCATCAGTCAAAGCAGGGTTACATTTTGCATGTCGTGCACAATAAACCTAAAGGCACCAGGGTGGCGGTGCCACCGGCTTCATATATATATGTATATACAGTATATATATATATATATATATATATATATATATATATAGCTGTGATCCGCGATGAAGGGCCAAAGCCAGTGGCATGGCCACCCTGGTGCTTTTAGGTAACTAAGGAACCGGGGTTGCGGTGCCACCGGCTTGGGCCCTTCATCGCTGCTCGCAGCTATATTTATTATTATTATTATTTATACGACTATTCGGGCACTTTTGGGGCCCTTAACATGCTCAAAAACTCTTGAAACTTTGCACACGGGTCAGAACCCGCGGCCATCAGGGCTGGGCTGAAGATGGTACCCGGGCGTGGCAGGGGGGCTAGACAGCGCCCCCTGGAACGGGGTCCGAACACTTGGTCCATAAATCAAACACGCTTGCATGTAATAATATGAAACTCGGTACACATGTTGATCTCATCGTTTCATCTATACCTTGTGCTTTTACTTTTTACCCCAGCCCAACAGGAAGTCGGCTATTTAGGGTTGTTCGTAAAACACTCGCAATGGAATTTTTAATACTCCTCCTAGAGCTTTGATCCAAATTCGACGAAACTTGGTCAGCGTGAAGTCAAGACATTGAGGATGAAAGTTTGCGAGGGGATTTTTGATATCTCGAACGGTTTGGCCGTGGCGAGGAAACAAAATTATGGCGAGAAACGTGAAACAGGAAGTGTATCATAACTTCAGCACACATCAACCGATCTTGATGAAACTTCAGCAGTGTGTTCGCTGTAAGAGGACGATCACATGGATGTGACTATTGTGAGTCAAAGTTATAGCGCCACCAACTGGCAGCAGGAAGTGTGTCATTTTCAAAATGCTTTGAAATCACCCTCTAATTTTAACTCGATTTGCTTCAAACTTCATCTGTATAATGCAAATACATGGCAGATGAAGACCTGTAAATGGATTCTTGATATCTTTGAAACTGTTGCCGTGGCAACGCATCAAACTTTACCATTCTTTTAGGATGCTTTTGAGACTCTTAGCATGCTTCAAATTGCATGAAACTCGACAGACACATCACATTTATTAGCCAGTAGACATGTGCAACGTTTCAGAAACGGGTGTGGTGAGGGCTCAGTAGCGCCACCTTTTGACAAAAGTGGGGTTGTTAGTTTTATCTACAGTTACAAAAATCAGTATGTATATTGTACTCCTCGAGCCGGACAACTTTCTAATTGACACTCATTAGCTAGGACCCACAGAAAGTCAGATATGTTTGTTTGAATGTAGAGAAAATCTCAGAATTTTGCCAGTCTCTCAGTGTCTCTCTGTGTGAGTGAGAGGAGGGGCGCCTGTCAGGTTAATTTTAACCCTTTATTTGCTGTGTGCAACTTCTCTGGCATTTTCGGGGGCCTTAACATCCTCTAAATTTCTTGAAACTTTGCACACGGGTCAGAACCCATGGCCATCAGGGCCGGGCTGAAGCTGGTAACCGGGCGTGGCAGGGCGGCTCGACAGCGCCCCCTGGACTGGGATTCAAAAATTTGTCCATAAATCAAACACACTTGCATGAATTAATATGAAACTCGGTACAATTAAAGATCACATCAGGCCAAACAACTTTCGTGCTCTAAGTTTTATGACAGTTCAAATGGAAGTTATTTATGAATTATGAATTATGGGTTGTTTGAATAATTGTCCTAGGAGAAATACATCAAATCACAAGGCATGTGTTTACCAATCACAACCAAACTCGGTGTGCATGAAGTCAAGACATTGAGGATGCTCAATTCCGGACGGATTTTTGATATCTCGAACGGTCTGGCCGTGGCGAGGAAATGAATTTTATGACTAAAAAAGGACACATAAAGTGTGTTATAACTTTGCTCAATTTACCTACAGTTACAAAACTTACCACGTATATTGTTCTCGTCAAGCCGATCAACTTTCCAATTTAAAGTCATTCGCTCTGAGCAACAGAAAGTCAGATATTGTAGTTTGAATGGATTTATTTCCCCTGCGATTCTCTCTCTCTCTCTCTCTCTCTCTCTCTCTCTGTGTGTGTGTGTGTGTGTGTGTGTGTGTCTGTGTGGGGAGGGGAGGGCTGTTGTCTGTGTTTATGTGTGTGTGTGTGTGGCTGGCTGCGATTTTTTCCTACAAGTCCTTGTCTCTAAGTCCTTGTCTTTTTGCATAACAATTTTGCATAACAATATTTTTAAATGACAAAATAGGCATATAACCCCCATCTTTTAAATGTATAGTTTGCTTTAAATAAAAGTAAGATTGTATTTGTAATTGAAGTTGAATGAATTTAAAATTCATGTGCTATATTTCAATATATTTGTTTTCCTTAAGATTTTAAAACACTAACTTCATTCTTATCTGAATTACAAATATTTGTTTCTGTATAAAATAATACTCTGACTAAAAACACATTTGATGTTTGTTTTTTTTTGGGATTTTTATTTACATGTATTTATGTGTGTGTGTGTGTGTGTGGTGTGTGTGTGTGTGTGTGTGTGTGTGTGTATATAAAGTGCAGGGTTTTTTTTAGATAAAGTAGAATTTCTATAACTATGTGTTGAACTAATAAATCACTCTTGTGTGTGTTAAACACAATCTACTTAATACAGACAACTTCATTATAAAGATAAATAACAAATCCAAAAAATATATGATTATAATCTATGACAAAAAAAGCCATTACAAACTATATTAATGGAAAATACACATTGCTCTTTGTATTGTTGTAAAATATTCATGAAAAACAAGATAACAAAAATCAAAAAGATAAATTATTTTAGATATAACCATGTTTTAAATGTATAGCAGAGATGTTAATTGAGGCAGCAACATACAAACTTTCTAGAACAACATGGACCTGAATAGCTGTTTTTTATGGAGGACAGTGAAGAGGAAGAGGGTGCAAATCAAACAGCTCATTCTCAGACTACACAGCAAACAGCTTAAGTTTTTAGTGCTTTGTTTGAGGTTTTTAGTGCTCTGTCCTATCTATTATCAACATATAATAGATGGAACAGAACAAGAAAGGCAATTAATAATCTGTCATTGCGTCACTGCATTATGATATGAAAGGCTCAGTACAGTGTGGCACAAAACGCTTATGCGCATCCCGAGTGGAGAATGATGCGCTTAAAGCCACATGGAGTTACAGCGCACAGCGCATCGAGTCCGCATTGATGCAAGCTCTACAATACACTTCTTTTTGATAGTCAAAGCGGGGGTTACGTTTTTACACGTCGTACAGAATAACCCTAAAGGCACCAAGGTGGCGGTGCCACCGGCTTTATATTAAATATAAATATAGATGTGAGCAGCGATAAAGCGCCAAAGCCGGCGGTACCACCATCCCGGTGCCTTTGGGTAACTAAAGGCATCGGGGTTGCGGTGCCACCGGCTTGGGCCCGCAATCGCTGCTCGCAGCTATATTTTTATTTGTTATCAAATAAACTTAAATTTTGCCAAATTCAGGCCCTCATTTAAGTCCTCGGTTCACTCGTGCTGCCTGCTCATGTATGAGCACATCATCAGTTGGCCGAAAGAAAGTTCTGTTTAGAGACGGTGCTATCACACATGCGCAGTATCTCCAGCTCATCGGTTCTCCATGTCGAACATGTCCGAAAGAAACAGTTCTTGGTTCTGTACTGCAACAACTGTCAACAACCAGTTCTTGACTCGAGAACCGTAGCATAGGTCTGTGAGTGCTGAGCAGAGAACTACTGAAACCTGACAGTCGACAAAACAAAAAAATTGATGCATGTCTCCAGTATGTTTAATACGTTATGTTTAATCCTAAGCAGTGGACCATTAAAACCTTAGCAAGAGTTTAGATCAAAGATTTATATAAACTTACTTATAAATTAAATGATCTGTTCCAGAAAATATTATTCTAGTATAGTAATAATAATAATAAATGTCTAGTTTGACAGTTTTACAATCCATTCATTGTGTTTCTAAACTTTAAAATAATACAGTTATAATAAAGTAACTGAAGAGTTCAGATGCAAAAGCCTCTAAATGCCATTTGAAATTTTCTTCTTTAATGATGATTTTTATCAAACTTGTATATTGAAGTTCAGTGAAATTACTGAACTTAAATATACAAGTTTGATAAAAATCATCATTAAAGAAGAAAATTTCAAATGGCATTTAGAGGCTTTTGCATCTGAACTCTTCAACTATGTAACATGTTTCCAACATGTTTTATTTTGTCCCACTTAGCCTACTGATGTTCAACTAAATACTTACGAAACTTACATTTCATCCCTCAGTAAAAAAAAAAATGCACGCATGCTCAACTCATCGGCTCATCGATTCTCAGTATGTCAAAAGTGTCAGAAAGAAACAGGTCTCGGTTCTGTAGAGGTGATTGAAGAACCGCTGTACCTATGCGTTCGGTAGGACTCGCATGCGCAGTATCAGCTGCTCGTGCTTCTCTCATCACTTCTCTCTCAGCACCAACATACAGTAATCTCAGTTCAGTGAATTAATGCAGTTATTAAAGTAAAATATACGCCGGGATATTGGTTTATTTCGATTCGGAGGTACTATAAGGCATGTCTGAAGAAAGTGAGTAACTTTATAAATTTGTGGATCAGTGCTGATGTAACTTAAGACGCAATGATTTAGTGTTCTGGTTTGATCGGTTCACTAAAAAGAACCGGTTCAAAGGAATGATTCGTTCACGAACCGACCATTCGCTACTTCTTTTGTGTTCTACAGAAGAAAGAAATTATTACAGGTTTGGAACAACTTGAGAGTATAGTGATGACTGAATAAAAATTCTGGTTGTAACAATCCTTTTTAACTCTATGTGCAGTGTTGGGTGTAACTAATTACTAAGTAATTAGTTACTGTAATTTAATTACTTTTCCCTTGAAAATGTAAAGTAAGGGATTACTCTTCATTTATCTGTAATTTAATTACAGTTACTTCTGATGTAATTGAGGTAAATACTGTGTATGGATCAATCCGATCTCACCGCGATTCGTATGCATTTTAAGAGGTGTCTAAATCATACGACCGCACTCATACAAATTCGTATGAATTATTGTAAAATATGTGTAGAAAAAGAAAAGGGAATGCGCATATTTAAGCGGCTCGTCGAGTGTGTGGTTTTCTGTGTTCGAGCTTCCCACGGACGCTGTACTTTGTCAACAATGGATACACTTTGTTTGTCAGCTGTCAGGTCTTCTGTGTTTGAACTTCCCACAGACGCTGTACTTCGTCAACAATGGATACAATTTATGTTTGATTATGTTCCTGAAAGTGACGATCGTAATTTAGCTCTCTGTGCTGCGCATTTTCTGGAAGACAGTTTCCAGAATCTCCACAAATTCAACACTGGATTCAACAAGAAACTGTTACTAAAACATGAAGCATGCAGTTCCAACTTTAAAACCAGAGGCAGCAGTTGTTGGGCCACAACCTGTAAGTAGGCTAAGACTTAATCATTTTAAATATATTTGCATGTATAATTCCAGACGTAGCCTTGTGTTGTTGTTTTTTTTTGTTTGTTTTTTCAAATGCCAGCGCTGGCTTATAGGCTACTAGTTATGCTAATTTTTGTCTACGACAAACGCGTGCAAACATTATGGACCTGAATTTTGTGTAAGTACTAGTGTTTTAAACGTATTTTTCATGCATATGCTTTATGACATTATTTTCGATTTGATCAAGAACGTAAACTAATGCTGTTTGAGTATAACGTTAGCAAGTAAGTTGCTGTTGTTCTATCAAGTAATGAAACAGCAACTTTGGAGCAAGACAAGTTTCTTTTAGTAAGTTTTTTTTTCCCCATCTTCAAGTATTTTTCTTTCACACATAATCCCTCTCTTAGTACTTCAGGGAGGACAAGCTTGCTGGCTTGAATATGAACTAATGAACGAAAAGTATTTCTCCCACATATCATCATCTTCATTCAGCAAGAAAACGCTCAAGCTGGAGTTCAGTCTCTCCATAACAGATTACACACACTTATAAACAAGCACAAATCTCTATGACAAGAAAACAGCAGACAGTAGAATAAGAACCAGCTCTGATGTTAGAGCTATGCTCAGCTGTTTATTAAAAATTAAGCTGTAAGAAACTAAACTGTGTGAGGGTCCTTTATCCACAGGTTTCTTTAAATCACACGTTCACAAGTCAAATCTCTTGGTACAGGACAGAAGATCTAGACTGGTACATGTTCAAAGCCTGCACATGTTGATCTATGAGCTTTAACCCTTGACATAAGCTTTGAATAAAAGTGTCAGCTAAATATTAAATTAATAATAGTAATTACTGTGGTGATGAATACACAGACCAGAGTACTGAACAAAAAGCAGGTCTAAATATTCTCCTCATTTGGGAGATGTGTGGGGGTATGTTAAAGCTATCGTTGGCACTATATATCAAAGTAAAGAAATTCAGCTCTTAGATATTTTGGGAGTGTATGGATTCCAAAAAAAGGGGGGTGGGAGGTAAAGTTCACCAAGATGAATATTTGTTGCTTTATTACAATTTTAAACAGAAACTACAACAAATATATTTAGAGATGCTTCCTCAAAGTTAAATAATTAGGGTTAGGGGATAGTAATAGTGCCTTACTCTAAACACAGAGGGGGATGGACAGCTGGATCAGAAAGCAAAGAACAGATTTGCGATGGAAACTAGCTCAACCTTGAATCCAGCAGAGAGACTCTCCTATGAATGTACTGTGAATCAACACAGTGAAATCTGTGCCACAGTACACTGACCCAAATAATATAAAATAAATCAGAACTTTAGCCTACTTTGGTACCATGCTGAGTTTGAATGAGAGAACAGGCCTGAAGCAGACAGATAGCCGGTAAAATACATGTGTTGGATAGGCCTATATCCATGACATTATATCCCACTATTTCAGTTTAACAACTGTGCTTCATGGATGCTGGGCAACTTTTCCCCTTGTCTTGAAAGTGATTTTTTTTTTCTTGTACATTGTTTCATTAGGTTTCAAATTTAATCTGAATTATGTAACTGTTACGGATAATGCAGACATGGGAGAGGAAGATGGATGGTGAATTGTGATTTATTGATAATATAAAGGTGCAATGATGAGGTAAGCAGGGTAGTGGAGTCCAAAGGATGATAGAGACACAGAGGAATGGAAGATGCTGGAGACAGGGAGATCACTGAAGACAGGGGAATAGTCCACATGGCATGGACGAGGATGGACAATAAACTGTGGTGAGGAGTGTGCATTTGTAGGGGCAGTGATGAGGGTGATGATGACATCCAGGTGTGTGTGATTGTAGAAGATGTGCAGGTGGGAACAAGGAGGGATTCTGGAAAATGAAGTGCAGAGGATGGTGACTAAGTGTAACAGAAGCCCCGGGAGACCAGTAGCCGGTTTCACAAAGATAGACTTTGACTATGGCTTAGATATAGTAGATAGTCAGACTTCAGATAGACATCTAAATTAGACCGTTGCACAAAGCACTTAAGACTATGACTATCTTAAGTAGGATTACACTGCAATGCATTCTGAGTAAAATAAGACGCTTTTCAAAACAAAAAACATGGCGGATCGAGTGAGTGCATTCAACCGCTCAGTGCAGTTTACACCAGTGGAAAATGTGTGTTTTTTGGAGGAGTATAACAGTTACAAGGAAATTTTACTGGGAAAATTTAACGGAGAATGTAGAAATAAAAAGAAGTGTTTAATTTGGAAAAAAGATTGCGACGACAGTAAACGACAGTGTTAATCCGACAGTTGAGAGGAGCGTCAAAGACGTACAAAAAAGGTACAAAAACATTGTCAAAAAGAAATATTCAGGAGAAATTATCCAAAAACGGGAGGAGGACGGGTGATTGTTTTAAAGAAATCAGTTTGTTATACTTTTGCCTCATTGCCGTCGATTTGATGCTAATTTAAGTACTACTAAGTCAAGATGATGTACTGTATGCTAATGTGAACCAGTAAGCTTGCTAGCCAGCAAATAAACGTGAACAACGTAATGCCTCAGCCTATAATACAAGGAAGCTATGTTCTAGGTGTGCAATTTATATAATGTAGGAATCCGATTCATGAAGCAAGTAAGGTAATGTTATGTCTGTACTTATTTTTAGTGACCCTGTCTTTGACTTGGGACCGAAGCGAGGTAGTGGAGGAGGAGCCGGGTGAGAGACGGGAGGGGACGGGAGATGAAGAGTCTGAGTCAGCGTCAGGATCAGCATCAGCTACAGCTGCTGGTCCCGTGGTTTGCACATCAGTGTCGAGACTGAGGAACAACTACGTCAATGGTGCTAGACAAACAATACAGAAATCTTGAACTGGAAGAGAGGAAATTGCTGCTCGAGATTGAGGTTTTACAGCTTCAGAGACATAAATTAAAATTAGATTTGCAAAAACAGTCAGTGGAGTTGTGAATATCTTAAATACTTCCAATAAGACATTTAAGCTAATTCTTTTCTGTGTTTTTTAAAGCAGTTTCAAAAGTTAATTTGTTGAGTAGGCCTACTTCTAATCTGCCTCATTAGTTTTACACAGGTTAAGAGTTTGAACGGTAGATATGTTGTACTTTTAATAACCTTGATGATTTTGATATGAATGATATGAGACACAAACGCTGTATAATTTATTGTACTAATATTGAATGAACAGGATGTCACTTGAGAAAACTTCAAAAAATAAATGTATATATTTATTAAGTTGGTTGCTACTCATTTAAGCCTAATAGGTAAAGACAGACAACATGGTGTCTTAGACCTAAGTTAGCCTGGGGGTAAGGTGTCTCATTTTTTTTTGGTCTAAATTAAGTCAGTCTTTACTTTTGTGAAACTGTTTAACTTGCATTAGACTAGTCTATGAGCAAATTTTAGACTTGTCTAACAGACCGGTCTAAAATAGCTTTGTGAAACCGGCCCCAGGGCGAAGCCGGCAGCTCGAGTGACCAGGGTGAAGCCGAAATTTCGGGTATATAGCCCCCAAACCAAAGCTGTTCGGACCAATCAAATTGTCAGGGTGGGCTTTAAACGATGATGGGCAGATGATCAACAGTAATGTAATTATCCACGTCACCAAAGAGCATTTGGGTTGAATTCGTTTACGACAAAGAATGCCTGGAACTGGAGAATTTAGATGTGTAGATTCAGCCAGCACGTCTGTTATAGAAGATCTAGACAGTGCATTCATTTTAAAAGAGGAACAGAGACCCGCTATCAAGGCATTCGTCAATCGGAAAGATGTTTTTGCCATCCTTCCTACAGGATTTGGTCTATCCAATTAATTTTTCCTGGTTTGGTTGTGTGGTGGAAAATTTTAAACTGAGTATTAAGCTAACCATGTTTTAACATTTGACCTCATTTAACCTGCATCATTAAAACAAAGTCTCCTCTACCCAGTAACAAAACAGTCTACCTATGAAGAACCAATGAAATTAATGTCATTATGCCATACCTCTCTATTGTATAAAATCTGTTGTATCATTATTTTCAGGGGGATTCTCAATGCAATTTGTCTGATATCCACCGGCCTTGTTTTTACTTGGGCGATTCTCTGAGTATTGCTCGAGAACTCTCCTAGCCGTAATTAAAAGCATTGAAAGGACATTTGCTGGACTCTGTCTGACATTTAAGCTGCGCAGCAAGAACAAGTAAGTTAGAATTATTAGCACCTGGCGGACGTCGACTGTTGATGCGCTAGGGTAATAGGATTGCACCCGGCAGACGTCAACTGTATATGCGCTAGGGTATAGGGTAGGTTTAGTACTCAGTGGACGTCGATGTGTAGACGCGCTAGGGTAAAAGTATAAGCCTTGGCCGACTAGAGTGAGTATTATTGTGGGGTAGTCAGGTTCAGGAAAACAGTTGAAACACGCCCCATAATCACAGCCCAATGCAGCAGTACAAGACTCACATTCTGACTAGAATCTGAGTATGACGACATCAGGCTAGGTGTCGCTAGATTGGACTCTGGCCGGGACAGAGACTGGAGCTCCCACTGGACTCTGGAGGAGGACGGAGACTGGAATCCCCACAGGACTCTGGAAGAGGGCAAGAGACTTGAGTCACCTCTGGAACAGCCCGGGAAGGATGGCGCCCACGACGGGACAAGGCTCTGGAAGGGCGGCGGACATGACGGGACAGAATTTAGGAATTAAAGCTGCAAGCAGCGATGGGCGGGCCCTCGCACCTGTAGCGCGTCGGGGTGTGAGGCGGCCGCGTCGCATATTTTGCAGCTCAGCCGGTGCGGCTGTAAATTTGCTACGCTGCTTCATTAAAGGTCACTTCCTGTTGCCAGCAGGTGGCGCTATGACTGGGTGAATGTCGGCATGTAGATTTGTTCAGGGCGGGACTCTTGTCAAATGTGTACAATTTGGTGCAGATCTGGGCATTTACAGCCAAGTTACTACAACTTCCTGTTTCATGGCGAATCATCGATGCCACGGACACGCCCATTGAGGAAAACACGCAGATAGCACAACTTTTCATCGTCAATGCCTTTAGAAGGCACAGCAGAAATTTGAAGTCGATCCGACTAACTCCCTAGGAGGAGTTAGTTAAAGTACGTAATGAGTAAATCATCCAAAAATGGCGGTGAAATTAGAAATGGCCGACTTCCTGTTGAGTTTAGGGCATCGCTCCAAGAGACTTTTCTGTGCGGCTGGACATGGTAGATGTACCACTGAAATTTCATACAGGTCGGTCAAACATGCGACGGGGGCTGCTTCGTTAAAGGCCACTTCCTGTTGCCAGCAGGTGGCGCTATGACTGTGGGTGAATTTCTGAATGTAGATTTTTTCAGGGCGGGACTCTTGTCAAATGTGTAAAATTTTGTGCAGATCTAGGCATTTACAGCCAAGTTACTACAACTTCCTGTTTCATGGCGAATCATCGACGCCACACACACACCCATTGACGAAAACGCGCAGATAGCACAACTTTACATCGTCAATGCCTTTGGAAGGCACAGCAGAAATGTGAAGTCAATCCGACGAAAGCCCTAGGAGGAGTTCGTTAAAGTACGTAATGAGTAAATCATCCAAAAATGGCGGTAAAATTCGAAATGGCCGACTTCCTGTTGAGTTTAGGGCATCGCTCCAAGAGACTTTTCAGTGCGTCTGGACATGGTAGATGTGCCACAGAAATTTCGTACATGTCGGTCAAACATGCGACAGGGGGCTGCTTCGTTAAAGGTCACTTCCTGTTGCCAGCAGGTGGCGCTATTACTGTGGGTGAATGACAGCATGTAGATTTGTTCAGGGCGGGACTCTTGTCAAATGTGTAAAATTTCGTGCAGATCTGGGCATTTACAGCCAAGTTACTACAACTTCCTGTTTCATGGCGAATCATCGACGCCACGGACACGCCCATCGACGAAAACACGCAGATAGCACAACTTTACATCGTCAATGCCTTTAGAAGGTACAGCAGAAATGTGAATTTGATCCGACTAATTCCCTAGGAGGAGTTCGTTAAAGTACGGAGTGTGTAAATCGTCCCAAATCGGTCGCCAAATTCAAAATGGCGGACTTCCTGTCGAGTTTAGGGTATGGGTTCTTGAGGCTTTTTTGTACGTCTGGTCATGCTAGATGTACCACAGAAATTTCGTACATGTCGGTCAAACATATGGCGGGGGCTGCTACGTTAAAAGTCACTTCCTGTTGCCAGCAGGTGGCGCTATGACTTAGGGTGAATGTCGGCATGTAGATTTGTTCAGGGCGGGACTCTTGTCAAATGTGTAAAATTTCGTGCAGGTCTGGGCATTTACAGCCAAGTTATTACAACTTCCTGTTTCATGGCGAATCTTCGACGCCACGGACACGCCCATCGACGAAAACGCGCAGATAGCACAACTTTACATCGTCAATGCCTTTAGAAGGCACAGCAGAAATTTTAAGTCCATCCGACTAAATCCCTAGGAGGAGTTCGTTAAAGTACGGAGTCTGTAAATCGTCCAAAAATGGCCGCCAAATTCAAAATGGCGGACATCCTGTCGAGTTTAGGGTATGGGTTCTTGAGGCTTTTTTGTGCGTCTTGATATGATACACGTCCCCACTAAATTTCGTGCATGTAGGTTGAACGTGGACGAGGGGCTAATTTTTTTCAATTTTCTAGGTGGCGCTATCGTGCCATTTTGCCCCGCCCATCCGCGAAACCCACAAAATACGAAATTTTTCACCAGTCCTGACATGCGTGCCAAATTTGGTGAGTTTTTGAGCATGTTGCGGCCCCGAAAATGGCACTTACTTTGCAGAAAAAAGAAAAAAAAAAAAAAAAAAAAAAAAAAAAATAATCCTAACAGTTTCAATAGGGACCTCGCACTGTTAGTGCTCGGGCCCTAATGACAGCCATCCCGTGACGAAGAATCAGGCGTGGCCACCATCTAGGCTGGAGACTCTGACATGGGGAGTAGTCCACATGGCATGAACTAGGTCAGACAATGAACTGTGGTGAGGGGTACGCATTTGTAGTGGCAGTGATGAGGGTGATGATGACATGTATGTGTATTTGATAGGAGATGAAAGGTGGGATGTGGTAAATAAAGTGCAGAGAACTTAGTTACTCATAATTAGACAACATTTATCAATTAAATTTAACAATAATACAGTTGTTAGATTACATGAATTTGGATTGAAGGAAATTAATTTACTGATTTTATTACTCATTTTAATTTACGCATTCCTGTAGCTCAAACAGTAGAGCATTGGCGCTGGCAACGGCAAGGTCATGGGTTCAATTCTCAGGGAAAGCAAGAAATAGTAAGAATGTAAATGTGTACCTTGAAATACAATGTAAGTCGCTTTGGATAAGAGAGTTTGCCAAATGCATAAAACTTTAAAAGAACGGTCTAATTTTGGCACAGAACAGAGTGTGTATACCTTTTCTTTTCTTTTTTACTAACAGTGTTAATGTGGCTAATAATGAGGCATTTGCAGCATACTCTGTTTTCAGAGTGTTATGAAATATAAGCTATAATCTATTAATATCAGAGACTCTTTGCTGGCACATGCAGCTCTGAGAGTATTTAGAGTACAATGTGTGGGTGGAGAAGAGGGAAGAATATGTTTCTAAAATACAGAGAATAAGTATTCTCATATTGAATGCAGGTGCCTCTTATAAACATTGAACTTTTTCTGACCCCATATATTTTAAAGTACTACGCATATACAGTAGTACAATAAATATGATAATAATATACAATAGCAATAATATATTCACAGATCAGATACACTGAAATAACTTTTTACAATCGCTAGGACCAATTTCTCAATATTTATATCACTTTGTAAAAATCCTTCAAACAGTGAGAACAACAGCAGTCTATGGACCAGATTTACTAAACAGGAAAAAAATTAGTGTGAGAGTGCAATTCCATAAAAGTGCCAATGGGAGTGGAAAGTTCTACGCAAATTTAAGAACATAGAGCCGGATCATTTCCATAATGCCCAGTGCAATCTACCAAGGGCAGCGCAAATAAGCGTCCAGTTTTTCTGGAAGGTAAATAATGGCGCAAATATATGAAGGTAAATTGAATTAATCAGATAAGAGTAAATCAAGAGTCAGTGAGAATCTCAATAGATTGGCTACAAGAATGTGGACCACACTTTCAAAACTCAATGAGTGAGAGATGCGAGAGAGAATCAAAAGACGGAACTGTACAAATGTGTGCCAAAAGTGTATGCACGGAAAAATGGAAGAATGCATATCATATTTATTTTGCGTAAGCATGAAGCTGCAGTTTCACACATACATGTCAACACTCCCGTTTTCCCTGGTTTCTCACGGTTTTTAGCCCAATCTCCCGGTTTGTTATTTCTCCCAGGAAACTCACGTAATTTGCATGGCCCAAAGTACTTTATGAATAATTGGAACTATGTTTGTCTAATGTTGAGCAGTTGCCAGATTTGTATTAAATGCATTATATTCACACAATCCACACACCATTTACAATCTCAGCCCGTTTTTCAGCTCAACCTGGCAACCTATAACAAAGGTGCACAAAAAGTTTAACCCGTGGGAACTAGACAGTGCCAACATTAGTGACAAACTCATTAGTGAATTACTCCTCGTTTGTATTTATTTTATTTATGTTCAGTCAGATGAAACTAGGATGGTTCACATCACAACACAAACGTCTGTGTGCTCGTCTGTTTCAGAGCTTTTGTTCAGGAGAAATTGATATCGTTATCTGCAGCAGACGGACTCTATTTGTGTTCGTAGTTCACAGCGAGAGCACATGCACAGCAATGCCCCCTTTTTAGCTCGAGCCAGTCCAGGCTCCTCGACCGAGAGCACATGCACCAGCAGTCCGCCCAGCCCAAGCCAGTCCGGGCTCCTCGACCGCGACAGGCAGCCGCCTCCTGTTCCTCCATCAGCATCAGCTGCTCTTCTCCATACCGCGACTCGTAAAGACAGCAATGAACATTGGATTCGAGCAGCAGAATTGCAAAATCCTCTTCTTCCATATCATGTTTAGTTTCTTCCATCATTATCATACTTCCAATCACATCTCCACAGCGCTTGTTAGCTAAGCTTCCAAACAAGATGGCTGATATATTGATTCAGTATCTGCAAATGAAGTCCCACCCACTGATCTGTAATAGGCCTGTAGGGTGAGTGGGTCCCACACCCTTGAATAATAATGAGCTAATGTTTGTAGTCTCTATACATTTTAATGAAATATGACTTCCTGCTTATTATGATCCAAAATGGCAATTTTTAGGTCATAATAAGCAGGAAGTAAAACACTTAAATCCTTATTTCTCACATCTCAGGGAAAAATAAGGGAATAAACCATGACCATTCAGAAATATGACTGGGTTTCTAAAGATTAGAAGTGTCGCTTTAACAAAAGAAAACATTGTATAATGGTACCCTTTATTGTTTTTAGGTCATTGAGTGTTTTTGTGCATTTTAAATGTTAAATTAACTGCTGTGCCAAGCTGAAAGTTGGTTAGGAGAACTGTGGGAAGAGTTTGAGAAAAGTATTGAGAAGTGGGTCCTAGCGACTGACCGGCCTATACTGATCAACCGTTTAATTTCTGGGCGGACTATGCCTTTAAAGGAACACTCCGACTTTTTGGGACTTTAGCCTATTCACCTTACCCCCCAGAGTTAGATAAGTCCATACATACCTTTTTCATCTCCGTGCGTGCTATAAGTCTGTTTGACGCACCCACCGCTAGCCTAGCTTAGCACAAAGACTGGATGTGAATGGTTGCAGCTTTCATACTAATCCAAATGAGTGACAAAATAACGCAAACGTTTTCCTATTTACATGTTGTGGTTTGTATAGTCACAGAGTGTGCAAATATCAAGGCCATATGAGACACAGACATCTTTTGACCGTATAAATACTATATTTTCTGAAGGCGAAGCACTGCTACTTGGGCAGAGTGATAACAACACCTGAGACGCACCGTGACGAGGAGCAGAGAGTTCGCTTCGCTCAGCGTTGGAATAAAGAGTCAGCAATTACTAACGTTAGATAGAAAAGCATAGTTTATCATGGGTGTTTGCTTTATTGTATGAGCTGTGACAATAAACAGGGGAGACCAGGTAATGCAGTACCATGTTTCATTGATTTCCAACCAAAAACGCACCCAGATTTATAAATATTACATGAATAAATAATTATTATTACAGGAATCAATATATTTTAAATGCAGTTTATTAGCTGAACCAAATGTATTCAACAGTAGCCTATATAATATACAGTATTGCATTACTATAGGATAGAATAAGGGGAAAGTAATAGCACAAATTGTTTTTGCACAATGAACTCACAGCCTATCGTACCCTTTTGCACGCTCAAGTTCGTTATTTCCATGGTTATTTCAAATTTAGGCTACTAGGCGCGCAGGGTGCAAGTTCAACGCGGTGAACGCGCTCGTTTTTTTCCTAAGCGCGTCCTCACCGCATCAAGATAAAAACATATTCATACCCTAATCATATAATAGTGTCACTAACGTTACATTAGATCTGGCTAAAGGCACTGTTACAGTAGGTCATCTAAAAACATAACGGAACACTTACCTCAGCCGCAGGTGATCCACTTGTCCTGTCTGTGCTATCGATGGGATAGCCGTATCCTTCAGCACATTATGGTCCGTGTGGCAAATTCCATTTTTTCAAAATAGTCGTCCTCATTGAAATGTACCGAGCAAACATAATTTCCCTTGATAATCTTAGGTGTGTTTGGATAAATATCCAGAGTAAGTTAGCCATTTCTTCATCCAGTCAGCGTTTTTAGTAGGAATTCTGTGAAACATGGTATTACCTCCCGTTTACAGTCGCAGCTATTTACAATAGAGCGAAAACCCATGACTCTAAACTACGCTTTTACTATTTATAAATTGCTGACTCTATTACCCAAACACTGAGCGAACTCTCCGCTCCTCACCACGGCGTGTCTCAGGTGATGCGGTTATTACTCCGTCAAAGTAGCAGTGCTTCGCCTTCAGAGAATAGTTCCCAGGTTTTATACGGTTAAAAGATGTCTGTGTCTCATTTGACTTTGTTATTTGTACATTATGTGACTATACAAATCACAACATGTAAAAAGGAAAAAGTTTGCGTTATTTTGCCACTCATTTGGATTAGTATGAAAGCTGCAACCAGTCACATCCAGTCTTTGTGCTAAGCTAGGCTAGCGGTGGGTGCGTCAAACAGACTTATAGCACGCACGGAGATGAAAAAGGTATGTATGGACTTATCTAACTCTGGGGGGTAAGGTGAATAGGCTAAAGTCCCAAAAAGTCGGAGTGTTCCTTTAAGTATCTGCATGACGTACAATAACATAACCCTGTGATATATCCAGAAAACATTGATTAATTCACATTTTTCAGTAACAAATATAATTCCATTAAATTGTGGATCCTTCTGTCACCCATATCTCGAATAAATGCATTAGTTTGCAAAGTGATTTGGTTCCACAACCTGTCATAACAGAGATTGAGGCTCTACTGGCCAATCCTATTTAATAAAATAATAAACAGTGGCAAAGCAAGACACAGAGAAAGAGAGTTGAGATGAGCGACCATCTGCATTTCTCACACCCAAACACTAACACCTCCACTGTATACCAGCACATTCAGCTCGCTCTTCCTTTCATGGATAAGAATTCCAACAAGACAGAAAGATGGGCAACATTTCATCTAATCCCAACACATTCAGCTCACTCCTAATTTCATGGATAATAATTTCAACAAGACAGATAGAGGGTCAACATTTTATCTAATCCCATGAAGCTTTTTTTGCCAGCCCATGAAAAGCAATTAAACCTGCTCCTCCTGTAAGGACTTCACAAAGGACCAAAGGAAATTGGCTGCATAGAGTCGAGAAAAAGGTATGATTATTACAGATAATCCCATTTCAAAGCAACATTCTCCACGCGTTGAGCAGAAACTGTCAGCAATCCAATGAGAATCTGCCTTCAATCTAGGTACACTAAAAATTGGTGCTTTCAAACAACCTGAGAGTTTACACTGCTCTCTCTCTCTCTCTCTCTCTCTCTCTGTCTGAAAATATGTATATATAATATCTGTAAAGCAGACATGTTTATCATTTAGCAGACTGAAATATCAGTCTAGCACTAAATGTCTTTTTCTAGCCTTTTAAAAATAGTATTTTAGATCTCTGTCCAATTCAGCCACAGCTTATTGCACCAGTCCTTCACAATAATATGTATCACTACCGTTGCTTTTCTGTCAGCAACAGTATCAACAATCAGTCACTTTATCTCCATTACATGAGGGCAAAGTTAGAATTTTAAGAGAGGCATTGTACATTAGCACAATGGGGTTACATAAATATATTGGGAAAGATAAGCATTCCTAAGCCACAGGGACTAGTAGTGTAGCCTGATTTACCCCTGCTGTGACCAGGGGGATAGTGTGCTGTTAATAAAAGTCTGTGGAAAGGTTTGACAGTTCAAAAGAGGAGACAGACTTATGGGATGAACATCAATATAGAAATGCATGTGTTGCTTTGATAGAAATTAATCTAGGCAGTACTCTCTCTGAGCTCAAGGTCAATCTCACTGGTTTCATCAGACCTCATTGGTGCTTGTGTACATTAAAGTTTCATGTTCATAAAACGTATATAGTATAACTTGAATATTCACTTCTATATTCAGGATATACACCTGGAGAACAAGGTTAGTAGTGTTCAAAATTTAAAATAAATAAAAGTAAATACAACTTTTAATAAATCTTTGGGAGGACAGCAGGTAAGTTCAGAGGTTCAAACTGGGACTGTGAAAATAATCCTGATGAGTGTCCGTGTTTTATCTTGCAGATAAGGACAGGCTTCAGAGTGTCATGAAATCAATCCAAGGAAAGCAGCACAGGAACACCAAGGAGAATGATAGATCTCAGGACGATGGGAACAGGTAAGTAAAAGACGGGTATTCTGTCGAAACAGACTGGAAAGTTCGGGATGAGTTGTCTGAAAATACACAGAGAGCTAGTTAGTGGGTCTTTCCTAATTCAAGTTTCGACAGGGAGTGGTGGTGAGGTGTGTTCCTTTGTACTGCACAGTTATTGCTGGGATTGATGACAGGTGCAGGTGATTAGTATTCGAGTGCCCTATTCTGCCCAGGCGAGGAATTGATTCCATGTGTCTTGATGGTTTTGACAGAACGTGCTAAGGAAACGAATTATCTCTTGCACCTTTCTCTCAGTCTGCCCATTTGCCTGAGGATAATACCCCAATGCCAAGCTTATTGTTACTCTGAGAAGGGAAAAGAAAGCCTTTCAAACCCTTGAGATAAATTGGGGCCCTCAATGTCCTCTAGGATGCCAAAATGACGAAAAACCTGGTTGAAGAGGTTCTCGGCTGTTGCAAGAGCAGTAGGGAGACCTGGCAAGGGGATCAGTTTACAGGCTTTGGAGAATCTGTCAACTATAATGAGAATGCAGGTGTTGCCTCCTGATGGAGGCAAGTCAGTAACAAAGTCAACGCCAAGATGAGACCATGGCCGTTGTGGAATGGGTAGAGGCATAAGTTTCCCAGAAGGTAAGTGCCGAGAAATCTTCGAGACAGCGTAAACCTGGCATCCCTGGACAAAACGTTGTACTTCCTTTCTCATGCCCGGCCACCAATGTTGTTGTTGTAGAAGGGTGTAAGTTCGTGTTGTCCCGGGATAACCAGTACCAACTGATGAATGAGCGGATTCGATAAGAGGTCGGCGATATTCATTTGGAACATATGTGAGGGTGTCAGGGAATTCTGGTGGAGCTGGTTCTTGTCTCGCAGCTTCTTGGATCTGCTCATCCATGTCCCATAGAATAGGGTTAACAAACACTGTAGGGGACAGGACTGATTCGGGTTCGTCAATGACGTCTGGAAGAGCATGGAGTCTGGACAAGGCATCCGCACGGATGTTCTTGGCTCCTGGACAATGGGAAATGTGGAAATGGAACCGGGGAAAGAATAAGGCCCAACGGGCCTGACGTGGGTTTGGTCTTTTGGTTTCTGGGGGTTTCTGGAGGTACTGGGGGTTCTTATGATCGGTAAGTATCATGAACAGATGTCGTGCTCCTTCGAGCCAATGTCTCCACTCATTCCAGTTGTGGAGGCATCGACTACAATGATGAAAGCAAGATCTGGATTGGGATGACGTAGATGAAGAGCTGAGATGAATTTGTTTTTCAGAGTTTGGAAGGCATGGTTCCAGGACAGGGACTTCGGTTTCCCTTTCAGAAGAGAGGGAAGTGAAGAAGTTATGCTGCTGTAATTGTTGATAAATCGGCGATACAAAATAGCAAAGCAGAGGAATCCTTGGAGTTCCTTTACTGTTTGCGGCGTAGGCCATGAAATGACTGTGGCGACCTTTCCATCGTCCATCTGTAACCACTGTTCATTCACTATATACCCTGATTTTTGATGGAAAAGGCATTTATCTGCCTTCAGGAAGGAGTGATCTCGTAGTCGTTGAAGAACTCTGGAGACATGTTTTTGATGTGCAGCTTCATTTGAAGAGAAGATAAGTATGTCATTGATATAGACAATCACATAATTGTTTAGGAAATCATGGAGTACCTCCTTCATGAAATCTTGAAATACCGAAGGGGCGTTGACCAGCCCATAAAGCATAACGAGGTACTCCTAGTGGCCAGAGGGAGTGATGAAGGCTGTCTTCCACTTACCCTCCTCCCGTATCCGAACGAGGTTATACGCACTCCTGAGATCCAGCTTGGTGAAGATACAAGCTCCTCGTAGTTGTTCGAGTGCAGAGTTGTACGAGAAGGAAAGGGTATCAGAACTTCATGGTGATCTTGTTAAGGGCTCGACAATCGATGCAAGTAATTGATGCGGTAATCGATGTCCATCTTTCTTTGCCACAAAGAAGAAACTAGATGCTACAGGAGAAGTTGATGGATGGATGTACCCATGATTTAAGACTTCTTGTATATACTCTTCCATAGCTCGTTGTTCTGGTATGGATAGTGAGTAAACGAGGTACAGTTGTACCTCGAGAGCATTGAAGGAGAAATCCATTGCAATCCTCTTCCCGGATAAAGAAGGGCGCTGGTTTCACCATAGGACTGGAAATATACAGCGGGGAAGAAGCAACAGATGCAGAAGTTGGGATCGCTGCAGCTCCGTGCTCAGCAAACTCGATCGGGGGAATTTCTGCAGGTATGTTCCCTGGATTCATGTCAGTTTTGCAGTGTTGTAGTCAGTAGCGGTTCTAGGCACGGGCGAACCGGGCAGTCGTCCGGGGCGGCATTTCTTCATGTCACATGGGGGGCGGCACGAGCAGTTAAAAAAATACTCTGTGCCGCGAAGTTTTTCTATTTTTTATCATTTCGATTCAATTATTGGCAATGGCGCCCTGCTTGCTGAGAAGGTGCCGTGCGCAGAAGCGATGTCAAGGGAATCTCCTGATTAGTTCCCGTATCGCGTCTTTTGCACGCTCGAGGTCGTTATTTCAAATCCTCTATGTTTCAAATAGGCGCACGGGGGCGCGCTCATTATGCGCTCACGGGACGCGCGCTCATAAACTTTTCAGTATATGAGAGTGCACGTGCACCCAAACACTTGGGTGTTTTTTTCTGTTCTCCGTAAATACATCTTTTAGCAGAGCTACAGCAAGCGTTTTTCTGTGGTGGAAATACATTAGCTACTAAAAACTCCTTTGTCGTTGTGGAGAGCGCAGTGTAATGAGTGCATGGTTCTATAGCAACGACATCCATGGGAAAATCGGTACAAATTTGTACTGTCCACTATAAATTTCAGGAATGTATCTTTATTGACTCATTCTTTTTATAGAGATGATTTAAATGCTGAAATATGAGGTTTATCTTTATATAAAACCTTTTTTTGTGTTAACCTTTTTTTAAGTTTAGTAAGTAAGATGAAAGACACTCCTTTAAAACAAGCCTTTAATATTATTAACTTGGTGAATTGATTTCCCTCTGTATTAGGCATTTTGAACAAGATTCTGTGTGTGATCATTTTGGTCACCATATTATCTAATACTTTAATGATCAACTAAAATCAACTTTAATTATGAGTTTTTACAGTAGCCTATAATATGCAAAGTTTTTTTTTTTTTTTGGGGGGGGTGGGGGGATTTGCGCTCGAAGGGGGTCTCGCCCTGGGTGTAATTCAAAGTAGAACCGCCACTGGTTGTAGTCGAGACCAGCTCACTCGAGTCCGAGTCAAGACTCAGATAATAGAGGGTTGAGTCCGAGTCGAGACCGAGACAAAAGAGAGTCGAGTCCGAGTCGAGACTGAGACCATATAGGGTCGAGTCCGAGTCGAGACCAGAGAGGTTGGATAACCCAGACTTGAAAATATTTGGTGGTAACAATAAAATTGGCACCACCCTCAAACAGTAAACCAAATATACCATGGAATCATACAGACTTTCACAAACAATGTTGGAATTTAAAATGTTTAAAATTTAGTGTACCTTGAATGATAACTTGTTTATTTATTAAAAATATGGCCTGTTTTTAATGCAATAAACCCTTTCAATTTTTTTTATTTTAAGCTCATTTGTATTATTATTACTGTTATTAATAATAATAATAATAATAATAATAATTGTACATGCAGCTGCCACACACAAATCTAATTTAATTGCAATTACAATATTTTATAATTTTATTTATTATTATTTATTGCAAAACTGCAGCCCTTTTCTATATCTCTATCCATGATATTGATCCACAATAGAAGGATGATTGGATGAGGGATGGATGTATGGATATCTGTCTATACAACGTGATCTCATGAGAATACGTATGTAATTGTACGTAAAGTGTAGTTCTATCATACGTACTTATAATTACATTTTATATGCGCAGAAACGTATGATACTGACGTATTTACAGAACTAAAACAAATATTTACGTATTGACAGCACAAAAACGTAATTTATTTACGTATGAACAAATCCACCGCATCACAATTTATGCATATTTAAATCGTAGCATTATGTTTTGACTCTATTGCATTCAAATGTCTTATTAATTAAGTTTCCAGTCGCATTTATTGATATAATACTCATAAATATGAACATTTTGCTCATTTCGCCTGCATTGTGTTAAACAATACACTATAAAACCTTACAGATACATTCTTAAACGTTACTCGTTGAACCATTTTGTAATATATTTGATTTACTGTGAGACACATAAAGCGTTTTCTCCTATAAAACACAACATAAATTCACAAAAGACATCAATTTTATTAGTTTCATGTAATCCAAATCTTTAGAATCCATAGCCTACGTTGTTTGCAAGAAACAACTCCTAATTCAGCCTTTTATCCAGTCGTGATCTTCGTCTCCATTTCTCAGCAGCGACCGTACACGTCAAATCCCATGCTGGTGATGGCTGCTGGTGGACCTAATACATGCAGGGTTAACTAAAAATGCATGTAATTCTCCAACCTTTCATAGAGGTCAGAGGAAGCAGTAACGCTGTCTTGTATGAAACAATCTTCATATCTGCTTCCTCAAAGGTTCAAACAGGGCTTCTTTGAGTGCTTTCAGTATCAAGCACAGATCCAATGCTGGTAAAATAGGTCTGAGAACTGGTCTCAGATGGCACACACCCCTCAGGAATGTACTTATGATAGGTTGCTTACCAACCATTTTACCATTAAATAACACTTTGATCGCAGAGAAGGCCTACCCTTCATCTAGTATCTCCTGAAGGAAGGTAAGAATATTCGGTAATGAGGAAAGGAACAGTATCTTTTGCCTTCCCTTTTGCCCCAATGGTATCAATGCCACTTCCACATATTTCATGAAAATGTGGGGTTCTAGAGAAAGGCCAAATGGGTGAACCCTAAATTCATGCATCTTTCCTTTGAATGCAAACCTCAGATATTCTATGTACTGAGGATTGATCTGGATGTGAAAATAAGCATCATTTAGATCAATTGAGGTGACCCAATCTCAACTCTCTAATGAAGCAGGGATTTGAGTGTCAGCATTCTGAACTTATTTACTCAGATATCTGTTTAAAACTACGAGGTCCAGAATAAGGCGTATATCTAACGCTTCCTTTAAATGAAAAAATACTATCTGAAGAACACCTTTTTTGATCTATCTTCTGGTACCACCTGCTTTAGAAGGAGAAAATCCTCTTCCAAACTTTTGCATTATCTCTTTGAAATATCGGCTCTTTCTTTTTGTCCCACACAAAAAAAAAGGGGGAAGGGGCGGGCTGCTGCCGCCTGAGCGCAGGACTTTCATTGCCAGGAGGGAGGTTGTTTTTGCTGGTCATAAAAAGTCTTAATATTTTCCCCCTGTGAGGATCTATTTCCCCTCCTCGGGCCCTGCCAAAATGATTGTCCTCCTGCAGCTCCCACTTTTGTAAAAGCAGAACGATGTGTAGCCTGTCGTTGCATTGGTTTGAAGGGCTCTGCAAGGCATGAACGACTTGAAGGCTTACCTCTACTTTGCCTCAAACCGCTGCTGCATTGTAGCCACAGCTGACCAGAACAGAACTTTAGCGTCTACAGGATGATCAAGGAGGTGAGCCTTATCATTTACTGACATTGAGGACAAATTCAGCCAAAGCACTCTCTTACCAACCAGCACCAGTCCCAGAGTCTCCACTGTGGACTGTGTCAGGCAGCATGGAAAGGCAGAATTAGGTATGTCAAGGTGCGGATTTCCATCTACAGCTTAGTGACAAGCTTTTCCCTGTGACAAAGCCCCAAAAATCTCCTCCTCTAGTGATGTAAGCCAAAAAAAAGAGTGATTGCATAGAATGCCCCGTCTGATGTGAAGATGAATTAATTAAGGATAATCCGAACGCGGGTTCAGATGGCCTGTGAGACCAGCCCATATCCTGCAAACCCACCATGTCTAGCAAGGAAAACCCATACACTGGGACTCTGGATAACAAAGGTCCATCCATGCAACAGCTAAAGGCCAGTCAATGACCAACTGGTTCGATGCCAGAAGGGCAAGACTCATGCAGAGTTTCACCCCCTGTTGCCATAAGCCATTCGTCTACCCTTGTTGGGTTACCAGGCGACAGACATTTGGGGAAAAAACGGATCTTTCTCATCCTCCTTGCCCTTGTCTGGCAGGTGTCTGTAATATCTGTTTTGACATGCTCTGGACTAGGGATGAAACGATTAATCGACATTCTCGACAACGTTGACAATAAAAAATTGTCGACAAATATCTTTGTCGTTTGATCTCACGTGACCTAATGTAAGGGCGTGCAATATCACGATTTGACCGCTACGGCGCTGTGGCACTAGAGTGTAATGCAGCCATTTACTAATGCTAATGTGGTAAAATGAAAAACAGCGCGAATTATGACGGAGTGCAAACGAATCCGAACGAGCAAGGTTTGGGAAAGTTTCAACCAACAGTGCTGTCGTGTGCAATACATGCAAGGCGGAAGTTGCTTGTCAAGGGAGCACAACATGCATGTTGGAACACTTAAAGAGGAAACATCCCGGCAAAAGAGGGGCTGGTGAGAATTGAGTGTTCTCCAGCTGGAGCTAACCAACTAGTGGTAACGTAAATCTCTTTTTTAGATAATTCCATACTACTAATAATAGTAATAATATTATCAATAACAATATAATTACAGAAATGTTATGAATTATTTTGCATAGAATAAAGCTTGATCGAGCTTAGGAGTAGGGCTGTTTTTATTATTGTAACACTATTAGGTATTGTGGTCTTATCACTTGCCTGTATTTTGTTCTATAATCATGAAGACTTACAAAAGGAGATGTTAGGAAGAATAGACGGATCTCATGAAGTAGCGTGTGTATGACACGCCAATTCGTATTTCCATTTTTGACGTGCTATCAACACACATAATCGCTTTTCAGCATGTTTATGAACGCCGTTGACTTAACGTTATTACTGTATATATAAATATATGACTTACCTCAACCCCGTCCCTAAACCTAACCGTCACTGGGGTTAATGGCATTTATGACTGTTCCCTTACCATCCTAGGAAAAAAAAAGATCGCTCCCCAGATGTAGATGTACATTTTGCTTCATTTCGCGCGGACATTTGTCGGCGTGTACAGACACGTGGAATCACTCGGACGGTAATGCCGTAGACATAGACGCATACATGTGGATACACGCGGATAGCTCAAAATGCATAGAGATAACATGCCACTTGACTCGAAAGTATGTATGTTTACGCAAAAGTCATGATGTCATGTTGTCATGGCAGTTACTTTTTCTTTTTCATACTGTAAATTAAAAGGTGAATGAGAACGTCTCTGTCAGCTTAATTTTCATGTAAAAAAAAAAAACGTTTGTAATTTTATATTTATAATAATGGTTTGCAGATTAATATTTTACCATTCTTTGTGTCCTGAAGTAAATGTCCCTTTTTCTGTTTCAGTTCAAAGAGAAGCAGTGTTTAACAATGCTTAATTTTGTTTAATTAAAGAATGCTTAGAGAGCATTTGTGTGGGATTTGGACATCTGAAAACTAGAATGACCTGTTTAGTTGGTTCTAAGTTCATTAAAACAACTATTTAAAAAGTTGAACTGATTTTCTTTTTCATATTATAGTAAGAATTTGTATAACTCAATGATTTAACTAACTGAAAAATCTGAATAACCGTTCCAAACTTACTGATTAGCCGGAAAAATAATCGACGATTGGTCTTAATCGATTATCAAAATAATAGTTTGTTGCAGCCCTACTCTGGACCCAGAAATGCCAGGCATACCACATGCTGATCCCTAGCTGCAATAGAGAATCAACATCCCCCTGGACAAGTGCACGAAGGTGCTGTGGACTTAATAGATTTGATAGATGATGCTATGTTAAACTGGTAAGTTAACCTTTTATCTATTTCATTTGCTTGGAAATGCATTTCACTACACTTCTTGCTTTATTCAGCCTGAATAGAGCATCACAGTCCCGCCCACAGCCCGAGAGAGCGCTGGTGCCGGAAGTAAATTTCCCATTAATTTCTCCCATTGACATTTTGTAAAATCCATATCTAAAGAGTATCAGAGCATGTCTGAGGATAATCAGCTACGGCTAAACTCATAAGCATACAACACATCATTTCGAGTGAAAAAACGAAGAGAAAATACTAAAAAAGTCGAGGGTACAAGCCTGTGTACATGTTTTCATTTCCGAGCAAAGGAACTACTCCTCCCATAAACCACCGCGCCTCAGTGAAGTCGTCTGAAAACCACCGTGAAAGAGCCTTTTGAGCGACTTCCAAATCTGACGACGGGCACGTGAACTTTTTCCTCCAGTGAATTTTATATAGTGAATGTACAGGGAAACTCCTTTTCCTCGATTTACTGAAGCAAACGCATTTGCAGTATCTGGCTCGCTCATTAGTTAAGCTGTGGCAACTGCACATCCAATGGCGCGCGGGCGTCTCAGAAGTGCGACCAATGAACTTAGCCCTACGTCATCACGCGATCTTCAGTCTTCACGTACCTTCGCGGGGTTTCAGACACGTGACACGACTTCCACCAATCAAATGCATCACTGTTGGATTGTGGGATTGTTTAGGATTGTGGGTAATGAAGTACTTGTCCAATACATCGCGAATAAAAGGCATTTATCTTAAAACAAGGTTAGTGCCCCATGAACTTTTGGCGTTTATATGAGCACATACAATCACTTAGTACAGCCGTAGCTGGTTTTAAGTCTACCATGTACGGTTACGTTTTTATGGCTTATATCTCAAATGTCAATGGAGAAATTGTATTGAATTTTTAATTCCGGCACCGGCTGTGGCCGGGACTGTGATGCTCTATACCTACGATAAGTATGTCTTTTTTTGGACAGTTTAGTCTTGCCAAACTAACAAATGTACTGAAAAAAAGCTTGCTTGGACCCCATAAGTGAAGAGATGTACTGTAGGATGCCATTTTGGGTCAGTGCTGCTGGCCTGATAGGTGTGATTTGCATAAAAATTCACAGATGGCCAAGTAAGAGGTGTTTCCCATAGTGTAATGTTGACAGAAAGAGTATACCACTGATTCCTAATTAACAGTTTTCAGAAGGCCAAACAATGGGATGTTTCGATGTGCTTTCGCTTCGAAACACTGTCTAGGCAACATGGCGACAACACTACAATTAACTGAAGCTTTAAGTTCCTTTTTTTTTTTTTGCGTATGCCTTTGTATTTTGCTAATATTTCACATTATAACGTAGCTGTTTGCTGTTATATCTAGACTTTGATCAAGGCATTTTAGGCAAGTCTGGATGAGTGTTCTCTTTTAGTAAATCCTTTTTGGGAGACTATGAGCTCTGACACTTTGCAGATGTTATGCACTTGTAGATACATTACAAAGTAAAGGAAAAGGAAACATTAAAAAGCATAATATGACCCTTTTAAGATAAGACATCATTTTTAATTGCAACTTAAATAAAAAAATATATATAATTTTTAAATGTTTAGATCCACAACAAATAATGAATTATTCTTCTGTTATACTCGACATGCCAATGGACCTTTCTCACAACTTCTGTATTTGTGACCGGTAATACGCAATTGTCGTGGTAATCTTCTACCGCTCCAGTCAGAACAAATAGCGCAAGCAACTAGTAAGATTTGTTGCGTACCGGTCATTTTTTGTTATTCCCAAAAGCAGCCATATCTGTCGTTTTCATTCCTTCCCTCTGTTCCCTGATGATGAAGTTCGACGGAAATGGATTCAGGCTTTCCGGCGGGATGTTATTGATCCTGTGATCTTTTCTACTTCTCATGTCACCATTGACTAACCCGCAATTGTTTGTTTATCATTTATGTATTATGAAGTAGTCCCCCCCCCCCCATTTTTTTGTTTTCTGCTTGGTTAATACTTTTTTGTATATTGATAACATCATTTGTATACGAATGTAGGCTATTATCCTCTTTCCCCCACGAGAGTTTTGCATGTTGCTGTTTTTGTCCAAAAAATAAATCCACTAATGCGCCAGTTCATGTTCAACTTTATTAATATGTATATCCATGCAACACTGTTTACAACTTGCACTTTTGTGGCGAAATAAATATTGGGAATGGACAAGTTCGCTCTGGAGTAGCTGCAGCTCTTTCTAACCAAAGAATTAGGCCATCTGAGTTCCAACCACCCCACTGCGCATAGAATATCCCACATATACCATTCTGAGTATTAAACAATCTGATTGTACAAGGGATTTTAATATTTGTATAAATTGTTCTTCATCTTTGATAGTTCGATAGCAAGAACAGTGCAAAAAAGGTCACTACCTAAGAGAATAACTGTTGAATAAAACTGACAGACTTCTTTTTGGTATTCATATCAAAACGCACTTTATAGTAAATAATAGTCCCTAAATATTTATAACTTTCACACACTCCATCTTTTCACCTTTAATGAACATATATTGGGAAGAATGAGCTTCAGTTCAAAAATCAATAGTCATATCTTTGGTCTTAGATACATTCAGCTGCAGACAAGCATCACCACACCATGTTACAAAGTCATCAACAACTGGACCATAACAAGTTTACATTTTTTCGAAGTAGTGAAGACTCTCAGATCAATTTTCTCTTCCTCGGGTATGTTTTTCTGATGTGTTGACGGTTGACAGGAACTCTGTTTCCACAACGATTACGTATTTCTGGTTATTGTGAGAAAGGTCTATTAATCAACCCCAAATCAAGTATGCCATCAATCCACATTTTAAATCTGTTCTTAAATTAGTTGATCCAGATATCATAACTTCACAGGTTTCCAAATCTTATAAAAACAAATAAACGGCTTGATTTTTGACTGGTCAAATAAGCATTTGTCTTTACATAGACAGGTTTGACTTTTAATGCCTTGATTACATCATTGTGGGTCAAGAGGGGATCATTTGTGTGACAGCATCAAATTATGACCCCTAAACAACCCTGTTTGGAACCCTGTACCAACCAACTAGAAAATAAATATCCAAACAGGTCAAACACTGATATCACACTCAATGTGACCCAGTTAAAGCAGATCCCCTCTTAACTAGACTTTTTTTTTTTTTTTTTTTTAAAGCTAAATGCATTTTCAACCTTTCTGCACTTTTATTTAGACATTTTTAATATTAAGCCATTATTGTTAGCTGCTCTGTAGGCGATTTTTTTTTGGTCCACACCTAAAGAACACATTCATTCACAATGCAGAACAGCATATTTGCAGATGATCTTCCTGTATTTTCAGGACCAACAAACCTCAGCATCTAAAATCAGCCCATGCTGTTGTGGACAGTTTTAATGCTCCTTTGCAATGGTTGATTTATGGCGCTGTATCTCAACACATGATATTCCCAAGATTAGACGCGATGTTATAGATATTTCATGCAGTTAAAAGATGCTAATATACTCAGATGTAATGATATGCCGTTATGTTAGGAAACATATCTGGTTTAAGGATGTTGGCGGTGTTTTAAAGACAATAGAGTGCTGCAATCTCGTGTAGAGCTGCAGTATCCATCAGCGCGCGCCTACACACTTCACTGCATAACTGCTGGCCATTCACGTGCGGTTGATAACATTACATCACACATACAGTTCACAAAAGTCAAGCCAAAGTAGTGAATTCTCATTTTTTGCCTATTAGACACATGCAATGAGTAGCGCATACAAAAAAAAGTCTCAAATTATAAACTCTAACAATATGAATAGCATCGGTTATTTGAAAACATTGAGGTATATATTGTAACGCAACGGCAAAACAATGGGTAGAATAAAAAGGAAGATCTAAAACAGCTAAAAGTAAGATCTACCAATATTTAACCACATTTTAAAAATATGTTAATGTTCTAATGGTGTAAAAGTTCCATACAATGTATTTTGTACTATGTATAGAAATCAATTTATGATAAAGCTTTCTCTTTTTTTCCTCAACAAAAATCATTGTTCACCTCATTTCCTTCAGCTGAAGCTCAAAGACTCGCGTGAGAAATACAGTAGCTATTATAGGCTAGATGAGATGTCGCCTTACCGTCAGAAGCCTGTGTGCTGTGTAATAAAAGTAGAAATATTGATAAAGATGAGAGTTTAGTGCTCAGCATTCCTCCAGAGGCGTGTGTGCAAAAGCATCCTATTCTCCTCTCTCCAGACCGCAAAATTCTGCAGCTCAATCTGTGCAAATCTCGGCAGATTCCCGCGACACGACCAGCCATTTGTGTTTGCAGAGGAGGTGGCCCGATATCGGTTCTGGACCAGACATCTGCTCAGACCCGTGAGTCAGTGGGACGTGCGGTGGTCACGCCGCTCCAAGTGCCAGAGCAGAGCTGCATTCGTGGAAATGCCCATATAGTCCACCATCACTGCGACACTGGGGAAGCGAGAGAGGTCTGCATTTTTTTTACTGTTTTATCTATGGCTCACACTCCTATTTAACGCCCAAAATGTGATCGTATGTTGGAAGGGATGCATGTAATTCTATCTGTTGTTCTGTGAAGCTGTCTAATGAAAAAGAGCTCGCAAGCAGGGAAGAGAAGCTGTAGTTTTGTGCCATGTGCATGCTCTAGTGGTCAATGGAGTATATTACCATCAGCCGAGCATAAAACGGTTTCCAATAAAAACGAACAAAACAGAAACATTGAAAACACTTGTGTCTAGTTCTGGTTGACTGCTCTTCAGGTCTATCTTCTACTAGTAAAGTACACTTTAAGTACTTCTCAGAAGCCTACTTGACTTATTCTGACAGAAAAGTCAAGGGCAGGCTATTTGCAGTGTTGGGTAATTAGTAATTAGTTACTGTAATTTAATTACTTTTCCATTGGAAATGTAAAGTAAGGGATTACTCTTCATTTATCTGTAATTTAATTACAGTTACTTCTGATGTAATTGAGGTAAATACTGTGTATGGATCAATCCGATCTCACAGCGATTCGTATGCATTCTATGAGGTGTCTAAATATTATGACCGCACTCGTACAAATTCGTATGAATAATTATAAAATATGTATGAAAAAGTGTGAAATGTCATGAGATCAGACATAAAACAATAGTGTGTTTAACATCAAAATGTATTGTCTGATGTTAAAAAGTATGTTTTTATAATGTAACCTTCTCCACCTTGGTCAGTTTAAGGATAATTCATGCTTTTTTATAGTATTTATTTAAAAGAATTAAAACAGAATTATGTCTATCCTTGTATTATTCAGCTCGTTGAGATTGATATGGGATTTTGAAAGTAATTAAATACTTTTTAAAGACAGTAATTAGTACAGTAATCTAATTACACTGTTGAAGAGGTACAGTGATTAGTAACTAATTACTTTTTTAGAGTAACTTACCCAACACTGGCTATTTGGCCTACTAGCTACTACATTTTTAATTTAGATATAGGGCCTTTCCAAACACCCGCACGTTGCGGTCTTGGCACTTGACCACTTGTCTAATTGCATGAGCCTATTGGCTATTTCCTGTAGTTGGCCCAAGGGTTCAACTTGGCACGAAGACTGCAAGTGTGTGTGGAACGTTTGATTACCCGATGAGACACACTTATAGTGTTGCAAAAATGTAAGTGTTCTACTGAGCTTTATTTTGATTTGCAATACTTTGCATTTTAAAATAAACTTCTTACTGTCTGGTAGTATTCACTACGTAACAGAAGACAAACTCAATGTGCTCTTCGTTTCGGAGTCACACAGTTATCCTCCCGGTCAGATGAAAATGAAACTTTCTCCATCCCAGTAAAACCAATGCAATTTATTTTTGTTCAATAATATTTTTTCTTTTTCATTTTGTATTTTGAGAGAATTTGATGTTACGGATTAATATTTCTGCAATATGTATGGTCCATTTTTGCCATTGAAAATAATAATAATAATAATAATAATAATTTTATATATATATATATATATATATATATATATATATATATATATATATATATATATATAGGATTAGGAAAAATCCTTATATTCTTTTCAATTATTGCAGTATTTCAGATGAGACCAGACCTTTTAAATCCAATTTTTGAAGTCAGATTAGCGCCATCTATTGAGAGAAAATAAAATGAAACATGTCACTTCATGGTGTAACCGCTAGATGCCTGTCTAGCTCTTCATGGATAGGCTTGTGAATAGGGGATTATCACGCTTCCGGGTTTCATGGGCCGGATTTGTCAACTTTGTGCATGTCCACTTCTGACACAGTTCAACAATGCCTGAGAAGAATGCTATGTATGTCACTGCTCTGTTCCACTTTGTAAATCTAACCAACAACACCAACCCTACTGGATTCCCGACTGAATTGAGTATAAGGAAGTGGATTAAAACTGGATTAAAATCTCGCCAGCGAGATCAGTGATTCAACGGAAGTGGCAGTGCACAAAGATCACAGAATCCGGAAGTACTAACTACGTGATAGCGTGATAATCCCCTATTCTCTAGTTGTTTTTGGACAAAATTACTTTTAAGATGTGGATTTGAATGTATTTTTTTTGAAATTCTCAAATAAAATTTTTTGCCATGGTTTATAAAAAATGTGAAGTGTGTATGCATTTTTGCATTATTACTACAGTCAAACCTGAACAGAGAAAGCATTTTGTTACAGGTAACATTACAATTCAATAAAAAAATAAAAAAGCTTGTTGAAAGCTTCCCGATGTTGACACTCGTCTTATTCCGACGCCTGGCACTGGACAGACAGAAGTTGTATTTTCTTTGTCTTACGTGGAGTTTGCGTTGGGGTTTGGAATGAACTACAAGCCGGTGTCTTTGGGGCTGTTTACACCTCATGCTTTTTCTCAGATCGGATAGCTATCTGATTTATCAAAACGATTCCATTACACCTGGTCACATAAATGTGTTTTTGCAAAACGGATATACTCTGATCTTCAATTCCCGTGCTATATAGGCTACAGAATTCATGAAGTGCACGTCAACGAAAGCAACAGATATGAGCTGCATTTTATTAATCATCGGCTAATTTCAAAATCAGCAAAGACAGCAATAAGAGAGAGCGGCAACAGCCCTGGTTGCCTGGTAAGATCATTTCATTTCTTTAGGCTACATTTAATGAAGATGGTAGTGTTAAGCTTCTGTGATTTACTTTCACTGATTTGCGATAGATTGCGGCACGCTGGCTTTCTGAATAGACGCTCAGCTGCTCATCTGAGGTGATGCGAGTCGTCATAGGCTATGACTAAAATAACATAACATAGCCTGCTTTCAACAACCAGATGCATTTACACTTGTCCAGTTTTGTCTGGAACGATCTCAGTGATCAGAGAAGGGCTCATTCAGCCCATCAGGCGATTGTTTAATGTATGGGTTAGAAAACGGCTATTTTTAACATGAAATGTTGCGCAATGCACCTTTAAGAGCTCAATGGAATTGAAAGGAACATAGCCAGTAAAGATTATTCACCCTTCCACAAAACATATTCTCGAATTGATTATATTTTTGTTCAACACAGTCTCATGAAGATGCGTATCTATAACATGAATGTCATTTCTCGTGGCATTTATACCCCAAAAATGTTTTTTGCGTGCTTATACGCACTAAAAACCCTGGGTTAGGTTTAGGGGGGAGGGGGGTGGGGAATTCATGAGTATTATACGGCAAAAAGTGTGTATCATATGCACGCGAAAAACGCATATACCATATACACGCAAAAACTGTTTTTGGTGTATAAATGCCACGAGAAATGACATTCGTGCTATAGATACCAACTTTCATGTGTCCTTACAGATATTGCCTATTTATCTGACGGTGTGATAGTCTATAAACTTCTTATGGGGGATAGAATGACTAGGTGTTGGAGATTAAATATTGCTCTTTTGAAAAACAGTGACTATCTCACATCTTAATTATAATCTTGCTGACTTTCTGCTTCAAATCCATAATTCCCTGTGGGAAGTAACAATGTTTTCAAGGGGGGCACTGCTGTTTTCATCTTAGGACTTTATCTGATTTACAAATTCGATCTTTCTTATAGAAAATAGTCTAGAGAGAAGCAGCTGACAGCGCCTAAAAAATATTTAACTCAGCTAAGCATCATATTGCTGAATTTATATTTAATAGAAGTCTATAATTGACTTCATAGTTATAACGAGAGGTCAAGCAGACTTCTGGCATTAAGTCTTTTTCGTATATTGGTAGTATTCAGACACCTCAGAGACTCACAACCAGCGAGAAATGAATTATACATTTAAATAATTTTATTACACTATACTCCTCAGAAGCAAACCCAAAATATTGTACAAATATGGATTTTTTTTGCTGACCTAAATCTTCCCTCTTTATCTCCAGAGGAAGATATGGCACTCCTATCACATTAGAGGAATTGACTAGAGCACTAAAATCTATGAAAATGAGTAAGTCTCCTGGTTTAGATGTACTTCATCTTGAACTTTTTCAGGAGGTATAAGATCATTCTGGCTTCAATAAATTATGCCATTAGCCATGGGAGGTTTCACAGAGACCAAACAATACATATATTTAACCCTCTACAGCACAGCATTGCCCTTAGGTAACGGGAAGTTCTCATAAGCCCCAAGTTCAGTACATGTTTCTTTAAATTATTGTAACCAATTAGAATGGTCAAAAAAGTACCAAAGTATAGTCCAATAAGGTGTGGGAGTCATTATCAAGCACCATTTAAGCGGGACTTCTTCGTCTGACAATGTCAAAGGAGCACATGGTGTGAAAAGAAGGTAATTATTTGCTTTACAGTTATTCATTAGCAGACACTGTTTTCCAAAGTGACTTACAAATGAGAAAAATAGATGCAGTTAAACTAACAATGGGACAACAATATGCAAGTGATATGACCCTTCCCAATTTTAAAAGTATGTGTACTTTTTATAAAGATAATAGATATAGAATAGAAGATAAAGTGTTAGTATTAATGGATCAAGTGTTGCCAAAAAGTACGTCTTAAAACATTTCTTGAAAATGGCCACGGACTCAGCAGCTCTGGTTAAGTTGGTCAGGTCATTCCACCAGCAGGAAAAAAGGTCAGAGAAAGAGATTTTGTGTCTCTTTGAGATGGCACCACAAGATGGTGTTCATTTGCAAGTTTCTGGATGGCTTTAGTAATCTTATTTAAAATGACATGTACAAATATTTGTGTGTGTATTAAGATTTATAGAAGCCTTTTTTTGTTTTTGTTCTTTTAGCATGTTCAGAAATGCAGTTTTTCTTTTCGTTGCCTATTATAGGGGTGTCTTTGCTGGCAATGTGTTAGGATGTTGCTACCCTATCTCACGACCAATTCGTACGAATTCGTACGAGTGATTAAAAAGTGGCTAATTCGTACTAATTCGTACGACCTCACTCGTGCGAATTCATACGATTTGTCTAAACCCACGTGACGGTTATGTTTAGGGGCGGGGTCAGGGGTCAGGTACGAATTCATACGAATTGGCCAATTCGTAAAATATGTACGATTTAGCAAAAATCGTACTAATTTGTACGACTGAGGTCGTATGAATTGTTACGAATTAGCCACCTCGTAAAATTCGTACGAATTCCCGTGAGATCTATAAGCTTATATAGTTGGACATATTTGAAGAGTTCAGATGCAAAAGCCTCTAAATGCCATTTGAAATTTTCTTCTTTAATGATGATTTTTATCAAACTTGTATATTTTATTTCATTAATTTCACTTAAATAACAATTAATAGGTAATTATCATTCTACCATTTATTTACCATACCATTATTGCCATTTAAGTGAAATTACTGAACTTAAATATACAAGTTTGATAAAAATCATCATTAAAGAAGAAAATTTCAAATGGCATTTAGAGGCTTTTGCATCTGAACTCTTCATTTATTTTTTATTTCTTGGAATTTTAGATTTTATGTTTTTTTTATTTTGTATTGCTCTTTGAGAATTGTCTTATGATATGTGAATCAACAATTTTATTTATGATTCTGTACCTTTGCAGCACGACGTTTGCCCCAAGGCAATAAAAACATATTTTCAGGGTGGGTCAAAAAAAAGTTAGCAATAAAATGTTCCTAAATTAACCAATACATTATGTGTAATCATTATTTAATCATGTAATATCAAAACGGTTTAATTACTCTACTCTTAAAAAAAGCATCCATATTTCTTCAAGGCTAATTTTTGATATATAAGTACTTGCAAATCAAATTGAACCACTGATGGGTAAACTGATAAATGAGGATCAGACAGGTTTTATTAAAGGCAGACAGGCCTCAGAAGACTTTTTCGCATATCCTTGTAACATTTAATAATCCAGCAGCACTTTTCAGCGATAAAGGCTGAAAAAGCATTCGACAGGCTTGAATTTAGGTATTTATTAGTGTTAATAATGTATTCGACTTTGATTGTAATTTTATACAGACAATAAAAACACTATACAGCTGCTCTCAGGCAGTGGTTCAAACAGGGCAGGTTATCACCAATCCTTTTCCTCTTAATAGAGGGTCTCGTCAAGGACTTCCACTATTGACAATGTTATTTGCTAGCAGGCCATAGGACATGATTGCCCCAATAATTGTTTAACCCTCAGGTGCTCTTCGTTTCGGAGTCACACTTGTTATCTTCCCGGTCAAAAGTGACTGGACACCTAAAAATTAAACTTTCTCCATCCCAGTAAAACCAATGCAATTTATTTTTGTTCTATAATATTTATTCTTTTTAATTTAGTATTTTGAGACAGTTTGATTGAATTTATTAATATTTATGCAATATTTATGGTTTATTTTTGCCATGGAAAAGTATATATATTTTTCTAAATATATATAATTTAAAAAAAAAAAAATTATGAATGCAGTATTTTAGTATACTATAGAGTCTTGGCCTTCAGAAAAAAAAATATTTTTTGAAGAAAATTAGCACCATCTAGTTACAGTATAGAGAAAAAGCGTAGAATCATGGTGTAATCACTAGCCTTCGTTTCAGAGTCACACTTGTTATCTTCCCGGTCAAAAGTGACCAGACACCTAAAAATGAAACTTTCTCCATCCCAGTAAAACCAATGCAATTTATTTTTGTTCAGTTATATTTATTCTTTTTAATTTTGTATTTTGAGCCAATTTGATGTTACTTATTAATATTTATGCAATATTTATGGTCCATTTTTGCCATTGAAAATAATACACTTTTTTTTTATATATACATTTTTTATTTTATTTTTTTAAAGCAGTATTTTAGGTTAAAATAGACACTAGGCCTTCCAAAAAAAATTTTTGAAGGCAGATTAGCGCCATCTGGTAAGAGTATGGAGAGAAAGCGTAGAACCATGTTGTAACCACTAGATGAAATGTACAGTTCTCTATGGAGAGGCATGTGAATTCCCCAGCTGTTCATGGACACGTTTACTTATTTTTTTTGTTATAGGTGTGTGTGTGTGTGTTAATTTCAGTATTGAAGTTAGTGTCACCCCTTCACTGCTGTGAGCTTTTCCTGCATTATGACTGAATTATTGAATAGATTTCACATATTCTCACAACATTGCTCTATTACAGACACAGTGGTTCATATAGGTGTGTGTTTATTTGTGCGTGTGTGCGTCTGTCTGTGAGTGTGGGTGAGTGTCAATATCACAATCTTGATGTTTTAGAGTGTCACCCCTTCATTGTTGAGCACTTTTTTCTGCATCATGGCCAATTTGTAGATTGCAAATTGTAGTTTGAAGTTGTAGATTGTTGTTTTTGTCAATTTCCCATTCATTTCCTATGGTCGGTCATGTTTGACAGAAGAGCAGAAGTGTATCTAATTTCTTTACGACCACTTAAAGTGCTCGAATCATGACCTCAATTTTTTTGTGTGTTCACATACATGTTGCCATAAAAGTCACGAAGTTTCGTAATTTTCTGATAAAGCAGTGATTTTTTAGAAATTCAAAACAGATTTTTTAATCACAATTTATTGGTGTTTTTGTGTATAAAAGTGTGTGTGTGTGTGTGTGGATGGGTATGTCTGTTTTGCACTCTTGATGTTTTAGAGTGTCACCCCTTCAATGCTGAGCACTTTTTTCTGCATCGTGGCCGATTTGTAGATTGTACACACAAAAATTCTCAAAGTTTTTGTGTTTTTGTCAACTTCCCATTCATTTCCTATGGTCGGTCATTTTTGACCGAAGAGCACAAGTGTGACTATTTTTTTTACGACCACTTAGCATGCTCGGATCATGACCTCAATTTTTTTGTGTGTTCACATACCCAATGGAATAAAAGTCACCAAGTTTCGTAACATTCCGATGAAGCTGTGATTTTTAACATTTCAAAACATAATTTTTTTCGGTCAGAAATGACCGAAGAGCACCTGAGGGTTGAGATATACAAATCATAAAATCATACTATATGCTGATGACATAATTCTTTAAATATTGGACATTACTAATTCGCTTCCTCAGATCATGAACCTTTTTTCCAGATTATTTTTTTTTTTTAGGGATATAAACAAATTGGGAGAAGACCCCATTAGTTCATTTAAATGATCGAGAACACTACCTTCCCTAACTTACCTCTTGAGTGGCACACTTCAAAATGTACTTACCTTGGTATATCCCTTCATATCAGCTTTGAAAATAATGTCACACTTAAAAATAAAATACAGTCACATTTATAAAGATGATTTTCTATGAGCTTGAATCAGTTGGCTCATTCTCCTCTGACCTCTAGCATCAACAAGGCATTTTCGCCCACAGCTACTGCATACTGGATGTTTTTCCCTTTTCACGCCATTCTTTGTAAACCCTAATTTTGTGCATGAAAATCCCAGTAACTGAGCAGATTGTGAAATACTACAGCACCAACAACCATGTTATGCTCAAAATTGCTTAAATCACCTTTCTTTCCCATTCTGACATTCAGTTTGGAGTTCAGGGGATTGTCTTGACCAGGACCACACCCCTAAATGCATTGAAGCAACTGCCATGTGATTGGTTGATTAGATAATTGCATTAATGAGAAATTGAACAGGTGTTCCTAATGATCTTTTAGGTGAGTGTATATACATACAGACAAGAGCAAGAATGTTGTTCCCACCAAAAGCACAAATCTTTACAATGAACAAGCTGTTAATATTAAATATACAAAACTTATTTTTTAAGACTGTCAGATTGTTATTTCTTTGCTAACGAACATTTTAAAATGATACAAAATCGAGGTTGCGCATCTCTAACAAAAAACAAGCACCGGTTTTTCCTGAATGAATCAGAATGAATGATTCAGTGACCCTCTCAAAAATACTTGTCACCTACTGTAATAGCCAACAGAAAGGGTCACTGAAAAATACTCACCAATAATGGCTTATGTGGTATAATAGTTTTAATAATAATGCTAATAATAATTTAATACAGACACATTACAGAGGGGTAACAACTTAGACACCATTACTCTTCAACTCAGAATTTCCAACTTATATATTGTTATGAAAAATGATTCAACTGATCCTGCTTATAAAGAGATGATCATGTCGTGCTATGTCTGAGTTATACATATTTTGGTTCCAAGTAATACAATTAAAAAAGGGTTGCAACAATAGTTTTTTTTTTCCTTTTTCTTTATTTTTCTTTTGTAAAAGTGAATATTGACAATAAAACACCATGATTTTTTTATTCACTCACCAAAAGTCACCTGGAAATTCAGTTTAATGTGACTAAGTAGAGAAGGCTTGGTCACATCTTTATTCACTGAGAACTAGAGAGGAAACATCAATTACACTCTGCAAAGACATTATATCCAAAGGGTTACATTTCCCCAGTCCTCATACTGTTAAATATTGCACAGTGCAAGTGCTACGTGACAAAACTAGTGTAGCATCAAACCAGATAAGCAAATTAAACGAAAAACGCTAAAACGAAAGTTTACACATATCGAAACAGTGAATAACAATTTAATTTGATCAACTCTTAATTAACCAAGTAACTGAAACATGAAATTCATAACTTGCAGTGTGAAGTAACTTCTTAGATAGAGCGTGCAGATCCGTGGATCTGCTTATAGACGGATTGAAAAGCATAATACCAGGACGTGAATTTCAGGTTGAATGGTAAATCATTTCGACAAAACTATTTTGCCAACATAATTTCCAAAATAAAAATGGTGGTCTTAATGTTTACTGAATACTGTTATTAGAAAAGTTCAGCAGAAATCATCCATATCCATTAATTTGTTTAAATATGAACACACAATAAATATTGAAAGTGTTGAGTACAGTTTTTTCGATATTGACACGGGATGTATTCAGGCTAAATGCTGGTGAACGCCATATCACAGGGATCAAAACATGCACAGGGTGCAACATATTAACATTCTTAATGAATCAAAATTAATATCAACAAGGCTTTTAGTCTTTAAAATTAGCTGGCTAAGATTAACTAGAAATATATTAGTGATTATTAGTATTTAATATTATCTATGAAAAAAAAAAAAAACGTATAACCATTTCGATCCCTGGAATGGTAATTTTACGGTTTGTTCTTTCTCGTATTTGGTCTGGACAGTGGGTGATCTGAATACTTGTTTTTGCAAAGTGAATGTGTCATTACCAAAATCTCAATCAAGGCACACACTGTGTTGCTTACACTGATCAAGAAAAAAAAAAAAAAAGACATGACCAAACATGAATATAACATCAGCTGACATCAGTGATCATTTGTTTAAAAACATGTTCTCAATTATCAAATGACAAACATTAATAAAAATCACAATTCAGTTGGACAATTGATTTAATCACAACACTGTACTCTCATATCAAAGCATGGCCATGTGGATACTGCACACTAGACCTTTAATAAGTGCTCAGTGGCATGAGGTTATGGGGCTGCTTATCATATTAACCAAAAATTCCTTGACAAAAAATACTAATGTTTGTATTTCTGAAACACAGCAGAATAAGTTTTAAATTGGATAAAGTTAAATCAGTCCTGCAAGCTATTACAAGTCAAAAACACAAATGAACAGGTAAACAAACACAAATTAAGTTAAACAAATCCATCCAGTAATATGCAGCGATGAGCCAGATCGGTTATGAAGATACAATACTGATTTGAAAAAGAAAAAGAAAAACTCTACATGTCCATTATCAGCAATACAGTAGTTACGATGACACTCCAAACATTGAAGCAAAATTACTCAAAATCAAAATCCACTTCTAGTTTAGGCAATCAGAGAGACTCATACACATAAACAAATGCAGTTATGAACTAGTCTAATCTAATTTCACAGCTATCTGAAGTGGCAATCAATATATAGCAGCTTGTCTATGATACATTCAAGATAGATGATACGACTTACTTGTTCAAAAAGCTAAACATAACCTCAGCCATTTTTTAAATACAATTTTTGAAATTTACCCCATGACTATAATTACTACAGTATAAGTGAGGTCTATGCAGAGAATAGCTACCTTGCTCAGAGAAACAGCTCTGTTCCAAAACCCAGCGAGCTGCCTTGCGTTCTGCTGACTTCATGTACAGCTAATACATAAGCAGTAACTTCTCGCGAAGAGGCTCCACCCACAATTGATTACAAAATAGAGTTTGATGTTAGCAATGCATGGTGCTAAGCTAACAGCTCTCATGGTGTGTTCACGTGCTATGGAAAAGATGATATTTTCCACTTTTGAACTGGTATTTTCCAGTGTGTTGCGTTCAAGTGCTTTTGTTGTCGTAATGTGGTAAAAAGATGGAGATCCAGACCTGTTATTTAGCTAAAACTATTTTAGATTGCTAAGTCTGCTACAGCAAGAAAATGATTTATCAAAACTCAAACAGGAAATGTTATGCTGTATATTTTCTAGATCACCAATAGTACGTATTTTTACCATTCAAGACTTCGGAGTTGCTCTCCGCCAATTTGAAAAGGTCAAAGGTTATCTCATCTCGGCAACTCGTGCATCAAAATATTCTACGAGTTGCCCAATGGAAAATACCACATGAGGGGGTGTTCAAGTGCATTTTCCATGTCAGCTTTTGGTATTTACCATAATTAGCATAGCACGTGAACGCACCATTACTCTTGTAAGCAGAAAAAAATAGCCTTTTTTTGAGTTCAAATTAAAATTACCGTAGAAATCACCCCCAATTTTAAGACAGGCAGGATTCAGTTTAGGGCACTACTCATTAGAGCCAGACCGATATATCGGCAGGCCGATATTAGGCATTTTCCAAACTATCGGTATCAGGAGTTATAATGGCCGATAAATGAATATTTCAAAAATAAAATAAACACGCTTCAACCATGTCATTAATGTGTTGGAGTTGTATAGTTTGTCCACCAGAAGGCACTCTACACAGCCCCTGTTGGCAACATTCGTGTATAGATGGATCTCTCCTTGGCCTGTTATATTGAAAATGTATATTTTACAATTTGCAGTATGACGTTATCCATTGCAAAATTATGGCTCATCATAGACTAGCTAACCACAAAGCTAGCTAATGCCACCATCATCAGTGGAAGACCGCCAACGTAAGTTTCCTTTTAAAATGCATTATCATATTATATTAGTTAAAACTCATACATAACTACAAATAACTAACGTTAAGGAAATCTGTTAATGTTTTGTTGCGCGTTTCTGAAAAAAAATAAAAAATATCGGCCGATATATCGGATTTTAAAACCAACAAATAGTTGTATCGGTATCGGCCTTTAAAATCCTTTATCGGTCGGGCTCTACTACTCATGCTGTATCCATAACAACGATTGACCGTTGTACAGGGTTGCCAGGTCTGCGAATAAAACTAGCCCAATCGCCAATCAAAAATAGCCCAGTTACGATACCCCAAATATCAAAACTCAAATTATGCCATTCCCATACCTAAAATACATATTTTAAAGTTACTGTTAAGCAAATTGAAACCCACTATACCATAGTGATCGTAAACAGCTCAAAAGGCTCCCTTCCCAGTGGCCCTCCTTCAAAACACTTAACATCTAGCAGTTTTATCATTAATAGAAAAAAATATGAATGCAAAATTTAAATGAATGCAATAATATATGATCGACCCACACCAACTTGGCAACCCTGCCATCATACAACTCTGACAGTGATTCAATGATGGCAAGCCTATAATATGATTGGTTTAAGAGGCACCATTGACCGTTAGGATTTTTGCAATGGTAGAGCCAAGGAGGATGATTCTTTGTTTAAGAGAATCTGACAGCCTTTGCATCAGGAGATGAAATATGATGCCTTGAAATATCGCTAAGTTCTGGAACAGAGCCTTCAAATTACAGTCTTTGGTGGTGCACAAGCAAACTTCATTTGAGAGGCAAAAACACAAACCAAGCAGAACAAACTCAATACAAAAACCATATATATATATATATATATATATATATATATATATATATATATATATATATATGGTTTAAAAAGATAAAAACACACAATATATTTATTCTCCCTGACGGAATGTATAAAATGCAGTTGACACCAACAAGCTTTCAACATATGATATAATGGTATAATTAAGAAAAAAAAAATCAATTCACACATGCATAAATTATTATTTCACACCTTAAACCGTGTCAAGCTTCAGCACTAAAAATACTAGCTCTATTATATGTATATATATATATATATATATATATATATATATATATATATATATATATACATACTCATATGTGTCTATACATCAAATACTGCATGGTCTGCTCAGGCTAAGATGAATTCATGACCCTGAATCAAAGACCGATAGTTGCATTTGTGTCTTCATCTAGTCGAAGCCATGCCCACCACACAAAACACAAACACACACAAACCCGATGAACTAAATACACATACAAAAAGAAAAACAAACCTTTAACTATATAGATTGTATTGCAGTTTTACTAAACAGTACAAATACTGTTAGATTTTTCTCGATAGAAATTCAAAGAATTCTCTACACAACTAATAAATCCAAGATAACAACAACAAAAATTTGATTAAAACAACAAAATCAACAGCAAGCATTCGCAGCAGCAAAAGCTGGCCGTTCTCCTATGAAGTAACGAAAAGTAACTCACTACATCTCAAATATACATTGGATCCAAAAATAAGCACTGCAGTTTGTGCAATGCAGTACATTGATGCCTATCTATGCATGAAATAATACACCAGTGTGTATATACATATTACACACAAACACACTCACACAAAAAGAATGCATGGACTGATTCGAATTGCAAGTGCTGCAGTCCAGGACATGTACGCACAAACACATTGTATACACACAGAGAGAGTGTAGTTAGTAGAACAAACAACTGCCGATATATATAAGGCACTATGGCTGGGGACACCAATGCAGCGAGCTTCTCGAAACAAAGAGCCCCTATAGGCTTCTCTCTGATCAACATCATGCAACACATGCAGAATGTGATGAACGACTCTTTTAGGAGACTCCATTCCAAACGACACCAAAGACACCGAGAAAAGTACAAATACTTGGAACGCAAGAAAACACGGAAAGTGGACACATTATCAGTTGTGAACACCACACTGGGCTGTCTTTACAAACAAACATGTGTTGTATACAAGGTAAAGGCAATGTATAAAAATAAGTTGACGATCACATGATTTTGGACACCATCCATCGTTGAAATTCGTTAGAGGAGCGTTCAAATCTGAAGATCTGAAAATCCGATAAGGTGATTAAATGTGCAAAACAGTTTTGTTTTTCTTATTCATCCGATCTCTTGCTTCTCAACCGTGCACATTCTTTATCCACATGCTAAAGACTTTCCAAACATTTCCTTTTTAAAGCTAATTTTAATTGCACTCAAGTCTGTGATTCAGAGAAACTGCTTCCTTTCTTTCTTGTGCCGTGGCTTCGGGTGGTTTCAACAGAGAGCCTGGCATCACGTCTGCCATTGGGTCTTTAGATGTATGGGTATTGGTTTAGTTTGGTGGGACTGAGGGGGAAGCCTGCAAATGCGGGTGATGCGATGAAGGAGTGTGGAGGGAACAGGGGCTTGAATTGGCCTTGAGGGTGGAGGGTGGGCGAGGGCAAGAGGCGGTTGAGCCCCACAGTGACCTGGTGCACGAGGTGGCCTGCCGGATGGGAGAGGCCATATGCCGTCTGAAAGACGTGATTCCGTGTGGACCCTGGTGAAGCCAAGAGGTGGGCCATGGGGGCATTTGTCACCAGGGGGCCTGAAGGGGGGTAGGACAGTAAAGTTGGCTGGGTGTGAGGGTGGATGCCCAGGTGTGATTGAGGAGGGTGGGCTGTGTGGGTAGGACTAGCGTGAGGCAGAGTGAAGGTGTGGCCATGTACGGTGGGCGGGATGAATGCTTGAGGGCGGCGGTGGCTGTAGTTCCCGTTCCACTCCTGGTGGGATGAGCCATAATGCTGGACCTAAAGCATGAACCAATCAGTTTATTCCAAGAAAGAACAAATGGCAATCAAGTCATAACTAAGACTGGGTTGTTGAAAGTAAGGACGCACCAATGTGGAAACCAATCAGCCAATAATTATTTTTGTTATAGCCGAGAAGCAATAAATGGTCACACGTGCAAATACGTTAGCAAATGACTGCCTGTAGAGCAAGGCATCATCAAATGTTTTTACATTATCATACCATTTGGCCAAGGCCAATGGTTGACACCGGACACAAGCATAGAGTCGCATTAAAATCAACTATAAATCATTATAATCAGTGACGCTGTCTACAGTGGATACCATATACAGATGCCCGTTCAATTTGTGATTTACTCAACATGCTTGAGCTACTCCCCAAAAACAGGACAAATAGAAGAGTAAAAGAAAATTCGCTTTGATGCATCCTGTTTAAACAGCGTGTTAAGCCAAGTTCACACTACATGATTTTAAGCCCGATTTATGCCCGATTTGCAAATCGTTGAGTCGCTGACAGGTCAGGGTGTTATCGCGTGCAAATCGCGGGAGATTAGCGGACGATGAACGCTTGCCAATCTGTTGGTATGAAAGAGCCAACAACGCAGCGAAAACGCTCGCAGACGCCTCGCAGACGTGTCGCCGAGCCCAGAAAAATATCTAGCCTGCTAGATATCCAGAGCAGTCGCGCGACTCAAACTCAGTGATGTCATGAGTACAGCCAATCATAGCAACGCATGGGTTGAGGACACCAGGTAAATCTTTGTTTTTCTCTCTTTTTTTGCATTTTTTTCCCTCAGAGCAGATCGTCGAGCAAACAGTGTGCAGCACTAGTTTCTGTCTGACGTCCATATTCACGTGTTGTGTTCTCTTTTTCGCTGGGTATTGGCGCAATATTTATTTATTTATTGCGTGTTTTTTTCGTGACAAAACGTGGTTTGTTGACAAGATAGAATCGTTGGGTGACAGAGTTGTTGTCAACTTGTTATTTATTTGATTATTTTCAGGATTTAGACCGTAACATAGTACTGAAACAGCTCTCATTGAGTCACAAATGATTTGCTCTTATCATCCGATCGTGGTTGTATCTCTATGCAGTGCGTTGTCAACTCGTGTAGTGAGTTACCTCCTGTTGTGGATTAATCACGTTGTGTTGTGTGGTGTGAACAGTTAACAACTTGAACACTCCAGATTTCACTGAGAGCAAGTCATGTAGTGTGAACCGCACAGTTCAGCCCGACGTTTTAAAATCATGTAGTGTGAACAAGGCATTAGTGTCTGTTAGGGGTGGTTAATCTGTCTGATTTCCCGATTTGATTCGATTACGATTATTGAAGTCCCGATTCGATTACAGACGATTTTCGATTATTAACGATTCTCGATTAGCGATTATTGATTTTCCATTTCACAACAGTAAACGAAAATACACTAGACCAACATATGATTAGATTAGCAGCAGCAACATTTTGGTATTAATTGCACTTTTTATTTGTTTGATATTCAATGAAAATGTAATGATGGTTAGTGAGGACATGCAAACATGCTTGTTGTCTACTACTTAGGCAACCCATTCTCTTTAAATATGTTTTTTTTTTTTTTTTCAAAAGCAATTGTGTTGCATTATAATGCAAAGGCACCTGGTTCTATTAATTGACAGCATTGAAATGCATTTTGTGATTGCATTCAATTGAAAATCTTGAAGGGCACCCAATTCAGAGAATCGCCCAGAAATTCAAAAGAACAGCATTTATCTGAAATGGAAAGCTTTTGTAACATTAAACAATACCGTTCAAAAGTTTGGAGTCGGTACGAATTTTTATTTAATTTTTTGGGCGCAAGAAAAAAGAAATCTATACTTTTGTTACAAACGATAATCTGAATCGTTTGTGTGTGTGTGACTATAAATACTTTGCTTTAAATGTACAAAGTAGCCATAAAGAATTAACGTACAATATATTTTATTAAAATTGCAAAGAACCAACAGGAAAATAAATGTGTGCCTGAACTAGGAGCTTACTTGTAGTAAATTAATATTATAATGACCGGTACAGCCGAGTGTTTTTCCTCCTCTGGGTGGAAACGTGTCATGTGGCTTCTCATATTCGTCATGTTTCCATCGTTAGTTTTACAAATCATACAACTAGTGTGGCTCTTTTCCAGCTCCTTTCCCCCTTCAACTTCAGAAGCCAAAATATTTCAACATGTCAGCTTTTAACCTAACAAGGAGAGTGTTTGGATCTTGCGCGCCATCACAGTGTCTCTGTTGTGTGCACGCCACAGACGGTCCGGCCACTGCACTTCAGCGTTCCGTTCCGTTTCACGTTCCGTCAATATTGCGTTATTATAAATATTTATAAAATTTTATTTTTTCGATTAATCGATTTTTTGACAATCGATTTAGGATCGTCCGCATCGCGATGCATCAAAGAATCGATTTTTTCCCCACCCCTAGTGTCTGTACAGTCGTCAGAAGAACACCAGTGTCAGTGAACCTCAAGGAAGATAATTAAATGAATGTAAAAAAATATAATATATAATAATATAATGTATATAATAATAAATATAATTCAAATTTTTCCAAATTAATGCAATAATAAAATATAATAAATATATATATAATAAATATATATATATATATATATTAGGGCTGTTAGTTTAACGCGTTATTAACGGCGTTAACGCAAACCCATCTAAATGGCGTACATTTTTTTATCGCGCGATTAACAGTCTTTTTGTCCTAGCAAACTTTGTAGTTTTTTCACATGCTTTTGCAACAGGACGCGGCATACGTCCTGATCCATTTCAGCGTCTCGCGCTCGTCATCCACTCAAAGCCGGCTCGCAAGCTAGATCCGCTTGCGCTTTGGTCGAAGAAGCAACAAAACGTCCTCGCACAGGGAAAGCCATTGAAATGAATGGATTCAGAGCGCAGCACGAGGACGTTTTGTGCCGCACACACTCGTTTCGGCTTGCGAGCCGGCCAAATAGAAAATAGTGAAATCTGCTAAAGATTATAACTTAACAATATTATTTTGCCATCAATTTTTTATTTTTTTTCCAATTTGAATCGAATTGGTGTTCAAAAACTTAAAATAATTGTGGCGGTAAAAATTGTGGCAAAATGCTCCATATCAAAAGGCCTCAAGAAGTTTTTGAACACCAATTCGATTCAAATTCGACCAATTCGAACTCAAGACATCTCCGCTTTTATTTTTGTATATATTATTTGCGTTAGTACATAGAAGTGCTATCTAAATATAATAATCTCACTTAACAACCAATAAAATAAGAAGTGCAGCAGGTTTAGAAATAGATGCAGAGGAACTGACCTGTCCAAAGGAGAGCTGCTGTTGAGAGTGCTGCAGTGGTGGGAAAGCCTGTGTGGTCTTCCGTTGGTGGTTCACCAGTAATGTTGAGTAGGGCGGCTGTCTGTTCGAACCACTGCGGCCTTTGGGTGGGCATGATGGCTCTATAACTACAATAGAAGAAAGAGCAGGCAAAATTAGCCATCACTACTTGAAAACCTCATAAAGTAGTGCTAGATAGGTTTACACTTCTTGCAAGAGGTATTCAGAACAACAAATGGCAAAATGAAAAAAAACAAAAAATCCAAAAAAGAACCACATCAGTCAAACTTGCCCTTTTTTCTAATATTTACATCAGAGGCATTAGTTTGGAGTAAACCTAGTATTTAAAAATAGAAATTTAATTTGAAGCTAAACTGATTCCTATCTAAAGAATTCACCCCTAACAGCAGTAAAACAACAACACAAAAACACAGATTTTCAGTCATTAGCGTCATATACATCAGGAATTGCCAAACTGCATGGGGTTTAAGAGTTTATAAAAAGATAATAATGAATTAAATCATAATGTACAATTCAAGTGAATAAATAAATATAAATAAAATCACTTGCTAAAAACCACTTTTTGTTTACCTATATCATGCGACCATTAGCTGAGAGAACCGTGTCCATGCAAATGTGTTATTATTGAAATATTAACTTTTTATTTCAAGATTTGGCTGACCAAAATGGGAATCTCTAATAAACATAATCGTTGGCAGTTGGTAGGGTGGCCTCATGGCTTCTGTGAGCCCCTCATCTCCAGGACACAGAAGAAAAAAAAACAAAAACAAAAAAAAAACTGACAAGCAATGTGACAAATGTGATCTGGTCCAAATGTTTTATTGCAAATGGAGACTGTTGTCCATGATGATTGTTTTTGTCAGTGTATGATTATAACTGCTGTTGTAAGTATTGTGATGAATGGCGTGGGGGTGTATCTTTTTGTGTTGTTTGGCGTTGGTTCCGCCCGTCTGAACCATTTCGTAGTATGTGCTTATTGATGATCGATCTCACCTGGACTGGAGGACATTTAAGAGAGCAGAGGGGAAGTTCGGCAGGACGTGATTGGCTTCTCGCGCTCGGAGGGAAACGGGGACGCTTTGTGTTGCTCGAGACCATTAGGGTTTGTCCGGCAACGAAGATAGCTAGCTAGAGAGACATCGGTGTAGTTAGTAATAGTGGGACGGGGGTATAGGAGCGCTGGCCACGTGTTCCTGGAGCGATTAAAAGAGCTGCGTCTCGCATAAAATAAAGAACTCGTGCATCACCAGTGATCCTTAAAGAGAACCTAGCGCGAAGAGGACTAATTAATGCCATTATTGTGACTGCTGTGGCTGGGACGGACAAACGCGGACAAACAACGCGTGCTGCCTCTGTGGACTTCATCACGGCTGATTCCGTTCCCCGAGACCTCTGGGCGGGGTCTTATTTGCCTGGAAATCGGGGAAGTGTTTTATATTTTAACCATTTCATGAGTTATGTGTGGGTGTGAATGTGTATGTGAGAGTTGCGTATGTTAGAGTGTGTACGCCCATTGCTGTGTGTACGCGGGACCAAGGACGATGATTCTTCCACTTGATAAAGGATTGTAGTGATCACGAGTTCTAGTGTGCTGTGTTGGGCTGGGGAGTAACCACTGGAGTGTAGTGACGTTTGAAGTGTTCACTTGGGGATCGCGATTGTCCTAGTGCGCGCGTGCTGAGTTAATGTGGGCTAGAGCCTCTTTCAGTGTGTATTGATGTGATGGTACTATTTTTCTAAATCAGATTGTCAATAAAAATATATATTTTCTCTAAAATCCTGTGTGGTGACTTGCCCTCTGTCCTCCATAAATTGTTAAACCTCTTTAAAGAATAATTAAGGTTTACTACAGTATATTATTCAAACCAGGGGCTACTGCTTCAAACTAGGGCTGCTTGTCTCCCTTTAGGAGTTGGGACATTTTTCCCCTGTCCGTCTTATGGTTGACACTCGCAAACTATTTTTTTTTTTCATACAATATGAATTTGAACTGGGTTTGTCAGTGATGTACTTTAAAAATTTTGGTGGGATTGGTTACCTTTGCGGCCCATCAGCTCATTATTCTGAACCCGCATGGGCGGCACCACCATGGTGCGGATGGGCAGCTTGGCAGACTCGGTCTCTGTAGTTCCATTGGCTTTGCAGTTCTGGTTGTTGTCATTAATATAGGTGGCCTCGAGGAAGGGGCTGTCGGCTCGACTGGAGGATACCGACGCAGGCGAGCCATCCACCGTATCACATCCACTTTCGCGCTCATCATCTGACATACTGAACACAGACCAAATCAATCACTCTCAGACACACAGAGCAAAGAACATACTCACTGATAAACAATGTTCAGAATGGAACACTATGAACTGATTAAGTCATTAATTGTAATTTTTGCCCAAGGCCTAGTTAATTTCAAGGAAAATCCTCAACTTGGTAAAAAATAAATCAAAATTATGCCAAAATGCCAGTTTTGTCAAGTATTATTGTTAGCACAGACTTAAATTAGTTAAATAAAGTCTTAAATGAACAAAGAGCTATGAAATTGTGATGCATCAGATCGGTGTCTTACGCCCGTTTCACACATACTCCGTTTGCAGTGCGTATGCGGTGAGTGTTGCAGTGCGTATCCGGTACAGGAGCCCCACGCGCTAAAGTGCTTTCACATATTCTGCGTTTGCAGTGCGTGAGCTGTACCACAAACACTCGCTATTTTTATTTCAAAATCAGAAGTTATGCGGCAATAGCGTGACCAGTGACCAACAGTCCTTTTATCCCATTCCTGTTTTCACGTCCTGTCCTGGCCGTTTTTTATAAAGTGATGTCCTGGTTTTCAAAAAAAAAAAAAAAAAAAACGCTGGAAAAGATCAGCTTTACAGCAAAATATAGGAGATGAGCAAACAAGGAGGATGAGGAAGAAAAACAGGATAAAGAGGAAGAAAACTAGTTCGTTTTTGCACGTTTGTGAGAGGTATTTTTGTTCAATTTGAAGGTATTTCTTTTAGTTAATTAATATTTATATATTTATTTTTCTAATACAGAAGAGACATTATTTTTAAATCATTATTTCATTCATTATTTTTTAAACCAACCTGTCACAATAAAGCATGTTGAGTATACTCTGAGAAGCCTATCTGAATTTGTGTCTTAATACAACAATTTTCTATCCACAGAGGGGGCATAGCCTATTTTAATTGTATTGAAATTAATAAGGCATCTTTGAGTAAACTTCGAGTATCATTTGTTTTCTGGGCCATGTGTCCTGGTTTTTGGTAATCAAAATATGTTCTCCATATGCAGCAACTTTTATTAAAATAAAAGTTTTGCCATGGCTTTGCGATTCTCTTTTACAAACTTGAATGGACGCATGCTCGTTTAAACACGATTTAAACAACGAATGCATACAATTCCATGCATTACTTATATATTAAGATGTCTTAAAGTAAAAATATGAAACAATTAAATACCTTTATGGAGAGATTACTACATTTTATTGAATTAATTTTTTTTTTATAGTGAAACTACTACATTTCGAGGTCAATCTGAGTTCATTTTGACCACGAACCGTGCGCTGTCACTTTATTTCTGCGTTTGCAGCACAGCAGAAATAGACTCGGTACGGAAACGATCTCTGCACTGCTGTATACGCACCGCAACTGGAACGGATCGACGGACTGCATCCGCGTGCAGTGTGAAAGCTCTAACCTGTTAACATGGGTACGGAAAAAAATACGGACTGCATACGCACTGCAAACGGAGTATGTGTGAAACGGGCGTTACGGAAGGTCTTAAAGTGACAGCAGCCTAATAAACCCCCTGCTATCCGTCATTAATAATCAAACAACAACAGAAAGAGACAATAACTCACTGCCCCTGACTAAATAACGCACGTTTACGCTCTCATGTCAACACAACACTCGTGTATCATTCTTAACCCTATGACGTGCACAATCACAATGGTGTGATCAGTCTAGGCTAGTCCCAGATGTGCTCAGCGCTAGTCTTTCAGACATTTAAATACCCGCAAGTACGAGCAAAACAATGCAAACAATACATAGTTTGTAAAATACACACTGATGTCTATGGAATTGGCTTTAATATTCCATTCCATTATAATTTGAGGACGTTTTTTTAAATTGTAGAGGTAACTATAGCATTTACTCTATTCTTCTCCCAGTTCAGCGGTCATGTATTTCGGGAGAAGTTGGTGAATTTATGTGATGTAAATCTGACGGATCCGATTCTATGAATCGCGGTGCAAACTAAAATGGCGGCGCACATCATAGATCAGCTAACATTATCATTATAAAGGTTTTTAAATGAAAAAAAAAAAAAAACATTCGCTTACACGCATTTGAGAATAAGAATTTCAGATAGTGAATGATATGTGATGCGATCTGGGAAAACCCGTCAAATGTCACGATGGTACGTTTTCAGTAAGGTCTAAATATAGATTGAATGTCAGTTTTTTTTTGTGAAAACTGGGTTATTATTAAATTATTATTCTATAACATCTTGTTTATCATCTCTGAATACATCTTAAAATTCACTGATTCCGTTTCTGAAAATCATAGCGATCAACCGACTTCAGATCACCATAACTTTTGTTACAGAAAAACGATAAAATAAATAAAAACAGATTTGGAAAGTGCTTGAACCCAGCTTTATGGTATCAAATATGGTATATGGTATTTGATATGGTATCAAAACCTGTAATGTGTCAAATTTCACCATGTGGTGGGTTTTCCCAGATCGCATCACATATAGTTAATAAGTTTGTGAATATTTGACTAAAAAGGGAAAACCTAAATAAAAAGCAAAACATCTCTCATACAACACTATAGCCTCTATGCACGATCGTTTCCGGGTTTGTCTCAGCACGCCCAGTTACATCCGGTGCTGCGTCAGTCTATGGTCAGAAGCCAGTTTTGCGTTAGGTGGAGATAGTGTCAAATTACACTTGCTGTTTATAAAAAAACGTCCTGCGGTTAACGTGAATGATGTCAACAACACTGTGAAAAAAGAGAAGTTTATTAACGGCGTTAACGCAAATCCATCTAAATGGCGTACATTTTTTTTATAGAAGTAAAAAAGAGAAGTTATTTAAATTATATATTTCGAGCTACAACAACAACTTTGAGGGTTAGTATTCTCTCATATCGTACGAAATTCGACTAGTGAATCAGCGTTTCTAAAATCGCTATCTCCGTTTCTGAGAAAACTTATTTTATTAAAGTTTTGCCTCTATACACTTGGCCTGCAGAACGCGCTTCCGGAAGTAAAGACGCTGACTGAGATTCTTTCGGACACACTTTCGGTCAGCAGGGTACGTGCATAGTAGGGATGTAAGAAAAAAAAAAAAAAAAAAAAAAGAAAAAAAAATCGATACACTTGAGTATCGCGATATTTTATTTTGCAATAATGTATCGATTTTCAGAAACGAAATATCGATTTTTTATGCATAGACGCACCACTAGCCTAACGTTTTGCTAGAAACAACATAGCTATGGCTGAACCCCGTGTAAAGACTGGCTCCCGCTCTATTCCGTTTGGAAGTGTGGAATCATTTTGGTTTCCAGAGTAAAAAGGGCACTAACGATATCGACAGGAACCATGCAGTTGTGAACTGTCTTTACAAGTTCGGCGCGTGAGCAGCGGGGTATTTTTTCGTTGTGCATGTTAATCAATGAGTGCGTTCATTCACGCCGCGAGCAGTAGCCGCGCATAAGCGTCAAGCAGGACCGTCGCGTGAGCAACAGTGAAACGGGGGTTTCGGCGGGCGTCGCACACCAGACGAGAAGCTCAGCGCCACATCTTTAAAATTTGAACACATTATTCTCTATAAGTCTACACACACCGGCGGCGCCATTCGGCGTCTGTGACAGTCTGCTGCGCCCAGCAACGGCCCAGGACCATGTTCAAAATCCTGCTGCGCCACAGAGCGCAATTTACATAGTTTTATATAAAATTTTATTTTTTTTTGTCTCAAATCGTTGCTAATGTATGCTGCTTGAATGACAATTGCTGATGTTATTGGATTTTTCAGGTGAGATTCTCAATTCATTCAGTTAACCAGTCCCTCCAGAAAAACGCGATTATGCGATCGCTGAATTCAATGCAAAATCAGCCAAAGTCCGCATATTTATGCGGGGGCCGCATTTTTTCAAATAAGCCGCACTTTCGCCGCATAAAATGCCGATTTCCATGCAAAATATGCGGGGTTTGCATAATTTCATAATCCTCGCATTTTCGTTGCAAAAAAAGTCACATATATCTTCGCAGAAAGTTGAAAAATGTTGCGTTTGCTTCATACAAGAGCAGCCATTTCCTCCTGTTTCCATGGGAACGTTATGAAGTGACGCAATTACGCGACGGGATAGCTCACAGCTGAAGTTATTGCAGAGGCCAGAAAGACTCACGGAGGCGATTGACATCTCACAAATCGAACTCGTATAACTGTCTGTCACACGTTCTACCATCACATCGTTACTTAATAAACAAAATAAGATAAAAGAATAAGCATCAAACAGAAATTACCCGCACACATGGGGTGTTTGAGGCGCACACACTGCAGACAGTTCAGCGCGCAGCTCTTAAAGGGGCCACACCTTATTTACACTCGTTACAGTCTGAAATAAAACATTGCTGATTTTGTAATTGTGAAAGAGAGTCTATTGTGCACTTATTGTTTGAATGTCCCTATTTTTCAATCTTTTGGAATGAGATGTCTCAATTTCTAGGTTTTAAAATGAATTGCAACCTTGTCTTAAATTTGTCATCTTCATACAAATGATTTTGACTTTCCTATAAGAAAAATGTATGTTATCGATTTTTTTCTATTATTAGGAAAATTTCATATTCATCAAACTAAGTGGAGTAACTCAAAACCCAACTTTGCTCATTTCAAAACAGCCTTTAAAATGTATTTTGAGTCTTTAAAATTAAAAAAAAAAAAAAAAAAAAAAAAAAAAAAATCGAAAAGCCCAAAAGATCTGTATCTCTGCTAAAGGAATTTAATATGTCTGTGATGCCCTCTATCTTTATTTTTTTTCTTTATTTTTTTCTTGTTTTTTTTTTTCCAAATTATTTTTCATGTTAAAAATTAAAATATTATAATATTTTTAAATTAAACTTTAATTTAAACATTTACTTATCAGAAAATGTCTAAAAGAAATGTCAAGAACTTGATATCAAACTCTGTGATTTTGAACATTTAATAAAAACAAAACAAGATGAGAAATTAAATATTCCCAGCACTTTCTATGATGTAGTATGCTTGCTACATCATAGAAAGTAATAAGAAATGACTCTTTACATTTAGGTAGTAGCCTAGTGAGAACAGGGTGTTGGGGGAATCACTTTTTTTCTCTTTTTCATCAAACCGCAGTTTTTGCAAGTTCCCGCAATTTTTGCAAGTTCCCGCAATTTTTGCAAGTTCCCGCAATTTCATCGCATAAAATTGCATAAATATCCCGCATATTCCATCGCATTTTTAAAGAAAACGGGCCGCGTAATCAAGGATTTTTGCCCGCAACAATCACAAAAAAACTCAGTGTTTTTCTGGAAGGACTGGTTAACGGATGCTCTGAGGTAAAGTTTTCAGACTGCAGACTCAGCAACGATTGTATTTAATTGTACAGTACAATCATAACATAGAACAGACATTATCTTCATTTCATGTCATTAAACATAGCAATATTGCTGGCCAAACACTGATGTGAAAGTGCGCGTCTGGTGTGCGATACCTAGTTTTCCTATGGCGCGGCGCTGCGCTTGTCCAGTGTGCGACCCCCTAAAGTTTATGACCAACTTCTAAAAACACATTTAACCAAAGTTTTTGTAATGAACCTGTGAACCACAATCCCAAACTGGTAGTTTGATTTTCTGAGTAATGAATTGTTTCAGTAAACTTGTTTGACTTTAATTCACATCATGTGTGTGTTTTTTTTTTTTAAATATTACTTTTTTTTTAATTATAGTCCTACTTAAAAAAAAAAAAAAAATCCCAATATATCGCCTTATGGACAGTATCGGAATATATTGCAATATTGAATCGTGACCCATGAATCGTGATGCGTATCGTATCGCCAGATTCTTGCCAATACACAGCCCTAGTGCATAGAGGCTATTGTGGCTGTGGTGCGTCACGTGACAAGCATGACGCGTCGCCACGGAAATAATAAGGTGATGCGTTCTAAAATAAATGTTAAACCTTTAAACTCACGCTGGGGGCTGAGCTAGAATATTTTAAACTTACGTGAGAAAGGAATTACTTTGTGATCAAATCCTCATTCAGACAGTAGTAAACGTGAGTGCATGAAATACAGACCTGTTGGGTCTCTTGCAGGGAGAGGAGCTGGACTGCTCTGAAGCTGATGAACTGGTACTAAGGGTTGAATCGGGACTGCTCAGGGAACAAACCCGCTCCATATTGAGGGTGCTCTTACATGCCTCACACTCCGGACTACCTTTACACCTGAAACGCAGAGGGTGCACACACTCTAACACTGCCTTAAACAAGCCGTTTATCACATATGCAGCTCAGCTACATTAAAACCATCCCTTTAATGATTTGTATTGAAAATATAAGCCTCAATTTGTCAAATTCAGTAGCACCTCATTACAGTACACAAGATCCAGGGGGCGGAGTTGGATCCACATTTAAGGGGTGGAGATGGGTAGGATTAGGGGTGGGGTTAGGGATCAGGGGGCGGAGATGTGTGGGTATATGCCAGGTGGGAGGAGTTGGATTTGGATCCAACTCCACCCCCTGGATTCTGTGTTCTGCAGTGAGGACCAGGTCATCTAATTCAGCTGAGGTTTTCCAAATATAACATAGCTCCGTGTCATAAGCTATGCTGCAATGTTCTCTTCTTCACCCTATCGCCCTGTCTCCTTCCTTCCATGGTACACTGAAAGAGATATGATGTATGGCCAGATGTTTGAGGACAAGTTTCGAGTAATTCAGTGTGTACAAATCTTCAATGCTTACTTCCACCTTGTGCTCCATTAAAGTTTTTTTTTTCTTGAGCAACAGTAGGGCGAGTAAATTGACTGAATTTTTCTTAGGGTGAACAATCCTATGTATTAAACAGGTAACTCACTCTAGTGAATGTTTCTGAGAGTCCGACCCCTCCTCATCTGTACCACTGCTGATACTGATGACGCTGCCAGCAGGACTGGGAGAGTCAGCGATCACAATGGTCTGCCTCTGCTTCTGAGACACAGTCGATTCCTCGTACTCTTGTTTCGCCTTACAGTATGTAGGCTCCTCCTCTGGCACCGCCTCTACTACACATTCTGCTGCCTCTTCCTCTGTGTTTTTGGCACCGTCTACCATCTTTGGGGACTGGCATGATGAGTTTTGGGAATTGGTGCTGTGCATGAAGTTGTTACTTCTACGCGGGATGATATTGATGAGTTAGATAGGTAGGCATGACAAAAATGTAATAACCAATGTCAACTACATTTGAGCTACCTAATCAAGATGTATATAATTATGTATATAAATTATACATATACATACATACACACATACACATATATATCCAACAGTATGGAATGCAAAGTGTGTCACTTCAATAAAGTGTTTACAAAAGAGCAAAAAAGGGGTCTGAAATCTTCAGTAACATTTATCAAAAGTAAAAGTCGCATGTAAAATGATTCTTTAAACAAATATTGATTTTTTTTTTTTATTTAAACGATTATTTATCTTTGATGTATTTTTGTTTAATTTCATTATATTTGAAAATAAACAAACATTTCACTGTATTAATTTGCTTTAAGAAATTGACCAATAAAAAAACATATCTGAAAAATGCTGATTAATGAATACAAGTGCAACGTTTGTCAAAAAGGTGTCCAAAAAATGAACTGATATTTATTTAACATTATAATGCAATTATAATTTTAAACATTTAGAAAAACATCTTTATTTATTGGTCAATTTCTAGGGATTATTATTTTCTGACTTTATAAATCAGTTAAATTCATGATTGTGTTTAACAACATTTACCTTTGCAATTTAATAGTTAAAAATGATCAGTTAAAAGTTAAATTTATTTAAAAAGTTATGCTTTATCATAACAATTTTATATGCAAGCACAACACTGGCAAAGTTCTGTTTCAAATGTAATATGTAAAATTGCAAAATGAAAATGTAATTTTTTTTTACACTAAATGTAACATTATCAGTGTCCACTTACTGACCGTTTCATTTTTTATTGTGCAATAAACTGATAATCTTTTATTTCTTTTTAATTGAAAATGGAATAAATAATAAAAAAATAAATCAATACTTTTTGTTTCTTACCGAAAAACATATTGATTAATGTTGATGTTTTGTCATGGGCCTAAAAAAACTAAGAAATAAAATAACTACTGCATTATTTTTTTTATAATTAACTGTATATTTACACAAAAAAATATTATTTAATGAACTGATTTATAATCGGTTCCTTCATATATTTTTTTTTTTTAAGTGGCACTCCTAGCCCTCCATACACTGACAGCATGTCCAGATATGGCATGTGGATTAACCTGTTTGAAGATGGTTTATTTCTCTTGTTAGCAGCTGGCTGTGGCCACACCACATGAGCTATCCCTATGCTGATAGGCTGGTGAGCAGACATGGCCATTGGGTTTGTTAACAGCGGCTGGTGGGGCATCATGGAGCTGTAATGGTTGCCATGGGAATGAACTTTCCTGCAAAAGATGCGAGAAACAAAGCCTTTCAGTGTGGAGGAAAGTGCACAAAGAAAGATGACTCACACAAGAGATTGAAAAGAATTTTAATAATGGAAAAAAATAAATAGAGCAGTGCAAGTACAATGACAGAGAGGCTTGTTTCACCCACCCCCATTCTGCTAGTCTCTGTGGACCTGCCACTGTGTCTGAGGCCAATGTCGCTGCTGAAGGGGCCACCTGAGGCCAGGTGGGCACCAGGATCTGCTGAGGACGATTTGACCACGCCTGCTATAAAAAACAAAACAAAAAAAGGGTATACTAACTTCCTGACATGGATAAAATAATTCAAATTGCGTCCTTGTCCCCTCCTTAAAGTAGCATTTAAAGACTAAAGGTATAGTTAACCCAAAAATGAACATTCTGTCATTAATTACTCACCCTCATGGCCACAAATGAATCTTCGGAACACAAATTAAGATCTTTTTAGTGAAATCTGAGCACTTTCTGTTCGTCCATTGAAGCAACTACCAATTTCAAGCCACAGGTATTAAATACATCATTAAAGTAATCCATTTGACTGGAGTGCTTTGTTTGTGCAAAAAAAACATAACTTACCACTTGCACCACAATGTATGCGTGTTGTGTTGATACAAAAGGCGTTGTTGCATTAATGTGCGTCAAAGCCTAATACTTATGATTTACTACTTTATTATATGTTTTTTTGCATCACATGGATTACTTTAATGATGTCTTTACTACCTACAGTAACTTTCTGGAGGGCTTGAAACTGGTGGTTGTGTAGGATGTCAATGGAGGGACAGAAAGCTCTCAGATTTCATTAAAATATCTTCATTTGTGTTCTGAAGATGAACGAATGTCTTACTGTTTTGGAATGACAAGAATTTTCTTTTTCAGGTGAACTATCACTTTAATATACTGAAACGTATTTGTGTGTCCAGTAACCATGTCAATAAAATATATGCAAACAACACATTAAATAAGTTCCTTTTCCTGTAAGCCTGATATTAAACAACTGATTAAGTGGAGAGTGGACTGTTTAAGAGTGTGATCATTGATCAAAGTTTGTTTATTTATCAATCAATCAATCTGTATTTGTGTTTACCTGTGTAATGACCCCTGGTCTGATCTGTAGAGGCTGGATGGCAGAGGCTTGTGTTACCAGTGGTACTGTGCTCTCCATACGCACGGAAAATCCTGCTGGCTTATTTGGGTTAGGTGGGAGACCTGTGACACGAGGCATGTTTATTATTGTTAACTATTTTCATTTAGTTTAAGTTGAAATTCTAAAATTAACTAAAAACTAAAGACATACATGATTTGTGCTGGGGAAATGAGCACATTTTAACAATACGTTATTGCCATTTTCACATTCTCTATTAATAAAACCTTTGTAAATATTTGTAAATTCATCATAGTAAATTTATTGGGTGTACTTGCAGCATTGTTTCAGGAAGAACAAGTTCACAACAGGAATTACACATTCTGAGTAGTTGGCATCTGAGGTGACAGTTGTATTAATCTAGCTAGCGTGAATCTGATGACTGAAGGTTAAGTACCTTGAATGGTTGGGGGACAGAGAATAAGGGCCTGCTGGAAAGAGTCACCAAACTGTGCACTTCCTGTCTGGAGAGGGATTCCAGGATGCATCACTGATGGGGCAGATGAGCCTAAAGCCTATGAAAAAACACAACATACAGTCTGAATGACAAAGATTAAAGGGGTCATATTCAAAGTCCTCTTAAGCAAGTATAAACTATGCAATTACTATGTAACAACTGGGTAAAAACTGTACTAATTGCCTAAACCCAACCTTAACCAATGTAGTCAGTACATTCTTGCATGCACTACAAGTGCACATGCTGTAAAATAAATTTCAACTTCATGCTATAGTTTTATTATTTTTTTTCCTTTCATCAAATTTCATCAAATGTTTCTGTGGACACACATTAAAGTGAATTAATGTCCAGTAATCAAGTTCAAGTTCAAGTTTCTTGTCATATGCATATTAGTACAGAATACCACAGCAATGAAATACAAAGTGCCTTAGCACTCTCTCAACACCAGTCCATTAAAATAAAATTAAAATTTAAAATTTAAACCTCTACTCAAACCTCAGCCCTCCTTCCTCTTATACTGTCGTTCAGTAACCTAACAACCTGTGGGTAAAAACCGTCCCTAAAACGTGATGTGCGCGTTGGGATGCTCCGCAAACGTCTCCCTGATGGAAGTTGGGAGAAGAGATTGTGTGCCGGATGACTTGACATCCTGTATAATGCCTAGTGCCTTCTTTATGCTGCGTTCCCAATAGATGTTTTGGAGCGATTCAAGTGGAACCCCAATAATTTTGGATGCAGTTTTAACCACCTTTGTCAGTAGATTCAATTCACGTGAGGTAGCCCTGCCAAACCACACTGTAATATTACCTGTCAAAATGCTCTCAATTGTACAGCGGTAATTTTTTTTTTAAATATTGCGTGACATACCATATTTCTTGAGACACCTCAAGAAATAAAGCCTCTGATGTGCCTTCTTAATGGTACATGTGATATGATCAGACCATAGAAGGGAGTCTGAAATATGGATGCCTAAAAACGTAAAAGTTTTTATTGTCCAATAGAGGGCGACATAGTATTAATAGACAGAACATCAGTATTAGCCTGATGAAACTATTTGACATTACATAATTTTTGTATACACCACAAGACCTAAAATATTTGAATATAAATCTTCCAGTTCAAAATTTGACATGCTTGGTTCTTAATATTACAAGAGAATAATACAATTACAAATGGCTGCAAGCAGTCACTAATGTAAAAGGAAGAAACAACTTTTGAACAGGATAATGCGTTATAATAACGTTATTTTTTGATGTCTTTATTGTGCATTGACTAAGTCAAAAGAATGGTCCAAACAGTTAAGAGAAGATATCATCGCCCTTCACAAAAGAATGGTCCAAACAGTTAAGAGAAGATAGCGTCGCCCTTCACAAACAAGGAACAGGATACAAAAAGATGTCGAAGGCACTAAATGTTCCTAGAGAAAGCATAGCTGGGAAGTTCAAAGATAAAGGGACAGTGGTTACACTACGTAGATGGGGCAAAAAAAGAAAGCTATCAACGGCTGCAACCAGATTTCTGAGAAGGCAGGTTCAGATAAACCCCTGAATGACTGTAAAAGACCTACAGCAAGACTTGGTGGCAACAGACACTGAACTTTCAGCTTTCACAGTGAGGCGCGTATCAAACGCGTACGCCACTCCAAGACGTACACCACTGCTGACCCAAAAGCACAAGAAAAGTTAGCTCCAATTTGTTCAAAATCATATAAATAAGCCACAGAAGTTTTGAGATTATGTTCTGTGGAGTGATGAAACAAAACTGGAACTTTTAAGCCACATGAAAGTGTCAAATCAGCGTGTTGGTGGTGGCTCAGCGATGCACTGGGATTGCTTCGCATCCTCTGGCACGGGAAACCTGCAGCGTGTGGAAGGCAAGATGGATTCATTGAAGTATCAGGAAATCCAAGGGGAAAACGTCATGCAGTCATTGAGGAAGCTGAAGCTTGGGCGTAATTGGACCTTCCAGCAGGACAATGATCCCAAGCATACCTCAAATTCCACCAAGGCTTGGTTGCAGAAGTTGTCCTAGAAGATTCTATAGTGGCCATTACAGTCACCTGACTTGAACCCCACAGAAAATCGCCAGTGGGATTTGCAGAAGAGCGTTTCAGCACACAAACCCAAGAATATTAATGGAGGCCCTTGCTCATGAGGAATGTTCCTCAGAAATGCTGCCAGAAGCTGATGTCAAATGATCTAATTTGAAGCTGGTCATAACAGCAAAATCGATTACAACTGTACTTGACGCATAGCACAATAGGCAAATCACCTGTTTTTTTTTTTTTTTTTTTTTTTTTTTTTCAAGCACAGGACAATTCTGAGATTTTGGTCTAGTCTGCAAAATAGTGGAAAGTAAACATAATACACACATTTAAGTGTTTATTTTAGAACACTTTTTATATTTACAGGCCTTTAGATCAAAGTTCACATACTCCCAAGCAACATAGCCATAACTCCTGGACGTAAAGAAACAAAACAAACAGTGTGTTCGCAGTGTGTGAACGTAACCAAGGCAACTCCTTCTGTAGCCACACAATCAATGTTTTTCTTTTTCAGCTAACTGTGAACGGCTGACTGTATTTACATATGAAGAGTTCAGATGCAAAAGCCTCTAAGTGCCATTTGAAATTTTCTTCTAGAATGATAATTTTAATCAAGCTTGTATATTTAAGTTCAGTAATTTCACTTAAATGGCAATGATAATTACCTATTAATTGTTATTTAAGTGAAATTACTGAACTTAAATATACAAGTTTGATAAAAATCATCATTAAAGAAGAAAATTTCAAATGGCATTTAGAGGCTTTTGCATCTGAACTCTTCATATTTTAATTAAATTGACCAGTTTTCAAAATCGAAAGTTACAAAATGCAAGGATAGCCACATTAGGTCGTAAAAACCAAACTACCACGCTTAAAATATCATCAAAATATCATCAATAATCAGCATGTCATCTTAGGTCAGTTTGGTGTTTAAAAGTTTTTTTCTGCCGTGTCTCTCCTTGGAAACCAAATGTCCTTTCCATGTTGCCATGATGTCAGCAATGTTGCCGTGACAACGGCAATAAGGGTTCAAGTTTGTGAGATAAGACCAGAATTCAGAACTGACAAGTGTCTTTATATGGCCAGCATTAAAGACTACAACAACACACAGCTTGCACAAATGCTTGTTTCTAAAAGCCTGTCTTTAATAGGAAAGTTTATATTGGCCATGAACACACTGCAGCTAAATTTGGTTGTCATTTCACCATTTAGTGCATAATCCTGTTCCGAATTTACTTCTGAAAAATTCAGGTAGTGACAACCACACTTACAAAAATTCTATCTAGTGTGTACGGAAGCGAACTGATCAACTAGTTGTTAATGACATCCGACCAGGGATATGAAAGATGACGGATGAAAGATACTTCTCTGATGCATATTTTAGGATTTATCACTGAAATCACAGGGAAAGCAGTACAAGCCTGACTCATACGTGCTGCCATATCTTAAAAGCAAATCACCAAAAAAGAAAAAAGCCCATAAAAAAAATAATAAATAAAGAAATGGACTTGATTTAAGCTGAAAATAAGAATAAAATATCGCAAGCTGCAACTGCTCACTTTAATAACTCCAGAAACTTGATCGCTGTATAAGCCAAGCTTAAACTACAATCCCAATAACACTTAAAATAAGTGGGCATGGCAACAATGCAAGAGCACACTCTGTGAAGCAGCCATTAAAGTAGGGTGACCAGAAGCCCCCTTTTCCCCAGGACAGTCACTTGAAATTTATTAACAGACATATTATGAAAAAGTATCTTTGCTACGTGAATAGCCTAATCAAAGGTGGCCAACCTAGTCATATTTTGGAGAACAAAACAGCCATCCAATCACAATTCGTTATCCATTAACTTGAAGTTAGATACGGCGGGATATAATAAAGATGCAAAGATGTCAAAGAAACGTGTGTACATTTAATGAGGATCTTCAAAAACAGTTTATCAAGTTATTATGCGCAGTAAGAAAAAAAAAAAACTCAAAGTATCGCACTGAATGACACGCACCAGAAACGCTCTCTTCAACAGCACACGATCCAGAATACAGTTCTCTTTGCACTTAAATGTTCAAATACAGACACATTATGTGGATTATCTTAAGTAAATACAGTCGGTTATGGCTTAAATGACTGTAAACAATGGTTTGGTAAAAATTGGATGGCCTGAACTACCTATCGGTGTCATTCATGTTAATCAAACAACCAAAGATGTTAAATAAATCTATACATGTTAAATAAACCTACTGTACCTGAAAAACCTAGTTTATTTAATGTGCATCTATGATATTTCTCCTATTCTTTGTAATTTGCCTCATCCATGAACAATGTCCCATTAGGCTGGTTTCCATCGGCAGTGGAGATGAATAGGACAACTCCCATCATTCCATGCTCCTTCACACCATCAAGCTACGCCTTTGTTATAGTTTTGAATATGCGACCTCTAACAGTGAAAATTACATACTGCGCCTTTAAGCACAAACAAAACACGATGCCTCTGTCGACTGTGCTTTAGTTAAAATTGCTGAACAAAGTCTTTTGTCACTGTAATATTTTTTTGGTCAGAATAGTGGATACCGAACACGTGAGACGCCAGAATGGTGTCAATCATTGCAGTTTTGGGAGCGAGTCATGTTCTACACATACAGTATGGAACAATAATTTAAGGGACCTACTTAAATGCGGTTGTCACTACTGAAATTTACAGTGTGTATGTGGCCATTGAGGCTTTTTATGACTGTAGTTAAGCAGCTTGTGCTGTGACAGCCCTGTTTTGACAGCCTGTTATCACCTGCGCTGAATGGAGCATGTCAAGTGGGATGAGTCAACGTGACTCTTCATGTTAAAAAAAACGCAAGAAACAGAAGTCACAATGAAGGAACAAAGTGACAGGAGTGCAAGACAGAGCAAAAGGAAAATACTAAAGGATAGATGATGTAATACCGTATCTGTCGGGCAAATGATACAGCAGATGAAAATCAAAGTGTGCAAAACATAAAAGCAATCATACAGATAAAAAAAATAATCAAGTCAGGGCATTTTTTAATTTATTTAAAGCACGTTTTGCTCCTGCAAAACACCAGATTCTCCTACACGTTTTACACATTAACTGTATTTATTATATATTTTTGGGAAAAAAACAAACATACTTTTGTGTCTGGACTATGAGATATACTTTTTTCCTTTCCAGCAGTTTTTTTTTTTTCATACTAATAGATCAAACATCTATAAGAAAAAGCTAATTAACTGTGAGAAAAAGTAACTAATGCATTACTTTTTATCAAATGTAGCGAGAGTATAATCGGGTAACCACATTTAAAGGGATACTTCAACTCTGGAAAGATGAATGTGTTTTTAAAATGGGTCATTTATGTAGTAGAAATATAAAATTGTTTTTGAATTTGGAGTTTGCTTTAATGCTAAATCTTGAAGTATCCCTTTAATATGGCATACAATAAAAAAATAAAATATATACACACATATATATATATTTTTTTATACATGTGTGTATATATATATATATATATATATATATTTATATATATAAATATAATTATTATATAATAATTAATAATAATAATTATAATATATATAAAAAAAATCAATAAAAAAATTAAATATATACATATTATAATTATATATATATTTTATATGTGTATATATATATATATATATATATATACACACACACACACACACACACACACACACACACACACACACACACACACACATATATACATATATATATACACACACACACATATATATATATATATATATATATATATATATATATATATATATATATATATACACACACACACACACACACACACACAAGCATATATACATATAAATAAAAATAATATATATACATATATATACAGTATATAATATGTATATTATATGTATGTATATGTAATATATATATATACACACACATATATACATACATATATATATATACATACATATATATATATATATATATATATATATATACACATATACAGTATACATACATATATATATATATATATATATATATATATATATAAAAAATATATACACACACACACCACATTGCAAAAAATGAAGAAAAGAAAAAGAGAAAGACAACACAGTAGCTACTTTTACGTTTATCCAAATTATGTATAATAGACTTGATGCATGTATGACTGCAAATTTAATAAGTATTTGCTGGAAAGCATACTTTTTAGATATATGTCATCAATGCAAAAGTCACAGTGAAATTTTAACTTTGGCGAAAAACAGTTTAGAGCATCATAAGGTTTACCGATACAGCTTTCATATTGTTAAATTGTATATAAAATTATTTTATTGCTATTGGTAAAAATACAACCTCTCAAACATCATCCTTATTTTTGTAATTTTGGCTAATGTTTTATTGATTAAATTGATGTTTTATTTTTTATTTTTTTCGTTTCGTTCTGAAGATGAAAACGTGGAAACACTTTCATTTTAGGTGACTTAGTAACATGTTACTATGTACTTACTATAGTAATAATGGTAACTGACCATAAATCAAACCCTAACTGTAACTCTATAGTACTGTAGTTAATTATATTACTCAGTACTTATCTGGCTAAGTGCAATGTAACTATAGCCCTATTTGGACAGTAATTGTTTCTCATGTGGATGTCTTTAAAAATACATTTGCCTGGCACCTCAGTGACCAAAACTCATGAGTTCAGTTGGTGCTTTATTCACAGTGATGAGCGAGTTTTGTGATCCTATGAACCGGGGAACTCTCTGCTCATATGGTCAGTCACATGATTGTCTGCTGTAAATAAAATGTCATATGCTTGGAATAATACAAATACATTTTTATTGATTTAATAACAATTAAATAATAAATAGGACATTATTTTCCTATTTAAACACTATATTTGAAATAGTTTTCTGTCTTGCATTTTATCTAATGGATGGATGTCACTTAAAAATAACTAAATTACCGGAAATAAGTTGAAGCAGCCTCTTTTTACATGAGGTAAACAAAGCTACTTGGTTTATATTTTTAATGCCTGTAATTGTATACAGCTAATACATATTTTAAACATATTTAGCTGTCACAATAACGGCCCATTTGGATTCGGATGGCAATTAAATTACCACACAAACTTGGTTTGTCAAAAAAACAGTAGGTAATTCAGCTGGGGATTTTTACGCGGGTGGTGGGAGAAAAAAAACACTTACATTCTGGATACAGACAGCAATAAAATCAAGACTAACCCCTGTTGATAACGCCTTACATCCCCATGAGAAACAATTACTGCCCGAATATGGCTTTATGTCACCTTAAATTCACTTTAAAGTAAAGTGTAACGAAATAATGTTATTTCAACATAGTGTTCAAGCTACCTGAACATTTTAAGTCAACTTGGGACCTTAAAAAATATGTATGGTAGTCAATGGCGAGAGACAACTTATCTTTTTATTCCGTCTCAACTGTGCCCTGAATTTTAAAATGTGAAGTTGTATTATGCGACAACTTGGATATTTGAATTATCTTAAGTTAAAGTTATTCTGACACATACATGGTTTCTGCACACTTTTTTTAAAGTCAAATTTAAGTTGCGAATGCGAATTTTTTCAAATTTGGGATGCGAAAGATAAAATATAATCTGGAATTTACGCTAAATTACGTAAGGAAACCACTCGAGGGTAGATTTTTTATTTTTTAGCGATACAACAAAACGTTTTTTTTTTCTTTTAGGGATGACTAAGGGATGAAGTCAGTACGCACACACTTTTATTGGTAAAAGGGCAATTGGAGGGAAACAATAGTTTCACAGTCTGATTATAGAAAATGTTGCACATGCATCGTTTTATTTTCTTTGCCATTGACATCCGCGTCTCAATCCACTGCGTGTTTTTCTCTTATCGGCTCGTGCACCACTATACACACGCTGCCTGGTAGGCCTATCGGTTGTTGGTACAGGCTCATTTTTACGAGTACGAGTACATGAACTCCGTATCGGTTTATCCCTATTTTTAATAATTCAAGCACCTCTTCAAAAATATGGCTGTTTTCAAGGGATTTCCAAGTCTTAAATTTCAAAAAGTCAAATTCAAGTACTTTAAGCACATGATAATATTATTATCGTAATCGTGTAGTTAAAACATGACATCATGATAGCTCTACACTAAAGATATTCAATTCAACAGATCATGGACTCCATGCTCTGCTGTTTTAGCAAGAGGAATGCAGAACTTTGTGGCCTTCAGCACATGCGTCATGCAAAGCCTTGACCTCCACATGAAAAGTGTTGAAGATAACATCACCAAAAACTATTTTACAAGGTTGCTAGGTAACAAAGCGTGAATTGGACAAAGCAAACATCAAAAATCTCTTGAAAATTGCATAGCAATTTTCATTTTACTTTTAAACAGAAATAGGAGCTGATATGAGCTTGATGTAAAAAACAACAACAACAAAAAACTTCCAACAAGCATTGTAATGGCGATGCTTTCAGTACCTGAGTGTGAATGCCAGTCACCTTGCAGAACGGCAGGGTAAGGTTGGGCGCTGCTCCAGTGCTCGGGACAGTCCTGACAAACTGAGTCTTGGTCCGGCTGAGGGACTCATAACCGCCTGGTCGTGAGCAGCACACGTCCATGATGTGAAAACAGGATTTGACACTGTAAAGAGATAATTCAGAACACGAAACCTCAGTTTTGTACTTTTTTCTGAAAAAGTCTAAGGAATGAATCACAAACAAGGCTGAGAAATGAAAAGCTGCTCACTGGTTGCTGTGGGGGAAGTCTAGTATGTGCTGCATGGTAACAAACGGATGGCTAAGGGCGTCACTTGGGGCGATTCTTTCCTCAGCATCTATCAACAACATCTTCTTCAGCAAACCCACAAATTCTGCACGATCGACCTTCTCTGCCAACAAATCACAGCCTTCCAGATTCATCACTAGATTCACCTGGGAAAAAAATAAATAAATAAATATATATATATATATATATATATATATATACACACACACACACAAAACAACAAATAGTTACTCACTTAGGTTAGTCATATTGAGGGATGCATAATAGTGCAAAAGTTTTTAGTTTTGGTAATATTTCACAAATTCTTTGTACTCTATTTCAGCAGCCTTGGGGAGTGTTAGAGTAAAAGAAAAAAAAATATTGACCGTGTTTCACTGATCATCACAACTCAATACAATTTTCATTTTTTATTAGGAAACATTACACCTAAACCATTCCACAGATTTGACTTGCATAAAGCTTGGAATATATTCCATGTGGTCCTAGTGGATAAAATAGAGGATTGACACACATTTTCTGTCATTAGTGAATTGAAAGGTGCCTGCTGGGAAATAGACGTGATTTGTTCATGTTACATTTTTAACTTGCACAGCACAAAATGAGATTTCTATTCGTATTTGTAAAGTAACCGCAGCTCTCCTTGTGGGAATTTTCCACTGGGAGAGAATGAATTGTGATTGATTCTGAAGACTGATGTGGTAAAAGTGGGATTTTCTGTGTTTTGATCCTGATCCAATGATACGTACATGCGCTATGTCATCCAAACAGCTGAAGATGTACTTCCTGGCCTCTTTTGATTTCAGCCCCGTCTCGGTCTCGTGCTCTTCTGTGGACTGAAAAATGTATATTAAAGATGACACAAAATCAAATAAATCCGCTATACTTTGATACATGTCCCTGATCTTACAATGCATGACTCATTATTGTGCACCAACATATTTGTTAATAGTCAATAGTCATATTTGTTAATTGTTAAAAGTAATTTAATTTCATTAAAAAGCAATAATGGATGGATTTCAAGAAGAAATGTCTGGCACATAACCCCACAATAAAATCCAAAGATACATATTTTTGAGAGAAAAAAAACAAAAACAAAACACAAAAAAAAACAAATTATTTTATGACAATTAAAATATATTATGGCATAATGATTTTTATGATCCTAAAAACATACTTTCATGACATACTTATATTTGTAAAATACAATTTAAAGGGGTGGTTCGGAATTTTGGACATTGGGCCTCATTTCCAAGTGAGCCTTATTGTTATTTATCAGTGGAGACAGTTTTAAAAAAATGTTCATCCAGTCGTCCCAGTTGGATAGTTCGCCGGTGCTAGGCTAGCGCGTGTCAACGGTAACTTTTAGCATGTCATTAAAAACGGTTTACCCACTCCACAGTACATCAAAAGCAAATCATAACACCAGACTATCGATATAAGTGTCTGTTGAGAAAATAATGTTAGAAATCAAACTATCCTTTTCATCTCAATGATTGCATTACATTTACAGGAACTAGTTTCTCAGCAATGGCGGAATTTTAGTAATAATTGCTGAGGTAAACAAGGGCAACATGGTGATTCGGTGTGCATTTCGCAATTGCAAGAACAAACCTAATAAATGTTAAACGCAAAGTTCACAAATTTCCTTTTGAAGATCCAGAAAGGATTCAACTTTGGATTATTTCTGTGGGCTTGGACAAGGAGACACCGGCAGAGACTCTAAAAAAATTGAGGATTTGCAGTGATCATTTTAGACTAGACGACTTTAAAGGTGCCATCTGTAAAAATTGAGGTTAAAATATCCTAACTACACGCATCAAAAGAATGAGAAGAAATAAGGTTGATGATGTCATTTAAAAAAATGACAAGTTATAGTGGTGCCGAGATATTAACCTGAATTAGCATGCTAAATTACTAGCCCCGGCCCGGCAGGTGTCGTAATACCAGTTTCGGCCATGGGAGGCGGTATGCGGGCAGGCAACATTACCACCAGCCAAACTGCAATAGACGAGTAAGTCGCTGATTTGATTAATATGCACGAGGGAGACAGAGCAACACAGCGCTCGCCCGTGTTGTTTGAAGACATGAGAGTGCGCGCGGCCGCAAAGGTATTTCTGGAGGTATACTGCCCCCATCTGGTATGGAATATGGTGTATGATTTGATTTTAAATGCCAGAGGGCACCTTTAAAAAATTATTTAATCAAAACGGCCAGGTAATGTTTTGTTAGGCTACTCCAGCTAGCTAAAGAAGCTAGCCCATTCATAACTGATAGATCGACACTGACAACGTTAGTGGAGAATACGTAAAAGTTCAATGCATTGAGTAGAGTTACAATAATAGTGTAACTAAGAGTATAGTTATTTTTTTTAATTGGTCAAACAGTCTGTCAAACATAGTAGTCATATTGTCTTTACAATCCACTAAAGTTGTTTACTTCGTCTTTATGTTGTTGTGTGTAGCAATATATTTATATATGTTATTGTTGTTGTCTACAAAGGAAATAAAGGAGATTTGCACTGTACCAGTCCTTTTTATTACATATATAATAAATTATACTCTTTCTGTAGTGACGAGTGTCAGCGGCAGGTAAATACACTTGCGTGATTGTCATGTGGACGGGCTCTCTAGGTTGCCTAGGTAACTTCTTATCACTCCGCCGCTGCTGTAGACCGTGCTAATAAATATAGGTAAAACAATATAACTTGCAATGCGATGAAAGGGTAGTTTGATGTCTAACATTATTCTCTAAACAGACACTTACATCGATAGTCTGGCGTTATAATTGATTTGCTTTTGGTGTACTGTGGAGTGGTTAAAACTTTTTTTAATTAGTATTATTTTATGTTTATTCCTGTTCGATCATTATTGCTGTTCCCTTATGAAGTTTTATTACTTATTGAATAAAAAATTAATAAAAAAATACCAATTTATTGCAAAATGTCTGTAAAGTGTTTTGAATTATCACTAACCATCCCTTCTTTTGTTCATTTATTTGAATGATCAAATACTGAGTAACAAAAATGTTTGCATTGTGTTCCCTTTCTAACCAAATGCTATTTATTGTTTGTAATCATAATGCAAAACCTGATACTTACCTAAAAAAAATTGTTAAAAAAAATAATTAGTTGTCTTTTAGAATATCTAAATCTATATCTAAATAAAAAAAAACGAATAAGATAGAGAAATCATGTCTAAAACAACAACAGAAATCAAAAAGCATCCCTATGTATTTATATAGGAAGCTATAGGCAGCCTACAGGCTGTACAGGACATTGCACACATGTAACTATTTTTTAAAGCCACAAGGTGGCGCTCTTCTACTTGAGCTTTTTTTTTATAAAGCTGGCACTCTATTTTGATGTGAATTGTTGCATTTATTGAAAAAAAAATATATAAAAATAAAACTATATATATTAATTACAATGGAAAAAATAGCTCTTAAAAATTATATAATTAATGCAAAGTATCATAGAAAACTCTGAAAATTCTAAATAATAATCAGAAAATATTATAGAACAAAAATATTTTTGAACGGTTATCCTGGGAAAAAGTAAAGTTAAATTTTAAGGCTTCGTCCGTTTTTGACCGGGAGGAAGCTAAGTGTAACCCATTTACGAAGAAGCCCAGAGGGTTAATGGCATGCTAAAAGATACCGTTGACTCATGCTAGCCTAGCTTGGCGAACTATGCAACTAGGACGACTGGATGAACATTTTTTAAAACTGTCTCCACTGATAAATAACACTAAGGCTAACTTGGAAATGAGGCCCGATGTCCAAAATTCCAAACCACCCCTTTAAATATATAATTTTCACCTCACAGTAATGACATGAAAATGCATAAAATCTTGGCTAAAATCATAAAAAAGGCTAAAATACTTTCTGGTCATTATCTCCGAAACATGGGTGGGTAAAAATAATACTAACCATCAAATGAAACAGACAAGTTTTCACAATCCAACAAAATCCTGATAGATAAAATAAATTCCAGCCCCACTGCACTGAATATTAGATCACATATTGGAAGTGTGAATTACAATTCATGTTATCCCTTTAACATGCTTATATCGTGAACATGATACAGGTGTTCTGGCGTGTGTGTGTGTCTCACTTTAAGTCTCCAGCCAGCATACGGTGAGTCTGACTCCCGGCAAAAGAAGCGAGAGGTCTTCGTCCCCACATTTAACAGATGCTCTCCTGGCATACCCTGCGTCTGAGAAATGTAGCGAATCTGAGGAGAGACAGATGGGAAAGAGTGTAACCGAGCTAGTTGAACTCAATCATTGTTTATGTTTTAACACAGTCCAATGTAAATGGATACGTCAACAAAAGACGTACTGAACGTGTTATTGAGATCACATGCCGTTTCCAGGCATCTGAAGCAGCACGTGTTTTGAGCAACACAGAGAAATGGGTGGATTTATGGAGTCATGCTTGTGTGAAACCTATAGGAGGGTGTGTGTGGCCGTTTTGTGTGTGTTCTTACGTCAACGGCACTGTGGTGCGAGAGAAAGGCCTATTAGATGCTCAGTGTCACATGGGGACTTGCAGAGGTGCAAGTGCTGCAGTGGTACATTTTAAAATCAGATTACATGACCTCTCAACCCAGACTTTGAACATATTTTTTTTGTTCTAAACAGCACGCCATGCTGGAAAACGTCAGGGAAGGATGAACTGATCCAAAGTAATTCAACACAATAAAAGTTGCACCAAATCAGTTTCAAGGCCATGACACACCAAGACAAAGGTCAGCCGTCGGTCAAAGTTGAGTGTCTGTCAAGCAAATGATTGAGTCAAAGGGGAACACAGACAAACAAATTTAACATGTTACCTGAGCATTCCAATACGCAAATATTTTCGACATGTCTGGAATGAAGAAAGAGAACTTAAGCAAGCGCTGCTTTGTTAATTTGTATTTCTGTAGTCATAGTTTTTGTTTTTCTTTTTGGAGTAAAGAGTATAAACTACTACAACCACTTGCTGATATAGACAGTTATTTTCTCTCAAACAGGCGCAGAATATACGCACCATTTGGTTGTTGACTGTAGTCTTTGTGGTGTGTTCATGTTTTTTTTTTTTGGTGCAGAAAAAGGTGACATCACTACTTTGGTAGTTTTTGATGCCGATTTGGCCACGCTCTTTAGACCGAAACTTCACACTTAAAGGGTTATTTCACCCAAAAATGAAAATTAAGTCATTCATTACTCACCCCCATGCTGTACCAACCCCGTAAGACCTTCGTTCATCTTCGGAACACAAATAAAGATATTTTTGATTGAATCTGAGAGCTGGACTGTCATAGACTGCCTAAGGGACTGGCTCTTGACGGCCCATAAAGTCATTAAAGAAAAGGTTTAAATATTCCATGTGCCTACAGCGGCTCAATTATACGTTTATCAAGCGACGAGACTACTTTTTGTGCGAAAAAAACATAAATAACGACTTAATTCGACTATTCTATTACCTCCTTATGGGCGCATGCGCGAGAACTGAGACGAGGACGTTCTCCTTCGACTTGTTACCGGCTGCTCACCGCTTAGGAGTATTACCGCCACCTACCGTATAAAATGATGATCCATATATAAGACGCTCCGGATTATAAGGAACACTGTCGTATTTGAGAAGATTAAAGGCTTTTAAGTGCACCTTGTAGTGCGGAAAATACGCTAATTGAAAAGCGTACGTACAGCGCGCATCTTCCTCTGCTTGTAAACAGAAAATTTTGCGCTTCCAGCTATATCAGCACATCATCTTATACGGTAGGTGGCGGAAATACTCCTAAGCGGTGAGCAGCCGGTAACAAAAAGTAGTCGAAGGAGAACGCCCTCGTCTCAGTTCTCGCGCATGCGCCCATAAGGAAGTAATAGAATAGTCTAATTAAGTCGTTATTTATGTTTTTTTCGCACAAAAAGTAGTCTCGTCACTTGATTAACTTATAATTGAGCCGCTGTAGGCACATGGAATATTTAAACCTTTTCTTTAATGACTTTATGGGCCGTCAAGAGCCAGTCCCTTAGGCACTCTATGTAGGACTGATCCAGCTCTCAGATTCAATCAAAAATATCTTTATTTGTGTTCCGAAGATGAACGAAGGTCTTACGGGGTTGGAACAGCATGGGGGTGAGTAATTAATGACTTAATTTTCATTTTTGGGTGAACTAACCCTTTAAAAGTGTAGTTTAGCCAATAATGACAAATCTGTAACTATTTACTAATGCCTTTCTTATGTGGGGCAAAACATTTATAGATATGGGGATAAATGAAGACATTTGGAGAGGAAGTCAACAAATTTAATGTGGATATGACTGGGGGAAAACATGTTTTGGAACAGCACAGAGGACAGGAAGAAAGAAGCTATAGTTTAACAGAGCTATGCAAGATCTGATGAGACAGTTGAAAATTGCTTTCCAAAGTCTATCAGAGTGATACACATCTAATTACACACCACATTGCATTGCAGTCCGTAATGATAAATATAGAAATTCCTGTTGTGGTTATATCTTTCAGTGGTTTGGGTTATAAGTGCTTCAGCACAGCTGACTTCCAGTAATCCATCCATCCATCCATTCTCCAGCAGCTTATCTGGGACCAGCTCGCTGTGACAGCAGGCTAAGTAGATGTGACATGTCCCTTTCCCCCCCCGACAACTTCCTTCAACTCCTCCTGGGGGTTCCCAAGGCATTCCCGGACCACCTGGGAGATAAAGTCTCTCCAGCGTGCCCTGGGTCTCTTCCCAATTAGACATGCACAGAACACCCCAACAGGAAGGAGCTTGAGCGGCCTGACCAGATGGCTAAGCTACCTCAACAGGCTCATTTTATAGTATAGTAGGGGTGGGTGATACAAATAAAAGTATATAGAGACTTAAAATGATATCTCTATATTTTTTTTTTTTTCAAAATTTGGTGATTGATGCATTAATATTTTTGCCTTTGCTCAAAAAAACATTTTTAATGTGATCTTTTTTTGCCCCCATGAAAAAGGCCCAATCTGGATAGAAGGGCTATTGTTAGTTACTAAGTAGAATACATACAAATCGCTTACAGCAAAATCCTCACTAGTAAAATAATAATAATAAAGAAATAGTGACTACTTAACTGCATTTTACTCAATGAACAAACAAGGATCATTTCAAAATCTTAGGCCTATGTAATTAAAGGTTCCAAAATAAAAGTAAGTAAAAAAAATACAATTATTCAAAAAGTGCAATATTCCTACAAACATTTTCTTAAAAGTTCTTTAAGAAAGAGAAACGCATGACACTTTTTTACATAGAGTGGCAGATCTATTATAAATAACTATCTAATTAGGGTTCAATTAGAACACTTTCCGTTTGTATCTTGCACAAAAACATACCAAGATTAAGAAAAATTATATATTGCAAAATATCTGTAGATCTCTTAGTGCTGTTCATAAATATATTTTGGGCTTGACAAATATTCATTGTTGGCTCCGCCCATCGCTAATAATCCAGATTTTAGACATACCGGTACCTGTATTGATGCTGGTTTTAATGAGTGGAGAGAAGCTGGTATCATAAGAACATTAGATATTTATGCAGATAAAACTCTTAAGTCTTTCCAGATATGGGGCAAAGTATTAGAACATGCTAGACAAATTACTAAATCAAACAAATCATATGAAATACAATATAGAATTATTAATAGAGCCCGACCGATAAAGGATTTTGAAGGCCGATACCGATACAAATATTTTGGGGTTTTAAAATCCGATATGCCGATATATCGGCCGATATTTTTTTTATATATATATATATATATTTTTTTTCAGAAACGTGCAACAAAACATTAACAGATTTCCCTAACATAGTTATTTGTAGTTATTTATGAGTTTTAACTAAAATAATATGATAAAGCATTTTAAAAGAAACTTGTTTCTTTTATTGTCACAACTGAACATCAAAATATATTAAAGTTCTGATAAATAAAATAATAATTAGTCCCTACATTGCCTTATAAGCTACCTTATAATTACAATGTCAGGTTAGCTAGTCTATGAGCCATAATTTAGCACTAGATAACGTCATACTGCAAATGAGTTTTTCATACTGCAAAACATACATTTTCAATATAACAGGCCAAGGAGAGATGATTGAAGCGTGTTTCGTCCGTTTTTATTTTATTTTTGAAATATTCATTTATCGGCCATTATAACTGCCGATACCGATAGTTTGGAAAATGCCTAATATCGGCCGATAATATCGGCCGGCCGATATAGCGGTCTGGCTCTAATTATTAACAAGCTGCATGCGACTCCGTTAATACAAAGTAAATATGACACATGCACAAAATTTAGCTTGAAGTGTAAAAGTAGAAGTACTTATTTCCACTTAATATGGACCTGTCCTCTAATTACATCATTCTGGTCTTCGGTTGTTCAGGAAATTGGTAGAGATTAAATTGCCAATGGATCCTAGATTGTGCATCCTTGGAAAAAAAAAAAAAATATATCCATAATGTTGTATGCTGCTCGCCTTTCCACACTTCATGTTAGGATTAAAGAACACTCCCCTACTTTAACTCTTTGGCGTGAAAAACTCTCGTCACTCTTACCATACTAAAGACGGCATGATGTACTGGATGGAACTCTGGATACTTTTGTAAATGATTGGTCTTCCCTTTAAATACTATTTTGGACATGAATGGCAAGCAATAACGTATTAATATGGATTGAAAACAAGATGTACATTTTTTGGATTCCCGTGTGATATTTATGTACGATACCCGTGTATACATGAAGAAAATGACAATGTCGATGTAGTAGACCTGTAATAATGATTTATTTGTTATTATTTGCTGTTTTATTTAATTTATTTTTTCTTGTTGTGGTAAGAGTGAAGAAATTTGAAAATAAACAGTTTATAAATAATTAACGATCATAAGCAAAAGTTACAAAAGCAAATTTGTAACGTAAAATTCGATTCAGCACTATTTTTTAGGTCAGTCTGATTTGTGACATTGACCCTGTTGACAAATGAACATTGACAAAAGTTGCCAAACCTTTCATTGAAGCAGAGGGTGCTCTTTGGAACGTTCTCAAATAAACAAATGCTAGATAGCACGATCATCAGGTTTTGTCAATGCTGTCTGTCAGTGGCAAAACTCTAACACAGGAGTAACGGCAATAAAAGCTGTAACCTTTGGCTATGGCTTCCTAGCTAGATTTCTAATGGTAACCTTTCAATTACGGTAAAAGTTATTAGAAGAAGAAATTCCCAACCCTCAAGTAATATTGTTATTGTTATTCTTTCATTGACATTAACATTATTCTTTTAATTAACTTTAAAAAAGGATGTTATCAGCCAACTGGCTAGTAAGCCCGTTTTATTTTTACACACATTTGGCACTTAGTGAGTGCTATAGTAATTCTGCACCCTGAGTGTGTTCTTGGTGTTTCAGCCTCTAAGAGTAACAGCTTTATTTTCAAACAGGGATGTATCACTTCATACTAGAAGAATATGGCTACATGTCCAAAACTTCACCCAGGCCCACAGTCTTCTAACCTGCATTTCGTCTACATTCAAGAGGTCTAATAGCCACTTGCTAGTGGCAGAGTCAAACGAAAGTCTCCGCATGCCTGCGAGATGAGGCCCTACGATTGGTGCCGTAAGTGGGCGTTCATCTATGCTATAAATATCTTTTGCTGTGCGAGATTAAATTGAACACCCCAGTGAAGGATGTGCGTATATTAGGAGTGTGACCCCCCACAAGCCATTTTAGTCCCTAGACTGGAATCACACCTTAGGCAGTTAGGTGCAGTGTTGGGAGTAACGCATTACAAAAGTAATACATTACAGTAACATATTACTTTTTGCTGTAACGCAGTAGTGAAAGGCATTACTAATCAATTTTCAGTAATATTTTACTTGTTACATGTTCAGTGAGGCTTGTATTACAGTTGTATTACAGTGTATTGTCTGCTTTTACTTCTTAAAGACAACAGATGTGAAAGTTTTAAAGCAGTCTTTTAGTGCCAGTTCAGAGCGGTCGCGTCTGTAACATTGTTTTTTCCTCATAAATACGAACACGAAAACTAAAATGCCAACCCTTCCTCATCCGATTTGCGCAGTGTAATGAACAGAATTACAAAAAATCGATTTTGCCTCCTATTTTTTTGTCACGCATGAATGTGTGTCTTTTCCCTAATATTAAAAATAAAACATAGACTGATATTTGTCTAATGTCTGGAGTCCTTTAAGGAAGTAGCCTATATACGTTTCAATACATGAATTTTCTGAGAATTTTTATTTCAAGTTTTGACTGCAAATGTCATGTCCATAATGCTGGACTTCCCCAATTTTAAATAATTTATCCTCAACTAGTTTTGTGGTGTAGGTCTACGTATTTTATAATGTTAACTTCAAATAATACTAATAGCCTAATTTAAAGATAAGGCAGCATTGGATCTGGACGGTAAGGAGAATAACGCTGGAGTTGGAAGAGGTGTGTCGCGATTCTGTAAGTTCGTGGATCTGAGTCGTGTGGCGAATCGCGATTTCGGTTTCATATTGCATATCGTTACAGCCCAAAAGTTAAGTTCTACTTAGTTATTTTGGTGAAAGTAACTCAAAAGTAATACATGAGTAATGTAACGCATTACAATTCTGAGACAGTAATATTGTAAGGTAATGAATTACTTTTAAATAACAGTAACAAGTAATACCTAATGTATTACAATTTGGAAGTAACTTGCACAACACTGGTTAGGTGACACCCCAGATATATAATTGTTCAGAGGCGATGAAGCGGCGTCCTGTTAAACATAATTAATGTGCTTTTGCATTGCTATACTTTGGCGGTAACGAACCTCAAGGGGGTGATGGTGTCGGTGTCAAATGCCAAGTATCTAGCAAACTTTTTTCTTTACTTTCCAGCTAAAGTCTCTTTCAAACTGTTGCTCAGTCATGACAGTAGTTGACCTGAAAGAGAAAACTGCCTATAGACGATGACGGTTTACGTCAACGCCTTCTCCCAACACTGCAAATACGGAGTACTTTCGTTCCATTATAAATCAATGTCCAACATATTTCAAAACAGATCTGAGTGACATACAGGCCTACACTACAGTACATGCAAAAATATGGCAAGCTTCAAACCTTGTGCGTTCGTTATTTTTCTGGGTTTAGGGCTGAACGATTAATTGCATTTGCGATAATGTCGCGATATGATGAAACGCAATTTTGTAATCGCAAAAGCTGCGATTACACTGGTCACGTGACTCGCGAGAGAAAATCAGTCTGCAAGATCAAGCATCAACTTGGCATGCTATGCATATAGGTCTGGTCTGGCATACAGAAAAGAAAAGTTTATTTTTAATGTATGTGATATTGTGTTATTTCTCTCCAACAATTCTGGATCGATTCAGAGAATTTCAGAATCGAGTCTGAGCTTAGTTTTTAAACACGGATGCGTGATGACGCTGCGCGTGCTTTAGAAACAACCGTCTTCTGCTTGCTTCTATTTTCTCGCTCTCTCTCACTCACACACACACACACACACGACACCTCTCGAACCTTCCGAAACATAGTATTTCATAAAGTTCGGGGTTTTACATGGGATTTTACCGAATTACAAGGACATTCGCGGGCTTGATTGCACAGGTTTTGCCGCTTTGCTTGATGTTATAACGCTACTCTTGCAGTGCGCGGTCTCTCCCGCGGGAATTTTCCTTATAAATGCTTCACAGAGGCATTATTTATGTCTTTTGAAATGCAGTTGGCTTATATATTAAAAATATGAAAATCACTGAGAAGGCTACTCTTATTTTAAAATACTAATATGCGCTTTGTGAAGAGCGCTCGTGCATGTGGCTGTGAGCGACTCATTGGTTAAATGTACTTGCAAGTGAAAATGCTTTTGACGTGAAATTAATGTAAACACGGTCAGTTATATTTTAAACCAACAGGACAAACCACATTTACAATTTTAAAAGAGATATGTGCATTAGTGTGAATGCAGCTTATCGTATCTACTGAGAGGGGGAAATCACTCCACCTCTTGAATGAAAAACATTCAGACAGTCTACCTTTAAATACTGAGACCACTCTTTGTTTATTGCTTGAAATGCTTTTTTTGTTTCTCTTTATTTACTAGCTTTTGTATTTTGAAGCTATATTAGTTTATATAGCCTATTTAAAATTCTTAAGTTGAAGTATGTGTTTACACATGTAATTAAATACATATTTTAAGCGTTATTAAAGTTAATTAATAAGAAAAAAAGTAGATCAGATCATGAGCTGCCTAAATATTCCCATCCCTACTGCACAATGATTTATTGCTTGTCTTTGTCGACTAATACAGAAGATAAAGAACTAAAAAAATAAAAATAAAATAAATCACAATTAGATTATTTTCCATAATCGTTCAGCCCTAATTCTTATTATCCAAGTAATACTCTTTCCTGGTCTGTGTTTTTTGCTTTATTTTTATTTTCTCTTTCCTTATATGTAAATGCAAGACTTTGTACTTTAACTCGTTGAATGTTATTTCGCAAAACACTCGTGAGTTGAGAGATCTCACTAAAAGAAAGGCTTTATTCTTATAAAGTAGAAGAACAAATGCTGACTTAATATTCTTACAAGAAACTCTTAATGATGAAGCAAGACACTTGTTGGCAAAACTTAAATTGTGGCCATAAACATTTCATATTATAAAAGTAGTATTTTCAAGTTCAGAGACAATAACCCATCTTACTTCCCTAGAGTCAACAATATCTCCTTTAAACTTGTTGATCAAAATGAGAACACCAGCGGAGTGGTTAGATTCATGACTAAAGTAAACCTTATCACCCACCCCACCTTGTGAGAGGGATGTTTGTTTTTGGAAATCACAATGGGGTGATAAGGTTTACTTTAGTCATGAACCACTCCGCTGGTGTTCTCATTTTGATCAACAAGTTTAAAGGAGATATTGTTGAGCATTGTTGGTGCTAGTTGGGAATGTGAGGCTCCGGTTTCTTTAATTAAAATTAGACATGCAATGAAATTGATGAAACAAAAGGAAGTTGCCTGACTGCAATGGCCTTACTTTAGAATTCTTTATACAGTTCTGAGAAATTTTAGAGCAAGCCTTTTTCTTAATGCTTCAAGAATGTATAAAAACTGGAACGATGATTCCCACTATGAAACAAGGAACGAGATCTCTTATTCCCAAACCAGAGAACGATACAACTATAATTGGTGCCCTATCACACTTCTAAATTTTGATTATGAATTAACTGCCTCTATATTTGCCAAGAGATTAAAACAACATTTACATCATATCATTAATTAAACACAGACCGGCTTTATGAAAGGACGTCATATTAGTTGTACTACTTGACTTGTTCTGGATCTTATTGATTATAAAGAAGAAATTAAGTCAATTATCTTATTCCTTGATTTTTATAAGGCCTTCGATACTGTAGAGCACCAGTTCCTTATAAGCTCTTAAAGGCTTTTAGATTCCAGTCCAATTTTATTAATGTTGTCCAAATGTTGTACAAAGATATAGATAACTGTATAATTTTAAATCACAAACATCACCAAGATTTCCTATTCTTAGTGGAATAAGACAGGGTTGCCCTTTAAACCCATTTTTATTTTTATTGGTTGTAGAAAACATTATTATTATTATTATTATTGACAAACAGCACACTAATAACTTTGTTTGCCTTAGTGTCTTTAACAGAGAGATTTAAATCTCACAATTAGCAGATGATACCACTTTATTCTTACAATATTAATAGCAAGTTTCTCCAGTCTTAACTACAATTAATGCTTTCTCTAATGCTTATGGACTCAAACTTAATTTATCCAAGTGAAAAGATATTTGCTTATTTGATAATGTAGAAACTGAAATAGAAAATATACCTATTAAAAAATGAAGTGAAATATTGGGGGATTCATGTAATTAGTAGACAGTTTCTGAATTTTTCTCCATGACTATCCAAAAAACTAAATATATTTTTAATTGTTGGCTACAAAGAGATCTGTCAATTTTAGGCAGAGTCTTTTCATCCAAACCAGATGGTTTTTATTTGGAATAATAAATCTCACAAATTGAAGACATCTAGCAACAAAAAAAAAAAAAAAAAAAAAAAATTTCTTGAAGTCCTGAACTTTTATGATACAAATTCAAAATTAATTGGTTGAAGAGATGCTTGCTTGGATCAGATTCCATGTGGTATTTTATCCCTAATAATACAGTACATTTAAAAGAGTAGGTAGGGTAAATTAATGGTAAATTACCCTTTAAATTAGATTTCATCAATAAGCTATGTTAGCCTAGAAATTGCTTTACAACCACAGGCTATTCCAAGTTGTTTGATATGTCTTCCCTTAGCCATGAGTCATGTTCTAAACAACTATCCTTGTTATGTTTGGGAGGTGTTTCACTTTTAAGTAAAGATTGTAATAATAAATGTATTCAAAGGAGGAAAACATTGTTACTACCATTTAAATATTGGATACACAATAAAATGAGAGAAGTGCATTTTAAAGGACTGCATAATATATACCCTTGTAACTCACTTATGTCCAAATACTGTGATTTAGCAGATATATGCACATTCTGTAAGAATGAAAATGAAAACATCTGTCACAAAACATCATTCGTTTTTCTCTTGTAATGTTTTCAGCAATTTTATGGAATGATTCGAGCTCTTAAAGTTAATATGAACGGTAATCTACGCATTAAGGAGGTCATTTGTCTTTTTGAAAACCCAAACAAATCTTTAGAAACTACTGTTAACTTCCTTATCCTTTTGGCAAAGTTTTACTTTCACAAACAAAGGTTTCATAAACTTAAACAGTAATTTTCTCTGCAAATAATCTGTTGCTGTGGTGCTGAGGGTAATGATTGAGATGCAACCAATGTTTGCGTTACGTACATGACCGACTGACCAATGGTACCGTCCGAGAAGGTAGGACCTAAAGAAATGCAATAACGCACATCACCCTGATCACTTGTTTATCGTTCATGTAAACAATACATTCAGATTCATCAATCTGAATGAATTGAGTCTGATTGAAACAAAAGGTGTGCATGTAAACAATGAATGGTGACTGTAGAAAGCAAAAGCAGAATCCCTGAGATTTTGGGCGAACTAGAAATAGATCCCGGCATCCTCACATTTTGTAAGGTCTAAAAAGAGCATATGTCCGGGAAAAAGAGAATATATAGTCACCCTACACTGTAAAAAATTATCGCGATTTTAACGGTAAAAGACCGTTAATTGGTTAACAGAAAGTTTTCTTACCATACGGTAAAATAACTGTGATAGATCTACAGTAATGGTACATTTAATGTAATTTTACTGTTAAATACCGTTAGATTTGCAGTTTGTGGAAGCAAAAAAGAACAATTCATTGTATAATTTACAGTGAAAAAAACGTAAATTGTTCCAACACTTCACATTTGATGTATTTTTGTTGAAATAACTATGTTTCTTCATAGTTTTCTTCGTTTTTTTCTAATCATTTATGTACATTAGGGTTTTATGATGCATGTAATGTCGTTAAATTACGGTTTATGGCATTTTTTTAAATTTCATGTGTTGCCATGATGGTGTTTAATGTTTTTGCGAATGAGATTTGCTTAAATACAATAGTATTATCTTTCTTGTGGAAGAGCTGCTTGTGATGAGCTTTGATTGATCATGTGACTTTCATCACTGCTGTGATTGGTGATTTTCAGTGTATTACAATGGTACAAAACAGATATTAATACTCCAATATGTCTGTAAATATACATTATACGAGGTAATGAAATATGGTAAATTGTATTTAAGTCTGTAAAACCAATAACGTTGCTACCATATTTTTGACTGTAAAGTTCTGGCAACCACAGCTGCCGGTATTTTACTGTAAAAATTATGTTTTATTTTTTACAGTGTAGTTAAAGCCCGCCACAATCTCACGAAAGTGCGTATCTATTGCAAAAATTTTATTTCTCGTGCCATTTACGCCAAAAATTGTTTTTGTGTGCATATGATACGCACTTTATGGCGTGTACACACAATACTCCACGCCCCTAATCCTACCCAAAGGGTTTACAGTGCGTATATATGCACGCAAAACATATTTTTGCCGTATAAATGGCACGAAATGACAAATTAATTAATTCATCCTAAAGCTACAGTATTATATCAAAATACAGATGAATATAAATATAGTTCACAAATGGTGTTTTTATAACGCTTTTGGAGCTTGACAGCTGGTCAAGACCGAGCACAGTACAGCATAGGGGTTTGGATATTTCATTTGAGCGAAACTATTTCTTTCTATACAGAAAAACAAAAAAAAACAAACACGCCCTGAGAAACATTGCCGCCATCCTACAGTTAGCAGATCAGGAAATTAAAATTAAGGGGAAATTAAAGGGGTGCATCCAAATGGATCTAGAAACATTGAGGAGAGGAATCTGACATCAGGAATGTTTACCTTCTCATCGCCATTTCTGGAAAAAAAATATGGGGCAAATTCTGATATTCTTCTCACATAATTAAAGTTAGAGTGTTGTGATAACGGAGATGAATTATGCCCAGCAGACCAAATTCTCAGAGGCTTAAAAAGACATTCAGGCATAATGCAGGGTTATATGGGAAGTAAGGGGCTTTAAGACCAACTTGAGCTCATAGCACTTGTTGGTATCTTGAAATCCATAACCCAGCTGCGATAACAGCCCTGCCAAGAAGAGGAGGAAAACCCATCAAACCCCCAGCTACTGCTATAAACCGCTGTGTCAAGTCAGGAGCTGCTGGGACTCTCCTTTCCAAACCCTACCCAGAAACACTGTTCTAATCTAGGCTTGTTTCAGTGTATCAATCACATACGCAGACACACCGAGACTTGGTAATGACCCCTCCTCTCAGTTTCACCCCGGGGCATTCAGGGGCCCAAAAGCAGGAGGAGTGCGGCCCGAAAACTAGAAAACACTCAGATCATAAACCATGCACGCTCAGACAGAAGCAGCAGGAGTGCACACAAAATAACACCCACATGCTGACACTTGTACGCCAACACAGACGCTAAGAAGCGGCCGTGAAAATTCTTCTGGAGATTGTTTGGGCCTGACAGCACATACCATGGCTCTGTGCTAAACAGATTACGTCAAGAAGATACATTCTGTGTGTGTATGAGTATGTGTGTGTGATTTTTTGTTTTGGTGAAATATGTGGCAGGTTTCATGAAATTTGTTTAAACAGGAGAAGAAACATGCTAAAAGAAAGGTGGATGCAGGAAGAAAGAGGCGTTTTAGAGAAATTACCTGGTCAAACTCGAGGGCTCCAGGGTAGAGGGGCCAGCCCAAGAAGAGCTCAGCAATCACACATCCCAGCGACCACATGTCTATGGCTTCACAAAAAGGCAGGCCAAGAATAATCTCAGGAGCCCTGAAGATGACAAACACAAATATGAGCAACATAAAACACACAAAAACAATTCTTCCTTCATTTCACCCTTTGACTACAAACAGTGAGATCAAGGCCTCTGAATCAGTATGGAATTCATAATTCAATTTGTTTCCATTACACAAACTCTCAATTGGATGAGTTTTGTTACTTCTCAATTACAATCCCCATGAACCCGTCTTAATTATTACTTCATAAATTATTGCTCGATCGTAACTAGTGCTGGGCGGTATGACGGTATATATCGTTACCGCGGAAGAAAATGTCAACCGTAAAATAATTGTATTTATTTCATCAGGGACAATGGACAGTAAAGAACTGTCCCAGAATTCGCTACAGAGCTAAATTTCATATATTCTGTTTTTTTTTTAAATTCTGTGTATACTTTGACATGTACAGTAAGTGGGCGTGGTTAACTCCCGTGCAGCGTGTGCGAGACTGAGGCCCCGTCCACACTACTGCCTTTTCGTTTAAAAACGGAGACCTTTTGCTACGTTTGCACCTCCCGTCCAGACTAAAACGGGAAAAACGAAGACCTAAAACGGAGAAGTTTAGAAACGCTGCAGCTCCGTTTTGCGTTTTGAATCTCCGGAGGGCGTTTTAGTGTGGACGAGACAAAACGTAGGACTTCAGAAACGCTGACGCAGGGGCTGGCGCTTGGCTCCATGATTGGGTGTTATCATTCATGACGTATCCTTCCCTGATTCGTCAATCACTGTTTACACCGGCACGCGCATGCCCAGTGTTGGTGAATGGTCACGTGATCCGCGTTTTCAGTCGTTTTAAAGGGTACCTATTATGGCATTTAAAATGTTCCTAATATTGTTCTGGGAGTCCCCAACAACAGTTTTACAAGCATGCAATGACAAAAAACACTTTTGTTGTCTTATAATATGCATTTATTTTTACCTGATTTGCTCACCGACTCCCATATGAATCGTTTAGCGAGTCCTTTTTCCAAAACCCGCCTTTGCGTGACGCTAATCTGCGGTGATTGGTCAGATGACCTAGTCAGTTGTGATTGGTATTCTCTGTGCAGAGATTGTCGAAAACGGAACGCCCATCACCTTAAATGGGTTCTCAACTCCAGTCCTCGCGACCCACTGCTCTGCATATTGTGTATGTCTCCCTTATTCAACACACCTGATTCAGATCCCCAGCTCGTTAGAGCCGGCTCACGAATCCATACTTTATAGCGTTTAGGTTTTTGTGAAGCAATCATCTTCAAAATGACGCGAACACAGAACAAGGTTTGGGCTATACTTGTGTGGTATATATATGAACTGCAGGCAGCCACTTAGTCTTCAAATGCTCCTCACTTGGCAGGTGAAAAAAGTTCACTTTTGCGTCGCACTTCAAAACACAGCGTCTCGTCGACATGATTGTTTTCCGGTTTTCCCTGGCATCTCCGAGCGCAATAAGTGGGCGTTTCTTATTCAAATAACTTGTGAAGTTGACGTCAACTAGACAAAGGAAAAGCATCGTTCTTCGAACGATTCATATCAGCGACTCAGAGTCGACTCTTACTTTTGAGAGACAATAACTTTGTATACGATGAACTTTCATGTTTAAAACTTTGCAGGATGTTTTCGTTCACTTAGATCTATGTTAAACGCTACATGAAGGGCAATTTTCAAAAATCCATAATAGGTACACTTTAATGTGGACGGAGATCATTTCTAATAAGCAGATAAAACGCTGGTGTGTATTCGTTTTATTTATCCGTTTTTTAACGAAAACACAGTAGTGTGGACGGGGCCTGAGACACTGAGATTTGTCAAAGAAACATGGAGAAAGCAGATCAAGAGGATCCACAAAGGAATTATGTTTTCTAAAGGTTTGTTGTTAACATGATATTTGAAAAACTGAAAAATTCGGGACAGTCCCAAATCTAAGCTATTGTCCCGAATCCCGAAATCGGCCTTGATTGTCTGGAAAATTCTACTAAAGCAAAATCTGTTTGATTAAAACATTCTTCCAAGTATCTTCCTTTGTGTACAGCAGAACAGATAAACAGAGGTTTGGAACAACTTGAGGATGAGTAAACGATGATAGAATTTTAATTTTTGGGTGAACTATCCCTTTAATTTAACAAAATGTACTCTACAGCACTGGGCAGAGAAACAAAAAGTACATAGTAACCTTTTCCATTAATTCCACTTAATTTTAACGTGAGATGCACACACACAGTTATGAAATTTAGAAGACTCTTTCCCATTTGTACAGCGCAAGACCATAAATCTGATGCGATGAGTGACAGAGGTTCATGAGCCTATTCAGTACAGACTCTGACATCATCAGGACAGGAGCTCGCACTACAAATACTCTTTTAGCAAATATTGGCATGTTAACTGTACTAAGGTCATAATTTACTAGATCAATCTTGGATCAATATAAAATCATTCAAATAGATATTTTTACCCAGCCCAAAAAGGGATGCACAATATAAAGGAAAAATATGAGTAAACAAAACATGAGAATTTAAATAGATAAGAGATTAGACTTCAATTCATCAACTTTAAACCTACACCATTCCAGACACCAGCACACCAAAGAGCCTGTTTAAAAAAAATGCAACTATATATCTAAAAGCATTTTGCTTTTGTAAAGGCTAAGACAATGTATGTTGGTATGTAAGGCAAGGTATGTTAGTTTAGGGTAGGATAGTTCTCACATGGGTTACCAGGTCAGATAGTGTAGACATGGTGACATAGGAAGCCCAGTGACTCCTTAGCAACCAATCACCACATGATCTCATTGAATGGCATTAAGGTCTCTCCGTGTGAGATCGAGACGCTGCTCCAGTCATCACTCACCTCAGTAAGTCTGACAGATTACTGTTGCTCAGAGCATATATTTCAATAATAGAAGTGTTTGTCCTTATGCTGTCCGTCTAAAAACAGTGACCTGACAACATGGGCAACATTTTTATGCATCAAAACAGGAAAACCAATACATTAGTTTAGCAAAATGCTAATATCAATAAAGTTTGCTTTAAGTTCTCCCAAGCCGTCAAACTGATGTCCGGAACACCAGAAACTACAGGGGAGTACATTTTCAGGTTTTTTTTTTAAAGCTTAAAAAATATTTTTGTGTGTGTGTGAAACTTGCACAGATGAATTGTTCACCACAAGACTACTTAAGTATGTGCACTAACAAAGTAAATGGGGTAAATTTTCACGTCATGCCGACATTAAGCCCGAAAAAATCAGTTATGGCATGAATGCTAAGTTCATGCGTACAGCTGAGGGCTAAACATTGTTTCTACTGTCCAGAACTCATTTAATACAATATCAATATAATATAGGTTTTTGTAGATTAATCATATTAGGTTGCATCACGATTCCCGTTTTTCCCACCCCCAAATTTAAAGGCATAGATCACCCAAATAAATCGGCATCATTTACACACCCTCATGTTGTTCCAAAACTGTATGTGTTTATTTCTTCTGTTGAACACAAAAGATATTTTGAAGAATGTCAGTAATCAGACAACTGACAGCACTCATTGTCTTCCATATTTTTTTCCTACTATGGAAGTCAATGGGTGCTGTTTAATGTCTGTTTACCAACATTCTTAAAGGATTAGTTCACTTTTGAAAAAAACTTCACGTAACGTCACGTAATACGTAACGTCACGTAATACGTAATTACGTTCAAAAGGTCACAGGCGGCGTAGCCGGAAGTAGCCCGTGACCTTTTGAACGTAATTACGTAACGTTACAAACGCGCCTCACAGAATAGAGCAAGGCTAGCATTTGTCCTTAGAAAAGTTACATTTTTGGAATAAGTTTTGAAATAAGCAATCGTTTCGCATGATAAGACCCTTATTCATCGTCTGGTGTTGTTTAAAGACATTTGAAGCTGCATCTGAAACTGTTATTAACTGTCTTTTGGACCTTGGACTGTCTGGTTCCCATGTAAGTCCATTATATGGAGAAAAATCCTGGAATGTTTTAATCAAAAACCTTAATTTCTGAGGAAAGAAAGACATGGACATCTTGGATGACATGGTGGTGAGTAAATTATCAGCAAAAGTTTTTTCAAAAGTGAACTAATCCTTTAAAATTATCTTCAAAAGTTTCATTTTTGGCATAGCATATTCTTTTAAAGGCTTAGTTCACCCAAAAATAAAAATTATGTAACTACTCACATCTGTAAGATCTTCGGAACACAAATAAAGATATTTTTAAATGCAATCCGAGAGCTTTCAGTCTCTCCTTAGAGATCCAACACAACTTACACATTCAAGGCCCAGAATGATAGGAATGACATCATTAAAATAATCCATGTGACTGAGTGCTTTGTTCGCAAAAATAAATATTTACCACCCTTTAAGACGTCTTAAAATGATCATTAAGACATTATACCATTTAATAAATGTAAGAATTTATTATCTTAAATTTCAGATTTTTTTTGTGGCAAAAGCAAGCAAAAAGCTTGCACTGTTGAGATTTGCTTGTGAACAAACTAACTTGTGCATAATCTGGACAATCAGCTCAGAGACATTAGAGAATTCGGACTGTGCAGGCATAGTACACCATCTTTACTGATAATGAAATTTCACATGCACTGTATAGGTATACATGTAAAAAAAAAATTAAAAAAAAAGTAGTTTTAGTTTTTCCACTTGTGTGGTGTGAATCAGTACCCATTAACTAGGGTTGTGCCGATAGACGATAGTATCGTGTATCGACGATAGTCTGACATATCGCCGATGGCAGATGCCTTTGACGATATCAATACGATAATTGGCTCGTTTTACCATAATGTATTAAATTATTATTATTAGGCCTATTATTATTATTATTATAAAGCTAGTATTGTTATTAAATGAATATTAGGAACTACAATTAATTTGCCTTGCCTAAATTTACAACGACATCATCTCATAACAATTGCAACAACACACGCACTAATGAGGACTCCTCTAAGAGAATGTTTTTAAAACAGACTAAAAAACATACCACATCAAAATTTAATTGCAAGGCGATCCATTCACAAATTATCAAGTGTGCTCGTTTTAACAGACGCAAAATTCAATTTCCTACAGATCCAAGATGAAAACGGCATCGTTGTTCGTCAGTATTAGTTTCCGTAACACATTAACAAAACGTTTAATGACACTAACACTAAAAACAATACAATTACTAAATAGTATTAATAATAATATCACTAAAATAGTATTATAGTTACCGTTATCATCGTCGTCTCTGAGGGAACGCGGCGTTAATGCAGATGCCGAAAGCAGTCCGTTTTTACTTTCACTTTCAGAGATTGAGCGCGTTTACATGCGACGACGTTCTTAACCTGATTATGTTGAATAAACTTGACAATGCATGTGGTCATGTAAACGTTTCCTTTATCAGAGTCAAGTCATAAGTATAAGTATAAACCGATCGACTCAGCTAGACGTTTGGCCCTTGCTCTTCTATCGGCATTTAAAACACATTAACCCGCGTACTTCGTGCTTACTGTGCGCATGTGAAGTGCGCAGAGAGCGCACTGGTAGGGGGGCACATATCGCAAACTCCGACTTTTTCTGACCCAAGAAATTATTAAAACGTGTTTTCATCTCGTGCAGAAATAGACCCTAGTCAAAATGCTGCATGTAACGGCATGAGGATAGGCTAATGTGTCCGTAAATTTCCCGTTGACAAACAAAAGGATTAGGATCTCTTTTTTTTACTTCACTATACCAGGAAATAACCTGATCCTATTAATAAACACTCCACCTTTGCTAGCAAAATAGAAAAAAGATTCTCGTATATAAAACGAAGTAGGCTAATAAAACAAGCAAATTAATGAGTAGGCTCAATAATCAAGTTAATAATCAAATAAGTTAGCCCCGCCCCCTCACGATAATATCGTGTATCGCCGATCTCACAGGCTGACGATAGGACGATATGAAAATGGAGCATATCGCCCAACACTACCATTAACTGACCTAGAACAGTTTCAACACGTTCATTCATGAGGATCAATTTCAGTTTGGATGCTGCCTAGAAACGTGGCGGCCTTTGTAGCATGGCATCCAACTAAAGTTTGAATAAAAAAGGGAGAACGCATTGTAAGATTCATCCCGAGCTATAATTTTACTGTATGTGGGGACTAATGTGCATCAATGTTAGAAATGCATAACACTCAGTTAAAAAAAAAAAAAAAAACTGCATTAAGCCTCCTACTATAAGATCCTTACATCAAATGAAAAAAAAATTCAGAGAGCTTCCCGACGTCTCCATGCATAAAGCAGCTCAAACTCCACCAGCCGCAGGGTGATGATCCACTGCAGTTCTCATATATCGTCTCTCCCTCATAAACAGGTGAGAGTCAATCTATTAACGCCATCTCCATCCATATATCTGATCTGTCTCTGAGGGGCTGCACTAAATCACGGTAGTGGAAAATATCTGCATACAGTAATGAAAACGTGTATTTTTGGAGGGCACAATACATGGTTGTGGTTGACTTTTGTGATCTCACAACCCTTCACTTAAAGATTTAATGAAAATAAGTTGTTGTGAGGAAAGAGAATATAGTCAAAGGAGAGCCATAAAATTAAGGCCCGGGTTTATTTCTTTTTCTACGTTACGCTTTGTCTCGCGTACTGCTGTTCAACTCAACTGTGTGTGCAAGCACCGGGATACAGATTTTGATCTGATTTTATCAGATTTTTATCGTGTCTGAAAAAAAAAAAAGTCTTGAAAGTTGCAGGTTCAAATGAACAACAACAGTAAGAATCCTGGGAAAAGCTAGACACAGGGTTCGTACAGCACTTTCCAAGCTCTTTCAAGCAGTGTCAGTGTTTTTCAAGGATGAGGAAGCGGTTAAAAATAAAATATAGCCTAATAATTATAATTTACTGAAAAAAAAATCATTATTCGTCATTGGTAGGGCTGGGTAATAAATATCGATTTCTCGATATTAATCGATTCTCATTTTTACAAACCGATATCGATTCTTAAATGAATATCAAGAATCGATTAGTCATCCTGTTTCATTTGAATGAATGAGACATTGTATCGCGGCTGTGCGCATCCAACAAATCGCAATAATCTTTGTCCTTTGTTACTATTGGTATGAAACAAAGGCTCAATTTTCAAATTACGTCCATTTTCTTTAGAAATTCAGAAACATAAATTGTGTTTTGCCGTTTTGGCGCTGTGGCGTGAGATCGCTCTGGCGCAGCTCCAGAGAAGCAGCAGCGCTGATCTCTCTTCCGGCTTAATAATACCAGTTACAGCGCCAAATAAACATGAATGAGCATCTGAAAGTGTGTCAAAAGATACAAAAACAACTACAAATCCCTATCATGTCACATTAATTCGCTCAATCTGCGTTTTAACCGTGGAAAGACGTCAATTAAACAGCTTGTAATCAATGTATCGTCATATTTACCTCCACATAAACTCGTAGTCCACACTCGTTAGTGTTCTTCAATATTTAATGCATATTTGAATAAATCTGGCAAGTTTTTATGACAGCCACCATTTAAATGTTTATATTTCATACAATCTTCTTATTATAAAAATAAATAAGTGTAATTTAAGTGTTTGTATAGCTACAAAACAGTTAATTATTACCTTCATATTAGGCTAATGAAGCCTAGTAGGCTACAACTAGACAATATATATGAAGAGTTCAGATGCAAAAGCCTCTAAATGCCATTTGAAATTTTCTTCTTTAATGATAATTTTTATCAAACTTGTATATTTAAGTTCAGTAATTTCACTTAAATGGCAATGATAATTACCTATTAATTGTTATTTAAGTGAAATTACTGAACTTGAATATACAAGCTTGATAAAAATCATCATTAAAGAAGAAAATTTCAAATGGCATTTAGAGGCTTTTGCATCTGAACTCTTCATATATAGACCATAGTTTACAGCATTAAAGGGATTTGATTCCCTTGAGAAAAATTGCCATTTGTTGTTACTGATATCCAAAATAATCGATATTGAATCGAATCGTAATCGAAATCGAATCGAATGCTTGTGAATCGAAATCGAATCGAATTGTGAAATTTGTCTCAATACCCAGCCCTAGTCATTGGCCACACATTGCAGTTTAAATGAACACACACATTGTGTCCACATACAAATGTCTAACTGCTGTCTCAGCCAACCAATCAGACTATAAAGAAGCAGTAAAAAATATTAATCATGGAACGTTTTAAAATACAAACAAATGTGATAAATTATTAAATTAACAACAGCTACATTTTTTAAACCAGAAATAACATTAGATAAAATGAAGAACATTTGTGTCATGAGAGAGAAAGCTCAAACTAGATGCTGGATCTAAAATCAGCTCCATGCATAGTATGGCCAATATGATGCCATCAGTGCCCAACTATTTTTGTATTGGCATTCAAAATATCCTCTTGCCTCACAGGATTACTTTCCACAAACCCAACAGTGAGACACGCAAGGGAACATGCTCCTACCCTATCATACAGTAGCTATACAGCACCTGTGGGCCTGTTCCCAGAATATTTACCAAAGTCTGGTAATGAAAACCAAAGTCAAAGTAATAAATGAGTAATAATAAGACTCAAAGTCCATGGAGTCTGTTCAGCGGAAAATATGGAAAACTTGCAATTTGCATTTTTGTCAGAACTAACACTTCAAAAGTGAACCGTAAAATGAACCTTATATAACCTTTTCTTTGCAAAATCATTGGTTTGTAAACAGGTCAATCATTGGTCTCACTTGTTTCGGCCCTCTCGCATGATTGTGAAACTCAGTATTTTGCAGTGGTGGAGGAAGTACTGAATCTCAGTACTTAAGTAAAAGTACAAATACCCAGATAAATATTTACTTTAGTAAAAGTAGAAGTAACACAATGACAACCATACTTAAGTAAAAAGTACTTTATTTTAAATGTACTTTAAGTATTAAAAGTAGAAGTACTTGCATAACAATTTATTATCTTAATGTCTATTTTCTAATGATTAATTAAACATTTAATTCTAACTCATTCAACCTAATAGCCTACTCCTATAATGATGTTCAATAATGATGGAAAAAAATGTCACCATTTCTGAAACAAGCTTGCAATTAGGCAATATACACATCATGCTTATCCTTACTATATGTTAATAACTATGTTTGGCAGTAAACGAGATTAATTTATGGTGTAATTCTGAACCTCTTGGCTTGCCATAATCCTAACCAAACCAAACATATATTACACACGGTGTGTTTCCTATGCACGTAAAAACAAATTTTCGCGTATGAGTTGCACGATAAACACACTGCGTGTGAGAAGCATTTAGTGTGACCGGGTTGATATACTGTATCTATGGCAACCAAACGTCACTGGTGAGACAAACGTGCAACGAACGGACGGTCAGATTACGTTTTGGCAGGGGGAAAACTGATCAGAAAATGTAACGAAAATGTAACAGAAGTTGTAGAAATGTAGTGGAGTAGAAAGTAGAATAATTGCTGCAAAATGTAACGAAGTAAAAGTAAAAAGTATGCACTATTTATTGTACTTAAGTAAAGTAAAGATACGTGAAAAATGTACTTAAGTAAAGTAACAAAGTATTTGTACTTCGTTACATTCCACCACTGGTATTTTGAGGTCTTAACGTGCAATCTGTGAAAACAGACGCCCATGCGTTACTTCAACATGATCCATTATAAGTAGCTAGGTGGCATGGACCTTGTGTGGGTGTATAAACTTTAAGGAAATGTCCATGATCATACTAATGTTAAGTTTTCTCTTTGTAGAGAGCTTTCAGATGAATGCAAACAAAAATAAATCTATCAATGTCACCAAGGCTCAGGCTGACAGTAACCAGCAACCACAGAAGCTCTTTCAAATGAAAACATCATAAGAGTAGACTAGTTTTCCACAAAGCTACAACAATATATTTTTAGAGGAAAAAGGAGGTGTGGTACCCGAGGATAATAAAGACCTTAAAGAAACAAAACGCACAGATTGTCATGTTCAAAGTTCTATAAAGATCAACCTAATAACCATTATCGCAGTGAGACAGACACCATACAATTCTTAGGAGGTTGAAAATGTTTTGTTTACACAAATGCAATGTGAAACCTAGGCTATCGGTTGATAATAATACAGTAAGTCTCAGAGACAGGTTGAAACTAGATGGCAGCCCTGCCGGGAAAGTAATCCGCAGAGACCGAAGGAAATACCCAGGTACTCTGTCACGTGGAAGTGTATAGGACACTAAACTAGACTCCCTCCAGAGTATTATGGTAAAGTTTCCAGAAAAAAGCAGGTAGATCTTTATACGAAGATTAAGAAAACCAAACAAAGCAGCAAACAAAAACGAAACAAAAAAGAACCGGAGCATCTTCTTCAAACTCAAACCAAAGCCAGATTTACTGCATTCTGAGCAGATCCAAGACAAACATACCCTTCATGTTCCAGCATGGCTCAACATAGACACCATTTCATCAGAAAGAGGCCAAGCAATACATTGGATCACTAAAGTACATATTGCCATATCATTAATTAATTTGCTGACTAGGCTTTGAGGACTCTAACATTAGTACCTCGAGCGGATGAAACAATGTGACAAAAACAAACGGAAACCTGGGCCAAATTGTGAATGTTGCAATCTATTTGAATTAGTTCATATCCAGCTGGTCACTTGTATCATTAGCCGTCGAAGTTGCATTTTAAAGGGTAATGAAACCCCAAACCAAATTTTCTGAGATTTTAACAGAGGTATGCGTGTTGAACACCATTAAAGACAATGTTAGCATCTGTTAGATTTAATAGTAGGGTTAAAATGGTTAAATTTTAGGGGTTTTTTTCAGCTTATTTAGTCTTCTGGGATTTAAAATCTTCATTGTGTCCACATCACACGCTGTGACGTAGCGGTGCACTGTCATCGGTGTCTCAAAATTATTAATGAGACCGAGTATTCATATCCTATGAGAAGACACTGTCTCTTAATTATTCATGACACCACGTGGATCTTTCCAACGACAGACATGTCAAACTGTGATCGCGTAGTGGATGACAGAGGCAATCATGGGACGTAAGTGTTTGTTTTCGTGGTGCAAAAGTCCAAGTGCGTTGAATATGTTTCCCTGCGATGCTGCCAGGGCTAGACTCAGGCTCTGGAAGGTTGGTTTGCCATCAACCTCAAACACATGTAAACAGTCGATGATCTAAACTATAGTGTGTGCTGCAAATTTTATATTATTTTTTATATTATTAATAATATTTATTAATATTAATATTTTTATTTTATATTATATTACATTAGGCCTATATTTTATTATATTAGAAGAGTAAATAAAGAATCTCACAAAGGTATTGTTTAGGTAATATTAGGCCTTTATTTTATTATATTATGAGGCTAAATAAAGAATCTCACTAGGGTATTTTTTAGGGCTCATTGCCATTAAAAAGTTTGAAAATATTGGAAATTCATAAGCAATAAACACAACTTATTGACTGTACAAAAACACTTTATGGTCTTCCCAAACCATCTTGGTGTAACAGCTTACTTTTCTTTCATACTATATTCTATTATTGTAAAGAATTGAACGGTCCTCCAGAAGATTTTGTAAATTATTTTTTATAGAATTTCTTGGTAAAGACTGTACAGTTAACAGCACTGTAAAAAAATATCAGGTAACCTAAAAATGTGCTTCATTTTGTGACTTTTTAATGAACTGCTTGTTTTTTCCAAAAATATGATTTAATACCAATAAGTTACATTAAGGGTCAAAAAAAAAATGGCACATTCAAGTTAAAAGTTACAACTGAATATTGAAACCATTGTGTTTCTACATATGCTGTACAGGAGGTATAAAGAATATTTTTGGTCAGGTGGCGAAACATGTCCATCCAATAGAAAAAAAGTTTTGCTCAGCAAGACAAAAAAAAAAAAATTAGAGGGAACATTGCTGCCCAGATCAAGCAAACAGGCAGAATACCCTTTCATTACAGGACTGTAATCTGAAGTCATGGTGCATCACTAAGATTTAGCCTGGGCCTAACTAACATTTTGCAGTAATATTTTACTGTCATCAAAACACCCTATGAGTTTGGAAAACAAAAGGCCTAAAACTGTATAAAAACCTTAATCCATTAATTCACCCACTTTATGTCCTTATTCTAGCTCACAGCTACCATGGTGGAAGAAGATAAGCAGTATTTTTCTGAGTCACATACTAGTTCCGGGAAGTGCAACAAAACAAAGACTAATACAGAATCTGATCCCAAAAGGAGGGGGTGAATTCTTAACTCTGTGACCTTGTGAGAGGGATTCCCATAAAACCCTAACATCTGTGGTTTACTTTCATTATGCTGAATTAAAGGATACTGTAAGTCTAAAAATATGTTGAAAACTGTTACTGTTCCCTGTTGAGTTGGTAGAAGTCAAACAAGATTAGCTGAGTGAAAAGACAACTTTAGTCACATTAAACAAAATACATGTTAAAATCTTTTTAACTGAGTTTTGAATGTAGCCACATATGAGATATTTTGAAGTGTAAGGGGTAATGAATTCCATGATTTTGGAGCATTGACACTAAATGACCTTCCACCTACTGTACACAACCAGAAACAAGGGATGGACAATAAACCAAGTTCAGCTGATCTGAGAGACCGTGCAGGGGGTTAGGTGTAAAGTATATAAGACAAATATGGGGGTGCAAGACCATTTAAAGCCTTAAACGTTAGAAGCAAAACCTAGAAGTGGATAAGTGATGCCCCGGATAGCCACTGGAGGTCATGAAGTAAAGGAGTAATGCGAGCAGAACGCCTGGTGGAGGTCAGAACTCTTGCTGTTGAGTTTTGAAAGCACAGTAATCATGCAATACTTCTTTTGGGAAGACTAAGAAATAAAGCATTGCAATAATGCTCCGTGATCTGATTAGAGCATGAATTAAGGCTTCAGCGTCAGCTAAATTGAGAGAAGATCGTAAACGAGCAATATTGCGAAGATGAAAGAAAGAGTTTTTGACAAGAGAAGATAGAGTTGAGTTAAATAAGACGCCAAAGTTGCTCATCAACAAATGAAGGCTTACCATGAACTAGATCAATATAAAAGGACTAGTCCATCCTTTAGAGGCAGCAAAGCCGATCACTAATATCTCAGTTTTTGTATCATTTAATTTGAGGAAATTAAGGGACATACAGTGTGTAATGTCCTTGATACATGCAGTGAGTAAGTCAGGCAGGGATGGCCCATCAGAGCTGGTGGTGAGTTAAATTTGAATGTCATCAGCATAGCAATGGAATTGAAGTCCATGTCTGTGTATGATGTTACCAAGTGGATGCATGCAGATGATGAACAATAGTGGACCAATACTGGATGAACAAGGACTGAACCTTAGGACTGAACCCTGTGTAAGTGAAGCAGTGGCAGAACTATGACCCTGTATGCTGATATAATACTTTCTGTGGCTGATATCGGAAATGAGCCGGGAAAGAGCAGAACCAGTGATGCGGAAATTAGAAAGCCAAGAAATAAGACATTCGTGGCAGACTTTGTCAAAAGCAGCGTTTAGATCAAGGAGCATCAAGATGTTTATCAACCCGAATCGATAGACAGAAGAATGTCGTTAACCACACGTAGAAGAGCAGTTTCAGTGCTGTGAGATGGGTGAAAACCTGACTGAAAAGGTTCAAAAAGAAAGACCATTTATATCCAAATAAGATTGTAATTGCGAAGCAACAATCTTGTCAAGGATTTTACTTACGAATGTTAAATTGGAGTTACTGCAACAGCAAAGAGTTGGTGCCGCTTCGGAACCAATTTTCCTGGCCGAGAATCGATTCTTTGGCTGTCGAAACACAAAGAACTGGTTCACGAGTAGGCACCGGCTCCAAACCAGCTATCAGTTACAGCAACAGCAAAGAGTTGGTGCCACTTCGGAACCAATTTTCCTGGCCAAGAACCGGTTCTTTGGCTGTCAAAACACAAAGAACTGGTTCACAAGTAGGCACCGGCTCCGAACCGGCTATCAGTTACAGCAACAGCAAAGAGTTGGTGCCGCTTCGGAACCAATTTTCCTGGCCGAGAATCGATTCTTTGGCTGTCGAAACACAAAGAACTGGTTCACGAGTAGGCACCGGCTCCGAACCGGCTATCAGTTACAGCAACAGGAAAGAGTTGGTGCCGCTTTGGAACCAATTTTCCTGGCCAAGAACCGGTTCTTTGGCTGTCGAAACACAAAGAACTGGTTCACGAGTAGGCACCGGCTCCGAACCGGCTATCAGTTACAGCAACAGGAAAGAGTTGGTGCCGCTTTGGAACCAATTTTCCTGGCCGAGAATCGATTCTTTGGCTGTCGAAACACAAAGAACTGGTTCACGAGTAGGCACCGGCTCCGAACCGGCTATCAGTTACAGCAACAGCAAAGAGTTGGTGCCGCTTCGGAACCAATTTTCCTGGCCAAGAACCGGTTCTTTGGCTGTCGAAACACAAAGAACTGGTTCACGAGTAGGCACCGGCTCCGAACCGGCTATCAGTTACAGCAACCGCAAAGAGTTGGTGCCGCTTTGGAACCAATTTTCCTGGCCAAGAACCGGTTCTTTGGCTGTCGAAACACAAAGAACTGATTCACGAGTAGGCACCGGCTCCGAACCGGCTATCAGTTACAGCAACAGGAAAGAGTTGGTGCCGCTTCGGAACCAATTTTCCTGGCCAAGAACCGGTTCTTTGGCTGTCGAAACACAAAGAACTGGTTCACGAGTAGGCACCGGCTCCGAACCGGCTATCAGTTACAGCAACCGCAAAGAGTTGGTGCCGCTTTGGAACCAATTTTCCTGGCCAAGAACCGGTTCTTTGGCTGTCGAAACACAAAGAACTGATTCACGAGTAGGCACCGGCTCCGAACTGGCTATCAGATACAGCAACAGCAAAGAGTTGGTGCCGCTTCGGAACCAATTTTCCTGGCCAAGAACCGGTTCTTTGGCTGTCGAAACACAAAGAACTGGTTCACTAGTAGGCATCGGCTCCGAACCGGCTATCAGTTACAGCAACAGCAAAGAGTTGGTGCCGCTTCGGAACCAATTTTCCTGGCCGAGAATCGGTTCTTTGGCTGTCGAAACACAAAGAACTGGTTCACGAGTAGGCATCGGCTCCGAACCGGCTATCAAAATGCTTTAGTGGAAAAGGGGTAACAGAGAACACTGATTTAGACCTGCCTAAAAAGCCTTGATCAAAAACGTTCTGCTTAAGTCGTGCTTGCAAAGTTAGTTGCGATCGATCGGCTTGATCATCCGCATTTTCAGAATCCGACTCGGGCTTAAACTAACACGGTAAAACAAACAACATTATTATTACTGGGGGCGTCACGATTCTCCAAATCCTCGATTCGATTAAATTTTCAATTCTAAGGTCACGGTTTGTTTCTCAATTTTTATTTATTTTTTATTTTTTAAAGCCGAAACAGGCCAATCAGGCTTAAATGCGCTTCATGAAGCACACATGCAAGGTCTCTCACTCTCTACCGTGCGCGCGCTATACAGTTCGGAGCACAGTCTTTTTTTGGTCTCGGATGCATGCTCTTGCTCGCTCACTCTAGATTCCAGGAGATTTTAACTAATTTGCGGGCATCAAAGAGTCGCAATCAATATGCATAAATCGGTGCAGACTAGGAATAGAGGATCAATGTACAGAATGTAAAAAAAATATGTTTTATAAACAGTCATTTCAGTTGTTTATAGCCTAAACACCCAATAACTTGCAAGTACTACTTCACCTATAAGCTCAAAGAGGAGAGCAGATGATGTCAGAATAAAGGAGAATACCCAAGATGAAATAGATTATTTCCCCCCACTATTATTAAATTTATAAGACAATTTACTTAGTTCATCTTACGGGACAAATTTGATTGCCCTTGTTTGCCATGTTGCCAACGTTAGCAGATAAATGATTAATGAGGTAGGCTAAAGTTTCCAACTCAAACAGAACATGGTCAAAGAGATAAAGTCAATGGCTATTCATGCCAAATTATCATGGGGAAAAAAATGAGAAGAACCCATTTCTCATACACTGGCTCCAGAAGTTCTTTTTCATCACTTAAAGCAACAATCTGAGTTAAAAATTATCCAAAATACATGAGAATTACATAACCAGCCAGTGTTCAAAACTATCTCCTTGCCTCAGCTCAATTCAAAACGGTAAGCTTATAATAATGTTTTTTTTTATTTTTTTATTCCAGTGGTCAAGCATGTTCTTGAGTCATTACATCACATCTGTACTTAAAGAAGTAGTCTCGGCTAGTAGGTTATGTTGCGTGTGTGAGGATGTTGGAGGTGGAGATTTATAGCCTTTTCTCACAGCACTTGATATAATTAAGCTTCTCAATTTATTTATTTTTAAAGCATCCCTAACGGTTTATCATACATATTTCAAAGATAAGGATTCGTTATTTTGATATGTGCATTGCATTAGCTTGCATTGTACAACAGTTGATTAGTTTATTTTAGACGAAACATACTATTAACATATGCGCAGAAACTAAAGCTTATTTGATGTCTATTTTATAGTAAAAACTTTATAATCCATTTCATCTGTAACAGTAGGCTATGCATCTGTGCGTTCGTTCACACACCCGATTCATATTTAAAGTCTTTTTGGTTTTACAAATAGGTATAGAACAAATCTTAGTAGTCTATATAGTGTTACTAATGTAGGAGCAAAAGTGCTCCTCCTCGAAATGAAACAGGTAACTGAGGTAACTTTGCCAAGATTATTATGACGGTATTATTCCTCACAGCACAGCAACACGAGGTAAAGGTTAGATTTGTGATAAACTAGATGTTTTATCGAGCTGATATAGGCGTTTTCATGGCTTGCCTTAACATTAGCGTTTGAATAACGTACACTCTCAGTGGGCGGGGTCACATTAACATGTCATATGCTATAATTAGGTGAAAAGAAAAATATATCTCTCTTTTCATACAGATTACATCAACTGAGAATAGTTGCTTTTTAAATAAATTACTTCATTTAAAAGAAGAGAATTTCAGCTTCATAAAGAGAAATCTTTCGCGCCTCTGTGACAAGTATTTAATGAGTTACAGTTCATTTTTCGGACGCATTTCAGAAAGATTTTTGCGGAGACAGAGTGAACTCAAAGCGCACCCTGTTTATTTTACAAAAACACAAGGTTTTGATGTTAATAAGAGTGTACACAAAAAAAAGACCCACTATAGTTTATAATCATGTATTGATTTTATTTAAATGACCATTAATGACAGAGTATTTTAAGTCTATGTTGCAGCTATGTAAAAAAACGATCAAAATGCGGAGACGCGTTTTTGGTCCCCAGGGGGTTAACGTGGCATATCCAAATTATAAGTCACACGGACCATATGGCACTTTTCCACTGCTTAGTACGGTACGGTTCGGTACGGCTCACTTGTGGTGCTTTTCCACTGCATGGTACGGTACAGTACGGTTCGCTTCAGGTCGCTTTAAATGGTACCTGGTCTGTTGAGGTTCCAAGCGTACCGTACCGGTACTAAAATGTGACGTGAAACACTGCAGATCACTGATTGGTCAGACAGAATCGTCACTACCAGCGTCACTACTAGCGTCATTGGATTTGCGACACGAGACACTTTTTTATCAGTATTTTTGTTTTGCTGCCATCAGCCTCATTTTAAACACATTTTTCCGTCTAGCAGTTAAAAACAACCACATACCGAGAATCAGGAACACCATCCCCTCGATAGTCTCCATTGTTCCTGTGTTGTGGGTTTGAAAATGTGTCGCTTTTAAGATGATGTCATGGCAGTAGTGGCGCGCGCAAATAACGATCAGTCCCACACACTTTGAAGGGGTACTACTGCAGTGGAAACGCAAAGCGAGCCGAACTGTTCCGCGCCGAGTCGAAAGCGTACTGGGCCGAACCGTACCGTACTATGCAGTGGAAAAGCGCCAATAGATATATACACCAGATACCGTTTTGGGGTTCTAAGCATGCGTCAACACCGCCGCCATCTTGGAACAGGGGTCTTGTCATAGTAAGTAGCTAGGTAACATTGCCATCTCCGCCTGTACTTCGAATTCATGTATTTTTGTGCTGTGTATGGATGTTCACACTAAAAGGAATCTGAAGTAGGGAGAATTTTTCCCTCTGGACTCTGAATGATACATAAATTTCTGACCACTGGAACGAACCAAAAAAAAAAAAAAAAGAAGATTTATGGCGATTTTATTTCCATTAGACCTTTGCGTACGGCATTGCACAATATTTTGTATTGCTCGGTAGCTCGATCCGGTTTGTCATCACGAGCATGCATGCATTATTGGATATGCGAGAATCGGTGGGCGGGGCTAAACTGGCCGTGTTAAAATAGGTGTTGATCTTCTTCTGCGGGGGTGGTGTTTTATCCTCTTTGACGTCATAGTTCCCCACTTTTAAACGCGAGTCGTTTGCTGGGGCTGGCGTCAATAAAAGCATTTATTGGACTTACAAGGATGTTTTCAGTTCTGAAACTAAACAGGATATTCTTATAATATGATGACATCTTAGATGTCAAAAGCTCAAGGAAAATTTGATTTCTCAGTTCATCACCCCTTTAATAATTTAAATTTAATTGAATTGCTTGCCATTATCATAAAAAATTCTGATTGCATTTTTAGTTTTGGGACTAAATTTCTGGGATTGATGGAACATTGATGGAACCCCCTTTTTAAATTCCTGTCTATCTATATTCCCGCTTCTAAAAGCAACAAAACAGCTGACGCTGGAAGACAGTGACCTTGACTGAGCGCTAAAGTGATCACTAGTATTTTGCTCTGCCTCCTTTCACTTTGACTGCCAGCAAACTTCACCATCTATAGAAGTCAAACTGTGTTGGCCATCCTCCCATCAGCTAATTTTAGGTAGTAGTTTCCAGAGTGCAGCCCCCGCAGTGAGTTTGAGAGAACTCTCCCTAGAGCAGTAGAACCGGGGGTGAGATTGGATCACTTTCACGTGACATGGGTAGCAGGTTTGGGTTTAGAGAGTGGAGAAAATGTATTGAACTTGTGTTTTGGCAATTTCATGTTTATATTATATTTATAATCCTATCCAAATAGTTCTCATTTTTAATGGTTTGCCACGCACTTGCTCTGCGGTACACCTTAAATCTGACGACATCTATATTATGGTTTGTTGAAAATAAAGTGTAAAATAGACAGTTCAGCTAATGTATTAGAGCTATATTTAGATTTAAAAAACAAATAAAAATCAAATAAAAAACTGGTACACTTTTAAGAAAAGTCAAAGAGAATTTTGTTTTTATTTTGTTTTCCATTTTATTTTAATGTTATCTGCAGTGATTAAATAAATCTAAAATTGATTCAATGATTCATAATCAGATTTCATATAGATTTAAATCTAAGTTGCACCTGATATTTTTGTTTTGGCTAATATAACTTCTGAACGGGCGTTTACTTAATTTGGTAGCCAACTTGGAATATGATTGGAACCCTGATCATAAATAAAATATTTGGCCTAATTTAACTGCAATAAGCAGATACCAATAAAATATAGTACTTTTGGCTTGGGGTGGGGGGAATGGAAAAAATATATATATATAGATAGATTTTACTAAAGGAATTAAACATATATTGATTCTAAAAGCTACTGAAATGAGTCAGTCAAGAGCAGTGAGTGATTTTCTCTATATTTTGTTGATTTCCATGGAAAAGTTACAATGTAAAATTAATTTGGAGCAAATAACTGCATGAAGAACAAACGTACACATGAAATCTCACACAAATGTGTGAGAGTTTAATCAAACATCTGAGATGGACATGATTTCCAGAAGCATGGCATGTTTACACTTGGAAAAATGGCTGAAAATAAGATTCCAAAGATGGCAACCTACACCAAGATAGCAGAATGTGATGCAATCATACAGTGGCTTTATACTAGTCTCCAGATGCGAATACAGTTTAAGTCAATTTCCATTAGGCATTCTAATATTGACTCAAAGATAACACTTATAAGAGCATAAGTTACTAAAAAGGAGGTGGGAGTGTAAAATTCACAATTCACTTGGTCGTAGTCAGCTGTGGGGGTGAAGTAAACTGCCTCACAGATTGTGATTTAAGATGTAATCCGCCAGGCAATAGCAGAGGCTTGAGTGCATTAGTAAACCACACCTATGCGATTACACCAGTCATCAAGCAGGACACAGGCCGAACCGACAGCTAATCAAATGCGCATTCTCAAAGCACTAGCTTCTGTGTACTGATTAAAATGAGAATGGCTCATCAGAAACATGAAAAGTTTTCCCTGCCATAACAGTAGTGCTGAATGCTTCTACACAAAAATGTTTCAATTTTGAGATGATAAATTCACACTACTTGCAGAATGTACTCCTAGTAGCAGCAGCAATACTTTAAACCTCTAGATGTACGTTCCAGCGTTTGTTCTTTATTTAAAGCGCAGGATAGTCGAATAAATAAGGTGAAGAAACAAACAGATCTAATGGAGGACAAAAATTTACATTGATTGAAGTTTGTGACAGGAGGTTTCCTCATAACAAAATAAATAAATATATTACCCAAAATGCAGCCGCTATAGTTCTTACCAGAACCAGGAAGTATGACCATATTAGCCCAGTTCTGTCAAAACTGCATTGGTTACCTAATAAATGTATTTTGAAATATTGCTGATTACTTACATAGCACTAAATGATTTAGCTCTCCATTACTTGAGTGAGCTCTTAACGCAATATAGTCCTTCACTTCGATTGCGACCTTAAAATTTCGGTCAGTTGAAAATACCTAGAATATCAAAATCGACTGCTGGTGGTAGATTCTTTCCTATTTAGCACCAAAACTTTGGAACAATCTTCCTAACATTGTCTGGGATGCAGACACAGTCTGTCGGTTCAAATCTAGACTAATAACACATCTCTTTGGCCTAGCATACACAGCACATAATAGACTTCTATAATTCAATGTTAGGCTGCATAGTTTAGATCAGCCAGAATAGGGAACACTTCCCATAAACCCTGATATACTTGGTAAATCATAAGAAGCATGGTGTCTGCACTAATATTAGTCTCTCTGTTTATCCCGAGGTTTTACCGCAGTCCACTGTATCCAGATCTGATAAAGGACCAGTGCCTGGACACGACGGCAACGCAGTCCAGAAGAGTCAACTAGTCTCTCCCCTGTGAAGGCCACGCTCCCTTTACTTCTACAGATAACACGTTGTTGGGATAATTTCGATTCACATCAATAACGCATCAAAGCGGCCCCTAAGTTAATAACTAATGATATTCGCAACGGTAGTGAATCAATCAAAAATAACTTTAGCTGGACAATTACTTCATCCTAATGCTGTTGTAAAGCCTAAAGAATCTGTTACGGTAATTTCAATTATACCTGTAAAGCCATCTGTTAAAAGCGCATTATAAATGAAGGTGACTTGACTTAATATTATAGCAGATTTTTTATCCACTACAAGCATTTACAAATATTTTGTTTTAGTTAGACAAAATTAATTATTTTTATGAATTGTTATTGTGTTATATTATTATTATTTTATTATAATAATTATTGAAAAATGGTTTTTAATTTTGCCAGTACATCAATGTGACATTCAAGGCATTTCCTTTGATACAGTCAGGAAACAAGATGGAGCATGATGATCTTACAATAAAAATAAACAAATTTTACCATTATTTTAACATTCAAACTGAGGTTGACAATATTTACAAAGGTTCCTTGCATTCAAAAGGTATTATTTGATTACATATGCAACAGGGCTCTAGGAAAAAAATACATCTAGCTATTACCAGTTGTTTTTATCCTATTGTACAAACCAGCCTACTTTAAAAACATCACTTCCTTTCCCATGGCGATGTGAGAAGAATGGTTTAGTCTCTGCCTATTGCATTGTGGGGTCAAATAGTTCTACAGGGTCAGCGTAGCTTTAGAACACAAGGGAAATTGTTTTACATCAGTGGTGTTTCCTGACTGGCAATTCCACAAGGACTTCAGTTGTATAACATACACAGACAGCTAGAGATTTTAGAATGCTTTCAATGATCTATTGGTGAGAAAGAAGGATGTGCTTCAGAATACAAATATTTTTTTACAGAAAATACAGATCAATGCCCAAACAGAACAACTCCGCCAAACACAAGACACATAACATTCAGTATAGTGACCAAAATATTAATGCAATAAGTGCAATTAATTGGCCATTGTGAGGCAACCATCATAAATTCAAGCTGAGGACTATTTGAGTCTTTTGTTTGTACATACCTGTAGTACCGTGACTGGAGGTACGTTGAGCAGACTGCTTTGGAGACATGACTGGCTGAGCCAAAGTCTATGACTTTCACTCGGTAGGGCTGCCGTACAGGGTCCACCAGCATTATGTTCTCAGGCTTTAGGTCCGCGTGAATCAGTCCCATGGCCTTCAGTTTTTTTAGTGCCGTGGCCACCTGCTGAAGAATGGGACGGATTACCTTCAGAGGTAGCGGGCTGAATTTGTTTTGCTTGAGGAAGTCGTACAGGTTCTGCTCCAGCATCTCAAACACAAGGCAGGTGTGGCTGCGGTGCTGGAAACACTCGAAAGCTCGCACAAGATTATGCTCGTCTGCATTCTCACTGCTGAGACGGGCCAGAATGCCCACCTCAATCTGGCCCTGTCGTGCATATGATGGATGATTTTTCAGGATCTTCACTGCCACAATATCGTTGGTGCCTCGTTTCCAGCATTTCACAACCTGGCCGAAAGTACCACGGCCGAGGAAGTCCAATACCTCATAGGTGTTCTTCAACGAGCAAAGCAACTCATGCTGCACCAACTGGTAGTCTCCATCCCCATTTCTGGAATTTCCACCTTGCTTTGAAGGCCCTCCACCGGCCGCCGCTGGCACAGCAACCGGTGGGTTTCCCACGTTTGATTGCAACATAGCAGGTAACATTGACAGGTCCTCTACAATCTGCATGGCGCTGCCCAAGTTCTCAAGCTCCCCACTCTTACGTTTCAGCCCGCATCTGTGGGAGCTGTCTTGCAAGTTAAAACCTCCACAGTCTTTCTGTTCACCCTTGTCCTCTCCTCCACCACCTTTACCGTCACCTCCACCCTGTCCTCCACTTCCTTCTTGACTGCCGCTTCCCTCTCCCCTACCCCTTCCAACTGCCCCTGTAGCTCCACTGCTGCAACCCCTTCCTTTGTCCTTGTGCTCTGGCCCTTTTTCCTGAGAGGAGATGCCCCCTTTTTGCTGCTGGGTCGCTGTGGTTGTATGCTGACGTCGCACGCCGCGTACTGCAGCCGTCTGCAATGGGAAATCCTGCCCGTGGTGTCTGCCAATCACAGAATCTTGTGTCTTCAGAGAACCGGTGAGTTTTGTCGGGTAAGCAATGCCAACGGTTCTACCATTCAAGTAAGTCTGTGGGTAGGCCCTCTCATGGTAAACACAGTTCCTGGGCTCGACTTTGAGTTTCTTCACACTACAAAAGGCACTTGTCTGAGTTTGAAAAACATGTGGTGGGTAGACCAAGACTTGTGAGGCCATACCTGTGAACACAAGAAAACCAGATACAGATCATGCTACAGTTTTAGGACTGGGTTCACACAGAATGCATTTCTGCTGCTTTAACTTGAGCGCCGTGTTTTTAGAATGCCGTGGGAGGGATGTGTGAGACTAGGGCTGAAACGATTCCTCGAGTTACTCGATTACAAAAATTCCTCGAGGCAAAAAATCTGCCTCGAAGCCTCGTTAAATTCCTATGACGCGCACTTTACGCGCATGCAGGGATCTGATTGTTTCACACGGACCGTTGTTCAGGAAGCACACCATAGCACATGATACATTTGACTTCATAAATGGCAGACAATGTCTAAAGTTTGGAATCATTATATGTTTATAAAGGGAGAGAACAAGATGCAATGTGACTGCAAAGTATACCTGGCAGGGCTGCCAACTCTCACGCATTCAGCGTGAGACTCGCGCAATTCGATTTCTCACGCTGAAGTGTCAATCCCTTCGGTCAAATGCCTGAAAGATGAGTTTGTCTATAGATCTACCTGTTGAGCCACTCGTGATCGACTAGTTTTACCGCTGCATATTAATTAGCAAGTCTAAATCTAGTGCGAGCGCGCATGCAAGATGTTGAGCTCCTAACTGCGGCTCGCGCACGACGGCAGAGAGGTAAGCGACCGCGTGCACCCATGTCTCTCTCATGCGCCAGTCAGACCAATTGCGGCAATTCATCATATCATATGCTTAAAACTTTTATGTAGTCACTCAACAAAAATTTTAACATACATTCACCAGGACGTGATGGAGGAACAAATATTGTGAGACACACACACTCACTCTGATGTTTGTCTTGAGATTACAGTTGAAAAAGTCTGATTCTTATTTATAATTGTTTTATTTCCATTTTTTTTTTATAAATTGTATACATTTGTGTACCTGTTTGGGTTGATATTTTATATTAATTTATTTTTGTTTCCAGGTGGGTAATTTGCAGAAGGTGCAATCCTTTTTTTGTAATGTTGTATTAAGAAGACAAAAATAAGGCCAAATGGGCTTTACTATTTAAGTTTGTATTCAAAATTTTACATGTTATGGGCTACATGTAACAGGTTTTACAGTAAATTGGTTTAACTGTATTGTAATATAATTGTTGGCACTGGCACTTATAAACACTAAATGGGTAAAAGTGCAATAATTAACTGTGGAGCCAAATGTTGGAGTTGGAATAAATACCTAAAAATTTTTTTTAAGCCAAACACCTTATCATTTTCATAATACATTATTTGTTTTGGTTGCTTAAAAACACACATAAACAAATTATCCGATTACTCGATTAATCGATCGATCAAGTGCTAGATTAATCGATTACAAAAAGAATCGATAGCTGCAGCCCTAGTGTCATATATGAGCCAGACTCTGAACCAGAGCTGGAAACTGAAGATATAGAGACCCCATTTACACCTGGTATTAAAATGAGATCTGTATCCAGATAAGTTATCCGGATAATAAGTGATCTTACCGATTGCATTTGAATGCACACACGCATGCAAACATTTTGCTGCTTTTATACTTATAATTTATTGAAACATTTATGTGCCGAATGTTTTTTTATTGTGATTTTATATTTTATTTTTTATTAATTGTCTAGTGTTTGTGTTGGGGGATCTTAACACCATGGGTCTGAGGGAAACAGCATTTCAATCTTCTTTATGTTCTGTACATGGAGTAAGAATTGACAATAAAAAATTAAATTAATACAGTCCTATCTGACTGTAACATGACATATAGCCTATATAACACGCTCTCACTCGTTTATTTTTTAGCATTTTTGGGAGGAGTAAAATATACATATGTGGTTTCAACAACCAGATTGCGTTAACACCTAAAGATCCAAACACAATGCCAGACTACCTCCAGATGTGGTCAGGCAGATCCAATCACAACATATACCTTGCATTAACATGCGTTTTTTATTATCCGGATAACTTATCTGGATACAGATCGCATTTTAATACCAGGTGTAAATGGGGTCATAGAGTCAATGGAAGGACGTCTACATCAACATGTCTCTGAATGGTAACAATCATTTTGACTGAGACATACATTAACATCAGTAACGAGCTAAAAAGTTTGTTGCTAATATTTTCTCCCACATAGGTTTACCTTTTATTTAATGTAGATTACATTAACGGAGATGTAGTCCTTTTTTATCAGCTTACAGTGGTTATAGAGATCAACGTTTGCTGTCATGTGTTGTTTGTTTTTACCTTGTTTCACGTTGTGGTTTTTTTAGACATTCAATATACACCTAACGTTGAGCCAATTGATAGGGTTGTTGGAACAGCGTCATTAAAAATGAATTTCATCGACTGGTCCCTGGTAGTTTGGTCCGTTTTTGGTAGAGAAAACACATTTGAATGTTGATTCTGGCAGTCAACTACAGAGCAACTCACGTGTGCACTACATTTCTGCATCTTTCTTGACTGAATATGATACCGTGTCCTAACTACACGCGACGCGATAAAATTCCAGCGACAGCACGTGTGTCTGTCCACACTAGACGCGACGCGACTGTGAGATGCCACACATTCAGAACAGCGTGTGAGCGGACTGGAGTCTCTCTGTGAAAGCGCACTGTTGGCCCACACTTGCATTGGAAATGGATAAGGACATAATCAAATTAAGAAATAGCATTATTAAAAATCAAAACATTAACAAAATACTGTATACTCATTGACTAATTTTGTTATGAAGTACAGTTGTATGTTTGCATAGAATTCATTTTGAACGTTATATTACATGCTTTTAAAATCTGAGGTAAATTATCCGTTATCGCTTGTGGCAAAGTGACCTATTTTTAACTAAAAATAAATAATGTGTACTCATAACCAGTGTAATTTCTTCATTCTGTCAGCCGCGACGTTGCAGAAATAGGAACCGTTTCTAAATTAGAAACTTCGTGTGTCGCCGTCGCGTCTGGTTAGGACAAAAACTCTGATTAACATGGAAAAGATACCTTTTATCGCGTGTCGTGTCGCGGCGTCGCGTGTAGTTAGGACACGGTGTGAGGGGGAAAGGGGCAGGGCGGGCTTCCTGCAGCATATGTCTGCGGTGTCCATATATGGTATACCCTGCCCCGTCTTGACGTCAAGTCGGGGGAGAAATTAAAAAGTAGTATTTGAGTGCACTTGCACGTGGGCTGGTTTACGAACCCTGGGGTAAACAAACGCTTCACTTTTGAATATCGGCTTCCCGGCCAATGTATAATCTTTAGGAAATCATAACATACATTGATTCTCGTGGAAAAGTGAAAATTACAGGTTATGACCCCTTTAATAAATCTTTGTTCATTTCAAAACCCGTCCCCAAATTATAGTCTAGAATTTAAGCATATAGTTACTAGGACAGTTTTCAACTTACATAATAATACACAATAAAACAATATACAAAAAGAGTTGAGTTCCTGCATCCAACCAACACCCACCAAAATTCTTTACATTAACACTGTAAAGGGAAACAACTAACTCTTTACAGGTTCAAATGACGTTTCATATCGATTTCCATGTATCAAGGTCTCTAGGCAACAGCTGTTTCTAAATGAGCATTACTTAGAGGGGGGGGAAAGAGACACTGAACAGCGTCATCTGTGCTTCCATGTCTTGGCTATTCTCAATAAATGACAAATTTAGGAAGCAGCCTACTGTCCTATAAAGGTCCAAACAGTAATAATGATGCTTTCCTTAGCAAACAAACACCAATAATAAGTTATCCACTTTGACTTAATGCCAATGCAAAAACGCATTACGCAAAGCTAACTACTGTCTTTAAGTCAAAAGTTGTGGTATACTATTCAAACTCTGTTTATGCTGAATTCTGCTCTGGGGTCAAACCTACCTTTGAATTGTACTTAATGTTAAGAAAAGGGAACAAGATAAGAGTATTTTCAGCAGCATACCAAAACATGACCACAATTTTGAAAAGACATTGCCAATTTCACATTCATTTGGCTGACATCCTGTGCAAACTTTGTGGCTTGTCCAATTCCAGTGCTTCCCACAGGATTGTGTGAAACTGTGGTTGGTGGACCTTAGTCCCATTTTGTTCTTTTTAAATTTAAATTAATCAATCTAGTGCACTTTGAGAGTTCAAAATTAAGAGTCCAGTTAATGAATGGGGAGCACTGAAATCTATTTGTGGCAACACATACTGTAGATTCTAGAAAATACACTGATAATTTGTCCCGGGATTGTTTGATTTTGGTTCATTCAGACTGCCAGTGATTTTACGTAATTGCAACTTTTCTTTAAAAAGCAACTTTTCTATAGAGTGCAATCAGCTAACAGAGGCGTAGCAAGGTTCAAAAGTGTACCCAGATAGCAAACTGACATTGAATCAACGTGGAAATATGACATCGAAACAACGTTGATCTGACATTGTTTTGCTCATCGAATTAACGTTGAACCAACGTCAGACGCGTCATTCTTTCAAAACTAACGGAAAATGAACTTGAAATCAACGCGTTGTTTCAACGTTATGAAAGCAAACCAATTTTCGATTTTCATTTAGCTTTGAAGAATGCCGCGTCTGACGTTGGTTCAACGTTAATTCGATGAGCAAAATCAACGTTGTTTCAATGTCATGAGAGACGTCGTTTCCACGTTGATTCAATGTCAGTTTGCTGTCTGGGTAATGTGAGAAAATCAAAACAAAAACAAATATTATCCAAAATGAATCTTGCGGTTAACACATCATATAGATGATCACTGAATGTTTTTAGTTTCAGTCGTCTAAAATACACTAATTCAACTATAATTTCTAGCTATTATTTATTTGACAATCATCATATTGTTAACTTAGTTAGTTTCAATCTAATTTATGTTGGCTATACTTTTAATTACAGAATTATGAACTGATCAGGATCCTGGTTTATATTTATTAAACATACAACGATACTGGAATTTTTTAGGAAGAATGACGCATTGCAAAAAGTACCATGGAAATACCATGTTTTCTATTGTCTTTATTTTTTTGTACCATGTGAGGAAGGGATTTTGGAGTTTTTACTGTAAAAAATACAGAAGAAGAAACCTAGGCCTATTGGTTTAACAGGTCTATGCAGTTGGACAGCATAAAATAAACACACAAAAGAGTAGTAAATTCGGTACTCGCAGTTTGAGAAATTATGTGCGCAACACACATCCGAAGAGCGTCCAGAAAGCCACGTCTCAGACAGCGCAAAAATACTGAATTAAGCTTTCACGTGATTTTGAGCTTGAATGGACACATTCACACAAAATTGTTAAAATGCCTATATCCGGTATCCTCGTAAACATAGTCGGTAATGTCTTAAGTGAAACGTAAATAGTTAAGAAATAAAATGCATGTTTTAGGGCCGGTTCACACAGAACGTGTTTAAGCTGTTATAAGCAGGAGATGCAGGACAGTGGAACAAAGAAAAAAATACAAATAATAAAATCTCATAGTCTAGATACGTTCATGTTTTTAACAATGATAATAAAGTAGGCCTATGTGATCACTTGTAAAGAAGGTTTTGATTATGGTGGCGACAGCCGTCAAGTGCGTACTTAGTAGTAAGGAAATGCATCTTATTTGTTGATGGCCTTTCAGTATGGGGGAGGGGAGATTCCTACTTGAAACAAAAAAAAATGCCACAGAAAAGGGAAGAGGAAGTTATATTGAAGTCCCCTGTTTTCAAGGAAGTCCAAAAACGCAGGACAAAACTCCACAATTCAAGTAAACAAGTTATTTGGGAAAAATAAGTGAGGAGGAGGGCTGGGTGACTGGCTGGATGAACAAAACAATATCATGTATTTATGTATAGTTTTACACAAAGAGCTGAAGCGCCAATACTTTTTGTTTTTAAAAACATGAGAAGCAGTGGAATGAAAGAAAACGTAAAGTCTTGAACCGGTCAAAGATGATACACAAAACAATAATCAGAACCTGAGATTATCAGTGACACTGGAGACATGGTTTGTACGCTCTTGAATAGAAATCATTCTAAAAATAGAATCCCCTGTCGCACGTCACTTATCGCTGCCATGGTTGTTTAGGACAAAAACTCTGATTAGCACAGAAAAAAAAAAAAAAAATCTTTCATCTTGCGTCACAGTGCGCCTGGTTAGGATACTGTGTAACCAATCACTAGTTGTTCCTTTGACAATAATTTACAATTCCCACCTGTACAGTACTTCTGTAGGTCTGTTCCAAACACTTACTAAACAATAATCAACTAAATGTTTACAATTTAACTTGACACATGATCAACTCTGTTAAAGACTTTTTTATGAGAGTTCGGAGAATACAGAGGAACATCACGATTGTGAATGCCAGGCTTTAAACTGAATATAGCCCATATGTTCATAAAAGAAATGTCCCAGACAGTGGTTATTTTCCTTTTCAGGTGAACTTCCCCTTGAAAGGTTCTCTAAGCGATGTGGGGCCAAAACATTTTTTGTCACATACATCAAACGTCTCCTCACTATTGGCTAGCTGCCTGTCCCCTAAACACACTGTAAAAAAACGCGGTCTCTGTAGACACCACAGGCTCCGAAAACGGCAACAAAAACAATCATGTCTCACCCGGACGACGAAACCTAACAAACAGTTTTCCAGCCAATCACTGGCAAGAAGTATTTGAGGGTGGGTCTGGGGGGTTAGTGCGCGTGCACATGAAGGGGGTGTGTGTGTGAAGGAGATAGAAGCATCAGAGGGAAGTTTGAAAAATGGCCGACACGACCAAAGAGACGTCGTTCTGAAGAACAAATTAAAAAGAAGGAGTCGGATAAAGAACGTGCGAAGTTCCGAATTTACATCGGTAGCAAAGCTTTTGAACGATGGCGAGAACTCCGGCGGCAGAAAGGCTTCCAGTCCGACATTCAGGTTGCTCTGTTTTTGCTGGACAGGTGGGTAACGTTAAATTGTTTTTTTCTTCTAAATTGACGCTTATGTTCGCCAAACCCACACAAGGATATAATTTGCTAGAAATGCACGTTCACAATTATTTCAAGAAGCACGGAAGGGAGGGGGAGGAGATGAGATGCGGCGGAGGGAGGGTCTAGCTAGCCTCCGATTTGTTTGAAAATATTCCGAACGTCAACACCCAGGATCGCTTAGAGAACCTTTAAGATTTTTCTTTCTTATATTACCTTTTGCATTATAGTTCATTTTTAATGATTAATAATAAAAAAATAATCATTTTAATGATTATAATACTAGTAGACAAATACATATTTAAAACGTGTAAGCTAAATATGTTTTATATCACCTAACAGGTGAATCATCATCCAATTGGTCAGAATAATGGCACATCTCTCCTCAAGCTTCACGATTTTTCATTTCATGAAATTTTTTTTCTTTAAATCACTAAAAGTCCACAGCATAACTACTTTATCATGGATAATATTAGGGGCTTTCTTCAAATTCCTCACCCTAAGTATAAGCAGAGCCAGACAGTACAGTACTTACAATTTTGAGGAATCTGCACTTTACTGGAGTATCGTTTTTGGGGAGTACTCATTACTTTACTCAAGTACATTTGAGAGAGAAACTCCACTACATTTCTATCCATAACCTAGCCTGGGAAAACCCAGACAACTTCCGGCAGATTTAGATTTGCTCTAAAAGTTAGTCTGGCAAAGAGCTCATTCATATTCATTTCCAGTCCGCAGAAATCGTGGCACCAATCAGAAACGTTGGGGCGGGATTAAGAAGTCTGAAAGTTTAGGGCTAAAACTTGAAGGGAGTCCTGTAGATAACAGATATCTGAAAATGAAAAACGTTTAGTGCTTTTTTCTCTACAATTAAAGTCAGTCTGTTTGCAGCCCATTGAAACCATTGCAGGGTCAAAAAAGATGAAACATGTTTTCCACAGGAAAGAGAAAGTAATCCAGGTTTGGATCAACATGAGGGTGTGTAAATGATGAAAGAATTGTAATTTTTGTGTGAACTATTCCTTTAATATCAGACAAGAAACTCTGCTAACACCATGTTTGTAACTGTATAGTGGGAGGGGCTGAATCCCATACCAAGGGTCAAAAAGCAAGGCGATCAGTAATCTAAACTGAACACATAAGAATGCAAGGCCATAAAACAACATCTTTCCCCATACTTTCATTTAAAAAAAACAAAAAAAACAAAACAATACAGTATAGATGGGCCTGGAGACAAACAACAAAGAAGGTAATTTCTGAAACATCCCTTGAAATGTAAATTCCATGAAATCATTGCATGTACTGTAGTCAGGTCTATTTTGGTCGCAAGCTTCACCACAGTGAGTAACACAGGCCGGAGTGGGCCGTTTGGTGTGGACATGTCTCTGCACTCAGCAGAACTCAAATGGCAGTCAGGCTATCGTGTGACTCCTCTATTGAACTTCCCCTGCCACTAAATGAGCTCATTTTTCAGAAAAAGCAAAGCCCTGCTGATGAAAACAGCCTTACCCACAATACAACAAGGAACATACAACACTTGCTCTATCACCTGGAGTTGCCTTAAAACAAAAAATATCTGAACACAAAAACTCAGGCGTAATTCACCCCTAAAATGTCATTATTTATTTATAGTCATGTCGTTTTAAACTGATATTCCTTTCATCTGTGGAACATACGCAGCACTGATGTTGTCAAGCACCAGGTAGCCTCTTAAAGGGTTAGTTCACCCAAAAATGAAAATTAAGTCATTAATTACTCACCCCCATGCTGTTCCAACCCCGTAAGACCTTCGTTCATCTTCGGAACACAAATAAAGATATTTTTGATTGAATCTGAGAGCTGGATCAGTCCTACATAGACTGCCTAAGGGACTGGCTCTTGACGGCTCATAAAGTCATTAAAGAAAAGGTTTAAATATTCCATGTGCCTACAGCGGCTCAATTATAAGATTATCAAGCGACGAGACTACTTTTTGTGTGAAAAAAACATAAATAACGACTTTATTCGACTATTCCATTACTTCCTTATGGGTGCATGCGCGAGAACTGAGACGAGGACGTTCTCCTTCGTCTACTTCTTGTTACCGGCTGCTCACCGCTTAGGAGTATTACCACCACCTACCGTATAAAATGATGATCCATATATAAGACGCTCCGGATAATAAGGAACACTGTCGTTTTTTGAGAAGATTAAAGGCTTTTAAGTGCACCTTATAGTGCGGAAAATACGCTAATTGAAAAGCGTATGTACAGCGCGCATCTTCCTCTGCTTGTAAACAGAAAGATATATCAGCACATCATCTTATACGGTAGGGGGCGGTAAAACTCCTAAGCGGTGAGCAGCCGGTAACAAGAAGTAGACGAATGAGAACGTCCTCGTCTCAGTTCTCGCGCATGCACCCATAAGGAAGTAACAGAATAGTCGAATTAAGTCGTTATTTATGTTTTTTTTCGCACAAAAAGTAGTCTCGTCGCTTGATAAACTTATAATTGAGCCGCTGTAGGCACATGGAATATTTAAACCTTTTCTTTAATGACTTTATGAGCCGTCAAGAGCCAGTCCCTTAGGCAGTCTATGTAGGACTGATCCAGCTCGCAGATTCAATCAAAAATATCTTTATTTGTGTTCCGAAGATGAACGAAGGTCTTACGGGGTTGGAACAGCATGGGGGTGAGTAATGAATGACTTAATTTTCATTTTTGGGTGAACTAACCCATAAAGTTATTAGTAAATTGGGCTGTTATACATAGTTCACACAAAAATGAAAATTCTGTCATCATTTACATTCCAAACCTGTACTTTTTCGTTCTTTTGTGGAACACGGAAGAAAGTCTTGTGACGATGCGAGGATGAGTAAATGATGACATCATTTTTATTTTTGGGTAAACTGTCTCTTCAACTTTTGTGTCTATGAGTCATTTTTTAAAATTCCTTGTGAAATCAAAATTGACCCTATTTAATTAGAGCAAATTACTAGTCTTGTGGTGAACAATTAATCTGTGCAAGTTAATATGCAAAAAAAAGTAAAAAAAAAAAAAAAAAGTCATGGTAATCGAGTGTTTCCCATACAATGTAAAATGTATGGGACGGCCCACCACAAGATCAACATTTACCCCCACAAATGATTTCAGTGCTTCCCATTCATTAACTGGACTGTAGCGGTCCAAACATATTTAAACCTCTCATAAAAGCATAACATGCTCTTTAAATGACATGTTTTGCGCCATTGCTTGCAAACAAACTAAAATCCAAACGGGCTTTGTCCGTATCAAAAGACTGTTTGACCTGCGCAAAGAGAAGCATGCACTTCACTCACGGGATCAGCATGTGATCAGCTTCACGACGAGTTTAAAGTCCCCGTGAAATCAAAATTGAACCTATTTACTTTGTTAGCGCATATTACTAGTCTTGTGGTGAACAATTAATACGTGCAAGTGAATATATATTAAAAAAATGTTTTACCTTAGTAATCTTTAATCAAAATCTGAAAAGTTACTTCCGGTCTGGAACGGTTTCTTTTTCTGATGACGTAGGTTTCACAGTTTGGGTGGGGAAACGCTTAACCACTCCCCTCAAACCTTTAGTTTGCTATGAGCGAGAGATGGAGAGGAGGAGCGCTAGAGTAAAACCCTGCCCTCTGTTCAATATTCCGTTTCACTTGGAAATACGTCACAGCACTGGAGAAATATCGTTTGCAACTTCCGGTTCACGGGGACTTTAATGTGCATTTTGAAGAGTAGTGGGCACCGGTTACAGAATTATTTTCACATTGCATAGTTGTACTTCAGGTACGTGCTCATTTGTTTTGAGATGCAGACATGTAAGAGGCTGAGAATTAGCTGAACATATACTAGTAAAACTAGTTACTTAGCCTACTTTTTAAAACTTTTATTTGAATATAAAAACATTTTTATTTAAAAATCTTTATTTGAATATGGCAGCATTTTCATTTTAAAACTTCTATTAGAATTCTACAATATTTCTATGGTTAAATCACTGACAGAGACTCCTCCCCCATCAGCCAATCACTGCGGTCATGCTTAGTGAGTATTGACTTATATATATATATATATATATATATATATATATATATATATATATACTCTCTACTATTCCTCTGTGAAAGTTGGTCTCAGCAGTGCTTTGTGAACAGGATTTAAGAGAAAACTTTTAACGAAGAACTTTGACTGCCATTTAGGAGAACTTAGTGGTAAGATAAAATGTTTCAGGATACAGCCCCAGACTTCTAAATCTGATGTTGTGACTTTTCTGATGGTTTCCATAGTAGGGAAAAAAATAGGGGCCCCATCAACTGTTTGTTTACCAACATTTTTCAAAATAATTTGTTGTGTTCTCAACAGAATATAGAAATTAATTTAATTTAACTTGAGGTTGAGTAAATTGCTTCCATTTCAGGGGGGTGATATCCCTTTAAATGTCCCCCATCCTTACTCACTTTCATTACAAAAAATAAATAAATAGAAAATTTTTCAAATATTCCATGTTTGTGTTAGTGTCATTTGGTTTTGGTATATGACATGAATTACATAAGTTTTTCCTTTTAGGGTGGTCTATTGCTTTATTTCTTGTGTCAAAATAAGCATTATCATATCATCTTTTGTTTTATTTGGACAAGACAAACAGCCCTCACTTTAATCAGATCTTAAAAGTATCTGGCAAAGCACTGTGGGTAATATTAGCAACACCCCACAAGAGTTTTTTTTTCTCATGCATAGTAAATGAGTCTATTTTTATTTAACACTTGACCTATACCACAGCAGCATGCTGCCTAAAAACAACCTCAATTAGCCCTTTTAAAAAATATCATGCCTCCTGTTGTAGGCTTTATCTCAGGAACTCAATTAGCTTCCCTCCTTGTTTGGTTGTATATATTTATTTCCATTGTATGCACAAAGTATACATCTTAAGTAAATCACGTTGCAGACTGGTTTGGGTCTAATTGGTCGACAACGTGTGTGTGTGTGTGTGTGTGTGTAAAGGTTAAACTGCTGGAACAGTTGCTCTCTACTGAAACGTATTTACATTCAAGTTAACATAGCACTGTTTACTTAAAGTTATACTTGTTTAAAATCCGCAAAATGCACAAATCAAACCATTAAAAAAACATTCGCAACTGATTAATATCCACAGATCTATCGACCATCTCTCTCTCTCTCAAAAAAATGTACACAAATAAATCTCTCTTTCTTAAGTTTATCCAACTTAATTGGAGGTTTTACTTATTCTATGACGTAGAGGACCATACCATACTAATTAACATCAATAATTAAAGCAAGAGATAAATTAGCTGATGTTCATTTTTTAATAGTCACATTCAAGAGTTAGAACGAACATCAGTTGACTAGGCTATGTGTCAAATCCTAGTGAGCCGTCTACGTAGACACATGAATGATACCTATAATTAAAATCGAATAAACAAACAAACAAACAAACAAAAACGTTCCTGTTACTAATCAGACAGAATCGAGAATGCCCAAACCGCCTATGAAACCAGAAATGCTGTCTATGTAGGCAACTCAGTAGGATTTGACACAAAACGATGCGATCATCCGTTTTCGTTTGATTGTGCTCCATAAACAAACAACCCGAGTTAGTTCACGATCAATAGAATAAAAAAAAGAAAAACAGTCCGATTAAAAAAAGACTCACCTTTCACACGAAGTAACAAAAGATATAATCCAGTTCTTCTCCGATCATTTTACACACTTCAACTGAACTCACAGCATGTAGATGTGTGTGTCTCATACTGCTGCCATCTTGTCCACAGCACCATCACCCACATTTTACACCTCAAAAATCTCAACAATACACGCGATCCACGACACAAAACCAAGTCCGGGGCATTGCGGTGATGCTCGAGCTCTGGGTTTGGTGGTATGGGCGGTGGAGCCCATGTTGTGTGCGGGGAAGAGCAGCACTGACAGTCGATATCATGTCCCTCCACACTCTCAGCTGGCTGCGCGAGGAATGTTTGCTGCTTATGTCACTGCGTCAGGCCGAACTAATCGAGCGAGGAAAGAAACAAAACACTCGATGTAGACATGACGGCAATGCTGTTTAAAAAAAATAACAACATTAAAACCCAACTGTAACCTTGTTGCTGATGTAAAAATATAACATATCTCCTTAGAATAATTACCATTAATTATTCTAATAATTAGAATAATCTCCATTTACGCAAATAGCCTAATTATGACTTTTAGAGTAATTCTGATCTGAAACACGTCTATAAAAGAAAGGTGCTTAACTGGATGTGTACTTCAATTCTTAAAAGTCTTATTTTATTTAAATGCTAGGCCTTGGCCTACAAACTGCTTGACGTGCAATAACAAACCTTGTTGGTTCTTGCGGAAGCTCAAACGTGCAGCGTAACGAGAATGTACCACACAAGAATATAATATGCCTTATTAGTTATGGTTAAAAAAAAAAGTTAACATGCTTGAGCTTCCATTTACTACAACTGGTGTGTGCTTTGATTAATGTTTGAATAAAAGTTTTTAAATCTGTTCATTATAGTATAAAACGATTGAGTCTTCAGACTAAACCGCTCAATTTATTTGGATTTGTTTTACAATCTCTTTAAATGAACTTTTTGAAGCGTCAAAGTGGAATTAGACAGTGGTAGCTATTTGTTTGACACATTTTAAAGTTAATATTTTAAATTGGGACATTATCATAACCAATGTGTAATTACAAATATATAAATATTAAATACTTTACACAAGTTTCCATAAATTAGGCTTCATATATATTTTAACATGCTTGTCAGTACATTCGGCAGTACACCGTATTTCAAAGAAATAATATTTCCATGAAGATTATAAAATTACAAATAAAGATGAACTTAAAGAGTTAGTTCACCCAAAAAATGAAAATTATGTAATTAATGACTCACCCTCATGTCATGTCGTTACAAGCCCGTAAGACCTTTTTTTTTTTTTTTTTTTTAAGATTATAATTTTAAAATCTCCCATAGACTGGAAAATTCACTGTACAACAGACACTGTATAATATTCATTGTGCACTAACTGTGCACAAAGAGTTGACTGCTGCCTTTTATGTCACAGCTCAGGATAGTATGATTTAAAATTATTCATTTGTCTGCATTCAACACGCTTCAAAAAAGCATTTTTAATAAAATTGAATACAGACAACGCTGATGATGTAAGACACTACTGAGGTGTTCTATGGTTTCTGGTTAACTGCGGACAGAACCAGAAGACAATAAAGTTGTAGTTTTTGTTATTTTTTGAACCAAAATGTATTTTTTATGCAAAACATTCTAACTAACCCACTGATGTCACATGGACTACTTTGATGATGTCTTCATTTCCTTTCTGGACAAGGACAGTAAAACGTACACATTTTTAATGGAGGGATAGAAAACTTTCGGACTAAATCTAAAATATCTTAAACTGTGTTCCGAAGATGAACCGAGATCTTACGGGCTTGGAACAACATGAGGGTGAGTCATTAATGACATTTTGGTGAACTAACCCTTTAAGTCCTATTTAAGTGGATCGAAAAGCACTCAAGTTTGACTAATTATATTTAATATTTAAACTATAATATGTTTTTATTTAATTGTAAATAACATGCAGTTAAGTGTCTGAAAACATTACATTTAATTTGCGCTTACAGTAAAGTAGACCTATATTATTTTTGCAGTAATTTGCTACTTTCTTTTTTTTTTAATGATGCTAGTCCTTTATCACAAGACAGCAATGGCTAATATATCAAGTTTCCACAAAAAGTGTCTAATATTTTTTTTTTAAATGTGTATTTATTTATTTGGTATAGTGACTGTAGTTAAGTTCACATTTCAATGAAATGCTTTTTTGAAGCATGTTGAATACAGACAATAAATGAATACTTTAAATCTCACTATCCTGAGCTGTGACATAAAAGGCAGCAGTCAACTCTTTGTGCACAGTTTATTGTGCACAATGAATATTGTTCAGTGTCTGTTGTACAGTGAATTTTCCAGTTTATGGGAGATTTTAAAATTATAATCTTCAAAAAATAAAACACTGTAACCTATGTTAAGTGGTTCAAGCTGAATTAAGCAAATGCCTTGTCTGCCTGAATGCTTGTTTGTTGTTTCAAAATGACAGCCGCCCACTGCAGAGAAGCTGTTTGAATGATTGTTGATGACCTGAAATTATGAATCACACTGGATAGTGTTTTCATGCTTTCACAAAAGACACTAATTGGTTTAAACCTGTTGCTGACACAGTATTTGTATACGTTTAAAGCAGCCGAAGAGAAACAGAACAGCTGCAATTCTTTTATAAGGGTAGGGCCTACTTCAATTTGCTTTTAGTATCAGTGAGATGACATAAGCAGCTTCTTCTTCTGTGTGTGTGTGTGTGTGTGTGTGTGTGTGTGTGTGTGTGTGTGTGTGTGTGTGTGTGTGTGTGTGTGTGTGTGTGTGTGTAAGAACAGTTTGGCCAGTCATGTTTGATCAGCTGGCTACTGGGATGTCTTTCCCTCCTGTAGTGCATGCTGGCTTGTCTCTGGATGTAACATGGGGTATGGAGGTGGTATCTAAATCACTCGGTTGAAATTGTACAATACTGCCATATGCATTGAATGACTTGTTTATGTTATATACCCAACTTCAGAAAAACATTATCGTTCGGTTGACAAAAACAAAAACGGGTAACAAAAGAACAAGCAAGCGCTCAGAGTTCTGTTGCTTGTAGACATAGAAGCCTGTCGATCGCCCCCTGGAGGAGAAAGAACGAATGATGGGGTTGAGCTGTCCTTCGCCACAGCATAAGCACACAAAAGCCAGAGAAAAAGCTAAAAAAAAAACATTTAAAACAATTGAATATAAAAGGATAAAGGAACAAACGTGTTTTCGAGCTAGAAGTAAATTATTGAAGATAAAGCAAAAGCTTACAGCACCTGGTATTCCCGCAAATTACACTTTGTTCAAGAAGCTTAATATAGTTTCTTAGATTTTTTCAGTGATCTTGTAAACACTGTAACTAAAAGTCTCAAGTTTATTTGTAAAGTGCATCCATTCATACTTCAAACAGATAAGAGCAAACACATTTGTTACATTACTTGTTTTTTATTGCTTTAATTGAAGCATTATGTTTGTTACATTACGTGACAGACATATTATACTTAATAAAAGATAAAGTCAGAGATTCTAGTCTTAATGGTCTTATTCACAAAAACATAAAAAAGAACAGTAAACAAGACTTGATGTCCTGAAGTGTGAAAACATTGGTCTCCTCCCCTCTCTATCTGTTTTGATTTTTTTTTCCCAAGGTGATCAGGACCCAGGACAAGGACTTGGAGGGGTCATGGGCCATTCCCAGGCCGTCTCCCATCCAAGTACTAACCAGGCCCGACCCTGCTTGGCTTCCGAGATCCGACGAGATCGGGCGTGTTCAGGGTGGTATGGCCGTAAGCGAGAGACAAAGCCGATAGAGAGGAATTTAAAGAAAGGATACCTGGGCCCGTGTTCCGAGCTTATTGAACACAAGTGATTAATTAAGAAAACTCATTGGGTTTTTTCATTAATATTATAGCCTCAAGAAAAGTGTTATTTAAATATAGTCCATTCTTTTTAAGATTTGAAGTACTACAAGGCCTAATTGTAGCCTACACTGTTAACAAAAAATATATTAAATGGCACTTTCAGGAGAGTTTTGTGTAAAGAAATATTGAAATAAAGTAGGTCTAGCAACTCTTATATTTCCATAATTCACACAGAACAGACACAAATATGCTGACTGAATAGATTGCTAGTTGATAAACACTGCTTTAATGTTTTTATGATGACTTTCTGATTTGGCAAGTAACACAAAATAAGTTCAAAGCTTGTGTTTTGGAAGTAAGATATATCACTAATCCAACATGCAACTTTCCACTTTGATAACTTTCTAAAGTGTCACATTAAACCTGAAAAACAGGTCCAAAAGACTACAACTGCCACCTTCCATTAGGTGGATCTGGCAACACCGAGGCTGTACCTGCGCCTTCATTCACAATGCGCTCTCAAGCCCTGTTCACTGTGCTAGCTTCTCTCAGCAACATGAATTGCAAACACTTATATGAGTTGGTTTAAATGGCTAATTAATCATCCAGAGATCATTCAGAGGTGAATGTAAAAAAAAAAAAAAAAAAAAATGACCGGTGCAGTGACCTCATAGCCAGCTATATGGCCCAGATGCGGCCCACATCTGGTACGGGTGGAATCCACATGTATCGGATCTTAGCCGACACTATGTTGCTGTCAAAGCCGGCTATTCCCATATTCTCTTAACCGGGATATTCTAACCCCCTTCTTAAACTTCTGCAATGATCAAAACTGGTAGTCAGGATTAATTTACTATTTAGCCTCATGCTGTTAACCAGGTTCCTGTGGTGAGGAAATGGATATATCTGCTTTTAACAGGTGAGTGGTATTTAACCTATAAATGGTTTGTTAGGTGTTCTGGCAGCTTTGCAAATTGTAAAGATGTTAGAGGCATTTGCATTTGAAGAGGCACAAGAGTTCTGTTCAGTATCAGCACAGCTGTGATTCGACTGTGGTGGCCTAGGCTAGGGTTCTGGTCTAGCCTGTCAGAAACTTGGACAGCATGGTGATTAAACACATCATCCAATCAAATTTAGAGGACAATTTTAAGAATTGGAAGAAAGTAGTTTATTCACAATAATTAAGAGCTCAACTTGCTTAGAGTACACTTGTTTTCATCCAATTATTTGGTGTGCAGTTTTCAACCCAGCCAGCCACACGTGCTACTGCTCGTCTTCTGAGGAACTCTGGGTTCTTTTAGTACAGCCTGACATGGGCGGACCTTTATTGCGCGATCTGCTGCCCTCTGCTGTTCGAAAAAGGAAGAGTCATGAAAACTGTTCTGATATTTACGACCGACCTTATTCATTAAAAAAAAAAAAAGGAAGAAAAAAAAGTTGTTTAAAGCTCCCAGATCCCTTACAATTTCCCACAGCTCTTTAGTCACTTTTTATTTTTTTGGTTCTAAATTGAGAATGCAAAAATGATGGAAATGAGAATGAGAAAATTAAATAAATTAAAAATAAAATAAAATAAAGGAATAAAATATATATATATATATATATATATATATATATTTTTTATGTCATGTGTTTGTATTGTTTTTTATTTCTTTATTTTACTTTCTATTTTATTCATTTTGTACAGCACTTTGGTTCCACTTGTGGTCTTGAAAGTGCTCTATAAATAAAGTTGAGTTGAGTTGAGTGAGAAAATAGGCCCTCTAAAAAGCTGTAAATTACTCTTTACATGAAATCATATAATATAAAGAAAAACAGAAAAAAATAGATAACAAAAATAGGCTAATACCCTAGCATTGAAAACATGAATAAATAGCATTATATAATAGAGTCGTAATAAGGCTGAAAACAATTAACATAAATTACATATAACACAATTTTAATAATGTCAAATGTATTTTGTACAAGTTACATAATGTACATTTCCATAAAAATACTAGTCGATGACGTCACCGCATGACGTTACCTGTGAGAGAAACATACAGTTTTTACCATAGGCTATAGTATTACAGATGCTGTGCATTAACGCTAAAATTAATTAAATCTGGTATAACATAATAAATAAATGAATAAATAAATAAAAATAGCCAGCAAAAGGAAAGGATCTGTGTACAAGACGTGCTGTCATGACAACGGATGCCCTTTCCAACGGCAGCACCTGTAAGAGTCCTTTTTTTAATGGTCGAGTTCTCCAAAGTTACTTGTTATTGTCTTAATTTCCCCATATGTTTCGTCAGAATAAGCAGTATGATGTCTTTGGATGTGCTCGTAGCATGTGCTGTGCTGCAGGACCACGCTGATCAGCTGTCAGTGTTAGGAAACATTATAACGGGAGCGGAGACTGTGAGTAACGTTAACATCTTCAGTTATTGAAATCTCAGAATTGTTTTCAGTTTTCAGACACATCATTTGTAATGTTACTACTGTATAATTTGTGTTTGTGTTAAATGTATTTGTTGCTATGTTTAATACCTGCATGAAAAGGCAAAAGTAGCGTGATACAATCAGCTTGTCGCTGCAGTAATGTTACCCTTAAGGGACATTTGTATCTTATTTACCTAAAAAAAGTCATACTAGTAGTAACTCAAAAGTACATATTACTATGGTACTAAAACGCACCTTTTAGGGGAACAAAGTTGCGGCCCCAGTTGATGCTGTTGTACCCTTACAGTTATTATTGCACATTTTATTTCTTACAGTGTAAGTTAGTTTGTTTGATAGGCGTAATTCTTATCTTGCTGCAGTATGGTCAGTTTATTTACCTATATTTTAGGTGAATTGTACCAATTAAGCAGTTTATGGGTAATCAAGGATTTATTGACCAAGGTGTTATTTTAATTTGTGTTGTGTTAAAGGGACAATGTGTAAGAATTTCTCAGATCTAGTGTTGAAAATGTATTTTGGATTCAAACGAATTGTGCTCTCCAGCGCCTCGCTTTTTCAAATGCGTGTTGCACCTATGTAGCCATTATGACAGGATGTCTTCTGATAGCACTTCGTCGGGTGTTACTTAAGGTGAACAGGTTTGTTATTTAAATGAACAGCAACTTGACACAACGAACAAACAAATGTAGAACAAACAAATTGCGTTTGTGATTCTCCTGTTTGAACTCGTTTATCAAAATTAACAAATCTTTTTTCGTGTCATTTGGTTCATTCAACAAACGAAATGAACGAATTGACTCGGAAAAAGATTTGTTAATTTTGATGAACGGGTTCGAACAGAGCACAGAACATAGCAAGGCGAGGCGACCATTGAGCTTATAAAACTTAAACTTTTTTTTTTTTAAATGAGCAATCGTTTTGCTTGATAAGAGCCTTATTCATAGTCTGGAATCGTTTAAAGCCCTTTGAACAGTTTGCAGTTTGCACTGAAACTGTCTTTTGGACCTTGAACTGTCTGGTTACTAGTAAAGTGCATTAGGCTATATGGAGAAAAATCCTGGAATATTTTCATCAAAAACCTTAATTTCTTTTTGACTGAAGAAAGAATGACATGGGCGTGAGTCAATTATCAGCAAAAGTTGTTTTAAAAGTGAACTACTCATTTAATGACTGTGAAAAACATGAAAAATTATAATAAGTAGTTATGCCTCCTTTATTCGTTATATTTTCTGAAGTACGTGCATTGCTAGATATCATCATCAACTTTTAACTATAAATGTTCATCTGGCTATAAAATAAAGTACACAACCAAACAATGAAAAAAAGCTTGTAATTAAGACTGTAACATTAACATTATTGGATAATCGTCAGGGTCTCCGGAGTGTGTTAAGTGTGGTAATTGTAGGCTAAGTATTCCTAGATTGTGTTTGGTTGCTTGATGTCCTGGTGTTCACAGGCAGGTCACATACCGTACATAGCAGGGCCACATCATGTGCCACATGTGTGTGTTGGTGATGAGCATTTTTGTTTTGCATGATGACAAGAGTGAATGATGTAGCTAGTGGTGCAGAACAGGTTTTTAAATTAAATGCTCTCATTAAATTGTTAAAATTTTGTATTTTACATGGTTTTCTTTTATTTAATTTCTATTGGATCTTAAATAGCACATGCAAGGGTCTGAAATTAATGGCTTGTGGCATAAATGTCAGCAAATTAACAAAACATGCTCCCAAAATATGCTATGGGGCAAAAACACCCCAAAAATGAGTTGCTGTTTATATTCATAACACAATAGTTAAGTAATATCACACAAACAGGGCTGCCCCCCCTTCCCCTCGGCAGAATCTCCATCACCAGTTTGAAGTGTGTTTGTAAGTGGACTAGGAAAAGTTCATATGGACAGACCCTCGACCCCTCCTTTTTGACTAAGGGTTTGAGTCTACTCATTTACACTTCAGGCAGCTCAATATACCACTATGCAACACAATTGTGATGTCAAAGCAAATTGCACTTAATTTACCCTGGCCCCACACATGTTTGGTGGTGTGGTTGCTAGCCAACATGCACGCACAAAGAAGATGACTCAGAGTAGAAATGATCTCTGGTTACCTCATGTAACCTTGGTTCCCTGAGTGGAGCGAACGAGACATTGTGTCTGACAAAATGTGTAAACACCTTTTTTCAGAGAATACTGAAGACCTATTTATTCTCGCAGACAAGAATTCGCCTATAAGGTTGTGCTGAACGTCATTCCCTCAGACTCTTTGGACTTAAGCAGCTGGCAACGTCTCTGATCTTTGTAACACAGTAGCTTACACAATGTCTCATGCCCTTCGGTACCGAGGTTACGTTTGGTAACCAGAGATTTTCTCTTTTGAATTTGGTTCACTCGACATTGCATCAGTAGCTGACTCTATGGGGATCTTATTAAATCCCGCCGTGTTAGTGAGGGTACAGCTCAGCTGCAAGCACTAACCTTTGTTAAAAAGTGCTTCATGCAACAGAAGACTTCATTGCACAAACATTAGACTGATACAAACACATTGCAGATTAATAAGAAGACGGACTCGCCAGTGTCCTTGATTTAAACATATACCCATCTGGGAATCAACTGTTGACTGCTGAATGTTATCCTGCAGGCCTTAGATGGCAATATAGGCCACAACTTCCAAGGAAGATGGTGCAACAAGCAACTCATTTAGAATGCATGTGTGACTGAACTGGCTCTGGCCAGTGGAGAAAACATCATCAAGTGAGATCGCATTATGAGCTTTGGGGACTCCACTTCATGAGCTCTTTTGAGATAGAACGAGAAAAGAAAGGGAGAAATCCATCTGCTCGCTCTCCATAGCTTAAAGCTCCACATTGAATTCCCAAGATATTGGCTCATGAAGCACCCCAGCAACCAGAATACAAGAGTGTTGGAGGCCTTTTCTTTAAAGTAATTCTTGAGCAAAGCACTTTCATTTTAAAATGGTTATTGAGGCCAATTTGATGAGCAGTTAATTCCTATGCACATGACACACTTATGTTTTGTAATAAAATGAGGACACAGCGGCAAACACTTATGAAATGCCATCTTGTTTCAACATGAGAAAAAGAAGCTCAAGAACTCAATATCCAATAATTTATTCAAATCAAAAAGCAGAGGCTAGATAAATCTTAAAAGTGATGGCTCATTCGTTTGAGTCACTGTTCATGTGGTCCCAGGGAGGCCAGTACTTGCACCATCATCCGATATGTTTCTATTTCAATACAATCCCTTTTTGAATTTGGCACATGCGTAAGGGATAATCCATGGCTAGCTGTGAATGATACGATTTTAATGCATGTTCGTGCGTTAAAATCGTTTAATGCACAGCTAGCTGTGGATTATCCCAATTATACCATGGTCATTTGCCAGCATTGACAATTGACAAATTGATGTTTGCCCTGCAATATTTGACCGGGAGGGTAACATTGATGGTTATTTTCATCAGTCAGGGTTTGTTAGATTTAGCATTCTGTCTGCTTTCAATCAGACACAGAGATAAACAGCCCATTCTCATCTCAAGGCGTCATATACTGACGCTTTTGACGTTTCAGACGGAGATATATATGGGCCAGAAGGCGCCTCCTAGTGGTCTAACCCTAACCCTACCCCAGAACTAAACCTACCCATAACCGAACAAAGCTCTGTACGTGTTAAATTGACGTTAATGGGTGCCATGTGTGTTGGATTTAGATGCAATTTCAAAAGCGTCGCCATATGATGCTCTAGGATGAGAACGTGTTGGAGATAAAGTAGCATGTAAGATTACATTATTATTGTGTTTTTTTTTTCTTTTTCTTTTTTAAATTCATGTGGACTAATCAGAGATCCCTGTACTGTCCCTACACTGGTTTGGCTTCCCTCCCTTCCACATTGCTTCTGCTGTAATGGCAACCTGACCCCCTGTTTGTCTTGTGTGTCCAAGATTGTAGGCCTTCACATGTTCATGTACATTAATATCTTAGTTACAGTACTTGTGTACTTCCAGAAACAGTGTTTTACGACAAGATATGATATCTGAAAGTGCTTACGTCACTGTCTTTGTTCTAAAGGTGTCAAAACCACACCTCGTATCTATTATAATCTATTTTCGACATCTAACTGGTTATACGGACCTAGCCGTTACACCAACTATGACACAATAGATAAGTCAGTTTGACCTTTTCTTATCAGACCTACATTAGTTTAGGAGGAAGTGTGCTCTATTGTACATGTAGCATATTCGTTGCTCTTATTTTGCTCTTTACTTCTTATTATTCGTCTGCATTTGTCTTTTACCTCAAATTTCATATCTTATTTCTTTTGGGTCCACAATCCCAATATTCATCTTTTAGATACAATACTTTGGATTTATTTATAAAGTATTGAATACGATAAATATATTTTTGTTTAAACCTATTTGCCATTACAGTTTTCATATTGGCTTGGCCTTATTCATTTGTTGTCTTTGTAATTTTATATTTTTGCTTAAAGTCCCCGTGAACCGGAAGTTGCAAACGATTTTTCTCCAGTGCTGTGACGTATTTCCAAGTGAAACGGAATATTGAACAGAGGGCAGGGTTTGACTCTAGCGCTCCTCCTCTCCATCTCTCCCTCATAGCAAACTAACGGTTTGAGGGGAGTGGTTAAGCGTTTCCCCACCCAAACTGTGAAACCTACGTCATCAGAAAAAGAAACCGTTCCAGACCGGAAGTAACTTTTCAGATTTTGATTAAAGATTACTACGGTAAAACATTTTTTTAATATATTTTTACTTGCACGGATTAATTGTTCACCACAAGACTAGTAATATGCGCTAACAAAGTAAATAGGTTCAATTTTGATTTCACGGGGACTTTAATAGATGTGCTATTCCTTATTCAAATTCGATCTTTGACATTAATCATTGCTTGCCTGGATCTCATTGCATAGTTATTAGATTCCACTGTTTTGGACTGCCACATTGAACTTGAGAACACAAAATGGCACACCTGATGTACCTGTGATAAAAAAAGAAAGGTGTTGTGTTCTTATAATACAAATAATTAACCAAACTGAGTAACCAAATATCGCGATCTCAGCAAGTTCCATTATAATCAGTGAAGCTGTCTACACTGCTGTGAGCATGCAGAACTCAGCACTGAACATAAAACTCTGGCGTTTTGAGCGGTGAGTAGGTTCTAACTTAAACACCCCTGATCGGCAATTGCGTTCAAGAGATTTGCTCAACATTGTAAAAACACCATTGTACATGGAAACCTTTGACGTTCTTCAGAGCACAAACACATATACGGACAGGACCTTTTGCCAAACCGCCAATATGCTATTATAACACTTTTTCCTCTAAAAAACAATCCAAAGCAGCAGCAGACAGTGATTTGACTGAGACAATAGCTGGGTTTCAGTCTGACGCACGGAATTCAGATGGAGGGCAGGGAGTGAAGAGCGCAATGGATGAGATGGAGGAAAGTTCGTTCTGTACTACTTTACACGCTATTAGAGAAAGATATAAACAAAAAATCAAACATATGTTGGACGTGATTCTTACGTTATGAAGAGGAGCGATTTTTCAACTGAATAAATATTTTCCTGCCATTGAGGCGGTAGATATCAGTAACTACCTCGTTTTACAGGCATACTTTGACTTTACAAAGTTTGGAAATGTTACACGTTACACAAACATAGCCACTTAAGTTGTATTAACTCATCTTTTACGATGTGATCACTGCACACACGAGCATTTTCCCATTCGGCCCCTCCCGACCACAGACGTATGTTTGCAAGCCGTTTTTTCCAACCCGGTCTCATCCCAAGACGTCATATAACTGACGTTTTGGGACGTCTTTTGACCATACGTCAATATTCGCCTTTTTAGGGCCCCCTTAAACGTCGGTAGATGAGGTTATGGGATCCTAACTCTACCCCAGACCTAAACCTAACCCGTCACCTAACTGACGTTAAAGGTAAAGCGTCAGTTGTATGACGGCCCGGGATCGCCATCTACCGACGTTTAAGGGGGCCCTAAAAAGGCGGATATTGACGTATGGTCAAAAGACGTCCCAAAACGTCAGTTATATGACTTTTTGGGATGAGACTGTGTTATTTTTTCAGAGATTTTCGGTCAATTTCTTGCGTTTTTCTTACAACAACTTTTGGTACACGATAAAAACTCCTTATGGTTTGATCGATTCAAGTAACCATAAACGACGCAAAACAGGCATTTTGAGTTTGATATAGTGCTTTCTAAATGCAGCAAATCACTTCCTACCCTCCATTTGTATTTCGCGCCATGGCAATGCAGTGGCGTGACGTCATATGAAAACAAGCTATTGACCTATGGCTAAGCCACGCCCCCTCCACTCACTCGGACACACAGTCAATATTCGGGCACAGGCGCTATGGCAGCTGTCACAGTAGGAGATATTTTACAGGAGGCAATCAATGATTTTTGGAGATAGAAAGATTATATATCATCTCCAAGTCACCTAAAGGGCCTTAACTATGCATTGGGGGGTTATATTAATAATTTTATTGTTGAGAAGGCAGATGAAAAGCTTCAGTTCCAGGCAAGAATTTACAGGTCACAGTGTAAACGTGATAAACCGCATATCATTGCCATCACCGTTTGGTGCTACAGTATTTACATGAATCATTCAGCACAACATTGATAACATTTAGTTATCTCAACTGATTCGTTAATGAAGCTAAGTGACATGATGTACAACGCAGCTAGAAGCTAACGTTAACATTTTGTAATGTGGGCTAACGTTAGCCTAACGTTACATTAGAGATGTTAAAGGTAACGTTCAAATGTGTTGTTGACTTAACTTAGAACAGATGTAGACATCCTTGTTGGTGTTGTGGTCAACTGTATAGCTTAATCGCATTACTTAATCTAGAGCAGACACTTATCTCGCTTGAGATGCGGTTTGGGAAAGGGTAAAAAAATACACACTGTCGCCCAGCCTCTAGGGAACCTAGTGTCGGAGTTGTATGTACCCCATGCACACCGTTTGACCATTTTAAACTTAAAATGACAAGAAAAACGAATGAAAACTGACTAACTGCAATGCATTCCAATGGACGTGAAGCCGAGAATTTCCGAGTGTATTGGGTTAGCTATGCGCACTGTGATTGGCTCATCGCGTTTGGGGGTGTGGCTTAGCCATAGGTCAATTCAACGCTTGTCTCAAGTGAGGTGAAGGCTAAGCCTCGCCCAGCCCAACACATGCTTCACATATGATTATTTATATTAATTTATTTTTTTGTTTTAATGAAACTGTTGGCTGACAATAAATCACAATTAAACTAATCTAAATTGTCAAAGTATTTGTATCCCATGTATTTTTAAAATGATTTGAAAGTATAGGCATTGGTCCACCCTATTTCACCAAGGTCCACTCACTTTGCAATTCTGCCCCCGCCACTGGTTTAAAGTAGCAACAAATCAAAATTGTCTTTAAAATTTTAGTCTGCTTATTTTTAAACAGCAAAGTTGTTAAAGTTGTAACATAATTGTTAGTTTAAACTTTGAATTAGATTTCAACTTGTTGTACATACTTTTGGTAAGACTTTTTATAATAGTTGTATAACTGACTGGTTACATTTTAAAAAAATATGTCCAGGTCACATTTTACCCCATAGATAATAAAGTAATGCATTTAATATATCAAAATTACAGCAAACAATACTGCAACTATTGGTGGTAAAATGTGTTAAATTGTCATGGAAATTATTTATTTAATATGATGTTAACCTAGACATGTTCTTGAGATGTTTCATGAGATTTACCCAACTTGTTGCACATTTCACCTTGTGCAATTTGAAGTCAAGTGTATTGATCACTTGACTTGATCAATGGAGTATGGAGTTCCTTGTATGGTTTTATTGTCAGATCACCACACGATAGTTAAAACACTTCATTGTCCGCATGCCATCATTGCTGTTTTATCTTCCAATCATGTTTTTCTCCGTTTTTAGCAGCAAAGGACCGAACTGCACCTAAAAACAGCTCAACAGATGGTTGGGAGCAGTTTGTCTGATTTCACAGGAAAATTACACAAATCCCAAAAGCAAATAAGTATTCAGAACAGTCTACTTACTTCTGATATCTTGGCCAAAGTGCAGAGAGACAGGTATGCATGCACACTTCTCTAAAGTATAGGATGTTATTTGTTATAAATGTTACAGGGATGTATTATATGAAATTAACAGTTTTAGCTAGTTTTAAAAATTGTAAATGTATCATTGTATATTGCTTTACTGATTTGAGCATTTCTTAATGTTTCATAAACCATTTCAACATCATGTTTGATCCCATAGGCAGTTTATGTCAGACGTGAATAATGAGTTAATGGTCGAGCTGCAGAAGAAAAACACTTTTCAAAGTCTCTTGTCAGCAGTAGGAGAGGACCGGAAGAAGAAAGTCCAACTTCTGGACATAATAAACAGGTCTTAACAGGAACTGACAAATTATTTTCCCTAAAATATCATGTACTGTACCTCAAACAGTGAACATACACCACATTTTACACTACACCTGTAGGGAGGAAGAGGGTCGTCTCAGGAATAAAGCACTGCAAAAACAGTTACTTGACATTCGCAAGCAAAAAATAGAGGAGTGCGAGGTAATCATCTGTGTCATTTTCCATAGAATGTTTTTTTTATTAATTCATATTTAATTTTACTCAAGTTTTGATTTTACTGTGCATATTTCACTGGTGTTTGTAAAGCATGAAGTGTGCTTAAAGGACAACTCCGGCGCAAAATGAACCTTTGGTCTAATTACACATTGTTACCTAGTCAACCGTTATCTGAGATTTTTTTTCATGATTGCCGAATGTAAATAGTTTTATCTATAAAAACAGTTTAGCCTATAATGCTAGTATAACGCTAGTCTATAGGGCATAGAGTAATGACAAATAAAAATCGCTTTTTATTACCACTAACAAGGCTCAAAATAGCCCCACAGTAACACGGTAGCACAATAAGGATCCATACATTCAAACCGAAGCATTGAGAACTTTGCCAGTGTCCATACCGTTTAATAAGAAGATATTTTATACACACAGTCAACTTTGCGAATACAGGAAGAAGCCATCTTTGAAAAATAGTCTCTACCAGTCGATCTACGAACGCCGATCCAAGTGCGCTGGTGAGATGTGAATAAAGTGATAATGTGAGCGCGAACAGTATAGGCAACATGTACATATTAAAGAGAAGAAAATGGTTCGTGTTTGTGTTTCTTCCGGAAACAATGGACCATATAAGATTCTGCACAGTTCAGCGCACTTGGATCAGCGTTCGTAGATCGACTGGTAGAGACTATATTTTAAAGATGGCTTCTTCCTGTATTCGTGAAGTTGACTGTGTGTATAAAATATCTTCTCATTAAACTGTATGGACACTGACAAAGTTCCCAATGCTTCGGTTTTGCATGTAGGGATCCTTATTGTGCTACCGTGTTACTGTGGGGCTATTTTGAGCCTTGTTAGTGGTAATAAAAAGCGATTTTTATTTGTCATTACTCTATGCCCTATGGACTAGCGTTATACTAGCATTATAGGCTAAACTGTTTTAATAGATAAAACTATTTAGATTTGGCAATCATGAAAAAAAATCTCAGATAACGGTTGAATAGGTAACAATGCAATTAGACCAAAGGTTCATTTTGCGCCGGAGTTGTCCTTTAAGTTTCATGACAACAAAAGCTATGTTTCCATCCACCTATTTTTAATGCACATTTTGGGATATTGTATCCAAAACTGCTGGATGAAAACGCCAAGATGCGCATAAATACTAAAAATGCTCATGCTGCTGCTGCATATGTAACATACAATGTTTAACCTCATAGCAGATCTTGACTATACAGGTGGAGCTGGGAAAGGTGGGTGGTTTTTGAAAGTGCGCTGCAGATTTCTAACAGCAATACTACCGATATTTGTTTGAATGTTGAGTCGCAGCTCATTGGCCACTGATGCAACAACAACCAATCAGCTGTGCTTTGTAGATAATGATGTGCTGTGGAAATAATGAGCTGTGTTTATTGCAGCACTGAGAGGACTACAGACACTCAATTTCTATACTTTCTTTTTCAGAGTACTTAAATTGTAATTATGTATTGGTATACATAGACAGTTTAAACAAATTTGGGAATAGTTTTTTTTAGAAAATTTTTACCTATCCCACCTTTAAATGTTGATTCCAGATGCATTCTGAAAGCGCGCTGCAGACTGCTATCAGCAACACTACCGGTATTTATTTGAATGTTGAGCCGCAGCTAGGTAATGACATTTTTTTGCCAGTTTATCAGCAAAAGCAAATGTTTTATGCAATATTCCAATTTAAGTTAAATTCACAACCTTTGGATGGAAACATAGCTAATGTCACAATGCAAAGAATCTTAATTGTTACACAAAAGTACTGTGTCATCTTTACTTTGGAACTTTGGTCTGAAATGTTGGACAAATACACATGTGACTTGCAGTCTGGCTAAAAAAAAATATATATATATTTTCTTCCCAGAAGCTTAATGAGTTGTTGGAATACCTGAGGATGCAGGTAGAGAACATGAGGGTGAGGACAAACCGACAAGAGAAATTTGTGAAGAGATGTGCCGAACAGCTAGTCTGCCAAGGGCTGAATCTCAACAGTCACAAAGAGAAAGAACTGGAAGATGAAATTGGGGTGTGTGTTTGACAACTTGTTCTGCAACCACTTTGTTGCATCATTTTTACATACTAGAATCCACATACCACTAGCAGGCAACTACTTATCAAAGTCCTAGTGATAAACCAGAATATTTATCCATCATTTTAAAGGGGACATATCATGCAAAATCCACTTTTTTTAGCCCTTAAATGCATTTTGTTGTATATTTGGAGTGTTTATAAGTACAGAAAAGAATGGAATTATTCTCTTCAGGTGCTTCGTTTAGATCTTTATATTCTGTTTTGGTCATATTTTTCAACCTGTTCAGATTTTTCTGTTCTCTATGACGTTTTTTGAACTATCACGTCACCGTATTTGCAGCGGAACTGACAAGTAAGGACATTGACTACCGGCCCAACACTTCGAGCAATCCGCCATTATTATTTCTCGCTCCGATTTTGTAGTCCAAGCTCAATGATGCAGAAGTTACAAGAGGGCAAGTCAAAATGTTCGGTTCTTGGATGTAGAGACCTGAAGCACTTCAAGGATTCCCAACAACCTCCGCCAGTATAAAGAAGGGTTTGCCGATCGACTCCGTCTGAATGAGGGGTAAATTCCTTCTATCATTTAGCTGCTGTGTTTTCTTATGCTTTTCTACACGTAAGTTATTATATTATTATTAATACAGATTTTTAGTGGTAAGATTGGACCGTAGTCATTTATCTTGTCAGTGTGCTTGTTTTAACAAGAGAAATAGTCGACTTTCACTAATAACACAACATAGTTAACTTAACGTTACATACCCCTGCATCCATATGAAGACATTCTACAGGTTCGTCGTCATCTTTTTCGTCGTCGTCTTTTTCAAATCGCTCGCTCTGGCTTGAATATGTAAGGCTTGATGGACAAGTCTTCCGTTGTTGACATTTTGTTAACGAGTGACTAAAAATGTTCTTTGAAGCTATATAATCGTATATCTCTTATCAAACTACAATAATGGCCGAACGCGGGGAGTTGAACCGAGTGTGAACTCAGCGACCTGGAGAGTGGGCGGGGAAAGACGCAACTCCATTTTATTTAAAGGGGCCGCTTTGAAACGAGTCGCTCACAGACGCACATCAGTAAAGGGGTAGAAAATGGGCCTGTGGAGCTATAATAATGAGGAATTCAGACCCAAGCATTGCAGTTATGCTTTATATAGACCACAAATGTATGATTTATAAGTAAAAATGATTGATTTAAAAGCATGATATGTACCCTTTAAGTTGTAACACAAATGAAGAATGTTGGTGTACAGACAACATCTGACCCCACTTACTTTAATTTTATGGACAAAAAGCACAGGTATTTTTTAGAACGTCTTAATTTTAAAGTTAACTATCCCTTTAGAATATAAAATATCACACTTTCTAAACATCTACACTTTATTTTACAGTATGTGTACTGGTATTATAAGGTAGGCTAACTACACCTGTTAAAGGGATACTCCACTTTTTTTTTTCATTTTACAACTCCCCCATTTTACAACTCCAGCACTTTTAGCATAGCTTAGCATACATCATTGAAGTGCACAAGACCATTAGCAGTTCTCCGTAAAAAATTACCAAAGTGTTTCGATATTTTTCCTATTTAAAACTTGACTCTTCTGTTGTTACATCGTGCACTAAGACAGACGGAAAATGTAAAGTTGCGATTTTCTAGGCTGATATGCAGGGAACTATACTCTCATTCCTGCGTAATAATCAAGAAACTTTACTGCCTTACCATAAGTGCAGCAGACGCGATGACTACACAAACTTAGTCCCGGTCACGTTGGAAGCTGGGCACTATTTTCAGGCGCTGTGTCATAACATTGCGCCTGCTGCACTCATTGTACGGCAGTGAAGTTTCCTGATTATTACACAGGAATGAGAGAATGGTTCCTAGTCATATTAGCCTAGAAAATCGACTTTACATTTTCCATCGGTCTTAAAGGGTTAGTTCACCCAAAAATGAAAATTCTGTCAGTATTTACTCACCCTTATGTTTTTCCAAACCTCTATGTGTTTATTTGTTCTACTGAACACAAAGGAAGATATTTGGAAGAATGTTTTAATCAAACAGATCTCATTCCCCACTGAGGGTGAGTAAATACTGGCAGAATTTTCATTTTTGGGTGAACTAACCCTTTAATGCATGATATAACTACAGAAGAGTCAAGTTTTAAATAGGAAAAATATCGAAACACTTTGGTCATTTTTTTTTTTAGAAATGGTCTTGTGAACTTCAATGATGTATGCTAAACTATGCTAAAAGTAGTACCGCCAGAACTGGAGATCGGCTGAATGGATTCAAAAGCGGTAAAACTCAACAGTTTAACTCTGGGGGAGTTGTAAAGTGAGCCTATTTCCAAAAAAAAAAAAAAAAAAAAAAAACGTGAAGTACCCCTTTAAGGTTAGGTTTATGGATAGGTTCAGAGCTAGTTAACCCAGTTGTAATTGTAATTGCTATAATATGCGTAACAGGACTGTAAAATAAAGTGCTACCAATGTAATTTTTTAGACTTTCAGACAAGCCAACATTTAATTAATAATGTTTATGCAGGGTTGTGTGGTTGAATGTAGTGCATTTGAGCTACTCCTCTTTATGCTTTTACTAAATATTGAGGAACAAAGAAAGTTCATTTAGGAACAATGCCGTTTTCGGTAGCTACCCAACTATTTTAACTGCCACTGCCATTTTGATCATTTTTACGTCAATACTGTCTAATGACAGATCGAACACGCAATTTCAGTCAATTTCGTGTTAATCTTGAGTACCTATTGCTCATATCTCCAAAAGTCTTTAGTTGTATTATATTTATAAAAGAAAGGACCGAGTCTTTCCGAAAAAATAAAATAAAAAAACGAACGGTTGGAGGCGTGCTGTGTGGGCGGAGCTAAATAATCACGAGCGCACAAAGCTTTTGCGTTGAGAGCGTCTGGACATCCCAAAACAAACCTTGGCTAACAATCAGATTTAGCCATACATTTTTGATCCCGATTCGATCAGATGCCGCGGCTGAAATTGAAGACGAGCAGCAGCAACGACTACAGCAGGATGTCTCTGTGGTGTGTACTGGAACTGTATTGAGATTGAGAAGTTGACGTCATGGTACAGAGCCCTCCCCTCTCCGCCATGTTGGTAGGATTCTGATTCTGTATCCTCTGTGAAGGCGTTGCCTCTGGCAACCGATAGCGTCTCCTACCATCATGGCCGACCGGCTCACCTACAGTGGTCAGCTAAACAAATGTATTTAAAGACATTCTTTAACAAATCCTATGCAGCGCTGCCGATGATTCCCTGTTGAAGTGCGTTGATGTGCGCGGTCTCGCTCTCCTCTGGTCAATGTGTGCGCGGGAGCACTTTTCCGTTCCACTCTCGTCTACGTCATTAGATTCACGATTAAAATAAAATAAAATAAAACAGCACAAACTTGTACCAATCTGGAAGTAAGATTTTCGGCACAAAAATTCACCATTATTCGTCCAAAATATATATAACTTTGACCATGTTTAGCATGATAATCCATCTCTTTAGCACTGTAAACAACTCTGAATACATGAAACACCATTGTACCCCCCCCCCTTTTGAATTCCAATAATTCTGATATCCAAGCATACTGTAAAACCACCCAAACATACTGTAAAAAGCATACCATTATTTTGATTTATATCTTCCACTTTTGGTTGCACTCCCAGATGCTGCAAGAGAGAATTGAGGAGGAAAAGAATGTTCACATGGAGATGGAGATCTTCCTAAAAAGACAACATACAGTGAGTGAAGCACAACTTAATTGTAACTTTATTCATAAAGCTGTGTAAAACAAACTAGATTTGTACTTGCAGGGATGTGCACCTCTAAGAACTGATTGTGCCCCAATTGGTATAGAGTAGGGTGTCCAGTCTTGCTCCTGGAGGGCCACTGTCCTGCAGAGTTTAGCTCCAAGCCTAATCAAGTAAATCAAGGTCTTCAGGATATTCCCGTAAATGCGAGTCATACATAAATGAAAAAGCGATGATGGCAAATGACGTCAACTTACGATCACATGAAACTTTTCAATGGCACAATGCAGAATGAAGGCTCAACTCAATGTATTGATGATTTTTAAAGATGTTAAAATATCCATTATATTCATTGCAAATCACACCGTTTTTACTTCCTTTTTCTGGATCAGAATGTCTACCTTGGGTTGTTTCACCAGTATATTGTCCCACATAGCAACATTGTTTCGGCCCAGATCCGGTCCACATCTGGCTCTTTTGGCATGCAGATCTGGCCCACATGCAGCAATGACTGACGGCGCTTGGGTGGCCCACTCCTATTTGCCAGATCTGGGCCACAAGCAGGCCATAGCAATGCCACATGTCAGCCAAGAGCAAAGAAATAAACCACAACTGGACTTTATCTGAGCCACAAAATCTGTGTATATTAAACATGGAGTCATCTCAACCTTAATAAGTCTGTTAACAAACAGAATCACTGAAGGAAAGAAGAGAATAGAAAAAGACACGAGCAGAACAACTACAACTGACTTTAGACACAGTCTTAGATTAAATCACCTGAAGAGAAAAGAAGACATTAAATCTATGAAGATCTCAGCAGAGGAGGATTAAACAACTCCACAAACAGCATTACCAGCTTCACTTATTACTAACCAGACTGACTTTATTTCTGTCAGACTTCTACAGAAGATTTTATTGAGAATTAACAGAGGTTTAATTCTGTGTTTCATTTGAAGTCACCATAACATCAGAATCTCTGAAGGAGAAAATCATAATTGGTTGCCATTATGGAGATCAGTGTTTGCTTTAGTTGGGCTCTTGAGCCTTAAGTCATTTATTTTAGAATTTGTTCGGCTATTGTACTTCTGTTATAACAGCCAATTGAACAAAGAGAAAAGGTAATTTGATGGTGTTCGCAGTGAATCTCAATAATGGTGACAATTATAAAGCATTTTGCAGTGTATTCTGGATGCCACCAATCAAACCTCATTCATGGCTCCCATCATGCATTGATGTATGAATAATTAATGAGCTTATGTTCAGAGTTAATCTTTTTGTCACCATTGTTGAGATTCATAGGCTAATTCTTGATGTCTGTATGTGCCTATCTGAAATATTTTTAAGGGTTTTTTTGCAATTGATTTGATCATTTGGATTTAATAGAAAAGGCATCCACAACAGTGCTGCAATAATATCCATAAGATACAAAGCTTAACTCTGAAATTATACACTCAGTGACTCAGGCCAATTATTGATTATGTTATAACACACTCAACACCATCAAATCACCTTTTCTCTTTGTTCATTTGGCTGTTATAACAGAAGTACAATAGCCGAACAAATTCGAAATTAAATGACTTAAGGCTCAAGAGCCCAACTAAAGCAAACACTGATCTCCATAATGGTAACCAATTACGATTTTCTCCTTCAGTGATTCTGATGTTATGGTGACTTCAGAGTTAATTAACCTCTGTTAATTCTCAATAAAATCTTCTGTAGAAGTCTGACAGAAAAAAAGGCAGTCTGGTTAGTAATAAGTAATGCTGTTTGTGGAGTTGTTTAATCCTCCTCTGCTGAGATCTTCAGATTTAATGTCTTCTTTTCTCTTCAGGTGATTTAATCTAAGACTGTGTCTAAAGTCATTAGTAGTTGTTCTGCTCGTCTCTTTTTCCATTCTGTTCTTTCCTTCAGTGATTCTGTTTGTTAACAGGCTTATTAAGGTTGAGATTACTCCATGTTTAATATACACCGATTTTGTGGCTCAGATTAAGTCCAGTTCTGGCTCTTGGCTTGCTCTTGGGTGACATGTGGCATTGCTATGGCCTGCTTGTGGCCCAGATCTGGCAAACAGGATTGGGCCACCCAAGCGCCGTCAGTCATTGCTGCATGTGGACCAGATCTGCATGCCAAAAGTGCTAGATGTGGGCCGGATCTGGGCCGAAACAATGTTGCTATGTGGGGTGTAAATGCAGATTTCAGATATGTGTCACTTTTAAAAGAAGATGTACGATGTTCATCAAAAAAATGTTTTGTTTAAGCCTATTCTGATGCAAATACATCAGGATTAATTGCTGTCACTAAACTGTGTGCCTAAAAGAACTTAGGGGAAAAGTTCCAGTTTTGGATCCAGCGGTATGAAAAAGACATGAAGGAGAAGGAGCAAGAGATCACTGCTCTAAAGAATAAAAGAAACAACTGCCTGGCACGAATTGACGAGCTGTCCAAAAAGGTTTTTATATGAAAAGTTACCATTACATTACATGTTAACTGTAACCTGATTTGCATTCCTTTTAAAATTCCTTTTGAGAGAGTCAATATCAATAAGCTGCAAAAAACTTGTTATACCTCAGTGCAGAAACATGGAAGAGGTTATCACTGAGGACAGGATGGAGAAGGAACGTTTGCGTGCACAGCTGGAGAAAGAGCAGAAGGAGATAGATGCAGCAACTAAGGTAACGTATAGCTTCATTCTAGGAAAAGTAGGTAAAATGATAACTATGAGAAGATGTATAATTTTATTAACTCATTACTTTTGAAGCAGGGGCTTTTATTTTCAGGGCCTTAATGGAACTGATACTTAAATGCACTTTGTGTTTGGTGTTTTTTTTGTGGTTTTTTTTTTTTTGTGCAACTTCAATGAGTATAATTCAGAGTTTAAACGAGAATTCCAATTTTAATCCCTGAATTTGAGTTTAATTTGAATTGAGGTATAGGTATGGGTAAGAGCAAACACAATTGACCATTCGCAAAGACCCGCCCCCTTTATTTACTGTTGCAAGCTGTGCCTAACAGGCCACGCAGCTCTCATGCCAAACCATGTTCTCACACATGAAAAAATACATCGCAGAGCAAATAGGACACTAAAAATGCACTGTCAGACAGGACAGAGCAGGTTACTTTTGATATGAAACAAAGTCTCAATTGTTTAATTTTATATAGAAATTTTAACAATAAATACCGTTTTGTGGCTCTTTAATGTGCCATGACAGATTCGCTCAGTTAAAGCTGCTCATGAACCGATCACAATATATATATACACACACACACACATAGACAATATCTCTCTCTCTCTATATATATATATATAACTTTTTTTTTTTTACAAATACTTATTTAGAACAAATACAAAGTACTTTAAAAATACTTATATTCGTAAACAAGAACAACTTTATTTAAAAAATCTGTGTTTCCTCACAAGACCGCAGTGCGTAAGTGAGTGACGTTCAGGAAGAAGTGACTACATAGCAACAGAGAGGGCTTGGCTGAGCGAAAAAAACAAACAAACAAAAAAAAACACTTAACTGCATCACTATTTTTGTTGAATAGATTTTTGTACCTTAAATGGGTTCCGGAGGCAGTTTATAACTTTTGGGAAGCGGAGTTTGATCGGGAGATTATTCCATGTTCGCATGTCAGAGGTGCCCCAATGTGCTAGCTGTGCAGCTGCAAATGTGTTTTACACTTAGGCCATGTGTCCACCAAAGTGTTTTTAGCCAGCTGAAAACACCAGACGCTCCGCTGAAGACTGCTCTGCTGTTTTTTTTTCCATTGAGACATGTCGTTACTATGATACAGAATATCCGCAGCACAGTTTACTTGTAACTGATTTCGCAGATAATTTGTTTCATACCAAAAATTTATTTTTCATCCATTTTGTTGGGTTAGCTCTGTTGGTTGATGTCGTTGTACTGAAAGAATGCTGTGACAGTTGGTCGGTGTGGTATTAGTCCCGCCCCTCCTCCACTGTGATTGGACGGCTGGGTAAGAAGTGACAGTGATGAGCGCTGCGTTTTATCCAAAGTTGAACATTTTTCAACACTCGGCGACCAGTAAAAAAATGCCCGGCGCTTGCCGCTTCAGCGTGACAAAAACGCTCAGTGCCTCGTTGCGGACATGGCGTTTAAAAAACGCGGCGCTCCCATTGAAAACAATTGAAAACGTACGCCAGGCGCGTGGAAAAACGCTTTGGTGGACACACGGCTTTTCAGTAAACTCTGAACTCCTTAGGCTTCTGTAAATCGAGGAAAAGGAAGCTTTTATGTAAAATGCATTTGCAGCTGCACAGCTAGCACATTGAGCATCTGGCTGGGCGCCTCTGACGTGCGACCAATGAGCTAGCCCTATGTCATTACATGTCAGAACCCAACAAGGGGGCGTGGCCATACTCGAATACAAATACTTGTCCCCCCTCAACAAATACAAATACAGATACAAATACCGGCTGCTTTGCACAACCCTAATATATATATATATATATATATATATATATATATATATATATGTATGTATATATATATATATATATATATATATATATATTAGGGATGCACCGATCCACATTTTTTCACTTCTAATCCGATACCTGTCTTTGGATATCGACCGATACCGATACTTTTCCGATACCAGAGCTGTTTTTGCTTTAATATTATTTATCGTTATTGTTGATTTTATATGATGCTGAAATAAACTCGTCTCTACAGGCAAGGATGATATGTACATATGTATGTCAATATATATATATATATATATATATATACTATAAAAACAATAGATAGACAATTAAACAAAGATACACATTATACAGGCCTACACAGTGCTTTAATTTCAGGAAGGTCTACTAACATTATTCATGTATGGCCTAAAAAGAATTATAATAAAGTAATCAAAAGATAGATAGATAGATTTATGCTTATTAAAGCTTAGCTGAAGTTATTCATTTAATAGGGCCCTATAAAATCCGTTTTATTTTTTCCCAAATTCCGTTTTTTCCGTTTTAATTTTTGCAAATTCCGTTTTTTTCCGTTTTAATTTTTGGGAATTCATTTTTTTTTTTTTACCTTTTACTGTTATTTTAGTTGTAAAAAGAGCTTTTAATGTTGCTTTTAATGTTAATGATTAAAATGTACACAAATAAAATATGCATTTACTCTTAAAATGACAAATACTGCATGATGCAACATAACACTGCACTCTAAGTACTTCAAGTAACAACACAATATGGTTATGAGCTTTAAACTGTCCTGTAAAATAAATTATATTCGTTTATATAAGTTAAAATAAAAGTCACACTCTAGCTGTGTCGTAATGTGCATACTATCCATCCTAAAGTTTTCTACTACCCCCGTTTTGCCCTCACACACACATAAGTGTGTAATTTACTCAAATGCCTTTCCTTTCATATCATTTAAATGACTTGCAGATTTATAACTTTATTACCTCATTATGACTGTAACAAAAGATGTGTGCGGCTGATGCTCCTTTGGTTATGAACAGCTCATGCAAGCGTGCGTGTGTGATCCATGAGCGTGCACACCTCTGGTTGCAGTTTCGCTTGTTGCCAGAGGGGGCGTAGTTCTCCAAAAAATCAGAGACTTGCATTTTGCACCTTCAACATTAATTTTTTTTTTATTGAAAAAAATGCTCAGCACCTCGTTATGCTCGTGGTGTTTTAAAAACGCGGCACTCCCATTGAAAACAATTGAAAAAATATAACAGCCGCGTGAAAAAAAATTTTTTTGGTGGGCACGGCCTTAGAGTTAGGCTGTTTGTTTTTAAAACTTTATGGTTATGGTTATGATTATCATTATCGTTCATGGTGTAAACAAGCCTTTAGACTAAGAAATCTTTTTTTTTATTGCCTTATTGTGGTATTTATTTCCTTACTTCAGTAAAACATTTTTCTATTTTTATTATTTCCTATATTTGACACTCAGATTTCAGCTCATTTTTAAGGCTTTCTTTTTTTGTAAATTCTGAATTCAGTCAAATCCTTTTGTGATAAGTAAAGATATTAAATTTCATGTCAGCACATTAAGCTGTTGACATGTTACTCAACAATGCTTTTAACATTTCAAAAAGCATTTATACTTCAATCAGAAAACTAATAACAATAAAGAAAAAAAAACCTTTGCCACAATAGTTGCCTACTCACTTTTGGTGCAAGCTAAAAACAGAATCATCCACACAAAATTTTAAAACATAGGTATGTCTAATCCCTAATATACTTAATTCTCTTTTGTTTCATGTATCTCTTTTCAGATCCAGGCCTGGTGGCGGGGGACTCTCGTACGCAGAGGACTGGGATCACCTAAGAAAGCAACCAAATCCAAGTCTAAAGGTGGCAAAAAAGGCAAAAAGAAGAAGAAATGATGACTGTCACAAAATACATTTAAACAAACAATAGACAATTGAAGTGATTGCTAGAGAATCAGCAGAGTGACAATTTGATGATCAGAAATGTAATTTTAAGATTTTTACGTCATGTTCTGAGAGACGGTTTATGAGAAATGGGAATTCTAACCGGATTATAGGTGAAAACTAACACTAAAAAGTCAAGCATATTAGTACAAACAGTTAAGCCCGAAACACACCAAGCCGACGGTCGGCCCATGGGGCACTTTTTGTGCATCGGCCAACTAAGTTTCCTCGGTGTGTTCCGAAGAGAGATGTGAGTTTAAAATAATAAAAAAATATCTTTATTAAGAAGACAAACAATGAAAATAAAATTGATGAAATTATCTGGAACCTGTAAACTTGTGTGAGATGGCCTTTATAGAAAATAAAAAGTGGATCAAATCAGGATTACAATGAGATGGTCAGACTAGTTAAATACACAAAGGGTGCAGAATGATGCTAGTTGAATGATGATAGTACTTGAATCAAGGCCAGTCTTATAATGAGCTTGGTCCACCCTAACAAACAAACCCTGATCCAGTATGCTCAGTTTTATCGCCTACTGTTGCATCTTACACACAGTCTATATTGTGGATGCACACTGACCTGATTCCATTCTAAATTCTAAACTTTAAATGTTCTGTAATTAGTGTTTGGGAATTGCTATCTGAATGGCGACATCTGGTGGTCAGAATGTCATGCTTCAACAGCATTATTTTGGCTGTGGTGCTCACAATCATATACAGCAAAATATTTGCAGAAAACTGAAACAATAAATAAAGTATGGACTATTTAGTTTTGTTTTATGAACATCACAATTACTATGAAAATATATTAAATTTAACTATTTACATTTAGATATAGGCTATACATTATAGAAAACATGAACCCCCTTATTTTTGTAAGGGATAATGTACATTCAGCCGGTTGCTATCGCAAAATTGTCATCATGCTCTACTTGCCGCATAAGTAAATAATTAGACATAAAATATTGATCTGAAATATTTTATCAGCTATTTAAACACAAAGCTTCCACAGAGAAAGCAGTTGCTAGCAAGCGCAGAGTCCAAACTAGACAGACATTTACAATACAGAGATACAGTACCGTCATACCACTTATTACACAGTATTTCACCACATTAATAAAGCAGCCTATGGGGATAATATAGTAATAATATAATACTGATTTGAAAAGAAACTGTTTTAACCCTTTGGGGTTCGGTCCTGTTCGGCCCAAATGGACCCGAAGAATTTAATTTTTTTTTTTTTTTTAAATCACAGCTTCCTCAGAATGGTCCGAAATTTGGTGACTTTGTTGGTATTTGGTATTTGAACACCCAAAAAAATTTGGGACAGGATGTGAATAGTCTAAGTGGTTGTAAAAAAAATAGTCACACTTGGGCTGTTCGGGTCCATGGAAAATGAATGGGAAATTGGCAAAAATGTGAAAATACTGAGCTTTTTTGTGCGTATGATCTACAAATCATCCACGATCTTAAAAAAAAGCACACAACAGTGAAAGGGTGAATCTATAAAACATCAAGAGTGCAAAACAGACACATCCAGACACACAGACACACACACAAACGCACCAAAAATTCAGACTATACATGTGTTTTGCATTTTTAAAATGCTCAGTTTGTCCACCAGATGGTATCCATCTCATTTCAAAAATTGCTTTTATGAGGCCTAGGCTTGACTCTAAAATGAAATACAGCTTTAAAATTTTTTTTTTTTTTTAATATTTTTTTTTTTCAATATTTTTTTTGTATTATGTTCAATGGGGGGAAATTTTGTCATAATTATTGCATTAATACTAATTATAAATTTGTTTTATTTTTGAAATTTTCTCAAAACACCAAAAAAGAAAAGAAAAAATATTATAAAAAAACGAGTAGAAAAAAAAATCATGATTTTTTTTTTAAATATAAAATGATAATGAATCCCACCCCGAGTGTGACTCTAAAACGAACAACCCCAGAGGGTTAAAATAACCCTCTGTTATTTATCTTAATTCATCAGTTTACAAAACAACTTTCAAAAAAATGGCAGCAGAAGATACATTTGTATGAAAGTAGAGAGCAAGTACGCAATACCTGATGACATAATTAAATAACTGTAAACAAAATATTGATTTGAGTTTTAATATTTTATTAGCTAACAAAACCACAAACCAAATTTAACAATTTTGAATGATGTATAACACTTATATGTAAGATCAAAATCAACAGAGAATTTTGAGTCTATTTTACACTGATAAGAAAAAAAAGCCAGCTGGTATCGCCGTCATGACCACCGACCCAAGAGGGTTAACCTGGAACAGCCTCTTCCGTATCTTCCTCACGCACTGTTAATTTCCGTAAATGTAAATCAATCGATCCATCAGATTCCATCAGCTCTTGAATATAGGATTTTACACTTGAATACTGTTCTTGCTCTAATTTAGATTATTTTTCTCCCTTCCGTCTCTTTTACTCGTTCTGCCCCTTGGTATACTTGTGACCTGAGCTTTAGGAAAGTAGCTTGTGTACTGTAGCACAAGTGATGTGACTCAGGTCTGAATTATCAAGCTTGGAAAGACCACCTGGGGGTATATAGTTCTGCAATTGAGTCTGCCAGATCTGTTTATTTTTCTCAGAATATACAGTAGATAACAATCAAAGTAATCCTAGTCATCTCTTTCATACTATAAACAGACTTCTCAAAGTTAATAGTGGTACCACTAAACATCGACGAGGTCGAACAACAGTGAAACACTAAATGATTGACTGAAACAGGAGAGGTGTGTAAGACTAATTTACAAATGAGGAAACTGAATCAGGCAGGCAAAACAGAAACAGAATGCAGAGAAAACAAAAACAAAACATGTGACAGTTATATTGTAGCATCATTTCTAAAAATTATTTCAACTGCTGATTTCCCTGTAACCCCAAATAAAGAAAAGTTGGGACATTTTTGTAAAATGCAATACAAATCACAGAAATTCCTGTGATTTGTAAATTCTCTTACAAATGTATTCAACTGTCAAAAGTACAACAAAAAAAAAAGTTTCCAATTATTTCACCGAACAACTTGTAAATATAAACCAACTTTATTGCATTTTACAAAATTTTCCAACTTTTCTTGATTTGTGGATGGGGGAAAACGCAGAACAGTTTATTTATTTTTTATTTATCTTTTATTTAACCAGGTAAAAACTTTTACAAGAGAGACCTGGCCAAGATGCAGCATAAAATACATAAAAAGACACATTTCAACATATATATAAAAACAAATAAAAACACATCAAATACACATAAATATCACAAAGACCCTGTGCTGAAAAAACTTGAAACAAACTGTTTATAAGAAGTAAAAGTAGTCATTTTTAATGATTTCTGAAGAAGGTTCCAGGCTGAAGGTGCTGCAAACATAAAGGCTTTTTTGCCTAATTCAGTTTTGACACGGGGGACCACCAAGTGTAATACATCATTTAAACGTAATCCATAATGGCTGTGATTTTTTGTTAAAAGGACACTCAAATAGGTAGGAGCTAGACCAAGAAGTACCTTATACTGTAAATGAAACAGCCAGTGAGTGTACCTTCTTGCATAAAGAGAGAGCCATTTAGCTTTATAATAAAGAATACAATGATGTGTCCTATAACCACAACCAGTGAAAAATCGTAATGCACAATGATACACTACATCCAGTTTTCTCAAACATTGGGCAGAAGCATTCATATATCAAGTCACCATAGTCTAATATGGGAAGAAAAGTCCCATATTAGGGGACTTTTCTTTACTGGGCAAATTGTATTTTGTAAATATAAACAAGCTTTATTGCATTTTACAAAATGTCAAAACTTTTTATTTGTGTATTGGGAAAGACGCCAGATGCACTGTGTCACTAGGTGGCACACAAACACCATCCTACATCACAGATTTCAGATACCTTTTGACTTGTCTCCACACTGCTGTTGTAAAATACAATAGACGTGTCAGGGGAGGCGCACTCCACACTTTGAAAACCCCTGCTAACACTTTACCTTAGAGTCTATTGTGTTTTACAACAGCAGTGTGGAAATAATGGTGCGTTCACGTGATATGAAAAATATGATATTTTCCACCTGTGAACTGGTATTTACCAGTGTTGTGTTCAAGGGCTTTTGTTGTTGTAATGTGGTAATAAGATGGAGATCCAGACCTGTTGTTTTAGATCTAAAGGTCTAAAACTTTTTTAGAAAAAAGGTCTAAAACTATTTTAGATTGCTTAAGTCCTCTGCTAAAGCATGAAAATGATTTATCAAAACTCAAACTCAAAACTATGCTGTATATATTTTCTAGATCATGAACAGTACGTATTTTTACCATTCACGACTCTCGCGTTGCCATTTTGAAAAGGTCAAAGGTTATCTCATCTCGGCAACTCGTGCATCAAAATATTCTACAAGCTGCCCAGTGGAAAATACCATGAGGGAGTGTTCTGGTGCGTTCATGTGCTATGGTAATTATGGTAAATACCAAAAGCCGACGTGGAAAATGCACATGAACACCCCCTCATGTGGTATTTTCCACTGGGCAACTCGTAGAATATTTTGATGGCCGAGTTGCCGAGATGAGATAACCTTTGACCATTTCAAAATGGCGGAGATCACCGCGAGAGTCGTGAATGGTAAAAAAATATATATACTATTCATGATCTAGAAAATATACAGCATATTATTTACGTTTTGAGTTTTGATAAATCACTTTCTTGCTGTTGCAGATGACTTAAGCAATTTAAAATAGTTTTAACAGGTCTGGATCTCCATCTTTTTACCACATAACGGCAACAAAAGCACTTGAACGCAACACACTGGTAAATACCAGTTCACAAGTAGAAAATATCATCTTTTCCATAGCACGTGAACGCAGCATCAATGTGCATTTTCCACATCAGATTTTGGTATTTACCATAAATACCATAGCACGTGAATGCAAGGTATTTGAAATGCTATTTCCCTACTTTTCTTGATTTGGGGTTACATGTGAGAATCAGGGAAATCAGCAGTTGAATCAATTTAAATGTTAAAGAGTAACTAAACACTTAACCAACTTTTTTTAGTTAATTATCTGTAAGAATGGATCTTTATTAATACCAGTCATTGATTCGAGGAACTTTTTTGGCATTTGTTTATAAAGTGTTCTATTTTTACAATATATGGTGTAAAAACGTCTTAGTGCTGCCCTCTTCAGGTTGAACGGTGGCTACTGCAGGATAATTTTCCTATTGGATGTTTGCGGTGGTAAGTGACACAGCGGTTGTTGGTGACATAGGCAAGTTTCATACAAAGAGATGGGTCTCAGGTGCACGCCCCCCTCCGCTGGGCTCTGCCCACTTTTCCAGCATTTTTCAAATATTGCCAGTGGGTGGAGTCAGGCTCTGACCAGGGGTTTAGTTACCCTTTAACAAACAAGAAAACTAAACCAGGCAGGCAAAAAAGAAACAGAACACAGAGAAAACAAAAACAAAACATGTGACAGTTATATTGAAGGGTAACTAAACCCCTGGTCAGAGCCTGACTCCACCCACTGGCAATATTTGAAAAATGCTGGAAAAGTGGGCAGAGCCCAGCGGAGGGGGGCGTGCACCTGAGACCCATCTCTTTGTATGAAACTTGCCTATGTCACCAACAACCGCTGTGTCACGTACCACCGCAAACATCCAATAGGAAAATTCAACTGCAGTAGCCACCGTTCAACCTGAAGAGGGCAGCACTAAGACGTTTTTACACCATATATTGTAAAAATAGAACACTTTATAAACAAATGCCAAAAAAGTTCTTCGAATCAATGACTGGTATTAATGAAGATCCATTCTTACAGATAATTAACTAAAAAAAGTTGGTTAAGTGTTTAGTTACTCTTTAATTAGTCTTACACACCTGTTCTGTTTCGGTCCATCATCACTTAAACCCGCGGTTTAGTGTTTCATAGTGTTGCACTATTGAGTAGTCACCTAAACACAATCAGTTATGTCTAAAGTTAAAGTAGTAGACTATATTATCATTATATTGGATCCATGCATAAGGTCTTAAAGTGACAGCAGCCTCATATAGGCCTGCCGTTAACGTTAATCAAACGAAACAAAACAAAAGAAAGATAAAATCATTCACTTCTCTTTGACTGTATATCTGTAATAGCTTTATTAATAATCTATGCAGTTTGAACTGTGCAGGGGGCAGGGGGGATGGTGCCATTGTGTGTGTTTTGTCAGAAGTGAGGCCCACTGTCTTTGACTTTGAAAACCGCTGGTGTGGATTGTTCATTAGACTGAAAATGTCCAATAGATTTTGTATTAATACAGTTTATTTATTCGCTTTGGTACTATTTTAAAGGGGGGGTTAATTGCGATTTCACTTTTTCCATTTTAAATAGTGTAATGTTGCTGTTGGTGGATGAACAGTATTTGCAAAGTTGCTGCGCTGAAAGTTCAACGTAAGCAGACATATCGTCTTTAAAAAAATCAGGAATTTAATTCCTTAGATGTGAAGTAATACTGAAGTAATATATATATATATATATATATAAAGGAAGGGGAAAAAATGGCGAGCCATCTGTTCTGTATAAGCTTAGATTATTGAAAAAAGGGGCATTAATTTATAAGACTATGTCTTCTTTATGCTCCTATTCAGTAATGAATGTTATTATTTTGTTGTTGTGGAGATTATTGTTGTGTCTATAATAACATCATGACTGATTAAAAAGATATTTGATTGATTGATTGATTGATTGAAATTTGCCTACAAAAACGAATGAACGCGAATGGAACTACAATGAGATACTTCCTGGGTTTCATACGTAACTAACCCAATAAATTTACCGGAATATGCAAAAAGGGGGCATGGCCATATTTCTGCAGCTTTATCGAAGAGGAAGAGTTATAGTGGAGAGCTGTATGCCGTCGAAAATGTGTTATTTTTACCCAGCTGTTTGATTATGTTGTAATTTAGCTCTCTGTGCTGCCAACCCGGTCTCATCCCAAGACGTCATATAACTGACGTTTTGGGACGTCTTTTGACCATACGTCAATATTCGCCTTTTTAGGGCCCCCTTAAACGTCGGTAGATGAGGTTATGGGATCCTAACTCTACCCCAGACCTAAACTTAACCCTAAACCTAACCCGTCACCTAACTGACGTTAAAGGACAACTCCGGCGCAAAATGAACCTTTAGTCTAATTACACATTGTTACCTAGTCAACCGTTATCTGAGATTTGTTTTCATGATTGCCGAATGTAAATAGTTTTATCTCTAAAAACAGTTTAGCCTATAACGCTAGTATAATGCTAGTATATAGGGCATAGAGTAATGACAAATAAAAATCGCTTGTTATTACCCCTAAAAAGGCTCAAAATAGCCCCATACCAACACGACACCATAATAAGGGTCCCTACATTCAAAACGAAGCATTGAGAACTTTGTCAGTGTCCATACAGTTTAATAAGAAGATATTTTATACACACAGTAAATTTCGCGAATACAGGAAGAAGCCATCTTGGAAAAATAGTCTCTACCAGTAGATCTACAAACGCCGATCCAAGTGCGCTGGTGAGATGTGAATAAGGTGATAAAGTGAGCGCGAACAGTAGGCTACGTGTACATATTGAAGACAAATAAACGGTTTGTGTTTGTGTTTCTTCTGGAAACAACGGACCATATGAGATTCTGCACAGTTCAGCGCACTTGGATCGGCGCTCGTAGATCGACTGGTAGAGACTATTTTTCAAAGATGGCTTCTTCCTGTATTCGCGAAGTTGACTGTGTGTATAAAATATCTTCTTATTAAACTGTTTGGACACTGACAAAGTTCTCAATGCTTCGGTTTGAATGTACGGACCCTTGTTATGCTGTCGTGTTGGTATGGGGCTATTTTGAGCCTTGTTGGTGGTAATAACAAGCGATTTTTATTTGTCATTACTCTATGCCCTATATACTAGCATTATACTAGTGTTATAGGCTAAACTGTTTTTAGAGATAAAACTATTTACATTCGGCAATCATGAAAACAAATCTCAGATAACGGTTGACTAGGTAACAATGTGTAATTAGACCAAAGGTTCATTTTGCGCCGGAGTTCTCCTTTAAAGGTAAAGCGTCAGTTGTATGACGGCCCGGGATCGCCATCTACCGACGTTTAAGGGGGCCCTAAAAAGGCGGATATTGACGTACGGTCAAAAAACGTCCCAAGACGTCAGTTATATGACTTTTTGGGATGAGACTGTGTTAGTGCTGCGCATTTTACGGAAGACAGCTTCCGGAATCTCCATGAATTCAATGCCGGATTCAACAAGAAACTGCAAAACATGAAGCAGTTCCAACTTTAAAACCAGAGGCAGCAGTTGTTGGGCCAGAACCTGTAAGTAGCTTAATCTTTTAAATGTATTTGCATGTATAATTTCAGACGTAATGTTTTAGTTTTATTAAGGACGTAAACAATTGCTGGCTTCAGTAGCCACTTAGTTATGCTATTTCGTGTGTCAAATGCGTACAAACATTTTGGACCTGATTTTGTAAGTACTGTGGGGCCAAAAAGTATTTAGTCAGCCACTGATTGTGCAAGTTCTCATACTTAGAATAATGAGAGAGGTTTGTAATTTTCATCACTTCAACTATGAGAGACAAAATGAGAAAAAAAAAATCCAGGAAATCACATTGTAGGATTTTTAAAGAATTTATTTGTAAATTATGGTGGAAAATAAGTATTTGGTCACCCACAAACCAGCAAAATTTCTGGCTTTCACAGACCTGTAACTTCTTCTTTAAGAAGCTCTTCTGTCCTCCACCCGTTACCTGTATTATTGGCGCCTGTTTGAACCCGTTATCTGTATAAAAGACACCTGTTCACAGCCTCAAACAGTCACACTCCAAACCCAACCATGGCAAAGACCAAAGAGCTGTCGAAGGACAACAGGAAGAAAATTGTAGACCTGCATCAGGCTGGGAAGAGTGAATAGGCAAGCAGCTTGGTGCGAAAAAATCAACTGTGGGAGCAATTGTAAGAAAATGGAAGACATACAAGATCACTGATAATCTCCCTCGATCTGGGGCTCCACGCAAGATCTCATCCCATGGGGTCAAAATGATTCTCAGAACGGTGAGCAAAAATCCCAGAACTACATGGAGCGACCTGATGAATGACCTACAGAGAGCTGGGACCAAGTAACAAAGGCTACCATAAGTAACACACTACACCGAGAGGGACTCAAATCCTGCAGTGCCAGGCGTGTCCCCCTGCTTAAGCCAGCACATGTCCAGGCCCGTCTGAAGTTTGCCAGAGAGCATATGGATGATCCAGAAGAGGATTGGGAGAATATCATGTGGTCAGATGAAAATTAAATTAGAACTTTTTGGAGAACTCGTCGTGTTTGGAGGAAGAAGAATGCAGAGTTGCATCCCAAGAACACCATACCTACTGTGAAGCATGGGGGTGGAAACATCATGCTTTGGGGCTGTTTTTCTGCAAAGGGGACAGGAAAACTGATCCGTGTTGAGGGAAGAATGTTGGCCAGTGACAGCCCAGAAAAATCATTGCTCTAGAGGAGATCTGCATGGAGGAATGGGCCAAAATACCAGCTACAATGTGTGCAAACCTGGTGAAGACTTACAGGAAACGTTTGGCCTCTGTCATTGCCAACAAAGGTTATGTTACAAAGTATTGAGTTGAACTTTTGTTTTTGACCAAATACTTATTTCCCACCATAATTTACAAAAAAATTCTTTAAAAATCCTACAATGTGATTTCCTGGATTTTTTCTCCCCTAATTTTGTCTCTCATAGTTAAAGTGTCCCTATGATGAAAATTTATTTATTTTTCTTTTTTTTATTTATTTGATAGGTACAATGCACATTAATGAACTTCTGAATTGAGACAACAAAACAGACGTAAACATGCCGGATTATAGCCACAGGGCTAATTTACATCCGTAGTCCCTAGACAAATAACAAAAAATACAAAGATTACAACAAACAAAATAACAACAAAAACAAAATAAACAAAAAACTAAATAAAAATTACAAGCAGAATCAACAACAAAAATGTGTTTTTTGTTGTTGAGTCTGCTTGTAATTTTTATTATGGATTTTTTTAGTACTCATACTGTCTTTTTACGGAACGCGTAATGAATGAATTAATATCTTACCAATCTGATATGTTCTGGTCGATCAGCTTGGTCATTTGCATTTTCCTGATCAGATTTGGGCTCGAATTGATAGATGTATTACCGACATTATCACCTGCCATTATGGCTTTTGGAGCTGAAGTTCCAGATATGGTAAGGGGCATGACACAGGTATTCGGGCCAATCACAATGCGTTGGATCGCTGGCCAATCAGAGCACACCACACTTTTCAGAACGATGAGCTTTGTAAAAATCGATGCGTTTCAGAAAGACGGGGCAAAGAGGAACAACAATAATGTACGGTATGTGTAAAATAATGACTTTTTGTTTTGTTTTTTTACTTTTTTAGAATTATCAACGCATTCTCACCCCAAGGCGTCACCTTTGACCATGCTTCAATATTTGACGTTTTAGGCGCCCTTTAGCGTCACTTACTAAAGGAAAGCGTCAGTTAGAGGACGCGGTTAGGTTTAGGTGTGGGGTGGGGGTAGGGTACACGCGATCCTAGGGCGTCATTTACTGACGCTAAAGGGCGCCTAAAGCGTCAGATATTGAAGCATGTCCAAATGCTTCCCAAGGCGTCAGTTAAGTGACGCCTTGGGGGTGAGAATGGGCTGGAATTATTTATCTTTTTGTGACCCTGGACAAAACCAGTCACGTGGGTCAATTTTTTTTTAATCTGAAAGTTGAATAAATAAGCTTTCCACTGATGACTGATTTGTTAGGATATGACAATATCCGAGATACAACTATTTAAAAATCTGGAATCTGAGGGTGCAAAAAAATCAAAACATTGAGGAAAATCGCCTTTAAATTTGTCCATTTACAGTATGTTCTCGATTGTACTGCATTCATTCACAAAAATAAAGGTTTTATATGAAGAGTTCAGATGCAAAAGCCTCTAAATGCCATTTGAAATTTTCTTCTAGAATGGTCATTTTTTATCAAGCTTGTATATTTAGGTTCAGTGATTTCACTTAAATGGCAATGAAGATTACCTATTAATTGTCATTTAAGTGAAATTACTGAACTTAAATATACAAGCTTGATAAAAATGATCATTTTAGAAGAAAATTTCAAATGGCACTTAGAGGCTTTTGCATCTGAACTCTTCATATATTTATGATAGTAAATTTACTAAATATCTTCATTGAACATGATTTATGCAGATCCTAATGATTTTTGCCATAAAAGAAAAATCAATCATTTTGACTCATGCAATGTATTGTTGGCTATTGCCACAAATATACCTGTGCTACTTGTGACTGGTTTTGTGATCCAGGGTCACATTTCACAACGGCCGTACTCACTGAGGCTGTCTTTGCCATTTTGTCTTCTTTACCAAAGCCAAACTGTTAGTTAGTTCCATTATGTCAGGCATGTGCCAGAGTGCCATAATGGGAACATGTGACCTGTGTTCTGTTCAGTGATCCAGTGTTCTCTGACCACAGGAAGCAAAACCATCTGTCCTCCTCTTATTTTATTTCTTAGCACCCCCACCACTTCTCTATCTAAGTGAGCACACATATCTCTGAATAAATGTGACAGGTTGTTAGCTTTCTAATTTAAAGGCATTTTTTGAGCTAATTGACACACTGATTACTTCATTGTTGTTTTTTGTTTGTTTGTTTTTTTCCCAGGGAAGTTTGTATTTTTGATTGTTTTTATTGTTTTTTATTGTTATTATTTTTTTGTAATAAAGCTGTTTAAAAATCAGGTGGCGGCGGTGGTTTGGGGGGGGGGGGTGCTATTTCATGCATAGTGAGTTTTTTTTACAATGTTAAAGAGTTGGATTTCCATGCTAAACATGGACAAAGTTTCAAAAATTAAGTTGCACGTTTGATTGAGTATTTCTGTTCTCAAAATACTCCTTCCTGGTCGTCGTTTTTTTAGAGTATGGGCTCGTATGACGTCAGATACGCCGGAATTTCCTTATATGGTCCTAAGGGCACTTCTCTCGGAAGGGCGCGCGCGCAGCCAGCCCGATCTCATGAAAGTTCATATCTATGGCACGAATGTCATTTCTCGTGGCATTTATACGCCAAAAACAGTTTTTGCGTATATATGGCACGCGATTTTCGCGTACAATATGCACAAACTCCCCACCCCCTCCCCACTAAACCTAACCCAAGGTTTTTTAGTGCGTACCATATACACGAAAAAAACATTTTTGGCGTATAAATGCCACGAGAAATGACACTCGTGGTATAGATACGCATCTTCATGAGACTGTGTTGGCGCAGCTGATAGTCGTAACCTATGCGTAACCTATTACAAAGATTAATAAATACTGCAACAGATTTATTTCTCATGGTTAGTTCATGTTAGTTAATTCATTATCAAATGTTAACTAATGAACCTTATTGTAAAGTGTCACCAATGTGTCAAATTGATAGAGAAAATTTTTTATATTTATATCTATGTATTTATAATGCAATGGTCAGGTGTCCCAATACTTTTGTCCATATTGTGTTCCTATTTTCTCCAGTAGCAAAAAAAAAAAAAAAAAAAAAGAAAAGAAATCCATGATAGACTTTCCAAAAGATGAAAACATATAGAGAGACTGATTACATTGGTCAGAAAAGAGAAATATGCCAAATTTATCATCACTATATCAGTATTTTTTATTTTTTATTTTTTTTTGGTTTTCTAAAAGGTAAAAAAGTAGAAAGGTAGAATAGTACGGAGTTGTAAACTTTCTTTTGTAAAAGTGAAAATATGAAATGTTTTGCTTTATTTAACTGTGAAAACGTGTCATCACAGTCTGTGAAAATGGTACTGTACATATAACGCCACTCATTCTAAAGGGAATCTATTCCACGATTTGTTTGTAAGGGTCTTTTGAGCAGAACCTCAGTGCCATGCACTAATCAATAAAAGTGTCAGACCCAAACACAAACACAAGGTCAGTGAGAACCTAAACAAGGCCTTCAGCAGAATATATGTGCACCTCTTGCCATCCGTCCCTCTTGGTGACAGATTCTCAGGTCACGCTGTCCTGGTCTGGACTCCTAATTTACGAGCCGCTGTCACCAGGTCTCCTTCTCGCAGTTCCATTCATTTTATTTTTGATGAAACGGACCCCAGACGGTGAACATGTGCATGTGATCCTTACTCATCCAGTGCACTTGGAAGAAGATGGACTAATCTAGACATTGGAAGTGAAATAATTGTGCTTAATCTATCAGGTAAATGTATGATACCAAGAGCAAATGGTTATGCAAAACAATCCAAATACCGGTAATTCTGAAAATTATATTGATTTTATTTTATTTTTTGGCCTTTTAGATAATGGACAGAAAAGGATGTCGAGAAGAATGATATGAGCAGGAATCTAACCCACATGAGACTGCCCAATAGCTCCATTCACACCACTATTGGAAAAGCCCCTTCATTCTACTACAGATTTGGTGTTTCAATGCAACGCTGAAGTACCTGATCATTTACTGTCCCTATTAAGGTGCCACTAAGCTGTAATGATAAGGCCACTATGAGCTTGTTGACATAGTGCTCATGCTTCATGCCTGTTATCTCAAGGCCTGGTGAACATAACCTGGAAATCCTAATATGATAAGCACTAAATGAAGCAAGCCTATTAAGTGTGAAGGAGCCTCTGAGAGGCCCTAATGGTTAATATATGTGTTTGTATTGTTTAAGGATCATTTGCTAAATAACACAGTCCAACCACTTGTTTGCAGAGATTTCATATCAGTCCCATTCTGAGCCCACCAGCTGTTGTACAATGATTGTGTGTGTGTGTGCGCGCACGTTTAACTCTAAAGTGGCGTGCCTTAAGGTGTGTGCCAGTATAAACAGGTTATAACATGAATGTTATAGTCTATTCTTTACAGATTACACAATAACTGATGTTTATAAATCTTATAAAATTACTATTGGGGTACATTTATTCTGCCATTTAGTTAACGTGGGTTTCAGAATATGAAATTGGTCAAGTTTAGAGTTATAAGTATAGGCTATTAAAAAAAGAATCGATTTCAACTGCTTCCCCCCAGCAAATTTCATAACATGTAAATATTTGTATGAACATAAACAACTGAGACAGAAACTGAACAATTTTTACTGACATTCGATGAGCAGAAATATGAAATAATGTGTCCCTGAACAGAGCAGGGGTCAATTTCAAAAGTAGCAGTCAGATTCTGGTGTGGCCACCATTAATTTTTAAGTAGTTTGTCATAATCTTTTATTATAATGTTTTAGGAATAGAATATACTAAATATTTGTACAAACAATAAAAATGCTGCACAGCTTTTCAAGATTCAAAAAAACTTTTGTCCAGTTATGTGATGTGGTAAAGAAGTCATTTAGTCCAACCAACATGCAGAAACAAAAAAAAAAAAAAAAAAAAATCAGAAATACTGTACAGGAGATATCAAAGGTTTTTATTTTTTCTCCATTAAATCTCATTTCAGTAGAAATAACAATTGAAGTATTAAACAGCTCATTTTTATCTTTTATATGGGTTTAAACTAGAGTTTGTCTTTACCAACAGAATTGTTTTAACAATGTTTGTAAAATGTCTCTCATCCTGTAAATGGTCTCATCGCTGTTGTTCTTTGCTCAAGGCAAAGAAACCATGTGGACAGAAGCATGTTGTTCTGAATTGATTCTTTCCCTTATTTGCTACTGAAACAGTACAAACAGAAAAGGCAGAGAAATGTTTGCGTTGACAAATTGATGGTCATATAGTAATCTACAGGCTGTTTAATCACTGGGTAATCACTGATGGCAGATTCAGAATATTTGCTGTGTACAGTTTCTTTATGGAAGTAACTGCTTTAATCAGATTGATATCAAACATACACAGTTAAAACATGACATTTACAACATCAGGCCATAAAGCAACTAAAACTGATCAATACATGAGGATGATTTACTGATGTACACTACTGCATCAGGGCCACGAGGAGAGCAAACACTCACAAATTCAGCTCACTCACTGTGTGTTGCTTTACATCAAAAAATGTCACTAATAAACATGTAAACGTCTAATTACATTTTAACATTTTTTATATTTTAGGCAATAGGTTTGATTTTTACATTACTGGGGACATAAAAGCAGCAAAAAAATAATACAAAATAAAATAAATTATTTAAGGGTGATTGAAGGGTTTTTAGTATATTGACACCTTTCTATATTGACTTCAATTAATCAATTGTGTATCAAAAAATAAATAAATCAAAAGTTATAATTTATAGGTAACGAGGGGTGTGTGTGTGTGTGTGTTTGGGGTTATAATATAAAGAGCATTCACTGTGAAGTAAACAGTATTCTTAAATGTATGATTTCACTAGTTCACTTGTCCATTTAGCCTAAAAGGTTAACAGAAAACTAACTTGGCTTGCTTTCCTAAAAGGACGCTCGAACCCCACGCTCGGCTTGAGCTCCAAGTTAAAGTCCCCGTGAAATCAAAATTGAACCTATTTACTTTGTTATTACTGGTCTTGTGGTGAACAATTAATCAGTCCTTCCAGAAAAATGCGGAGATTGTTTGTGATTGTTGCCAGCAAAAATCCTTGATTACGCGGCCCGTTTTCTTTTAAAATGCGACGGAATATGTGGGATATTTGTGCAATTTTATGCGATGAACTTGCAAAAATTGCGGGACCGTGCAAAAACTTTAATTTCTCATCTTGTTTTATTTCAGACTGTAACAAGTGTAAATAAGGTGTGGCCCCTTTAAGAGCTGCGCACTCCCTGTTGAACTGTCTGCAGTGTTATATTATATGTGTGCCTCGAACACCCCATGTTTGCGGGTAATTTCTGTTTGATGCCACTTCTTTTATTGTATTTTGTAACGATGTAGTAACGATGTGACAGTAGAACGTGTCTGTGGGGCTGTTTACACCTGGCCACTTCATGCATTTTCTTAGATCGGATAGCTATCTGATTTATCAAAACGATTCCATTTACACCTGGTCACATAAATGTGTTTTTGCATATAAATCCGGATATAACGGATATAAATCCGATCTTCAATTTCCGCGCTATATACAGATGTAATGAAGTGCACGTCACCGAAAGCAACAGATATGAGCTGCATTTTATTGATCATCGGCTAATTTCAAAATCAGCAAAGACAGCAATAAGAGAGAGCGGCAACAGCCCTGGTAAGATCATTTTGTTTCTTTACTTTTAATGAAGATGGTAGTGTTAAGCATCTGCGACTTTCACTTTGATTTGCGATAGATTGTGCACGTTGGCTTGATGAATAGGCGCTCAGCTGCTCATCTGAGGTGACGTGCGTCGCAGTAGCGTCATCATATCTGACTAAACATAACATGACATATAGCCTATAACATGCTCTCACACTTTATTTTTTTTAGCATTTTTAGGAGTAGTAAAATTTATATATGTGGTTTCAACAAACAGCATAACACTTGGCCCAGAGTGGTTTGAGCGATTGGATTTAAATCCGTCTCGAATGCGTTTCGGAGGGCATTTACACCTGGTCTTTTCACGATCAGATAGCTATCCGATCACAAAAAACGCATGAAGTGACCTGGTGTAAACAGCCCCGGCCTGGCCTCTGTAATAAATTCAGCTGTGACCTATCCCGTCGCGTAATTGCTTCACTTCATAACTTTCCCATGGAAGCAGGGGGAAATGGCTGCTCCTGTGTGAAGCAAACGCAACATTTTTCAAACCACAAATGTACATATGTTCCATCTGATCACACACATCAGCTGCAATAAGATGGTAGGTTACCAGGGGTCACACAAGAACAAATATTAGCCCATTGAAATAGACATACCTGTGGTAAAAGACTAGCCTGGCTGCGCCCTCCTACGCACTTCCGCTCAATTTCATTTTACTTCTGTACTACGTCTGGGATCGCTCCATATCCTTAGGTTTCCAGAAACCAATTTTTTGTAGGACCAATCAGCGAATAGAGGGAGTGGCTGAGAAAGATGACGTTGATGTAAGCGCGTCAGTTTCAATTCAGTAATGGCAGCGGAGAAAGACGTGAGAAAAGCTATTCGGTCCGTTGTTGGAAAAGAAACTGCCGAATATACAGAATTTAAAGCCGGATTGTTATCGTCTAACCTCTTGTTGCACAACTGAGGACCAAGTGAAGGAGGCAGAAAGTTTGGAAGTTTGTGCTGGGCAGTTCGTGCACGATGACCGTGACATTTTGGACGGACGGTTTAGCCTGGTGTTCGCGGTGTTCGGAAGCCCCGAGTCCTGGCTGCTAAACTATGGTTGAAGATCCGCTCAGGAGTCATGTCAGTCGCTCATATTCCCAACTGTAAATTTACTGATTTTTTGTGATGAATAGAACATTTTGAGCCCCTTTGTGCACTCGTGCAGGAGGTTGGTGTGTCAGTTTTACATGTTGTAAATCATACAAATTGGTTGTGATTTAAAAAAAAAAAATTGTCATAAATAAAAATGTGAAAACCCATACTTTGAAGATATTTGATTTTCAGTTTTAGATGGCAATGGTTGATTTGTTTTACTAAAAAAACTAAATGCCACATAAAAATGTACAAACACATACTTTGAAGACCATAATTAAGGTAATTAAGAAACAATAAGACGTAATATGAAAAATTGTTGTTTATTACACATCTGCAGATAGAGACAGACTGATCATTCACTGTAGCTGCTACAGCATTTGCGGCAGATCAGAAAACGACCACAGCGGCGTATTTGTAATGATTAGACACAGCTTCCACCGTTGAATGAATATATCACTGTCCTTCGTGTCAAATATACATTTCGAATTAATAATTGTTCCTAGATTAACAAAACCTGCGGCGCTCGTTGACTGAAATCCTATTGTAAACATAATCCTCTGATCATTCGGACTTGTTGTTTCCAGCCATTTCGGCGCGTGACATACGTCACTCACGACACCCCGTTAGCGATTGGCTATGGAAGATCGTGAGTGACTTTGGGAAGATCCAATAGATTTGAACTTTAATAGTGAACCCGCCTACAAGGAAGGAAACGTTTTTCAATGGAGCGGTTCCAGACTCTATGTGGAAATGAAATGAACTAGAGTCTGGTTGAACCAGGCTAGTAAAAGACAGCCTGCAGCCAAAAGCAAGGAATGTCTGTGTCTCTGCAATGTAATTACGCATGAAAATGCACGCAATTTATAGTATAGTGGTTGGGGACAGGCGCTTCCTTAGAGAATGTCTCTGTAACCATGGTTTTCTGAAAAGGGAATGGGACACTGTGTCAGAAAAAAACAATGCTGTGGGAAGGCCTCTGCCTCTTCGTCCCTTGAAAGGGAACCATGGTTACAACAGTGATGTCACAGTCATCGTCTGCACCAGTCTGTCTTTGTCTTTGCACTACACTTCCCAGCATCCCTCATGTTTACACACCTGCGCAAAGGGTCCTCACCGTCGTGGACGTCAGACATCCTGGTCTGCCCTGGCCGCCTGCATGTCCTGCTCCGCCCTGGCTGCCTAGAGACCATCCTGGAGTCTGTTCAGCTGCACCTGGTCTGCCTTCTCTTCACAGACTCCAGGATGCCCACCCCCCTCCCGTGTTCTGTCTTATATGGCGCGGGTCACGCCTAGCGGGAGGGGGGAGTTATATCACAGTCATCGTCTGCACCAGTCTGTCTTTGGCTGCGTCCAAAACCGCATACTCAATGAGTAGGTACTTAATTTCAATAAGTACTTACTCAACTAGCGCTAAAAGAGTAGGTACTTTATAGCCAAATCTCGTTGAGTATGAATGAGAACCGGACATCTGCCATGTTGACGTTATCATGTGACCTACTACGACGTGTTATCATCATATCACAAGCGCAAAGAAATGAACAGCGACACGTTTAATTCTTCTTCTATCTATAAATATCTTGACATTGATGAAACTTTCTCATTTTGTTGTGGTATTGTTGAAGAAACAGCTGATATTTTTTTTATTAAGAAACCCCCAAATCGTCACCTCTTGAATATATGTTGTTAATTTCTTTATTTTATACCCAAAACGTTTCTCCTTTAAGTTTTCCTCCTTTTCTTGATGAATTTACCTCGTTTCATCCCTCAGACCTATAACAACAAAACAACAACATTTTTCATGTATTATGAAGAACTATTTAAAGATATTTAGCCTTGTTATTGTTCCTTTTTCCTGTATTATGATGTAAACAAACCAATGATCTTTATGTTTTCTGTTTTGTCATTATGACTATTATGGTATCTTTCCATGATCTTGTATGTAATACGTTTATAAGTTTAAATTATGAGTGACAGGTGTACTAACACTTCATAACATCAGTGACTCGACAGCACAACCTAGAACAGTTTTCCTCTGCGTTTGTAATGTCTGCACAAAGGAGACGGGCAGCTGCTCGAAGATCTCTTTTGGAGAAAACTGTTGATTTTATACTCGAAAAATGTAAGTATCACTCTTTAAAAATTAATATTACCTCAGAATGAATTGCATTGTTAGCCCACCCCAAAACTTAAACAAAATAATAATATTAAATGCTGACCAATACTTAATTATATAACTTTTTTATATACTAAAAATATAATTTAATATAACAAGCAAAATGTAATTTGTTTTGTCATATGACAGTTATGCATGAATAAATTTATATTTATAAATGCAGTGAAACATCTCAATTATCAGTCAATCGATGAATTAATGGATACATTAAATAATTCAATTTTATATACTGACAACAATAATAAAAATGAATAAATGAGTAAAAGAACAAATAAAAGTAACCATCACAATAAACAAATGCATTATACAAGTCAACAACACATGAAACAAAGCTTTATTCAAACTACAAACATGTATTTACAGGGCTGAACACCATAACCTACTGCCGACTCAACACAGCGGTTCCCATTCTGCGGCTTTATTCTGATGAATTCACCAGAGGGGACTGTGCCTTCGTCCCGGAGCTTGTTGCTGCGCTGCGCTTCACAATCTGAGGCAATAAGGGCAGGTGGAGAGATAGAGGGTCTTGTAAGGGCAGGTGGACAGATGGAGCGTCTCATCCATGGCACCACTTCCAGGATGCAGCTCTAGGCTCCTCATCCTCAGTGCTCACACCAGTCTGCAGACATTTCAGATCCTACAAAAATGCACAAACATTATACAAAAGCAGTAATTTTAACACAATGTCATTTGATTTATGTATTAAAAATAACCTTACTTTATATTTGAGTAAAATCCCTAAAACAAATGCTGCCATCATCTTTCCTTGCAGGTCCTGCTCCACCACAAAAGCTATGCAGCAAATGCACAGAAATCAAGAATCAGAAAAGTGTTGTAATTTCTCGACTTGAAATTTGTACAATAATTCAAATAAACTACAATTTAAGATTGAATAGATTTTGTTATCCATTTCTGTAGTATACTCACTCAGAGCCTTTCATGACAGCATTCAGCATCATGAGCCTCTCTCCAGCAGATAAACACACGCGTGTTCTTCTGTCCCTGTAACATACAGACAAGATTCACATTACGAGTTCAACACTGAATTTACATGCTGAGGTTGATGTGTTAACTCACTTTTAATCCAACTTAAATGTTCCTCAATATATCAACACTAATAAGGGACAAATTAAATATAACATATTTAGTTACTTTATAGATTTGTTTATTTACCTTATTTACAGTACATTTGTCTAATGTAAGTAGTGTTGACAACAGTGAATTATCCTTCATATTAATAGCACACATAACGTTACATCACTCAGATGTATTTTTCATGTTGGGATGTGCTCATCTGCAATACTTAAACAATATTTTCATTTCAGATGTAAATAGACATTTTAAATAAGCGTATTTAAGATGTAACGTTATATGGTTATGTAAATCCATTTTAGAAACTTACGTGTAGCGTACTTACTGGAGCTCCCCAGTTTAACTAACTAATAAAACATGTGTTTACAGCAAAATCACAACTATACTATACTGTCTAAGTCCTTTAGACCTTCAACAGTTAAAACGTTTACTCTATAGTAGTTTAACACATACGATTTAAACACAAGAAACCGTGTTTACTCACATTTGAAAACCCCTGCTGATCTCCGATGTTGATAATGACGTATGCTCTCCCGTGGCCTCCTGGGATAGAAGAGTATCCATCGGATGAACACTCAAAAATCGGGGCGAAAGCAGGAGATCATCCGGGAACTTCTCGCCTACTCTTTTATGAGTACTGAGGTTTCGGACATACTACTCATTTCAAATACTGTTTCCCCCTACTATATAGTACGAAAGTAGGAATATTCGGACGTACTATAAGTATACGTATGCCCGAATCTCGCGATAATTAGTACGTCACTCTGGTAATTCTCGCCTACTCTTTTATGGATACTAAGGATTTGGACATACTTATTCGCTCGCCTACTGCTTTTTCCATACTATATAGTAGGGAAGTATGCGGTTTTGGACGCAGCCTTTGTCTCTGCACTACACTTCTCAGCATCCCTCATGTTTACACACCTGCCCGTCATCATCGTTGTCACCTGTGTCTTGTTAATCATCATCTGTTTCACCTGTCTTCACCTCGTTATTGTTCATTAGTCTCTGTATTTAGTTTGCTTCAGTTCAGTTAGGGGGCTTTTACACTGGACTCATTTGCTGCGGTCACTCTCAACTTGATTCTATTGAACCCTGGTGCGTTTGCGTACATCATCTTACGATCTTACGTCATCGCAAACGTGCGCGGCGCATGATAGAAAGCAGAACGTGGGTAATTGTTGTTTTTTTTTTAAATTAATTTGCTGCTATTATATGTAGTTGAGTGAACAATACAGGTTTACTGTGCGTGTGTCACATAAGGTGGACTTATGCTGCTTGTAAAAAGACTCTTTTGAGGGGATGGTGGATTTCCAAATGTTTCTCTGATTCCACGCGCAATGCATAAATACACTGCAGGCTCACTCTCGCTCGTATCCAAGGTAAATCATCAAGTGTTTTATTTAACTGAATACATCACAATAAGTTAAAACGCATGCGCAGGATACTTTACTTCCTGAACAAGTGCGCACCCGAATCCATGTTGCTTTCACATTCATGCGAACCACGGCACGATTCAGAAACAACCAAACTCAGACCACCTCCTCCACGTTTCGGGATCGGTACCCCAGTGCGCACCCGGGTCCCATGACAGCATTCACATTAGCGATTTTTCATGCGAACCATGCTCCGTTCCGAACCAAACTGCCAGTGTGAAAGCCCCCTTAGTCTTGGTCAGTGGTGGAGGAAGTACTGAATCTCAGTACTTAAGTAAAAGTACAAATAACCAGATAAATATTTACTTTAGTAAAAGTAGAAGTAACACAATGGCAACCATACTTAAGTAAAAAGTGAAGTACTTTATTTTAAATGTACTTTAATTATTAAAAGTAAGAGTACTTGCATAACAATTTATTCTCTGTCTATTTTCTAATGATTAATAAAACATTTAATTCTAACTCATTCAACCTAATACTCCTATAATGATGTTCAATAATGATGGAAAAAAAATTCTTGTCACCATTTCTGAAACAAGCTTGCAATTAGGCAATATACACATTATGCTTTTCCTTACTATATATTAATAACTATGTTTGGCAGTAAACGCGATTAATTTATGGTGTATTTCTGAACCTCTTGGCTTGCCATAATCACGTATATTACACACGGTGTGTTTCCTATGCGCGTAAAAACAAATTTTCGAGAATAAATTGCACGATAAACACACTGCGTCCGAGACGCATTTAGTATGGCAACCAAATGTCACTGGTGAGACAAACGTGCAACGAACGGATGGTCAGATTACGTTTTGGCAGGGAAACAACTGATCAGAAAATGTAATGAAAATGTAACAGAAGTTGTAGAAATGTAGTGGAGTAGAAAGTATAATAATTGTTGCAAAATGTAAAGAAGTAAAAGTAAAAAGTATGCACTATTTATTCTACTTAAGTAAAGTAAAGATACGTGAAAAATGTACTTAAGTAAAGTAACAAAGTATTTGTACTTTGTTACATTCCACCACTGGTCTTGGTCGGTTGTTAACGTCAGTTAGATTGTGTTTCCCTGCCTGTTTGAGCCCTTTTGATTTATATTGGGAATAGAACTCTTGTGTTGGAACCTTCAGCCTTACTCATCTTCATCTGCCTGAACACACCGTGACAGTTAAAGGATTAGTTCACTTTTGAAAAAACTTTTGCTGATAATTTACTCACCCCCATGTCATCCAAGATGTCCATGTCTTTCTTTCCTCAGTCGAAAAGAAATTTAGGTTTTTGATGAAAACATTCCAGGATTTTTCTCCATATAATAGACTTCAATGGGAACCGGATGGTTCAAGGTCCAAAAGACAGTTAATAACAGTTTCAGATGCAGCTTCAAAAGTCTTTAAACGATATCAGACGATGAATAAGGGTCTTATCAAGCGAAACGATCGGTTATTTCAAAGCTTATTCCAAAAATGTAACTTTTCTAAGGACAAATGCTAGCCTTGCTCTATTCTGTGAGGCGCGTTTGTAACGTCACGTAATACGTAATTATGTTCAAAAGGTCACAGGCGACGTAGCCAGAAGTACAGAATCAAAATCGTCCGACGTCGTTGTTTTACCTTTTAATTCCTTTTTTGCAAACGGCGTTTGAGTTAGTTTTCACGTTCAACCTATGCATTCAAGTTGTAAACACTCTGACTCTGTACTTCTGGCTATGTCGCCGTGACCTTTTGAACGTAATTACGTACTACGTGACGTTGCAAACGCGCCTCACAGAATGGAGAAAGGCTAGCATTTGTCCTTAGAAAAGTTACATTTTTGGAATAAGCATTGAAACAACCGATCGTTTCGCATGATAAGACCCTTATTCATCGTCTGGTGTCGTTTAAAGACATTTGAAGCTGCATCTGAAACTGTTATTAACACTATCTTTTGGACCTGAACCATCCGGTTCCCATTGAAGTCCATTATATGGAGAAAAATCCTGGAATGTTTTCATCAAAAACCTCAATTTCTTTTCGACTGAGGAAAGAAAGACATGGACATCTTGGATGACATGGGGGTGAGTAAATTATCAGGAAAAGTTTTTTCAAAAGTGAACTAATCCTTTAACCTGTTTTTTTTTTTATTTTTTTTTGCGACCCACCATAGACAAAAAACAAAAAAGCCTACTCTTTTGATCACTGTGAGGAATTATAACCACAGTGAAACCTGTTCTCTGACACAATGAGCTGTGTCACGATTAGCCACGCACTCCCTGGATTATCACAAACTACATTACCCATTATGCACCTCCCTGGACTGATTATACCAAACACCATACACCTACACTGTGCTGATTGCACACACATGCATATAAACCAGTTCCACACACCACACCAATGCGAAGTCTTAACTTTCCTGGATAAAATTTTTGAGCGTTATTTTCCCAAGGTTGATTCCTGTTTTTGACCTTTGGATTATTTATTGTTGCTAACCCTTTTCTGCCTGCCCTAACCCTGGACTGTTTACTGTCCTCTGATTCTCTCTGCTTGCCTCGATCCTTTTCCTGTCTACCCGGTTTGTCTCAGCCTTGCCTTCTCTGTTCTGTTTGCCACTGTTTGACCCCGCCTGTCTTGACCATTCTAATAAATGCTGCGAATGGATCCCATTGGTTCTGCTGATTCGTTACAAGCTGTTCATTAAGTGTATATGACTGTGTATATGAAGTGTATATCATATATGTATATCATAAATGTATATGTATATGTGCGATGAGATCTGGGAAAACCCGTCAGATGTCGCATTGGTACGTTTTCAGTAATGTATATATATATATATAAGCCGTGGCAGTGAAAAACACCCTCTGTTTTGTAAAAATTATGCAACAGGACTGTTGGATTTGCAACCACCCAGAACTGCAGCAGATCTCTGGTGTACTCCACTGTTCTGTCGGGTTTCTGTAATAGGACGTGTCAGTTATCAGGGCCACAGCGGTCAGTGTCCAGCACAGAAGACTGCAAAGGCTTGACCATGATAGAACATCCACCCCCTCTGTTCACTTAATGTTTCCTTTTTAGTGAGGGAATGAGTGGAACCCTCTTCTTATCCTAACAGTGACAAGAAAAGAAGTGAATTGTTTTATTTATCCAGCTCAGTTTCCAAAAAAAATTATAAATGTTGAAAAATTCCACTCATTTGAGGAGACATTTTAAATAATATATCTGGACCATCAGAATTCCTTTAACTCCATGTAATTAAGATTTATGCTTTATGATTTATCATTCGTACATGAATGAACATCACCATAAATTTAGAAAATGCCACGTGTCCTGAGTTGCTACATATTGATCCCATCCACAATCAAATAATTTCCAGAAATATATATATATACAGTATATATATATATATATATATATATATATTCCCTGAGAGTTTATATTTTCTGTAAAAGGTAGTTGTTAGTTTATCTCACGTTAAAACAATCAATCAAATATTTTCATATTTTGAGGCATTATAATTTGTATTATTATTATTATTATTATTACTATTATTGATTTATTTTTTTTGCCATTGTTTGTAATCAAGCTTTTAATTAATAAAGTGGCTGAGCTTGATCAGAGTCTCGTCACAATTACACACACACACACACACACACACACACACACACGCACACACACACACACACACACACACACACACACACACACACACACACACACACACACACACACATATATATATATATATATATGAAGAGTTCAGATGCAAAAGCCTCTAAATACCATTTGAAATTTTCTTCTTTAATGATGATTTTTGTCAAACTTGTATATTTAAGTTCAGTGATTTCACTTAAATGGCAATGATAATTACCTATTAATTGTTATTGAAGTGAAATTACTGAACTTAAATATAGTTTGACAAAAATCATCATTAAAGAAGAAAATTTCAAATGGCATTTAGAGGCTTTTGCATCTGAACTCTTCATATATATATTTATATTAACTTTCACTTAATTTCTTTACTTACTTTGAATGAATTGCTATGAATTGCATTTTTTGCACTTGTTTTCTTATTTGTTTTTATGCAAAAATCATGCAAGCATGTGTGTGCGTGTGTGAAGTTTAATTGTCTTACTTAGGCCTGCCCTACACCCTCTTTATTTTCTCTTCACCACAGAATTGGAAAGACGCATTGATCCCATCCTTGTGTCAATGAAACCACAGAGTGATGAAACCATGCATGTGTGTGGGTGAATGAATGGTGACCAAAACAAGGCCTGATCAATCAAAGGCTGGGCTAATTGATTGGTGGGCTCACACCATTATACTGAAAGAGAGCGAAGCAGAGAAACAGAGTCAATATGCAGGAGACTGTGGCGACAGGAACAATCACACAGCTCCAATCTGCGCTCTCAGGTAAGAATTCTGGATATTTATTCTTCTGTGTGTGATGTTGAAGCCTGAAGATATTATGTTAAATGCATTCTATGCGTGTAGCATGCAAACCTAATCAAAACGACTTACATCTACACGTGAATCAGCCAGAATTTGCAGATGCTCTCTCTCTCTCTCTCTCTCTCTCTCTCTCTCTCTCTCTCTCTCTCTCTCTCTCTCTCTCTCTCTCTCTCTCCCTCTCTCTCTCTCTCTCAATGTGTGTGTGTGTGAGAGAGAAAGATAAACATACTGTGATGCTGTTGAGAGGGGAGGAGCCAAATATGTAGCTTATGAGGAAAGTGTGTGTGCAGATCAATGAATTGCCTAGTTTGTGTGTATTCACTATTCTTTGTGTAGTTTGTGCATAGCAAGCACAGTGATACTCTATTTTTACACAGAAGTCTCATGTACTAAAATGAGAATAACCTATTTTAGGGTACAAAATATAGTTTTGTACTGTATTATAGTTCTGTATTTAATTTGATTTGTTTTTAATATTTATTATGCTTTTCTATTAGAAAAAAATAATAACATCAGACATTTCCAGTGAGATGTAGTTTTCTGCAAAAAAAAATATTTTTATAGGATATATATATATATATATATATATATATATATATATATACAGTATATATATATACACATTATTTTTCCAAATAAATAGTTTATAAAATAAAAAAATAAATAGTTTGATATATAAGATTTTTTTCTCTAATTTTGGATGTCTGTCTATTCCTTAATATAGTGATAGAATGCATGCACAATTACAGCAGTTTTAGATTAATTACATATAACAGATTAACAAGAAACACAACAATGAGCTCTGTCTAGATCAATAACAAACACTCAGCTAATTCATAATACATAAAGAGCTGATGAGGAGCATGTGCTTATTTTTATTTAATCCAATCTTTATCAGACAACAGTATAAAAATAAATAAAACAAATCTTTTAAAATAAATAATTACTTATAATCCTCATTATCCATAAGCTAGAGATTGTTATTTATGCAGTATATATATTTTTAAATTATTCTAAATAGAAATTTTTAAATCTTTAAGAATTTAAGAATTCTTTCTTAAATATGACCTATGGGAAAAAAAAAAAAAAAAAACGTATTTTTTTAACACACACAAGCAGAAAAAGGTTTGCTGCTAAAAAAAAAAAGATGTATTGATTTTTTTTTTAAATATGCAGGACTATTAAATGGCTGTATATTTCAATTAATTAACTTTTTGTAACTAGTTTATTAAGTATATTAATTGACAATAACGTTTAATTGGAACAAAGTAATTTGTAGTGTATATGATTACTTAAGTAATACACCCGAAATTGTGTTTAAAAGAGTTGTGTGTGTGTGTCCATGACAATGACCTCCACCACCCCATGACCCCCTCTGTGTGTGTGTGTGTGTGTGTGCGTGTAAAAGGGGTGCCTCTCTTCAGAATAAATCACACACACAATGGACGAGTGCTGGGATTTCACACTCAACGCCTTCCTCTGTGTGTCCTATTCTCCTCACACGTGTCAGGGAAGAATAAGGAGCCCCCTCACGCAGTGTGACAAATCTCTCCTCTTCACACATATCCTTTTGTGTAAAGTTTCAGAGCATATGACACACAATTTGCTCGGCCTGGAACTGCTATCTTATTTTTGTATAATATTAAGTGATACACTTGTTTAGAAGAAAGTTGGAGCAAAATCTTTTGTAAACGTGCTTTTCTGTCAGATCTTCTGGATTGTCTGCCAGGATGCCGTTTGAAAAGGCTTATTGTTTGAATGCTTGCAGTCCACTCCACAAGGGCTCTTGCTGTAAATACGGCAATTTGACTCCAGCTAGTGGAAAGTAGCTTTGACAGCAGCTAAATAGGACTGCACCACAAAAAGAAATCAATACTGGACTCCTGTTCATGGCAGCCTGCGTCTCTCCCCTCCCCTGATTTATACAAGAAAACCTTTGGGCTTTCCATTGGAAAGAATGGAGGCGCTCACATTTGTGTGAAGAAAGGTTTGAACGCTTTTAAAAAATGAGTTCTCGGAAACCTTCAGCCTAAATTTCTGGAAAGCAACATAGACTGCGTTAAACGGCTTTGGAGTGAAAGGGTATGAATGCAATGTATTCGTACAATTTTCAAAATTGCGTGTCTCCTTATTGATTTCACCCACCAGCACCTCAAAAAACTGAGCAAATGCATTCTGTCTCTTACATTAGTCTAAGCTTTTTCTTTCCAACAGCCAGACATGAGATGCTTGAAACTGTAGGAGTCGACACACTTATGCTTACTAACAGAATTATTCTTGTTATTATTTAAAAAAAAAGAGCTTCTGCATTAAGAAGTCGGTGCTTTATCAAAAGAAAATGAATCCGATATCAAAAGAAATTCAGAAAAATATATCAAATGTAAAATAGCCCATGATTATTCAGAAGAAAGTCGACCTGGTCAAATTTTTAAATATAGCTTTGTATTTTTTAATTTTTTTTTTCTCACATGTATCCGTTTCAAATTACAGTAGTTTATAAATCTATATTTTATGCATGAACTATAAATTTATTTACTGTGTTAATCAAATTTACTTGAATGTATTTTCATTTAAAAAATCTTGGAAACAAATAAAACAGGCAAACAATTCTTGAACACATACATGTGTGTGGTAGTCACCCTTAATAATATTATTATTGAAAGCATGCGTGGATATTTTGTACAAAACTGATATTTTGATGCCGGTTTTGTTATTTAGTTTCACCATGTTTAATTTCTTACCTCAAAATAATTTTTTATTCTTTATATTTTTCACACAAGTTTATAACTCGAAGCTACATCTTCCTCGTTTTCTCTTACTGTATTAAAAAAATGATTTCAACAGTACATTCTGCTACTTATTTTTCAATTACTGTGCATGCAGCTTTAATTCTCCCATTTTAACTGTGCGACTAAACTGAATATGTGCATATTTGTCACATTTCAGGAACACTTCAAATAAAAGGTATACCATTTTCATTAAACATTGATTCATTAAACAACTTTTAATCTTAATGTTGATAAAAAAAAAGTGCATACACGTCAAATGTCAACTACTAATATAACCTGTAATTTAACAACTAGGACAAAATGATCATGACCACATAATCCAAACGAGAGAGAAAAAAAGACATTTTTGTGTCAAAATGTGGATAAACTTTAGACAATGAGGTTTTTGTAGATGAAGAAAGATAAGATGAACAATGATACAAAGGTTGCAAGTTATTAAATGAAGAGAGAGATGGAGGAGTGGAACAGTATTGATTTTGAACTGTTCCCTGAGGCTTTACAATGGCTATCAGGCCAGGGGGATGGTGTACACACACACACACACACACACACACTGCAAGCGGTTTAAAAGTGAGAGGATAATGACCCTACTGGTTAAATTGTCACTTATACTATAGTTTTGTCTTGCACACTCCACTAATAACTGAGTGAAAGACTCACAGCTCTCATACAGTATTTCTGTGACGTATATATGTGATGGTACACAAACACACCAACCAAGCTCACATTTGTGCTATAAAGATCTTTATCTTCAAAATGAATTGTTACTTATGTGAAGCTTTTAATGCTATAAATTCTATAGAGAAATGCTTGCCTCACACTTGTGTGGAGTTTAATGTTAAGTAAATGAATATGGTGTGTTTTGTGCGGAGGTTTTTTTTTTCTCCATTATTTACAATAATGACTATAATTTCTAAGATTAAAGTAGAAAATATTTAATAAATCAGATGGTACCAAAACATTTAACACACTCTCTGAATTAATGATATCAACAATATAGAGAGACTAGAAAATACTAAAATGGGTTCATTTAATACTAGAACATTGATTGAATAATTATATTATGTTTCTAAATATAGTACAGTCTCAGTAACACTGTATTGATACTTTTTCATAAAATGTCACTGTCTGGACATTAAAAAAATTATTTTAGAAAAAAATACTTATTGTAATAATTTGTAACTATGTTTGTTTTCACCATAATACATTTATTTGTATCCTGTTTATTATGTTAGATAAGAAAAAAAAAAGTATCCCAAATTATGTCATGTTGTATTTCAAGAAATGTGGCTTGGATTTACACATTTTCTAATGTGCACATGCTATAATATTTAAAATATTGTATCGGTGCCTTGTGTTTGATTTAAATGGCCATACATATTTATGTGCAAATGTACAATGTAATAAAATATAATGTCATAGTGGCCCATATGTTGAATCACATATTGAGTTAGCTTTTTGGAGCATGTTTTACAAAAAGTCTTTATTTTTCCATGTACAATATTGTTCCTGCTGTACAACTTTATGAAATCAGATGCTGGATGAGCAAAGCTTCATTTGTCTTGTTTTTTAAGTGGGGTGGGGTATTTTTAGGGGGATAGGGGGAGTTGTTTTGTCCATCTGTTCCCCCAGATATGGCACTAAAGCAGTGACCATGCTGATCATACTAACTGACAAAGGTCAGAATGACCCTTGACCTTATGGCCGCTAGTTGAGTGCAGTGGACATCTGGGCAAAGCCATCATTAATACACATACACAATATGGTCTGCCACGTGCTGAGGATATTTTTTTCGCCGTTTTTTTTTTTTTTTTTGGCAAGATAAAAAAGAGACTCATTTGAAAGTGCAGTGTCATATTTTTATGAGCAATATGTCCTTGGCAGGGTAATGGACTGTAACTGTAGACGTGATTCTTATTCTATTAACCATTAGACCTATTTTAATTGTGGATCTGATCACTCGATATGTGAAATGCATTGCATAATGCAACTGCTTTACCATTACATTTTCATATACCTATAACAGAAATGAAGTAATGCGTTTAAATTGCCATTTATAAGTGCTTTATTTACAGTATGAAAAATGTTCACAGTATTTTTTTAGTCATGGATAAAAAAAAGCTAACTTACAAACATTGACCATGAATAACCAGTGTTTTCATAAAATAATATCTTAGTTACTGCAGTTATTGTTACTGTAAAATAATAAGAAATTGCTTACTATGATTAAAAAATAATAATAAAAAAATGTTACTATGAGATCTTATCATTTATTTACACAGGACAATGTTGTACATGTTTTAACTGGGGTTGTTTATTGGAGTTTAATGTTTAAATATTTAACATTTTAACTTAAATTATGTAAAGTTAACATGTAGAATGCTACAGAATACGTTTGAAAGCAAAATTAGAGAGACCGAAAAAGAATATGCTGCCAGAATTGAATTATTATCATTTCTGGGTTACAGCCAGTATGTTAGTAAACTGGCTGTAACCCAGCTATGCTAATGCTAACATCGCTGGATCAAAGCCAGGGTGTTAGCATTAGCCTTTGCAGAGTTGGACAGGTATTTATATTGAGGTTCTGATAATAAATGGCATTTTCAGAGAGGAGTATGTGGGGTGCTGACATGCTAGCTGATAACCTAGCCATTTGAGTTTGTGTTTGCATGTGTTTGGCTAGCAATGTGTCTGGCTTACTTAGTCCTTAAAAATCACTGATATGCAAGATAGAGAGATAGGTAGACACCAAAGCAGATAGCACTGATTATCATGATGCACTAGATGGAGCTAATGGAGTTCACTGAGCATAGTTTCCCGCCAAAACAACAACAACATAGTTACTAGATACTATATACTATAAGCATACTTATTTCTATTAAGATATCAGATTTATGTTGATGAATGCTGTGTCCACTGTGGATTTTATCCTAATGCACTTTGATTGGAGTATACAGTAGGCTGAAGGGAGGTCAAGGATCATGGCCTCAGAGGGTCGAATGACCCCCGGCCAGCAGATTGTTAATGTGCTTGAGGGGTGTGGCACTGTCACATAATGCACATTTACTTACTCGGTACGAGCGAAACGCATATACAACACTCACAACATGGTGCATGATCATGTAACAGGACCTCATTTTCCTCAAGAGTCAAAGCTGGATGTTTCAGGCACTGACTACCAAATTTGTTTTTTATTCATTTATTGTATATATATATATATATATATATATATATATATATAATTTAAAAAAGAAAAGTTGAATATTTAGCACAGTTATTATGTTTGCTGCTTTTATATTTATTTAGTCAACAAATCCCAATCTAGGCCCACATCCCATTATGATGGATGCTAATCATAATTTGAGGTAGCTAATCTTCAGTATCTTTTTATCTTCAGCATTTTTCAGTTTTTGCAAGAAGACGACTAGTATTCAACTGTGTAGTTAAAAGTAACAGTAAAATAACTACTTAACAAACATATCTACATATCATTTTGCATTAACACGTCTTGAGTGTGATTTTCATGTGAGGTGTCTGTAATAGATGGAGATGTATGGGGGTGGGGGCACCCGGACTTGATTGCAGATGTGGGCCGATGGAACGATCAGAAAATCAAACGAACAGGACCCCCACCAAAATGCAATTTCAACTGGAACGTAATCACTGTGGAGCCCGTTATGAACGTTTTGTACCGATACTTTGCTTACTTTGTCTTGTTCATGCCTGTTGTGAGAATAAAAGCAGATTGACTGCAGTTAATCATTTATACAAACAGTATTCAAGCCGTCAATGTGAGATGTGAGAACAGGGTATTTCAAGAATCAGACCTGTTAAACTAACTTTGTGCACATTATCTTCAATTTTAGAATAGAAACAGAAAATTGAAAAGTTTCTGCAACGAAATAGCAGCAAACTAAATATGTCTGTACAAAAAGACATGCAAAATAGTAAGAATTTCTGTAAAAGGATGTGTAAAGTTTCTGAACAAACTGATTTGACATTTTATTTTGTAGTATTTCTGATTAGTCGATTATACCCGATGGTCAAGATTTTGGAAAGCCTAATTAATATTTATGAGTCAAAACATTTGCACTGCATGAGAGAAACTTATTTAAACATGTTCCTCCACTGAAGTCCAATGGCATTTACAATTGAGCATAAAATTAACCGAGGATGAAAGAATCCAGGTTCATTTCAACCCGGTCTCATCCAACCCGGTCTCATCCCAAATCGTCATATAACTGACGTTTTGGGACGTCTTTTGACCATACGTCAATATTCGCCTTTTTAGGGCCCCCTTAAACGTCGGTAGATGAGGTTATGGGATCCTAACTCTACCCCAGACCTAAACCTAACCCGTCACCTAACTGACGTTAAAGGTAAAGCGTCACTTGTATGACGGCCCGGGATCGCCATCTACCGACGTTTAAGGGGGCCCTAAAAAGGCGGATATTGACGTATGGTCAAAATACGTCCCAAAACGTCAGTTATATGACGATTTGGGATGAGACTGTGTTATCTCATCCCAAGACGTCATATAACTGACGTTTTGGGACGTCTTTTGACCATACGTCAATATTCGCCTTTTTAGGGCCCCCTTACACGTCGGTAGATGAAGTTATGGGATCCTAACTCTACCCCAGACCTAAACCTAACCCTAAACCTAACCCTAAACCAACTGTGTATCACACGAAATACGTTCTGAGGAAACTATTTTGCAAATCGTAATTTACGTTACATGCCAACATATAAGCAGTGCTATTACGTTTGTCCTTAACGTAATACTATTGCAGTGCTATTACGTTTTTCCTGAACATAATACGTCCAAAGCAGGTTTCTTACTATTTATGCATAATCGTGGCATTACAGTTTTGACTCTTTTGCATTCAACTGTCATATCAATTAAGTTTTCCTTCGCATTTATTAATATAATAGACCAACGTTACTCATAAATATATAAAAAGCATTTTCTCATAAAACACAACATACTGATACATTCACAAAAGACATACATTTTATTAGCTTGATGTAAACCAAATCCTAGAATCCATACGTTGTTTGCAAGAAACAGATCCAAATCCAGCCTTTTATCCAGTGATCTTCATCTTCATTTCTCAGCAGCGATCGAAAACGTCAAATCCGCGCTGGTGATTAATTCAAATTCAAATAATGCGCCTTCAAGAAGCGTTACGACATGTTTTACGGCAGTGATATCAAACGCTCATTGGCTCTCGCCTGCTTCGTCACAGATTGCGACATGCCGTGTTTCAGTCGGTGTAGTACATTCACATTTGAAATGGAGAAGAGCGCGCGCCTTCAGACAGAGAGCGAACCGAAATCAGATTCCATTTTGGATTAACGTTAATAACTTTAATCTGTACCTCAAACACAACTACTATAATACTGCCAGAGGACTGCGACTGCAACGCATCATCATGTGAACGACTTTTGGTAATGTTAATGATAAATAAATAAATTATTGTAAAATGTATCTGTCTGTTATGTTTTTTTTTTATTAATTGTGTTACCTACGTAGTTTTAAGGAATGGTTATGGTTAGGTTTAGGGATAGGAGGGATTAGTGGCTCAAAATATATTTTAATGCTAAAACCCATTTAACTACTCATCTCTGTCCATTACGTTTTATCCCTTTTATATTCTGTATAAAATAAATATGTTTTTTGGAGTAGGATTAAGGGGTCTTGTTACATTTATCTTTAAAAGTGAAATCGTTATGATATGAAACATATGTAAATAGTTAACGTTTTGTAGCTGTAAAAACGTAATAAGGTTACGTTTAAATGTTGCAAATACGTCCATATTATACGTTTTAGCATCTATCCAAACGTACGTTACATATCTTTGAAAATAACGTATTAAATCTACGTATTAACAATGAGACATATTAGGTTAAGGACCAATGTAATAGCACTGCTTATATGTTGGCATGTAACGTAATTGCGATTTGCAAAATAGTTTTCTCAGAACGTATTTCGTGTGATACAGGGTTGCCCTAAACCTAACCCGTCACCTAACTGACGTTAAAGGTAAAGCGTCAGTTGTATGACGGCCCGGGATCGCCATCTACCGACGTTTAAGGGGGCCCTAAAACGGCGGATATTGACGTATGGTCAAAAGACGTCCCAAGACGTCAGTTATATGACTTTTTGGGATGAGACTGTGTTATTCATTTCAGGGCTCTATGTGCCAGCCAAGCTATTGCCACTGAGCTTTCCCCAAGTATTATTCCCTTGGATAATACATAGTGATTTAGACAGGCCCCAGAAACTGCTTTCTCACAGGTACGAAGCTATTTGCAAGTCTCTCTGAGACTGTGGGACAGAAGCTGTTGGCTTATAGCCAGAGGCTTTGCTTTAAGCAATAGTGATGGGTATTTCATGAACTATCCCTTCATTGCGTCTGTCACGTGACAAATGAACACGGATGGTAAAGTAATTATTTATGTTCTCTGTAAATTATTTTTTGACTGCTTTATAATGATTTCTTAATTCAGATTGCGTTGGTGGATGTGTTTGGGGAATTTGGCTGTTTAAAGTATAACACTTAAAGCCACATGAATTTTTTATTTTTTATTTTTTTTATTTAGCCTTTATTTAACCAGGAAAAAAATCCCATTGAGATTACTAATCTCTTTTTCAAGGGAGTCCTGGCCAAGACAGCGGCACAGATCACAACAATTTAGTAGATTACAGACAATTTTAGAACAATTTCATTTAAAACATTCACAAACCATAGATTTCATTTCCAAACCTTTGAGCAAGAGTTTAAAAGAATGAACGAAACGACTCGGAAAAAAAGATTTGTTCATTTTGATGAACTAGATCGAACAAGAGAGTCAGTAAAATGATCCGAACTTCCCATCACTGTTAAGCACCTACAGTAGTTTAAGCAAAAATAATGAAGCACACATCTCTCTTTTATAAAACCTCTCCTCCTGTGACATTTTAAAGATTTTAAAGTCTGTTTTGTGTCGTCTGTCTCTGGTGATGACAGGTTGCTCCACCTCAAGAGAAGAGATGACCATGCTATTGTTCGCTTTTTAAAACGGAACTGGCAAGGGCAGAAAGGAACCCTTCATTTCCGATCATCACTTAAATCTGCTGGCCTTGAGAAATGCATTATGATCTCACGCCAGGCCTCATTTGAGCCTCTGTGTAGAGGATGTTTTTGTTGGGTTGTACGAAAAGCCTTTGAGGACGAACGTCCTTTATAGCAACACATAAAAATAAGTGTTTCCCCCCAAAAATGGGGCTCAGTGTGTCGGGTTTTTTTTTCACTATTCCAGCTGTCCGTGAACCATAACCTTGCACTCAAAGGAGCGACTGTGGCACCATGAAGCAGACAGGACTGAAGTGTGTGGTGGAGCAGTTGTTCCAAGGACAGAGTGAGACTCAAAGGATGAAATCTAAGAGAAAACTAAGTCCAAATAAGATTTCTTAATGGAGGCTCTCAGTTGAGGGTAAAGAGCTCATTCAAAGTTCTTTTGAAAGCACTGTTAGTGGATGAGTGTGTTGTTAAAGGCCCATCTGTACGGAAATATGGAATTCTCTCTTTCGTGTGCTTCAGATCTTGCGTGAACACCCTTTCAGTTTTTACATCTTTGCTTTATATTTTTTCTCCACTTGAATTACAGCTTCAGATCTGGTGTAGTTCACCCTTTGGCAGGCATTTGAAATGGTGAAACATATAATCCCTTCCTTACTGGTTTTGTTGTTAGTATTTCGCAGCACACAACACTGTTTGGATATAGGGCTCTTATTGAAAACTGCCCCTTGTCAAATTATTTAGTGACACTTTAGGGAGAGTTCCTCCTGCTCAAAAGTAAACTTATTTATAAATAAAATAGGGATAGGCTTAAGATTTGTGTTAGTCAGTAGGCCTAGGATAGGAAGTCTTGTGATGATAGGTGTGTGATTCAATGGTAAACTGCTTGAATAATGAGAACCAGTCACTTAGTATAAAGAACACATCATCTATATAACCATCTGCTGCTGGGTATAGATCATATTCAAGTTTTCAAAGCTTTCATTTACTAATATTGTTTCAATGGTTCATAAAGCAATTTGTGAAATTCTTCTGAGAATGTGATATTTTTGGTAAGATAGATAGATAGTTTCATTAGTTTACATTAGTTAATGTATTTACTAACATGCACTAACCATGAGCAATACATTTGTTACTGCATTTGTTCATCTTTGTTAATGTTAGTTCATGAAAACACAGCTGTTCATTGTTTGTTCATGTTAGTTCACGGTGCATTAACTAATGTTAACACGCTTTTAATCAAGTATTAGTAAATGTTGAAAATAACATTAACAAAGATTAACAAATGCTGTATATGTGCTATTCATTGTTAGTTCATATTAACTAATGTAGTTAACTAATGTTAACTAACGAACCTTATTGTAAAGTGTTACCATATTTTTAATATACAAAATATGAAGAGTTCAGATGCAAAAGCCTCTAAGTGCCATTTGAAATTTTCTTCTAATGATCATTTTTATCAAGGTTGTATATTTAAGTTCAGTGATTTCACTTAAATGGCAATGATAATTACCTATTAATTGTTATTTAAGTGAAATTACTGAACTTGAATATACAAGTTTGATAAAAATCATCATTCAAGAAGAAAATTTCAAATGGCATTTAGAGGCTTTTGCATCTGAACTCTTCATATATTCACTAACAGTCCTCACACAACCCCCCTGCATAATGGTCTTTATGACATTACTCAAAGAAACGGAAAGAAAAATGAATCGGCTATAAAATAATGTGAAATGTTTGAATGAAATGTCATTAATGAAATTCTATGAGCTCCCTGTCTCTTCCATGTTTAAGTTAAATTATGCTTTTAGGTACCTGTAAGAGTGTACTACTTTCAGTTACACATTTTATCGTGTTTAAATTCAATCCACATAATTTTGCAGAAAAAATCCTTAAAATCAGTGCAGAAAAAAGTGAAAAAAAACCCCAACCAAAAAAAACAAACAAACATAAACAGACAAATTTACCTTGCTCCGTAGACCCATGGGGGTTTATTAATGTCCATAGAGCCAACACTTTCTTTACAAATTAAAAAAAAAATATTTCAAGGTTTATTTGCTAATACATTTACTGTGCAATATATGTATGTATGCATGATGTTTGTAATTGTTATTAATGAAACTTATATATATATTTTTTGTCTAGCTTTTCTGAGGTCCATGGCAGTCTGGATGGGCAGTTTTTTAAAAATTCCTTGAAATAAAGACATATGAGAGACATGAATAAAGAGACATGTTGCTCTGTAAGAAACACCATTCAAATCAAACATCAGGAAAGTCTCACTTTAGCATCATTAGTGTTCAGCAGCTTTATATGCAGCGTGTTAAAGAGAGATGATTTAGTGCTGTTCTCTTGGCTGTTTTAACACAGGATCCTTTAATGCAGGGCAAATGAGATTTAGGGTGTATTTTTAAACTAAATTACATTGTAGAGACGCCACCTCTGTCTCTCTGACCGAGGGACCAGGATACTGTTCCACTCGCCCGCCAGAATTAATTACATATGCGCACGAGAAAGACAGATTTACACAGATTTGCCACCCAAATGAGAAACCTTTGTGCCGTTAAACAGAACGTTAAAAATGGCCGCTCAGAGATCTGACACGACAGTCTGCGAGCACTTTGGAAAAAAAAAACAACAAAAAAAAAAACACACGGCTTGCCGAACGTGTGTTTAATGATGAGCCAGAGTATTCTCTTTGTTATTCTCTACCAATCCGTGCTAGCGTCTGTGAATCTTTAATAAAGCTCAGGGTGAGTCCTGCTGGAGATGAGCTCTTTTATGTCTCTGGGTTCTGATTTGACTCGTCCCAGTAGATTTGTCCATCCAAAAAGTCCCGTCAATCAGTCTTTAAACATTAAAGCGTGTGTGTTTAATTATGCATCCTGGTCAAATTTCAGCGAGTCAGAAACACAAGAGTGCAGAGAGTGCAAATTCAGCAGATGAAAGAGAATAAACCTGCTGATTTACCTGGAGTCTATCAGAACCAACTGCAAGGAACATCAGATTAAACATGGGGTGAAAGGTCATTTCATGCTTTAATGTTTTGCCATAGTACAGAGCTTGTGCTTAAGTGTGTGGTGATTATATTGCAGTCAACGACCTGGTCTGTGAGTAATTAACAACTTATCTCGTAGAAATGCTTCTTACTTAACTGGCTGTGTTGCAGGATTTACTTTGGAACGGTATAGCTTCCCAAAATACTTTCTATTTACATCTATAGGCCTATAATGTTTTACAATCAGAGAAGTCTTGCACAAAAGCAATGAAACCTCAAATTTCAGCATTAAAGTTAACACTTTGTGAATTTACACAATTAAATTAAACTAAACTAAACTAAACTAAACTAAACTAAACTAAACTTCAGATCCAAAATAACTAACTAACAAACTAAAAATATTTAGATATTACGTTAGTACAGTATGTTTTCCTACAAGTGGAATTGTAGCATAAAAAAAGTCACAATTTTGGTTTTACAGTTTTTTTTCACAACTGTATGTTATATATATATATACATTTTTTTATTTTAATTCTGTTGGCTGTAAACAATAGATTTGCGGACTCATTTAACTCATCCATCACTCCATGCAAATACATTGTGCATATTCTTGCAAAAAAGATGTTTAGATATCTAAATATTTAGTTTGCTATTAAATATCAATATTAAGTTTATATTGCTATCCACATTTTTTAAGCTTGCTTGGATTTTTGGTTTATAAGTATAGCTTGTAGCTTGGCAAGCTAGTTTCAAAGTATATTTCTGAACACTCCACTGCAGAACAGTTTTTAGTTTGATGAAAATAGTAAAAATCCACTAATTCAAATATATTAAAGTGATTGAATTGATTCATTAAATTAACTGAAAATCATTTTCATCATGCAAATTCAGAGCTGTTAAATAAAGTGCATATTCACATCACTATCTTGTCATCTAGTTATCTGTCCATATGGACTGTATAGCCTGACATCTCTTTCAGTCAGTCATGCCTATTAGGACTCTAATTATACACACACACACACACACACACACACACACACACACACACACACACACACACACACACACACACACACACACACACACACACACACACACACACACACACACACACACACACACACGCACAGTGACAGTCCCTGTCATTGTGTGGCTTGCTTGAGAGACCGTTTATTGAGGCCACTAGGCCCTTAGAGAGCATGCTGTTTGCAGGAGTGAACACTAGGAGGCAAGCTGAAGACATCACAATGGCTCTTTTCCTTTTCACCTATCCAAACACTCACATATAAGACTAGAGTATTCAAGGAGGATTCAAGCTTTTGCAATTCGGAAGTTCTGGACTCCCTATTAAGCATTTTATAAAAAGTTTTGTTGTTTTCATATATATATATATATATATATATATATTTTTTTTTTGTATGCATGACTTTTATTTAAAGGTTCATCTGTCATTTTCTCAATGTAATCGTTCTCGGTTTAATATGCTGAGATCTGTAGGTTGATTTGCATGAAAAACATTAACATGAGGGCCATTTTTGCTCTGTTTGTTTGAGCACCTGTCTGTCTGACGCTGCAGCAATGGCTTCGCCAATGGTGTGAGTTTGGAGTCTGGGCTATAATTCAGCCAATGAAAGATGTTTTGGGAAACCTGTTTTGAAAATGGTGGCTACTTGCCTATTATATTCTCCTTTTTTTCCTAACAAGCTGCATATGTGGTACTTCTGGAGTGGGGAAGTTCCACTCGAAAAGACTAAAACGAATAATTTCAAATCATAATATTGCACTATGATCTATCTCCGTCAGTTTGACTGAATAAGCTGTAAAAATTTCCTTCAGGTTCAGCCTTCAAGAGAATGACATAAAACTTGGTATTTTAATGTGACATAAGAATATCTATAACAAGAGCTCTTTTCAGTCACTGCATCCTCCGGATTATATTCTGTTTTCCTTTGTATTTCCGAAAAAGGACAACATATACTGCACATTTGTGGTGTACTTTACAATATAATTTACAACATATCCCATTAATAATTCACTGGAATGCACTGAGAATCTCTAGTTTTTTTCCCCCAAATCCTCACGTCTCCAGGTTTGTTTTGACATGGATACTTTAAAATGTAATTGCCTTCTTTTTTTCCACTTCTAATCCCCATTAGTGTTTACTGGAATGTTTCTAAAGCACGTAAATATAATAGGCTATTTATTGTCAGTCACAATGAAAAAAAATCACTTTGAATAGTCCAGTTAATTCATATTTTTGATGAATGCAACGTGTTACATAATACAGACATATCACTACAGTGATATTTTAAACATCTGTATTATTGTTGCGGAAATTATCAATAGTTATTCATAGTCTGTGTGGTTATTAGACTTTTTAAATTAATGAAAAAATTAAATAGAGCTAACATTTTCCTTCCACAATATTCACACAAAGTTCTGTAGGAAAAAGGTGGATAGTTGCAACGCAGTCTCATCCCAAAAAGTCATATAACTGACGTTTTGGGACGTCTTTTGACCATACGTCAATATTCGCCTTATTAGGGCCCCCTTAAACGTCGGTAGATGAGGTTATGGGATCCTAACTCTACCCCAGACCTAAACCTAACCCTAAACCTAACCCGTCACCTAACTGACGTTAAAGGTAAAGCGTCAGTTGTATGACGGCCCGGGATCGCCATCTACCGACGTTTAAGGGGGCCCTAAAAAGGCGGATATTGACGTATGGTCAAAAGACGTCCCAAGACGTCAGTTATATGACTTTTTGGGATGAGAATGTGTTGGGATAGGAGGCAACAAATAAAAAAAAATAAAAAAACCATATGTGAAAAGTCTGAATTCACTATTCATAAAAGAGTAGGCAAAAAGTTCATGAATGACTTTCTACTTCCAATGAGATTCTGAAGTGCGCATCCAATAAACACTTTACTATCAGATGAGGCCTTTGGAGACAATTCGTGAATGGCAGTGAAGCTAAACTGATGGTCACATGACAATGACAACATGGCAAATGTAATATGTCCATATTTATATTACACACATTCACACTATAGAACATACTTTTTTAATGGTCACAAAGTACTCACTTATTCAAAAGAAGTACCTACTCAGGAAGCGATTTTGGATGCATCCATTATTTGTTGCTATTCCAACAATTACACAAACTACTTTAAAGCAGTAACTCACAATAAATACTTTTGTAAACCAGTTCCTTCATAATCAAAATATTAAAGACGCAAAATTTAAAATGTTCGTCACATCTAAACTAATATCTCAATGGGTCCTGAACAGGTGTTTCGCATCATAGTTGTTACTATGAATTTTAGCTCCCCTAGAATGCAGAATTGACCAATCAGTAACCAATACAACAATTTGTTTTATAATATGTATTCTAACACAAGGAAGACATCTGTGTCGGTGAAGTCAGAATAAAATATCCTTTGATCTGTAAAGTGACTATAGGCGGAATAAAGCCACATTCTCTCTCTTCATTAAACAAGAAGGGAAGCGAGATTAACTGAACTTCCGCTGGGCCCTTTGTGAGGACAGAAGCTCCAGCATTGTCCGGTTGCGGGACGAAGCGATAGGGGGATGAAAGGGAGCAGGCCTGTGGTGGACGAGAGGGGCCTAATGAAGGGAGATTAGGAAACAGTGATTTGGCTCTCTGGCGGACGCCAGCTATTATGTTCTTTTGTGCTGGAGCAGCACGAGCCGAAAGCTCTTGGATAGAAAGAGAACATGAACTGCTTGTGGTGCAGTGTTAAGGGGCGTCCGGCCCCCACCCACAACACCCCCAAGCTCGTGCCCCACCAGCCTGCTCGCTATTCAACAGTTGCCATTTGACTCTGACAAGATTTACATCGGAGCAGCTGCCACCAACCCCATTGTGTCCAAGCACGGGCTGGGGCGAGCAGGCGCTGTGGCCCGTGTTGGGTTTGTAAGGGAGGGCTGGGCTACGAGTGTCTGAATGTGGGTCAGTGTGGGTGCAGGTGCCAAGAGTGTGTCGGCTCTTTGTAACTGTGTTAACTGTGTCTGACAGAGGACCACATGGTGGCATACAACGGTTGACTAGAGAATCACTTTATGTACTACATGTGAGTGGATATGTCCGTTTAAAGCTGCTGTATAATTGCTGTGCCACTATAGAGTCACTAAACATAAATGTAAAAATGACTAAATGTTTACTTTTCTTAAACAGAATTGCATAACAGAATTATTTGGGTAGTTGCCCAAGAGTTGCAATGCTGTTTTTAGGCTGTTGGTTGCCAGAGTGTTGCTATTTTGGTGTTTTGGGTGGTTTCTATTGGGATTGGGTTGTTTCTATTGTGTGTATTCTGGTCTGTAGATTTTTGCCCGTTTTATCATTTTGCAAGTAAAAATTGTTAGCCTGCTCATGTAATGGTGTCAAAATAGCACACCTCAATACAGCTGCAGTTTATTTTTTTTTCAATTCAGTACATTTCTCATTACATTCCATTGACATTACATTCACTTAGTGTTAAAAAAAATGTTCCCATGAGGACAATGATTTTTTTCAGATATTGCCAGATCTTTGTAGGGACATTTTTTCCCTATACTGCAGGGTTTACCAGTGCCACGTTTCCACTGAAATTACCCGCAACAATTTGTCCCAGGACCTTTTTTCCAACAGACCTGTGGGTGTGAATCTGCGCTTCCACCGTGGTTTAAAGTACCGTGAAGACTAGGAAAATTAGTCCGGTGATGTAGGACTGCGTGCTACTTTACAGTTCCCGCTGGATTTCATCCTCTGAATTTGAGCTTAAGAAAGCCTTAACCTCATCGTTGGCCCATCTGTCGCATTTTTTAAAAACCGTTGTTGATTCGAATAGCAAACAACTGTTACTGCACGCACAGCATTTTATCATCTCTACACTGGTTACCTATTAAGTTCCGTATCAATTACAAAATACTGCTACTAACCTATAAAGCCCTAAATGGTTTAGCTCCTATGTACTTAACGGACCTTCTTTCGCCCTACAATCCAGCGCGTTCCTTAAGATCACTAAATTCAAGGCTTCTGGTCATTCCTAGGATATCAAAGTCCACTAAAGGAGGGAGGGCGTTCTCGCATTTAGCTCCAAAACTCCGGAATAGCCTTCCCGATACAGTCCGAGGCTCTGACTCGCTGACACAGTTTAAAACTAGATTAAAGACGCATCTCTTTAGTCAAGCATTCACATAATGCTTACCTTTTAGTCCTCTGTTATGCCATACGTAACCGTTTGCCACTGAAACTGCTTAACGCACCAGTGGGGCTCGACAGCCTTCTAGACAAACGGGTCGGCGCGTATGGTTGGGTTGCGGAGAGTTCAGGTTACGGAGAGTTTGTGAGATAGTGGTTTCTAACACCGACTCCCGTATAATGGAAATCATTATGAACATCAGCTATGCTAATTATTTCCCATCTGCCTTTCTGCTGTTATCTCGGGACGCTTGTCCCGAGAAAAATGGCGTTCGTCAGGTCCAGTTTTGTCTCCAGCCTCTCACAGGGATTTCGGATGCCCCAACGCCTGTGATGAGAAGACCAACGCCTGTGAAGAGACAACTCAACGCCTGCGATATGTTATGGCGCCGTTTTATACATAAACAATATTTATATTTAATATTTATATATAAACAATATGAATGTAAGCCAGAGGAGAACTGGCCCCCGACTGAGCCTGGGTTCTCCCAAGGTTTTTTCTCCATCCAATCTGATGGATTTTTGGTTCCTTGCCACTGTCGCCTTGCTTTTGGCTTGCTCAGTTGGGGTTATTTAGTGTTTAGCAATATTATTGATCTGTGTTGTACTACTTTCATGTTATCACTGTGAAGCTGTGATACAATCTGTATTGTGAAAAGCGCTATATAAATAAATGTGACTTGACTTGACTTGACAGCAACATATTTAAAAAAAATGGTGGTTAAAATAAAATGCTGTGTGGAGTCAACCAATCAAAATGTGGCCCAAGAACCCAAGTCCCAACCCCGAAGGTTCTTGAACTTTGAAAGTACTACCTCACCAGCAGGGATTTTCAGAGGGGGAATATTTACCCGCAACTTAATTTAGAACTTTGTTTCTTGGTTCCAAACACACCGAGTACCACACTAGGGAAAGTTTGTGGTGGAAATGCAGCTCAGTCCTTCATATCATTCCTCATAAGAGTTGTGACTACAGCCATCAGTGATAAAATACAGGACCAAAAATATATAAGGCGGACTTACCAACACTGGTAAGATTGCTTTACCAACATTGGTGGTGTGGAAGCTACAGCAGAGTGACCCCACTCTTGAGTCTTCACCTTCCATGCCAGCTCGGAGATCTTCCATCTTCAAGCTCAGGCTCGGAAGGACTGCCACGAAGCTCAGGCTCGGAAGGACTGGCGTGAAGCTCAGGCTCGGAAGGACTGGCATGAAGCTCAGGCTCGGAAGGACTGCCGTGAAGCTCAGGCTCGGCAGGACTGACGTGAGGAAGGTCTGGCGTGAAGCTCAGGCTTGGAAGGACTGCCGTGAAAAAGGTCAGGCTCGGTAGGCCTGACATGAGCTGGCTCTGGCTGAGAGGATTCTGTAGGTCTTCTCATCCGCTAAGCCCACAGTCAATGATGAGCCGCTCAACAGAAGGGCAAAGTCAATATACTGAAGCAGATTGAAGCAGGTTTTGCCAGGCATGAGGTGATAAATATGCTTCTCAAGTCCATGGTGAAACATGTCCTTTAAGATTTCATCAATAAAGACCACCCCATGGCAAAGTTCACAAAAATCGGGTGGTCACCTTGGCTGAGGAGGGAGAGACGGATTGCTGGGTCCATGTTCGGTCTAGTATTTTGTCACGAATGAATCCACTGGAGGCAAGCTGTTTGAGAACCCAAATGGAACGTCACTACAAAACATACAGGTGAAACTCGAAAAATTAGAGTATGGTGCAAAAGTTCATTTATTTCAGTAATTCAACTTAAAATGTGAAACTAATATATTATATAGACTTATTACATGCAAAGTGAGATATCCCAAGCCTTTATTTGTTATAATTTTGATGATTATGGCTTATAGTTTATGAAAACCCCAAATTCAAAATTAGAATATTGTGAAAAGGTTTTCATATCTGTAAGGTTTCACATCTATTGTCTCATTAGGTTCCCGCATTTAGTCCTTGTTTTGTTCAGTTCTTTATTCTTTCTCATCTTGGTTGTTTTCTGAGTTTCCCCTGCCTGTTTCCGAGTGTTTTGATTAAAATACTATTTCCTGGATGTCTCATTCATAGTGCACTTCGTACAGCCACCCGTGACAAATTAAATGGGCTCATATTGTTAATTTGTTTCTATTTCGATTTTTATTTCTTTTTATTAAAATTTTAGGAGTAGTAACTTACATGAAATATAACTATTCAAGCTATGAAAGTGCAAATACAATTATTCTGGGGTGCGTTTCTCTAACACAGTCTCATCCCAAAAAGTCATATAACTGACGTATTGGGACGTTTTTTGACCGTACGTCAATATCCGCCTTTTTAGGGCCCCCTTAAACGTCGGTAGATGGCGATCCCGGGCCGTCATACAACTGACGCTTTACCTTTAACGTCAGTTAGGTGACGGGTTAGGTTTAGGTCTGGGGTAGAGTTAGGATCCCATAACCTCATCTACCGACGTTTAAGGGGGCCCTAAAAAGGCGAATATTGACGTATGGTCAAAAGACGTCCCAAAACGTCAGTTATATGACGTCTTGGGATGAGACCGGGTTGGTTTCTCGTACTTCGTACGTATTTCGCTGCTTCACTACCATAGTACGATGTATCGTTGGAGAAATCAACTAGCTAGTCACGACTGTTTCCCGAAACCCAGTGTCGCAAAGTGTCGTTCAACCACGTTGGTTTCGCACATGGTGTAATAATAACTGCTTTTAATGAAACTGTTTGAGATCCAATTAACGCTAGATTTTTTAATATAAATTACAAACATGTAATCTGAGGACTATTTTTAATTGTTCTCAGTTATTTTGCTTTATTACTAGACTCAATATATGGCTCGTTCTCACATAGAGCGCGTTCGCACATGCGCACTCTTCAAACACGTTGCTTTAAATCTTTTGACTAACTAAAAGACGTAAATTCCATTTGTATGTATTCTAAATAAAAGACACCGGTTGTACTGAATGTCAGCTTGCTTATTTTGCTCAAGATAAGGATTTATTACCTCCAAATGTCATGCAATATAGAAACGATGCCTCTAACCACAGGTCGAGAGCTGTCGTTCAAACCACACAACTTTGCGATGCTGTTTGCGAATGTTCGTTGGAACGATGGTTTCGGGAAACACCGACTCGTTGAACTATGCTGATAACGACGGAACTTGCGATGCTTTCGGGAAACGCACCCCTGAACGATACTTCAAGCATACATTAAATCATATTTATATATTTATATACAGTATATATAAGAAAATGCTTAGGATAGAACTCAATTCTTTGATTTCTCATTGCAGAACAGCTGTCAAACAAACTAAAGATTCAACTCACATATACAGTTAAAGTTGTTTAATTGTCCAACATCAGCTGAATATCATCTTTCCCTATTTTTTATTGTTTTTTTTTTTACTAAATGACATTTCGTTGGCTTCATGTCAGGTGTATTCATTCCTTTTTATGGAAAAAAAAAATAATAATCTATGCTGCTGCCATCATGAAATGAGGAGTGAGCTATCAGCGGATGGCTTCTCTGCACCCTGTAAAAGGGGTTGGAAGCAGGTCAAGCATTTAGTAATAAGCCACTGTAGTCCTATAGTGTCATGTGGGCAAGAAACCTCGTATGGGCCTGTGCTTGGACAGAGATCTATAAAACAATAACAGTCAGTGGTGGTGATCAACAACCAGGCACGTGCAGAGGGGGGGGCGTTGGGTGCTCGAGCACCTGCCCTTTTGCCCCTTGGTGCCCAAAGTGCCCTTTTGTCAAGACAAAATTTCATCTCCTTTTTTTGTATTTAAAGGCACTTTTGTGGATGCCTGCCCCATCTAACTAGTAGTAAAATGAATGAATAATAATTTAGCCGTAAATAAAATGACCCACATGATGACCTTTCACCTGATTCCTCACGCTGCACGCGCATTTTATAATTTCGCGCGGCTACGCGCAATCGCGCATTCCCAGAGGATATCTTCAAGTCTTGCGGCTGCTGGTAAGTGGTGTTCTATTCTCAGCGAAGTGATTTTGATGTTTGTTTACTTATTATTATTATTATTTTACTAGAACGACGTGAAGAGAGCATGCAGAGAGATGTTGTTTGTATTGCTGTGTGTGTAGAAGTAACGTTAGCTTGCTGTTTGAGGGAGAAATGTTTCACGGGCGTGGAGGGGTGTTATTTGACTAAAAACTATTATTTGTACTTTAAACTATTATTATTATTACAGTATTTATTAAAAAAATATTTTCACATAAAAATGATTATCACAACTCTGGTAAGTTATCATATAGGCTTACCAGTATCTTATGTTTTGTGTGCAGAAGCCTCTGTGAACATCTGCCCTATACGTTACTATTATATACTATTATTGTATTATTATACTATAGCAGCCTGGGCAGAATCTGTAGCTTTAGCAGGTCAGTGGACTAGTGAGCCAGTTCCAAACACTGTCAGCAATCTTTACATCTTGTCATGGTCACATAAAAATGGTTTAATCAGCCAATACCCTATATCTCTGTTTATTTTAATGTCTACAGTCTCAGATCAACTCCAACAGTATCATCAGCAGCAGCAGCAGCAGTAACAACATCAACAGCAAAGGCAGCAAACTCACTTAATGACTTGAGTAAGAATTTACCAGAACAGGCATCACATTAATGTTAAAAATCTTGTAAAGTATTAATTGCTGTTTCTGTTTGCTTTGTTTTTATTTTCATTGTATAAAATGTAACTCTTGTATTTTTGTAAATCAGTTTTTGCCATGAAAATAGCCACAGATGCTGATATGCCATTAAATAAAACTATACTCTACTGCACGAAACATGGGCCAGGTTGATTTTGTCCTATACAGTTCACTATAACAGCTGTTCTTAATTATTCTGTATAACTGAGAAGAAAAAGCCATCAGGTTGGGACAACTTAAGATGCTTCAGTTTCTAATCCCAGAGTTAGGCCTATATATAGAGCACATCAATTATTTTTTTTAATTTTAAACTTTAAATTTGTCTTTTCTGTTCTGGTTCTTTTTCAAAACTCCATCAATGCATCTGCTGCTGTATCGATACAGAATCATCTGTATTGATATATTACTGTATTGATATTTTGAGCACAGCCCTATAAAGCCAATTGTTTCCATGTGCCCCATTTTATACTTTGAGCACCTGCCCCTACAGAGGTCTCTGCACGGCCCTGTCAACAACTCATGTCTCTCACACAATAAAACTAACGTTAGCTCTCAGAAAAGCTTGTGTGCAGTATAATTAGTTTGCAGATTCCCTTTGGTTTATTAAATGAGAACCATATATTAAAGGATTAGTTCACTTTTGAAAAAACTTTTGCTGATAATTTACTCACCCCCATGTCATCCAAGATGTCCATGTCTTTCTTTCCTCAGTCGAAAAGAAATGTAGGTTTTTGATGAAAACATTCCAGGATTTTTCTCCATATAATGGACTTCAATGGGAACCAAACGGTTCAACGACACCAGACGATGAATAAGGGTCTTATCATGCGAAACGATCGGTTATTTCAAAACTTATTCCAAAAATGTAACTTTTATAAGGACAAATGCTAGCCTTGCTATATTCTCTGAGGCGCGTTTGTAACGTCACGTAATACGTAATTACGTTCAAAAGGTCACGGGCGACGAAGCCGGAAGTACAGAATCAAAATCGTCCGATATCGTTGTTTTTCTTTTTAATTCCTTTTTTTGTAAACTGTGTTTGAGTTAGTTTGCACGTTCAACCTATGCGTTCAACTTGTAAACACTGACTCTGTACTCTCGGCTACGTCGCCCGTGACCTTTTGAACGTAATTACGTAATACGTGACGTTGCAAACGCGCCTCACAGAATATGGCAAGGCTAGCATTTGTCCTTATAAAAGTTACATTTTTGGAATAAGTTTTGAAATAACCGATCGTTTCGCATGATAAGACCCTTATTCATCGTCTGATATCGTTTAAAGACATTTGAAGCTGCATCTGAAACAGTTTTTAACCGTCTTTTAATACTTGAACCATCCGGTTCCCATTGAAGTCCATTATATGGAGAAAAATCCTGGAATGTTTTCATCAAAAACCTAAATTTCTTTTCGACTGAGGAAAGAAAGACATGGACATCTTGGATGACATGGGGGTGAGTAAATTATCAGCAAAAGTTTTTTCAAAAGTGAACTAATCCTTTAAGAGACAAAGTGTTCCTTAAGTGTCCAAATACATTTTGGAGCCACTGTATATGATATTGAACATAATTTATCAGCAGAACAAGGATGATGTTGAGGTGCTGCAGTGCAGAGCTTTGGCCCAGAATTTTGCTTTTCTAGTGCTCTCAGGATCTCTTTTGCCTGAGTGCTATCATACATTTTACTATTATTTAGTTGTGGGTCCCACGCTGCTGATCCACCAGATGTTTCAGGCCACAGATGATGGATGGCCATCTCTGCGCTGCAGCCTTAAGTGATTGGAGAAGATTGAAGATGTGCAATTCACTTAAGTTTGCTCACCACTGCATCAGGCAATCAGTACGATGAGAAAGAGAGAGAGAGATGACCAGGCAGACAGACAGCCTGAAAACACTCACATCAGCACTGATTTAACTCGGCAGAGGTATATCTGACAGGATCAGGCTCTTTAGAAGTGAATTAAAGGCTGTTGTTTGCGATTTAGCAGCAGGAGAAATATTAGCCTCTATGGGTTATTAAGTCTCATACTCTGATATGTGCTGTTTATGGGTTTCATGATATTAGTGAGCTCACAGACTCATTGCTCTGATCGTGTCTTTGGCCAAGTGTGTGTATGTCCCTATTTAGATTTCAAAAAGGTAGCAGGAGTGCTGTATATAAAAACATTAAAAAAACTAGTAAACTATTTTACTGCAATCTACATGTTTATAATTAGATTAATAAATTAAAATAATATGATTACAAATATCGGTTTGCATATTTTGAACAGGTAAAGTAACTGGAAGTGGAAAACTCCGGGAACCTCACACTTTCAGGTTACGGTACAAGTGGCTGCATCTGCTCATCATTAAAAATAAGGTGGATAGCCAGCAAGCAAAATAGCCTTTCAAACACAGCCCTGACATCTAGGCTAAAACAAGGCAAAATTTTGTCTGTCAGTAAAAATGTAGCCTAATATATGTCTAAACATTGCCCAAATATAGACACACAGGCTACGCATAGAACATTTCAAAGAAATTAAACCACACACCTTATAATCACTTTTGACTTTTTTTTTTTACATGACGGGATATCATACAGCTCACAAGTTATTTTGGCAAAAACGAAATGTAACCAAATTCAAAGTTACTAGAAGTGGGTTATTCATAACTGTACTATATCAGATCTATTTAGATGGTGATGGCAATTGCTTGCTGGGTAAGATGAGCAAAAACTGAAATCACCTACATTGTGGACAGCAGCAAATAATCCCACAAGGAAAACAGCAAAGGATAATTCCAGTATTTAACACCTTGAGTCTATTTTGTAGTTTGTTTTGAATGAAATAGAGTGGTGGACTTAGAAATTTTGACAATGGGTCCTGTCTCGACTTTTTGACTATTTTAGAATCGCCTGTGAGAGCTTTAGACTGGCTGTCTATGGGTATGCACAAACATGTCCATAAAACAACCCCTAACGTTCATTTTCAAAACTGTGCACTGAGTGGTTGGTGGTGTTCCTTGATGTTCTGAAACAAGTAGCGTAGCGAAATACCCTTTCTGTCGTGTTTTTATTTGTAATTTTTTTTAAATCGCATTGATGTCTGCTGGAGGACTCAGTGCTCGTTGATATTACTGCGCTAGCTACCGGGAACGGAAAGGGGTCTGTGTACACTTGGTTGTAGTCTTTTCGCTTGGTTCTCCGTCTTGCCATATTCGACCATGTATTCGACTGTGTCTGTGACTTTTTTTTACGGTGCGCTAGACACCGTGTTCCATACAGCGTCCTGGTTGTCGCCATCAAGTGGTCGGGAGTGTGCTAACGCTTCATACTCAAATATCGAGCGGAAGTTAAATACGCGGTTGTGAGGTATCTGAAAAAATAGTTCCACTATAGCAAACGACACGGATTGAAAGCATACACTGCGCCGATGTATTTGTTTTTAATCGTCAACGAACACCATCAACCACTCGGTGAGTTGCACAGTTTTGAAAATGAACGTTAAGAGTTGTTTTAAGGACAGGTTTATGCATGCCCATAGACAGCCAGTCTAACGCTGTCACAGGCGATTCTAAAATAGTCAAAAAGTCGAGACAGGACCCATTGTCGAAATTTCTAAGTCCACCACTCTATTTCATTCAAAACAAACTACAAAATATACTCAAGGAGTTAAAAACCGGAACTATCCTTTAATAAACAAACCCAACAATATCTCAATGAAAACTACAAAATGCGAAGGTTAAATATTGTTATAACATAAATACAAGTCAACGTGAAGTTTGCACCATGGCAGTAAAACAAACGAGTGTGTGTATGTGTGAACGAGAGCAGATAAATGCATGCAGCAGACCTAATAGAGGAGAAGTTGTGAGCTTGTGAAGAGTGGGGTGACATAGAGGCCTGGCGTAATCTAATAACCGCCTCCATCTTTCTAATGCACCTCTCTCTGCTCACATTCAGAGTGCAAATGCTGGCAATGATGAATAGACTGCTATGAATGAAGTATCCTGTGATATATCAAATAAAAGTAAATTTGCTTTCATTATTGATGCCAAGGCCTTGGAGTGTGCATCCTCTCGGCTTCCATAGCTGCTACAGGCAGGCATTTCAAATCATCGCAGCTGGTTCAATATTTCAATACAAAGTCTGCATGTTTCTCTGTTAAAAGACTCACAATGGGATTACCAATGATATTTCTACACCTTATGTTTAGCAAACCGTTCGAAGGCACTTCATATCCCAATGCGCTTGGGCAGCTCTTCAGAGTTGCATTGATGGGGAGGATGGGTAAGACAGGTGAGACTTGGGAGAGAGCTATAACTTGGGTCATAAGGAACCACTACATGGGGTGCGTTTCCCATCCAACGACGTAGCTCGCTACCATAGTATGATGCATAATTGAAGAAATCATGACTGTCAAACCATTCTGTCGCAAATTGGTTGCTCAACCCATGGGTAATGATGTCATGCAGGTGGTGGAGTAATAATTTCTTTAAATTAATCTGTTTGAGATCAAATTAATGCTAGACATTTTGGTATACATTACGGACATTATATCTAAGGACTATTTCTATTTTTTCTCAGTACTAGAGTACATACGCACATGAGAACTCTTCAAAAACTGTGTTTAAAAAGCAAACTAAAAGTCGTAAATGACATTTGTATGTATTCTAAAGAAAAGAAGACAGATTTGACTGAATGTCTGCTTGCTTATTTTGCTCAAGATAAGGATTTATTGAATCCACATGTCATGCAAACAAGAAACTATATGCTTCTAACCACAGCTTGAGAGCATGAGGTTCCAACCACACAACTTTGCGATGCTGTTTGTGAATGTTCATAAGAACTCTGGTTTTGGGAAACGCAGACTCGTTGAACTATACTGATAACAACAGAACTTGCAACCATATTTGCCCAATGATGCTTTCGGGAAACGCACCCCAGAACTGCATATTGAATTGCTAGGTAAATCATCTTAGCACCATGCAGGCTGGTGTTGAATCAACTCTTGTAGTCTAACTGTATGAGAGAAAATTTGAATTTTTTTTTTTTTTTTTTTTTTTTTTAGTGTGTTCTTACATGCTGGCCGAGTTGAAACATTAAGTTCTTTAAAGTAGTTTGGAAACAATTAGACATGATGGTAGCAATTAATCACGTTTATTAGAATAAACAATTAAATTATTTATCACTGTCATCAGTACATGTTTTTTTTCTATTAATTTCATGTAAAATCCTTAAAATAAAACTTAACCAGTTATGTTATTTATTAGTGGGGTTAGATAATGGTATAAACTTAAAGGGTTAGTTCGCCAAAAAAAAAAAAAAAAAAAAAAATAATTACTCACCTTTATGTCATTCCAACCCCATTCCAAGACCACGGTAGATGTGATAGGCCAAAGTCCCATTTATGAAGCCAGAGCAGAAGGATGAGCAATAAGGGCAACCAATGAAGTTGGATGAGGAGTCAGCGGAGGATGAAGGGCTAGGGACCTGTATGGAACAAGGGAGCCATCTTTGCCAGATGGAACCAAGAGATGAGGAAGGGCCAGGGAACTGGGTGGAATGAGGTATTCATAAACGCCAGATGGAACCAGCAGAAGAAGTAAGATACAAGGGACTGGATGGAAGTAGGGAGATAGTTATGCTGGCCGGAGCCAGGAAATCCACTAGGCCAGATGGAAATCCACTAACAAGTGGAAGATGAGGAGAAACAACTTTCAGGCCTAAGAAGATTAATGTAGTGTCTGGTTCAAGCAGGGCCTTAGGGATGGGCAAGAGAACTGGCTCCGGGGTTGATAGGGTGGCAGCGTTGGCTTTGGGATGGCTTGAGTGGTTGGTGCTGGCTCTGAGATGGACAAGGTGGCTGGCGCTAGCTCTGGGACAGATCAGTCCCTTGGCTGAGGATCCATGGCAGGATTTGCCTGGCTGCGCCCTCCTACGCACTTCCGCTCAATTTCATTTCCCTTCAGTACTGCGTCTGGGACTCCTGTGTATCCTTGGGTTTCCAGAAATCAATTTTTTGTAGGACCAATCAGCGAATAGAGGGAGTGGCTGAGAACGATGACGTTGATGTAAGCGCGTCAGTTTCAGTTCAGTAATGGCAGCGGAGAAAGACGTGAGAAAAGCTATTCGGTCCGTTGTTGGAAAAGAAACTGCCGAATATACAGAATTTAAAGCCGGATTGTTATCGTCTCACCTCTTGTTGCACAACGGAGGACCAAGTGAAGGAGGCAGAAAGTTTGGAGGTTTGTGCTGGGCAGCTCGGCGTGCACGATGACCGTGACATTTTGGACGGATGGTTTAGCCTGGTGTTCGCGGTGTTCGGAAGCCCCGAGTCCTGACTGCTAAACTATGGTTGAAGATCCGCTCAGGAGTCATGTCAGTCACTCATATTCCCAACTGTAAATTTACTGATTCTTGTGATGAATAGAACATTTTGAGCCCCTTTGTGCACTCGTGCAGGAGGTTGGTGTGTCAGTTTTACATGTTGTAAATCATACAAATTGGTTGTGATTTAAAAAAAAACAATTGTCATAAATAAAAATGTGAAAACCCATACTTTGAAGATATTTGATTTTCAGTTTAATGGTTAATTTGTTTTAATTAAAAAAATTAACTAAATGCCACATAAAAATGTACAAACACACTTTGAAGACCATAATTAAGGTAACGTTAATGAAGAAACAACAAGACGTAATATGAAAAATTGTTGTTTATTACACATCTGCAGATAGAGACAGACTGATCATTCACTGTAGCTGCTGCAGCTACAGCATTTGCGGCAGATCAGAAAACGACCACAGCGGCGTATTTGTAATGATTAGACACAGCTTCCACTGTTGAATGAATATATCACTGTCCTTCGCTTCGTGTCAAATATACATTTCGAATTAATAATTGTTCCTAGATTAACAAAAATCTGCAGCTCTCGTTGACTGAAATCCTATTGTAAACATAATCCTCTGATCATTCGGACTTGTTGTTTCCAGCCATTTCGGCGCGTGACATACGTCACTCACGACCACACGTTAGCGATTGGCTATGGCAGATCGTGAGTGACTCTGGGCAGATCCAATAGTTTTGAACTTTAATAGTGAACCCGCCTACAAGGAAGGAAACTTTCTCAATTGAGCGGTTCCAGACTCTATGCAAATGAAATGTACTAGAGTCTGGTTGAACCAGGCTATGGCAGGATGCCGGTGCGATCAAAATGTTGTTAGCAGTCGCAGTGAGTTAGCACACCACAACATTGCCCAACATTAAATGGCAAACGTAATGAAAGCTGAATAAATCTGCGCTACTCATTGTTTTGTGCTTAAAGGACCATTTATCAGTTTGGCCCAGTGCAGCGCAAGCTGATCTTGATCAAGTGTAACTGTTACTACACAGCGAATGCTAAAAGATCTAGTAAAGAAAGCATTTGAATTTGTCACTGAAGTAATAATATCGCTTCGAGATCTAGTGAGAAACATTAAAATTGATCTGATATTAACCGTATCTTTATTAGATCAAACAGTGCTGACGTGGAAACCAGGATAAACATTTTGCCATGAATGAACTAGGCTTTACATTCACCATGGATTTAATTTAGTAACACTAGCTGTAACCATGGACATTTACACTTCTTTTTCCAGCACGTCAAAACCAACACATTCTCATCCCAATACGTCATCTAACTAACGCTTTTGACCATACGTCAACATCCGACGATTAGGGCACCCTTTAGCGTCAGTTAGATGACGCGGGTAGGTTTAGGTCTAGGGTAGGGTTTTGGGGATAGATAGCGTCATCTAACTGACGTTAAAGGGTGCCCTAAAATGTTGATGTTGGATGTTGATGTATGGTCAGTTAGAGGACGTCTTGGGATGAGAACGGGCTGTCAAAACTCAAAAATGTATATCATATCATCATATTTAAATTTTATTTTTAATGTGATGACCAAAACATTATTTGTACATCCTTCATATATTATAAAAACTATTTATAAAACTAAAAGTTGCAAGATGTAGGAAAAAAGCACTTATTTAAAAATAAAAAATAAAATAAATTACCATTATAACTAGTAGGTGGCGGCCATTTCCACTCCCAAATATGTATTTTTTAATCCTTTTGCTCTAGAATTATTATTTTGACATCAATAAAAATGCTGCCCTCAAATGTTAATGTGGAGCCTTGCCAACTTAAAATAAATCTGCACATTGTAATTATTACCAAGGCATTTGTCAGTAATAAAGTCAAAATGGGGGGAAATATGAATAATACGCTGCAGGTTGATTTAAGGTGTGCCCCGAAATGTTATGATTGTGCGCCTAAAAATCACTTTCTCTGGCATCTCTTAATTTTTGCTGTATCGAAAACAAACCAAACCGTAACACTACTGTGTCATATCGACCTGAACCGTGAATTTTGTGAACCATTACACCCATATATATATATATATATATATATATATTATTAGGAAATAAAATGTTATTTTATTAGTTCAAAAACATTCTAAGTAAAATTCTCAGTGAAAAAGATCCACATGTCATGCATTTGTCGGGTGCAGTTTCTCTTAGTGTTTAGGTTTGTATCATGTTAATGTTTGTGTTCATGACCCCTGTTTGCTCCAGAGGCAAAGGGTCAGAATATCTCATTCATTATTCACACGTGCACTCTGAACTCTAGGGATCAGGGCACACACTGTCCTGCTTTATAGCTACATTCTCAGTTGCAGGTCTTGTGTGGTCACCTTCCTCTAATTTTATTGGCTTTTTCAAAATATAGTATTTAGAAAATTAAGTCAGAAAATTAAGAAAATGTTGAGGCAGCAAAGGCCTAAGGGGTGAATTATCAACAGTTGCTCCACTTCAGAGCATTGTATATATGTATACATGTATATATGGCCTATGGCCCCATTTCTCTAAACTATACCTACAAAACCTCATGCAAAACATCAAACAACACACCTTTCGTAGAAAAACTCTTCTAAAAATAGTTTTTTTGTATAGTAACTCAACAAACACACAAACACCAATTGATTAGCCATATTCGCTTCAAACTACGCATGGATTTGAAAAAAGTTGCTGATCATGATGACCTATAGTTTAGGGACAGAGGATAGCATATACAGTTTATACAGGATACAAATCTTTATGTCCATGGAATGTCCCCATAAAACATGGAACCCCAACATACTGTATGTGTGTGTGTTGTCCATGATCCTAAACCCCAGAAAAACTCTGTGATAAAATGGCTGCGTAAAGCAGGCCTGTGTTCGTAATTTGACTGGATTTTCTTTGTTCAAGCCCTTGAGTACTGAAATGTGAAGGATAAAACAAAACCATGTGTGTTTTCTGTAAGAGAGCATTTGAAGGTGATATTAGCTGTGTGAGTATATGAATTGGTTCACGCAGTGCTGTCCTGTGTTAAACTGTGATGAGATGTGCAGGTACGGGTGAAGGGGGATGGGTGCTGGAGTATTGATCTCTTCTGGGATCTTTCTGTCTCGCGCCTTCTCTCTCTCTCGGTTGCCATGACGAATCTCCGGCCAGCAAATTCATAACAGCAGGGTGGAGAGATGCTGTCCTCACAAATGATTAGGCCTGCAGGTGGAAAAAGACACTGAGAGACTTATATACAAATATATACAATGTTCTTATCAGCGGTGTTTGTGAAGATAAGCATCTTGTTCAGACTTAGATGATGAATAAAAAAATAAAAATAAAAGAGTCTTAAGTATGGCATGCAACTTCTGCATTTTGCGTAGGAGAGGTGTAATATTACTTTTTTAAGTAATTAGACTTGCTTGGTGAACAAAAATAAAATAGATGAAAAAAATTGAAGAATGGATCCAAGCCATGTATAGAGACCAATATATAATGTTGGGGCTTGGGCTCTTTTAGCTTGGCCCTGAAGGCATGAACCCCCTACCACTGACACTGACTAAAAACCATTCAAAACATCTCAGCAACTTTGTCTTGGCAACATTCTAGAAGTGTCATTGATTTATGTACACTTCTAAAAATATACAAATCTATGTCTGTTATATTTTTTAATAGCTCAGATTGTGAATTATGAACACATACTGAATATTTTGCACAGATACCACTACCAAGACATAACCAGATGTTTTGGTTGTAACATGGTAGTGTCTGTGTCGAGATATTTTTTTGATATTCAATATATTAATATCAAGTGTCACATTAGTCAAGCTCACATAGCTGACTCATAGCTGATCCACGTCTAGATATCCTTCAGTATTATCATTCTCAGGAGCTAATTACCCTCCTCCACCCCCAGCTCCTCCTCTTGCCCAGTCAGTATGGCATTCTGATTCCCCTTGAATCAGAATAAATTCTCGAACTATGCATACATTTATGTTGATTCTGTTCTGTTTACCCCATGGGGGGTTATTGCTGCTCTCCATGCTAATATCCATGCTAGACTGCATGGATGCACAGGGAGTTCCTGCCCAGAATGGAACCATGCCGCCAATCCAAAGCCTGTATGCTAATTCGCCTTTGGCTAAGCCACACCCTAGAATGTAGATTGGCCAATCACAGCGCAGCCAAGAACGAGCTCCCACAGAGGTCCGACACTTTTTCACAGCGCTCCATTGACTTTCAACACAGGAATCTCATGTTTTTGGTCTCGGCAGGCTATTACCGCTGTAGTTTTATCAAAAATATGGTTAAACATTGTGCCTGGGGCATTTGTAACACAGATACGCGTTTCCCAGAGAGGTTGGAGGGGGTATCCGTTTTTTTCCCTTCCCAAAACCGAAGTCAAATCCTGACAAGACGTCGTCTTTGGATTAAACTGAATGGACGTCCTCAGTCAGCTAAGCCCCTCAAAGATCAACAAGCACATCTTTTTTGCTTCTAACCTTACTGTGAAGTTATAGTTAGACCGTTTTATAATGTTTTAGGTTATGATTTCGGTTCTCATAACGGTTGTTGATACACAACGTTATACTCGTGTAGTCCGTTTGCTTTGTAATAACGATTATAGAAGCGAATAGAGACCTACCCAGCTTTGCATGAACAGTGTTGCTCCCTGATATTGTTAGTCCCAGCCTCCATCTCGATTAGCAGGAGATGCGGTGGTTCATTTTTTGACTGTGACCGGTAACGTTATGCTTTTGCCTCTATTTGGATGCCTTGTTGTTTCTTGCGTTTCACCTGTATGTCTTGAATATAGCCTTGGAACGCATATTGCAGCCCCTTTTGCATACTTCTGTCGGACACTTTATTTGCTGCTTTAGAAAAGTTGATACCAAACTAGAGACCAGATGAAGTTTGACGGATGTAGCAACAATAACTAAGGGGGGCGGGGCATTGTGAATCATATTTGACGATAGTGGTCCTGACAGAATACAAATACACGACAACGGCGTTTTGCCTGAAAAGCAAACTTTTGAAAACTGGTTTCAAACTTCAAGTTTTTGAAAACGGTCTCCGTGTAAACAACAAAAACCAGCGCAGTCTCACCCCAAAAAGTCATATAACTGACGTTTTGGGACGTCTTTTGACCATACGTCATTATTCGCCTTTTTAGGGCCCCCTTAAACGTCTGTAGATGAGGTTATGGGATCCTAACTCTACCCCATACCTAAACCTAACCCTAAACCTAGCCCGTCACCTAACTGACGTTAAAGGTAAAGCGTCAGTTGTATGACGGCCCGGGATCGCCATCTACCGACGTTTAAGGGGGCCCTAAAAAGGCGAATATTGACGTATGGTCAAAAGACGTCCTAAAACATCAGTTATATGACTTTTTGGGATGAGAATGTGTTGTAAAAACGCGAATCTCTGAAGACAATGATGTCATGCACATGGGTATTACGTGTTCACTAGTGTTTCTTTGCCATATAATGGTCTGGCAACAGAATACAGATCCGGATCCGAGTGAATGGGAATCATTTTGACAATGGTCGTCTGTACACGGAAAACTCACAGGAAAACATTTTAAGCGTAAACATACACTTCGTTTTTTTTGTTTTGTTTGTTTAAATACATTTTTAATCATGTAATAATTCAGATTTTTATGATTTGGGACATAACCGTTCCATAGACAATTGTGTGACCAAAAATAAAAAAAAAGTGCTTGATTGAATGAATAAAGTTTTTGGGTCAGATGAGGTCATAATAATTCCATAAGGTAATGACTGACTAATAAAATGAACTTGAAACGTGTAAAACTTCTAAAACGAACTTTTTTTAGAGTATGGTATAATCATCAAATTTATATTTTGAAAAATAATAATAACAATTATTCATTTGAAATAATCATTTCAAAACTCAAGCAGTACCAACAACTGCCTAAACAGTTGCCATTACACTTACACATCAGATCAATAGATACACATCTGCAAAGTGTTCTCACATCCTGCTGAGGAAATGCTTTGACGTTGAAGATGTGTTCTCTGTTGCTCAGTGGGGGAGAAAATATCTGCAACATCATGATTCATTGGCAAACATGCAGCTACATACTGAATAAGTGTTTAGCCAACTTTAATGGATATATTTCCTCATTTAGAGGATAGATGACTGTGGGGAAAGGCTGCATATTTTTGTTAGCTGTAATAAATGTGTTATTGATAATATCGACCATGAGCGTGATCTGCTTGGCCTGTCTTGCTTATCCATATTTATTGGCTTGTTTTGAATCAACAGTAATTCTCTATTGTATATTTGGCAAATGAACAGATCTGAAATGGTTTGGGAGGGGTAGTGCTTGACAGGTGGTTGAATGTTATTGTTATAACTTGTAATGTGATTGTTTATATCCTTGCAGGGTATCTTTGATTGATCCATTCGATGTTTTCTCAATGTTTCCTTGTACATGTTGTTGAAGAAAAGGTCTTTGCAATTAAAGTTTTAGTTGTTTTTATGTTTTTGTGCGATCTCCGGAGGAGGTTGTTTTCCGTGTTTGTGCCACAGTGTTGTTTCTAGATGTTTTCTGTTACTGGAGTTTTTGTGTGAATTTATTATATCATAAACAAGAGTTCAGGATTAAGGTCATGTTCAGTAAAAAAAAAAAAAAAATCTTGAACAATATACACTACCGGTCAAAAGTTTTAGATCGGTAAGATTTTTTATGTTTTTAAAAGAACTCTCTTCGGCTGCAATAAAAAAAAAAAAAAAATGGGTGATCCTACAGAAATTATTATAATATGATGCGAAACATTTATGATTATTATCCATGTCGAAAACAGTTTTTTACATTTTTATTTCAGGATTCTTTGATGAATAGAAAGTTAAAAAGAACAGAATTGATCTGAAATGGAAAGCTTTTGTAACATTAATCACTACTATTCAAAAGTTTGGGGTCAGTAAGAATTTATTTATTTTTTTTATTTTTGGGGGAAAGAAATGAGAAAATACTTTTATTCATCAAGGATGAGTTAAATTGATCAAAAGTTACAGTAAAGACATTTATAATGTTAGAAAAGATTATATTTTAAATAAATGCTGTTCTTTTGAACTTTCTATTCATCATAGAATTTTTGGGGGAAAATGGTAAACGACTGTTTTCAACATTGAAAATAATAATTTATGTTTTTTTTAGCATAAAATCAGCATATTAGAATGATTTCTGAAGGATCTTGTGACACTGAAAACTGATGTGTAATCAGCAACAGTAATGATGTCGAAATTCAGCTTTCAAATTACATTTTAAAATATATTAAAATAGAAAATTTTAAATTGTCATAATATTTCACAATATTACTGTTTGTCTTTTTTTTTTTCACCAAATAAAGCAGCCTTGGTGAGCAGAAGAGACTTCATTTAAAACATAAAAAATCTTACTGATCTAAAACTTTTGACCGGTAGTGTATATATTTTATAACATTGTAAATATTTAATAGTAGGGTTGATTTTTTTTAAAGCAGCCTGACACAAAAATTGCACACACAATTCCCATTTTACTGAATTTTTATTCACAACAATCTACATTTAGCTTCTTTTATTTCTTATATCCTTTCCATTTTATTAAATTTTACTTTCGATATTGCCTAATTGTTAAAAACAAAGAAAAAGACAAATTCAGAAACTAAATAAATTAAATACATACATGCAGGAAGGGCATGCATGGTCACTGGCCATATTATGTCACAGGACTATCTCTCTCTCTCTCTCTCTCTCTCTCTCTCTCTCTCTCTCTCTCTCTCTCTCTCTCTCTCTCTCTCTCTCTCTCTCTCTCTCTCTCTCTCTCTCTCTGTGTATAATGTGTGTGAGTGTGGACAGGAATTTAAGAGGAGTGAGAAGAACAGAGAGTCAGAAAGAGAGTCAGAGCAAGGGCTGAGGTTTATATTTAGCAGCAAATATTTTATGTGGCTTTTCTGTCCATTGATCCTTCACAGCGAGTCGCCGGTTCGGTCAAGCATGACAGTATTTCAACACTGGCCTTCCGCCAGCAACCCGCAGGAAGTGTGTGTGTAACAGAAAGTAGGTTTGTGTGATTGTGTATGTGAAGGATGCACCCCTGACGGTGCAGGTGAGAGTCGTTTAAAGCCACACACTACAGAAACAGTACAATGGCAAATAGTGCAGCAGTAAGGGTGAAGAGGAGGGGGTGGCAGTGGAAGACATGGAGAAACAGAGAGAGAGATTCATAATTAGATTCCTCAATCAGTGGGACTTTTTTGCCCTCTTTGTCTGATTTTATTCATTTTTATTTTATCATATATATATATATATATATATATATATATATATATATATATATATATATATATATATTTTTTTTTATAACAGTCATAGTAAATACTACAATAATAATCTAAGAAAAATTTTATGGCGGGGGTCGAACTAAACCTAATTGGAATCAATACAATTCACCAAAAATCACACTATGAAAAACCAAACAAACTTTTAAAACAGGTAAAACAGCAAACTTTTAATATTAATCCTTATCACACTTATCATATATATATATATATATATATATATATATATATATATATATATATATATATATATACATACATACATACACACACACACACACACAATTGCAATAAGCAATGATAATAACCAGAACACATGATTTGTAAAAGTGCCATTTAAACCATTAAAACCATTAAAATAAATAAACTGCATGTGAATATTAATAAAATTACATTTAACTGAAGAAGTTTGAAAAAGCACTTTGGTGTCCTTTCGGTAACACTTTATTTGAAGGGGTGTGCATAAGACTGACATGACAGTGTCATAAACATGACATAACACCTGTCATGAACATGAAGGAGTCTTTATGAATGTTTACGACTGTTGTCATTAAGTGTCATTCGGTAAATTATGACACTTTTAATGCAAAGTTGACATTGTTTAAAATGTCTTTGTTATGACAACTTGACATTAACCAAGAAATCATAACCTGTCAACCTGACATCTTTATAACTAGTCAAACGTGTTCCACTTTACTTGAGGTAAGGGGAAATATTAATGACACTGTTGTTAAAGCATCTGACAGTGTAATAACCCTTAATGACATCTTTATAACTAGTACAATGTGTTCCACTTTACTTGAGGACAAGTAAAATATACATGACAGTTATAATGGTATCATGATGGCCAAAGTCAAAACCAACCACATATGACAGGGTAATGTAATGCTAACACAAAGCTAAATAACTTCTTTAAGTTTGATAATTAGACCTGTTATGACATATTTGTGACAGGTTATGATTTCTTGGTTAATGTCAAGTTGTCATAACAAACACATTTCTGTCTTGGTTTATGTCAAGTTGTCATAACAAAGACATTTTAAACAATGTCAACTTTGCATTAAAAGTGTCATAATTTACCGAATGACACTTAATGACAACAGTCATAAACGTTCATAAAGACTCCTTCATGTTCATGACAGGTGTTATGTCATGTTTATGACAATGCCATGTCAGTCTTATGCACACCCCTTTAAATAAAGGGTTACCGTACTTTCTTAAATCTTAATCTAAAACTAATGCAATGTATACCTCTATACAGTGTAAATTGCATCTCTTTGGAAACAACTGTCTACCAAATAAATGTCAAAATAGATTTACTAGTTTTGAAACCAGAAGACTCCATTACATAACTGACTCAAATCAGAGTCCATAATTATACATAACCAATATTAAATACGTTTATCGGAATAAGTAGATTAATCATATACGTATTACATGTGTGTGTATATACAGTATATATATATAAAGGAGGCTTTGATCAAAATCTGGGCTGTAACTGTGTCCTCTCTTATATGAGTCAAACAGTCCTGGCCGATTTGATTGACTTCCTGGCCTGGTATCACAATTCTGAGCACATATTTCATATTTCTCAGTGGAGCTAATCTCAAATCACTGGAGCTCAAACCACATCAAGGCATTACAGGCTTTCTAAAGCACCTCACCTCTATGGGGCGGCTCCTCAGGGACCCTGGGGGCCCTCCTCCTCCCTTTCTCTCTCTCTGCTCTCCAGATATGCTCAGTGCTAAAGTGAGTCTTAACTAGATTGTTTTGAAGCGTTTCTATAAATGGGCAGTCAGCAGAGGGTGGCTGTTCCTCAGGGATGGACTTTATTGTCTTTCAGATTTAGTGTGTTTTAAACAAACCGTGACTCTGGCGTTCTGCTGATTTAAAGGAATAGCTCACCCAGAAATTAAAATTCTGCTTTCATTTACTGATCCTTATGTCATTCCAAACATTGTATGACTTTCATTTCAAAAGGAAATATTTTGAAGAATCACACAGCTACAGGTCTACAGAGGGTAAAAACGCCTTGAAAGAAGCGAATATGAACTGTGCACCATATTTCAAGTCTTACGGTAACTATTTTCCTACCATTGATGAGATTTTTTGTAATTTATGACACAACGCTTCCCTGACATTAGTCTTTTTTTCGACAAACCCGTTTTCATTGTTACATTGTGGGGGGTGTTGTCTCAAAATCTCAAAAACTATTTCTTATAAAAAAAAATGACAAAAAACAAATATTCACATTTTTTCCCCCATTTTTTTACAATTTCCCATTAATTTCCTATGGGGTCATTTTTGACCAAAGACCACAAGTGTGACTATTTTTTTAACCCCTTAACTGGCACCCCCCTTTTTGGCAATGGAGTGCAAACTGACATACCCATAATAAAATGGTTGTTGCTAATGAGTCCTTGTGACCACACACAAAACCAAGGTATCATTTAAAAGCTGACACTTGACAGTTTATTATGAAAGACTTAAAATTGTTCTGAGCAATTACTAACAGAGAGATAAATAAGCTCAAAAACAATGGACGAGAATTTTTTTTTTGTATATTAATTTTTTATGAAAAATAAAAACGCTAAAGGCAAATATATATGGGCCTGGAAACACAAGCAAACTAAAGCCATAGGTCTTAACAATGTATGTTTCAAATTTGAAGTTTATACAAGCAAAAATGAATTTTTTACAAAGATTTATTTCAGCGCATGTCTAGGCACCTACCCAAAAAGGCCACTTGGAGTCTCCAAAGGGACACTTGGTAACCACCTTTTACCATGAGCTAAAACAAGTTTGTTTGATCATTTCAATGGGTTTTCTTGATACAATATGACAAAGCACAATATATATACTTTCTCTGGTATATTGTTTACCTCCTAAATGTTTATAAAAATGTGTGTGTTTGCATTTTTGGAAAGGGCACCAAAAGGACCCCAAAGTGACACTTGGCAACTTACTTGTAAAAAGTTTAACAAAGTCTTTGTTCACTACCATTCATTTAATGGTTAAGAACGACACATTATTTAGCAAATAAAACGTTTTTATTTATATATTTGTATACATCTACAAACAAAAGTTTCTCTTTGTTATTAGCAATCAAGACAGTAATAAACATTTCTCAAAAAGTGAGCAGAAAAAGTTGATGTGCACAGGACTGTGACACTCACAAGATCGACGAGGAGGAGGGTCAGGCACCTTGCTTTTGTTGGGATGTCCAGCCAGCTCCAAAATCAGTCTCCCAGAATGCCTTTTGAGACATTGGCTTCTGGTTTTTAGCCTTTGCCAAATCCTGTTGCAGAATATTGGTGCTGAAGTGCCATCACTGTTGAACAACAAACAGGAAAAGAAATTTAGATTTCTTAACATTTTTATAAATACACATTTATTTTCAAATGACCATTCACATACAGCAATCTACCTCTACACCCACAATTGTTGCCCTGATTGCTATATTTGCACTACCGGCTTTGAATGTAAAATCTGTGAGGATCATTCACATACAGCATTCACCTCCATAGCCACTCTATTGTTGCACTGATGGCACATTTACACTACAGATTTTATATTCAAATTATCATTCACATAGAGCAATTCACCTCTATAGCCACTCTTTTGTTGCCCTGATTGCACATTTACACCAGCTTATAATGCAGACTGTAATCAGACAACAATGCCCTAAAATACTATTTTTTCCTCACTAAACATTACTTGCTTCACATTATTTACTTACCACAAAGTGCTGGGCTGTCTCTTTCCTCTTGAACTCCCAGAGACAGCTGTAGATGTTGCAGCAACACATGGACACTTTGTTTGTCTGTTGTCCAGAGAGGCCTCTGTCTGGTACTCTCATCATCATCATCGTCACTGTTGAATTACACAACATGGATTAGAAACACGCCTAACACAACTGATTATCTTACATATAAATTACATTTTGTTCTCTGAAAAGTTTTGTTTGAACTTCGTCTTGCGTTCTACATACAAAACAATAGCAGCTAGCCTATAGCTAAAGTTACATAAATAATGTTCAATGTTGTAACGTTACACTTCTAATTCAGCGCTTGAATAACAATGGAATTGCACTGCATTTCAATGTACTTATAAGCCCCAATACTAGTGCAGAAAATAAAAACTAAAAAGCAATGTAACAAACTCACTAAAATGTTTAGAAACTTACCGATCTAAAACTGGATCGAGACCTGCCAAAAACATATCCTCTTCTTCAGAGACGGCGCTGGATACAGAACTCTCTTCTGAAAAATACACGTTTTCTTCATCCCAGCTTTGCAGAAGTTATTCCATTGCAGCAGTAGGAGAAATAACTTCTGTCCCCGACGTGAACCCATTGCAGCAGGCGAATGTAATTGTAAACAGAGCGAGTGAACGCCAGCCAGCAGGTGTAGCATAGAGCAGAGCCTGGGTGTCATGACAACCTCGTCACGTGTGCGTAAATTTCCATGAAGCAAATCGTTGCGCGCACAAAGGAACACTGTTATAAACGCGAGATTATGTAAATCCGCACATGGGCGTATTCGTTATGCCATAGGCTTCAGATGGGTGACAACAGAAACGTTTCCCATTGCTATTGGTTTATTTTTTTACCACACATATTAGCATTATACATGATCACACGTCAGCAAAAGCGCCTGACATCCTTCAATACTTTCTATAATTACATGGCCAGTTTTCATCGGACATCTTCTGGACCGATCTCATTCATTTCCAGACACTTTACTAAAAACACTGATATGTTGTTTTCGTTGAATAATGCGCTAGATGTGGAGAGTTCGTCGAATACACTGCATGAAAAGTGGGATTTTCGTCAGTAAGCGGCACTGTAGATTGTCGTGGAAGTTCAGGTTTACGACTGCACACGGCAATTTACAGGTAACACTCAAAACTGCTGTGAATTGCCGGAAATTGACGTGGGCCTTGCTTGGCAGTTGTCCCCCCATTGTCCCCCCTTCTCCTAAATCTAGAGGAGGCTTTGACATGTAAATTAAAATGCTGTGAGCTATACACATGCAAATAAGGGTAGGGGAGTTTCACCCCAGGTAACATTTTTCTGAAAGGTATAACTTCATTCTAAGACAAGATCAGGCTCAGTATAACCTAATTGCTGTGTTTTTTTTTTTTTTTGTTTTGTTTTTTTAACATTGCACATAATGCACAACAATTACAACAATAACATGACATCCAAAAAGATAACAATCAACAAATAATAATTTCACAATAAATAAGAAACAAATAAAAATAGGACAGAATTGAAAAAATGAAATAAAAACAGGAAAGGGACTATCTCTATATTATGATTTAAGAGAAAGTTAGAAACCAGTAATTTGTACTATTTAAAGAAAGAAAATTAGCTTCAATATTCTTTAGCAAATACAATTGTATCACTACATTTTTATCGATACATTTGAGAGACAGAATATACTGAAAACTAAAAATTAGACAAAAAAAAAAAAAAAACTTCAAACAAGGTTTAGAATTATTCATTTTACTCTTATAAATATGAAATTTTCCTAATAAAATTATAAGATTCATCATAACATTTACGGAAGCAGTTTTCAAAATATATGATAACATCTTTGATGTTAATTCACAGTTATAAACAGATGTTTTTTGTTTTTGTTTTTTACAATTTTTTGACTGGTTTATTTAATTTAAGTAACCTAATAAAGTTATTTATTTATGCATATATGTATTTTTACATTTCATGGTAGCCTATTTAGGTATATCCACCTTATTCCTAATTTAAAATGAACTAACAGCAGCAGAAAAGTCAAAGGACAGCCGACGACAGCCTTTCAACCTGAGTCAAAAACCAGTGAACGTAACTCTGATTGGCTGAGGCAGCATATCGTCATAATCCAACCTGTAACGTCAGCCACTCTGATTGGCTGAGGCAACGTGCCAGGCATGTGGCGTGTTTTTTTTTAAGCAGAAAGTAACTACACAGATATTCAGCCTGCTTCGCCGTCATGATCGCTGGGGAACCCATCTTTTCCTCTAAATTGAAGGTAAGTTCGTCCAGCTTAGTGAATTCTATGTCCATGTCTACTTATAGTTTTTGGTAGTTTAGCGTTTTTGTCTTAAACTTCACAAATCGGCTGTGATTACTGCCGCGAATGTCCAAGGGTGTTAACCTAACGGAACAGTTTTTTGTTTTGCGTTAGCTTGCTGCTCTTAATTCTTTTTTTGTTTCATTTCAATTTGAACAAATTTGGGACACTAAACTGTACGTTGGGTTGCACGTTGTTATCTGGCTGCAAGTTAGCTACCATTCTTTGATAGTAATCAAACTAACTCATTTACTCTGAATATCGTCAGAAATTATGAAAAAATAATAAGTGCCAGGGTCCTAAAACAAAGCGCGTAATGTGCTTGTATGCTCTAGTGTAGGCTATCCTTGTTTGTAAAATTGCATCACTTTGTGTGATGAGTGAAATCTTCAGATGTTTGTGATTTGTTTTGTCTCTCAGGGGCTGTTAGGAGTGAGGTGTCCTTCGCTGATGGGAGAAAAAACACCTAAATAAGGTAACGTTACGTGTTGTGATCCCATCCTCTTTTCTTTTGAACAGACCCCAGTCAAATAAAAAGTAAAACTAAACTAATTTGGATTAACGTCTGTGTTTATAGATGACTTTGAGCGTGAGACAGTGGTGAAAACGCCAAAGAGAACTGGAACATGGCATGTTATATTCAGTTATAAATGTTTGACCAAGTTTTTAAATATCTTATAAATCTGTTCAGTTTCATCATTTGATAATAACTTTTAAAACACATTTTTTTGTGGTATAGATGCAGTGACTGAGACTGGGAGATGCAGTGACTGAAACCTGGTGGTAAGTGTTGATCTATTGGCAGACACTTCTAATAGACACCTTCTCTCTTGTGAGCTAGCAAACTTTGTTATTCTAATTAGAGCATTGTAAACATCACCAAATGTGTTCGTTTATTTCAGTGTTCCAGAAAAAGGTCCTGAAACTACTGGTCGACATCCGCCATCGCCTGAAGGAAACCAGGTAGTGGATGCAGAAGAAACATATTTTTGCTTACAAATGTGGGGACTTGGGGCAGATTGCCTTTGCATACATCTAAATCATTGTCTTTTTCAACTTTGCAGAAGGGGTCATGAAATTCGGTTCCACAGCCACTGAGGTGTATGTACATCAAGGTGAACCTCAAGCACGCGTCGCAAAGACTTAAATTCACTTCGCCCTGATGAGCCAAGCCTACAGGACTTGAATTAAGAGTTTTAAAGGGATAGTTCACTTTGAAATTATTTTTTGAAATGTTTTGGCTTACGTCAAGGGCATCAGTCAGTCATATAATGGAAGTCTATGGGGATCTCTTAAAAGAGCATGCACAGAGAAGTACAAATTAAACATGATTTAATGAATCATAACTGTAAGTACACCTTGATGGCTTAAGATACGAGACGAGCGGTTTGTGTGAGAAAATGAACAGTGTGTGTGTGTGTATATATATATATGATCTGCGCATGCGGTGGAAACCGCCAGAAGCGATCTTGCACTGGTACGTCACTCATTGTTTACACAGATTTCGGAAGTTTTACTGTGAAGATCTAAACATATTAAGATGTATTGCATTTTGTGTATATCTAAATATATATATATATACACACACACACACACACACACACATTTATACAATATAAATACTGTTTGTTTTCTTTCCCAAAACGCTCATTTCGTGTCTTAGTCAATCATTGTGTACTTAATTTATGAGTCATTAAATCATGTTTAATTTGGTCTTCTTTGTGCATGCTCTTTGAGGTGGTGACCATAGACCTGCATTATATGACTGACAGACAACAACAGTTTGACCTAAAAATATCAAAATTGAAAATACTGTGGAAACAAAACCACCTGCATCTTGGATGCCCTTGAGATAAGATAAAACATATCAAAAATTTATTTCAAAGTGAACCATACCTTTAAATTACATCCTTATTATTCGTTCATAATTCTGGCTCCACTGTACATTGTGTTTGATATATCTGGTGCCCAATTCTGATGCCATTCAGGGCAATTTATTTTTGAATAGAGATGCAATATATTATTGATTTATTTGTATAACTGTAGTGCTGTATGTATGTATGTATGTTGTCCCATGTTTCCAGAGGGTGGAGGACATGTTTTCTGTGCTTTGAAAGATGTTCTCCTATGCTGTGTACATAGTTTTGTGTTTGTTCTAATAAAGCTATTTCTTTGAATAAACAGTATGTGGCAAATGTTCCTTTCCTCAATAAATTCATGTCCTTGATGGTAATAATAATTTAGTCCATAGGATAACAATGACATGAATAAACAACATAATAGCATATCATATGAATATATATATATATGATTATTATTATTATAATTTTATGTCGGCTGACCAATAGTAACAGATCTGCCAACCAATCACGAGTGATTTTCTTGTTTAAATGTAGTGAATTTCAACCAATACTGAGTGAGGAAATTCAAGCCATTCTCTGGCAAGGCGCGCGCAGTGCTGCTATTCATATGCTAATTAGGGCCATTCGCACCTCCGCGAGCGCTGCATGCATACGTCATGGTTCGTTTCCGTCAATATGTGGCACAGTGGAACGCGACGTTCACAGTCTGTAAATTGTCGTTAACTGCCGAAAATTAGGGAGATTTCCGGCAGTTTACGGGGACGAAAATCCCACTTTTCATGCAGTGATAAACAGGACAACGCCCCATGTGATTAGCAAATGTCAGGATGTAAACAATAGAAGTAATATGGATATTTTTAACAGTTTGCATGTTTTTAGACAATTTTTTTCCCATGGACATCATATACTGGACTCTTCACGTGGTAAAAAGACCGATGTCATCATTATTGTGCCAAGCATTACATTTACACAACATAAAAAGGTAAGCCCCCCCACCCCCCTTCATAGTTGTATCACGTTGTTAAAGTTGATACAGAATAACAAAAAACGGCAGCAAAGTTTTCTTGATTGTATAATGCTTATATCGAAATGAATATACAATGTCATAGCTTTCCAACAATGTATTGGTTAACCTTATAACTTGACAAATATATATTGTAAACACGCGATCAATGTAAACAATACAAGTTGGGATCACTGGTGATCCCATGCCAGGCAAGGGGTTAAGACCACTTTTTGTGTGTTCACATACATAATGCCATAAAAGTCACCATGTTTCGTAACATTGCGATGAAGCTGTGATTTTTAAAAATTCAAAACATACTTTTTGTAATCAAAATTTATTGGTGTGTATGTGTATAAAAGTGTGTTTGTATGTGTGTGTGTGTTGGTGGGTGTGTCTGTTTTGCACTCTAGATGTTGTACAGTGTCACCCCTTTCCTGCGGTACTTTTTTTTTAGAATTGTGGCCGTTTTGTAGATTGTACATACAAAAATTCAGAGAATTTTTTTTGTGTGTCAATTTCCTATTAATTTCCTATGGGTTGTCATTTTTGACAGAAGAGCAAAAGTGTGTCTCATTTTTTTACGACCACTTAAATTGCTTGAATCATGACCTCATTTTTTTTTGTGTGTTCACATACCCAATGCCATAAACGTCACCAAGTTTCGTAATTTTCTGAAGAAGCTGTGATTTTTAAATATTCAAAACAGATTTCTTTAATCACAATTTATTGGTGTTTTTGTGTATAAAAGTGCGTGTGTACGGCATGTGTGTGCGTAGGGGTGGGTATGTCTGTTTTGCACTCTTGATGTTTTACAGTGTCACCCCTTCAATGCTGAGCACTTTTTTTCTGCATCGTGGCCGATTTGTAGATTGTACACACAAAAATTCTCAAAGTTTTTGTCTTTTTGTCAATTTCCCATTCATTTCCTATGGTCGGTCATTTTTGACCGAAGAGCACAAGTGTGACTATTTTTTTTTTTACAACCACTTAGCCTGCTCGGATCATGACCTCAATTTTTTTTTGTGTTCAGATACCCAATGCCATACAAGTCACCAAGTTTCGTAACATTCCGATGAAGCTGTGATTTTTAACATTTCAAAACAGAAAATTTTTCGGTCAGAAATGACCGAAGAGCACCTGAGGGTTAAGCATTTTCAGATGTTTCAATTTGGATGATAAACTTTTAGAAAATGCTTAAAATCGCTAGTGTGCACAGGGATCATTTTGAAATGAAAATGCCGTTTTTAAATGTGTCCAGATTAATATAGACATAGCGTCAATCTACTCTGTTTTCTCAACTTCTTGTTCGAAATGTTTCTTTTTTATTAAACTTACCGAGTTGATAAAGAAATTTTTTTTTTTTTTTAATAAATATAAACTTTTGGGATTATGGTTTAAAATGCTGGTGCTGCTTGGCAACTTTTTTTTTAGTAAATGCTGGCCGGGAAATAGTTCAAATGTCATACAGTAGCTGAATGAGAGGAACAGATAAACATGGAAGTACAAGAAGATGGTGCTTTTTTGGTGTTTTTTAGTGAATAAGTGTAAATTAACCTTATTTATGAATAAAATGCATTTATTTATGAATAAAATAAAATACAATTCAATTTTTTTTTCCTGGTATGTATGTAGCATGGTTGCAGATGGTATTATACGCAAGAGATATTCTACTTCTTACCGGTCAGCCTCTTAGAGGTTAGCGTAAGAGATGTGTTTGTCTGCCGGGTGTTATGAAAACCCCGTGCCCTCTGGCTCAGTCTGACAGAGGCCGGAGAATCAAAGCAGCGGCTGGGGTCCTGGCTCTCTTCAAAGCCCAGAAACCGAGCTCTAGAGTGAGTGTGAAATCTTGGAGAGTCTTCAAACCTGTGCTGGGACTCTTAGGGTTTGCTGACCTCTCATAGCAGATCCTCAGCCTGCTGTTTACTGCCTCCTGTATCCAATTCAGCCCCATGCAACTTTAATGAGTAGTTTTAACCTGACATATAAGCCCAGAATGGAAAGGGCCTCTCTGTCCATCATTCTCTGATGTAGTGTGGATATAGCTGGAAGGATGTTTTTTTTTTCTGTCTTTCTCAGTTATGGCACACTCGGGCAAACACAAAATCACTGGTAGCATACAGCTAATTCACATGTGAAACACTTTGAACGGGACACACTACCAATAGGCTATATAGTGTAAGGCTGGACATATACAGTGTTGGGTGTAACTAATTACTAAGTAATTAGTTACTGTAATTTAATTACTTTTCCATTGAAAATGTAAAGTAAGGGATTACTCTTCATTTATCTGTAATTGAATTAGTTACTTCTGATGTAATTGAGGTAAATACTGTGTATGGATCAATCCGATCTCACAGCGATTCGTATGCATTCTATGAGGTGTCTAAATATTATGACCGCACTCGTACAAATTCGTATGAATAATTATAAAATATGTATGAAAAAGTGTGAAATGTCATGAGATCAGACATAAAACAACAGTGGGTTTAACATCAAAATGTATTGTCTGATGTTAAAAAGTATGTTTTTATAATGTAACCTTCTCCACCTTGGTCAGTTTAAGGATAATTCATGCAATTTTATAGTATTTATTTAAAAGAATTAAAACAGATTCATGTCTATCCTTGTATTATTCAGCTCGTTGAGATTGATATGGGATTTTGAAAGTAATTAAAAGTAATTAAATACTTTTTAAAGAGAGTAATTAGTACAGTAATCTAATTACACTGTTGAAGAGGTAATTCGTAACTAGTAATTAATTACTTTTTTAGAGTAACTTACCCAACACTGGACATATATTGTGACAATGAAATTCCTATGCCCTTCGTGTCTGTGTATTGACACCAAAGGTTTCTCCCTGAATGTATTTGAGTTACTAATTTGAATACAAATCGTAATATTGATGCTAAAAGCACTTGAGCATACTTCAGTTTTTGATGCAATGGGAATGAGAATAGGTTAACGTACTTTATTTTCCATGGAGGGAAATTCAGATCTGAACATGGCATGCATCGTATCCTTATCCTATCCCATCCTCTGTCATCAATTCATTGTCTTTTCAATATACTCAAAATCTATATACTGTCAGGATTGTTGGTTTCTGTTTCCTGTTTTATTTTGGTAGTCTGGTTTTCTGTCTTGTTTTCTTCCTGTATTTAAGTTTTCCTGCCCTGAATGCGTTTCACCTGTTCCCTAGCCCTAGTGTCATCTGTTCCATGTTTTTTCCCTATGTATTTAGGCCCTGTCCACACAGAGACGCGTTAAGCTCTATACAAACATATTTTTTGTCGTATTGGCGTTTCGTCCTGACAGATCCGGCGTTTTGGGACACTGAAACTGCTATTTTTTGAAACCGGGTGGATAAATCTGAAAACGACACCCTTGACATTTTGTAATTTGTAGGAATGGGGATTTAAAGCAAAAATAATATTCGACGATCCATGCATGGTAATTATTTGATTATTTCAAGTGTTTTAGCCTGAAGCCTTTACTTTCGAAAATCTTGTGAGCGCGCGAACCCAAACGCTGTGACATCGCGCCAAATGTTGTTGTTTTTTTTTTTTTTACCGACTACTGACAACTTTGATTGGTTAACGTTGATACGCTCAACCATCGGTCAAAAGGTCATCGGTTAACATCCCTAATGTGGAGTTCTCGCCACCTTTCGAAAGCTCACTTGTCACGGAGTTCGTGATTCAACTGGTCGGGACTGTTTTTCAAAGATGGCTCCTGCCTGTATATGCGAAGTGGCAGGGCTGTCAAGTGTCACGCATTGAGAGTGACAGTCACTCATTTCAGTTTTTTGTCACCCACTACCGCCACTCATTGTATTTCTCACGTGGAAAATCTATTTATAATATGTTTATAATATATTTAATAAATGCCTGTTTCGCCCAAAAGTTATCTGGTCACTATGGAACTGGCAGGAATCAAGCACGTCTCCCATGTAGTTTTTAGTCGAGCCTGTCCAAACAAAAAAATAAGAAAGGGGCTTCACAATAATAGCCAACCACAAAAGAGCACTATTGTATCTGGGTAAGATTTAACGCAACAACCAATGACAAAAAAGCATATCCTAGAATTATTCTGCAACAACATCTTTTGAAAGTTTTGTTTACCCACAGAGTAAAGCACTGGAGCTCGGGCATCACTTACAGCACAGAGTAAGTCATGATCTCCTGTTTTAATGTTACAACAAATTCACAACTTGTTTGACACAAACAATAACAACTTGACAGCTGTTCGAGAATGGTTCCCAGATCAGTTTTTCATAAGTAACTCTGGAACTTAGCCAACATTTTTACAGCCTGTTCACTGGCAACACCTGTTAGTCTAGGCTAGTCATATTTTCCTCATCACACAATGACTGACATATTGTCACATTATAAACACCTCTCTCTCTCCAAATAGGCTTAATCATTTTATTAGTACTAAATAAATGAAAGTTTATTGCATAGTTGATGTTATAGCCTAGTTGACTTTTAAAATCATGTCATATTTTATAATTATATCCTGGCCATGGAAGCATTAATCATTGCATCTGTCTTTCAAAGATGTCAGGTAATCTCTCTCATTATCTCTCTCTCACACACACATGCGAAAATTGAATAAATTCTTTGTATTTGGTTGAATTGGCAGTGACGTTTCAGATTAACTACAGTGTTTATAACAGCATAAACACTAATAATAATATTATTAATGACACACCCCCATTTCCTTAATATTTGATTCTTTATATTCTCTTAATATATATTTGATTATCATGAAAACTTATCTCAGAGAATGGTTGACTAGATACCAATGTGTTATTAGACCAAAGGTTCATTTTGCGCATGAGTTGTCCTTTAAATGTTGATTCAAGATGCGTTCTGAAAGCGCACTGCAGACTGCTAACAGTAAGGAAAATGTTGGCCGCTGATGCAACAACAACCAATCAGCTTTGCTATGTAGATAATTATGTGATTGCTACCAAATGAGTTGGACCTATCAGCCTGTGCCATCTAGAGTTTCATGCCAGAACTAGATAATATCAGGAGAGTTTCAGATTATTTCGACAGGTAGAGATCCATCCATTTTAGATATAGCCCAGGTCCCTAAAGACCTGAGTATGTAATAATGATTAGGGAAACATTCATGCATTTAAGTGGTTAAGCCACAGCTCATTGGCCGCTGATGCAACAGCAACCAATCAGTGATGAGGATGTGATCGTTACAAAATTTGCTGATGCAATACCAAACCAGTTAAGGACCAGTTTCATGCCAGAACTTGGTATTAACTTTGCAACTACATTTCAACTAACTCTCATCATGATGTTTTATTAATAGAGTTTGGGGGGGGAACACTTTTAAATGATCTATCCAATCATCACACCATTCCATCCTGCAGTCATGTATACACAGAGTCAACCCACCTATATGTTTAGCCTACATCCAGTTTTCAGCAATCCTCCACCACCCCGTCTCCACACTCACCTGGTTACGTTCCTAACCAGAAGTGCGGGGGGAGTACTCTAGGCTCGGACCAAATTCCGAGCTCGGAGCCCTTCCCTATCTGCTAACACTTTATTTTGATGGTCCACCAAAAGACATTTTACTGACTGTAAGTAACTTTGCAACTACATTCTTATTCTAATAACCCATACCTAACAGTCAACTACAATCTATAAATACTCTAATGAGAGTTAGTAGACATGTAGTTGCAAAGTTACTTATAGTTAGTAGAATGTCTAAAGTTAGCTGTCAAAATAAAGTGCAATCTAGCTGTCTAACAAGAGAGCAGGAATCTAATAAAAGTCCTTTCCTCTGGTTTTGTGTCTCTGACGATGCACAACCACACCAACAGCTAATCAGATCTGCCATTTTTACTATACAATTTGATGTCCTTTTTGTTCCACCTGGCAAAATGCCTGTACATTAGTAGGCAGAGAATTGGCCGAGTCCCAATAGTGATTTAAGAAGCAAAAGTTCAGCTTGTGTGTTTGCTGATGCCTTTCCAAGAGAAATTGCTTGATTTTCAACCGAATCCCTTGGGTTTCTGCCTGAGCAGCTAGTGGGCTGAGATGGATATGTGCAATTGGCTCATCTGCCCAAACCAAGAGCCAATTGTAATTGTTGGCAAATGAATGTGGCAACATCTGCCCCTATCCTGCCGTCATGATGATGGGATGTAACAAGTATGTAATGTAATGTGCCACTGTGACACCTGAGTACCAGTCCATCATATAGCCACACTTTTATAATCTTCTCTCTATTTCCCTCACCATTCCATATGATCTACATATAAAGCTTTTGCTGTCTGTGTTCTTACACAGCTAACATAACAGTTGTCATTGACTTACACTCATGTTTATCCGTTCCATTCTTATTGTAATGTAGCTATTCCGTGTCTTTTTTTTTTGTACTCACTTCTTGTTTCCTGTTCCTCTCGTCAGCTGCTGAGTGTTTCATTTATTCATTTAGCTGACGCTTTTATCCAAAGCGACTCACAATTGCTATATCAGAGGTCGCACGACTCTGGAGCAACTAGGGGTTAAGTGTCTTGTTCAGGGACACATTGGTGTCTCGCAGTGGATTTGAACCTGGGTCACCCATGATTCCTATATTTTCCTATATTTTCGGAATATTGGAGTTGCTTTGTATTTTTGAGGTGACCAGATTACTGAAATAGAAGTGTAATTAAATATGGTGGACAAAACAATTCCACGCCATGTTCAGGCCATGCTATAAAGTACATACATATATTATTAATTTAATCTAAAAAGAATAATATGTGACTACCTTAAAACCAATAATGTGTCTCTTTTGATAGTATATGATTATAGTGTTAATACATAATGAAACACAACATCTTTTTGTCATGATTTAAACAAATTGTTCACACTTTAAACATATTTCAATAAAGACAATACAAATAATTATGAAATCATATATAAAGATGAATTTAATACCTGAACTGGGTCAAAAACACTTCAAATGGCATTTAATATACATTTAAACTATAATACATTTTAATTTATTTGTAGATAACATGCAGTAAAGTATTTAAAGACTTTGCATCCAGATTGCACTCAAATATGTTATTTTACAGTATATTATTTTTGTAATAAGAACTCTGTTTAAAATTATGAAAAAGTACATCTTTTTCAGAAGGCGAGACTTAGACTATAGCCGTATAGACTATTTTATGACACTATTTATTTTGATTTTGCATGTATGTGATATATCTGTATCAACCGCTTTATGTTTCCTGACAATGTAAATACTACAAGCTATTGTGTCCCACTGCACACACACCTACTGCCTTCTGTGCCAAATTTGTGGCTCAGTTGCCATGGCAACCTTGTAGTTCTCCCAGAAATGCTCATATTGATCCATGGACAAGCGTGAACGACCCAGCAAGTGTGAGAAAAAAAAAAGGTGTGTGTGTGCGTATGCCGGTGCATGCGCATGTATGTGGAATGTCTTGCCTATTGTGTGTGTGTCACAATTTTGTGAAATAAGCTACTCTGCAACATCATATCAAACATACTCACCAGTGGGCTTTGTGTTGTCAGAACTGTATTTATTTTATTTAGTTATTTTATTTAGTTACTGACAAAATTTCACCAAATCATGAATTTGTCATGTGACTTCTCACACGGCCGATCACACACAGTCTTCAGAGAAGCAGAAGTGTGTTAGCTGCTTGTCATGTCGTATCTGTGGAGCTTGTTCTGACACCGCTGTCATCCGTTAGACCCCCATGTTCCTTTTACACACTCACCACCAGCTTCCACGGCATGAATAATTGAACACACACACACACACACACACACACACAGATGTGCCCATAAGGGCTTCTGGGTTTTTCAGTCCAGCAGAAGGTCCATGTCAAAACAGACCGTCTGATATTCAGGGTGACTTTAGCCTCACCAGACGTCAGTAACATCACACACACACACACACACACACACACACACACACACACACACACACACACACACACACACACACACACACACACACACACAATAGTCATTGATATCTCTTGTTACACAATTATCTTTTTTATTTTTTATTTGTGAGCTCACATGGGAGAAACACATCCTAATTGGGCAAAATTATACCTGATAGTAACATTATTCTTGGACAATCTGATCACGTCAAGTGGACGGTGCTAAATACTATAAACACAAGTTCCCTTTCACTGTCACTCTGAGTTCCATCGGATGACGATGAATTGGTTTTGCTTAGAAAGCCTATCAGCTTCGATCAATATAACGTCGCTGTCCGATGAAAACCGCGTATGTCCATTTTGCCGATTTTGAGATTTTTTGACGGATGGAATGTCCGGGTTCGTTTCCGTATACAGCATGCTTCACATTATCTAAATGACCAATGAAAAGTTGTGAAATCATGTCATCTGATTTCCACGTATGTCGGATCTGCCTGACTGTCTAGCTCGCATTGTGTTCGGATCTTTACTAACTGTTAGGTGTAAGTTAAACGCAATCTGGTTGTTGAAACCGCATATGTATATTTTACTCCTCCCAAAAATGCAAAAAAATAAACGAGTGAGAGCGTGTTATAGGCTATATGACATGTTATAGTCAGATATGATGGCGCTACTGCGACACGCATCACCGCAGATGAGCAGCTGAGCGTCTTCATCAAGCCAACGTGCAAACATCGCAAATAAAAGTGAAAGTAAGTCACAGACGCTTACCGTAGGCTAATCATCTTCACAATCACACAATCATCTTCAAGAAAAGAAACTAAATGAACTTATCAGGGCTATTGCCTCTATCTCTTATTGATGTCTTTGATTTTGAAATTAGCTGATGATTAATAAAATGCAGCTCATATCTGTAATAAAATGCAGCTCATATCAGACAAAATTACGGTAGGATTGTGTAAATAAAGCATCAGTCTAGCATCGCCATGTCAGTGTATTGATTTTCTCTTCATAGTTTGCAAGAGACATTTAACTGAGCGTAGCCTATTCATCTGTCAATATGAATCGCGATTTGGTCATTCTAATTAATGATCGGAAGAATGCGTATCGACCACCGTTACTGTACAATATGCACGTATGTCCATTTAAACTCGATTTTGGGTCAAATGTGGATTATATCATGACACTGGCAAGAATATGGTTACATTTAAAGATGTTGTACTGAGCATGACAACGCTACATTCAGCTGCTTTTAAAATTTGAAGTTTTTTTCACTTCCTAAAAAAAAGTAACCGTTTTGGACATACGTGAGTTTCATCGGGCAGCGACGATAAAATGGGCCAATGGCAAAGAAATGCCATGGGTCGACGTAATTTACCTAGCGTATCTCCGCCTTACCTTGTGAGTATAAAAGGAGGACGCCGGCAGAATACAGACAAGTTTTCGCTTCGGAGCCAAGAGTATCTCTTTACTCCACAGCCATTTCAGCCATTTCACTCTACGAGACGAGCCACTCTCTCCGTTGTTGGTGTGACGGCGATCTGCAGCGAGTTCACATTGCCTGCTCGTCTGTGCAGTGATCTGCTAGTGAATGTGTCCCTCGCTGCTTGCTTCAACATCGTAGAGTTTTTTCTCCTCTCACAAAAGAGCTCGCACGCGGCACATCTTTTTAAAGACGGCACGCCCGTGCATTTCTGGTCGTGGTCGACTCATTTTGATGGGAACATTCTCTGCTCTGCGTGCTTGGCTTGATCACGTTAGAGCAGCGTTTTGTGGATGACTCGCGTTCTCCCAGCGGGAACGTGACCATTGCGTCATTATGGTCGAGACTCAATGATCTTGTTAGAGAGAGAGTCCCCTCATCCACACCCTGATCTAACACTCTCCACGTGAGGTGCTACTTCGGCTGGTGGCCTGAGTGACCTGAGGGTGAGAGTGTGGAACAAAAACCGCTGCTTGTTTGTCCGTGGACCACGCCCCCCTCTTCAGTGACGCAACCCGCGAGTGTTCAGGGGATTCCCCGGGTCTATTTTCGGATGTCCCGCGGATTTCCTTTGACGCTCCAGAATCGGATCTGTTGTCCATCGCAGCATCACAGGGCGGGCTAGAATCTTCAGGAAGTGAAGATAAGACAGTGCTGCCACTTTCAGGTGTGCATATGGCATTTGTCGAGTCAGATCCTGACATGATGGCTATGCTTTCCTGGGACGATTGGTTTTTGGGTGTGGCGGATGACTCCTGTTGGCATCCACTCCAATACCTTTTTTCCCGGATGTGCATCAGGAGATCTCGATCTCCTCGAATACCCAATGTCTTGGGGTAGTCGTTGATCTCTTACACCATTCCTTCCCTTGACAGGGCCACTGCCCATGTGTACACTGGAATCCCCCCTGTTGAACGCTCTGTTGCGATGCTACTGTGTCCTCAGAGTGCTTTTTCTTAGCGTGATCCTAAGCACCCGTCCTTCACCTGTAGCTTTTCGTCTACACTTGTGGCGAAATTCTATAGTGCTACAGGACAGGCAGCCACCTCTATGCATGCCATGGCCATTCTGCTGGCTCCTCAATGAGCTGTGTGCCGCCACTGACCTTGCTCTATGAGTGATGAAAGTGGCCGTACACTCCCTGGATCAGTTGATGCCCACCAGTCTGTAGCTGAACCTGTCAGATGTGCAGGATTTCAGGCGGACCCTTCTGCTTGGCACTCCCATATCCCAGGTCGGCCTCTTCGGCAGTGTGGTTGAGTGCTTTGCCCAACAGTTCTCAACCGGCCATGGGCAGACTGAGGCTTATTCTGCCCCAGCGGCCCCGCTGTCCGCTCAGATCCCTCAGTCTGCCCACCGCCGAAGGCGCCCTCCTGAGCCCCGCCCCCGCTATATGCTGGGTTAAGCAGCACTTTTGAGATGGGCTGCTCAGAGATGGGACTCAGTTCTTTCCAGGCTATGCTGTCCACATCTGGGCCAGTCATTCCGCCTCGCTGCACCACCGATGGGAAGTCTGTGGTTCGTATGACCCCGCTGGTACAGTAGTTGGAAGCCTGGTTATAGCTTCCCAACCTGTCCCGCTGGGTCGCTTTCGGCTATGCGATTAAGTTTGCACGGTCTCCTCCCCACTTCATGGGTGTCCTCTCCACTATGGTCGGTGGCAATGCCCCTATCATGAGAGCGGAGATTGCTACCCTGCTGGCAAAGGGTGCAATCTGCTGACTTACCTGAGACAGTTCGAGGGCAAGAGTGCGGTTCCACTGAAACTTTTTCAGAGGCTCCTGGGGCATATGGCATCTGCAGCCATGGCAAAGTGCTCAGATTGCTTCATATGCTTCAGCTTTGGCTTCGCGACTGAGTCCCAAGGTAACACTGCACTCTCCGAGTACCAGTTACTCTGACCTGCCGTCAGACCTTCACTCCGTGGACGAACCTCAGTTTTCTACGGGCCGGAGTGCCACTGGAACGAGCTTCCCGGCCTATTCTTGTAACGACAGATGCCTCTGCCATGGGCTGGGGTGTCATGTGCAATGGATGTGCCATCGCGGGCTCCTGGACAGGACCCCAGGGCCTATGGCATGTCAGTTTGTCAGTTGCGTCGAGTTGCTGGCTGTACATCTCGTTCTGTGGCACTTCTGAGCCGTGCTCTAGAGCAGTCATTCCCAAAGTCGGGGTCCCGACCCACACGTGGGTCGCGGGAGATTTTGTCTGGGTCGCCAAGTCGAGCACTATTTTTCAGTGTGTTGTAGGCTACTCTCTAGATATGGGCTATTCAATTGGCGGCCCGCGGGCCAAGTGCGGCCCGCCAATCATCTCCATACGGCCGAGGGCACCCCAACCTCCCTCTCCTCCTATTTTCTGGTGGTGCCGCGCGGCTAAATTTGGTATGCGCGTGGACGCAGTGGCGCGTGCAGCTGGATGACTATACGCACGCACTGTGTGTGTACCATGAGCACTCCGACTGACCTGAGAGAAAAGTTTACAGTCCGAATATTTCAGCAGTTTTTATGTGTGTCCCGTATTTCTGTCGACTGAACCAGCGATAATAATCATTCGTTGGTTTGATTATTTCCTTTCCATGAATTGGCCATTGGCCAAACGCGCGTGCATAACGGTCTGAAACGATTCGGATTTTTTTCACCTGAAGCGGTTTCTCGGTAAGTAACAACAAATAGAGAACAAAATAGCGTTGGTTTCAGTCGTTTCACTAGTTTACTTTGAACTAGGCAGCACGGCCCAGTGGATAACGGAACGCAAAGCTTAAAGGAGTCGCGTTTACTCCCGGTCCCGGACACTATTATTAAACAGCGTTGCGCGACATCCTTTAAGAAGCGTCGGACACGTACTCCTCTCTCTTACAAACCACACATCACTCAATGATTTTAACTAGTTTTAAATCGGATGAAACAGTCTTAACATTCCCAACACTACTGATGAGAAAAATAGAAGAAACATGAATAAAGTTAGAAGACTAAATGCCCTAATCACCCCCCTTACAAACATTTACCATGTAATAGCCTGAATGTAATAATTTACCATGGTTTGGGCATAAATGTGGAATATTTATATTGAATGCTATGTTATAGTCATTTATATTGCCTTAGATTTATTAGGGGGGTAGAGGAATATTTAATCGTGTGTGTAGTTTTTTTTTTTTTTGTGCCTGTTTAGGCATTTTTATGCAGTGGTAGTGAGCCATGCATGGTTACAAAGTCTCAGTGTCAGAATATTTTAATTTAAGCCTATAATAATTATTATAGTAAATTATGTACACTGTAACTATGAGAATATGAAAACAATGAGATGCCCTGTCAACTTTTTCTTTCTCATTTCACCTCTGCATATTGTCAACAACAGGTTAAACAAAAAAAGTGCTTTGTCAAATATCTGTATCTCTTTTAAATAGTTAACTGGAAGCTTAAAAAATGACCTTAAAAAATGGTCATACATATTTTGTTAATGCATAAATTCTCTTCGTGATATATGAACTATATGGGCCTAATGTTTTTTGGGTCACAAGGATTTATCGACTTTAAAATTTGGGTCGCCAGAAAAAAAGTTTGGGAAACACTGCTCTAGAGCCAGCATGTACTAGTCCGATCAGACAATACCGCAAATTTAGCGTACATCAACCGTCAAGGTGGTCTGCACTCCGCTGTATGTCACAGCTTGCCCGCCACCTCCTCATTAGGAGTCAGAAGCATCTGAGGTCCCTTCATGCCATTTATATCCCCGGAGCCCTGAACCGTGCAGCCGACAATCTCTCATAGCTTCAGCCCCTCCCTGGAGAATGGTGACTCCATCCCCAGTCGGTTCAGCTGATTTGGGACCAGTTCGGGGATGCACAGATAGATCTGTTTGCCTGTCACGACTCATCCAATTGCACCCTGTATTATTCCCTAACCGAGGGTACGCTCGGCATGGATGCACTGGCGCATAGCTCGCTCACTGGGGGAAACGCAAAAATATGCGTTTCCCCCAGTGAGCCTTCTCGCGCAGACCCTGCTCAAGGTCAGGGAGGCAAGGAGCAGGTCATTCTGGTTGCGCTGTACTGGCCCACCCGGACCTGGTTCTCCACACTCACTGTCCTCGCGACAGCACCTCCACGAGACATGTCTACGCGTTGAAGTGGAACCTCTTCGTCAACTGGTGCTCTTCAAACCGAGAAGACCCACCGAGATGTTCGATCAGTGTCGTGCTTTCCTTCCTTCAAGTGGCATTGGAGCGAAGGCTGTCTCCCTCCACCCTAAAGGTCTTTGTCACCGCCATTGCCGCACACCATGACCTTGTCGAAGGTAAGTCCTGACCTTCGAATCAACCTTTGAAGTCCTGACGTTTCGTCTTCCAGCCACTTTCCGCTGTACCGTGGGGATCTCCTGAATTCAGTCTCGGCTCTTCATGAACAAACATGTCCGTATTCTGCTGGCGTCCTCCTTTTACACTCACGAGTTAAGGCAGAGATACGCTAGGCAAATTCCGCAGACCCTTGGCATTTCTTTGCCATTGGCTTGTTTTATATTGATCGAAGCTGATAGGCTTTCTAAGCGAAACCCCATTCGTCGTCACCTGACTGAACGTCTCCAGGTTACATCCGTAACCGAGACGTTCCATTGTATTGAAACTTGTACATGATTTAATAAATTGTAATTACACATTTGTAATGATAAAGCTTAAATTTAGTGCATTTAAAAATATATAAAATATCAAGGAAATCACTATAGTTAAAATTATGATCAAGTACTTTGCGTGTTCTTTACATGCTTCTACATGTTTGTCAACACATCAAAGAAGTGTGCTTATTTTAAAGCACGATTTTGACATTAGAGACTGTACTTTCCAAAAGAATACTTTATGTGTGTTAAATGGTGTGCACGCACGCACACACACACACACAAAACATTATTTACCACTTTATTTACGAAACATTAATGCGTGTTCTTGCAACAATATCTGCTCTCAGGTCAACCTAACATGTAAGCATCATGATGCTCTCGTGAACGCACATTGGAGATTAATATTTTGTAAATAAAGTGGAATTATGTTTTGTTGCGCAGACAAAGCACCCGCGTTGTCACATGGATTACTTTTCAGATGTCTTTACTTTTTTTGAGGTCTTTACCTTTTAAGAAATATAGTCATGATAGTAGTACACCTACACATGTGGCATTTTTATTTCATTACTATTATATTATTTGCAAGTACAGTTTTTCAATCTACTTTTTTGCACATTCAAAACAATTAAGCACACCTTTTTTCCATAAGTGAAACCCTGTCATTCCAGCTGTTCAGTATATTTTAAGTCTCCTCATTTCATTTGAGATGAACATTTCAAAAGAAATTACCCAAACACATGTGGATGCTGTCAGAAATGAAAGGCCACATCACATCAGTGGCATAAACAGTGTAATGTATGTAAATGGTGTATGTTTTCGTTGTTTTATAAATTTTAATGATGTGTAATTCAGCAGTGGTGTGTAAATCAGCATTGCTGTGTAATCACCTACACTCTAAAAAATGCTGGGTTGTTTTAACCCAATTTTGGGTCAAATATGGACAAACCCGAAATGTTGGGTTAAAAATGTAATGTAAAAATTTAACCCAACGGCTGGGTTAGTCCATATTTGACCCAAAGTTGGGTTAAAACAACCCAGCATTTTTTTAGAGTGTAATGACCTGCTAAATATTCATTCTGTCAGAAACGGACATTTGTTTTTGTACTTGAAAAACAAAAACATTTGTTTTTTGTATTAGACTCAAAGATGCCAGTGTGGCGCCCACTGAGCATCAAAGAGATTATTTTATCACTGTTGCTACTTTACTCCTGATAAAGCCCAGAGGAAATCCATCACTTTTAGGGCGAGACTCTCTAAAATACACAGAGAGAAAAAACCTGACACGGTGTTGTAAGAAATGACTGCACTGTTCCATAGCCATGGGAACTGCCTAAGGTAGGAAGAATTTTAAGGCACACCTAATGGAAAGTCTGCTACAGAAAGTATAGCAGTCATGACTTTTCAAAACACTTATACTCGCAGGTATTGATATCTGTATTTTTTCTGTACACTTTTTATTATACAACCATATTCTCCAACATGCTTGTTCGGTTGTCAATAACTTGTGGTGCTTTTCCACTGCATGGTACGGTACAGTACAGTTCGCTTCGGGTCGCTTTAAATGGTACCTGGTCTATTGAGGTTCCAAGCGTACCGTACCGGTACTAAAATGTGACGTGAAACACTGCAGATCACTGATTGGTCAGACAGAATCGTCACTACCAGCGTCACTAGCGTCATTGGATTTGCGACACGAGACACTTTTTTAGCAGTATTTTTGTTTTGCTGCCATCAGCCTCATTTTAAACACATTTTTCCATCTAGCAGTTAAAAACAACCACATACCGAGAATCAGGAACACCATCCCCTCGATAGTCTCCATTGTTCCTGTGTTGTGGGTTTGAAAATGTGGCGCTTTTAAGATGATGTCATAGCAGTAGAGGCGCGCGCAAATAACGATCAGTCCCACACACTTTGAAGGGGTACTACTGCAGTGTAAAAGCAACAGAGCTAAGCGAACCGAACCGATCCGTACCGACTCAAAACGTACCACACAGTGGAAACGCGAAGCGAGCCGAACTGTTCCGCGCAGAGTCGAACCGTACTGAGCCGAACCGTACCGTACTATGCAGTGGAAAAGCGCCATATAATTGAATGCCAAATTTCAGAAGAAACCATTTTAAATTAAAGGAGACGTATGCAAGATTGTGGCCAAAAACTGGTACTGTATAGCGGTGTAAGTTGCCAGATGCTGCAGGATCCAGCAGGAAAGTAGGCTGCTACAAGAAGCTTCCAATGGCAAGTGACAAGTCCTACACAGTGAGTTTTAAATGCATCTCCTATAAAGATCCTTAATTTATTTCGGACTTTGTCATGAAGTATTTCGGATTCATATGGAGGGTTTTTTTGGGGGGGGTTTCGCAACGTTAGACATTTTTTTATCCAATCCGACACATTGTATCTGCAGCTGTGGTAACTAGAGAAGAGCTGCCGCAACACCACTGACTCTGTGATTGGTAGATCGGTGGAGGGTGGCGCATCAGAACAAAACACTACATTCAACATCAGTGAAGACTTCACTTTTTTTCAAATGACATTATCCTGGCCAAACTACTGTTGTCAGTGATATAAGTATTTGAAATTAACATAATCTCTTATTGTCTAGTGACATATCAGGGAAAATGTATGATTAATTGAAATAAAATTCTTACATACAGCTCCTTTAAAGGGTCACTCCACCTCTGGAAAGATGAATATGCATTTAAAATGGGTAATTTATGTAGAAGAAATGTGAAATTATTTTTGAATTTGGTGCTTTCTAGACTGAGAAAAGACAGAAAATGTATTTTTGGCTTATGTGGATGAAAGACAACAACTCCCAGAATGCACTTGTTTCGCTGCCCTAGGAGGCCACGCCTTTGGGTAACCGTGCAGTAGGTAAACAACAGTTTTGGCTACTAGTGAGTCTCCGTGATGAGTCTGCCCGAAAATGTGTTTCGAGATCGCCATCGTCCGGGATTCGGCTTTTGCGTTCTACAGTCGTTATTCATCATGTTTACTGTTTATTGTGAGCGGGACAAGTGAGGGCCGCGGGAGAACGCCGTGAGTCATGTTTACTGTGGCGAGCAGGACGAGGCTAGGGCCGTGTGGAGAACGACGCGAGGCCGGTGGTGTGATTACCGATGAGTGGCACCTGTGAGATGTAAGTTACCGGTCTCGTACCTCTTACGGAGAAGCGGGTATTTTCTTACAGAAATCCCCCTCTCTTACACTTAATTAAATGGCAATTTTTGCGTCATTGTAGGAGGAAGTGAAAAAGGTAAATAGCAGATTTCTCTCGTCTCAGGGGAAAATGAGAGAGTGTTGCATGACCATTCAATAGTATAACTGGTTTTCTAACAATGGAAAGCTTAAAGGATTAGTTCACTTTTATAAAAAAAAAACCTTTTACTGATAATTTACTCAACCCCATGTCATCCAAGATGTACATGTCTTTCTTTTTTCAGTCGAAAAGAAATTAAGGTTTTTGATGAAAACAACATACAGGATTTTCTCCATATATTAGACTTCAATGGGAACCAAATGGTTCAAGGTCCAAATGAGTGGAGCTTCAAAGGTCTTTAAATGACACCAGGCAATAAATAAGGGTCTTATATAGCGAAACAATCGGTCATTTAAAAAATAAATAAAAAATTGTAAGTTTTATAAGCACAAATGCTCGCCTTGCTCTGTTCTTTGATGAGCGTTCGTGACTCTCCTGTTCAAACTCGTTCATCAAAATGAACAATTTTTTTTTTTCGGGTCATGACTCGAAGGGTCCTAGATAAGACCCTTATTCATTGTCTGGTGTCGTTTAAAGCCTTTTGAAGCTGCACTGAAACTCTCATTTGGACCTTGAATCGTTTCGTTCCCATTGAAGTCCATTATATGGAGAAAATCCTGGAATGTTTTCATCAAAAACCTTAATTTATTTTCGACTGAAGAAAGACGTGGACATCTTGGATGACATGGGGGTGAGTAAATTATCGGCAAAAGTTTTTTTTTTTAAAGTGAACTACTCCTTTAATGCAAATGGATGGATTGTCCCTTTAAATAATATCTTGAAAACAACCCAACCTCTGTTGTTGTCCCTGTTGTCCCTGTTATGTTTTCCTTTATATATATATATATATATATATATATATATAATTGGAGGCTACAGAGATTTTTTTTTTCTTTTACATTATCTTGTTGGGAAAAACTCCTGTGTGTTGAGGAATCTTTCAACTTTGTTTTTCCTCCACTGAAGAGCATTGGCAGGGAGTTGATGAGGTTTCAGGTCAGCGCCTCCGGCCGTGCTGTTTCCTGCACTGATCTGGGACCTGTCTCATACAAACACAGCTGATTCACATGCAACCAGCACTGCTTCATCTTCTGCAGGAAAACCTAACGAACCCCAAAAGGCCTCAGACGGCAAGAAAACGCTTCACACACAAGCATCACTGCAGCCCCAGCATCCCCGATGAACATGATGCGGTAATCTCCCGCTTCAGACAGACAGAAAAGAATGCCCCGCGGCATTCACCTTTAACCCCTTCCCATCAGGCTCTGCCAATGCCACAGAAAAGGACAATTACTGCCCAACCAGTGGCTGAATTATACGTACTCAACATTTATTTATTTATCTACTTCCCTTTGGTTTTGTTTGTGTTGAAAAGCTCCACAACTTAGAACAAGACAAGGCCCCACAGTGCTTCAAGTCTACCCCCCTCTCCTTTTTTTATTATGTCTTTCTTCACCTCAAGGTTGCAAGCTCTCCATTTACGCACAGTGTGTTTCATGTTGGTCCAGTAGCTTTAAAAAGCAGAGTTCTCTGGCTGAACCAATGTCCAACCTTGACACAAAATCAATACTAGGCAAAACTCTTTGAAGAATCACAAATGCAATAAGTGCTGGTACTCTGTTTGGAGCCATTCCTGCATGCCGCCCAAAGCACGGGTGCATGCTGGGATAAGGTAGGAGGATGCAATGTGATTTATCTGGTAAACTAGATTTACTAGAATTTATAAACTGAGTATATTTTGCAGAAATCGTGAAATAAATTATTGATTAAGTGTTGTATTGTTGATTAAGTATGTATTAAGTGTCGATTAAGTGTTGTGTTGCACTGTATATTTAAGTGTGTATTAAAAATGTTTTAATGCAAAAGGCATGTGAAACATTCAGCAATCTGTAGCAATTTTTAACCTGTAAGACCAAATAAATACTCTAAAATATATGTTTTAGGAATTTTTCTGCTTTTTGCATGCTTGTTGCAATGCTCTGTACTCTGTTTTGCTGTTTGATTCATCGTCATACTCTGGAGTTCCCTTATTCATTTACGCACATGCTCACTCTTTATAAACAAAGCTTGTGACATATATATGTTGATTTTATATTTTTAAATAGGATTAAAATAAAGAATCTACTGCATGTTAGCTTACTTATTGTCCACATAAGCAACATGCTCTACACAAGAACATGCTCCACAGCAAGTTCATCATACTGACAAGAAACAGTGCTTCTAACCACAGGTCGAGTTGTGTATAGTTCCAACGCGTTCTCATCCCAAAGCGCCATATAGGACGCTTTTGCAAAAGCGTAAATATCCAACGCACATGGCACCCTTTAAGGTCTAATGAGACGCTTCGGTTAATGGTTAAGTTTAGGTATGGTGTTGGGTAAGGGTTAGACCACTAGGGGGCGCCTTCTGCCCAAATATATCTGCGTCTCATTTCACGTTAAAGGGTGCCATGTGCGCTGGATATTTACGCTTTTGCAAAAGCGTCCTATATGGCGCTTTGGGATGTGAACGGGCTCATAGTTCCAACTACATAAATTTCTGAGTTAGTTAAGGGAAACGCCAAATCATTGAATTATGTAAATAACTTTCATAGTTGTCTACCAATGCTTTCAAGAAACACACCCATGAACACCTTTGGACCTGCCTAGCAATCACCCAGCACTCAGATCTGGGGTGCGTTTCCCGTACAACGACGTAGTTCGCTGATTCACTACCGTCGTACGATGCATCGTTGGAAAAATCAACTAGCTAGTCGCGACTGTTTCCCGAAACCCACTGTCGCAAAGTATCGTTTAACCACGTTGGTTTCGCACGTGGTGGAGTAATAACTACTTTTAATGAAACTGTTTGAGATCCAATTAACGCTAGAATGTTTAGATATAAATTACAGACATGTCATCTGAGGACTATTTCTAATTGTTCTCAGTTGTTTTGCTTTATTACTAGACTCAATATTTGGCTCGTTCTTACACGTTCGCACATGCGCACTCTTCAAACACGTTACTTCAAATGTTTTGACAAACTAAAAGACGTAAATTCCATTTGTATGTATTCTAAATAAAAGGCACCGGTTGTACTGAATGTCAGCTTGCTTATTTTGCTCAAGATAAGGATTTATTACCTTCAAATGTCATGCAATATAGAAACGATGCCTCTAACCACAGGTCGAGAGCTGTCGTTCAAACCTCACAACTTTGCGATGCTGTTTGCGAATGTTCGTTGGAACAATGGTTTCGGGAAACATCGACTCGTTGAACTATGCTGATAACGACGGAACTTGCGACCATGGTTGGCTAACGATGTTTTCGGGAAACGCACCCCTGCCTAGTACTCCTCTTGCAACCAATAAGCAAGACAATCTAGCTTGTCCTAAAATTACACATAAAATGCGTTTTGTTTGATCAGGTCACACGTAGACGAGGGAGACACATACCCGTTTTCACCTGGTATTTTAATGCCTCGCTTGCCCATGGAGAGCATCAGCTTACATTTCTGCTCTGATAACCGAAAGACCTAGCTGAACGCTGTGAGTGCATGTTAGAAATCAGGAATGGTGAGCGAACATTGGCCCTCATTTATCATTGTTGCGTAGAAACGGGCGTATATTTTGGCGTAATATTATGCTTACGCTCCTCTCACCGCCTGATGAAGCTGTGCGTACCTTTGAAATCCAGGTGTACGCAATGCCTGCCCTTGATAAATCCCGCGGCCGAAAACGATCGTCATTAGAATAACACGCCCCTAAATATTCAAGTCTCCGCTCCCCCCACGCCCTCATTTTACGCCATGGACACACGGAAGACGGCAAAGAAGAGAAACTTCTCTGACGTGGAGCCGAAATGACCTATCACAATGCATTATTTTACAGCACGTCTTTTGAAATGAGCATTCAATTTCGAATCACGTCACATGTATAATAGTAACGATGATGATGTGATGTGAAGTACCATTCATTCACATTAATAATTGCATGACAATTTGTAATATTCTTATTATTAGGCCTATATGATTTGTATTAATGACGCTTATTGTTATTTAGAAGAAGAATGTCGTTATTATTATTTGTATTATTATTATTATTTAAAAGAAGAAGTATTTTTTCTTAAAGTAGCTATTTTTTTATTATTTTGTCAGTCTGAATTATTTTTTTGGTCAATGAAAGCCTTTCATTACCGAACCGTGTCCGTGTGCACCTGCCGGGATAATCCTGAAACGGCAGGGTAAAGTCCACAGGCTCGCAACTGAAGGAATATATGCTTACAAATCAAATGCTTTTTTTAAAGTCACACAAATTAAACATTGAAGTCCACGTTGCACAAAAATAAATACCGAAGTTTATAATTACTATGTTTTTTGTTTTTTTTACAGTGGGTCATAATCATATCTTTTCAGTGTGTTAAGTGGTGTTAGGAATTTTTCTCCGCATTTCCTCACTAACGTGCGTACACCACCTCCTAAGCTGGTGTAGGATTTGAGCGTGCCGTACGCCAACGTCCATATTGATAAATCTCAAAGTCACCGTGGTTTTGGGTGTACGCAAGGTGTACGCTGGAAATTTGGTGTACGCACTTTTGATAAATGAGGGCCATTGTGCTTAGTACGTTTTTCGTCTTCATCCCAAACTTGGGTCTCCTGCCAACAAAGTTTCAATACTGACTGGACGAAAAATTGACAAAACACGTTTACACCTGCATGTAGAGTCATCAGCTTGTGATCCAGTAGTATTAAAGTATTCATCAAAGTATTAGCAAAGCTTAGATTTAGTTTTTACTGAGAAAAAAAAATGTTTTCAACGTTATTGTATCTGTTCAAGAACCGAGCACAAGCTCCCACAAAGGAAAGTGAAGAGTGTGCAGACATTCACACAAAAGCTGGTAATGCTGGAAGGATTTGTTCTGCTTGTTTTAGTGTCTCTTAGAATGTACCTTTCTCTCTTTTTTTCTTCTCTCAATGCCAAGTTAGGTGATCCATACCCGGAATTCGTCCTCTGTATTTAAAGGCGGGCATACACTGTGCGATTTTCGTCCGATTTTGAGCCGAATTCTGACTCGTGCGACTCATTTTCGTGTCGGACCGATTTTCAGCTTTGTCGTGCGTCGTTTGTCGTGCAGTGTACAGGGAGAAACGAGAGGCGATTAACCTCTCACGATCGACAATCGGATGGTCGGATGAATTTCTGGCATGTCCGAAATTTTGGTCGTTCCTCGTGACTATATCGCACAGTTGAAGCAAAGCTACGAACCGATTGCCCTAAACTCAGTGTTTTTTCCCTCACTGCATCTTGCGCGAAAACAGAATTTTAACCATTTCATCTGCAGCAAAAATAAAATTAAAATAAAAACGAGCTACAAATTACTGTTGCTTACCTCCAGTTCGTGTTGCAAAATGGATAATATTACCCACCGTCTTCAAGCCACCTGATATGTAACACCTCTTTTATTATTTTGTCAAACAATGTTTTTGAAATAAACCTGTTTTTAATTTTCATTTATGATTAATAATGGCAATGTTCGGACATATTATAGACGGTTAATAGTTATTTTATATATAATTTATTGTAATCGACCTAAATGTTTTAGACAATTTTTAATGAGGAGTAAGATTAATATTTTATTATCCTCACAGCACGTTGGTTATGTGCTGTGAAAATATTGCGTGGCAAATTAATTATAATAGCGGATCAATTTAATAGTAAAATTAGCCTATAGGCCTCCCCTAATAATGATAATATAATAATAATAATAATTAAATGCATAAATTGAAAATACTAAATCATCTTGATACTGATAGCAGATGCTTGTTTTGACAATATTTCTGGATACATACACGTAAATAGGCGCAATCCAGGGGGTTATCGCAGATATTACACGTATAGTGTGAGCAGTGAAGTCGCAGCTCGACGATCGGACCGTACAGTGTGAGCACATAAATCCTGAACTTTGGCTTTGCATCGCATGCGATTTACTCGTTCAGTGTGAGTAGGTACCTTGCTGAAATCGCACAGACATCGCACAGTGTATGCCCGCCTTAACCCATGCAAGTTGGTGCACACATATTAGGAGCAATGAGGAGTTCACATACTGCAAACCATGGCCACACACACCCAGAGCATTGGGCAGCCATTCATTGTGGTGCCCGGGGAGTGATTGGGGGTTTGGTGCCTTGCTCAAGGGCACCTCAGTCATTTCCTGCTGCTATTGCGAATCGAACCCACAACCTTCTGGTTACAATCAAACTCTCTAACCATTAAGTCACAACTGCACTTAAAACTCTGGGCCGAGTTTTGAGATGTGAGGTAAAAACAATCTCTTTTATATAAACACAAGTGTCTGACATGTCAGTGTACCCTGAGAGAAAAGAGAGAGAGCTCTATAGGTTTATGACTGACACCTTCTGCTAGCCTGACATCTGTAAGTGTAAAAATAACACATTTCAGTCAACAAACCATTACAGACATTTGAACTTGACATTGATTGTTTACTTGACAATGATTCTTATAATTGCAATATCATACAACACAGGAAGTGCTGAGACCGCACTGCAATATGACACTTTCCTGACAACATTCCCCGAAGAATGCTGTCCTTTGATGCCTGGAGAACCCACAGCTATCCTCTGAAAAGAAACAAAACAGAATGAGTTTCATGTAATCGTTTCAGAGGTCATGTGATCAGAGCTCACTCCATTTTTTGATCAATAAGTGTGTTTTTAAATATCTCACGGCCGGGATGCGATATTCCAGGCATGCCACTGCGTAAACAGATCAATGGGCTCCACATTGAACCCATCCGGCATTCTGTTTTCAAATACAATTAAACTGTCTTATTCAGCACAGTCAGAGACATTGAACACACAGCCAGGCATTGACTTGTGTTTTATCAAAGGGAAGTCCAACAGAAGGGCTTCTGGGTCGGAGAGGAGGGAGGCCAGGTGTTCTAGTGCTAGATTTTAACTTTCTTGTTTAAACCGCTTGACCTTTGTATTGTTGCATTTTAGTTTCCATTATGAACTCAATATGCCAAGTTTCATTATTGACATTAATAGGGCTGTCTGTGGATTAAAACGTTTAATTGAATGACATCATATTACATGAGATGATGATAAATTAATTAAATTAACTTGCAGATAATCTCATATCAAAATAGGAAATAGGAAACCCAGGTAGACTCTGGTAGGTGTGTTAACATTCACATTCACCCATTCCATCAAATTGTTGGTCTATTTAAACATTTGCAAGACTTTTGTTTTAGGCAATTTGCTTCACATCTTACTGTTTTATCAAAATGTTTTAGCATTTTAACATACTATCCTTGAGATAAGGAAGATCACTAGTAGTAGTGTACTTCAAATCTAAAAAGTATTAAAAAACTGCACAGTTTGTAGTGGCAGATAATATAATTACATATGTAAGTCCTACTTATTTTTACACATAAGTAAACTAACTACTACTAAGTAAACTGCATTTCATTTAAATTTAAATTATAGGCTAATATATTTAATAGAACATTTAATATATTGCTTTTAACATGCAATTAAGTGCCCAAAACATTCTAATTTTTAAGTGTATTTCCATATTAACCCTAGTCAAAAATAAATAGTCCTATACTTACGTCATGTATGTATATATGTATATGTATATATGAAGAGTTCAGATGCAAAAGCCTCTAAATGCCATTTGAAATTTTCTTCTTTAATGATGATTTTTGTCAAACTTGTATATTTAAGTTCAGTGATTTCACTTAAATGGCAATGATAATTACCTATTGATTGTTATTTAAGTGAAATTACTTTATTCCAAGTGTGTATATGGCACTTTATTCCAAAAAAAAAAAAAAATCAATTAAGAGAAAATTAAAACAAAGTATTTTCTGCTGTCATCGCAAATTACATTTACTTTATAACAAACCGCCATCGTACTATATAACGCCTATATTCATGATCCAATAAATTCCCTTTGGGTAAATAAAGATTCGATATCCTGTTTTACTTTGAAGCATTATATTCTGGAAGTAAAATGAGTTGCAAAAAAACTCAAAATTATATAAATTAATTCTCCATCCGATGACCAGCAGACTATACAATGAGGAAACCGTTTCAGTGAACAAAACAATCTGCATTATCTTCTGATTCTGTGAAATAATCCCTGTCTCTCTCCTCTTTTCTCTCTGGCTCTCTGTATTTATCTGTATTGTATTTTGGGCCTTTTCTTCTCCTCTGCTGTCTTCTGCTATTGATTTTCACTTATAGGTTTTCATCCCTTTCATTTCAATTTCAGTCAGGCAAACGGCAGAGAAACCCTGAACCCCTCTCTCCCTCTTTCTCTTTGTCTCTCTCCCTCTCTTTTCATTGGAAGGCCATTGTCCATTACTTAATGTCCTGCACTGAACTGCAGGTGTTTAGAATTGCCTTTCTCATTTTAACACCCAGAAAGATACAGTAAGATGTCTCTCTCAAGAAGAGTACTGTAGGTAACAGCATTGACATTAAGTTGCCACATATATTATAGTGTTAAGGATTGTTTTTTATGGGATGCATGCATAATTATGTCAGTGTAATCTCTCTCTCTCTCTCTCTCTCTCTCTCTCTCTCTCTCTGTGTGTGTGTGTGTGTGTGTGTTTTTTTTTCTGATGGTGTTTCTGCTAATTGTAAGTGATTATAATGGCAATTGTAATTAAATCTGTGAGTCTGTGTTTTGCTTTTAACACTGACAGCAAACACTCCAAATTAATCTGACACTTTCATTTCTCCTCTAGGCCACTTTTATATGTGGAAAATAATACTTGTTATATATTATATTTGCCATTGGCTTAAATTTGTGAAATAAATTTACAATTATTTCACCATACACTGTAAAAACGTATGTGTAATGACAACATGTGTTTTTACATTGCTTTAACACTTTAAAATAAGTAAAGCAATTTGCAAGAACTATTGCAAAGTTTCCAATACCCCTGAAGAAACCTGGACAAATATTAAACACAAAGGGTGGACACACCAAATATTGATTTGATTTAGTTAATAGAATTGACTTAATAAATAAAATCTCTATAAGACATTATTTTTGAAAGCATCCTCATTTTTTAGCATGTTACACAAGTGCCTAAAACTTCTTACAGTAGCTTTGCAGACAGGTTTCTTTGAGCATCTTGGGGACATTGCCACAGTATGGATTTAGTCTGTCTCAGTTTTTTCTGTTTCTTCATGTAATCCCAGATGGACTCGAAGATGGTGATCAGATCTCCATGTGGAGCTCCGGCCGTTGTCGACAGAGGTGTAATGTCATGGTTTAGAAAGTAAAAGTCCCCCTCAGTATTTTGGTCCAATCACCTGGATTTGCTAATTAGCATAGTTTTTCAGCCAGAATTCATGTGTGGAATAAACATATGGCAGGACTTTTACTGTCTGACCCCTGGGCTTCCGCTTCCTGTTATTGGTCACTTTTATAAGGACAAAGGAAAAACTGGGCATTTAACACTAAATGACTAAAAATCACATAATAGACTTTCACATAATTCTGAACACAACCAACTCATGCAAAACACATGCCTTGTTACTAGGATATGCATGACAAATGAAAATAAATGCGTTCTAAAATCGGTTCAAAATATTCAACATGTTTGATAACCTTCTTTCTTCTTTCTTTATTTATAGGGGTGGTGTATTGCTTCTTTTCTTTGCATGATTGTGTTTATGGGGTGCAATATAACATGTTTTCGTGGTTTTTATTTTTTTTAAGTCTTATCTTTCATAAATTTCACCTTTATTGTCAGCCGCATTCTCCTCTGTCCTTTGAACGACCGGTTGACTTCCTGAGTCTATGAAACCACTCCCTCAGAAACAGGAAGTGGGCTCAGATTGGTTAGTTTGGGCCGGTGTGTTGTGATTGGCTAAACGTTGTCCGGAAGGTTCACTCCCATTACCTTTACGTGCGAAACGTGCATGTGCTGCGGTCTAATGTAAATAATGGTGTCGATACTGCAGTATCAGTATGAGCCAGAATCAGACCCAGAAAGTGGCGATGAAGAGAGGCAAGCAGAACCTCACGACACACGACTCTTACAAACATTTCTGAATGGTTATTTGCCTATATTTTTTTAACTTTAGACACGTTTTTTTTTACACAATAGCATTGAACTGACTGGTTACGTTATATACACAAACATCGTTGGCATTGGTTTACGTTCTTGATCAAATCGAAAATAACGTCATAAAGTATAAATGTATGAAAAATACATTTACAACATTCAGGTCCATAATGTTTGTATGCATTCGTCGTAGACACAAAATAGCATAACTAGTAGCCTAGTGGCTATAAAGCCAGCACTAGCATTTGATAAAACTAAAACACAAGCCTACGTCTGAAATTATACATGCAAATACATTTGAAATGATTAAGTCTTAACCTACTTACAGGTTGTGGCCCAACAACTGCTGCGTCTGGTTTTAAAGTTGGAACTGCTTATGTTTTAGTAACAGTTTCTTGTTGAATCCGGCATTGAATTTGTGGAGATTCTGGAAGCTGTCTTCCTTAAAATGCGCAGGAAAGAGAGCTAAATTACGATCGTCATATTCATGGAACATAATCCAACATAAATGGTATCCATTGTTGTCGAAGTACAGCGTCAGTGGGAAGCACGAACACAGAAGACCTGACGCCGGGTGAACATAATACACTCGACGAGCCGCAGAAATATGGCCATGCCCTTTTTTGCATATTCAGGAGGTAGAGGTTGATCCAAATGTGTGGGTTAGTGACGTCTAAAACCCAGCTGTAGTTCCAATCGAGTCGTTTTTGTAGGCATTAAACTTCCTGATTTTTAAAAGACGATATCTCTGCTTACACTGAACGTTCAGCGCTGCAACTTTGCAGATAATGTTCATGCACCAACAGCTACATTACACACTATTTAAAATGAAACAAGTAAAATCAACCCCCCGTTTTCGAGATTTCTTTATTTTATGAGAAAGTCAGATCTTACTGTAAAGACTGGCTCTGACTTTTCAGCGACTATGGTTGACTCATTCAGACTGTGAACTGGGCAAAAGTTATTTATTGTACATATATATTACAGTTGCTTGATTATATGTTTGACATTCATGGTAATTGCAGTTTTATGGAAAAGAGCAGCATAAAGAGACAAAACAAAAAAATCAAATTTTGTGGTTGACGTAAAACAGTATTCATGCTTAAAATGAAATGAGGGTGAGTAAATAATTCCTTTCTGGCCGATCTATTTGTTTAAGTGTGTTGGTGGCTGTAAATGAGTACTTTTGTCTGCTGTCAGTAAACTCTCAGTGGAGGATGTGGACAGACCACTAAACAGGCTCTACTGATGGACAGAGAAACCATTAACACCAGCACCAAGGTCACGCTGCGATGTTTCCTTCTGTTTGTGATGGACAAATTAAGACTCACTCACACACACTCCAGCACTCCCACCATGCCTCTGGGACACTCCCCCTGGACTCCTCCTTTGCCCATTAACAGGTTGATTGAAAGCTATCCAAACGACCCAAACAAAAGAGTCTTGCCATGGTCACCATCTCGTTCATCTCGAAATATCTTTCACGGACCCATTTCCTGACATCACTGGGGCTGTATTAGACTGGGGGACAGATTGCCCTCTGACACCAGCCCTCTATTGCCTCACCGTAACCACAGTGTCGTGTCCAGCCAGGCAGGCGTGTTATTTTTTTGCGCTCCTCCATCCCCCTCGTAGTCTTGTATTAGCAGCCATTTTGATCTCCACACTGCTATTATCCAGCTGATGGCTCTGACATGTTGATCATATACGGGAGAAAGAAAATTGATTTCCTCAACAGCAAACACGGTCCAATCTTCCCAAGCCAGTAATTTTACCACCACAACAAAATAAAAGGGTAATCTTGCCCCAGGAGAGAAGAGAAGAACAGCACTCTGAAATAAACGGGCTAAGCAAAAAAGCAGCTAAATAAAGGGAGTTTGTGGAAGGACAGTGATGTGGATGTGGATGATGATGATGATGATGATGATGAGGGTTTTGAGGTGGCACTTTAACTGACAGACAGACAGACAGACAGACAGACAAACAGACTTGGGTAATGTCCTGCAGGCAGGCCAGAGATACACTGCTATGAAGCGTCAGAATGCACTGTAATTCAGATAGCTAAAGGTTTAAAGGGTTTAACGTCGCTCAAATGCTGGGGTCTGTGGGGCCATCAAGAGAGAAGAGGTTTTCCTTCATTCATTATCCTTTAGCTTCTTTAGAAAAACAATGAAATACAATACATAAATGAAATAAATGCGTATACAAAAGAAGTGCAGATAATGTGTAATATACCATTAATCAGTCAAATGTTCCTAGGCAAAGGATTGCTGTATGTGGTTTATATTATTTCTGATCCATGATTTCTAATGCTCAAGACTTTGGAATGTTTGAATGAGTGATTTTTATTGATCAATCCGACATCCAATTTAGTTAATTTGTATTATGTTCATTCATTTGTTTGTGTGTGTGTTTCCTCCCTCCATCCAGTTTTGTTACAGTGATTCCATGGAATTTGTTTGTTTGTTTGTTAATACATTTATTTGGCTATTCGTTTCTAATTGTGGCCACGATTTAGTAATTTGTGTCACTCGGCGAATTAAGAATGGCCATGATTTAGTAAATCAAGGGAACGAATAATATCAAGCATACTATTTATTTCCAAAATGAGGGAACAAATTAAAACGTAATTGGCTAATTTGAGTGATAAGTTGTGGGAACGAATTCTTAATTTGTGGCAACAATATGTCATACACATGTCATGTGCGGTACTCTGTTATTCGTTTATTGATTTTGTTTTTATTTGTCCATTCCTCCCCCCCCTTCATTCATTCATTTTTTACATCACATATTTGTTTTTTTAATAACGACTACATGATATAATGGGTTTTGTACAATGACTGCATGAAATGATTTCTTTATTCATTTTTTTTTTATTAATTTTTTTTTTTTTTTTTACAGTGATTGCATGAAATGAAGGGGTGGATTGAATCCATTCAGATCTCTCTGTTTCTTTCATCGCTCCCCCTCTCTGTCTCCTGAATAGAGGAGGTCTTTGCTCTTTGGTACTGGCAATCGTAGTGACCAAAGCAGGAAGAATCATAGGGCACGACACTGAATCAAAGGCTGGACCACAGATAGGATGGCGGGGGTGTGGGGGTTGTGTGGAGGTGATGACCTTGAGTATTGATCCAAGCCTCCATAATTTCCATGGCTTACTGGGGCCCTTCTCCCAACCTGCTGGAGTACATTAGACCAGAAATCCATAACATGGCCCATGTTCATCCAAGCACAGGAAGAAACTGAATTAAATGTTAAAAAACAATCTGGGCCTGCAGTTGGGGCCGATTCATCATGATTCCCGGGTGTCAGGCAGGTAGGATGACCATGAAGGATTCAGCCAATGGCCGGAGAGCTCACACCACAGATATACTCATTCAGACTCATCTGTCAGCAAACTGGCCAGTACAGGACTTTTAAACACTGACACAAATGCGCCCATGGTCAGCAAGTTCCAAAATTACTTGGGAGTCATTGTCCGAGATGAGAACGGATCAAATGTGAAACTATAGCAATTGAGAGAAAATTGAAGCTACTCTACATGGCAGTAAGCAAACGTACCCAATTAAATATGAATCTGAGCTGATAGAGTTTGAAAATACAGTCAGTTCAAGGTTCAGCACAAGGTTATTTTAAACCATTAAACTTTTGTCTTTGATATAAGCTTAAAATTTAATAAAGTAACCTTTGATGAAGGTCTTGTCTGATGAAGGCCGTGAGTCCGAAATGTTGCGAATACAATTTTTGATATTCATTTGCAAGTACGGATAGTGTGCTGTGCGGGCAGCGCAGTCTCATCCCAATACGTCATATAACTGACGTGTTGGGACGTGTTTTGACCATACGTCAACATCCGCCTTTTTAGGGTACCCTTTAGCGTTGGTTAGATGACGTTATCGGATCCTAACCCTACCTCAGACCTAAACCTACCCCTAAACCTAACTGACATTAAAGGAAAAGCGTCAGTTGTATGATGTCCCAGGGTCGTCATGTAACTGACGTTAAAGGGTACCAGTTATATGACGTCTTGGGATGAGACTGTGTTAGTGCGGGAGTTCCTTGTTTTTTTTCTTGTTTTTTTTTAATAAAGTAATTGAATCACTACACAAAAGGGACGCAGGATTCGTACAGGTACGGTAAAATGAAATTCCAGGACTTTTCAAGCACTACTTTTTTGGTTTTCGGGACTACAATTACAGATCTCACTTATCAAACAATGTCTTTGTTGTCTTTCAATTTCTAAAAAAAAGGTAAATCGATTAATAAAAATAAGCCAATAAAACAAAATTGTATAAAGTACAACACATGCAATGACTATTATATGGTTTAATTGAACCATTGAAAGGATATGACAAAGATATCGCTTTGATCTTTCAAACTGATTTTCCCTTCCAATAATTTATGATTGACCTAAAGAATGAAAACTGTATCATTGGATATTTATATGAGCAAAATCATGCTCATAGCCATGCGAAATTGCTCTCTATCTACATCAGATGGGCTACATCGTTAATTTTGCGTGAAAAGATTGTTTTTTCTAAATATATTGTCTTTCAAAAATCACTTATCAAGTACTCAATTAATATGGTTTTTAAGGGTTTTCCCATACTTACATTTTTAAAAGTAAAATTCAAGTACTTCTAGCACTTTAAGTTCCTTCTACGATCCCTGGAGACATACTAGAAATTTATGGATAAGTTTTACTATTGTGGGTGACTTGACGATAATAGGAACCATAATTGATCAAACTTTGAAATGTTGTATAATGGACAGAAAAATAGTAATAATCACATTGCATTCAGCATCTTTATCTTACTTTGCTGTGATGCATCTTTTTATAAAATAGATCAAACTGATCATGCCTGGGTTGGAGGGCATTTTTTGGATCTGTGAAATTATGAGATTTCCGCATGGAAAACGAGGGTGGATCTCTGAGCCTTTATCATGTTCAACCAGGGGCAGAGTGACATTAAAGCTCATTACAGCAGTTGATCTGAAATCAATGTGAAGATGTGGCCCCATGTCTTCATGTTGTTGAGCCTAGACTGCTTCCAAACTACTTGCATTCAACTAGGATTGAGTAATCACACCATTGACCAGGGGCTTCTCTATGGAAGTCTTTACACACAATTGGGAATTTACAGGGGGTTTGGCACATGTTATTCTCATGTAAAACTGTACCCTTTTCCAGCCCTGCTGCAAGACGTATGTGGGGTAATGTTGTGTTGTGATAGTTGCCTGCTATGCAATTGCTAGGGTGCTTTGGGTAGTTACTTGCTACTGGGTCAATATTCTGGTCCCGAGATATGGCTCATGTCCATCTGTCAATGAAAGTCTATGGGATTTATCTACTAATTTATGGTCCACCAAAGTCAGATCGCTTTTCATCAGTCAGATTGAGAAGTATTAGGTCCCCTCTCTTCGATAAGTCACATGAACAGAGGTATCCTTCATGTCCACAAACATTGTGGGATGAGATATAGTTTAATACTTAGTTGATGAAAAAAAAATTGGAATCTAGTTTTTAGCAACTAGTTCTTTTGTTTTTTAAATGCCATATGAAAAGAGCAATTGGGGAGTTGCTGAGATTTGTTCTGAGAGGACTTTTTCATTCATTCACTCTGTGGGAGTGGGAGGTGGGAGCTTCTTGACTATTCCAATGGCCTCCCACTGTCAGTCAAGTAGGAAGTTTTGATCATTTAGAATTTGTGTTAGTTCGAACTGCCAAACAAAAGAGCCCAGTGCTCCACTCTCTCAATTTAAGGAGGATGGTGTTGAGAATCCATAGAGAAGGGTGTAAAGGCCTCCATTGGAGAAAATTATTTTTTTTCTTTTTTCGGCCATATGAAGAGGACACTAGAAATCATCTCCAGCAATTTCAGTAATGGCTTTTGAGACAGCTGCTTGCATTGTTGTTTAATGATGACAAATGACAGCTTCAAAAGACTTTGCAGTTGAAGAGACAGAAGATGAAGTGAAAGAAGAAGGAAAAGAAAGACTTGCATAAATTGCCTGTTGAGTATTTTCCATGGTGATTGTGGGTAATTGGCTTTTATTGGACTTGTTAGCTCTGGATAACTTTCAGCCATTATCCCACTCATGGCAATGAGCATCTCGGGCTCTTGATAATGAATGTTCACCTCTTAAGGAGCTGCAAGATGTATCCAATGAATTTAAGGTGGTCAGCAGTGAACGCCTAAACCAGCCCAAAGAGACTTTCCAACTCAAGCGTGGAGAGACAGCCTTCATATGGTTCATTTGAGATCAGTTCGGCTGAAGGGAACTCATTTTAAGGGCCTAGTTTTCTGAAAAGATAGATGTGGAACAGAGATATAACTGCAGTGGATGACATTTTCTAAACTATGACATTTCAATACATCGCTTTAGGTTGAGCGCAACCAATTTTCTCAATATAGCTCTATAAGGTTAATTGCAGTGCCTTACATGTGTAGGCAAAGAGAGATGACATTATTTGATGTCTGTAGATGTTGGTGCAGGTTTCCCAAAGTTCAACTGAATTAAAAGGTTTTGATAAATAGGAATAAACAAAGAAAAGACCAGAACTGGCAGTAATACTTATAAATATACAACATTCAGAATATTGAGACTTGTCTAATAAGATTGTACTTTAAGGTATTGAGAAGGTTCCATTTCTAATCTGGCCCTTCTGGTTTGACCTATAGCTGCTGTTTTTTTTTTTTGTTTTTTTTTTCCCGGCTCCGTTAAAGGTTAAGTTTTGCAGCTAGTGCCACCAATTGGAACTGGTATCTGTTTGAGCTGCTCAAAAGAACTGGAGCCAACAGAAATGGTTCAACCAACTCTCTTTTCCAAAAACAGGATGCTGGAGCCAAATTTGTCATCCCATGTATTTTCACAAGAGAAAAAAAAAATGTAGTTCTGTGATTTAACAGAACCATTAAAGTCAAAGTGGTGAGGTAATGTCAGCGCCAAGTAAAGTTTTCAGAACATCAACATCTCAGCAGGACATTTTGGTGGAAAAAAGAGCATCAACAGCATAAGTTTAGAACAAATAGTAACCTCTAACCCTACCCTAAACCCAATCTTTACCTTGTCTGTAGCACATCCTGATAGACAGCATTACTGTTTGTTGGAATCAAATCCGTTCATGATTTTTCTGAAGTATTAAAGGGATAGTTCACCCAAAAATGAAAATTATTCCATGTTTTACTCACCCTCAAGTCATCTTACGTGTGCATGACATTCTTCATTCAGACAAATACAATCGAGTTATTAAAGAGTTATTTTAAAAAATGTCCTTCTTTTCCACGCTTTATAATGGCAGTGAATTGCCGTTTCTGTTTTGAAGTCAATAAAAGTGCATCCAGGGGGTTAATAAAGACCTTCTTCCACTTACGCCTAAAGCCTATGCGAGTAATGCGGCGTACTGTTGATATTTATGCTACGCCATGACGCACTATGCTACTTCCGACGTCACAAGTTAGTTTTGAGCTTTAGGGGTAAGTGGAATCCATATGTTCGTTTTGCCAGAAGTTACTTGTAGTTATTTTACTTTATAAAGTTTTAAATATGGATATTTTTCTTACACAAATGCATCGCTTCGCTTCAGAAGGCCTTTATTAACCCCTCGGTGCCGTGTGGAGGACTTTTGTGATGGAGAGATGCACTTTTATGGATTTCAAAACAGAAATGGCCATTCACTGCCATTGTAACGCTTGAAAGACCCAGGACATTTTTTAATGTAACTCTGATTGTAATCGTCTGAAAGAAGATTGTTATATACACCTAGGATGACTTGAGGCTGAGTAAATCATGGGCTAATTTTCATTTTTGGGGGAACTATCTCTTTAATATGTCATGAAAGGTGACTGTGTTATTAAGTTGACCAATGAATTTGGCTGTTGGGTGGTGCAGAACAGTCATTATTTTCAGAATTCTGCTTGGTGCCACTAGTGGTGCAGAAATGACACACTTCGCTTTTAAGGTCAAACAGATGATATTTCAGAGGATTTTTCTGTATTTAAAATGAAGAGGATGTCATCAATGAAATGGCAACCTTTTATCACAACAGCCGTAACACACGAGTCATAGACAAAATCAATGTACATAAATGGAGAAAACATGTCCCTTTGTTGCACCGCTAAACCCGAACGTTGTGGAGCTAACAGTTTGACTCCCCCAGGTTTTAGGTGTGACTCCTCTCGTTCTGTATTTAGAAGCTAGTTGCTTTGTGGTTAATCTTCAATATTTAGCAGAGATCTGCCCAGACGAGCTTAGAAACTGGTGACAAGAAGTTGGCCCTTGTGATCCACCCTGTCGAACATGTTGTTATAACAGGGTAATACAGTATGAGGCTTTTGTCAATCAATGAGTGATGTTCAAAACTCAGCACTCACCCCATGCTAGCTCACTCTCTCCAGCCAGGTCTCCAGCAAGACATCTTTGACTCAAGGCCTGTCGTTCACCTCACAACAGAAAATCCATACGTTTCGGATGTGATTTTAAACTGATTCATTATTAATGGATTCCCTCTTCTTGGAACTCACTGCTTTTTCTGGTAGCGGAATCCTGTGTTTTGGTAAGTGGTGAAGTTTCCTGTAAATCTGTCTGTGTTTGTGTGTGTGTTTACGTCCCAGTGGATGTGTTTCAATTAGGCTGTAATGGCTGAAGGGGTGTAGGGTCACACCAAACAGGCCCATGGGTCTGTTGACAATGAGGGGAGGAAGAGGAGAGATGGGCGTGCATCCTCATTTGAATGCTGGTGTGGGTGGTATTTGACCCCTGCAGTAGTGTTAATGGATATCGTCACATATCTGCTCCTCCTCCCACAATGTGATTTACTGAACACATACTTACTGGAAATGCTTGATTTGCTTCCTTTGGTGTGACATATGAGGCCTGGATTCAGAGACTATATATTTACACCAAGCTAACTACTCAGCGCTTAATGGGAATTACTAAATTGCACCAATCTAGTGCAAGGTTTTTATTGTTAATGCAAACGATTATGAAGACAAAATTTATAGGAGTAAAAATATTTTCATTAAAGGGTTAGTTCACCCAAAAATGAAAATTCTGTCAGTATTTACTCACCCTCATGTTGTTCCAACCCCGTAAGACCTTCGTTCATCTTCGGAACACAAATTAAGATATTTAAGATATTAAGATCGCTCCTGCATACAGTCCATAGGCTTCTTGAGGGACTGGCTCTTGCTGTCCCTGAAAAGTCATTAAAGACATCGTTAAAATAGTCCAAGTGACTACAGGGGCTCAATCTTAAGTTTATCAAACGACGAGAACACTTTTGTGCGCAAAAAACCAACAAAAATAACGACTTTATTTCAACTATTCACTTCCTTCTCCATGAGCCTGTAAGTCAGTTAACGTAGTGTGATTGCGTAGAGCTACGTCACACGTAGGCTCACTATTGGCCGACGCTGGTCATGTGTGTGTGATGCGTGTGACGTACAATAACAGAAGCTTACGCTATTAAACTAGTAACCTGACTCGCGCAGAGGGAGAAATAAACGAATAGTTGAAATAAAGTAGTTATTTTTGTTGTTTTTTTTGCGCACAAAAGTGTTCTCGTCGTTTGATAAACTTAAGATTGAGCCCCTGTAGTCACTTGGACTATTTTAACGATGTCTTTAATGACTTTTCAGGGACAGCAAGAGCCAGTCCCTCAAGAAGCCTATGGACTGTATGCAGGAGCGATCTTAATATCTTAAATATCTTAATTTGTGTTCCGAAGATGAACGAAGGTCTTACGGGGTTGGAACAACATGAGGGTGAGTAAATACTGACAGAATTTTCATTTTTGGGTGAACTAACCCTTTAAGACACAAAAAAGGGAACTATAAATAGGGCCCACAAAAAATAAATAAATAAATAAATCAAAACGAATTCAGATTATGTTTAGGAGCACCTCAAATATCCAGTGTGCACCAATATGGTTACTAAAAGTAATGGCACATAATAAAATAAACTTTTATTACAAAATAAATTATAGAAAAAAAAGAAAAGAAAAAAAAAATACAATGACTTTGACTTCAGTCTTCAGGCTATCTGACACTGTATCAGAGTGAATGCAGTGCATGCTGCTGAATCATACATGCCTATGAATACAGTTATATCGGATCTGTTGTACAAAATCCAGATAAAATGCGCCGGTCCCGCGTCTCTCACGGAGAAGCGAAAGCATAAAACGGGGAGCGACGACGGCAGATCGAGAGAGAAACAGGCCTGATTTTATGAAGTTTTGTTTCTGTTATATGTAACGTTACAGCAGTCGTCAATGAGGGGCTGCTGGCTTTGGCTTATACTTTCGTTTTGTATTTGTTCATTTTACTATTAAAACGTTTAAATGTTCGCCGGTTCCTGCCTCCTTCTTCCCACAACAACAAACACCGTTCACGTTACATTGGCAAACTTTAAGTGAATTACTCCTCGTTTGGATTTACTGCATGTTACCTGGAAGTTTAGTCAGGTGAAACTATCACAACACAAACGTCCGTGTGCTCGTCTGATTCAGAGATTTCCTCCAGGATAAATTGCCACCGTTGAAATTTCTTTGCAGCAGACGGACTCTGGGCAGCAAGCCGCCCAGCGCCAGAGTCAGTGCGGGGTCCTCGACCGCGACAGGCCGCCGCCTCGGCGTCTCCTGCTCCTCTATCAGCCTCAGCTGCTCTAAACTATACTGCGGCTCGTAAAGATAGCCACAAACATCGGATTCGAGCAGCAGAACTTCAAAATCCTCTTCTTCCATATCATGTTTAGTTTCTTCCGTCATTGTCATAACTTACTATCTCCACAGCACTTGTTAGCTTAGCTTCCAAACAAGATGGCGGATATTGATTTCAGTTTCTGCAAGTGAAGTCCCACCCACTGATCTGTAATAGGCTTGTAGGGTGAGTGGGTCCAACACCTTGGAATAATAATGAGCTAATATATGTAGTTCTGAAGATTTTTATGAAATATGACTTCCTGCTAATCGTGACGCAAAATGACGATTTTTACGTCACGATAAGCAGGAAGAAAAACAAATCCTTATTTCTCCCATCTCAGGGGAAAATAAGGGAATAAACCATGACCATTCAAAAAATATGACTGAGTTTCTAAAGATACAAAGCTTAATGCAAATGGGTGAAGTGACCCTTTAATAAATGGTAGTTTGTAATCAGGCAAAAAAAAAAAAAAAAAAAATCATTAAATTAGATGTAAAAGTAAAAAGGTCTCTGTCCCCCCTACTTTTATTAGGGAACATGAGGGAGCTTATCATCTCAAGTGATGGAAAATCTCATAAAGGCAGAATGTTCCTCTTTTAAGACGTGTTATATACCGGCTAGACAGTCTGAATGAAATGATATCAAGCCCTTTGTAAAGTGCTCTACTGCAAATGGGGGAAATTGATTATATTCCTTAAAGTGCCTCAAAAACCCTTCAATTTGAGTTGCTAGCTTATTACAGCTCAGTGTGTGAAAAGGTTATGCTTTCACCCTGTTTGCAATTTGTTTGTAAATGGCCATACGGTTTCTAGGTAGTGGTGAAAAAAAAAAGCTAAGCACTATACGTAAGGTCAGGAGATAACTAAATTTGAATACAGTTTAAACTGAGATTAATAGTCATTTTAAATGCAGTCCAATACAGATTCGCATAGAGAAACCATTCACAGTAAAGGAGCATTCCAGCTTAGGGGCTTCATCCTTTTCCAGTGGCGTTCATATCCCATCTGTCAGATGGGACAGTCAATGCAGGAAAGAAGAAATGAGAGAGTGGAAGAGAGGGTTGGAGGAAGGGACAGAAACCAGAGACTCTGAACTGATAGATTACACTGTCCTAAAATGGAGTGCTTCTCAGCCTTGTAAATATGTGACAAATGACAGTGCGAGAAGTATTGATTTCAGGCCTGTCCTGTGGAAACAGAGTCAGTGGCCAAGGCGACACATGGATTTGGGGACATTGAAGACCGTTTTGGGCTAAACTTCTCAAACAAACAAACAAAAATAAACAATTTGATTTGCATCCACTTGCATCAGAATAAACATCTAAAACATAGCAGGACAATGACAAAAAGACCCCAGAAATTTGAAATGTGGGAGCAAATAAGTCTTTGATTAGGAACATTTAATGCATGTTGATATGGAGTTCATATAGAATATGTATAATTCCTGTAATCAACACAAGCGATTCAAATCAAAGACCCTATTTAAAACTGTTATTAACATCTGCCTTGGGTGATCTGATCACAAGTGGTCGGCTGAGACAGATTGCGGTTTACACCGGTTATTAATATGTTATTAATAATATATCATCATGGTTGTCTGACTACTACCAGTTTAAGTGATCCAGTCACAATACATCTTGGGTGCATTTACACCAAACAGCGTGGTCAAAATACTTTCTTATTGTGATCTGATCATTGTCATTGAAAATGCATGTTAATGTGTCGGGTGCACTGCAAAGGGGGGCAAAGGGAACAATCTACAAAAGAAAACTCCTGTCATTTCATTAGTATTATAAATATTATGATTAGTATCATTGATTTTACTGATTCAATGTTAAAGTACCAACCAAATGAAGTACTAATATCTGTTTTGTACCTTATAATACACTGTTAACCACCAAAAACACAGGTGGTAATGAGAAAGCCACATCAAATCGCCAAGCTGATTACACTTTCAGAAAAATATGAGTAAAACTTGGTTCAAAAAGTAACTGGTGCTGTAACCTTCAAGCGACATCTTTATAACGTCATTACTAATAACATTTCATAGTATACAGTAATTAAGGGTAGATATTATTACTCTAGGTACTAAAGTGCTCATTTTAGGTGTTGATAAGGTGCATGCTGTGGTACTCCTAAAGATACATGTTTTGCACTGTTTTTCCCTAACAATTTAGGGCGTCACGTACACAAATATAAAACACCGTCATGGTAACACATGACTACGGAGCCCCCCTAGTCCCACTTTGGCAAAAAAAATAAAAAATAATTGAAGAGTTCAGATGCAAAAGCCTCTAAGTGCCATTTGAAATTTTCTTCTAAAATGATCATTTTTATCAAGCTTGTATATTTAAGTTCAGTAATTTCACTTAAATGGCAATGAAGATTACCTATTAATTGTCATTTAAGTGAAATTACTGAACTTAAATATACAAGCTTGATAAAAATGGTCATTTTAGAAGAAAATTTCAAATGGCATTTAGAGGCTTTTGCGTCTGAACTCTTCAATTATAATTATATTATCAAGATACTATCTCGTGGCCTCAAGATAGTAACTCGTGGCCTCAAGATAGTAACTCGTGGCCTCAAGATAGTAACTCGTGGCCTCAAGATACTAACTCGTGGCCTCAAGATAGTAACCCATTGCCTCAAGATACTAACTTGTGGCCTCAAGATACTAATTCGTGGCCTCAAAATACTAACTCGTGGCCTCAAGATACTATCTCGTGGCCTCAAGATAGTAACCCGTTGCCTCAAGATACTAACTTGTGGCCTCAAGATACTAACTCATGGCCTCAAGATACTAACTCGTGGCCTGAACGTACTAACTCGTGGCCTCAAGATAGTAACTCGTGGCCTCAAGATACTAACTCGTGGCCTCAAGATAGTAACCCGTTGCCTCAAGATACTAACTTGTGGCCTCAAGATACTATCTCGTGGCCTCAATATACTAATTCTATCTTGAGGCCACGAGATAGTATCTTGAGGCCACGAGTTACTATCTTGAGGCCACAAGGCAGTTATAATTGTTTTTTTATTTTGCCAAAGTGGGACTAGGGGGCTCCGCACATGACACTTTAAATAATGCAAGAAACATAAGGTGAAAAATAAAAAAACTGTAATGCACATAATATATTCAAAAATGAAAGAAACAGTTGTTGTGATGGAGAAGCGTTACATTATAAGATGAATTGTGCTCTTTACTTTTAAAAAAGGCACAATAAAAAAAACATTTACTCAGATTTTTACCATAGCATTAAAAAAAAATAAAAAAACTTCTTTTTTTACAGTAATAAGCCAGCAAAAATGTGTTGTGTGTGTGAGTGTAATGACTTTCAATTAAAGATATTCACAGCTGTGTAATCACACTGACAAGGCAGGTGGTGGCTGAAGGGAAATGCTTCACTGTGACCAGCTCATTTGGGAACTCTTCGGTTTTCTTAGAAATGAGTATGTAAAACTTCAGCACAAAGGGGTATATTTATTTACAGGATTGTCTGGGGTGGGCTACTCTCAGAAAGAAGTTGTTTTGTTATAATTGTGACATATCTTAACTCAATTCCTAGTGAAGGAAGATGTAAAATCAAGTCAAGAGACTTCAAAAATCAAAGCCATTGTTTCCTATAAAGTACTGTGGTAAAGCCAGGGATGAGGCTAGAGTGAGCTGTGAGCAAACCGCTGTGACAGCCCGAGCAGGTGCACTCAGGATGAGAGGCAGAATGGATCCCCCATTGAGAGGGACAAAAAGGGCTTCTCTCTCCACATCTGACCACCGCAGGAAAAGAAAGGCCGGCCATGCTGATATACTGACCCCTGGCTGTCTGTCTTGCCCTCTTTGACTCTCTCTCTCTCTCTCTCTCTCTCTCTCTCTCTCTCTCTCTCTCTCTCTCACTCCTTCACTTCTTCTTTATTTTTTTTCTTTATTTTTTCCTTGGGCCGCCATCTGTGATCATGGTACAGCACAGACTGACAGCCAACTCCATCTCCCCAGGTTTAAAGCAGTCATGAAGGATTAGACCTAAACTCATGACGGTTTCTGGTTGGTTTAGTCTGCTGGTTAGCAGTGCTGGTGCCAAATTAGTGCACCTCACATCTGTGCCTTATAGCAGAGCCGACTATTTTAGCAGCCAATCAACTGAACACAAATTCACAGTCACAAGCCAGGAGATTGACACGAGCTGGCTGATAGAAAGTTTCAGTCACATAGGCTACAAAAGACAAAATGTTCATCATCAAGCTAAATTTCTTAGATGATAGAAACACTTTTTTTGTTTTAATAAAAAAAAAAATACAGTGTAGGGGAAAAAAATCATGGATGTCATGGCAGAAAATGATCGATTTTAAAGGGCACCTATTATGCCCCTTTTTTACAAGATGTAATATTGGTCTCGGGTGTCCCCAGAATGTATTTGTTAAGTTTCAGCTAAAAATACCCCATAGTTAATTTATTATAACCATTTGAAAAAGTCATTTTGGGACCTGATTAAAAATGAGCTGTTATGGGTGTCTGCCACCTTAAATGCAAATGAGCTGCATATCCCCGCCCTGCCTTTGGATGAGGGCGTAACTTGATACCTATGGCAGTTGGTAAGCAGAAGGGGAGAGCGAGAGACGCGCTGTTTTGAATGTCATTCAGCGTACGTTTGAATCGGAATAAATAGTACTGGAGACTCCGGCAGAATAAACACATGAGAATGGACCAGTACGTCTCGGTATGGTTATTTGATACATTTATGTACTTATAGAGTTGTAATCACGTCTTTTTGCAAGTATGGATGTGCAACACACACACAGACACACACAAACACTAATGCTGGCGCATTTTTTTGAAAGTACATACACATACTGTGATAAAGTTTGCTACGTACAAGCGAAATTACATTTATGCGAGGGAATTATGGCGTCATGTTTAGCTTGTCATACAGGTGCTTCTGTGGCAAATGTGAGAAGATGGCTAACTTACAGAACAACAACATATATGCAGTTTTTAATAGAATATCTTTAAATATATATTTATAAACGTGTGGTTACACGCTATACAAATAATGTTTAAATTATATACACAGACATCCTACGACGACAACAACTTAAGACGCATAATTTGTTGTTGAATTGGCTGACAGACTGAAATGACTAGCAGCTATTTGCTCAAAAATCGTAAAATACACTTACTAGAGGTGACGTTGGATCGCAAACAGTAGACGACAATCCACACTTGAGGATTAATTTTTAAGCCACAACAGCAGGATTAACCCACGAATGTTTCCATGAGACATTACCGGCTGTCGCTGAAACAATGGAGGATGGTGTGTACAGGTCACTGAGGGCGGGGTCTAGGCCACAACCACACTGTCAATCAAACCCCTTGCTCAATTCTACGTCACAAAGAGCTGAATCTTAGAACAGCTCGTTCTGAGACAGTGGATATGATTTATTGAGATTGTAAAAAAAAACACTGGGTGGATTTTTATCATTCTAGGGTGGTTTTGCTCACACACTGCCAACACACATTTATGTTCAAACACCATGTAAAAGTGAATTTTCCATAATAGGTGCCCTTTAAATTGCAGATAAATTAATCACTTACATCAGTTAAATGTTAATTGCTACATTGCTACTTACAACTTTCATGTATTGTTAAATGTACAGTATTGTAGTGCCTGAAACAGATCAGACATGCAAGTATTTGTTATATTTACCCTACAAGCTATGTGTTAGTGTTTCTGTGGAACTACCCCAAACAACACCCCGATGCCGCAACAACACCCCGATGCAGAATCAATCACGCACGGAATCACGCGCCTATATGTAACAACAACAACAAAAAATAATAATAATTTAGATTTCCATATTGTGGTTAACCAAGATCAAAAGTGTAGAATGTTTGGTTTCTATGAGCTGCAATATTAAATTCATGTATGTTCATTTACATTGTATTTCAACGCATTCTCACCCCAAGGCGTCACCTTTGACCATGCTTCAATATTTGATGTTTTAGGCGCCCTTTAGCGTCACTTACATGACGCGATCCTACGGCGTCATCTAACTGACGCTAAAGGAAAGCGTCAGTTAGAGGACGCGGTTAGGTTTAGGTGTGGGGTGGGGGTAGGGTACACGCGATCCTAGGGCGTCATCTAACTGACGCTAAAGGGCGCCTAAAGCGTCAGATATTGAAGCATGTCCAAATGCTTCCCAAGTCAGTTAAGTGACGCCTTGGGGGTGAGAATGGGCTGTGTATTTTGCTAGCACTGTTATGTTTAGTATTAAAATTATTGTTAAAGGAGTAGTTCACTTTTCAATAAAAACTTTTTCTGATAATTTACTCACCCCCATGTCATCCAAGATGTCCACATCTTTCTTTCAGTTGAAAAGAAATTAAGGTTTTTGATGAAAACATTCCAGGATTTTCTCCATATAATGGACTTCAATGGGAAGCAAACAGTTCAAGGTCCAAATGAGAGTTTCAGTGCAGCTTCAAAGGGCTTTAAACGACTGCCGGAGTGTAATTTGTTTGCACAACTGTTTTCAATGACCGTCTCATGCAACTTGAAAAAAATAAATGACTGTATCGTGGTCAGTAGATGAGATGCGACGCTATAACGATCGGTATAATTCCAACCACTTTAAAGCAGCACTAAACTGCAGTGGACAAGCAAACTGAGACAGCATGTTGTTGTACCACGCATGGTTTGGAAAAGAGCCATTAGTAAGCAAAACACAAAACCATCAACACTGAGAATCTCTTGGTGGACCACCTGGACCAGCACCAGAACAGAAGGAAGGAAGGAAGGAAGGAAGGAAGAAAGGAAGGAAGGAAGAAAGAAAGAAAGAAAGAAAGAAAGAAAGAAAGAAAGAAAGAAAGAAAGAAAGAAAGAAAGAAAGAAAGAAAGAAAGAAAGAAAGAAAGAAAGAAAGAAAGACCTCCAGCGATTATCTGCCTCCATTGGAGAACCCAACAGCAGCTGGACATGCTGAGGTCACCAAGCCCTGGCACACACCCGCTCATTAAACACACAGACTGTCAACCAGTACACATTGTGTGTGTGTGTGTGTGTGTGTGTGTACATTAATGTCTCAACCCCTAATTAACCTATTTACAGCACACCATGTGAGAGGTCATGATGTCTGTAGTGAGATGAACAGAAAAGGCAATTTTGCTCTTAAAGGAATAGCCAACACTATCTCACGACCAATTCGTACGAATTCGACGCATGATTAAAAAGTGTCTAATTCGTACTAATTCGTACGACCTCACTCGTACTAATTCGTACGATTTGTCTAAACCCACGTGATGGTTAAGTTTAGGGGCGGGGTAAGGGGTAGGTCATTCGTATGAATTCATACGAATTGGCCAATTCGTAAAATATGTACGATTTAGCAAAATCGTATTAATTCGTACGAGTGAGGTCGTATGAATTGTTACGAATTAGCCACTTTTTAATCATTCGTCGAATTTGTACGACTTGGTCGTGAGATCGGGTTGGAATAGCAGCATTTATCGTCATCCAAGAAAGAGAGAGAGGGTATGTTTGCAGGGTGTTGCTATTTCTGATAGCAAACCTTGAAGAAACTGCATGGAGTTTCCTGGATTTATCTTAAGGTGTTTTCACACTTGGTTTGATTGCTTGATCCGTCCCAGTGTTTGACTGTTTACCCTCCCCTACTGGTCACTTCTAAGTACATTTTACCTATTCCAAACTACATTAATCTAAATAACTTCTATTCATTTTGCATTTAATAATTTATAAGTGATATACATGTATAATTGTTAAAGCTATAGCTGAGGATTTTCTTTTTCCGGGTGGGTAGTCTATACTATTGGTCCACCTAAGTGTCAATCATTCTGGTGATATTTTTACGTATAAGGCCGTCGTACGTGCTCGTCCCTATGTAGTTTTTACTTTCATGTGTATTATGTGTGATGAGTTGGTTTCAGTCATTCCTTTGAAAATGGCTGAGGGTCGAACGAGAAAAACTGTATACGAAGTGTATTATAAGAAGAGAAAGGACGCAGAATATAGAAACAAGACCAGAGTGATTTTGAGTGAATATTTCACACGCTGGCGTGCGCTAAAAGCACAGGTTGGGCTTCCCACTGATGCCGCAGTCGCGAAGATTCTACGAGACAAGTTTGTCATGCTATTTGGGAGAAATCCATTTAAAATCACTAGTAGTAAAAGTTAATGTAAGCTATGATTAGCGGTGCTAGCCCTGGTACAAGTCATGCACCGTGTAGACACATCTCAATTTGGCTAAAAGTAGCCTTTGACCATGCTAATGTGTTCATTGTGTGTTCATTTTTTTATAATTCCAATGTGTTAACCATAGTATTTACACAATTGCAACAAGCTACTTCTCCATTGGATATCATGTCTTGAGTCCTCAGTCACTCAATCGATCAGTATAATAAGTAAATAAAACACGGAAGGGCATTTGACATTCTGTCTTTTTTTATGAATGTTTTTGAGTTGGTTTATAAGGTTACACTTTATTTCGATAGTCACTTTAGACATTCTACTAATTATAAGTAACTTTTCAACTACATGTCAAATAACTCTCATTAGAATATTAGTATATTATAGTAGACTGTTAGGTTATGGTTAGGTGTTAGGATTCGGGTTAGTAGAATAAGTTCACTTGTACTCGCCAAGTTACTTATTGTCAGTTGAATGTCTGTTGGGGGACCAACAAAATAAAGTGTTACCAGATATTAAGCTGACAGTCTACTAATACTCTAATGATAGCTAGTTGACATGTAGTTGAAAAGTTACTTACAGTATAGTTAGTAGAATGTCTAAAGTGGACTATCGAAATAAAGTGTTACCGTTTATAATTTACAACATAATTGTGTAAGGCGTAATAGGTTCCCTCTCGGGAGCAAATAGAGTGTTGTGCATGTGCATTTAAAAAAAAAAAAAAATTGGAGAGGGCAGGTCTTCTCTAAAATTCGGAAAGATCCTGCGCTATACTTTTAATGAAGGCGGGAAGTGAAAAACGCCTTATAGGCTATTCAGGTGTGCACAATTATTAAGCAGGATTAAAATGATCATCATCATCTGTGCCACCTGTCTTCAGTTCATCAGTCTCTGTATTTAGTTCCCTTCAGTTCAGTCAGTCCTTGTCGGTTACCTGCCTGTCTCTACCTACCTGAAGTTATATTTAGTAAAGTTTACATTAGACCTTCTGTCTGCTTGCCTTCCTACAACACCACACCGTGACACAAATAATATACCCAAACAGGCAACAAACACAACGAAAATGAGATCATTTCTCATAATAAACTGTTTTACCATGGGAAAAAAAAACAAAAAAACATAATAACATTTTATATAATACTATACCAGACATAAAATGAGTTTGTCTATCGTAGCAGATTTGGTTATAAAGTTGTCCAGTGTGTGTGAGAAATAGCTTTTTTTTCATGTTTATCTTTAGTGTTTTTTGATAACACAGCTTTTTTCTTAACGTACATAATTTGAGCGATGTAGTTCATCTGATTTTATTGCAATGCAGACTATAATCCTTTCTAATCCACTTTGATGACAGTCAAGTGTATATTTGGCCCACTAGATTTTGCACAAGCAATCCTGTAATTGCTCCAGGTTCCATGGTGTCCCCAGGTCGATGTAATGTGTATTGAATTAAGACAGTCTGCGCTGCTGTGTAACTCTGTTATGAGTGTGTGGGCATGTATTTCTCCTTTCACTGGTAGGAATTAGATTATGACACTGAGGCTTAACCCAATTATTCATGTGCATGTATGATAGAATCAATTGTTATGTCACAAAAAAGTTTTAGCTTATTAAACAATAGGAACCAAACTTTAGTCAGAATAGATGACATATTTAATTTGACTCAAATGAGACTTTGAGTGACCGAAATACAGTTTGTTCAATATTCCCCACTGTAAATGGATTCACCCAATAGTTCCCTAAATAAATAAATCTGTCATCAGTTACTCACCCTCCTGTCATGCCAACTAACATACCCAAGTGGCAATTTGTAACTGTGTCACATTTTGCCGAATAAGTAGCTAATTCAATCTTATCTATATTTTTTTGTATAGTGATGGTTAGGTTTTAGGGGTGAGGTTAGCAATGGACCTTCATGATTTTTGCTGTTGTTGTTTCCTTACGAATAACAGCATTTAAATTCACATGAAATCGCCCCCTCATAAAATAGTTGTTTCCTCACGAGATTGGGTCATTCCAACTCATATGGCCTTGTTTCTTCTGCAGTTTTAATCCAAATGACCCAGTACACATGGGTCATTTGGATTAAAACTGAATAGCATGTGCAACAATTGAAAACAATGAGTGGTGACAGAATGCTATGATACTGTTGAGAGTGGTGTGCAGGCGATGAGTGGAAGGGTCCCTCTTACAGGTATTGAGACATATTGTGGGTGAGATGGATGGCTGGTACGAAGAACGCTAAAGACACTGGAGACTAAGGAGATGGAGATGCTGGAGACAATAGAGATGAAGACAATGGAGACGCTGGAGTATAGTCGTTGGAGAATCAAGTGATGGTAGTGATGGCAGGGTAAGTAGTCCTCTTCGAATGAAGGAAACCGGGATAAAGGGATAAAGGGATAAAAGTGTAGTTCACTTTGAAATTAATTTTTGATATGTTTTAGCTTACCTCAAGGGCATCCAAGATGTAGGTGTCTTTGTTTCCACAGTATTTTCAATTTTGAAATGTTTCAGTCAAACCGTTGTTGTCTATCAGTCATACACTGGAGGCTAAGGGGGTCCACCAAAAAGCATGCACAGAGAAGTCAAAATTAAACATGATTTAATGACTCGTAAATGTAAGTACACATTGATGGCCTAAGACACGAAACGAGCGGTTTGTGTGAGAAAATGAACAGTACTTATATCGTTTTTACCTCTTGTAATCATAGCCATGACAAAATGATCTGACGGCAGGGGCGCTTCGGTCTGCGCATGTTTATACAGAGATTTCGGAAGTTTTACCTTTCACTAAACATATTTAGATATACGGGAAACCGCAATGGAAGATGATTTCGGTATATCTAAATATGTTTAGTAAAAGGTAAAACTTCCAAAATCTCCCTGTAAATATTGAGTGACGTCACAGGCAAGTGATCACTTCCGGTGGAACATTGAACTGATTAAGTTCGGTTCAGTTGGACATTGCACAACTGATTCAGATCACTTGGACGTCACTGTGATTACACGAGGTAAAAACGATATAAATACTGTTCGTTTTCTCACAAAAAACGCTCGTTTCATGTCTTAGGCCATCAATGTGTACTTACATTTACGAATCATTAAATCATGTTTAATTTTGACTTTTCTGTGCATGCTTTTTGGTGGACCCCCTTAGCCTCCAGTGTATGACTGATAGACAACAACGGTTTGACTGAAAAATGTCAAAATTGAAAATACTGTGGAAACAAAGACTCCTACATCTTGGATGCCCTTGAGGTAAGCTAAAACATTTCAAAAATTAATTTCAAAGTGAACAATCCCTTTAACAGAGGTGTGTTAACAGATGTTGTTCGGCCATGACGAAAACATACAGGCGGCAATCAAACGTGAGTTGAGCACTAACGTCAGAATCTGAGGAAGTTTGGGGTGGTGGGGGAAGTGACGTATGCCATAAAGCGGTGGACTTTTGTAGTTCTTCTTGTGCTCGGGTTCCTACCCGAAACCCGAAGTTACAACGTGCTAGTTTCAGCGATACAGACACCTTCAGGCTACGGCAGACGTGTCATTCAACCTATTGTAAGTCGATGTACCATCTCACTGGATTTTGGTAATATATTATAAAGGTTGACAAACTACATAGTGTTACTTTAATAGGTTTTCGTTAAAGTCAATGTGTGTATTTTCATTGACTGCGGAACGCCTGCGTTCCCGAGGTTACATAATGAAGACTATGCAATGCTATTTTATATTTGATTACTTTATTTAATTTATGTACCTGAATATTGTTATATTTTACCGGTATCCGAAAATTTTAATCACTGGCCCAACCGGGGGGGCTCGATGATTTATTTATTTTTTTCTCGATTAAAAAAATTGAATCAAGCCCTCCTGAAGCAGCTCTATTCACTGTGCTATTAAATTAAACATAAAATATGATGGAGCAATAATATGAACAGTAACAGTAGCTCATACAAGGAAATATCTTATCTAAAATTTGCTAAGCCAACTAAATTGAGTCATATTATTTTGGCTAATGCCCAATATTATACTCTGCCCAATACTTAAAAAATAAAAAAATGAAATGAAAATACAGGCATGAGTTCTCTGTATTGGCAAGTACTAAAAATTAAAGTAGTCCGGTAACGGACCTGTTCTGGAAAGTGGTATCAAAAGTGGTATCAGTGTGACTGGTATATTTCTAACAATGACATGATAATTTGTCTTATGAACATAACTCTTCAACTCAATGAAATCTAAGTCAACCCTATTAAATTGTTAAAGTACATTCCTGGTCTTATAGTAAACAATTTATTTATTGGTGGAAAAAGGCGGTTAGAAAATATCAAGTGGAAATATTTCACAGCCCACTTTGATACATTCAGAAAAAGAACATTCCTTATGCTGCATTCTATTCAGACTCGTTTAATGTTTGCTTATTTTTTTTTCTGTTCGAAAGTACTTCTTATTTCTCTAGCACTCAGTTTTTCATTGGAGCCTGGGAGCAGTGAACCACTTCTCCTAATTAAAAGGGTCAAATGGAAAAAGGACTCAGTTAGTCAAGTGAGTCACAGCTCTGTTATTTGTTTTCTCTCTCTCTCTTATTTTGTGAGGCTCTCCACGCATCACGTCCAGTTTAAGACTCTTAAATGCCGTTGACCTCACACTTGACACAAACGGCCCCTCGTCCTCAACCTCATGCTGCAGATTCCCTTTCTGCCGTTTACAGTGGTAGCTCCGAGATCTGAAGCTTTCTGAATACAGATCAGATCCGTGACCTTTCAGAGAGAGCAGAAGTATGTAGCGTAATATGAAAGTCCTGCTCTGTGCTCTTGGCCCTGGGGACAACGCTGACACTACAGCGCTAAAAACACTGTGTATTAATTGCAGAGTGGAGACAGGTCCTTTCCCAACCCCCCATCTGATCCTGAAGGTCAGTCCTGATCTCTCCTCTTTCTCCTCCACTGAACTGGTGCTGTACACCATAGAGATCCTCTGGGAAGACTGTAAAATCTCTTGGAAAAAGCATTCAGATATGGTACTCGGAGGAGTGTTTTATTGTGGAAAAATCACAGACTCTGTACCCAGGGCATAGTACGAGGAAACGGAAACGGGGCCTCCTCTCGGTCAGATTGAGTAAAGTTCCTACCTGTCCATTTTAATGCTGAATAAAACAACATACTGATCTGCCTTCTAAGGTCTCATACTAACTGAATATTTTCCATCAAATTCCAATAGCATGTACGTACAGTTGCACTCCTGTACGTACAGTACGTACAGTTGCACTCCTCACATGAAGCACATTCGAAACACTAGAGGCCAGATTTACTAACTGCTTGTGCCAGTGCAAACCCTCTTTTGGATTATATATATATAAAAAAAATAATAAACTACTGTCAGAATTTACTAAAGACACGTAGTGAAAAATTAGCGCTGAAAAGGTGTGGATAGTTATTTTTTGGGCTGACCTCATTATATGCATTTGTAAGAGTTTTACTCTTACAATTTTTGGGAGGAGAGTATTTAAATGCATCATGCAAGGTGATTTACTAATGATTGTGCAAGTCAATGTACTGGTATTTGTGTCATAATTTACCACCAAAACAAAAATATTTTTTTATTGTCCTCATGGAAATTATTCCGTTGCGTCTGAGTTTTTAATTTGTGTGTCGTCAGTAGATTACGTTAAGAACTTTCCCATCCCACCGGTGTTTTTTTTTTTTTTTTTTTTTTTGGAAGTGCGCTCTAATGCTAATTTGCCCTGTTTAGTAAATCTGGCCCTAGAAGTGTTTGATGCGCGATCTTGATGTTGCGAAGGTAAAGACATAACACTCTAAACTTCATAGAAAATTAAATTGTAATTTTGTTTATTGTATTTAAAGCCGCAGTCCGTAGTTTTTCCTCTTTGTCGCCATCTCTGTTTGAAATCTGCAATTGCAGTTATTTGCAAAATTATCAACTTTACGTGGGTTGTGCCTCGGCATTGCACGGCGCAGCGCGGATTAATCCAATGTTTTGAGGAGAATGTGCGGCTGTCAGTCACCACGCCGGTGTGGATACTTTTATTCGGAATCACAGATTCCGACTTTTTGGAAGTATGACCAACAAAAGAATTTTCAAGGAAAACGGAAAAAAAAAGTCATTGCAGTAAATCGCTCTGATTTAATATAAGAATCGCTTATCATATCATGTCAAACTGTGCAAATTATTCTTTGTTCTGAAATTGTTCATTTTAAAAACATGAGTATTTGCGTGACTTGTGCCCGTTTGCAGTCTCCTTTGTTCTGTAGCTTTTAAATTTTACAATGGGTGAATCTCTAGTTGTCACTTGTTGTTTGAACCTTTATAAAACCTTAATTAAAAACATTATTACAAGCTTACTGTTTTGAATCGAGCTAAGGCAAGCAGATAGTTTTGAACACTCGCTGGTTATATACTTCAAAAATTATTTGAGATAATTTTTAACTCAAAAAGTTACGGACTGCAGCTTTAACTATATTTTTTCAGTATTGTATAAAAATAAGTGTTTTAACATTTATTCAGTCAGTGTTCTTGGATTGCAAAGGATTGCATGTGAGGCAGCATTAGAAATTGACCAGAACAGTAAATACTCTATCTTAGTCAGAAGTCTGTCTGAATAATCTTGCAATCTGCCTTGTGGAACGGCCTTTGTGCTGGGAGACTGTTTTAAAATGCTGTCGAGATCAGAAGATGGAACAAAGCCTAGCTAGTTCGATTTAACTTTTTGAATTTGCCACAATGAAGGTCTGACATACATTTATATATATATATATATATTACACATACTATTTATAAAAAGTAAATAGGTATAGCACATCACTCTGAATAGAGTTCACACACTGAACTTATTGAACTACAAATCTTGAAATCAAGAAAGGCAAAATTATAAAGTGAAGTGCTTTTGAAAGTCTTATTTCAAGTGTTCAAAGAAGTCAAAAGCTGTTCTTCCTGCGCCAAGGTGAAACACATAAAAACTGAACGGTAATTTACGCTCAGATCAGAGGACTCACTGAAGGCCACGAATACACTACACCACGACGCTGGACAGCTCTCTCACACAAACTCATCCAATAAAAGACATGACCTTCACATGAGACAGATTTAAAACTCTTTTTTTTCACACACACACACACACACACATACTTGCGTATGTGGTTTATTGGGACTCTCCATAGGCATATTGGGTGTTACACTGTACAAACTGTATATTCTATCCTCTTGCATTAACCCTGCCCATATACCCATCACAGAAAACATTTGACAATTTGTTGACAAATCATTTGGTTTTTAGTAGACACAGAAATTATTAGTCTGTTTACACTGATCTCATGAAGTAGCGTGTGTATGACACGCCAATTCGTATTTCCATTTTTGCCGTGCTATCAACACGCATAATCGCTTTTCAGCGTGTTTATGAATGCCATTGACATAACGTCATATATTATAAATATATGACCTACCTCAACCCCGTCCCTAAACCTACCCGTCACTGGGGTTAATGGCACTTATGACTGTTGCCTCACCATCCTAGGGATGTAGATGTACATTTTGCTTCGTTTCGCTCGTACATTTGACGGCGTGTACAGACGTGCGGAATGACGCGGATGTTAATGGCGTAGACTTACACGCATACACGCGGATACACGCGGATAGCTCAAAATGCGTAGAGATAACACGCCACTTGACTCGAAAGTGGCGTGTATGTTTACGCAAAAGTCATGATGTCATGTTGTGATATACTTGGAAATTGTAAATTGAGACAAATAGTAAATGTGGTTGCATTGGTGTCTTTTATCATATTGGTTGTGTTGCCTTTTGTAGATTTCATCAAATTCCGAAATTCTTTGAGATTCCCCACTTGTGGTAAAATTACTATAACACACGGCTGGCTTATATCTGGATTATTAACTTCAGTTATGAGTAGTAACATAATTATTGAAAATTAAAGTAAACCATGAATGAATGAATGCATCATAAAAGATCATAATTGATTAGTATCTGTATATGATATTATGATATGAGTTCATTTGCAAAACCCGGGACAGTGTTAGCGTTCTGCATGTTTTTTCGCCACTTAAATGTTTTTTTTTTTCTAAAATAAACCATTGAGGATTTTTTAAACCTTTGCCATTGATGTTTACCACAGTGGTGTTGCATGTCTAGATCTTTCTAGTCTCTCTCTTGTTCTCTCAAGTGTGGGGTGACTGGTTGAAGGTTGCAGTGGTAAATGGAGTGCTCTCATCATGTCTTAAGTGTGATTGCAGATGTCCACTGTTTTTTTTTTTTTTGTTTTTTTTTCTAGATCTTTAGAAGCCAGCAACACTACCCTCATCCCAAAGCCCCATGTCCCTGTCTGACCATGAAGCCTTGCTGTCACCTTCCCTAATCTATCCCCCATCATGCTGCCCAGCTCAAACATGCCAGGCAATTGGTATGATTCCACTCGTCAGGAGACCTGTTGGCTTTTTCTCATTATATAAATGCATGAATGTTTTGCCTATCATTATTTAGCCTATTTGGGTCTTTAGTGACCCGGATCTATATCTAACATGGATGGATCCTTAACTGTGAAAATAATTTGAAAATTATCCTGATGAAACAAATCCTGAAGTAAAATTGTTGTAATATAGGCTAGTTGTAAAAAAGTATACTGTAAGTAAAACTCATTTACTGGTGTGATTTTAGAGCACAAAATATGCTGGAAACCGCATATAAAACACATCAAAGCAAAATGGGCAAAAACCGTAACAATATTAAATAAATATTCTGGACAATAAATCAATGCATATTCTGTATAATACACTCATACTCAATCATACTACCACAGAGTACAAACACACAGATTCTGTGTGGAAATCTGGGGAAACACCAACAAAACCAACCTAGAGTCGTTATGCACATTACAAAAGACATCGATCGGAATCATCAATAATTGTATAACAATAATCAATAACCCAAGGGATGTCATGGCTAACTCCTTATAACCTGCCCATTACCAAACAGTACAGGGTTTCCAGAGGAGCATATTTTAACATCCAAAATAAATTTGATTCAGAATTACAATAAAATCTGTTTATTTTATGCAAGGCAAATGGTGTTTCTATCGTGCAAAATGACTGTTGTTGACTGGTGCAGATATCTGAAAAAAAAAAAAATATTTAAATATATTTTGAATGCAGTAATTACACATTTTAATGCACATTATAATAATAGTATGATCTCAATAATCATAACCAAAGTTATAATATATTTTAATACTGTTCATTTAACACCTTTAGAAAGTATAAGGCAATAAAACATATGACAAGCAATTAATTTCAGACGTAACAAATGTCACAATTTGTGTTTGTTTGCTATGTTTTTAGTTTGTGTTGTTCTAGTCTGTTCTGTGATTGTCTGTTTCTAGGCTGTTCAGTTGATCCCTTTCACCTATTGTCTTGTTAATTAATCATTAGTCTTGTCAGTTGTGTCTCATTTCCCTGATCTGTTCTTTGTGTATTTAAGCCCTGTGTTTCAGACTGTTCCAGATATATTAAATATATCTGTTGACATTGTGTTTTAGTTGGTTGTTTTGGTCATGTGTCTTTGATTCTGTTCTTGAGATATGAGTTTGTTCATATAAACACTACTGCAATTAGAACCAGCTTGTGACAGATCGACAGACCTTTAAAATGGATCAGGCAGCAGTGGAGATTCTCCTCCTCTCCCAGGGGGATCTGTCCCTCGAGGCACAAACAGATGGATTTGGATTTGGTACCTTTTGTTCATTATGATGAAACCAGCCTCGGTGTGTTTTTCCGGGCAGGTCTCAATGCATAGACCAGAACACGCCTGCCAGGAGATTCCAGGACTATAGAGCAGGTGCTTGTCCACAATAGATCCGCATTTAAAATCGGGGAGAGTGAGGAGAAAACCAGCATGCCAGCCATCATGTCTGCCACCAGATCTCGAGGCGATCAAGATTAATATACAGTGTGGCGGATCCACCACTGATGTCAGCCCGATCTGCCAAGATGGCCACCACCACGCCAGAGCCCTCTGTCAAGATGTGCCGGTGTCGGCTTCAGTCCCCGAGTTCAGTCCAGAGGTGGCTCCTTTCCAGAGTCCAGAGGCAGCTCCAGTCCCTAGCTCCCATCTCACTCCAGAGTCCAGAGGCGGCTCCCGTCCGTGGCTCCAGTCCCGCTCCAGAGTCCAGAGGCGGCTCCAGTCCCTGGCTCCCGTCCTGCTCCAGAGTTCAGAGGTGGCTCCCGTCCTTGGCTCCTGTCCCTCTAAAGAGTCCAGAGGCGGCTCCAGTCCCTGGCTCCCGTCCTGCTCCAGAGTCCAGAGGCGGGTCCCGTCCCACTCTACAGTCCAGAAGTGGTTCCAATCCCTGGCTCCCGTCCCGCTCTAGAGTCCAGAGGCGGCTCCAGTCCCTGGCTCCCGTCCCGCTCCAGAGTTCAGAGGTGGCTCCCGTCCTTGGCTCCTGTCCCTCTAAAGAGTCCAGAGGCGGCTCTTGTCCCGCTCTAGAGTCCAGAGGCAGCTCCCGTCCCGCTCTAGAGTCCAGAGGCGGCTCCAATCCCTGGCTCCCGTCCCGCTAGAGTCCAGAGGCGGCTCCAGTCCCTGGCTCCCGTCCCACTTCAGAGTCCAGAGGCGGCTCCCGTCCCGCTCTAGAGTCCAGAGGTGGCTCCAGTCCCTGGCTCCCGTCCTGCTCCAGAGTCCAGAGGCAGCTCCCGTCCCACTCTACTGTAGAGTCTAGAGGCGGCTCCAATCCCTGGCTCCCGTCCCGCTTCAGAGTTCAGAGGCGGCTCCCGTCCTTGGCTCCTGTCCCTCTCAAGAGTCCAGAGGCGGCTCCCTTCCCGCTCCAGAGTCCAGAGGCGGCTCCAGTCCCTGTCTCCCATCCTGCTCCAGAGTCCAGAGGCGGCTCCCGTCCCACTCTAGAGTCCAGAGGCGGGTCCAATCCCTGGCTGCCATTCCGCTCCTGAGTTCAGAGGTGGCTCCCGTCCTTGGCTCCTGTCCCTCTCAAGAGTCCAGAGGCGGCTCCCTTCCCGCTCCAGAGTCCAGAGGCGGCTCCAGTCCCTGGCTCCCGTCCTGCTCCAGAGTCCAGAGGCGGCTCTCGTCCTGCTCCAGAGTCCACAGTTTAACCTTTGCCTAAGAAGAAAACAAAATCATGTTTATTTGATCCCGTTCTTGAGATTTGAGTTTGCTTAGTAGTCACTGCTGCAATAAGAACCTGCATCCTCTCTGCTTCAACCTGCTGGTGGTAAGTAGTCTGGAATTATAATACATTTTAATAAATCTTATACAAACCTCTATTTCTCTGATTAAAAGCACCAATTCAGAAGCGCTGAGCACTGCTCTTTTTTTTGTGAGTGAATGAACAAAAAAAATGAATGTTGGTACATATTGCCTTTGTCAGGACTTGCCCCTTTTGGCATCGGATCATCATAGAGGCTTGAGGCTGGGCTCTTTAGACTCAGTAAGACAGTAAGCTACATTACCACTGAGCATCACCCTAGTAACCCATAATTCCCTAGAAATTCCCTAGCAACCACAGAGCAACACCCCATTGCGACCACCCAGAACACCATTTGCAGACACTGGGAAAGTTGATGGGACAACTCCAACGTTTTGGCAGCTGTTTGTAGCACTTTCTTCAAAAAATGTAAAAGTCTAATTTTGTTTCAAAGTCTGACAGTGAAAATATTGCTTTATTTTTCCCTAGACAGGAGAAAGACCTTTAAAACACAACCAGCACATCTATCAAACCCAGAGATCCAGCTGAACCATCATAATGAATGTCATAAGCAGGACAACACTGGGAGCTCAGAAATACAATATTTATAGCTCGAGCTTTAAGAAAGCATCCAGAGACCCTCTCAGGGTCTCCCATATGACAACACACTAACGTTTCTGTTCTCACTGGCTTGTGAGAAAGGGGAGCATGACAGTCCCACTCCTCGCCTTTGCCCAATAACATGCCCCATTGCCCCTGTGTCACTGCAAAATAGCCCCCCAAAAACATCTCAGGAAATTATCTAGCCACTGTCATTGGCTGACAGGCCCATCCATCACGCAGGCAGTCAAGGGCACTGGACATGCCCATGGTTCATTTAGCCGTTCCCATGTGGCAACAACTTAAAATAGCGACAAAATTGCAAATGATAAAATCAGTAAATGTTGAGACACATGTTTTTTCATCTACCTGGACCGATAATGATGTCTGTTTTCCCATGAGCCATGTTGGTTATCTCTTCCTTAGAGTCTTCATGAAAGCTCCTCAGAGAGAATGTCATTAAACAGCTGATTATGGTGATGCATTATGGGTTACCAGCCTTCTTCAGTTAAACAGGTGCATTTGTGATGGTTAATTGTGGCAGCCATTTCAGGAGGGTCCTGTGGGGGCTGTTCCAACCACATCAGTTGTGATTTGGGATTTATGTCAGTCAATAATATCTGTAATAGTTCCTGAATAAAGATGCTTTTACTTGGTCCTCACTGTGCCTCCATTTGAACTCAGCTAAAGCTGTTTTTTGACCCTTTCACAAATAAATGCAGCTGCAGTGCTGGAAAAGCGTCAGAGCGTTTTAAAGGTGGTTAGAGAGAGACAGATTGACTTACATCTCAGAGGAGAAATCAGCAGGATGCAGTATGAATAACAGCCTGTACAACCTGCACTGATGGACCGCACATAAAATTACTGTTCAGGACACTGCAGTATCAATGTTTGATTATAGAGTACCGATGGGCAGAGTTTTTTTTTTTTTTTTGGTTGTATTCTTACAGTGATGCCATAAAATATTTAGACACTTCAGCCACATGTAAAATGTGACCTATGGGTTTGCAGAGTGAAAAGTGTGCTCAACAGACTTAAAACATTATTGTTTTACTTTAGTATTAATAATAATAATAATAATAGGCACCCTAAATTAATGAGTTTAGATGAAATGCAAGAATGAAATGTTTGTACTAATAAATAAATGAATAAAATAGTGGACTGTTGGTTATAAGACTATATCTTTCCTTAAATTCATATAAGTTCTAACCTTATATTGTAACTGCCTTATAAAATTCGAAGTTAGTTCTAAAAAAAGCAATAGTAAAAATAAATAAAGCAATTTATTTGATATTTTACGATGAATTGCAATGTCATTTAGTTATTTTTAGGCGTCCAAATGTACTATTCTGTAAATTATTATTAATAATTAATAATAATAATAATAATAATAATAATAATAATAATAATAATTTTATAATAACTTACAACTTCAGTTTCCACTTTTCCAATAGATGTAAAGGAATGGTAATAGAGAATGCAGGATTACGTATGTGATGCATTTAAAGCAGAATTGTTGTTGTGTGTGTGCGTGTGTGTGTTTGGGCAGTTCTTAGCAGAGTGCATGCAACTGTCAAGGTGATTCAGTGTCCTAAAACCTGCCATTTCTCTCACCTCACCTTCCCTGTAGGTGGATTTGCAGGTTCAAAGCACAAATCAACAGTGCGGTCACACACACACACACACACACACACACCTAGAGAGAGAGAGAGAGAGAGAGAGAGAAGCAGCAACAACCCACAAACACTATGGCCTATAGTATATGCACATGTAATCACCATATGCAGCACACATCTTTAGAGCAATCTCTCCCTTCAGCTGTTCACTCTCATAGTCACGTCTGTGGGTCACAGGTCTGCAGTTGTGTGACAGTGCTCTCTTTCACACACAGATCAATTCAGATCTGCTCAAATCAGCCTCTGAGGGCTGACCATAATCATCTCTCATCTTAAATGAGCCAGCCTGTCTTTATAATTTGCTGCATACGTTTGAATGTTATTTTCATTTGGTTTCATGTATTCTAAAATGTTTAAGTTTGCATAAATGAAATTTACAGTTATACAGGATATGCATTTTGTTTTTTGTTTTTTCTTGTGTATATCAACAATTCATTAGTGTGCATCAATGTTTTATTTGTGGTTTCTATAAATGATTAACACAAGTAATTTTATTGTCACTTATCAAATGTATCCCCTTCAGACCCTTGCTACCATTGGAATGGACATAACATGGTTTTTAATTATATTTATATATATATATATATATATATATATATATATATATATATATGTATTGTAAAATATGTAACACGAACACGTTGGCTTCACATCAGAAGTCCTTTATTAAAGGACAAGTTCGGTATTTTACAATTGAAGAGTTCAGATGCAAAAGCCTCTAAGTGCCATTTGAAATTTTCTTCTAGAATGATAATTTTTATCAAGCTTGTATATTTCAGTTCAGTGATTTCACTTGCACTTTCACTTTTACACTTTCACAAATGGCAATGATAATTACCTATTAATTGTTATTTAAGTGAAATTACTGAACATAAATATACAAGTTTGATAAAAATCATCATTAAAGAAGAAAATTTCAAATGGCATTTAGAGGCTTTTGCATCTGAACTCTTCAATTAAAGCCCTGTTTTAAGATCGTTTCTGATGAAATAGAATGGTTTAGACAGATGCTGCTGTCCCGAGAAATTTCGGATTCTGTGGTAGCATACCCACACCTCTACAATGGTAGCATAGGTGCACAGGAACAATCCTTCATAAAACGCATAAAACTTTTACCATTCGTTGTAAAACTATAGACCTATTTTTCCGAACGCCTCACAACCGTATATTCTTCCGTTGAGCGGTTGAATAATAGACACTGCAGCCCAGTTGGTGGCGATAATGCACCTTTGCCAATTGCAAGCAAACCACTTGTATAGTGTAGCCTACGATACCGCGACTGCATACGACTACAGAAAAAATACAAACAACCCCATTTCCGTTTCCAACCACAGAAACTGAAAATTCTCGGGACAGCAGTATCTGTCTAAAAAACTATCTGAACCATTCTATTTCATCAGAAACAATTTGAAAAAACAGGGCTTTAATTGTAAAATACCGAACTTGTCCTTTAAAGGGATACTTCACCTCTGGAAAGATGAATGTGTATTTAAAATGGGGTGGTGATGGCGCAGTGTATAAGACACATGCCTTTGGTGTGAGAGACCCGGGTTCGAATCTACTGTGAGACACCAATGTGTCCCTGAGCAAGACACTTAACCCCTAGTTGCTTCAGAGGTGTGTAGCCTCGAACATATATAGCAATTGTAAGTCGCTTTGGATAAAAGCGTCAGCTAAATGTAAAATGGGTAATTTATGTAGAAAAAATGTGAAATTATTTTTGAAGCTTTCTAGACTTAGAATAGCCAGAAAATGTATTTTTGGCTTATGTAGATGAAAGACAACAACTCCCAGAATGCACTTGCTTCGCTTTCCTAGGAGGCCACGCCTACCGGTAACAGAGCGCAGTAGTTAAACAAGAAGTCGAGGCTGCTTGAGTCTCCTCGAAAAATTTCAGGGAGAATCATCACACTCAACTAATTTTCATTTTTAAGTGAACTATCCCTTTAAGAAAATATGTGATTTATAAAGGCTTTTAAGTGTTAAGACTAGGTCTCAGGTCCCATAGTGCTTGGGAGGTATCGGATTAACAAGATGTCAGCAGAGAGGAGGAGACTGGGCGCTTTCCAACAAAGAAAGAATGTGTTGGAATTATATAATGACAGGGAGTTTATAAACCGATGCGGGCTTGATCGTCAAGGTATTCTTTTTCTTACTGACCTAGTCAGAAATTCAATAACTTATCCTACTCTACGAAACAAAGCTTTAACTGCAGAAATGAAAGTAATAATGAGTCTGCATTTTTTTTTTTTTTTTTTTTTTTTTTTGGAGACTGGAAAAATGCAGCACTGCATAAGTGATGACTTGGGCCCATCACAGTCCAAAGTTAGCAGGGTCTTAAATACCACTGTTGCTGCACTAACCACACCAGACACACTAAGGCAGCCAATTGACATCCCAACCTTCAAACTTTTAAAAGCAGCTTTTAAGAGGATTGCAAGCTTCCCAAGAGTTGTTGGAACCATTTATGGCACTCATGTTCACACCACTGCTCCAACTGTAAGATACATCAACAGAAAAGGATTTCCCAGCATCGAAGTTGTGTTTGATGCCAATTACAAGATCCTGGATCTTGTGCCAAAATGGCCAGGGTCAACACATGATGATTGGGTATTTTCCCAGAGTGGCCTCCCTGGGTTATTCGAGGAAAATTATGTTCGCCCTGAATGTCATCTGCTTGGTGACTCGGGATACCCTTTAAAACGTGGGCTTCTCACCCCTTACTGAAGACCACAAGGTGAACAGCTGCTCGATTATAATAGGTACTGTACTGAACTTTATAAAAGTCTCCTACTCTTAGACAAGTCCTACATTTTACTGACTTGTTTGACACTTATTTAGATAGTTTACCAAGTTCTGTTATAATTTACTGACCCTACTGTTGTGTGCCAGGTCGTGAAATGTGTGCTATATTTAAAGCTAAAATACAGACCTACAAATTCTAATGTAATTGCTTTGTGTTTAATGTTGTGTTTCTTAATGTTTTATGAGGACTTTCCATACTCATAATGATTTATAAGCTGTATATGATTTACAAACTGATGTACAAACTGTATATTATCCCCTTACACTATCCCTACCTCTAAACCCACCCATCACAGAAAACTTTCTGCATTTTTACATTTTCAAAAAACATTACTTAGTATGATTTACAAGCTGTTTTTCTTATGGGGACCAAAAAAAAAAAACACACACAATCTTATATTTATCAACCAGCATACACATACAGACATTCACACATTGCTAGTTTTGTTTCATTCAACAATATTTTCTACATTCTTATAGCATTGCTAATTTGCTAATAATTACAATGTTTTTTTTTTCAGAATCTTCAGAACTTCACGTACTGTATATGTTTAAACATTACTTCATAAGTATGGTTAAAATATGATTCATTTTTGGCCATTGTATATAGCGGACATGAAACAAATGTAATAAAAATGGGATGTTGGCTATCACTTTATGTTTAAAGGGTAATTCCACCAGTGGAGACATGAATGTGTATTGAAAGTGGGTCATATATGTAGTAGAATTGCATCATATATTTCTAATTTGGGTCCTTCTTGGCCGATAAAAGGGAGAAAATTACTTTTTAGTGCTTGTGGATTGTAGACAACAGTCCCCATAGTGCATTGCAATGCTCAGCTCCACAGGCCACTCCCACTACTCCGCCCATTAATGTAGAATAGAGTTGAGCTCCACTCTACGCTACCGTCTGGAAATCATTTTGCACGAAATCAGATAATGCGCGCTACTATAATTTGATGACGTAAGAGCGTCAAGGTGGCGCCCGCGCCATCTGTCAATGGATTGGCATGATTCTATATGGGCTTCATGATTTTATATGGGCTTCACACTTACTCTGATGCGTAATTTCAACACAGCCTCATGAAGATGCGTATCTATACTACGAATGTCATTTCTCGTGGCATTTATACGGCAAAAATGTTTTTTTGTGTGCTTATGCTACGCACTAAAAAACCCTGGGGTAGGTTTAGGGGGGAGGGGGGTGGGGAGATTGTGCGTATTATACGGCAAAAAGTGCGTATCATATGCACGCAAAAAAACTTATACCATAAACACGCAAAAACTGTTTTTGCCGTATAAATGCCATGAGAAATGACATTCGTGCTATAGATACGAACTTTCATGAGATCGGCCTCAAAATTTTACACGTCAAATGCAGCCAAACCTTGGAGCATTTTGTCTTCGCCATCTTCATTGATCCTCTCGCTATCAGACGTTCCATATGATATGAAGTTTGTAATTCATATCATATATTTGAACTGATGAGTTAAAGTGCCCCAATATGCTTTTTCGAATATTAACTTGCATGCAGTGTGTAATATAGCTGTTTGTGAATGTTAAATATCTGCAAAGTTTTAAAGATCAAAATGCACAACAAATATATATATATATTTTTTTTTTAAAGAAACTAGTCATCAGCAATTCCAGTCTCACTTCTTGGTACAAACTATGTAACAATGTAAAAAAAAAAAATGCTTAATGGTCTTCTGCCCGTAAACAATGTCTACTTTGACCTATCCTCAAAAACTATAGTTGTATCTGAAGCCTGGGAGAGTTTGGTTCGTGTTGTTGATGTGTCGAGAAGACGCTAATTTCAGCGCTGCGAATCCACTTTGAATAACTTCAAATGGAGGCCACCATTCGTGTCATTGTGTATGAAGTGCTGAGGAAGCCTATGGAGCGGAAATTCAGATATGGCAATAGGGTGTTATGTTTTCGACATGTGCTGTAAGCAGTAGACCATTCACAACAAACTGGACCATCTGACCAAGCAGACTTGCAGAAAGTAGGGGTTTAGAGAAACTGAATTTTCGAACAAACTGTTTGTCAGACTCTTTGAGAAATTAGGTGAAGTAGACTTTTTTTTGGCCTTGGATGCATGTAAACCTAAAATAGGAGACCTTCAAAACAAAATCAAACCTTTAAAATTGCATAGTTTGGACACTTTAAGTAAATTCTGGAGTATAAGATCTGTGCAATTTTTAATTCCAAATATGATTGCACCACAACACATGCAGGTAGTACTCAAGGTATTTGTACCCACAACATTTTTTTTCTTTAAAGAATTGCGAACCATTGAGCAAAGACAATCTAAATGTAAACATAAATGAATACTCAAACTTTATTATGTTGCTTCCTGAAATATAATATCAAACCTTAATTGTCAAAGGATGAAATGCCAACCCTATAAATTGCAGGGCCACTTTGATTTTGATTTGATTGAGTTTGTTTGTTGTCTATGTAACCCATTATATCTTAATGGTGATAAATGGAGAGATGAGAATTGGCTTTCATTTCAAATTATTATAATGTGTTTTGTTTGTTTGTTTGTTTGTTTGTTTGTTTTTTGCATACACGGTAAACAGATATTGTAGCTAATTAATTACATTTATGTTAATTATATCAGTAGTACATCATGTAAACACACCCAAAAGACACTGCTTCCTGCAAATGAGAATGCATCTTACATTACATGAATAGTCATTTGATTACAGTAAAGCATTACTCATAAAGGTTATTTTGGACCATGAATTTAATCTTTAATTAAAAAAAAAACACCTTCTACGGCTGCAGAAATGGAGCACATGTGCCAGGTCAGAGGTCGTATAGGTTATGCATTGTTCAGCCCGGCTGGACCCGTGGCTTTATGAGTGACCCACCCGCCCGGTGACCCCCTCTATTAAACCTTTCTCAGCTGGACAACACAATCCCCCTCTCTTTTTCTTTTCCTGCAAACACACGTATAGAAATAGGACAGGAGCAGAGAGGCAGAGATGAGGTCCGGCTGAAGGTCGTGACAGAGGTCAATGCTATTCAAAGGCAGGATCGTGACCTCCCAGTCACGGGCCAATCAGGGGATGCTGCATGAAGGAGATAACAGACCTAAAAAATAAAACGGATTAACACACCTACAGTAAACAAATAAATGCAACCTTGCATAAAGACATCAATGCATGTGTGATTAACTCAATGTAAATACATACATTTATTGCAGTGCACTCAAATGCACAAGCAACTATAGTATACACATATTAGAATTGCATTGCCAGAAGGAAATATCAGTTTGCTATAAAATGCTTGCTTCTTTGTAAATAAAGCGCTACTTTGCTGTTGACAGGACAAAATTATGCATAATACCTGGAGAGAGCAATCTGGTTAACGTTTCCTCTCATCTTAATGTTGCTCGGTTAGTACATGACCGATGTCATGAATAATTGCCTGAGCTGTTATTGACTAATCACTTTGGAGTTTCGGGATAATAATATCATGTCACTGCTTATTGGCTGGAACCACATGAACGTGCACAGTCCCATAGTCACTAGTAATTATATTTTTCAAACTATAAGTGCAATAGCTGGTTAAATATGTTCAAGAAAGGCAAGGCCAATCACAATTTAAAAAGAAACAATTGGTATTAATAAATAATTAAATAATATCACCACATTTTTGAATGGCGAACATGTCTATCAATATCAAGTCAACGGGAAAGTTTTAAACTTGAATTTTAAAGTGTATAGCGTTTACAAAATATGTAAGAACATACATTAAAAATATAATATAATGACATAAATTGATATTTTAAAAATCCTGAAAGATGAAAAATTGTGAATATCTGAATTCTAATACTGTACCCAAGAGCAGCTGATTTAATTTGATTTACTGTATATATATATATTTTTTTTAAATACCTGCACTACCTAATGTAAAATGGGATCAATTAATTCATGCCATATTCAACAAAACACAGAATTTAAATAACACTACAACTGCTTGAATCAATTAATAATTTTTTTTAGTTCATTTACATAAACTTTCCAAGTGAACAAATTCAAATGAGGAATCAGACTTCCAAACACTATTGCTGCGTCCCAATTGGCATACTATCCGTCCTATAGTATTCGAAAATAGAATTAGTGCGTCTCAAACTGTAGTATGTTGAAATGAGTATTTCAAAGATACCCGGATGGTCTACTTTTTCGGTCAGAATCCGAAGTGTACATCGGTGCACACTCTAACGGCTGATATTGCCCACAACCCTTTGCGCGTTGAACAAGGATTCGGTTTGAACTACAAACACGAGTAAAAAGTGTTAAAAAACTACAGACACGGAGGACGCGCGAGTCCCGCGTTTATGTTGAGAGGTTTAGATAAAGAGGTTTAAGTGATTAATTAACACTATCTGTTAATTAATTTATTCAATGTTCTCCACATTATATTGCATCTGCAGCAGCATTGAGAACTTTTGTAAGGATACGTTTAGCCATTACTTTTTAAACGCGTCATTATATTCAAACTGCAAAACACGAGGAAAGTATAGACGAATCCGACGAGCGTTCTGTGTAGGCTGCTTCCAATCTTGTGGCGACGCCATTACTGAGCTGTTACACCGGCATAGACATATGCACCGGTATGTAAACAAACCTCGGTGATAACGCGAACGCACCCTTAGGCAGAATGACTTGTTGGGTTGATGATGTTAGACAGTGGCCTCCAGTCACAGATCTTACAGATTATTTATGAAAATAGCTTGGCAAGCTAGCTAGGCTAACGTTTGCTAATGAGGAAACTATAAAAAGATCTGTCCATTTGGCAACAATAAATAAATAAATGAAATCAAATAAACAAATTCATGTTTTTCATTTGTGTCCATTATTTATCTCATTTTCACATTGCAACGGGCAAGGGTAAGGTAACGTTACAGCTAGAAAGTATACATAATATCGACCAATTAGTGTTTTTAAACCATGGAAAGAGGTCAATATAACAGCGGGAGAACAATTATGTCACATAACGTTATATTTAGCTCAGGAAAGCCATTTAAAGACCATAGCATGTTAATTGAATAGAAAAAATATCAAGAGAGGAGATTTTGCTGATCACTATATCACATATTTATTATATTTTTTATTTATGTCATTAAATAATTGTTATTATACTCGAATGTCCGCGTCTTGTACTCGCCCAGGAAATCTGTGTAAACCGTACGGCACCAGACAGGGGCAGTCGACCCGGGGTATTCACAATGTTTTCTCTTCAAAATTGAAATTTTACTGCCACCATAGAAACAATTTATAACGGATACTGTTTACCCACTCGACATTATACAAGGGGTAACGTTGTAACGTTAGTGACAGTCCTAAATCGCGGGCTGTTTATTCCAGTGGACGCAAGTTGCAACTAAAACAATAGAAGGCAATGGTGCAACGCTACCCAGCAACAGCTCAGTAATGGCGCCCGCTTACTTCCGGTAGTTTCGCCGGATTCGTCTATACACATGAAAGACCCATGACAGGCAGATAAACGTGCTCCGATACGGTAGGAAATCAAATTAGATTGAATGGAGGATTTTAACTGTGACGAGATGATTGACAGGGCAGTACGCAGCACGCGACAGAGCCGTCCGTTAAAGATGACGTGATAGTATGTCCCAAAGCTTGCCTACTTTTTTGATACACACTCAAAAGTATGTACTTTTTCTTCACAAAAAGAGTACATACTTTTAGGGCGTAGTATAAGTAAGTGAATTGGGATGCAGGGTATGCTTTGGGAAGCATTTGACCATGCTTCAATATCTGACGCTTTAGGCGCCCTTTAGCGTCAGTTAAATGACGCCCTAGGATCGCGTGTAACCCTACCCCCACCCCAGACCTAAACCTACCCTAATCATCTAACTGACGCTTTCCTTTGGCATCAGTTAGATGACGCCGTAGGATCGTGTCATGCAACTGACGCTAAAGGGCGCCTAAAGCGTCAAATATTGAAGCATGGTGACACATTGGGGTGAGAATGTGCAACGCATTCTCATCCTTTAACGTCATATAGAACGCTATATGCAAAAACGCATTAACACGCGCTGTGAGGGCTAAGTTTAGGTGTGGGGTAGGGTCTGCGTGTCATATTCACGCTAAAGGATTTATGACGTCTTGGGTTCGCGTGTTATATTAACGATAAAGGGTGCCATGTGCGTAGTAAAGCGCCGTTTTTGCATATAGCGTTCTATATGACGTTAAAGGATGAGAACGGGCTGGAATGTGTTGAGTGAGAGGACCGTTTAGATAAGCACATTTGTCCTATCATTCTTGATACACTGCTAAAAAAGTAAAAATGTTGAAAACAACTACACCCTACTGTCATGAAACTGAAAATATTTTCATTTACACTACAACACTGTTTAGAATAAACCTTAACCAGAATAATTGAAGACCATCAATAAAGTGCTGCCGTGCATGGATTTAGACCAATGCGCGTGTGCACACAACCCTTCCACGTCCTCATACACTGCGTGCACAAAACTACGTAAGCAAATAAACAGGCAGGCCATTGCATGCATGCACAGCTGACACACACCTCCCTGAGGCAAATGTAGTGTGCTGTGGGCTTGCATCTCTTTTTTATTTCATGCTTGCACTTTCTGTCCTTCCCTATTAATGGTGAGTTTCTTTCACGCACTTTAAGAAGCACACACATGCCCACAACCTGGCCCTGTACAGGGAGCTATTGGGACCTCAGCTGAACCCATTTCACAGATAACCTTTCCAGCTGCCACATCAGAATGATTTTCAATCAGGCCATAGACCGGACGAAAGTCCCAGGACCCCAGAGCCAGCTTTTCCTTGACATGCTGCTGTTTGCTCAGCAAGCACCACTATCAGTTCTCACCTTTTTTTTTTTTTTTAAAGAGAGAGGGAAAATGAGCAAAGGAATATCCCTCCACACACATGGGATGTTATTTGAATAGTTTAGCTTTTTGACAGTGGTTCAACAAACAAGCGTGTGCAGTCCCCTCTCTTGTGACCATGTTTCGTTGTAGCGCCGGTAATCTACTCCACCTCATTTATCTGCATAAAGGAAATCTCTGTTTGAATACCGAAGCTCTGTGCTGTTTATTTCCTGCCTCAGACTGACAGCAGTGTGTTGAATGTAAGATACGTCCTTGTCTAACTGGGAGGAGCATGTGTGTGTGTGTGTGTGTGTGTGTGTGTGTGTGTGTGTGAGGCAGTTCAACTCATCAGCCATCCATCAAACTATTGACGAGCAGTAAGACATTCCTTTGACCCTCACACACAGGCTCATTTTTAAAGGAATACTTACCTAAAAGTGAAAACTTCTAGACCCGTTTACAACAAGAACAATAACTATAAAGAAAACTGGAATGATATTTGAAGAGTTCAGATGCAAAAGCCTCTAAATGCCATTTGAAATTTTCTTCTAAAATGACCATTTTTATCAAGCTTGTATTTTTAAGTTCAGTAATTTCACTTAAATGACAATTAATAGGTAATCTTCATTGCCATTTAAGTGAAATAACTGAACTTAAATATACAAGCTTGATAAAAATGATCATTTTAGAAGAAAATTTCAAATGGCATTTAGAGGCTTTTGCATCTGAACTCTTCATTTGCATCCACACCAACACACAATGTTGTTCTGAAGTTTTGATGTCTTGCTCGACCTCCTTAAAGCGGGATAATTTCCGATTGGCTGTCTTTCTTTTTATTGCTCATCAGCTGGAAAAAAAAATGGTTGTGAAAGTGCACTTTAAAAAAAAAAATATTTTCAAGATTTGTTATAACAACATGTTTTCTTTTGTCAAATCAACTTAAATAATTTATTTAGTTCTAATAACTTATTATTTTGAGTTTCTGATGATTAAATCAATCTGCTTCATTGTATTAACTCAATTTTTCCAGTTCAATTAACTTAATTGGTTACTTAATTTTTCAAGTTAAACCAACAATATTTTTTTTTTACAGTGTGATTGTTTCTCTGTGCCGAAAGATTTTTTAAGCTATATTTTTATTGCCTTATCTGTATCGTTGTAGTTACTGTCCATGGTGCACTGTAAAAATGAATGCGCTTTATCTAATCAAAAAAATTGTGGCAACAGATTACAAGCAATATTATTAATTAAATTTAACAATAGAATTGAGTAATAATTAATCAAATTAATTCATTAAAAGTTAACCATTTAAAATTAGTAAAACTTTTTTAGAAAGTATGTTTGGTGCTCAGTGTATGTTTTAGGTTTGCTTTAAAATGACGGTTTTCTCCTTCAGTGATTCTGCTTGTTAACATCAGGTGTCTTCAATGTTGGCAATATAAAATAAAGATAATATAAAATAATTAATCTTTGACGTCTGTCTGTTATTCAGATATTTTTGTTTAATTTTTTGGTGTAAACTTTACTCATTTTTAATGGTTAACTTTTAAGGAATATTTTGATTAAGTATTACTCAATTCTAATTTGTTCAATAATAATGACCATAATATTGCTTGTAATCTGTTGCCACAATTTTATTGATCAGATAAAGCATATTCATTTTTACAGTGTGTGAACAGGCCTTTTAGGCTTACATTTTAAACCGCTGTTTTCGTTTTAAAATCCTCTACGTCCACACTAGTGTTTTCTAACACAGTCTCATCGCAAGACGTCATATAACTGACGCTTTTGACCATACGTCAACATTCACCTTTTTAGGGTACCCTTAAACGTGGTTAGATGACGATCCTGGGGCGTCATCCAACTGACGCTTTACCTTTAACATCAGTTAGGTGACAGGGTAAGTTTAGGTCTGGGGTAGGGTTAGGATTCGATAACGTCATCTAACCGACGTTTAAGGGTAAAGGCGAATGTTGACGTATGGTAAAAAGCGTCAGTTGTATGATGTCTTGGGATGAGACTGCGCTGTGTTTTCCGAAAGTTTCTCATCCACACTGAAACTTCTGAAAAATAATATTACTATGTTGGCGTAAAACATAACAAAATTAGATGATACAACTTTTAATTTAAGTTATCATGTTCTTTTGGGATGTCATTTAATTGGCAAAATATCACTTACTGGTGCATCCAGATTGTACTCAATCGTCGTTCAATCTATAGTCAACAGTACATTTTCTGCCATTTGCAGGATAAATTAAGAAACAAAGTATATAAAGATAAAAGGTAACATTTATCTATCACTGTGAATGTGAATAGCACAGGCACATCCCAGTATAAACACGGATATCTATTTTACACAACTTGACTAAACATGCATCAACTTTTTCAAATACCTTTTTTTTTTTATTATTTTATCGACTTGGTCTGAAGGCCAAAACATGGAAGAAAAGGATGCATTTTCAAACTTAGCATTCTATTGTTCCAGAATTGAAATGTCTAGTACTGAGCTCCGCACATGACATGCAAGGAAGAAAATATGTATATCTTTGCCATGAATAATTACAATTAATTTCCATGACATATTAATATGTCAGGGCATTTTACTAATTTGTTCCCTTTTAGTTTTAAATCAGAGTGAGGGAACGAATTAGTTTAACGTGGGCATGATTTACTAAAACGAAGGAACTTTATATATATATATATATCTATACTGTATATATTTTTATTCTTATTTTTTGCCCACATGTCCGGGGCCCCATGGTTTAGAATTGGCATAATGCTCTTTTCCCACAATCAAGGACAAGGTGAATTCAGAGTGTCAAGTTCTAAAAATGACCTGCAACATCATAAATATATCATAAAAGTCTTCTATACAACAGTGCAACTCAAACCTCATTCTGTTTTCGAACCACATTCAATTCTCAAGATATTTCTGTAAAATGATTGTATAAATGCTTAGCTTACTGTCAAAAGTAATAACAAAATGTGACAGCTTGTTCGATTTAAATATTCTGCATGAGACAAACTGAATTATTGCCACTTTCAAAATCCACAGTGAAGAGTTGAATCAGATTCATTTCATATTAGGGATTTGTCGAGAATAAAACGCATGACAAATGGACAAATTTATGCAGATTCAAACCAGTCAGAATCAAAACACTGAGAGCTGTGCAAGAACATGAATATGTTCTCGTCTTCAAACAGGGCCTTTTCTACTGCTCTGAGCTGTGTGTGTTTTAGGTGCTTTGTAGATGGCCTTTTAGCAATTTGGGATTGCCTGCATAGTCAATGACCTTTGACCACAGGGGTCACTCAGACAAAGGCAGCTGAAATTGGTTTCTAATGCTGACCACGACAATAGCCACAAGCTCTGGAGCTCTCAGTGATGAGCTTACAGCAATTCTGCATTTCCAAAAAGTATTTTTTTCAATGTATTTTATTAATTTACTTTTTTTTTACAATGAGGTTTGTGCTTGTGTGTGCATCTTGGTTGATGCATGACTTGAGGCAGAAAGAGAGGCCAAGAATAAATATCAAGACCTCAGAGAAACTACACATACAAAAACATACACAAGGTCAAGGACGTTGAATGCACTTGCTGAGTAGCTGTGAGGGAATAGTGCAATCGGAATTAATTTACTGCACACACACACACACAGAGAGAGAGAGAGAGAGAGAGAGAGAGAGAGAGAGAGAGAGAGAGAGAGATACAGACACAGAGGGGTCATTAGTAGGGCCAGCCACACAGCTATGAGACATCCCCTCTTTTAAAGATTTGGCGGCCTTTTCAGTGGTCAAAAGAAGAAATGGCCTCCTCCTCCTTCAAACAAGGGGAACATCATTAAATCTCCTGCCGCCCACAGCCTGAGCCTGATCAATAATCCTGCAAACGGAAGGACAGCAGAGGAGAAAGGCCAGGTTAGAGGTGCAGAGCTGGGTTACATCAAGACCATGAGGTAAAATTAGAGCCAGCATTTCTACGTATGACCAAAACGCTCCACTGTTTTAAGAGGAAATTACATCTCTCAGACAAAATATGTGTCCAGCTCTCAAAGACAGATCAAATATATGTAAAATATCTGTAAAAACTCAAATGTAAGGTTTCACATATATTTCACATCGCATAAATCTCTTTCTTTCTTCTGTGGAACACAAACTGAGATTTTTATAATACTAATATTATCCACTGATTTTTGGGAGTTATCAGCATATCGTTGTGCATCTAAACATGCTCAGTGTCTTCTTAAGCACATTTTAAAATAAACCATCACTTCACAACCATCACCGTCAGCCTTTTGTGAAGCGTAATGTGAGCAAGAGGAGATGCAGTTCATAGAGGATCGTCACTTCTCGCATGCTTTAAAATATACTGATGCCAGTATGGATTATCACCGTGTTTGTTTTGTGTTGTTTTTGAAGCATCAACTTTGTAACTTAAACTTGCATTATATGGACTCTAAAAAGTCTTGTTTGCGTCTGCAGAAAGAAAGTAATTGTTGGTTGAAGTATTCCTTTTGCATAATGTAAGAATAGCGATAGATATGATATGATAGAGTGTTCAAAAATGACTACAATGAGCAGTATTCTGGGTACATTTAAGATACGTTTAAAAGTGTAACATTTAACATTTAAAATACATCCAAGATGTCCATGTCTTTCTTTCCTCAGTCGAAAAGAAATTAAGTTTTTTGATGAAAACATTCCAGGATTTTTCTCCATATAATGGACTTCAATGGGAAACAGACAGTCCAAGGTCCAAAAGACAGTTAATAACAGTTTCAGATGCAGCTTCAAATGTCTTTAAACGACACCAGACGATGAATAAGGGTCTTATCATGCGAAACGATCGGTTATTTCAAAACTTATTCCAAAAATGTAACTTTTATAAGGACAAATGCTAGCCTTGCTCTATTCTGTGAGGCGCGTTTGTAACGTCACGTAATACGTAATTACGTTCAAAAGGTCACGGGCGACGTAGCCGGAAGTACAGAATCAAAATTGTCCGACATCTTTTTTTTTTTGTAAACGGCGTTTGAGTTAGTTTGCACGTTCAACCTATGCGTTCAACTTGTAAACACTGACTCTGTACTTTCGGCTACGTCGCCCGTGACTTTTTGAACGTAATTACGTATTACGTGACGTTACAAACGTGCCTCACAGAATAGAGCAAGGCTAGAATTTGTCCTTAGAAAAGTTACATTTTTGGAATAAGTTTTGAAATAAGCGATCGTTTTGCATGATAAGACCCTTATTCATCGTCTGGTGTCGTTTAAAGACATTTGAAGCTGCATCTGAAACTGTTATTAACTGTCTTTTGGACCTTGGACCGCCTGGTTCCCATTGAAGTCCATTATATGGAGAAAAATCCTGGAATGTTTTCATCAAAAACCTTAATTTCTTTTCGACTGAGGAAAGAAAGACATGGACATCTTGGATGACATGGGGGTGAGTAAATTATCAGCAAAAGTTTTTTTTCAAAAGTGGACTAATCCTTTAAGCAAGCAGCACTAACAAAGCTTCAAAGGAAAGATAAATGCTGTCGCTCTCTGAAATACTCTTAGTGTTGTCACATTAGCATCCATGATCAGTTTATTGAAGATAAATTGTGTATAATTGTGCATAAACAGCATCTTGTAATCTCATTAATTTATGGATTCCACAACTGCTCAACGGGCCGCCCTCGGCTAATTCGCAGCTGAAATGTTTTGACGAGAGATCAATGGGATATGATTGTGTATGACCCATGGAGGAAAGGAGGGACAGAGTTTTAGATTAGTGCACGATTGATGTTAGCTTTAGCCTGTCTCCTCTGCAGACGAACCATTATCTTACATGTAACCCTCTGCAATTGAGTTTGCTGCAACTTAATCATGCCCCCCCTGGTCATGACCATGGGTTAATCTAATGGAGGGACAGCACTTCAGGGCCACTGCGGGCTTTTGGGGGGTTCAAGGGGCCTTTAGAAACACTGAGTTCTGGCAGTTTGAATTTCCTTTAAAAGAAAGTCAGAGTGGGGGGTAGGCGTGATATATGGTTACTGGACCTTTATAGAAAAACAGAGATGAGTTGTGGAATTGTCCGTCATCGGGTTATTTTATATGTTCAGTTCATGGGCATCAGATCCAGAATGGGCTAATAAATATTGTAAATACAATCATTTCGTTTTATACAACTTGACATAAAAGAATGTGTGTCAAATGAATGTGAACCTCAATGTTGTATTGATTGTTTCCATTGGCAGCTTGTTTATAATTTGTCCAATACAAACAGGACTGAAATGACTGTGTATTTACTTATTCAGAAACTAGTGCCATCCAAATTGGGCTTATATTTTTACATCATAAAAATAAGTAGTGAAAACAAACAATAAGGCATTTTAATTAAACAAGCAAGTCACGTTCCAATAAACTTTATAAACATAATTGCTCCTATTCCAAACCGACGCATCCATCCACACGGAAGAGATCTTTCCACTGACCTTTAAAGCTCTACATTTAATAATTTATGGGCCAGGGACAGTACGAGTAGACTCGGAGGGAAATATATCTGCACCTTCCATTTGTGATAATGCAGTCGTGTGGCGGAGGGGCTGACAGTGGCTAATTCCATTAGAGAGATGAACCAAGGACTGACAGATTGGAGCCGTAATGAATTGCAGGGACGGAGTGTCAGGCCTCCAAAGCCCTGCTTGATAGTTTTCTGCTAAACTTTGATTCTGAAATGCCTCATTAAAAATCTTCACAATTTTATTGGAGCTGCATCTGTTAAACTCTCTTTGAGTAATTGGGCCAAGTTGTTACCAAGCCAGATACATTTTCTCTTTTAATGGAAAAGAATCACAAGCAGATTACCCATGGTGTTGTTTGCACTTGTAAAAAAAAATTTAGGCTTTTACTTTAGAAAATTCAGAAGATTTATGAATGCTCACAAAATAACTAAGTAGAAGAAGTTTATTACATCAAGGTTATTATTGTCTATTTCTTGAGAAAATCTTATTAAAGGACAACTCCGGCGCAAAATGAACCTTTGGTCTAATTACACATTTCTACCTAGTCAACCGTTATCTGAGATTTGTTTTCATGATTGCCGAATGTAAATAGATTTATCTCTAAAAACAGTTTAGCCTATAACGCTAGTATAATGCTAGTATATAGGGCATAGAGTAATGACAAATAAAAATCGCTTGTTATTACCACTAACAAGGCTCAAAATAGCCCCACACAAACACGACAGCATAATAAGAGTCCCTACATTCAAATCGAAGCATTGAAAACTTTGTCAGTGTCCAAACAGTTTAATAAGAAGATATTTTATACACACAGTCAACTTCGCAAAAACAGGAAGAAGCCATCTTGGAAAAATAGTCTCCAGTCGATCTACGAACGCCGATCCAAGTGCGCTGAACTGTGCAAAATCTCATATGGTCCGTTGTTTCCGGAAGAAACACAAACACGAACCGTTTTCTTCTCTTCAATATGTACACGTAGCCTACTGTTCACGCTCACTTTATCACCTTATTCATATCTCACCAGCGCACTTGGATCGGCGTTCGTAGATCGACTGGTAGGGACTATTTTTCAAAGATGGCTTCTTCCTGTATTCGCGAACTTGACTGTATGTATAAAATATCTTCTTATTAAACTGTATGGACACTGACAAAGTTCTCAATGCTTCGGTTTGAATGTAGGGACTCTTATTATGCTGTCGTGTTACTGTGTGGCTATTTAGAGCCTTGTTAGTGGTAATAACAAGCGATTTTTATTTGTCATTACTCTATGCCGTTGTCACAGTCTTCGTCTGCACCATCCTGTCTTGTCTTCAGCACTACACTTCCCAGGATCCTCTCGTCACCCTATCCCGTGTTCACTCCCTCATCAGCCACCTGTTCCTCGTCATCGTCATCTGTTTCACCTGTCTTCACCTCATTATGTTTGATTCTTCTGTGTATTTAGTTCCTTCTGTTTTAGTCAGTCTTGGTCGGTCGATGTTGTTGTGTGTTAATGTCACCCTGTGTTTCGCCTGCCTGTTTCCTCTTATTTGAAAATAAACCTTTTGTATTGGAGCTTTTCTGGACTCTGCCTGTTCGTCCTTCTGCCTGAACCCGCACCTACCCCGTGACAGCCGTATATACTAGCATTATACTAGCGTTATAGGCTAAACTGTTTTTAGAGATAAAACTATTTACATTCGGCAATCATGAAAACAAATCTTAGATAACGGTTGACTAGGTAGAAATGTGTAATTAGACCAAAGGTTCATTTTGCGCCGGAGTTGTCCTTTAAAGTCAAAATGTTAAGATATATATTTTTAGTAAAATGTAGTGTCCCATTTATTGATAACCATATAAACATTCACCATTCATAGATAGTCAGCTTACTGACAATTATTGAATTTAGCTATTTTTGCTGTGTATAAAACATTGGGGTGGGGGGGGGGGGGGGTCACGTTGTCATGTTTAATGTTCATGGCCACCCAAATCGGGAATTTTCCAGTACTAAATAAAACTTGAGAGGGCTGTCCGATTTTCAATTGGGAAACTTTACTTACATATATTTCAAATAGCACGAAGGCAGCATTAGATTTTACAGGACTTTCAAGTTTTAAGTTCATGCACAAGTTTAATGTACACTTGTGGCAGGACACTCAAAATACTAAAATAATCGTAATACAATGGGCAATTGCAACTTTTCTGAATGAGTTTACTGTGTATATATTGATATGTTGACCATCATGACCCATTCCCAGCTATGGGCCTCAACTGTTAATGCTGTGGTTTCGTTTTGCAGTTCATATTTTTTCCAGAAATGTCAGGATTTGTGATTTTGGTCCATGCGTTCGTAGACATTAACATTCGCAACAGTTGTGGATTGTTTTATATATATATAGATATTAAGCTGCAAAATCGGGTAATTCAGAAATCATTTTGGTAATGACGTCAGAACCATGAGCACATTGATATATCACTTCCTTATTCAGCAACTTATATTGCCCAGTCAGGGTGAAGTAAATAATTATATTTCCTAAATGCCAAGATAGCTTTTACAGTTGTAACTAGTCAAATGTTGGGGGACATTTGTCAAATGTTTTGCTGTTCCCTACTGTGGGGTAGCACCTGCATTAGACCTGAGTACTAGTATGTGTGAAAATGCCTATTGAAGCCACAAAATCAATCCAACATATAAATTAATTCATAAAATTGGTAAGTTCGATGTTTTATTGAGTCTAAAGGTCAAGTGAAGCTCAGGAGGCCACTCTACAACTGAGCATCTATTTTGGCCAGCTTGACTAAGAAACTTTTGAAAAGACAGTTTAAGGATATCATTTCTGTATCTGAGCCATAGAGTTGCACCCCTGCGTGGCCCGTTTTGTTTAGACTTTTAGAAGCTGTGCAAACCGAGGCTATGAGGCCCATTTAGCCTGTACAGAAGCACAATACATGACCTTTATCCAAGCACAGTTACGGGGCAGTAGTATAGAGAACCCTGCAGGTCTGTCAGTCCGATGGAACCCCAGCAGGGTGGGAACCTGAAGCAGCAGGGAAACCGTTGAAAGGGCATGGATCATCAATACAAGAGAGGGTGGGGCTTAAGAGTTCATACCCCTACCAAATACGTAGCAAACACATCAGGACAAAGACTGGTGTGTCACATTACAACTGACACCTGACAGAATCAAAACTAGCAAAACAAACTGTGTGCTGTACTGTAGGTATTCGACAGTTTTGTATTTCTGTTTTGCTTCTTAGAGAGAGAGAAAAAAGGGTGAAAGGCACATAGAGAGAGTGAAAGAGAACCAGATCACCGGAAAGCCCCAATTGTGCTGCTGGGTTTGATCTTTTTGCAAGTACATTGATTCAGCAGACACAAACTCTTTTGAAACCACAGTGGTATTGACCTAGAGTGGCACTGATGGTACTGCACCCTGCTCTCCTCCCACCAGGCCATCGCTGGACCGTTGCTGAGACACCACTGGGCCGCTGCATGAGCCCTTTCATGCCTCTCAGCAGTGGCCTGACCTTTTGCTGGACCTGAGGACACCGCTCCTGTTATTCGTAGACTGTCCTATTGTATTATCAGCATTTACACTTCACACAAAAAGGAAAAAGTAGGAGAGACCAGGTGATTCTGGTGTTGTGAGTTCCATTCAACTTGGTGAGCAGGAATTCCCAATTTGTAAAAGTGCTAAAGTTGGACTTCCAACATGAAAGCTTGTATGTAAGTCTCTTTGCATTATTTGAACTTGGCATTATAGAGAGATATACACAGTTAATGATAAACACTGAGTTTCAAGCAAATAGTTGAGTAATGAGTGAAAGTCCCTACTTTACATTTGATTTAAACCTGTGTAGCAAAGTTTTCGGAAACATGTGTGTAAAACACAGGGATAGCAGACTATAGCAGACTGATCTCATGAAGTAGCGTGTGTATGACACGGCAATTCGTATTTCCATTTTTGGCGTGCTATCAACACGCATAATCGCTTTTCAGCGTGTTTATGAACGCCGTTGACTTAACGTTATTACTGTATATATAAATATATGACCTACCTCAACCCCGTCCCTAAATCTACCCGTCACTGGGGTTAATGGCATTTATGAGTGTTCCCCTACCATCCTAGGAAAAAAAAAAGATCGCTCCCCAGATGTAGATCTACATTTTGCTTCGTTTCGCTCGGACATTTTTGGCGGCGTGCACAGACACGTGGAATCACTCGGACATTAATGGCATAGACATACACGCATGCATACACACGGATAGCTCAAAATGCGTAGAGATAACACGCCACTTGACTCGAAAGTGGCGTGTATGTTTACGCAAAAGTCATGATGTCATGTTGTCTATAGAGAACTATAGACCTGCAAAATAAATGCATAGCATGAAATTATTTATCCTCCATAGTTTGGTTAATAGTTATGAACAGTTTTCCTCCAGCACATTCTGATGTAAGGATTTGCTGATCAATGACAAATTCAGCTTATTCCCACTTGATTTCAAACTAACTCAGCATGTCATCATTCATTTTCCACAGGCTTTTTTGTTGACACCTGAACATCTTCCAAGCTAATAAAACAGTTTTACAGTATATGCTTTTTCAAGTGATGGACAACAGGATGGTCAACTTTCTTGGTCAGAAGTTGAAAATCATTGTCTTAACGTTCCTCTAAATTAGGGGGGAAAAAAACTTGAATCATCATTGCAATATTTCAGGTTGGCGTAGCCAACAGAATTTATCCATTCAAATTAGTCTTCCTCACTCCACTGAACACAACATTAAGGTAATCAATATTCTGGCATATTGTACCATGGCCTGAGTGGTGGTACCAGCTGCGTGTCAGAATAGCTGCTCATTATCCAGAAAGCATCCCACCGGATGTCTCCCGCCAGGATGGTCTTAGACGCAAAGCATGTATCGATGAGTTGGTTCTGGTCCTCCACTGGATTGCCATCACCTTCATTGATTGCTCAGAGCCATGCAGAATCTGTGTGACCCAGCAGCGGGGAAGAGACCACCTCCGGAGATCTTTAATTACTGCCCCTAAAACATTCCTGATTGCATCACCCGGAAGTTAGAGAAGAGATGAAAAGTGGCATAGTGGAGTGATTTGTTGGAGGAGTGAATGAATACAGCTGGTGTGTATTAATTTTATCAACTAGGGTTACTCACTCAAGGTGCTTACTACAGTTCACGCTATCAGAGAACACTATGAGTACATTGATTTAAATGGGGCTGGTGCTTTGCAGAGACGTAGGGAAAAAAGCAAAACTCTGTGGAACATTGGCCTTTATATAGTGTTTGTTGAGCAAAGAAAATGCTACAACAACCGGTTCTTTATTTACCCTTGCATTACAGACAAGCAGAGTTGCTCCAAAATGGGCAGCACTTTATTCACGATAGAGGTGGGGTGCAGTTTTGAGGTTTTACTGACAGTTTGAGGATCCAATGAAATTACTAACCCACAGACAGAGGTAAAGGGTGACAAATAGCAATGTTTCTGCTCAACAGCGACAATACATTTGGATTCTGTTGCTCAAATGGTTTTTTTTTTTTTTTTTTGATTGGTTGGTTGAGCGAATGTATGCATGTTCTAAGGACTGTCATACAAGACTAGATAATGCATTTGTCAATAAAACCATTTTAACTGGTACTTTTAATTGAAAGGTGTAACTTCCCCTTTCAGATGGTTAATTATCTACAGCATGAGACTAAAACCCCATACAATTATGGTCAATGTCCATTCTTTGATCTCTGAACATCCTGAATTGACATCCCGACTCCAGCAGATTACACTAAAACTGAAGGATTCATTTCATGCCCATCTCAATGGTGTGAAACCCCATAAACTCACATTATCCTATGCAGGTGAACAAATATTTTAAAACCTAATATGTTCACCTTTTTTGTTGTTTTTAAAATATTTAAGTAATTGGTAGAATTAAAGGAAAATTCCGGTATTTAACACTTTGAGTCTATTTTGTAGTTTGTTTTGAGTGGTGGACTTAGAAATTTTGACAAGGGGTCCTGTCTCGACTTTTTGAATATTTTAGAATCGCCTGTGACAGCTTTAGACTGGCTGTCTATGGGCGTGCACAAACATGTCCATAAAACAACCCTTAACGTTCATTTTCAAACCTGTGCAACTCACTGAGTGGTTGGTGGTGTTCGTTGATGCTCCGAAACAAGTAGCATAGCGAAATACCGTTTCTGACGTGTTTTATTTGTCATTTTTTAAAATCGTATTGATGTCTGCTGGAGGACTCAGTGCTCGTTGATGTTACTGCGCTAGGAAAACGGAAAGGGGTCTGTTTACATTTGGTTGTAGTCTTTTCGCTCGGTTCTCCGCCTTTCCATATTCAACAGTGTCTGTGACTTTTTTTACGGTGCGCTAGACACCGTGTTCCATACAGCGTCCTGGTTGTCGCCATCAAGTGGTCGGGAGTGTGCTAACGCTTCAGACTCAAATATCGAGCGGAAGTATATACGCAGTTGTGAGGTATCTGAAAAAATAGTTCAACTATAGCAAACGACACGGATTGAAAGCATACACTGCGCCGATATATTTGTTTTTAATCATCAACGAACACCACCAACCACTCGGTGAGTTGCACAGTTTTGAAAATAAACGTTAAGGGTTGTTTTATGGACAGGTTTGTGCATGCCCATAGACAGCCAGTCTAACGCTGTCACAGGCGATTCTAAAATAGTCAAAAATTCGAGACAGGACCCATTGTCAAAATTTCTAAGTCCACCACTCTATTTCATTCAAAACAAACTACAAAATAGACTCAATGTGTTAAATACCGCAATTATCCTTTAAGTATCAATTGCTAAGGCCGTACAGTGTTGTCAATTAAACGATTCCTTCTGTGTTTTCTCCTAGTTTGACCCTGGCCTGGTTCCCTTTTAAATGTTCAGTGGGTCTCTATATGGTGCTGCAGTTTAGACAACTTAAATCTCATCCAGTGTTTATGGACTACTAGAGTGACAGAGACATTAACGTTAGTACTCATTACGCTAATTGAACTACGTTTATAGCTAAGCTTTAACACACACAGACACAGACTGCTGAGCAAACAACAAATACATCCTCAAGAACAAAGAAGCTAAGAAATCACATAAACATATTGAATCTGTGATTTTGTTGGTGTCTGTCAGCAGGTAAATTCACAAGTATATTACTTGCTGGGGGGAAAAAATGCTTAAAGCACCCTAAGGTGATCTTAGCTGGTTTGATTTATTGATTTTTAGAGGGGGTTTTGGCATTTATCATTGATAAACCAAATGAAAAAGCTACATCTTCCATGTATCCTGCTAAAAAACAAAAAACAAAAAAAAAAACAACATCTTAAAAGCAAGTATTAATTACATGTTGCTCCAGGCTGGTTAGTGCTGATATGGTCTTGCAGGTGGACCAGAATAGTCATCTGAAATTTTATGTAAAATAGCCAAACTCTTAAAACGTGAATCACAGTTTATTCATAAGTCTAAAAATGAAACATCAGTTCTATGTAATCATAATTTTGTTTTTCTCAAGTTGAACATGTTAAGCTGCTGTTTTTTAAGGACTTAATCCAGCCACTACCCACTGTCTCACCACTTTAGCTGTATAGTATAGAGCCTCCCATGCTAGGTAGAATATCAGGCAGCAAGTATTCTCCAGCGTTTTCAGTCTTTGGAAAGTGCCTCTGCATTGTCCCATGTGATGTTGAGTGGTTTTAAGTCTTGCATGAACGCTTCTCCTTGCTGCATCCTTGTTAGCACCCATCCTACTTGATTTTAGCCCGATTTTGGCACGATTTGACGTAGGGTGTTGTGGGGATTCGTAAACGACAACGGGCGTCGGGATGCAAGATTCGATCGTATCATCTCGTATAGTGTGTCATAGTGGGCGACAACCTACGATGCGTCTGCGATGCTTCACGACATCACGACAAAAAGAATAGCATGTTTAATTTTTTTAACGGTCGTCCACGACGGTTCCGTCACATGTATGAGGTTGACCAATAGGAGCACAAGCTTTTCCGTATACAACTTTCAAAAAAGACAAAACAAAAGAGAGACGATGGTGCTAACGTTAAAACTAGAAGTAAAAATATATAAGAAAACAATATTTTACCTCAAGTTCTCTTTGGAGGATTGACAGCCCATACTCTCCTCTTCGAGCAGGGTCTCGCAATTAAACTAGTTCACACACTCACACGCCACACCGCATATTTCTCACGCTGAAAAGGCAATGCCGAGCAATCCAGGAACTCACTCGCTACGAGTTTCGCCTCCTCGATGATATCAAGCCCGCCGTTAAACACGGCATGCGATGACTGGTCAGGAAGTAACGTGTTGTCTGACATGTATCTTGTCCACGACACAACAAGATTTTAGGAGCCAAAATCGCGTAATCTGACACAGTGACTATCGTAATAGACAAAAAAAAAATCACATTACTGGTTTACTGTTACTTCTTTGTTGGTGATATGTTCATAATGTAAGATTTTCAGATTCGCCGTATGGGCAACTTCTTGTTGATATCTGCTAAAGCCTTCCAGGGGCTCGTTCTTCGTACGTTGCTTAAAACATCCGAGATCAAATGAGACATCTAAGATGATATCATCGTGCTAATCATGATCCGGCTAATTGGGTTCTTCGAACACACCTGTTGTTTATGATTAGTATCGCTGGATTGAGTTATCTGAGATAACTGCGCGTTCTCGCGTTGGTTTAAAAGGGGACATGTATCGATAGCAGAACCAGTGATCAGCAGCGCTGCTATTGGCTGTTCAGTATGGCCAAAGAACACGCCCAGTTTTTCTCCCAAGCAGAGCAAGCGCTTTTAATGCAAGGTTATGCCGAATTTCAGTCTTTAATTAAAACGCCAGGGAACACCTCAAAGTGTGCAAAAGCCAGGAGAGAGTGCTGGCAAAAGTAGAAGACAAATTAAATGTGTTTGTGGTGGCCATGTTAGATGTTTTAATAACTTATTATTGTTTTATTTTTATTTTCATAATTTCATAATTACTTTGTTCATTGTAATGTCGAGTCACCACACTATAATAATGGACATGGTGAAAGTGAAGTACAAAAATATTCTACTTAATGGTAATTTTAGGCCTTATAGGCCTACTAGTCTCTTTTAAAAAGGCACTGTTAAATAAATGATTGTCTGTTTATAAAAGCAAACAGGAAAAATGCTGAGAAAAAAATAATAATGATGCTCCTGACCCTGGCAGAAGAGCTGACCCGGTTGAATGTGAATTGCCCTGTTGTGAAGGGCATCCCTGGGTTCAGCTCTTCCCACATCAGGGACCAGTAGCAGCAACACCTCACTGGGAAATGAGATTTAAATTATGTTTGTATACTGTGAAATAATTTGTTGCTGCATTAAATGAAGTAGACCTAATCCAAATTGGCTGGTTTAGTCATTTCAACTGTTAAATCTTGAGTAGCCTAATGATAAATTGCTTTTTTTCTTGTGAAAGTAAAAACTGATAAACTTATGTTAAATGTAAAAAAATATTTTATCAATCACATTACACTGGAGAGTGAAGAAAACTTCTCAGATGACTGTCCTTTGGAGGAAGTACTTTAATTTAATTGATGGCTTTAATTGATTTCTACTTGTGCCTATGCCTATTATTTCTGACAGGAGTCCACATGTACAGAAAGGCCTACAGAAGAGTCTGCACACAGCAGTGATACAGGGGTGGGCAGTGTGGAGACAACTTTTGCTTTTTATTTGTTGCATTTGTTCCCTACATGAGTCTTCAACAGAAAATAGAGTATTTTGAAAAAACAAAAATCAGGGGGAGAAACAGAACTTGACTAAGAAAAAATTGCACTAGAAATAGAGTTGCTTCAAAATAAACTTCAGAGTAAAATCACACAGAGTACTATTACTGACCTTAATATCTTTTAAAAAGATGACTGAATAACTGGCTTTTCTTTACAAAGAACTATTGAAATAAAACTCTAAGCAAACAGAGTTTTGCAAATTTGTCTTGTCTTTTATTTTAGGCTTAATTAAACATTTTTTTTTCTTTCTTTTTCTGATGTTGGCAGTGTTGTGTAATATGTCACAGGCCCTGTCAGGTGCAACCATCAGGGTTTTTAGACATTGAAATCTTCCCTTTAGTTGGCCAAAGCTCATGTCATTGTGTGCCCTTGTCCTAGAGCTGCATTGTAACTGGTCTGGGGTTTGGGTCAGGGAATGGGGTCATAAAACACCTGTCTCCATGCAGGATCCTGTTGTAATCACCTGTTTAATGGAAAAATGCAGTTCTCAGCATAAGTGTATGTAATACCGTGAGTTTGATATTTATAATTTTCCTTACCATGTTCAAATAATGTTCATAAATGTGAATCTCTTAAAATTCTTGAGTAATGCACAGATCCTGGCCATTTTGCTTTCACACTGATTTGTGATATAGAACATGGTCACACACCATCTAAAAGATTTTACTCAGTCAAATGCCTTTTAAAAAGGTATAATATTCCAAATCTGGAATATTAAAAATTGTAATAGTAATTTGGCTGCACTGTATAAGCCCCCTTTCTGCTCACAAAATCCCTTCATTGAGGCCTTGATGGAAACATGTGTGTAGTCTACAGTGTATGGCACCAATCACGTAAGTTAAGCCTGAGGGACTGTAAGTCATAATCGGCATGGCCATCATGATTGCATTATCTTCATTAAAAATTATAATATACCCTAAGTTGGCAAAAAAAAAAGAAAAAAAAAAAAGAGCACTACTTTGTGAATGGCACGACAGAAAGCTTATCAAGTTCTCCGCATCTCCAATAAAGGAAGCCACTCGCAAATAATTTTAGGGCAATGCAAACATTTTGTGCTGTTGTTGAAGCCCGATATCGAATCGAACATTAATGTGCATTTCCAACAAAATAATAATGTATTTAAACGACCCCCTCACGACGATCGTTTCACGAGAAAACAAAAATAAATCTCAGAAATTAAGCTACACTATCGCGCTGCGCTGAAGGACTTCCCGTATCAGCCGCGATCTAATCCTGTTTACATGAAATAAGCCTGCTCGCGAGCAGGTTCAAGCTGACGGACCTGTTGCTATGACAGCAAGTCCAGGATGAGCGTCGAAGAACCAAACGATCCAAGATCATGGCAAATCGCCAACAATCAAATCCAGCTAACTGAGTTAGCGACGTACGAAGAACGAGCCCCAGGTCTCACCACAGTAAACGACTGTCGGGATCACAATAGAGTGCCGAAGTGATGACTTCACTTTGTAGGACAACTCGGAAGCTAGCGGCGCATGGGTTCCCTCCGTCGAAAAGCAATGCATTTTCCCCATAGACTTTTGGAAAATCGCAAAAAATAAGATCTGTGTTTAACAAAGGGTTGTGACCATTACACGTTTTGTCTAGCAAGATAATCTTTACTAGTTAATCCAAAATTTATACATTTTGAAGCCTATATAAAGATTTTAAAAACACAATCAGACACAATAAAGTTTAAAAAAACACAAGCAGGTTATAACTGTGTGTTATATGTCATGGATAAAAACGTGAAAATATTTAGAGGCTCTGTTCACCACAGACCTTATTTCAGGCGATTTAGCAAAAAAACATTCAAAAATCCCATAGGCTTTAGAGCGAGGGAACTGTAATGCTAAAATGCTAACTCACTTCCACGTTTTGGCCTACAGAGTGACGTCGTAACTTCTGCACTTTATGGAGGTTAACGGTCAAAACGGTCTTGGGGGAAATGGTTGGTGATGATCAAATTTTTTTCATCTTCCAGAAGATGGCTACCACCATCAAGATGCAGTACTTTTGGTTAGTTTGTAGTTATATTAAACATAACTGAATGTTAATCAAATATACTTGAAATATTTTGAGAATTTTTTATCTTTTAATTGGGACATGAGCTACTGCCTGGTTAGGAGGACATGGTGTAATCTTGCATGTGAACAAAGCTGTTCTTTGTGTGTGTGTGTGTGTGTGTGTGTGTGTGTGTGCATACAATGACCAGCTTGTAACTGTTTGCCTATAACGCACAGTCAACACAATTTATGTAATCTTACATTGATCAGACACCTAACAGGATTTTTTTTTTTAAAACAAAGCACTTACAGTGGCAATAAAAAATTAATCCACCCGGGACGTTAATGCTTCATGTTTGATGTGGGCCATAATGTGTACTAGACTACATATTCAAATGATTGTTTGCTCAGTCACATGACCAACACCAGCCACTGCAATTCCATAATTATTATTGATTTGCTCACTGGCTGTCAATCTCAGGCTGTGTGCGGAGAGGAAGTAGAAGAGGTGATGGACAGAAAGAGGATTGGACAGTAACCATGCGGCATAGAAACCTCATCTCAGAAATGAGCTGGGATGAGATAGTGCTGCTGGATAAGGGTAATTGATGATTGTCTTAGTGAGGGGATGTTAGGGGGGAAAAGAAAAAAGCGGAATGGGGGATGCTTGAAGGAGGGAGGCTGGGTTGTGTCGTGGTCCGAGAAAATGAGAGTGAAAAATTCCTTTGTGGTCATTCGTCCTCTGGGCACTGCTGTGTACTTTACGTTGGAGATCATCTCTAAAATCCTGAAAAACAAATATGCAGGACCTTTGGATTGAAATGTCAGCGCGCCACAGGCATTGATTTCCTCCTGAAGTGTCCAAGGCTGTTGGATATTCACCATGCTGATGTGAGACACCTTTTCCAGACAGCTGCAGATGAAAACACATACACACAGATACACACACCTGAACTAAGCCACATCAACCACTGAAAGCCACATCATCCAGTGCAATTCAGGAGCAAATAATGCATTTTCTGCATTATGTCTTTCCCCTGAAGTCAAATTATTCTGTTTGTCAAAGGTTTTCAATCATGACACTCAGCAGTCAGATGCTAACTTAAGTCTATTTTGCATTACTTCTTTTCAGTTTCAAAATAAACACTGAGAACTACAGAGATAAAGGTGTGTGTGATTCTAGTGTGGTTTGTGACCTGTTGTTAGTGCTTCTCTCTACTGCCAATTGCAGTTCCCAGGTTCCATTTAGAACTAATGGAGCACCATTCAATCTGCTCACAAACCCTATTAATCTGGAGATCTCTCACTGATAAACCCAATCCAATGCGACCACTGGATCCTTCATCTTTAAATATATATTACAGCTTATAGCATGGGAAGAGATGGGAACCTCTCTGAGCACAGGCAGTAGAGAGGTTTATTTGTACTATCTGTTGATATAAGTGTGTATCGATGTTTTCGGCATTTGACTGAGACGACGCGCTTGGCTTAGTGTAGCTGATAAAGACACATTATGAGTGACAATTCATTTTTTTATTAAATAAGTAAAGGGCTTTTCACACTTGCAATAGTTAATATCCTGGATATCTTGCTTCATGTTTGACACTGCTCATAATTTACACTGTTAATCATTAATCCTGGGTATTCATACATTGACATTTCACACTGTACATTCCTAAACCCTGGGTTAACATTGTTATTTGCGGTGTTAGTGTCATTGACTGGGCAACCACAACCTGTTTAACGGTTCTAGCAATGTGCATCGTTGTATTATACATTGCCGACTGCTATTAAAGGGAACATATCATGCTTTTAAATCATTCATTTTTATATTTAAATCATACCGTTGTGGTCTATATAAAACATAACTGCAATGCTTGGGTCTGAATTACTCATTATTATAGCTCCACAGGCCCCTTTCTACCCCTTTTCTGATGTGCGTCTTTGAGCGACCCGTTTCAATGCGCCCCCTTTAAATAAAAAGGAGATGCGTCATACCCCGCCCGCTCTCCAGGTCGATGAGTTCACGGTCAGTTCAACTTCCCACGTTCGGCCATTATTGTAGTTTGATTAGAAATATACGATTATATAAGATACCATCAAAGAACATTTTTATTCAGACGTTAATAAAATGTCAACAACAGACTTGTCCGTCAAGCCTTACATATTCGAGCCAGAGCGAGCGAGTTGATAAAGACGACGACGAACCTGCAGAACAACCTCTTCATGTATTGGTATGTGAGTTAACTGTTTTGTGTTATTAGTGAAAGTCGACTATAACGTTACTGGCGGAGGTTGTTGAAGTGGGAATCCTTGCAGTGCTTCAGGTCACTACATCCAACAACCGAACATTTTTTGACTTGCCCTCTCGTAACTTCTGCATCATTGAGCTTGGACTACAAAATCGGAGCGAGAAATAATAATGGCGGATTGCTCGAAGTGTTGGGCCGGTAGTCAATGTCCTTATTTGTCAGTTCCGCTGCAAAAACTGTGACGTAATTTTTCAAAAAACGTAATAGAGAACAGAAAAATCTGAACAGGTTGAAAAATATGACCAAAACAGAATATAAAGATATAAACGAAGCACCTGAAGAGAATAATTTCATCTTTTCTGTACTTATAAACACTCCAAATATACAACAAAAATGCATTTAAGGGCTAAAAAAGTGGATTTTGCATGATATGTCCCCTTTAAGATGAATGGACTTTTCGGATTAAAAATAAGAATTAAAACAAAGTCTTAATTACTCCAAATGACAAGTTTTCAACACAGAAGTAAGTTATTTTATGTGCATGTAGGCCTATGTATGACACTTCCTTTTTCACAACCCCAGGTAAAAAGTTTTTTTTTTTTTTTTTTTTAAATTACAAGTGTGAAACGTTCCTTAATTCAGGGTTAAAAGTGGGATTAAAAGAACAAGAACAAGAAGTTTAAAAAGGCCTTAACTTTCATGCATTCATAGAAACTACTAATGTCAGACATATCTTGACCATTCATATTTACAAACATAAATGCTTATTCAGTGTTAATAAGGGATAAATGCTATTATTCCAACATAAAAATGAATTACAGTGAATTTGTTCTGTTGGTCATTCCTCTAGGTGTGTTTCCTCTACAATCCAAAGACATGCAGGATAGGTTAATTGGAGATGCTAAATTGTTTTGTAGGCGTCTGTCTGCGTGCGTGATAAACTGGCCATCCATCCTGGGCAATTTCTTTCCTTCGGCTCAAGACTATTTGAGTACTACTACTGTAGAGAGAGGTCTGTCCTAGTGCTTTTAGCATTAAGCTCTGTAATAATGAAAATCTTCATAATGTGAAACTGTCTGTGTCCATCAGCAGCCATGAGCGGCTTCAACAGAGACGTACTTTAATTAAAGAGAGTCAAGACTTATGATGAACGACGGTGCGTGCTCCGCAAAAACACTTGGGCTTTATTAAATAATGCGCAATTGGAGATACCAATGACTCATTTTTTATTTGAGAACTGTAAAATTTATTTCTGCAGAGGATACTTGGCACTGGCTTTTGTAGAGGGGAGTAAAAAGGTGTCCCAATAAATGACAGAAATGATTTCTGGTCCTATCTCGCTCTCTCACTCTCATGCTTGTTGTATGAGCAGTATCTTTCATTTTCAGAAATAAACATTCACTCTCTACATGGCACAGATCCGAATGATGGAAAGCTTCTCATTAGGAGCAGTCGTGACTTTATTCTGCATTCTGCATATCCCAGGACGTCTCCCCAAAGCTCTGGAATGGGCCGGATCCTTCCAGAAGCACCGCATCAATTCTCCCTGACACTTATTAATAACCTGAGTCTTCGACATCAGATAGCCGAGCAGCCCTTGACGGTGTCCAATAGTGAAATGGATGTGGCTTGCCAAGGGTGGAGGGGAGATAGCAAATGATTTCTGATTGGCTGTAGCTGTCAGAGAGAAAAGAGAAGATCTTGGCATTGACTTCTCTCCTCTTACGCACATTATTTACGAGTGGCTGCAGGCGAACAGCCTCATCTCACACACCTCAGGGTATCTTGGCCACAGTACTCTTCACACGCTCGCTGAGCACTCAAAATGCCTTTACTGATACTGGAAAACTACACACATCAGTCTGACTGTGGCATTTTCAGAATCTTTTGCCATCTTACAGTTCTGTGTAGATGATTTTGGGGGGAAAAGAAGATGACAAAACAGATAAACCCCACGCGTGCTATGGGGAAATCACTGAACGTCAAAGAAACTCTCAAACCTTGAAAGTGTCTCTTACACTTCTCATACACCTTTCTATGTTGGCAGTCTTTCTTTTTTTTTTCTTAAGGTTCCTTTTTCATTTAGCCTACAGTCATGCTGCCATATAGAGGCTAAAGGAAAACTGAACCAATATGGTCACAAATGAAAAGTTGTTATACTGGGTAGAAGGAGGGAAACCTGCCAATATTCTGTGTTCTAAGGGTATTTATTCAGATCAGTAGTTCGGAATTAGGAACCCCTGAGTCTATATTGTCAATTGCGTTGGACCCCTAAATATGTGAAATGCAATTCACAAACTGTTTTACTTGCACAATGTGAAGTATATCAGGACAAGACTTGACTTATTCCTCCAGGAATTGATTAGGATTGAGAAACAATTTGGGAATTCCAAAATACAGAAACATTCCAGAATAAAAATCGTCATCGTCATTCACAAAGAAACATTGTTGTAAAAGTATAGACTTCTATTTAATTTTGACCAGGTTCAGCATGTCCAATAAAACAAAAATCTAGTTTCAAGGACTGGCGGTAATGAACAGGGCTCGGTTTCCCAAAATGTTCTTGTCCCTAAGTAGTTCTTAACCTATTCCTTAACCTCTCTCTTAACTTTATGGCACAATTCCTGACACGTTCGTACGCTAAGTATATGAAGAGTTCAGATGCAAAAGCCTCTAAATGCCATCTGAAATTTTCTTCTTTAATGATGATTTTTATCAAACTTGTATATTTAAGTTCAGTAATTTCACTTAAATAACAATTAATAGGTAATTATCATTGCCATTTAAGTGAAATTACTGAACTTAAATATACAAGTTTGATAAAAATCATCATTAAAGAAGAAAATTTCAAATTGCATTTAAAGGCTTTTGCATCTGAACTCTTCATATCTTCTGTAAGTCACACATTCGTCAGATTGGTCTGGACCATTCGTAAGTGTGATGGATCTGCCATGTGCCTTGGCAAATCCAGCGCAGTCTCATCCCAAGACGTCAAATAACTGACGTCTTGGGACGTCTTTTGACATCTGCCGTTTAAGGGTACCCTTTAACGTCGGTTAGATGATGTTATCGGATCCTAACCCTATCCCTAAACCTACCCCGTCACCTAACTGACGTTAAAGGGTACCCTAAAACGGCGGATGTTGACGTATGGTCAAAAGACGTCCCAAGACGTCAGTTATACGATGTCTTGGGATGAGACTGTGTTAGCAAATCACATCTAAAAACATTAGTCCATTGCCACAAAACAGTGAACAAAGTACTCTTCAATTGTGATGTTTTATTAAATCTTGCTTACACAAGATAAAAAGTGATCAAGTCTCATTAGAGAGGAAAACGGCCGAAAAAAATTGTAACAGTTAAGAACAAGAAAGTCCAAAAATTTTATTCCATTCAGATTACATCACAGGACAAATGCAGTATTCAAAAAGGACATAGTTGGGCTTGAGCGTCTCAAACTGACAGAGGACAAAACTGAACACCACCTTTCCCAGGGTTCAATAAGTAACAACTTCCTCTAGACAAAACATACACTGAATTTATAAGAGGTGGCCAGCACCATGAAAACAAACAAGGGGAAACATTACCATACAATAATGACAATGAATACAATGAAAAGACGGAATAAAGGGGATAAATTGTAGTTAATGCAAAAGAATCCTATTTAACAAACATCACGTTGATCAAGACATCACATTTTCCTATGTCCCCTCTAATACATCAAAGTACAGTTTAATTTCCTTTAGAATTCCCATAAAACAGATCAACTTCCTGTTTGAATCTCTTTGTCACTAGGCTGGTCCATACCACAACACAACAGGTATTAAACATTTCAAGTCATCTTAATTACAAAATGAACTAACAATTTAAGCTATGTTTTTAGAAATCAAATTTTAGCCAAAGAGGAATTTTAGCTGGTTTTAATGTTTTAATCTTAAGCCAAATAACTAAGCCCGTGCACTGACTCAGTACAATGACAAATTAAGATTTTAAACAAAACCATAGTAATGTCCTTTTATTTATAAATCAAATCCAGATACAAATAGATAAAACATAAATACTGGCCATCACAGTAAGCTCTCTCTTAGCATTGTTTGACCCCAAGATGTTAGTCGCCGCCACAGTATTGCAGTCTTTAGAAATCAGTACAAGTCAAACTATGGTATGTTGACAATGTTGTGGCTCAACAATGATTTTATGTTCTGGACATTTTAAAACTAATAATAAAATATGTTCGGAACGGATACAGGCCTATTTATAAAGTTGACTTTATTTGGTATCAGAACTAATATTCTGGTTTGGCCTAGGCTATTTCGTTATGTCATTATCTGATATAACACGGTATATCACAGAGACGTCTATTTGATGTGTGTGTTTACATCTGGAAGATTTGCTCATCTGCAATAGTCTATAGGACGTTTCTTGACAGATGTCAAATAGATGTTTAGAAGATGTCTTTTAGAATGTATGTCTGACATCTTAAAGATATCTATCAGATGTTAGTAAACAGCAGATGCTTTCCAGATGAAGTGATCTTTAACAGACATCTTGCAGACGTACGTGTGCTATCTGAAAGTTCAAAAATTTTAATTGGTAATCACTTCTGATAATTAAAATATGACAAACAGTTTGGCTCTAAATGGCTAAGATCTATAAATGGGTAAGCATGGTGGTGTCCAGTAAGCGACCAACTATGTCAGTGATTCAACGTGTCCTTGTTTTGAATCAACCGGCCGCGGAGCCGTTTAGTCCATGTCAATTTTTTTATTCGGCAAAACTTAAGCCCTTTTGACATTTTGCCTGACGTGGCTATTTAAAAAAAAAAAAAAGCCTCCCAAGACTTATTATGGAGATGCTGGAACATGTTAGACCTGCGCTTGCCAGGATAACGTGGCAGCCTTTAATCAATGGCAATCAATAGCGCATTAAACAGAAGTAACTGCAGCTGCTTACCAATCAATTCTGATTGTAAAGTACCTTACCATTAATATAAAAGTTTATTACATAATTTTTAGAAATTGTTAAACCCTTGTGAGGAAGCAGCACAAATGGCTCAACATGATAAGTGTGGATGATTAGCGAGGGATACGTGGGTTGTCTACCCGCCACAACATATCGTGTGAACATATTACTGACAATTTGATAATTGAATTAATAGTCTATATTTTACTGATGTTAAAATAAATGTTACAGGAATAATTTGAGGAATGTTTCATTTGCATAGAACGTGTTGTCTTACTTAACGCCATAATGCACCTTCACGTGAAGTGGAAAATCAATTCCTGAGCAATCGATGCCAACCAATTCAGCATCTTCACTTGGGACAGCGCCTTTGTGACGTCGAACGTAAGAGGCAGCGTGTTAAGAAGCTTCCTAAGGGACACTTCGGGAAACACACTTAGGAATATGTACAACTTTGGTAAGATATATATTTCGAGTCTTCTTAGCGTCCTAAGAGTGAGCGTTATCAGGGTACCGGGCCCTGGTCTTTTGGAAGCCCAATTTCCTAACTTGTTTGGTCCCTTTCATTTTTTAAGGTAAGCATCACTATTACCATTGCTCAAACATTATGTAGTATTAGGTCTTCAAACCAAGTAAACATGTTGTAATCATGATAATTATTGTTTTACCAAAATCCCCGGTCCAAATAACTCAGGTACATCATTACCTACCATTACCCACAGTCCGACCCCGTGTATGTGGTAGACAGAGAGAGAATGGAGAAATTCTCCGTTCAGAGAACTCACAGTAGAGAGCTCATTTTATGTCAAGGGGTTTAGTGCCCATATCCCAATTTCAACAAGAGCATCTTCTAGTCAGCTCAGCTGGATGTTTTTTTTTTTTTTCCTTTTGTTTTTTTTCCGGCAGTGATGTTTGCGCTGTTCAATGGTATGAATCTCCCAGTGTGCTGGTCAAGCACCTCTAATTTAAAGAGCTGAAATATAGTCCTCATTCAGTCCACTACCAAGCCCTTCAATGAAAAGCAACTCCTGCAATGATTGCTAGGGATTATTTAGAAAATGAAGCCACTTGTGAAAATCCTTTTTTGCTCCATGCCACATTTCCAGGCTAAGCAGTCTGGATCCATGTGAACAAATTAAATCAATTATCAATTTCTGAATTAAAGCCTTGGTATTGCTGACAGAGTCGCATGAGATAATGGAGTCCAGTTAACCTGCTGCATTGGATATCCCCAGTCAATCTGCTGTGGGCTTTTTTTTCTCTTCACTAAAACCTGCAGATCCAAAATATGCTCCTCGATCCTGAGATCATCTGTTTCTGAGGTAATTGCAAACGCTGGCACCAGTAAAGTTGCCAACTTATTTAACAAAGGATTACAGTAATAAAATGGTGTCTCCTCAAGAATATGACCTTTCTTACATCTGTAGTTCTTCAGATTGGTCTTTTGATTTCAATAGGTAACCCATTAGGCTTGTCTTAGAACTATGGCCATGGTTTGCAGGTATAAAACATGAAAGCAGTCAGAAAGTTATATGCAATTAATTAAGAACCATTTAAACAAATTTGTTTAAACACCAAACCAGCTTGGCCACCTTAAAATGGTTTTATTTTCTTCCAACTGGCCCAATCGCAGGTCTTCAAGAGCAGTCTGGTTCCCAGAAGCTGGTAGTCCAGCTGTCAAGCATCTAAACCAGCTTGTAGAAAGCAATCACCAGTTTGGAACAACTAAACAGCCTACTACTATATTCCATGATACAACAACAACCTTGAATTGGTTTTATGTGGATTTTTCAGCAGGGTTCAGCACTATAGTAAAATTCAGTGGAGCAATGCCTGATGGGCTGGTAATTGAGTTTTCAAGCCAGGTGAGACATGCAGGGCCCCACCAGAGCCATTAGATAAAAGAGGGTAAAGGGGGATTTGGATTTGCTGCCATTTTGTTTGTAGCGTCCTCACTGTGGCGGATCTAAGTGGACTTGTACAGTAGAGGCCTCCAGAGAAAGGGATGAGAGGGGAAAGACGGAGATTATCCTATTATGTCCTACATGTCTCTCGGGGATTAAGTTTAAGCACTAACAACAGCACTTTTCCTTCGAGGTAGAGTCTTTATATCCTTCTCTACCCTCCTGCTGAAACATGATTACATGCTGGTTTATACTGGTTAGTGCTGGTATGGCACTGGCAGGTGGATTAGTATATCATTCTAGTCACTTGGCTGGTGACACAAGTTGACCAACATGGTCTTTCTGGTGAAGATGGTTAACCAAGGTATTCTTGCTGGTTGAGTATTTTTAGTCTCTCTCTCTCTCTCTCTCTCTCTCTCTCTGCTGAGTATGGTTTGTACAGATTAGTACTCATGCTAAAGATAAGAAAGTTAATCATTCATATAATCGACTTTGTTGTAGTAATGTACTAATTTGATTCACCATAAAATCTTGCAGAGAATACATAATATATTTCAGAACTGCAGTGGTGGCAGATTTTTATTTAAAAAATAAAATAAAAGTTTTGTTATTGTCGGGGCTTGACATTAACTTTTTTTCTTACCAGACAGAGTGGCTAGTGGTTTTCCAAAGTTACTAGCCAGTCTGCATTTTCATTGATACCATGGGGAAAAACAGCCACATAGATATTATATATCTCATAATTTGGCAGCAGGTAAATTAAGCTGCTGTCACTTTAATACTTTGGTTGTGAGCACAAAATCTGTGGGAATGAGTCAAATCATGTGCAAAATGCACAATACCACTGCAAAATTCAAGCCCTGTAACACCAACAATATTCATCTGAAGTAAATTAAACGAGTGAGGGGAGGCGGGTTTGTGTGTCAACTTGCTATCGGAGAGAGAGAGTGAGAAAGCGCAGCAAGTAGGCTACACTATATTGTACTTAGTTTACTATTTCAGATGCCTTTTTAAAATACAACAATTGTTATATAGTATATACAATTCTAACACAGTCTCATCCCAAGACGTCATATAACTGACGTAATTGGGACGTCTTTTGACCATACGTCAACATCCGCCTTTTTAGGGTACCCTTAAACGATCCCAGGCCGTCATACAACTGACGGTTTACCTTTAACGTCGGTTAGGTGACGGGGTAGGTTTAGGGGTAGGTTTAGGTCTGGGTTAGGATCCAATAACGTCATCTAACCGACGTTTAAAGGGTTAGTTCACCCAAAAATGAAAATTAAGTCATTAATTACTCACCCCCATGCTGTACCAACCCCGTAAGACCTTCGTTCGTCTTCGGAACACAAATAAAGATATTTTTGATTAGATCGCAAATCTCGCGCATGCGTCGTGGAAATCTAAGGAATTCTCGTTCTGGCCTACAAGGAAGAAAAGAAATAGTCGAATAAACTCGTTATTTTTGTTTGTTTTTTCGCACAAAAAGTATTCACGTCGCTTGATAAACATATAGTTGAGCCACGGTAGTCACTTGGGATATTTAAACATTTTCTTCATTGACTTTCTGGGCCGTCAAGAGGCAGTCCCTTAGGAGCCAATGTGGTAGTTATACAGCTCTCAAATTTAATCAAAAATATCTTCATTTGTGTTCCGAAGACGAACGAAGGTCTTACGGGGTTGGTACAGCATGGGGGTGAGTAATTAATGACTTAATTTTCATTTTTGGGTGAACTAACCCTTTAAGGGTTATATGCAATAGTTATATGGTACCCTAAAAAGGCGGATGTTGACGTATGGTCAAAAGACGTCCCAAGACGTCAGTTATATGACGTCTTGGGATGAGACTGCGCTGACAATTCAAACTACCAGAGTGGCTAGGAGTGTTACATTTGTGTCCTGTGTTTTCCCCGTTCTTTGTGTATTTAGTTCTGTCCTGTTTCCATTTTCCTGCTCTTACCGCTCAGTTCATTCACCCGTGTCTAGTTAATTTGCCCCAGCTGTGCCTTGTTTCCCTATTCTGTTCAATGTGTATTCTATGTTCTCCCTCACTCTTGGTCGGTTATTGTTTGTGTATGGTGAGTTCATGTTAAGTGTTAAGAGTTTTTGTCATTGAAAACCATTACTACCGACCATTGAAAAACCACCCGTATTTGGCGGGCTGGCTGGTCTTGAAGTCCTGGTTATTATTGACATCATTGAAGACATTCTGGGCATAATAGAAGATATTTATTCCATTTGGTTGATTCATCAAGATTGAGACATGGTATTTTGCACCTATTTTGAGAATTTCACCAGGATTTAATATATACTGTGATAGGCCTACTAAATGATTACCATATCCTTATAGACCTTATGAAGCCCCGCCCCTTTTCAGTGCTGTGCTCGTTGTCTTTTGACTTCCGGTCTGTATTTTGACAGCGATCTTGCATAGGTATGAATGAACTGCTCGTAAAAAATTTCCCGGTCGACATTTGTTAAGACATCTGCTTTACAATGCTTATGATAAACATTACAATGCTCATGATAACTTTTGTTAACTCTACAATAAGTAAATACACTTCACCAGCTAATTACTCCTCGACAGCGATGCCATAGAAATATAGCCTACAGAGCGACCGCGAAACCGGAAGTTCAAAGACAATATTCTAAAGATGACGGCGCCCACGTTTCTCTGGTGCATAAGGTATATACCATGCTATTTACTTTAAGCTCCTAGGTCAAATATTACCATGGTAATACCGTGCTAAATGTCAAAAACATTTATTACAATGGTACCATGGTCCCAAGGTACTTGTTGGTAGTTTTTTGTTAGTGCACATTAAGATGTGTGTGTATATATATAGAGAGAGATTACTTTATGCTATGTAGTAGCATTATCGATTTCATGTATTCTCAAGTCTTAACTCGTCAGGATCTGCCAGTATAAGCACTTAATGGCAAACAGTGAATAGCTCAGGCTTGTTTTGGCAGTGTGTGTGAGTGTGTGTGGGACTTGCAGTCCTGTAATGAACATGCCGCAGGCTAGAGGATTCAAAAGATCTCTTCTGACACCTGAAGCAGCTCTAGGATTAGAGATTCTGCTAAAACACACACCGCAAATACATCTCAATATGCCAACCCTCCCACCATGTCACTTTCCTTCTGTAAAATGCCGGCCAGGCGAGACTTTGGAGTCTTTGTTCGGTTACAGGCCCAGCTAACCGCCTCAGGCAATAGCTTTGCTTTCCCATCAGGCATTGCTCTCAGCAGGATGCCCTTTTCACAGAGCAGCCTTCTTCAGGACATGCACCTGGGCCAGCCATAGCAGAGATGGATTCAGGAGCAGGTATAGAATGTTAAGGACATTCTAACCGTCTTCTAACTGTGCATAATGGTCTGAGAGGATATTGATATTGGACCCAAATCCAATCCATTTTTTTCTTTTTTTTAGTTTTAGTTTTAGATACAGGTCAAGTTAAGAGTAGAGGATGGGTTTAAAGGTATGGCAGTTTTATTTAATTTATATTGAAATGCCAGTTTGGTTATTCTAAAACTTTGAAGGCAGCAACATTAGTTGTTAAGTTGAAGTTGTTTTTAAGCTGGAATCTCTTTTACAGTTAAATATTTCTCATTTGTAGAATGAAAAAACGCAATTGCAATAAATACATTAAAGGTGCAATACCTAAGATTTAGATGCCGCTAGAGGGCGCTACATTCAAAACAACAACAACGGCTTTGCTTGATGACGCCGTGAAGGAACGCGGAATGATGGGAACTGTTGTTTTCAACTCCACCGTGGATAAATCAATCAGACGGGAATCGAAAATTAGTTGTCATGGATGAGGTAAAGTTCGATTTCTATAAACGTTGTGTTTAATGACATGCTTGTTTTTCATTAAACTGAAATAACCGTGCAAGAAAAGTCAGGTTTAAAAGTAAATTAGTTATCACAGATGTTACTGTACGAGTAACTGGACGAAGCTATGGTGGAGAGGGTTTGAAGGGGCAGGTCTCTTGCAAGGAGTTGACGTGGTTGGCCCTCCTTGGTAACTTTATAAAAATAAAAAATCAATTTAATGTCAGTTATCCCAACCTGCAAGAATTCATTTCCGGGAGGTATATTTCGATAACAAGATTGTGGGGGTGGGAGGGAAGGCTAACTTTCGCGTTCGCGAGGCACAAACGCAAAGTCTCTCTGTACAGTGCATGCGCAGCGCGCTGTATGTTATGCGCGCAGTATGTCTCGCTCTAACATTATATCCCGGGAGATTTGAACTAATTTGCGGGCATCAGGGAAACGCTATCAATATGCGGGAGATCCGGGAGACTTGGGATGTCTGCAATGTACATTTGACACATCTTTTCATGTCGTGTAAGTATTCAACCACAGCTACAGTTTCACAAAATTAACGTTAAGGGGGTCGCACACTGGACGAGAAGCTCAGCGCCGCGTTGCACCACATAATTATTCGAACACATTATTATCTATAAGTGTACACATACCGGCGGCGCCATTCGGCGTCTGTCCGCGGCGCCCAGCAACGTTTCAGGACCGTGTTCAAAACGAGCGCCATTTACACAGTTTTATATAAAATTGTAATTATATTTGCCTCAAACCGTTGCTAATGGATCCTGACTTTGCCCTATGCTGCAATATCTATGCATTTAGTTTTGCAGTCATTTACAGAAATCAGCTGCTTGAATGACAATTACTGATTATTATTAGATTTTTCACGTGAGATTCTCAATTCATTCTGTGAACGGATGATCTGAGGTAAAGTTTTCAGAATGCAGACTCAGCAACGATTGTATTTAATTGTACAGTACAATCATAACATAGAACAGACATTATCTTCATTTTCTGTCATTAAACATAACAATATTGCTGGCCATACACTGATGAGAAAGTGCGCGTCCGGTGTTCGATAACGTTACTGGAGTTGTCCTAAACGTGACGCGGCGCTTCTCGTCCGGTGTGCGACCCCCTTTACAGCCAACAGTTCACATTCCGAGAATAAATGAAAATAATTATATGTGCTCCATTCCATAACAAATGCGCGAAACAAGCTGTCGTTTGATAGACGCTAACGCACAACTACAACTACCGCATTTGTCCAGGACTACACGTAGTAAGAGCGGAAACCGAGGTAAGCGGATATGACGCGATTGACTCGCGACTCCCAGCTCACCCCTGCTGACACGTGCCGTTTCCTTGGTTAAAATCTCAATTTTCTCGCGATTTAAACATTGTTTGAAACATTTGGAATATTGTGAGTTATCATCTTTACTAAATATATAACACTGGCCTTGTGATTTTGGGATATTTTAATGCAAAAATCTTAGGTATTGCACCTTTAAAACAAATGTTTTTTATGGTAATTTTATGTAATTACATAGTAGTTACATTGTAATTATAATGAGTTCAGTTGTTCCATTTCTTTTCATTATTGGGATATCAGCTATGTCAAATATTGAAGTGCTCAGTCACATGTCAGTCTGATCCTCTCTGTCTGTTGGCAGAATAAGCTGGACAGTGGACCAGAATTTACGGCAATAATAAAACATCTGGCTATTCAAGACTGCAAAGTGTGTGTTTTTTAAAACATTGTTAAACAAGTTTTTGACACATGTGCATTGTTAAACAAGTTGTTATTATTATTGATGTTATTTGTTTTAAGAAACAGCTACATCTTGTTACAGTCTATAGCTAAGTGTATGTCTGTGCTTGTGTGTATTGATCTGTACATAGCCATATATGTGTCCTGTTCAGTGTTTGTTACTGTAAAGAGTAAATGTGAGAAATAACCAGTGTGTGTGTGAGCGTGTGTATTGATTTTGCAGTGTTAATGTAAGACTCCTGCTGTGTAGGTGTACTATGGCTAGAGGGAGCTCTCCTCTTATTCTCAGAGCCAGATGTCCGGCTTCATACACACACTCTCCTCATCAAACCCACCAAAAAACACTGATCATTCTCACATTTCTTTGCTTCTAAGTCGATTGGTTGCTAAAAAGTTACTAAGGCATTTCTGGGTGGTTGCTTATATATTACTTTTTTTATGTGGCTTGTTTCCCTCCTTCAATGCAAGTTTAATTTGTGCCTTAACAAATAACACTAAACCATGGTGTAGATATAGGTTGAGAAAGAAAGAGAGTGAGTAAGAGAGAGACAGAGATGGGGCCAAGGGAGCATGGCCCCTTCCAGCCCATGGCGGTCATCAGTGATAGAGACTGGTCCCATGAGGCCTTGCAGAAAAGACAGGAGAGAAGGAGTGGAGGGGGTGCTTAAGGAGGAGAACAGGGGGGCTAGAGAAAGGAAACAAAAGGATGAACAGAGCATCTTCCACACAACCGTAACTGTGTGTGTGTGTGTGTGTGTGTGTGTGTGTGACAGGACACAGTGTCATGGTGCTGTCAGTCGGACACTCCGTGGCCTTCAAGAGCCGCTGTTCTTAGAGACCGCAGGTGGTCTCCGAATACAAAGATTGATCCTGAAAAACAAACGAAAAGTGTGTGTGTGCGTGTGTGCGCGTGCGTTTGTGTGTGTGTGTCTGTAGGTTTTGAATCTGTAGCATCAGGGTTTTTGAAAAGTATTTGGAGGTTTGTTTACATCACTTTCTCTTAATTTTACAGTCAAATATTTTTTTGTCAGTGCCTGTTGACAAGCCATTTGTCGTTTGTCGTATCTGTCGTATTCAAAGCTCATCACTTAATAAACTGCAGTATTATTTATCTCCAAAAATTAATTTAGATAATATATGAAGAGCAAAAGCCTCTAAGTGCCATTTGAAATTTTCTTCTAGAATGATCATTTTTATCAAGCTCGTATATTTAAGTTCAGTAATTTCACTTAAATGACGATTCATAGGTAATCTTCATTGCCATTTATGTGAAATTACTGAACTTAAATATACGAGCTTGATATGATCATTGTAGAAGAAAATGTCAAATGTCACTTAGAGGCTTTTGCATCTGAACTCTTCATATATATATATATTGAATTGAATACATGCACATTTTTGGATGACTGGATAATGGACCAAAACAATACAGCAATTGTGCTCACGATCATTTCAACAGTGTGTTTGCATGAGCAGTGTGTTTTTGAGAGCTACGCTGTCTGCATGTGCAAAACACAGCCCAACACAACCCAAAATACACTTCCCAAGAATAAGAGTGAGAGAGAAACAGAGGACATGGGGCTTGTATGTGCTGAAAGGTGGATTTCTGAATTAGGTTCTTTAAATGGTGCTGGGCTGGGAGAGGAATATTGATCTTCAACTGGCCTCAGCTGGTTCTGAGGAGGCTGTGTGCGAGCGTGTGCATGTGTCCGTTTTTAGCGTCTTCCTGCACAAAGCAGTTGTGTTTTCACCAGAAAAAAAGGCCAGAGACACATCCCAACAGCCCACAGTATGTGTGAGCGTGTTGATATATCTCGCACTGAATTCGAAAATAAGAAGACCAATCAATACAATTAACTCCAACCCCCTGTGGGAAACGTAAAGCCGAGTGTGAGTGTGATCGCATAGGTGGTCATAACTGTAATTATGGAGAGATATTGTGATGACCTGGTTATATGGTATTTAAAAGCAGTTCTCTAAAAAAAAAAATGTATGTGTATGTAGCCTAACATGTAAGGTCTGTTTTGGTATTGTTTTTACTCTGTTCTGGGCTACGTCCACATTAAATCCGGATAGATTCGAAAACGGAGTTTTCGTTTAAAAACGCTCTCCGTCCACACGAGCGTTTTCAGGTGTTTTCCGACGTTTCAGTGGTGGATGAGAAACTTCTAAATTCACTTTACTGCCCATGCGTGAAACTTCACAAAAGCTCACTGAGACGATACAGATGGGAAAATAAATAATAATGTCATCGCACAATAACAGGATAATTTTATTTGGCAAAATATCTCACCATCACGGATGCGTCCAGGTCGCATTCAGTCACCATATGTTTGGTCTAAAACCCAACTGCTCTCCTGTTTTGCCGCAGGACAGCAAATGTAAGTACATTATCTGTCATCTTTGCAGTACTGAGCTATGAAGAATAGCACATATTAAGTAACATAGAATGTAACATATTTTAGCAATAGTGTAAAAATGAATAACACATAACAGGCACAATACCGATAAACATGAATATCTATTGGTACTACATGGATCACATGACTAAACTTACATCATCGTTTTGAAATACCTCCGGTTTCACTGTCCACTACAAAGCGAAAACGGCGTTTTCAAATTTATCCACTTTGGAGAGCGTTTTCCAAACGATACGTTTTTGTTGACTTAAAATGGCGTCTCAGTGTGGACGGAAGGCCAAAACGGAGAGAAAAATATAGGTTTTCGTTCAAACGAAAACGTATTAGTGTGGACATGGCCCTGGTTTTCTCGTGTTGCCTGCCAGTTTTCTCTAGTTAGTTTCCTTGATTGTTAATTAGTCATACACACCTGTTCCCTTTTATCTTCATTCATTTTTTCCATGTATTTAATCCCTGAGTTTCCCCAATTCGTGTGCTATCGTCAGTGTTAAACGTGGTTGTGTTTGTTTCAACCTGCGATCTCCTGAGTTTTCTGTGTGGATTTAATAAAGAATGTTTTTTTTATCTACATTTTTCATCGTGTACATTACTACACTTTCATTATGCACATTACAAGGAATTACATTACTAATATAATAACATATAAGGAGTTATTCATAAGCAATTTTGCTCCTCGAGTTCTCATGTTTCTCCTGTTTTAAGGATGTTTAGATATTCTTACAAATACAGTTTAAGAAAATGATCTCTGCAGTGCCGATGGGTAACACATTAAAATACGGTTTCATTTGTTAACATTCATTCATGTATTAACTAACTTAAACTAACCTTAAGAAATACATTTGTTAATGTATTAGATACAAATCCAATCCAGCTGTTCATTGTTTGTTCATATTACTTCACAGTGCATTAGTAAATACAACTTTTGATTTTTATAATGTATTAGCAAATGTTCAAATTAACATCAACAAAGATGAATAACGTGCAGTTCATTATAGTCCATGTTAACTAAAGTAGTTAACTAATGTCAACTAAGGAAACCTTAAGTGTTACCAACACATGATATTACTAAAATGACAAGTCTTCATCCCCTTGTTTAGGAAAAGCCCCTCTTGTCCTCATCATCCTCCCCCCAGATGATGATGTATCACTCAGGCTCTGAGTCCTTAAGGCTATTATATCGCAGGAAGCAGCCTGACGTGCTCCAAGGCACCCCGGGAAATCAATACACCAGGGGTCAATTACAATATTTAGGCCACGTGACTTCCAGAGCAAAATAAATCTTTTGTATCAAAAAGTCCTCCCACTTTTGTCAAACATTGCTTAGCTTTGAGGTCCTGAAATTAGATATGGATGTTGAGAAAATAATCATATTAATATTAAAATAATCATCAGTTTGTTTCAAAGAATGAATGTCACATGACAATGTTTCAGATAATATTTCCTGTCAGCATTTTCATGATAGCGGCAAAATTTAGTCTCACACTTTCATTTAAGTAATATAATATACTGTAATATTGTATAATATATATATATAGTATATATCTAATACCACATATTTCGATGAAGTAGTATTGCAGTAACTATGGTATTTAAAATTTACTATAATAAACGTTTGGGAAGAGTTTATAAATGGGGCTATTTTTTTCAGAAGGTTGATGTTCTTTATTGTTCGGATTGTATTTTTAGTGGCTATTTTCTTTTTGCGCTGTGTCATGAGTGTTTTGTCAAAACGGATAAGATAAATCACAGAGCAAAAAGATAAATGAAGATGTATAAAACGAGGATGAGCGATTGCATTTCTGTTTCCCAGAAAACTTTGAAACTTTTAGCTGATTACAGCGTTTCCCTCCCATCCATGTCTCTGTAGCTCAGAAACACAAAGCAGCGCTGTGATGAATGGTTTTCAGAAATATGCAAGCTTGACGGAGGAGGTGCAGGGCTGGACTGATCTTGATTTACTGTAGGTAAAATTGACCAAACAAACTCTGCCAAACTAAACTAAACTCTGGAAACTAATATCAACATCCTCTCTCTCTCTCTCTCTCTCTCTCTCAACTAGCATACAATGAATGGTTTTTTAGAAATATGCAAGCTTGACAGAACTCAAAATTAGGCATTTTGAAAGTGACACGCCAGTTGTTGGCTATATCTTTGGCCCTATCTACACCTGGTATTAAGAAGGGTTTTGGTTAATCAGATCACAAGTGGACGATGCTAAATACATGATGTGTAAACGGAGTCTAAAATGTTTTTATGTCCATATGTAGTTGAAAACGCATTCGACCGTATGCGGATTGCTGGTCGAATGTGTTTAAATTAACACAGTCTCATCCCAAAAAGTCATATAACTGACGTCTTGGGACGTCTTTTGACCATACGTCAATATCCGCCTTTTTAGGGCCCCCTTAAACGTCGGTAGATGGCGATCCCGGGTCGTCATACAACTGACGCTTTACCTTTAACGTCAGTTAGGTGACGGGTTAGGTTTAGGTCTGGGGTAGAGTTAGGATCCCATAACCTCATCTACCGACGTTTAAGGGGGCCCTAAAAAGGCGAATATTGACGTATGGTCAAAAGACGTCCCAAAACGTCAGTAATATGACGTCTTGGGATGAGACCGGGTTGGTTTAAATAGTTTCTAAAGACCACTTACTCTCTGCTTACTGACTTACGGACTGGCTCGAGCTGGGCGGACTGCTGGTGCCAGTGCTCTCGCGGTGAACTACGAACACAGATAGAGTCCTTCTGCTGCAGAGAATTTCAACGATGGCAATTTCTCCTGAATGAAAGCTCTGAATCAGACGAGCACAAGGATGTTTGTGTTGTGATGTGAACCATCCTAGTTTCCCCTAACTGAACATCCAGGTATCATGCAGTAATTCACCATATAGAAAGAAATAGAAACGAGGAATAATTCACTAATGAGTTTGCCAATGTAACGTTAACTGGGTTTGTTGTTGTGGGAAGAAGGAGGCGGGAACCGGCGAATATTTAAACATTTTAATAGTAAAACGAACAAATATACAAAACGAAAGTATAAGCCAGCAGCCCCTCTTTGACGACTGCTGTAACGTTGCACACAACAGAAACAAAACATAAAATCAGGCCTGTTTCTCTCTCGATCTGTCGCTCCTCATTTTATGCTTTCGCTCCTCCGTGAGAGGCCCCACGCCGTCCTCTTAAGTCCCTCGATTGTCACGCTTGCCACAGCCAACTAACTAGACATTTTCTGTGAAATGAATTTCAAACTCTGGTGGCAGCTAACGTTTGCCTTGTAGATGGAAGAATGATTTCTCTGTTTGCGCTGTTCCGGATTAGAGGGTGTGGCTTGCGGAGCTGTGCTATGTGGTGCATTGTGGGAGTTGTTGTCTCACAAACAAATAAACCCTCGGATATTTTCTCGGTCTTTTCTCGGTCAAGAGGGCACCAAATTCAAAAATTATTTTACATGTCAACTACATAGTTGATCCACTTTCAATAAAGATTAATGTTGAAATGGGTGAAATGCTCCTTTAAGTTCCCCAAAAGTGCTAGCCTGGATGCCAGCCCGAACCCCACCCACAACATTTTTTGGTCGGGAAGTTCGGTCTGGACTCGATCCATTGAGGAGTAATTATGATCAGTCAAAAATGATCAGGCCAATCAAATTGACAAGGCGGGCTTTATACGATGATGGACAGATGATCTACAGGGACGTAATCATCACGTTATCAAAGGACGCTTAACTGGTTTCCCTCAAAGATGACTGCAGCTGCATAGATTCAGCTGTCACGTTTGTTGTAAAATAAATCGACAGCGCATTGATTTTAATAGACGAACAGAAAACTGCAATCAAGGCATTTGCCGATCGGAAAGATATTTTTGCCGTCCTTCCTACATCATTCTGCAAAAGTGTAACTTATCAGCTGGCCGATTGTCGCTAAGAAGATGAGACGTAATGAAAAGCCTGTGGTCGTTGTGGTTTCTCCTTTTGTCGCACTCATGGAGGAACAAGTAAAAGAAGCAACACTCGTTATTTTACTTCTAAAATAACAACGCATTCTCACCCCAAGGCGTCACCTTTGACCATGCTTCAATATTTGACGTTTTAGGCGCCCTTTAGCGTCACTTACATGACGCTATCCTACGGCGTCATCTAACTGACGCTAAAGGAAAGCGTCAATTAGAGGACGCGGTTAGGTTTAGGTGTGGGGTGGGGGTAGGGTACACGCTATCCTATGGCGTCATCTAACTGACGCTAAAGGGCGCCTAAAGCGTCAGATATTGAAGCATGTCCAAATGCATCCCAAGGCGTCAGTTAGGTGACGCCTTGGGGGTGAGAATGGGCTGAAAATAAGTAAGTTCTGTAGTTGACAACTGTGCTATGCAAAGTAGATGACTTACTGCGTTGCTCTGATTGGTTGTAGGTCTACCGACTATCCAATTGAGTGCAGAGTTTTTGTTTCCTGGTTCGGTTAAGACACGCTTCATAATCAAAGCCCTACGGAGCAGTTGTAGACTCACATTCTGACTGGAATGTGAGTATGACGAAATCAGGCTACAAAAGTGCGTGAAAGTTTGAAAAAAATTACATTACAAAAATTAATGAGCTGCCTTGATGTCTCCTGTCTACATAGGCTGTAGCCTAGCTGAAATGGAGCCTCATAAGTGACTGATATAGAATACTGTGGAACTTTGTTCAATTTAGCATTTCAAAGCCCTTAAGATTTCACTAACTTACACCAAAAACTGCACAAAAGTCACTGAGGAAATTTATAATAGCTGACTTCTTGTTGCGTTTGCTTCGCTCCAAGAGAGTTTTTTGTAGGTATTCGGACATTACATGTTGGTACCGAATTTCGTACACGTACGTGAAACGCAGTGGGAGGGGCGCTTTGTTGAAATTGTGTAGGTGGCGCTATCGAGCCATTTTGCCACACATACGTAATTCTGAAACCCATATCAGATGAAAGCTTTCGCAAGTTCTGACACATGCGCATGTAAGCAATCAGTTCATATTTCGGCACTCAAAAATTTGGATCATTTCAGAGAAAAAGAAGAAGAAGAATATACGAAGCAATTACAATTATGAGCAATTACGAGTTTCCTCGCACCTCTGTTGAATATGTGAATATGTGCAATGCTGTCTACATTGGCAGTTCACTAGGTTTTGAAAAAGAGCTAATGTGTTATAATTCTTTTATTTCTCTCTATCATAATGGATATCTTCGAAAGTTGACCTGCTAAATAACAGAGGGATTGTCTTGATAAAGATTCTTTGAAGTGTTTTTCTTTTTTGGTATTCTTCACACAGTCCATGCATCTCACTGTGATTCCAAATGCGATTAATACTGGATCCGAGATGTAGGATTAGACTTCTCTTATTTCTCTGAAGTTTAAAGGTCTGTTCTTTACAAACCATTGCATGGGATCCGTGTGTCATCTTAAACTGTTAACATGAGTTCGGGAGCATACTTGAAATGCTAAGATGTTCCGAACTTTCCGCTGCAAAAATAATACGTCTCATCAACTGTAGTGAGTTGTAATAGCACAGAATAGACTGTGTGTGTGTGTGTGTGTACGATCAAATGCGCGTGTCTGCCCTTTTAAAGTACATGACTGGGCTCCATATTTAGCAGCTCTGATTGTTAGAAGGGTTTAAAGCTTTTTGATGAAAGTTTGATCAAAGCAACAGCTCAGTATATCAGAGCAGAGCCTCATGCCAGTCAATCTATACAGCATACACACTCACATATTAAAGGCCACGTACACTGCATAGAGAATCCTACTCCAAAAATGAATTATACTGGATTATATTATTCCAGAATAAAGAGATGATGTAAATAGTGTCATGCAGAAGTACGGTCTCTATTCTACTGGGATCACATAAAAAGTTTTACATTCTCAGTGAAGTGTAATTGCTGTATGCTTAACAAAATCATTATAGATTGGTATCAATATCCAACTAAAATGAGGTAGCAGATTTATTGGTCAGTTAAACTTGACAATAAACTTTAATAAATGCATTTAGCATGCAACAGTATAAAACAGTTCTTTCTGGTTATTGACTCTGATTGGCTGAGAGCCTTTTCCAGCCGTGTGATATTTCCCCAGTCTAACCATTTCACCGTTTGTATCACTCCTCCTGCAGCGATTGTCACAGCGGTTTCACCATATTTTTTACAAATACTACTGTTCTTGTGTCACGGAATGTAATTTTAAGAGGTTTTTAGGTGTGATGTAGTTATTAAAACCTCAAATATCTGACTTATATATAAACAAAGTGCCTATTTTCCAATTTGTCAAGAAGTTTACAGAGATTGAGCTCCAGGCCGTCAGCGGCCGTTCAGCGCTCATGTGCCTCTAGAGAACAGCTTTATCTCGCCAAGTCCTTCGAGAATTTGCCGCTGGCTCTTATAGTGGGATACTACGAGATATAATGAGATATATGAGATTTGATTAATTTGGGGTATATCAAACGGGCCATCTTTGGTCTTTTCATTTTCCACAGCAAAATAGAGCGCCACTTCTGTACGTTTATCTGAATTGTTTACTTGTGTTTATTTCCTATTGTATTTTATAATGGCTATTGTTGTTAAGTATATGCCGTACTTGGTATTGAAAGGTGCTCTGTTAGTGATTGCAATAGTCGACTGCAGTGACCGTTATTCAGTCCCTTCAGAAAAACGCGATTATGCGATCGCTGAATTCAATGCAAAATCAGCCAAAGTCCGCATATTTATGCGGGGGCCGCATTTTTTCAAATACGCCACACTTTCGCCGCATAAATTGCCGATTTCCTTGCAAAATATGCGGGGTTTGCATAATTTCATAATCCTCGCATTTTCGTTGCAAAAAAAGTCACATGTATTTTAACAGAAAGTTAAAAAATGTTGCGTTTGCTTCACACAAGAGCAGCCATTTCCCCCTGTTTCCATGGGAACGTTATGAAGTGACGCAATTACGCGACGCCAGACAGACTCACGGAGGCGATTGACATCTCACAAATCGAACTCGTATAACTGTCTGTCACACGTTCTACCGTCACATCGTTACTTAATAAACAACATAAGATAAAAGAAGTAGCATCAAACAGAAATTACCCGCACACATGGGGTGTTTGAGGCGCACATATAACACTGCAGAGAGTTCAACAGGAGCGCGCAGCTCTTAAAGGGGCCACACCTTATTTACACTCGTTACAGTCTGGAATAAAACAAGATGAGAAATTAAATATTCCCAGCACTTTCTATGATGTAGTATGCTTGCTTATCAAAGGAAGTAATAAGAAATGACTCTTACATTAGCCTGGTGAGAACAGGATGTTGGGGGAATCACTGAAAAAGAGAAATCTTTTTCATCAAACCGCAATTTTTGCAAGTTCTCTCAATTTTTGCAAATTCCTGCAATTTCATCGCATAAAATTGCATAAATATCCCGCATATTCCATCGCATTTTTAAAGAAAACGGGCCGAGTAGGCTAATCAATCAATTTTTGCCCGCAACAATCACAAAAAAACTCAGCGTTTTTCTGGAAGGACTGAATACTATTATGGTAAATGTTATATATAAATCGCAAATTTTTTCACAAATTTTTGGAAATTACCACCACAAAATCAGTCATTTTGATCGCAAAAATCACAAAAAAAATCGTGAAATCCTGGAGGGACTGGTTATTACACGATTAGATGGCGGCAAAGACTGTCTTTATGAGTGACTGGTTGTAAACATGGAAGTTGTTTTAGGCCTACAAAACAAACTACAAAGTACTGTACAAAGGCCCTGTCCCAAATGGCACACTTCATATGCACTTTCAGTCTTGTGGACTTACCAATGGCTGCCGCGTGTGCTTGTCCATGGAGCTGTCAATCACACGGTGCGAGTTTGTCAGTGACTAATTTCTGGACTCCCACCAACACTCCTGTTACAATCAATGACGCTGTCTACACTGCACAATGAATCTCTTATTTACATCATGTTTACACCGTTAGTAGTGATAAAAGCATTCATGAGAGTGCAGAAATCCAGTTGCAATGATGAGATCACTGCATTCTTGCGCTCAACAGACATGTCCGTCATCTGTTGGCTACAATGATCATCGCTTCAACCTTTCATGTGACTGGAATAGATCTAAATATAGCTAATGCTCAACACTTTTCATTAGTTTATTTCACAGCTGTGATAGTAAAATGTATTGAACAATTTAGAGAGCGTTCCACATGTAGAAGTTATTTAATATGCAAAGATGTTAGCCAAATCATAGCAGTGGGCGTTTACACTGAAGTCTCACATCAGACATGCCCCTTCCAACTGAGCATTCAAATCAGAGGGGTAAAATCAAGGTTTTTTTTTCTAAACTACGTTTCTTTTTTAATAATCATTGTAACATTATAAGTGCACTTTTACATTATAAGAACATTATATTATGCATTTATTTATAAAGCACAATTAAAAACAATGGGTAGTTGACCGATGTGCTGTACCATTTTTTGGCAAAAAAATAACAGTAAATATGTTACATATTTACTAAATATGTTGCATAGTAAATTACATTATAATTATAAAAGAATAACAAGTTGCAACACACATGCATCAATGCAAAACCATTAAAACCAATTTGTCTTGATTGAACTTGCTTCTGCTATCTCATTTGCAGTCGAATCTGTGAAATTCTATCTCTTACACACACACAAGCACAGTTTTGTCTCCATCTTCTAGCATTAGTCGGCTTGTTATATATAGCAGCCCATAATCAGATAATCTCTCATTAGTGTTAAGCTGATTATTTCATTTATCTTAGTAACAGTGACAACAAAGGCTGCTTTTAATTAAGCAGATTGCCAATTAGTTGGTATTTTATTGGCTGCTTTAAATGTGTCCTAACGAATAAGCACCACAGTGCTATAATGGAGATCTGATGAAGAGAGAAGCTACAGCTCTGCTCACACTGTGTTCTACAGTTTTCTCTGTGTGTGTGTGTGACTGAGTGAGTTACTTTATTCCTTTCATTGTATAAATTTGCAGAATTATCTAATTTGTACAGATTAGGGGTGAAGGTTCATGCTTACGTTTTGATACAAATCATAATTTGTCCTGCAAATAGCATAATATAAATTTCCATGAAATTGCAACTTCGTAAATTACTTGGGTTTTATCGTGATATAGGGTTGACTTTTAGAATATGAGTAGTCTATTTTTCATCAAATAGCAGTGCAGCATGACAAAACGCTGCATTGCCGCTTTATTTAGCATTAGTAAGTCACTATTTATTTTATCAATTCAATTTGTTTAGATGGGTTATGTGAACTCATTAAAAAAGTTTCATTTGGATCCGTGCACCACAGAGTTATGCTTTGTTTTAATTTTGACTTTGGTATTGGTTTATTTAAAGGAGTAGTTCACTTAAAAAAAATAATAATAATTTAGCAACTTTTGCTGATAATTTACTCACCCCCATGTCATCCAAGATATCCATGTCATTCTTTCTACAGTCAAAAAGAAATTAAGGTTTTTGATGAAAACATTCCAGGATTTTTCTCCATATAATGCAATTTACCGGTAACCAAACAGTTCAAGGTGTAAAAGGCAGTTTCAGTGCAAACTGCAAACTGTTCAAAGGGCTTTAAACGATTCCAGACGATGAATAAGGGTCTTATCAAGTGAAATCGCTCATTTAAAAAAAAAATAATAACAAAGTTTAAGTTTTATAAGCTCAAATGCTTGCCTTGCTCTGTTCTGTGATGCGCGTTCGTGACTCTCCTGTTCGAACTCGTTGATCAAAATGAACGAATCTTTTTTCGTGTCATTTGGTTCATTCAATAAACGAAATTAACGAATTGACTCAGAAAAAGATTCGTTCATTTTGATAAACAAGTTCGAACAGGAGAGTCACGAACGCGCATCACAGAACAGAGCAAGGCAACCATTTGAGCTTACATAACTTAAACTTTGAAAAAAACAAAAAGGCGACGGTATCCATATAAAGCGCAACAGGCTCGGCTTTTAATGTTGGCAAACATACATGTTAATGAGCCAAATTTTAGAATTTTTTTGTAAAGGCCTTGTAAGTGGTGCGCTGTTTAACCTCCTCAGATCCTCCTCATTTTTGTCTTTAATGGCAGCATAATGTTTCCAAAGGTGACTCTGACTTGTCTGAGATCAACTTGTTAAGCAGCAGGCTAAAAAATCATGGAATGTACAAAAAATTATTGCAGCTTCAGTTGACATTTCATTTCAGATTGAGCGGAAATTTGCCAGATTAAAACATAATTTTTCAATATGGGCTTTAACGGAGAGGTGTGAATCTATTACTAACCCATGATATTTGTATTGATTTACAATTTGTAGTTTTTCTCCTGTAACTATTATGTCATGATTAGGTGAGGCTCTATTATTTTTAATGAAAAACATACCTACAGATTTCGAAATATTTAGCTGCAGGCAGTTAGTCCTGTAACCAGAACTTTGAGTATTTTAACTTTGGTTTTTATTTGCATTGCTACCTGAGTAATATGTTTAAGAAGATATTGTTTCATAATTGTCAACACTCACCAAAAAATGTATAAACTTTATGAACTATAATGCATTTGGAACTGTTCAAAATATTCTCTTTTCATAGTATTTTGTAAATTGTCAAGTAAAGCAAAAAGTAATTCGAAGCAATGCTTTGCAGTCAATTTACTATAGTCTGCTTGTTATAATTCCTAACAACACCCCTAAACCATGGTAAAATCTCTGTTACACACAGCTTCTCAAAATATTACTCACCCCTTACCAGATCCTGTCATAACCAATCAGAGGTCAAGCTGTAGAGTGCGGTGCATTGTATTGGTAATTAATTGTTGATTTTACAGGGTCTTTTAAAAAGAGGTGAACTTTGACCCTTAAACAAGGGAGGTAATGCAGCAGAACCTTTCAGAAAGTAGGGGGAGGGACCACACGATAGCACACAATATTGTGTGAATTAGCCACACATTTCAGCTTTGGAGCTCAAGGTGCAAAATAAATTCTATCATCCTGATCTCACAGGAAAACCAAGGCCTTCATCTAGGGTTGCCACCTTCACTGTGGTAAAATAAGGGACAGCCGTTTACCCGTTCACCTTACACAGTTGTTGTAATCATCAGTTACTGGACAAGCCCATTAATTTACATTATTTTTGGAGAACCCCTTGTGTTTAACGTGCAGATTTGAACTCAAAATGCTTACAAAAAACATGCAGGTATGGTAACAAGTCATTTTGATTTGATATGGGATACATCATTTTACAAGACGAGACAATTTATACGGCCGCTTTTTACAGTCAATTTATATGGTCGGGACGGGTGGCAACCCTACCTTCATCAGAGACCAAAGGCCAAACATGAAATGAATCACTACACCAATTAGTAAATAGGTGATAATAGTGTGGTGATGACGCAGTAGATAAGTCACATGTCTTTGGTGTGAGAGACCTGGGTTCGAATCCACTGTGAGACACCAATGTGTCCCTGAGCAAGACACTTAACCCCTAGTTGTTCCAGAGACGTGTGACCCCATGTATGTCGTTTTGGATAAAAGCGTCAGCTAAATGAATAAAATGTAAAAGTAAAATAATAGAATTACAGCCCATGTTTTTGCATTGATCAGCTGAAGTTTCCTAGTTCAACTAGGAATCTATCAGAAACACTTCTGTTTTGATGATGATCTAAAATGACAGCAAGCTGAAACCCATTGAATGTTAAATCTACGTATTCATCCTCCTCACTAAAAGAATAATGTCTTACATTGCAATCCTTTGCAAACTTGTTTTATGGCTAGAATCAACAAAGTGATATCTTTGAACGTGGGGATTTAAAGTTTGATAAGTCGGAAAATTATACAGATATGAACACTGTTTTTCTAGCCTTGTTTTTTTTTTTTTTTTTTTTTTTGTGTGTGCTCCTGTTAAGTTTTTTTTTTGTTTATTTCCCCTTCCCCTTTACTTTTTGTTTCCCAGCTCCCCTTTCTGCTTTGGTTGCCAGTTAAAGTTTCAGTTCAGTCATGGTTAATTTCTGTTGTAAAAAAAGTGATTAATTTAGTTAATTTATCCATACAGCCGCTCTGGAGAAAACAGTATCCAGCTCGTTCAGCTCAGTTCAGTTTTCATATAATGGTGTCAGTGCAGGCAGATCAATACTGTTGAATATTAAGTGTCCCCAACTAAGAAAGCCAAAGGCGGCAGTGGCAAGGAACCAAAACTCCATCATGGGGAAAAAGAAACCCTTACATTCAGGCTCAGTCGGGGGGCCAGTTCTACTCGGGACAAGATATCCCGTAGAGTATGACTCGGCAAGTGCTTTCTGACCCATACCAGCAAGGGGAGTTTCTCTACTCGATCCATGGATCTACCCAGTGTTTGTGTTTCAAAACATTGAGGAGCCCTGTGAAGGCCTGAGGGATGATCTAACTGGGAGGCCTCTCGAGAAGCCTATGACCATCTGACCAAACTCAGGAGTCCGCATGCTCAAAGTGACCCTCGGTGAGGGGAGCACATGGTCCACCTGGTAGGCAAACCAGGCTGTAGGCAGGAAAAAGGTTCCAGCAGGGAACCAGTAGCAGAGAATGAACACTATAGTCGAGTCTGGGTGCAAGCTTGCCTTCAGCAGCTGCCTGCTAAGGCCAGCTGAAATGATAGCAAGAGGCCACTAGCTTCCTGAACCCAGCACCACTTGGAAACCACTCACAGGGAGTCCAGGAGAGGCCTACTACCTGATAACAACAGTGTGTGGGGACCCACCCTCAGGGAGGCCTGGTGAGGCCTACAACCTGACAGTTTCCATTCAGGGAGGCCTGGAGGGACCTACTACCTGTTAACCACAGTACGTGGGAGTTCAAATTCAGGGAAGCCTGGTGAGGCCTACTACCTGTTAACCACAGTACATGGGAGTTCAAATTCAGGGAAGCCTGGTGAGGCCTACTACCTGACAGTTTCCATTCAGGGAGGCCTGGTGAGGCCTACTACCTGTTAACCACAGTACGTGGGAGTTCAAATTCAGGGAAGCCTGGTGAGGCCTACTACATGTTAACCACAGTACATGGGAGTTCAAATTCAGGGAAGCCTGGTGAGGCCTACTACCTGACAGTTTCCATTCAGGGAGGCATGGTGAGGTCTACTACCTGATAATCACAGCATGAGGGAAATAACCTTGAGGAAGGCCTGGTGAGGCCTACTACCTGACAGCCACAATATCTGGGAGCTCACATTCAGAGAGGCCTAGTGAGGCCTACTACCTGAGAGTCACAGCATGTGGGAACTCACCTCCAGGGAGGCCTGGTGAGGCCTACTACCTGATAGACAGTGTAAGTGGGAATTCGCCTTCAGGGAGGTCTGGAGGGGCCTATCACCTTACCAACACAGTATGTGGGGAACTTACTTTCAGGGAGGCCAGGTGAGGCCTACTATCATCTGTTAATTCACCTTCAGGAAGGTCTGAGAAGCCTACTACCTGATAGCAACTGGTATCTATGAGCCCTGAGTCTGGGTGATAGTTCCAAAGTGGCCAGCTAAAGCCAGCCAGCTGGGGACTCGCCTATAAGGGAGGCCTGGTTGTGCCTACTAGCTGATAGCAAGTCAAAAGAGTTCTGCTACAAAGGTACACTGTTGGGAACCATACTACACCAACATAATTATAGAGTTATAGAGGCCTAATAGAGGCCTCATAATTATAGAGTTATAGAGGCCTAATACGGCTAACTACCTGGTTGTGCTTATAAAGTATGTCCCACAATGTTGAGACTCACCTCCGAGGAGGCCTGTCTAAAGCCTACTACCCATCAGTGAATCAACTGCCCGAACCACCAAGGCCAACCATGTTTTTTGAAGTAAGCTGGCCTAGAGTGCCCTCTTGGGGGCTGCCCATTCAAGGAAGCCTTCTGAGGCCTACTACCTAATGGTGCAGCCAACATTGGCAGATAAGCTGTTTACACAGTGCCTACATATGCCCCTCTGCTTCAATGGAGGTCTCAGAGTCAGGGGCCATGTATGCTCTGCCATTCAGACGCGCCTTTGTTTTCAGCGGTTTGGATGGCAGGGTTGGAGCTCTCAGTGTTGACGCCCACCCAGACACGAGATATGTCAATGGGCGGCATCGACATGTACCCATGCTCCTCGATCCCCTCAACACCAGTGAAACTTGCCCGCTGTTGTCGGTGGATACGAGCGGAGAATGGGTTCTTCCATGCCCCATCAACTTCCGTATGAAGTTCAATAAGGAATGGAAGACTCACCTGAGCTGGCAGTCTATGACTGGGGAGAAACCGATAGTTGAGGCTGCCGCAAGCGGTCTCTCCTCCAGCAAATTGCCATGGCAGCTACAACCTGTTGGCAGCACGCCCCATAAGCTGCACATACACTGGACAGGGTGGCTGAAGAGGTTCAGGATCTACCTGATTACCCTTGAGAACCTCCCGTCCGTGGTCTTCACCCAGACAAAAAACGCACAGCTTGTGTGTGTCACCTGGCATCAAGAACCTTTGGGAACGGGTACACTTCAGAAAGCAATCGGCCTTCGCTGTACGTTTCATTTTAATTCCTTTTTCTTACCGTTTCCTAGTAGCATTCACAAACAGACAGTCCCTGAAGATGAATGATTTGTCATGTTCGCAAGGCGCCCTTATATACTAGCAGATCGCACGTTAATCATTCACGTTAATCATCCACGTTAATGATTCACGGCCATGATTTGATCGTGATTTTAGACACCGGTCACGCCTAAGGCTTTCCCCAAAGCGTCATTCGACGCATTGCAAGTTCCCTTTTGAAAGGGAACTCCGCAATTCTTTAATATTGAGAACGATTTTTAGAACTATATCTTTATCGTTATCTTTATAGTTATCGTCCTTGGTGTGAACAGCCTTTAGTCTTGTCTTGTTTTCCTGCCATTTATTTGAAGTTTTTTGGATTTGGTTATTCGTTTATTTTGTTATTTTTTTCTTTTCTTCTAGCCTTGTTTTTGTCCTCCCATCTGGTTTGTTTAGTTTTAGTTTTTTACCTCCCCTTTCTTTTTGTTCCCGGTCTCCCCTGTCTGCTTTGGCTGCCAGATCTTGTCCTTCTTATTGCTTCCTTGCTGTTCTTTTTTGGATCTGCCCTGCCCGCTAGCATCAAAGGATTCCAGCTACCACTGCCAGGTCCCTACCTTTACTCTCCAGGTTAACTCTCTCCCTCTCCTGCCATCACCACGCTACGTTCCCAAGCGTTCACAAGTGTTGTCCTTGGACTGTACTCATTTCTCCCCCAGTGTCGTTGTTTGGATCTGCTCTGCTCTGACTGTGGCCTCACTACAGGTGTTCCTGAGTGTGTGTGCCCTTGTTATTCAATAAATCACTGTTATTCCAGCAACTGATTCCTCCTGACAGAATCATTCAGTATGATCTGCTAATGTTAACATCCAAAAAATTGCACAAAATACCTTGAAATTAGCCAGAGCACTGGAAAATTATATTCTAACTGAATATCTCCACTGTAATTCCATTGAGAGCTACAGCATGAAAGACAGTCAGTTTGTAGTTTCTCTTTATTTACATCTACGAAATGAGTAGTTTCTCGCAGATGTACACTGTTTTCTGTTGAGTTTTCTGTCTGTCTGATCTTAAACAGCATGCTATCAATCAGCATACGGTCAGCCCTTGTGTATGATGTGATTTTGTTGTAAGTGTGTGTTATAGTGTTAGTGTAGTATGTGCTGTTTCTCTTTAAACTCTAGCTGAACTCTTTGTCAGTGGGGCCTGTAGTTTTAAACACTGACAGGTATAAGCCTGAAATTATAATGAAAAAGCTCTAATTATAACATATGTTCAATAAACAGTTGCTTTATTGAGATATATGTTGGTCAAGGGAGCTGTTTACAGTTATTTTCTCTTCTATAGATGTTTTATAATGAAATCTATGGAAGACATATTGTCAGTCATTGTAAATCTACAGTATAAACACATTTGCATGAATTCTGTTGGTTATTTTGAAGGGATCTTTTGTGTATCTTTCTAAAACCGCCATTTATATATGGACTATTGTATTAACCTATTGTAAAGTTAGTAGTTAATAGTTGTAGGAACAATGCTTAAAAAAATCTGATCAAATCCATTATGGCATTTTACCAAACCAATCAAATTAACCCCATGGTGAATGCGCACTACTATGACATTGTGACCATGTCTGAGACGTCTAGAAAGATAGAGAAAGAGAAAGAAGCTCCCTGAATGTCGGACAGGAAATTCAATTAGAAGGTCTTTTGAATCCAAATTCCCACTCAGTACTCTGGATGTCCTTTGTGCCCCTGTCTAGGAAGGTTAGTGGAACGTTACGGGAATGTTTAGACCCGCAGGTCAAACATAATTCTGACAAACAGCATCTGTGCGAATCATGCAGGACGAACGGCTGAACGCCAGAATGGTTTTCTTCACCTTTTTTGTGTTAAAACGAAATGCTACTCAATATGTATCGCTTTCATGATATACAAACAAGAAATTTGGGCTTTCAACTTCAAAAAGGATGGAAGCTTGTTTCCGCCACAGAATGAAAAATAAAAAAGGTAATTGCGTCTTTTTATCTCACAATTCTGACTTTACAAAATGCAATTTCGACTTTATTTCATGCATTTCTGACTTTATAACATGCAATTGTGACTTTATATCTCGCAATTCTGACTTTACAACACGCAATTGTGACTTTATATCATGCAATTCTGAGTTTATATCTCTCAATTCTGACTTTATATCTCTCAATTGTGAGAAATAAAGTCAGGATTGCGAGATGTAAACTCGCAAAAAAAGTAGCCTGATAACTCACATTTGCAAGTTTATATCTCACAATTCTGAGAAAATATGTCAGAATCTCGAGATAGAAACATACAATTATGTGATATGAAGTCAGAACTGCGAGATGTAAACCCGCAATTGTGAGAAAAAAGTCTCAATTCTGTCTTTTTCTTGCAATTGCAACTTTATTTCTCATAAATGCGACTTTATATCTTACAATTGCGAATTTATTTCTCACAATTGCGACTTTATTTCTCGGAATTGCGACTTTATATCTCGCAATTGCGACTTTATTTCTCAGAATTGCGACTTTATATCACGCAATTGCGACTTTATTTCTCACAATTCTGACTTTATATCTCGCAATTGTGAGATAAAAAGTAGCAATAATTTTATTTTTATTTTTTTTATTCCAAGCTTCCATAAAAAAGGACACAAAAGCAGCAAAACAAAAAATTCATACTCTATGACTTGAGCAATATATTCCAAGTCTTCTGGGGTCATATGAAAAATTTGTGTCAGATATATATTCACTGGTAATCTAAAACAGATTATGCTTAATAAAATGACAACGCATGTGGTCATTGTAGCAATGTTCTGAGAAGAAGGAGGCGGGAGCCAGAGAACAATTACAAAAAACTTTATTTAAAATGAAACAAACTAAAAATAACCACCAGCAGCCCCTTGCAGACGACTGCTGGCTACAAAAAAATATATAACCCAACATAAAACCAGGCTTGTTCCTCTCTCGATCATCCATGTCGTCGCTCCCCTTTTATGCTTCCGCTCCTCCGTGAGAGATGCGAGACCAGTGTGCTCACAGGTGTTGCTGATTAGCAATTGTATCACCAGCCTCACGGCTTTCTCTCACGTCCCCCGGCCGTCCTGTCCCTAGGCCACGGCGGCAGCAATCCCTGGGGGGTATGGACCGACGAGCCAATGGAAACGGAAACGGAAGCACGAGGCGCAATGGATAGGAAAGGGGGGAGAGAAAAAAAATGTTGGTCCAGCTCCCACAATGTGCTGCCATCTGGTCCTCCACCAGCTGGGCGATCTCCTCTGCGGTGCCTGGTGGTGACGCTGGATGGCACGCAGTGAACAGCTCAACGCTCCTCCGCCGCCCAATGTAGTCAGACGGTAGGATCCCCCGTTCCCTGCTCCTCCCCTTCAACGGCGGATGGTAGCAGGCTCCTGCCCTCCTCTCCCTCCCGGATGGCAGCCGCCCCTCGACCATCCCACTGGCAACTCACTCCATGGCCGTGAGTCTCCCACTCCCTGCTATAATCACTTTCTTTAACATCACAAATCACATGATAAATACTGTACTCTTAGTAGAATACATGGATGCTGTTTTGCATGTAAACCAGTAAAATGGGTTGTTTAAAAGTTACTTTCAACGTATTGGTGTCAATGTACACTTGCTCATTGAGTCAGTAAATTCAAAGTGAGGGAGATTAAATGCTGAGAGAATTTACATTTTTTTGGTGAACAATTCCTTTAATGATGAATGTAGCTGATGAAATTCAAGCGTTTTTTGTGTCAGTGACGTGACATGTCAGTTTTTTTTTTTTGCTAACAGATGTCATGCCTGACTGCACCAAACTAAAAGCAATTTAACTATTGATCATCTGAAAAATAACTCTTACCAAGCCTCCCGAACAAACCCAGAGGAATTGAGATAATATACATAAATTTGATGACCTAATGACGTTCTAAAATATTTATTATATTATTAGTAGCCAGGTCCAGTATGAGGCCATGGAGACAGTCAGATGGTGGGCAAACGGGTCAGGCAGATTATGAAGATACAGCACCTTAAGGCACATCAGTGAGACAACAACATTTATCCACCATAAAAAATCTGACTAGCACCAAACACACACAGCAACCACACATACTCACACACATGCTCTACATGACCACACCTGCAGGAATAGTCCCATTGATCGGACTGCTTTTAAAGGGCTGACCTTTAAAGAAGGGCTTTGCTTTTCGGTGATAAATCTGAAATATGGAGCCATCTGTGGAGCAGAGGAGATTGGCAGGCAGGCAGAGCTGTAGATATTTGGCCACTCCCGGGGTACCGGAGGGACCGGGGTGGATCGTGACCTTATGGCAGGCGTGGGGTCATGCCTCGTTGTAACACGAGAAAGCGCAAGGGCTGGGGTGGGGTCGTCTGTCCGTCTCCGTGGCGACTGGAGCCCGGGCGTCACGGAGACCCCTGTGCACACTGGTCGATGGACAGGCTGGGATGTGCAGGGATGCCACTCCTGGGGATGAAACCGAAGACTTGCTCACTCAAAAACACACACACACTGAAGACTCTGAGTCACAAGCTTTGTGTGTGTGTGTGATTCAACCCTTATCCACCTCACTATTCATTTATGCAACCGCTTTTCATTTGCAGTGTATACATATGTGAGTGTGCGTGTATTTTGATTATAGTAAATGGTACCACTTTACAATAATATTACATGAATAATCATGTACTAATAACTGAATTAATACTTCGATATTAACTCATGATTAGTGAATATATGAACTAAAAATTAACCAATGAAGACCCTTAATTACAACAGGAGTCATACTGATTCATGCATGAATAACAGTAGCCTTAAACATGTCAGTACATGTTTGATAGTTAATGCATTACTTAATGTTTAGGGGTAAAGTAAAACAATCACTCTCTGTAAGAATAAATAAGAAGTCATCTAAATTATACATGTAATCGTACGATAGGGAATATTATGTTTGGACTTTTATGGGTATGTTTGGACTTTTTTAAGTCCATATATGTTTAATTATATGGCCTAAATAAAAATAAAAGAACAGCACATAATTATTATCTCCTTTTTTGTACCATGGGTGTAAAAGAATAAGGATGGCACTCTTATTGTATATGTTTATTTATATTTTGTAAGTACATCCTTGTGCCATGACTTTACTTGAGGATGCACATCATCATTAATTCATTATTAACTAACCATACACTAACATCAACTAATGGCTTGTTAATGCATCATTATGGCATGACTTTACTTGAGGGGGCACGTCATTACTAACTCATCAATAATTACTTCTAAAGTAACATGAATTCATGACTTGTTAATGTACTGTATCTATGCAATTTCTTGTCTTGGCCCTTTAAGAGTACATATTTTAATAGTTATCAATTACACATGCTCTATACATATTCAGCTCTTCTAAATCAGATAAAATGTGTTATTTTTCTGTGGTTTGTAAAGAAGTGGAAGAGCAGAGGTGATGTGCCCAAATTTGGATGAAGAAGGAACTGTATGGTAGGAGGAAAGTGGACACATTTTGAGGGAGGGGGGATGTTTATGAACAATTTTGCATTGTGCCCTTTTAATACATATTTTCGTCTAATCTAGAGCATGTCTGATTTAGTTTACCCCAAAGTGTTCATTAATACATTAATTAACAAGCATGTACTAACGTGAAGGTAAGATGGTATGTTCATGCAGGAATTCATAAGACTCATGTCGTAGGTTAATTCTTCATTAGTACATGTCTTCAGTTCATCAGACTCATTAGTTCATAGTAAAGTAATTATTACTGTAATTCAGGTATTAGTACATGCTTATTCATGTACTGTTATTGTAAAGTGTTACCGAAAGTTAAATTAAAACTCCTGATCAACAATCCTTCTTCATAGTTTAAAACCCTGGTGCGAGTTACCTTTCCTTGTTTTCAACAGAGGAAAGGCTTTCCTTATGTGGTGACTTTCTGGTGCTTTTGTCCATTCATACTAATTGAATGGAAAAGAGCAACAAGTAACATCTCACTATTTCAACCTTCTGTGTAAATAGAAAGTAAATAGAAAGTCATTTTTGTTAAAAAGCAAGGTTGAGTAAATGACAAAAATTTTATTTCGGGGGTGTTCTTTTGCTTTAAGAGATGATTTATTAAGATATTGTGATATTAAGAGATGTTAATCAATGGGAGTTGATAAAATAAAAGGTGATTAAAGACAAGAAACTATTTTAACCAACAATTGTGTCTGTTGTGTATTTTTATGTTTGATGCAATATCACATTGTTATTTGAGCAACATGCTAAGGCCTCTACTGCTGTCTATATCAGTCACTCAGAATGCTGGATCAAAATGTATCTGCATATTTGACCCAAAAAGAGCATAGAAAGAAAGTAGCTCATACAGCTGTTGGAACCAAGCTAAAAATTGAGTGAGAGAAATTACTTTCTTGATTTCCACAAAACAAGCTGTAAAATCTTTTGCTCATTATTGCAGCTTATTCAGTCCATTTAGCCATGTGCTTGATGTTTTGGAAGAGCTTTGGTGCCACTTCAAGCTGGAAGGACTGGAGTTTATAACATGTCCCTCTAAAGGGTAATTTAATGGGCCATCAATAAAAGCACTTAATTGCGCAATCACTATTGACATCGCATTTAAACAGCCCTGCGTACTGCCGAATTACCTAATGGAGATTGGATTGGCCAACTTGCCACTTTTCAGAGTATAAATTGTGTCTGCTATTGGCAGCTCATCGCTCCAAACACAGAACAGAGAAGATTTTCACCCACATGTGATTCATGTACTCTGGTGATGTATTCTTAAACATAATCTTTGTGATTAAAAAACAAATATTTTTTAGGCTCAACATTAGTTATTGTGGCATACAAGTGAAAGCTCATCTAAATTCAGTTTTCGAAATGTAGTTTCGTCATTTTCTTTCATTTATTTTCTCTCACGTCAGGTTTGATGAAAAGGACAGAATGGATGAAAACAAATGATGTTGAATGTTATGGACATGGAATTATAACCTGGAATGAGCTGTCATATTTGAACCTACTTAAATGTGAAATTAGATCTTGGTCACTACATGGTCTTGCTCTATAGAGAGAGAGAAAAAAAAAACATCTCATTTTGTGTTCCACGGAATTACAGTAAGTAAAGAAATTAAGGAGTTAATGATAACAGAATGTTGTTACCACATTATTTTGCAGTCCTTATACATATATGTATTACATACTAAATGTGAAACTAACCCTAAACTTAACTTTAACCTATATTAAGTCGAAGTAGTTACCTAATATTCAGTACTTTCTTGTGCAATTATACTGTACAATTACACTGTTAGTGTATGTTCTGTAAAATAAAGGGATACTTCACTTTTGCCAAAATGGGCTTTCAGTAAAACTTGGCTGCCTATAAAGTTTGTGGGCAGTTGTAGGCAGTGGGTAAAGACTACAAAGTATTGTAAATATGGAGAGGGCTCCGTGACGGAAAATCTGAAAAACCTCTGTCTTTGCTTCATTTTTACTATGATTAAAGAGTACACAGTCAGTGTTGTGTTACTTCCAAACTGTTACTTCAAAAGTTACTTCCAAACTGTAATACATTAGGTATTACTTGTTACTGTTATTTAAAAGTAATTCATTACCTTACAATATTACTGTCTCAGAATTGTAATGCGCTACTCATGTATTACTTTTGAGTTACTTTCACCAAAATAACTAAGTAGTACTTAACTTTGGGGCTGTAACGATATGCAATATGAAACCGAAAACGCGATTCGCCACACGACTCAGATCCACGAACCTACAGAATCGCGACACACCTCTTCCAACTCCCAGCGTTATTCTCCTTACCGTCTAGATCCAATGCTGCCTTATCTTAAAATTAGGCTATTAGTATTATTTGAAGTTAACATTATAAAATACGTAGACCTACACCACAAAACTAGTTGAGGATAAATTATTTAAAATTGGGGAAGTCCAGCATTATGGACATGACATTTGCAGTCAAAACTTGAAATAAAAATTCTCAGAAAATACATGTATTGAAACGTATATAGGCTATTTCCTTAAAGGACAGACATTAGACATTAGACAAATATCAGTCTATGTTTTATTTTTAATATTAGGGAAAAGACACACATTCATGCGTGACAAAAAAAAAATAAGAGGCAAAATATATTTTTTGTAATTCTGTTAATTACACTGCGCAAATCGGATGAGGAGGGGTTGGCATTTTAGTTTTCGTGTTCGCATTTATTAAAGAAAAAACAATGTTACAGACGCGACCACTCTGAACTGGCACAAAAAGACTGCTTTAAAACTTTTACATAGTCTGTTGCCTTTAAGAAGTAAAAGCAGACAATACACTGTAATACAAGCCTGACTGAACATGTAACGAATGGAATATTACTGAAAATTGATTAGTAATGCCTTACACTACTGCGTTACAGCAAAAAGTAATATGTTACTGTAATGTATTACTTTTGTAATGCGTTACTCCCAACACTGTACACAGTACACAAGTTCAATACGACTTCAGCAATAAATCTTCCTTTAATTGTTCTTTTGACAACTCTTTGTCCATCTGACTTGGGAAGGGATACAAAAATGCAGACGTATAATCTAGTTTTCACAAAAGGCCTGGAGCTGTCAAACTCTTGCTCACAAGTAAATGTGAATTTCTTGGTTCTGGTTTACTGGAGAATGAGTAAACAGTGTTAATTTACATATACTACCAACATTATAACAAACAAAGCGGGTTGAAAATTGGCAAACTTACGCTTTAGTAGTTATTTCATTTAGTGTAAAAAGCAGAGTCTTGTTTAATAAAGTTTGGACCTAAAACATAAAACAAAAATCTTAGACCTAAAACATAAAACAAGAAATTGGTCAGGACAGTATATATATATATATATATATATATATATATATATATATATATATATTTCAATTGAACTTTCACCCAATATTTAATGCTGATAACACTAATAGCCCTTCTGAACATAAAGCCTTTCGAATGGTCTTGAATTGAGGATTGTTAATGTGCCATTCTTTTTTTGCAGCTTGTTCTTTCTCTCAGATCTGGTAAAGAGGGCTATTATACCGATAACTACAGCGAGCACAGCTTAGCCAATCACAGTGAGTGGAGGTGAAGCACCAAGTCACAATAGTCAGTTATAGGGAAACTGTAATCCATACCAGCCTTTGAGGAGCTGTTGTATGTTCCAGAATGATCCTACAGATTCATTCGTGGCCAGGTGTCATCAAACTAACCACAAAGAGCAGAATAACTGAAAAAGTCAATAATCCATTGATCCGACAGTGGGTGCCTATAAATAATCCCTCTGTGGGATTATTTATAGAATGATAGCATGCATATTCCACCCCTTGTGTGTGTGTGCCTGTGTGCGTGTGTGTGTCTTAAAAGTATATAACATTAAATTCACTTTTTTGACAAGGGTAGAACAAACAGGGTGGAAACAAGTGATGTTTTGAAGTTTTCTACGTGTGGTTGTGGTTTTGGGATTTTTCTTTGGGCTGTTCATTCTTGAGTTATCTGAAAGTTTAATGCTCTGCAGGGACAATCAATTAAACACAAATAACAATAACAGGTAACAACTTAAAAGGTTTAATTGATTGCCTCCTGGAAAACAACCAGCCTATTGAGATGGCTCATTAGTCATGGTTGTAAAGTGTTTTTTTTTTTTTTTTTTTTTGGTCCCTATGAGGAAACCGGCTTATACATCATACAGATCATTTTTATCTGAAAATTTACCAATGCAGAAAGTTCTCTGTCACCGTCCCACAGGTGGGACGTTTGCCACTATATTTTTAAAACAATAATATCTTAGTAAATACCTTAAATAATATTGACAAACTATATATCATTTGAAAGCTTACAATCTCTAGTTTCCATATTTGGTGACTGATTTTCAAAATATATTACAGAGGAGCCATAATTTATCAATATAAAACAAGAATATTTTCATACTCATAAGGCGTGTTCAGACCTTTATTTTAAAATAGCAGTAAACATGAAAAATCATGAAAAAATGGTAGATACCTCAGTTTGTTTTCATGCCAAAAGTTCAAAAGATAGAATCCATTCAATTATTTTGGAAAAAAAAAAGGTCTGAAAAGTTTAAAATATCAAGAAAAAAATAATAAATTCACCATTTGTGTCGTGGCAGCTAGCTATGACTTACATGCGTGTTCTTTGTATGTGTTTCTTAGAGGTTCAATTCATATCAAAATCTGCCAAACTTCCCATGCTACTCCTGAATAGGATCTCTATTCAGAAATTGTATGAAAATTGTGAAAATAATGGTTCATATCACTCAAAACAGGAATGGAAATGCAGGCGCCCTTATATGGGCAGTAATGGAGTCTGATTGTGCCCTAGTGAAAAAGTTTGGTACTGCGCTCAAACAAAATCTTACTGAAAGCTCATTTTTTGAGATATCAACCTAAAATTTGAAACACAACTTTTTCAGATTTTTGGCTTTGATCTTTCTGCCATTTTAGAGTAGCCCAGGTTTTGAAAATATATATTTTATGTAAAATATGAATAATTAATATTTTTACATTGTACATTTCCATAAACTCAAACTTCTATAACTTTTTTTCCGTTTCACTTTCTTAATTTATTTCACTTCTACAAAAATCTGCCAAATGTCTTCTTTAAAACAAGACCAATCATATGTCTATATTTCAAAGCATTCTTGAATTACAACCATTTAAGTTCGAAATGTGCATTTTCATGTCTATTCAAAAAGGGGGGGTGACGGTTAACAGGTTAAGGGGATAGAACAAAGAGTTTGTAGTGTATAAAAAACATTTATATGAAATGTCCCGATCCCCGAGTGAGATCAGAGTGGAATCTCAGCTTTAAAAAAAAAAAAAAAAAAAAAAAAAAGACACTTATAAAGACCTTCCTTGCAACACATTTACATATCTTCATATTAAGTATTTTTTCTTAGGTGATGGGAAATAAATGAGCAGATCCCAAAATCAAAGAAGCAAATTATTTTATGACTAAACCTAAACTAAACCCTACTCCTAAAATATAATGTTGGCATAACATACCGAACCACCTTTAAAAATGTCCCTTCTTCTGAGGTCAGAATAGCTAAGTAAAAATATAACTAGGCTATACTCATAGTAACATATATCCATCCATATGTGCACGCATATTATTTTTATTTACACCTTTTTACCGTTCGAATCATTATCAGCATAAGTGCGTATCACAGACGGATTGAGACATGGCGGCTTATCTATGAAACGATTGTGCGTTTATTTTCTCACCTGTCCAGTTTGTTTGTTTTTCCTCTATATCTCCTTGATGGCATTACGTTGGTTGATATCATGGGAATCTGTCAACAATGTTGTGATTATTTAAGGATCTTCAAAGAAAAGATAATTGCAGAGTAATCTGGCCACAAAAGTGTTTTATCTTTCCAAGTAAAAATTCCACAATGTTAATTATTCCAAGGCACTGAGCACAAGGCCATCGCTAAAAAGAATTTTAAGACAAATGAGTGATTTATTTAGAAATCAGAGAAATGTTGTAACTTATGTGACTTTGAATTTATTTGCGCTGTTATTTTATTTCATTCCAGCCAACCCTCCCCTATTTCACAATTTCTTTCTTGAAAAACAAAAATTCCCTGAAGCACTTTTGTGTTTTTTCTTCTTCAGTTTGCCCTTGTACACAATATCCCAGTAGTTGTACTTGACCTTGATAGTCATTGGATGATGAGTTTTGATTGACAGCTGCCAGCATTGGTCAAGAACCCCTGCCCAAACATACAGGCCTTAAATGATCATCTTTCCGGACAGTTTCACAATTTTATCCGTCTGAGTGACACCCTTGTGTTAGTCTGCGAGTCTCTGTGTGTGTTTGTGTGTAAATGTGTCCTGGGCCTGTCTGGTTGTTTGTGTCGCCACTTCCCCTTCTGCCCGAGTCAGGGGGGGTTGTGGTGGGGGTGTGCCGTCGGCCTCATGTTGCCACTTGGGGGTCTTTGAATGGAGTCGATAGAACATTTCTGCCCCGTCTGCATGCAGACAGCCACAAGACAGACAGTTCAGGCTCCTTTATCTCACATGACATCAATAGTCGATCTTTGCCAGCTTGTTGTAAATATTAAGTAACATTAATATTTCCATTTCCCTTTTGGTGTGTCATAAATACTGAATGATGATGCCCTGGCTTGTCAATAACATTGATGTCATGTCAATAACACAACTTGCCCTATTAAGAGGGAAAAGAGAATGCTTGAACGCCGCTGCTTCTGATTTAAGCGATCGATGGAAATGATTTTTATTGCTGTATACATTACATGATGTACACAAGTGACTCTATTGATCACTTCATCAGATGATTATGTTGTAATGTCAGTTATTTGACATATATTAGAGTATATTTGCTCAAATGTACAAGCCAAAAGAAGTTAGGAAACACCAAACCATTCATATTACTGCTTTATAACTACTTTACTATATTGTTTATTATGTATTATTATTACATCATATCTGTGAAATGACACAAATAGAATTATGCAAATATGTGAGTAGGGATATATAGTGACCATCCATCTTCATGAAGTGCGTCCTGGGATGATATTTAAATAATATTAAAGTATAGTATTGAAATATGGCAAACAGCCGTATGATTCTGCTGTTTGAGGGAGAAGGAGACTATATATAGAATTGAGGGAATCCGCTTTTGAGATGACGGGACCAATCAGGCCGTAAATGAAATTTGCCACAAAGCACTTCTCCTAGAATTCCACACATGCGAGAGGGGAAAAAAAAAAATCTCAGACTAAGCTCATGAACTTTCACCTTTCACCCTTCCGCTAGCTGAACCAATGAACAGATTGTGAAAAATCAATGTATCCAATCAATCGGAGACATTTTTTAGCCTCTAACTGGGTAATCTGCTGTAAGACGGCCTGAACGGCAGCCGCACAAAAGAGCAATTGAGAGAAATATTTATTGCAAAGAGTGAAAATTAAGTTTGCTTTATTGGTCCTCTGTGCAAATGTTAATCATCATTTACTGCACCCAGCTTCGGCATAACGGATCACACTTTGGTGAGGAGACCATTTTGAGGAGGTTTCTGCTGTACTATTTCAGATACAATACAAAATGGAGTCTGTCTCATAGTGCAGAGGTTTGTTCTGAGGTCTGTCTGCTATAATACCTTAACCTAATGTCTTTCATTAGTATTATTATTATGTATCATCTATGTATATTTTATGCTTTTGTTGATACATTTCTTCTTGGTCTTAAAATTATTGTTATTGATATCCTGCAACCCTGGATAGCACAAGTGTTTTGGAAAATGCATGGATGGATGGTATATTCATCATGTTGTGTTTCTCGATTCATTGGCATGTAGATTATTCATGTTGCCTGGTGAGTCCTCGGACGGACAGTGTTTTCCCAGACAAACATATTAAATCATTTTTCATTTACCAACAGAAATACAGTGAGGAAGCAGGTAAGGAAAGGTCTGTAAGGGGTTTAAAGGTCACTCGTCTCGGGTAGTTAGTCATGTTCTCAAAGATAATAAAGACTAATGATTGCACTAGAGAGTGGACCCAGACTAAAGGCTTTCTGATGATGAAAAATGTCTCAGTCGGTACAGTCGAGACACCCTAAAATGTTTATATCACATTGGGACTAATTCAGGAAGGGACTGATAGTTTTACTGTAAAATCGCAGTTATTGAATGAGCGCCACATGCACAAGCATGCAATTTGAAAATACATTCATAATGTGAATTATCAATATCATATTCTCAAGTGTAAGTAATATTTTATAACAATGATAGAGTGAATATAAGTTATTCTCCACCCAAAAAATAACATTGTCTCATCGCTAGCCTTATTCTGTACAGGTATTTACAACTTTCGTTCTTTGCCAGAGCACAAGTGAAAAATGTAATGAAATATTAGGATGTACCTGTATGTTTGTGTGTGTGTGTGTGTGTGTGTGTGTTCTGCAGAGAAAAGAAAGTCACACAAGTTTGGATCAATATAGGGGTAAGTGATTTTTATTTTCTCTTTAAATTCCTCATAACTGAATTTCAAATAGAAAAATACATTTAGAATAGAAAACGCTGCTACTGGTGCTGCTTCTGGTTTGAATGATCAATAAAAAAAAACTTTTTTTTATTGCTTACACACTCTGTTGGTCAATGTATCAAAGGATTATGTTGTATTGTCCGTTTTTTGACATATTTTATTAGAGTATATTTTCTCAAATGTACCAGCCAATAGAAGTTGGACACTGCAACCCATTCATTGTTATTACTACAGTATTACTACTTTATTACTATATTATAGTATTGTTATTTGTTAAAATTATTAGAGCAGATCTGTGCAGTTGTTATTATTATTAATGTAAAAAAAAAAAGTGTTCCAGTTTGGCACGAGGTTACATGAGAGTAAAGTATTTTCATTTAGGGGGAACTAACCCCATTTGAAACTACAATATTTGCTTTATTTCAAGAAAAATTGCTTTTATTTAAAATTATAAACTAGAGTTGTATAGCTGTTTCTACAGAGCAGACAGCCTGCAACCTCGGCACAGAGAGAAAGCGATTTGTTTCGTGCAGAAGAGAGTGAAATGAATGTGTGTTTAAATTCGATTGAAAAGTGCATCTCTCCTCTGCTCTGATGTCATGCATCTTAATTATGAGGATGCAGGGGTCGGCCCCGTGTGGACCGCCAGGCCTGTTATCACGCTCTTGCTGATCTAATGAACACACTCCAGGGCCCTTCTCTCATCCACACATTCACACGGACATCTCTCTGTTCTTACTCAAAATATAGAGTTTCCGTTTGCTGCAGACTCTGAGCATGGCATTAATTTAGACTGAAATAATTAGGTGAAAATTACAATCCTCAATTGGCTTTTTTTACACCAAGCAGCCATCACATCCTAAATAACTACTCAAGTGTTTTCACACACATTATTTTTTTGTTTATAGAAAAAATCTGCATAATTTGCTGTCAAATTCCCCATCCGTCCATCCTTCCTTCCTTCCTTCCTTGAAAAACCTCCCATGTGGTTGGAAAAAGGCTCAGGATACGTATATAACCCTGGTTTCCTGAAGAGGGAGTGAGACGCTGCGTCGAGACGTGGTGGGAACGCCCCTGTGTCATTGGGTTGTGAAGCATGTGTACAATAAGTCCAATGAAGTGACGAAACGTCATAGGCAGGTGACGTCATAGACAGAGATGTAACGAAGTAGAACTACTTAAGTACTAGCCTGGATGCCAGCCCGATCCCCGCCCACAACATTTTTTTGGTCGGGAAGTTAGGTCTGGACTTGATCCATTGAGGAGTAATTATGATCAGGCAAAAAATGTTCACGCCAATTAAATTGCCAGGGCGGGCTTTATACGATGATGGACAGGTGATCTACAGGGACGTTATCATCACGTTATCAAAGAGCGCTTAACTGGTTTCCCTTAAAGATGACAGCAGCTGGAGAATTGAGATCTATTGATTCCGCTGTCGCGTATGTTGTAAAATAAATCGACAGTGCATTCAAATTAATAGATGAACAGAACTGCAATCAAGGCATTTGTCGATCGGAAAGATATTTGTGCTGTCCTTCCTACATGATTTGGGAAAAGTACCTTATCAGCTGGCTCCGATGGTCGCTAAGAAGATGGGACGTAATGAAAAGCCTGTGGTCGTTGTGGTTTCTCCTTTTGTCGCACTCATGGAGGACCAAGTAAAAGAAGCAACACTCGCTATTTTACTTCTAAAATAAGTAAGTTCTGTAGTTGACAACTGTATGCAAAGTAGTTGACTTACTGCGTTGCTCTGATTGGTTGTAGATCTACCGACTATTCAATTGAGTGCAGAGGTTTTTTTTTGTTTTTTTGTTTTTTCTGGTTTGGTTAAGACATGCCTCACAATCAAAGCCCTACGGAGCAGTTTCAGACTCATATTCCGACAAGAATATGAGTATGACGAAGTCAGGCTACTTAAGTACTGTACTTAAGTACTAAAATGCTGTATCTGTACTCTACTAGAGTATTGTTTTTTTCTCATACTTCTACTTTTACTTCAGTAGATATTTTCGATGGATTTAATACTTTTACTTCGATATTTTTTTTAATGTTCTGCTTGTTACTCGTTACAATTATAAAAATTGTACGAATCATTTGTTGCAAGTTGGCTTTCATGCTGCCTAAACCACACGCCAGTTTTATAGGGTAATGGTAATGATTGACACACACATTGACAACTAATGCAGGGGTTGTCCTGCAATGACATTTTTTTTTTGGCGGCCGCCAAAGCAAATTTGTATCCCGCCAAAGCGCCTTATTTGATTGCTAGTGCAAACTTTTGACTGCTTTCTTTAATAATTACATGACACAAAACGTGTACTTTTACTTTTAGTACTTAAGCAGTGAATTTTAAAATAAACTATTTGCAATATTTAAAAATGTTGAATACATTAGTACTTCTACTTAAGTGTGGTGGTTCAAGAGCACTTCAACTTCTACTCGAGTCACATTTTTGATAGAGCACTTGTACTTTTACTCAAGTCCGGGTTTCTAGTACTTTATACATCTCTGGTCATAGACCAGGAAACTATGAATCACACCTGAAAACAGACCGCGCTAACTGGAGGGAAGAATAGGACACAACCGGCTTCCTTCTTGGGAACAATGAAGTAATGACTGTAAAAACCCTGACTGGGAGGGGGAACACATTCTATAGCCTCCTTTTATAGAAGAGTCTGTACTTCCTGCTCCATACCATAGCTTGATCGGAGTCCACCACCGTAGGGAGGACCCCTAGAAATCTACGAGATCCAAACTGAATTCTGTAACCCTCTTCTATTGTCTGCAGTACCTAATGAGATATATTTGCCAATAGCTTCCACGCTGCCAGAAAATCTACTAAGGAAACCAGTCTCTCGAGACTGGCCTCTGGTGTTGGTCGAATTGTTACTTTGGTGCCCTGAAGCTGCGAACCGGTAGGGAACAACTTAACTGGCAGTGCTGCAACCCTCCACAGAGAATCCTCCACAAAATCCCCTGCATCAATGCTGACGACATCCAGGTTTTCAGAACTGGATAATCGCAGCACTGGTGCCTCAGCCCGGGGAGAAGAAACCCCAGTGCTTGCTTCTCCCTGAGATAAGACACTGGATCTGGCAGGTGACTGGGCCCATCTCAAAACCCCGCTGTCAGATCAAGCAAACCCCAAGATTGGCGTCGCCACTGTGCCTCAGCAGCAGCGAGACCTGCACCCTGGGGAGAGCGCACCGAAGCGTCCTCACGGACAGCTTTGCAATGCTCAAAGTCAGCACCCTTGGAAACTGACTGGGCATGCTTCACTCCCAAACAAGCAGCACAAAGCTTGTGTGTGTGTGTCCACCTTTGAGAAAACAAGGGCAGGGAACAGCACACTGTTTGAAATTTTGCTTGCTCGTCATTTTTCTTTATAAATATATATTGTGTGAATATCCATGCTTGCAATGACAGACAACACCAAATAGACAGAGACAGTATACAGAGAGCGCTTGCTGAAGGCACAGAAGCTAGCGTGGCCTGTTTTCTGGTGTGTTTTTTTAGTTTCGTCACCGGCCTAAATACGTGCTTAAATACGTGCACTGTAAAAAATAAACCGTAAATTTTACAGTAAAAAAACGGCAGCTGTGGTTGCTAGAATTTTACCGTTAAAAATACGGTAGGAACGTTAATGGTTTTACAGACTTAACTTAAAATTTACAGTAATAAACCGTATTTTATGTTCTGATAAAATGTGGATATACCAACTTATTGATGTATTGATATCTGCTTTAGATCATTGTAATACACTGACTACCAACAATCATCACAGCAGTGATGAGAGTTATGAGCAAGAGAATACTTGTATAGAGCAATACTTATTTAAAGAAGCTGCACAATGTCATTCACACAAACATTAAGCACCATCATGGTAAAACACATGAAATTAAAAAAATGCAATAAACATTAATTTAACAACATTAAATGTAACATATAACCCTAATGAACATAACTGATTAGAAAACAAAACAATAAAACTATGAGGAACCATAGTTATTTCAACAAAAATACATAAAATGTGAAGTGTCACACAGGGAATTGTGGGAATGCCAATTTACGGTTTTTCACTGTAAATTATACAATGATTTGTTCTTTTTCACTTTCAAAAACTTTAAATTTAACGGTTTTAAATGTTTTATTTTACTGTAAAATTATATCACAATTATTTACCGTGTATAGTACGGAAACTTTCTGTTTACCAATTAACAGTTTTGCACTGTAGCATTTTACAGTATTTTACCGTTAAAAGTATTTTACCGGTTATTTTTTACAGTGTGCTTGATGATCACGACGCAATCATGCAGGGGCGCTCCCACCGCGTCTCGACGCAGCGTCTCGTTGCTTTGAAAGGGAAACTGTTCATTTCAATTCTTACATGATTTCAATTTTGAAAAGAAGATACTAAACTCTGCTGAGTGATATAAAAGTATTTGATAACGAATTTATGGGCGATATTTTGGATGTGAAATTTGGTTTGTTTGTAAACATGTATAATAATTAATAAGTAGCATAATTTGTTATATAAGGCAATTCAATATAAGACAATTTCTGACATTTTTAAAAAAAACTATCACTAAATACACTAAACACTAAATACAAAATACTATCAATAACAAAACATTTTGTATTATATGTAAATAAATCTAAATCTTCTTTTGAATGATCTTTTTTGGATGAAGTAACCTTTAAAGGTTTTTAATTTTGAGGAAAAATTTGTTAATGGTTTATATATTTAAAGAGTTGAAATAGAAAAAGAAAAAGAATAATAAATAAAGGTTAATATGTGTTAATAAAGGAGTGTAAACATGCTCTCTCTCTATCTCTCTCTCTCTCTCTCTCTCTCTCTCTCTCTCTCTCTCTCTCTCTCTCTCTCTCTCTGTATGTCTGCCTCTCTCAGTGGCTGTAGGGCTGGTAGTGGTGTGTTCTACCCCTGCTGCGCTCTGTGGCTGACCCATTGAGGCAGGGGTTGGATGGGGCAGCTCAGGCTGGGTCCAGCCTTCTGAACGCCTCCCCCTGCGGCCGCATCGATTGTTGCGCTCTGGGCTCCTCAGCCTGCCGCTGGGCTCTCTGTCTCCGTCTCTCTCCTTCTGCTGAGGAGGCAGATACATTAGCACAGGGGTCTGATGTTTCTCAAGGCCTTTCCTTTGTTACAGCGCTGTCCTGCAGTGCAGCTGGGACTGGAATTTCCTTGCACAATCTTATTATGTGTTACAGTTGCTTTCTTTGTACACTGTCATTCCATATTTGTACAAATAGATAGATAGATAGATAGATAGATAGATAGATAGATAGATAGATAGATAGATAGATAGATAGATAGATAGATAGATAGATAGATAGATAGATAGATAGATAGATAGATAGATAGACTGAAAAGGGTCAGATACAATGCATTTAAAAATTATCTAGTTAAACAATAAAGAAAATAATAATTTTATAAAATAGAAAATTACCAAAGAAAAATTGGTAACACTTTACAATAAGGTTCATCAGTTAACATTAGTAAATGCATGAACTAACATGAACTAACGATAAGCAATGCATTAGTTACAGTGTTTATTAATCTTTGTTAATGTTGGTTAATACAAATACAGCTGTTCATCATGTTAGTTTACAGTCCATTAACTAATGTTAACTAATACAACCTTTGATTTTAATAACGTATTAGTAAATGTTGGAATTAATATTAACTAAGATTAAGAAATGCTGAAGAAATATTGTTCACATATTCTACATGTTAACTAATGTAGTTAACTAATGTTAACTAATGAACCTTATTGTAAAGTGTTACCAAAAAATTAAATGTTTTTCCAAAAAAATAACAGTTTTTCCAATTCCCCAAATTTTATTAAAAACCATGAAATTGTTTGTGATTTTATAATAAACAACATATTTTTTCCATGATTAGGGCTTTAAAAGTCAGATTAGGGTCCACTGGACATTCACCTTTTAGTTCCTGCTTCCTTGTCAAACATATTGCCAACTTTGCCACACCCACTATAAAGTTTATCAAAGTAAAATTCTTCCTCTTTGCAGAAATATATTTAAGACCAAATATAAAATTCTGCAGCCAGATCTGCAGTCCTTTTCTCTATATGGGAGGTTTATATAAAGTAGTCCAAGATCCTTAGGGGAAGAATCTGCCCTAAAAAGATCTGTCCATTTTGATTCCTTTACTTTCGTTAGGGAGGTGTAGTCAGTCTCTTTCATACGTTACGTAGATTGCTTTCTTAGATGTTTCTTCAAACGTTATTAATTGAGGAGTTCTGAAATTGAGAATTGAATCTTTCTCTGGTTGTTCTTCAATGGCTGCATAAATCTTTAAGTCTGCAAATTTATAAAGTTCTTCATTGTTCTGTGGAGTCATCTCATTAGCTTCCTGAAACTGTCTCAATGCAGAAGGTAAAAACGAAAAGATTCTGTTTAGTATTATCTTCATGAGCCTCACAGACTTGAGCACATCTCCTCGGGACTTTTTCAGTTTTTGCCAGTTCTCAAATCGTATACTTTGGTACATTAAGATTTTGCCATTTAAGATCTTAAGCTCTTCAGACTTAGTTCCTTGACTTCTATCAGAGGATTGTTGAATTAAAAACAACTGTTTATCATATTTACTGTAGAAATGTCCACTTTTTTGCAATAAAGCACAAGCCGTATCAGTCCCTATGGACTCCCCAGAATACAACAGCCTTCGCACCGCTTGGATTCTAAAGATCTTTATTCGACTTTGTATGTCCATCAGTCCATGTCCACCTTCATTGACTGGCAAAAAAGCACAGCAGCCTTTGTCCAGTGCCAAAAAAATAAATAAAATCAATTAATCTCTTTTGGATTTCACAAACAAGATAATTAGGTTTGTTCATTGCAATCATTTTATGCCATAGCCTGTATAAGAGGCAACTAAGTTGTTGTTGGTATCATAGCATAGGTCACAACCACTTCCATCTGAACAAATTTCCACACACTTTTTCACTTTTTCATACCCTCACAGTTCTTTTTCTGGGGCCTGTACCATGATGGTAGTTGAACAAACGCAGGGTTGCAGGATTAGTTTCGAGTTGACAAAACCAAACCAATCCAACCAGGCTTTGTTGGTACCATGATGCTGATCATCAACTTCCTCTGTCAACTCAGGCTTTGATCGTAAGTTTAGGAGCTTAGGTATGACATCAGTAGCGAGCAGCCAATCACATGCTAAAAAAGAGTGAAACTAATTCAAAACTCATTGAAATTAATTTCTTGCGAGAGAAGCAGCACAATTCACTTATTTTCGCCGCCCGGGGGGTCTTCGCAGTGTCACAGTGTCTGGGTTGTGTTATCCTAGAGGCAGTGCCGTCGTAGGTGGGATGCGAGACCCTGTGCGAACTTGACACATTCAAATGACACACTCTGTCGGCTCTGACTGCGTTACATCAAGCGCATCTGCGCCCTGTGATTTTCGAAAATAGTATTGTCAACTAGTGATATCAGCACAAGAACTGTTGAGGAATATGCAACATAATTTAGACAATTGTTTTTTGTCAAATGTTATAATAACCGACAGACACTATCATTTTAGCCACTCTGTGCATGTCCTCGCACAGAGAGAGTCTGAAGCTTCACGGCTGAGACACGAATAGATGTTTTAAATGTCTGCGAGGCGTCTGCGAGTGTCTTTGATGCGTTGCTGGCTCTTTCATACTAGCAGATTGGCGAGCGCTAATCCCCCGCGGTTTGCACGCGATAATACCCTGACCTGTCGGCGAGCTCAGCGATTTACAAATCGGGCTTAAATCTGGCTTACTGTAAAATCATGTAGTGTGAACTAGGCTTCAGCTCACCGTTTTCGGTGAAATGCCATGTTTGTAGTTTCGTAAAATTCTACCAAACTGCCGATGTCTTTGACATGAGAGGACTTGGACATTGTTTGGAGGACTAACAGTAAATTAAAAGCTCATTTAATTGATATTTAGCAAACCACCAGACCAAGGCCTTCTAGTACTTTCTTCAATTTGTCTCCAGTGGGTTTCGGCTAACCCAAAAAAGTGAAAACAAGGGGGTTGCCAACAAGCCAACACTTCGAACTGGAACTGGCTTCATATGAAGGGAGCCCATCGGAAGCACTGCCTCAACACATAGGCTATTTTTCAAGCCAGCCCCCAAGCTCTAAAAATATCTGCCAGAGAAGCACCCTGTGTCAATGCCTGGGAAGAAGCAATACTCTCTCTTTGGAGAGGTTCACCCAGGTGGGCACACCAAGATGATGGCAACCACTATCCAGTGGGCCAACCTCTGCTTAGAAAGAGCCTTCCCATCTGCTGGTCTCCATAACAGACGAGAGCTGGTCTGAGGTCCTGAGGCTTTGCGTTCTGTCCGGCTATAACCTCAAGGAGTGGAAGGAACAGAGAAAAGCCAGGGCTGGGTCTACCTCCTCTGGGGATGCGCTTGCAGGCTCACCACCTGGTCCCGTTTAAGGGACAGGTAGGAACCTAGGACACATATCCAGGTCTCAGCGTACCGTGAGAGTTGTCCGGCCTGAATTCCAGGCACAATTTGTCGACCGAAAATGCGCACAGGTCCCCTACTCTCTTGATAGCTGCAAGGACCTTCACCTGGACCTGATGATAAATGTGCTAAAGTGCCAACTAGTGTTGTCAAAAAACTCGGTACTTCGGTACCAAGTCGGTACTAAAAAAAAAAAAAATGTTACGGTACCAGCTTTTCTAGGTACCGAGTACCAGGTTAATCCAGTTCTGTTCTAGACGCGATGTCTGAAACGTGCACAGTTGCGTCCTCTTTATAACGCTGATATGGCTCTCTCTCTCTGAATCCACTTGTTGAAACGAAAGGAGGAAAGAGCCATATATGGAAATATTTTGGATTAGGCTAATGTCACGTTGCCATAAGAGGCCGATTACATGCAAATTCGCAATTTCAAATTCAAGCGCGCTCATAATAAAAACTCGTTGGTGTTGCATAGCAACGACAGACACCGCGTGAGAGCAAGCGCTTTGGAAAGAATAAGCACGCGCAAAAATATAATTAAAAAACACGCGCGACATGTGAACGGCCTCTAAAGTGCTTTCGGGGTAGTTTTACGAGTACATGAGCACAGTAGTATCTACCCGACACCAGAGTACTATGGTATTAGTATTATCATTTAATGTCAGTGCCAGTTCTAGGCGTATTCTTGCCTTTATAACTCAGCAGGTTTAAAAAGCCTTTTTAAAATTAAATATGAGTGCAGTTTTAGATTAAATAAAAGGACAGTCAAGTCAAATAAAACATGTTTTATGGTAGTGCTACAAAGATACCATTCATTCAACATTACTTAGTTATCAACACATTGAGTGAACAATATATTTTTACAACATTAATTCATGTTTGAAAATGTTATTTATTACAAACACCTGATTGTTCATGTTTGTTCACTTAATTCATTGTGCATTAAATAAATAATGGATTAAAACTTTACAAACAACTTTAAAAATGTGTTAGTGTATACTATTGTTTATTTTAGGTCATTTCATCTAATCTTTTTCTAAAGTGTTTATAATACAAATGTACAGTTTCCATACTTGTAACCGTGATAAACACTTAAATATATGTAAATTTAAACTAAGCTTTGGTACCGAAATTGGTACCGAGAACCGTGAATTTTAACTGGTATTGGTACCGAATACTGAAATTTTGGTACCGTGACAACACTAGTGCCAACTATCCTCTCCTTATGGAGGATCCCTATTCCACTCAACAGATAAAGCAGTGCGGAAATTAGGGTTCACGTACCAACCTCGAAGTGATAAAATAAAATAGAATTCTGTTTCAAAATTTATAGGCAAGACAAGTAGTTTGTTTAGCCATGTTTTGTAGGGAATTACAAGCCTGCGCACATACTTATATTCAAACGCACATAATTATAGAATCCATTCTTAATGCGCATGTGAACGCCATAATCGTTTATCGTGGTTCGTAGGTTCGTGTTTAAAGTCTGTTTAGAGAGAACGGTGTCATCTTAGCGGCCCCTAATTTAATAACAAATGATCATTTCAATGGATGTGAATCAATCAAAACTAACAAGTAGGAAAATAACATTATTCAAGAACCGCTATAAAACCAAACCAATCTCGGTTACCTTCAATTATATTAAGTTTATCTCTGTAAAGCTGCTTTGAAACAATCTACATTGTTAAAAACTACAACTCCCACTGTTGGACTACAACTGGTCCTACCTGGCTTTTGCAGGTGTTGGTAATCACTGTTGATTGTCCTGATGTGTTTGAACACAGTTAAATTGACTCTGTGCACGAGAAAAATGCTAACTTCCGCCTTGAGGGCGGATGTTGGGTACTTCGGTTCCGGTTGCCGTTGTTTACATCCCACATCAGTGGACCGGCTATCTAAAGCTTAGCTATCTAAATATATTTGTCTAAAACTATGTTCGTTTGTTCATTGTCAAGTCAACCAACACAGTTTTCACTCATATTTGGGTGGAGCCAGGCGCTGCTGCATTGTGAAAAGTAAACGATATTTCACATTTTGTCACCGCACCCAAGCAGTCGCTTTACAGAGTGGAGCGTTGCGTATCCATGACAACTAGAAGGAAGTTTTTAGGCTACTAATTATTTATTATATTATACCCTTTCACCAGGAGAAGCCCCTGGGTTTAGAACCTATTTTGCAAGGGAGACCTGTTCAGAAATATGTGTGAACAGCCTAATATGTGTTAAACAGCCTAACTTGATAACGAACGAACCAACGTCGGATACCTTTACTCCCTGTATGACATGTATGGTGGTTGTCAACACTGATCTATATGACATTCTATTTAGATAGTGGTTGTCAACAACCTCTGAACATCATAAACAAAACAATGGCCAACACAAACTGTTCTGGAAAATGCACTTTCTAACGCATGATTTCGCATTTTATAATGTATAGAGAGATATAACAGTTACCAAATCGCATAGCTTGAGTACGTAGCATGGCAACATTAATGTCCGAGTGATTCCACGTGTACCGCGTATGTACACGCCATCAAATGTCCGAGCGAAACAAAACAAAATGTAGATCTACATCTGGGGAGCGATATTTATTTTTTCCTAGGATGGTAGGAGTGACGGGTAGGTTGGGGTTGAGGTAGGTCATATGTTATATATATACATACACTGTGTGTGTATATATATATATATATATATATATATATATATATATATATATATATACATGTATATACAATAATAACGTTAAGTCAACGGTATTCATAAACACGCTGAAAAGAGATTATGCGTGTTGATAGCATGCCAAAAATACGTGATACGTGTCATACACACGCAATTTCATGAGATCAGTCTGAGCATGGATGTTGTTGTGACTCTCTTGCTCTGGGGAGCTGGAGGAAAATCATTAGCCAGTCGATGAACATAATCGACTGTAATATTCGGCAAATGTTCAAGACATCTGGAGAAACATACATCCTCTACGTCGTCCATCAGGCTACCGGAAACTAGACACCCCATATCGGTTTCGCAGCCGGAACTAGCATATGCTAACGTGCACATAGTCCATTGATTGTTACATGTATTGTCTGTATGCCCTGAGGATGGTCTTTTGCCATAGAAAAGCTTGGTGATTAAATTTGCTTTAAGGATTCAAGTGTGCGGACAGTATATATATTTTTTAGATTTCCCCCATCCCCAAGCGAAGATCACCCAAACTCACTCAAGAATCTAAATGGTTAAATGTGAATGATTATCATCGAGTATTATACATGTTTAGTATCAATAGATATGTCTCAGTGTGACTGGTACAAAAGTCTCATTTCCAAATAAGTAAAACAAAGGGTAATAAGGTTTTTAAGAGTTTAGGGATAACTGGTACAAAATGGAATGTAGACAAGTCTCTAGACAAGACAGGTCTCTAGACAAATGGTACTGCCCCCAAAAGGTGTAAACTTCTGAATGCAAATTTCCATTGTTGGCCTATATAATGAAATGCAGCAAGGGACTCAGGGACTTTTCTGTACTTCAGATGAGCCCGTGAGGCTGAGAGTGGCCGAGTCTCTCAGCTTCATGTATTTCTTAAATGTCGGATTCGCATTTCTTCTCTTTATTCCAGAGCATTTGATGATTGTATTAATTATTTTTGAACTGATTATGAAATTGGAATGATACATTTTCCTGACATATTAATTTCTTACATTTGATTATTCTAACTGACGTTATTTCCAGTAAAGCATTAAAGGAATATTCAAACATTCGCTTATATTTAAAGATGCACAGATCATCATTATAAAACCTTTTTAATTTATATTTTGAATGTTCTGATCCAATCTGACTTCCAACATGTATTGGAGTCTGGATCATAATCATATACTGTTCGCTCGTTGGCCAGAGGAGAACTGGCCCCCGACTGAACCTAAGTTCACCAAAGTTGTTTTGTTTTTTTTTCCATTCTGTCACCTGATGGAGTTTTGGTTCCTTGCCACTGTTGCCTTGGCTTCCACCCCTCAGAAACCTGACAATCAAGGAGAGAAGAACACCATTTAATGAATAGGTTCCACTTCAGGGCATAAGCATGTCTCATAGAGGGTGCTCTCGCAGAAGTGATGGTAACTACAACATGTTTGTCGTAATTACCTAGAACCTCTGCAGTCTGGATGAGGGTGCCAACGGTCCCCGACCGTTGAGTGATCAATGACACAATTTCCTTTTTAGAGAAGCTTTACACCAGAATTGAAGTTGGTTTGCATCACTGAATCATTATTTACCTCTTTATTTACCTCTTTATCTCTTTAAAGCTGATTTGAAACAATTTGTGTTGTGTAAATCTCTATATATAAAGGTGACTTGACTTGACTGAAACCTGTGAAAGCAGAACTGACAATTTATGTCACCATTGTATTATAGTAACTCTGCTATAGTAAATCTTAACCAAGATTGGGGGGTGGTGATGTGGATAAAACACATGCCTTTGTTGTGAGAGACCCGGGTTCGCATCCACTGTCTGTGAGACACCAATGTGTCCCTGAGCAAGACACTTAACCCCTAGTTGCTCCAGAGGCGTGTGACCTCTGACATATACAGCAATTGTAAGTTGCTTTGGATAAAAGCATCAGCTAAATGAATAAATGTAAATGTAAAATTAAAGCTGTAGTCTATTTCTGCACTGATGCTGGTAATTATATTTGGAAAGAGTTAAGGCCATTGCACACTGAGCACGAAATATTCGTATGCGTATTTTCGTGTTCGTCAGCTTAAAAATTCGTCACGCATAGAAACCTTGCACACCGAGTCCCTTGCGTATTTCTTAAACCTTTGCGGGAAAAAACGCAAAAATACCAAATGGATTCGTCAAGCAGTGAGGATGATTTTTGCCCTCTCTTATTGAAAAGGGAAGAAAGAGAAAATATTACGTCCATCCAATCCTGAAATTGCGCTGAGAGGAGAGTTCATTATCAAGGAGTTGCGAATTTATCCTGAGCGATTCAAAATTTACCTCAGAATGTCAGTGGGACAGTTCGATGCAGACAGAACAGCTAGGCTGTTATTGTGTATATTGTGCCCAAATAATATTAGTTATCGAATAGGCTGCTCAATCACACCTTATTCGATCCTAAATTTCAATCTGATTGAAAGGGGAGGTTTATTAATTTCATAATCCAATATAGAGAAGAGAACATAAACACTTGATCGAATTGAAAACCGAAACTGAAAGCACGGCGCATATGTGCAATGATTTGAGGACGAGCTCCCCCCGGCCCTGAATTGTCAAAAGACCTCTCAAAATGCTGCCTCTGGATGCGAAAAACGTAGAAAATCGAACCCGATCCGATTAATTTTATGACGGACGAAAGTTTCGGAGGCGGTGTGCAAGCGTGACTGACATAACGTGAGGTCGAATTTTTTTTTTAACGTGCGAAAATTTCGGATGCGAATTTCGGACTCGGTGTGCAATGGCCTTTACTCACATCAGACTTTTCGACAACTGGATATTTTTTACTTAATTTATGCTCTCTGAGAATTGCCTACTCTCTCTACAACAACAACAACAACAACAAAAGATTATTTTCTCTTGGCGTTAGACTTTTCAGACTTTTTTAGAAAACTGCTTTAACTGCCTTTGAAAGCAAAAACTTGTTTGAGACACTGCAGCACAGATAAATGCTAGCTAGACAACACAACAAATACAAAATAGGTATATCACTTGTATCATCATTTTCACCAGCCCTAAAACTTGCTCTATGGCAAAGAACTGAAGCATTATAGACATTAATGTCATAAACCCAATACTCGTCCAATATAGGGGATTATCACGCTTCCGGGTTTCATGGGCGGGATTTGTCAACTTTGTGCATGTCCACTTCCGACGCAGTTCAACAATGGCTGAGACGAAGGCTATATATGTCACTGCTCTGTTCCACTTTGTAAATATAACCAACAACGCCAACCCTACTTAAGTTTTCATGGATTCCCGACTGAATTGAGTAAAATAAAAAACAAGGTAGCACGTTTATTTGCAGCCGGCCCTTTAATGAATCAGACTAATTTACCAGGGATGACGTATAAATAAACTTAGTGTAGTCCGTCATCAGTTCGCCAGTGAGATCAGTAATTCAACGGAAGTGGCAGTGCACAAAGATCACTGAATCCGGAAGTACTACGTATCAGCGTGATAATCCCCTATTAACCCCTTAATGAGCCACATCAAGTTCAACATCACCTGCATGACTCTAGTTCTCTAAAAGGAACCCTATAGATGCCAATGCATCATTTATCAGTACCTCAATATTCAATTATTTATTAAAAATACATAAAAATGATTAGAGAAAACAATTTACTCCTCTGAAAAATGTGTCTATGGATAGTTCTTTGAAGATATATATTCTCTCTTCCAGAGAACAGACGGACTGACAGAGAATGGAGAGAATTAAAGGCGGGTTTCAAGCGGTCTGGAATCTCTTGGTCTACACTCACTTCATCATAGAGTGTATACTCTCACTGTGTACTGAAGGTGAGGCTGACCCCTAACCTCTCGTCTGACTGCCATCCCTCCATCCGTACATCTGCAGCCCGCCTCCCTGCTCTCTCTGCAACCAACCAACATTTCCTATTGATTTATTGATTGCTGTCGGCCCATGGAAGCCAACCAGCGCAGACTCGATGTGCTCTGGCTGCTCGGCTGCATAGATTTTTCTCCTCTCATCTCAAGCTGAGGGAGCAGAACAGGCCTGGACTGGAATTAGACCAAGCGGGAGCCCAATTTGCCAGGAGAGATCACCACCTCCACTGCCACTCCTCCCTCTCTCTCTCTCTCTCTCTCTCTCTCTCTTGTTCACTCTCTGTCCCCATTTACTTCTGTTTTCCTTTGCTGAGTTTTAAAGTTGAATTCTTTACGATGGAGTGTTTAAATATAGTACAAATCTGGTTTCAACCCATTTCCAATTAATTAATCAGAGCTCTCTGGTATGCGTAGTCCTGGTCTATTGAAAACTAAAAAAAAAAAAGTGTTTAAAAAAAGTGGTAACCTGTGACCTTAAAGAGCTTTTTTTTTTTTTACCTGATTTAACTTGTAACAGTTCGTTTTCACTGGTATAAATTATTAATATTGGTTAAATATTTGGTAACACTTTATTTGAAATATGATGTAGTTACATGTTATTCCATGTACTTACTTTATAAATAACAGTAAATTATGCATAATTACAACTAGCCCTAAACCAAACCTGGTAACATTTCATTTTACAGTGTCACTGTTATATTTGTTACATGTAGTTACTATAGTAATAACTATTAATTATGCATAATTACATGCAACTAACCCTAAACCAAACCAAACCCTAATCCTAAACCTATAGTAAGTATAGCCTACATGTAGTTACTTAATATTACTCAGTATGTAAATGTATAAGTACAGTGTAACAAAGACACCTTAAAATAAAGTGTAAACCCAACCCCTTACCTTAACAGTAAGTACATGAAGTTAATTAAAATTACTGAGTATGTACACCAATTATTTTTATTAAAAAAGTGTAATGCAGTGCTTTGAGAATGACAGCACTTGATATTTTGTATGAAGTATGAAAATATAAATGACCTTACTCTATATATTTACCATACAAACACCATATGACTATATGCTAATGCCATTGTAATATGTGCACAAATTCTAATCAATGTTTCTCATAATATTATTTCAACTTTTCTGACCTTTTCTACCACATTATTTTAAGCTCTGTGCTCTTATTGTGTCACTGATTCATTTGTTAATGTTTATTTCTCCAAAGAATTTAAGGAGAAACATCTGAGACAAAGTTTTGATAAAACATAAGTGCAAACTCTTCTAAGCTCCTCAGTTTCACATCCATAACAAAGTTCATCCTCCACGCTGGAATTTTTACTCTTTTATGCCAATGGTTGTTGATATATTCACACACTTACATTTCAAGGAAGGCATCTGCAGGTCCAGAAAATTGAATCAGTTGGACGGATCTGTGGCCACCTCTGGGCTTGCTGACGGCAAGAGTGATGAATCAATAAAAAACACGACACACGCAGGGTTCCGGCAAAACGATTCCTCTCAGAGTGACGCCTCCAAACTCCTTCATACACTATCCTCTACTGAAGAACTTTACTTCGCTCCTCGTATTATTCACCTTGAGAGAACTAGATGTCATTTACCACTGTCTCTACCCCACTGACCAGGGCTGCGTTTCCCAAAGACAACTATGGTCGCAAGTTCTTCGTTACCAATAGAGTTCAATTGAAATTGCGACTATAGGACAAAGGACATGTTAAAATCAACATGAAATGATTCATTGATTCATCAGTGAATGTTAATTCAAATCAATGTATAAGATTTTCCACCTACAAAATGACTTGTTAAACCAAAGCCAGGTAAATCATGGGTTTCACTTTTTGGATGGTCCCATTATTCTGTTTACTATAAGTAACATTGCACCTACATGACTACTCACACCATTACAGTAAAGAGTTAGGAGATATTAAGCAGACAGCCTACTAATAGTCTAATGAGAGTTAGTTGGCATAGATGCAAAGGTACACTGTAAAAAATAACCGTGACTTTAACGGTAAAATACTGTAAAAATGCTACAGTTCAAAATTGTTAATTGGTAAACAGAAAGTTTCCGTACTATACACTGTAAATAACTGTGATATAATTTTACAGTAAAATACCGTTAAATTTAAAGTTTTTGAAAGTGAAAAAGAACAAATCATTGTATAATTTACAGTGAAAAACCATAAATTGGCATTCCCACAATTCCCTGTGTGACACTTCACAGTTTATGTATTTTTGTTGAAATAACTATGGTTCCTCATAGTTTTATTGTTTTTTTTTTCTAATCAGTTATGTTCATTAGGGTATATGTTACATTTAATGTTTTTAAATTAATGTTTATTGCATTTTTTTAATTTCATGTGTGTTACCATGATGGTGCTTAATGTTTGTGTGAATGACATTGTGCAGCTTCTTTAATTTATTATTGCTTTATACAAGTATTCACTTATGATGAGCTGTGATTGCTCATGTAACTCTCATCACTGTTGTGATGACTGTTGTTTGTCAGTGTATTACAATGGTCTAAAACAGATATCAATACATCAATAAGTTGGTAAATCCACATTTTATCAGAAAATAAATTACGGTTTATTACTGTAAATTTTAAGTTAAGTCTGTAAAACCATTAACGTTCCTACCGTATTTTTAACAGTAAAGTTCTGGCAACCACAGCTGCCGGTTTTTTACTGTAAAATTTATGGTTTATTTTTTACAGTGCACTTGTAGCCAAATGTTCAAAGGGATCATGAAAATAAAGTGTTACTAAATAATGTTTTAGAGGTCTTAAGACACAATAGAGCTCTCATTTAAGTATCAGTTTTGTGTTAGATGTCTCTCCTAAAATGCTTAAACACAGAGATTTAAGAGAAGAAAGCTATAAAATGAATGTGGATATCAAGGCACAGATCATTTGTCCTTGGAAAAGTTGTTCTGAGTGCAATTAGATACATTGTTGAGATCTCTTCTGAAACTCTAGCATAAAAAGAATGTGAAGTTTAATCTGTTGAAACAATTAATGTACTAAATGGTAAAAAAATATGAGATGGGAGGAAAATGTTTACTTTGATGCTTTTGTGTTCTCTCCCAAAAGTATAGCATTCCCCCAAGAAACTTTGCGTTCTTTAACAAAACATTTGTGTTTACCCAAAAGCACTAAAATATAGTCTTCCCTTATATCCATCCAACCCGATCTCACGGGAATTCGTACGAATTTTACGAGGTGGCTAATTCGTAACAATTCATTCGACCTCACTCGTACAAATTAGTATGATTTTGCTAAATCGTACATATTTTATGAATTGGCCAATTCGTATGAATTCGTACGAATGACCTACCCCTGACCCCGCCCCTAAACCTAACCATCACGTGGGTTTAGACAAATCGTATGAATTCGTACGAGTGAGGCCGTACGAATTAGTACAAATTAGCCACTTTTTAATCACTCGTACAAATTCGTACGAATTGCAAGTGAACTTAAAGTTTCTCAGTGGAATGTAAAAGTTTTGCGAGAGAATGCGAAAGCATTGAAATATATTTACTTTTTTCATCAACATGTCCACAAGATCACATTTGTGCTTTTTCTTTCCTACAGGGATAAATAACACCTTTTATAATTGAATCCCAATGGATAACGCCCCACCGATAAAGTTCCGCCTCTACATTATTTCACACTCAATCTATTTTCACTCAAAAATGTGTCACATTTCTGCAATCAAATGTGTTTTATTTTGACCTTAAAGGTGAAACCGAATGACAAAGTTTATAAAGTACCGCAGTATGTGGATATTGACTTAGATAAAACACCAGCAAAAACATGTGCCTTAGGTGATGTGGTAAACATCTTGTCGCACAGTGTTAATGTAAGTTTTAGAAAGGCCTGCAGTGTCAGCAATGCGGTGGCTTGGTTAAGGTCCTGCGGTCTACAGGGAAAGCACACCTTTCTCTCAAGCACACGGCGGTTTGTACGGATCACTCATGCGTGGGGCGGCACAGTTTTGCTCCAGTTCCCTTCAGATTCGCAGCTTTCTCACAGTAATACATGTACGAAGACAGGAAGCCCAACCCCGTCCACAGAGACCAAGCGTCGTTCAGAGGTGTGAGGTGTGAGGCAAACGCTTCAGACCCCGCAATTTATTTCACGTCTCTGCTCCAAAAAACTCTAGAATTTCCAGACTTTTTGAGATGACATCATGCCGTAATGTGTTCGTTCAACTATAATTTCTTTTTAATGTGATATCTTTTGTTCCCTGTAGACTTTTACCTTAATGGTTCCAGCATAGCAAATCTAATATTCTCTGCACAACACCAACTTCAAACAAAGTCTAATCGCAATCTTACCAAAAAGTATGTGTTTTATGTTCTTTTGAACTCAGTTACAGGAAAGGAAAAAGTAATGATTCCACAGGAAAATGTATATATTACCTTTGATTCTGTCTGTTTTCTTGCAATATGGGATGCTTTAGTGGGATAAAAATTGATTTTTAAGCTTTTTGTGCATTAGCTTTTACGTTTGAAATTTTATTTGCAGGGCCCATTTCTGATCAATGAGCAAAACCCGAATTTATAACACTGATGCAATAAGAGCCAACCGCTATGATCGAAAGAGATGGAGAGAGCGAGAGACAAAGAGAGAGACAGAGAGGGGGGGTGAAGAGAGAGCATTTGATACCAAGAAAAATGTAAGTTTTGCTTTTGTCTATAAAATAATACCTGTTATATGTTTTAAAATAGTTGGTTTTAAACTTTTCAGACTTATATTCGATTTTTATGACTTTTTTTGCAATTACTAAATTACTAAAATAATAATACTGAATAATTCAAATACAAAAAATTGTTAAATGTTGTTTAAATACAATAATACATTTATAGATATTACTTATAAAAATACAAACAAAATAAAATTGAAAAATAGATTTCTTGCATACATTACTTATAAAAATATATATATATATATATATATATATATATAATTCAATACTCATTTATCACATGGATCCTGCTGACTGCTGTGAAATAAAAGGCTGGGTAAAAGGGATAGTTCACTTTGATATTAATTTTTGATATGTTTTGGCTTACCTCAAGGGCATCCAAGATGTAGGTGTCTTTGTTTCCATAGTTTTTTTCAATTTTGATATTTTTAGGTCAGTCATTTAATGGAAGGATATGGGGTCCGCCTCAAAGAGCATGCACAGAGAAGTCCAAATTAAACATGGTTTTATGACTCGTAAATGTAAGTACACATTAATGGCCTAGGACACAAAACGAGTGGTTTGTGTGAGAAAAGTAACAGTATTTATATCGTTATTTATCGTTAAAATTGTTAAATGTTGTTTAAATACAATAATACATTTATAGATATTACTTATAAAAATACATACAAAATAAAATTGAAAAATAGACTTCTTGCATACATTACTTATAAAAATATATATATATAATTTAATACTCATTTATCACATGGATCCTGCTAACTGCTGTAAAATAAGACATCTCAATATTTATAATCTTGAAATCTCATTCTAAACACGTACTTTAAGTGATTAGAGTCAAAAGCTTTGATGTTAAATGTAGAACATGCTGACTCTACTTCTGAGTTCCCATAAGTCTTAGCGGTAAAGATTACCGTTCATAAACTCGGCTGAAATCCTTACATATTCTGTGGGGGAAGTAAAAAAAAAAATGTTACAGTGATAAAAAGTTTCAAAATATTTGGTAGGGTTTTGTTGTTTTTATATAACATTATTTCATAATTTAGTATTGTTACTGTATCTGAGCAATTTACTTGTTTGCATCTTTTTATTTCTCTGGAGGAAGAAAGAAACATCAGACAAGATTTTGCTTAAATGAAGCATAACTGAGAACCAAATTAATTGTTCTGAGCTATAAAATAAAATGTCTGGCCATTCTGAGCTATTCTATTTATTATTTCTAAATTAGAGTAAAAAAAATGAAATAAATATTGATTTTTCATGTCTTTATCTAAAGATTCAATGTCCTTTTTTTGCTGCCCGTCTTCAAGAGTGCAGAGATCTGACACGGAAACAACCTGAGTGACCATGCTTTCTTAGAACATATATAAAAAGTCTTCCTTTTCTTAGTGCGGGAAACTTTTTCATCAAGAAGAACAGAGACGTTCGGAAACTTAAATGGCCATTTCCCTCTCATCCCTCCATCAAAATCTTCCTCCTTTAATGAAAGACGGTTTCTTAATGCTCTAGTCTCACATTATGTCTGTGTTGTGAGCTGAAGGGCTCTTCAGGAGGACTTAGAGAAAGGGCCAGATGAATGCTGTCTTCGGTTTTCTTCTTTTTTGTACTGCTGCATTTCTGCTGCATTGACTCTGAGGCCTTGGAGGAGGATGAAGACTCGTCTTAAAAGCCTGAAGGAGCATTTGGAGAGGGGGAGAGGATGGAAAGATGTGTGGAGAGGGACCGAAAGAGACAGCGAGAGAGACGGACGAGTGTTTTGAGAGGCGTGGAGCTGAGATAAGAGACCTAATGGCTCTTAGCTGCCTGAGATGAAGAGTCCTGAACAGAAGAGAGCTCTTCACATGCCTTTAAGGCCCTTGCGTACCTGTTTGCTTTTATCATTAGAGCTGTTGGCAAAGTTTTATTGAACGTGTGAATTTGTTCACCAACACCAAAAACCTGTGTTGTGGCTGTGCTTCAAGTTGTGAAAGACTTTTTTTTTGAGTAGCCAGACTCAAGAGAATCAGAGTGTTTCTGAAATGAAGGCAAGAGAAATGTAACCAAAAATATAACTAGTTTCTAGTGTTTACAAGCCATAGAAATATACTCACAGGACTGTTGACATGTGTGGACAACTAAGTTGCGCTTCAACTCCAATAGCTTTGTTTTTTCTTATTTTGGGGGCAAAAAACACCCCCATACGCCATACGCATTTGCAGTTTTTCCTTTATAAATTTGACATACATGATCAGATCTTCATCTTGAAGTCCTAGAGATAAAAAGATCAATTCCACTAAAATGGTCTAGAAGTATATCTTTGTTAGATTGTCAATATTGGTTTATTTAAAGAGGTAATTGTGGAGAGGTTTCAGTTAATTAGATAAATATCAGGAGTAAGTTAAGCACAGAAAGAACTTTCTCTTCAGATGTAAGTTTGCCATGCCTCGGTCAAAAGAGATTTCTGAAGAACTCTGAATAAAATTGTTGATGCTACTATTTTGACACACTTAAAGGTAGGTTAGGCAGTTTTTGGAGCATCTATGAAGGCACACAGGAGAGTTTCCAACGTGTCATGAGTAGGGTTGGGTATCGAGAATCGAGTATCGATTGGAACCGGGACTAACTTTTCATTTTTCCCGGAATCGTTCAAAAGTTAAAATTTCGATTCCTAGTTTCGATATTCACGGTCCGCCGAGCGGAAGAAGAAACCACTGAACAACACCAAAGAAGAAGCGTCTCCTGGAAGTGTTGGCATAACCGCGCGAGTCGAACATGAGTAGCTTACGTCGGTGGTCCAAAGTGTGGCTTCACTTTTCTAAAAATAACGCAATCTCGGCAAAATGCAAAATTTGTGACAAAAGGAGTATTTCCTTCAGAAAGGATTATTTCCTTCAGAAAGACCATTGGTTAGCAAGGTTAGCTAAACCTTTTTGACCCCGCCTCTTAAAAGAATCGCAATCGAGAATCGTAAGGAACCGGAATCGAAACAAGGAATCGGAATCGGAATCAGAATCGTTCAAATTCAAACGATACCCAACCCTAGTCATGAGTAGAGAGCCGGTGTTAAACTACCTCATGTCTCAAACCACAACAAAATTACAATAATAATGAACATAAACAACTTCAAGAGCTCTTACTTGTACGACCTGACTACTGCAGATCAATTTCGCCGTTGATAATGTTACAATTGAAACGCATAAATTCAAGCCACAATCCACTCCGAGTATAACTTCACGGGTTTCAGGAGGAACTGTAAAAGGCGGCTGCTATTTCGGTAGCGCCCTACGCCTTCCACAGACGATATACTGTATATACATATAAATACAGGTAGACCACTTAACTAAGTGATTTCTGGATGTGAAGAGACTTTCAACCAGCATAACAAAAAAATCTGAAACAAATCGCCTACCATGCCATTCATTTTAGGTGTCTTGAACTATCTTGCATACAGTATAAAAATGAAACAAAATACATAATTAATTTTAAAAATACATTATTGGGTTGTATTATTAATTCCACTTTATAATAAGCGGCTTTAAGTACGTACTTACATCGGAAAATAAGTACAATGTACTTATTGTGTTCATGTTGTTTTGTAAAACACTTGAGACACTTGCATTTGAGATGTGATACGGGTAAGGTTAGGGACAGGTGTGGTGGTATGGGTAGGTATAAGGCTGGGTTAAAGGGATAGTTCACTTTGAAATTAATTTTTGATATGTTTTGGCTTACCTCAAGGGCATCCAAGATGTAGGTATCTTTGTTTCCACATTTTTTTCAATTTTTATATTTTTAGGTCAAACTGTTCTTGTCTGTCAGTCATATAATGGAGGGATATGGGGTCCGCCTCAAAGAGCATGTGCAGAGAAGTCCAAATTAAACATGATTTAATGACTTGTAAATGTAAGTACACATTGATGGCCTAGGACACAAAACGAGTGGTTTGTGTGAGAAAACGAACAGTATTTATATTGTTTTTACCTCTTTTTAACACAGTCACTTCCAAGTACTCTCAGGGTGAGGGCGCTTCTGTCTGTGCAAGCGCCGTAAAGTGCCGGAAGCGCGAGTACTTAACTCATTGTTTACACAGAGATTTCAGAAGTGTTACCCTTCACTGTGAAAATCTAAACATATATCAACAGACAACGTAGATTTTTTTTCTGCAACCGCGAAAGAGATCACTTCTGGCGCTTTCCGGCGCTTGCGCAAACCAAAGCCCCCGTGCCTTCAGATCACTTGGACGTGACTGTGATTACAAGAGGTAAAAACGATATAAATACTGTTCGCTTTCTCACACAAACCGCTTGTTTCATGTCTTAGGCCATCTTACATTAATGAGTCATTAAATCATGTTTAATTTGGACTTCTCTTTGCATGCTCTTTGAGGCGGACCCCATATCCCTCCATTAACTGATTTACAGACAAGAACGATTTGAGATAAAAATATCAAAATTGAAAATACTGCGGAAACAAAGACACCTACATCTTAGTTGCCCTTGAGGTAAGCTAAAACACATCAAAAAATAATTTCAAAGTGAACTATCCCTTTAAGGTGTTATAGAAGGGTCAACTGTGTAATTACAAATGTAATTTCATAAAACGGTTAGTTCCAATCCTTGATTGTGATTGGTCAATAGCTGTGCTTAATTCATGATAAAACACGGCTATGGCCACTTCTACCCAACGGTTCTATTTATCACTGCGCAACACTGCAGTTTCTAAGTTGTTTTTATTTGAGCTTTCAAGCATACGGTCAGGGACTATTTATTTGTTTCTTTTAGTGATTTTACTTCATGAAAGTTGTACTAACACATTTTTTTTTTTTACTTTAATATTTTTATTGTGTGGTAAACATTGTGTAAAAGCAATAAGGTACTCGAGGCAAGTCCATTAAGTAATGGATGAAGGGCGTTGTTAGGCACGACGCAAAGCAGAGTTACAGCCTAGAGATACAGTACAGCCTCTTGTACCTTATTGCTTACACATAAATTAATTAAAGCTGTAATTACATGCTGCTATTTTAATATATAAATACATGTATGTACACAATTAGTTCATTATCAAATGATTAATTTCAATGTAAGTAAATAGTTGCCTAAAGCCACCTAAAATAAAGTGGGACTCCCTGAGTTTCAGTTGTATTTTGTCTGTCATTGTACAGGATCATTCCTGTATCTCTTTCATATGCTAAAGCTTCATGAGTCCACCAACGGACAAACACTGAACATGAATGATGTGCATAGAAGGATAGAAAAAAGGAAATTCAACTTTTCAAGAAATGCTTCCTGTCTGAAGTTTGCCAAAGACCACACGGATAAACCAGAAGACGATTGCAAGAATGAGCTGTAGATGGATTCCAAAATTGTGTTGGTTTAAATTTGCACCAGTTGAATACACTTTTTCTTGGAAAAAAAATAATTTACTTTTATATTATTTTGCTTAACAAACAAGTGAACATATTGTCTAATCGTAGCACTTGAATATGAAGATCTGATCTGGATGTTGGTCAACTTCATGCAAAATACAGAAAATTCCAACACTATCTCACGACCAATTCGTACGAATTTGACGCATGATTAAAAAGTGTCTAATTCGTACTAATTCGTACGACCTCACTCGTACTAATTTGTACGATTTGTCTAAACCCAAGTAAAGGTTAGGTTTAGGGGCAGGGTAAGGGGTAGGTCATTCGTACGAATTCATACGAATTGGCCAATTCGTAAAATATGTACGATTTAGCAAAATCGTATTAATTCGTACGAGTGAGGTCGTATGAATTGTTACGAATTAGCCACTTTTTAATCATTCGTCGAATTCGTACGACTTGGTTGTGAGATCGGGTTGGAAAATTCACAAACCTTAACAGTGTAATTAAAACTGGTTGCATTGACAGTGGATTGAACAAACCTGGAATCGGTAATCCTACTCTGACTTTTAGCAGATTAGTTCTACTGTGGGTGGACATTGCAACACATAATGTTATGAGAATGGTTAACTATGTACACGCCAACTTTTCAAATCATGCTCCTGGCTTCAAAAAAAAAAACTGAAAGGAAAATATGTCTCTTTATGGATTAAAGGTGAAAAAACAATGTTTTATTTATAAACAAAAGAAGTCTATACATGCCATTATTTAGTTTGCAAGCTAAATGTGTGCATGAAAAAAAAACAAATGTTGTGTGTGTGAAACTGGCCCTTGGACAGACAATGATTTAGACAGGTGAAGTGATGCCACAGAAGATGGATCATTCTCCCTGTCAATGCCAAACATACACACACACACTCACACATGCATGTCATTTTGTCAGAGTGAACAGTAACTTGTTTCTACATCTATCTTCTCTCTCACACTTTTTTCTTTTATTCTCCGTGTGTTCTTCTCTTTTTCCTTCTTCCTCTTTCCATCCCCCTGGCCAGAGGCGCCCAGTGTTGTATGGAGAGCGATTGATTTTTCCTCCCTTTCCTTCTCTCACTGGGATTTTGACAGAATCATGGCTCTATGGAAACAAAGAAAACTGCTCTTTGACAACAGAGGGGGAGGGAGAGCAGAATCTTTCATATATGTTGTGGCAAACGCTGGTGGAGAAGCTACAATAGAATTCATAATCACAGTCTCACAGCTCACGGTCCAGCCATGCAGCACTAAGTCACACTACAATCGACTCAGAACTTCATATCTCAGAAAATGACAGGAAAATGCACTGGATCTAACCTAACTAGCTTAAAGTAAATCAGACTTTTATGTTTACTAGCATTGGTGCAATAACATGAATCAAATATGTTGCTCTTTCTGACAAAGTTGGTCTTTTAATGTCCCACTTTTGTTGTGTTTGGTTAGAAATTAGGACTGGAAATGAACTTATTCCCCTAACCTGTCAATAAATTGAACTAAACGTCATGTTTGTTTAACTAATAAGATGTTCACCTCATCAGCTGGAAACTAACCTGGAGAGAGAGACAGAGAGACTGTAAAAAATGATTTTTTGGTTAAGTAAATACTAGTGAAAAAACCCAATGTAATTTACTTGAAAAAGTTAGTTCAGGCAAGAATTTAAAAAACTAAGTAAATTCCATATCAGTACTTATATTTCAAGCGAGTATAAATGAAAGTGTAATATCAACTCAATAAAATTAAGTAAAAATTACTTAACTTTTCTGATACTGGGGTTCCCATCATGCACTGGACCTTGAATAATTAATGAGGTTCATTTTTCACTGGTTTCCAGCTGTATTTACAGTGTTTAATCATTGATTTTTGTTTTCAGTATTAGTAAATTGCCATTTTGTGACATTTCGAGTAAATTTTTTGCTTAAAACGACACATTCAAACACAAAAACGATCCATCAAATGTTACCACCATTGTGTATTGTCTACCAAGTATTGAGGTGTTTGCGTTCACATAAGGCTTAAAGTCTGACATGATGTATATATAAATTACTTAGATGATCTAAGTAAAGAACATACTATAAATGACTAATAAAATTCAAGATAATTGTTTTAGTGAAGTGTAATACAAAGGCAAAGGAAATCGGTATTAATCAACCTTTTACAAGCCGAGTTAAAATTACTTATTTTTTGTAAAGTTTACTTAATTTCACATTCCAAGTAAATTTAACTTAAAGATTTCTAATTAAAGCTACTGATAAATATGTTTAGGTTTTTACTTGGCAAATCTTTGTAAATTTACTAGCATTTTCTGAGTGAGATCGTTTAGCAAGGTTTTTTCAAGTAAATCCTACTCCAAATTTTTTACAGTGTAGATAGATAGATAGATAGATAGATAGATAGATAGATAGATAGATAGATAGATAGATAGATAGATAGATAGATAGATAGATAGATAGATAGATAGATAGATAGATAGATAGATAGATAGATAGATAGATCCTTCATCCAAAAAATGATCATTCAAAAGAATATTTTGATTTATTTTATTTTTAAATAAAAAATTTTTTTAAAGATCAGAAATGGCCTTTAATATAATTCACAAACTATTTTATTTGATTATTACAGTAATTATTAAGGGTAAAAAAAAAGAATTTTCAAAAGAATATAATTTAATTTATTTATACGTTTAAACACACACCAAATTTCACATCCAAAATATCGTCCCAAAATAATAAATTCCTCATCAAATAATTTTAATCACTCAGCTGAGTTCTTATCAATATTGAAATCATGTAAGAATTGAAATCAATAGCATTTCCAACCACATGGGAGGTTTTCGAAGTTGCCAGATTGTGCTTCTGTAATTCATACCCAGAGCCAGTTTGCAGACTTAATATTTATTGAATTGTTGCTGTAATTTGAATACTGCGAGCAGGGGACTCGGCACATGGCAGAGCCGCGCTGGAACTTCTGAAACGAGACACGAACATTTGACTGGCAGCGCATGGGCAAAAATTCTGATAATGTTCTGTGATCAAGCAAAAATAATAGTAGCACAATAACCATTGTCTTATAGTATATGATAACAAATAATGATAAATGAGTGAGTTTTCTAAAGCAAAGACTTAAACTACCTGTCATATTACAAAAAATATGGATGAATTTATAGGAGTTCACCTTTTTTAGCCTGTGAACAAATGGTATTTTTGTGCGACGATCATCCTGCAGCCGTCTGGTAACATTTCCACATCTCAAGGATAGAAATCAATAGTAATAATTTCTAAGGTCTCCACACACACACACACACACTCACACGTGCTTTGTTGCAAGCGCATGACATGCATTGTCCTCCATCTTCCTCTTCTTTGTTCACATTTCTCTTCATGTTTTGTATTTACATTTAATGCTAATTATTAATCATCAAAATGAAATACCAATAAACACATTTCTTTTTTCCCCTTGTTTCTTTGTGCATTAACATGCCTACACAGATTCATTTTAGCTACAAAAAAGCGCCAGAAATGGCCTTATATTGATTTTACAAAGGATTTTGTTAAAGGGATGTAGTCAAAACAAAAATTAAAATTCAAAATAAGATATTTTGAAGAATGTTGGGAACCAAACAACATTGAAGCTCATTGACTTCAATTGTATGGACATAAAAAAATTCAAAATATCTTATTTTAAGTTTCACAGATAGAAAATTCTACAGTTTTGAAACAACATCAGTGTGAGTAAATGATGATGGATTTTAAATTTTTAAGTGAATTTAACCGTTAAAATGTGTTTCCCCCAGCGTTTGCCGTTTATTGATTTAGCGTTTCACTGTATCTTTTTTATTTGTCCTTTATTCCCTCATCCAAAACTCTTCAGAAAAATTCTCCAGCACCAGTTTCTGGAGGTAAAATCTGAAGTCTGCCTCTTCTTGATGGCAGGCTGCCATTTTGTGTTGTATGTATCCCATCATCCCCCTCTCCTGGTCCACATGTTAATTGTTTTGTGCTGTTGAACGTTGAGGGAAGAACCATATTGATCAGTGGTTCCACTGCCACTGTTTCAGGAATAGCCAATCAATCAATCTATCCCCTATCACTACTGTAATCAATCAGGTGAGTTAAAAAGCCATTGTGTATTACACTGTCAAGCATGGATCTATTGCTGCAGGACTCTCTCTCTCTCTCTCTCTCTCTCTCTCTCTCTCTCTCTCTCTCTCTCTCTCTCTCTCTCTCTCTCTCTCTCTCTCTCTCTCTCTCTGTTTGTGTGTGTGTGTTATTGTTCATAAACCTCTTTGCATTGTGTTCAAGATGTGAGTGTATATCATGTGTTATTTGTGTTGATTATTCATTGGAGTATGATTGCCATATGATGGAATGATAATGTTCTAAGAGGGACTGCTTGAAGCTCTCAACATGTCAAAGATTGCTGCCAGCATGCTTTCTCTCTTCACAACACACACTCGCCTCACACACCCCATTACGCTGATGAAAAGCCACAACTCACCAGCGTCATGTTAAAAGCAGCCATCACAGACTGCGCCACTGAAATCTACACACCAGAGTCAGGCCGTCACGCATAAACACCGCTCAGTCGTCAGGCCCCTTCGTAACCACACCGGAACAATGAAAAAAACATCTGTTTAATCTCATGAAAACATGTCATTATATACATTATATAGACATTATATAAGACTATATATATATATATATATATATATATATATATATATATATATAATTTTAGTTTTTTGAATGTGAGAATGAAGATTAGATAACCAACATATATATTTTTAGATATTTAGAAAATATTTATTTTTATATTTTCATTATTTTGATTAATTTTTTGACAATGAAGAAATAACCAACTTACATGATTTTATTGTTTACAGTAATTCTGTTTTAAATTGCGACTTCTTTTGGCTAAATTTAACAGCTAAAATTTGACCGAAATAGATTTTGGCTTAAATTTAACCAGAATAGTTTTCTAAATATTTTGTTTGTTTAATTTTGGGGGTGAAATATGACAAGTCTTTTGATTGCGATTACAGTAATTGATTAAAGACATTCTACTTTAAATGACAAATTATTAACAATTTCAGCAAAAAAAAATTGTATCATATACATCTGTTCATGGTTACACTGCTATTGGTCAGTGTGTGTGTGTGTGTGTGTGTCCATTCTGATCTTATCTTACGATTACAGTATACGATCTTACTTATCTTATCTTACGATTACAGTACGATCTTACGATTACAGTAATTGATTAAAGACATTCTACTTTAAATGACAAATTATGAACAATTTCAGCAAAAAAAATTGTATCATAGGTACATCTGTTCATGGTTACACCGCTATTGGTCAGTTGTGTGTGTGTGTGTGTGTGTGTGTGTGTCCATTCTGATCTTATCTTACAATTACAGTACAATCTTACTTATCTTATCTTTTGATTATCTTACTTATCTTATCTTACTTATCTTATCTTACGATTACAGTACGATCTTACGATTACAGTAATTGATTAAAGACATTCTACTTTAAATGACAAATTATGAACAATTTCAGCAAAAAAAATTGTATCATAGGCACATCTGTTCATGGTTACACCGCTATTGGTCAATGTGTGTGTGTGCGTGTGTGTGTGTGTGTGTGTGTGTGTGTGTGTGTTTGTGTCCATTCTGATCTTATGGTCTGGTCAGTGACCTTGATCCCAGAGGTCATTGGGCAGCAGGGTGACCAGCTGTCCATTTTAAAGATGCTATCACAAGGGCAAAAGTAATTTTATCTCAACACACACACACACACACACACATATATATAAATGAAGAGTTCAGATGCAAAAGCCTCTAAATGCCATTTGAAATTTTCTTCTTTAATGATGATTTTTGTCAAACTTGTATATTTAAGTTCAGTAATTTCACTTAAATAACAATTAATAGGTAATTATCATTGCCATTTAAGTGAAATTACTGAACTTAAATATACAAGCTTGATAAAAATCATCATTAAAGAAGAAAATTTCAAATGGCATTTAGAGGCTTTTGCATCTGAACTCTTCAAATACACAAATAGCATACACACCATTCATTCATTCATTCATTCATTCAGTTTTATTTTAAGTGCCTTTCTAACATTGGGTTGTATGTTTGTTATAATGGGCCTAAAGGGAAATAGTGTATGTAAGTGTAATGGGAGGACATTTTGTGTAGAGAGATTTAGTAAAAGATTCTCATCTCTTGGGTCCCTCTGAGCAGGTATGTGTCTCTCTCACTCTCTCTCTCTCTCGCCCTTTCTGTTTCTCTCTGTCTTTTTTCTCGCACTCTGATTGCAAATAATGTCTTCTCATTTCTCTCTGGGTCGCTGTAAATGCGGTAGATTACTGTATCACAGCCCTTGAGCATCTCTGAGCGATGCGATGATTTCATTTCACTCTATGAGGTCCAGAAAGAGTCAGTCATATATACCTGATTCTTTTCACTCAAGCTTGTTTTCTGATGCTGTCCTTCTATATCTTCACCTTCTTTTCATTAACCCACTCAGTTCCTGTTAATGGCTCAGTGACAAAGACCCACAAGGAATTTTATGAACCAAAAACTCAAAAAATCTAGTTTAAAATCTGCCCTGGTATACATGTTACATGGCAATTGGCGTTTCCATACACCTCGAATGCATAGTGCATTATCATAAATCATAATGCTGTGCTGTTTTGTTCTGGGGACTGTCCCATTAAAGGCAATTCAGTGTGTTAGTGTGTTGAGGAGCAGGTTCCCATCTCCTCGCTTCTCCTCTACCACCTCTGTAGTGATAAGCTCTTATCAGTGCAGTGTGACGTTGAAATCAGGGTTGCGACCTCTTAGCTCCACCTCCCACAGAGCGAGCTGAGAGTGTTAACATGTCCACAGTGTTCATAGCTCCAGCTGTGGGGAAACTCTTGACTCAGCTCAATTCAAGTTCAGATACACTAGAGCATTTTAAAGCAATATGTGAATACAGTGCTTGCGGTAAAACTGTGTGTTAGTTATGGCTCTCAGTGTTTTTTTAAAGTTCAGTTTTATATTTGAGTTATTTCATTTATCAGTGAGGTAGCCTAAATGTCAAATTGTAGGGTCAGATAGACACTATTTTTGTGTATTTAGATATATTAACTTATTAAATAAATATTACTAGAGACAATGACTTATTTTAGTATCATTGATGTACTATTACAGTATTTGTTAATAGTTTGACTTTTATGTTTCTGTTTTCATTTCAGTTAAAGCTTTAGTACTTTGTTGTGTTTTTATTATAAATTAGTAGTATTTATTACATATATTAGTGCTTCGTCTCGAACTAAACGACAATGAGAAACGTTGTCTTATATAGCAGAAATAACATAAAAGTCTCTTTTTTTTCCTCAATTTGTCAAGTAATATGTTTTTAATACATGTTTTAGTTTTAGTTTACTGTATAGCTTGAGTTGAATGCACCAGGTAGGATATCCTACTACCTGTTTAAAAAAATTGTGAAGACACACTATTTAATTTTTTACTATTTAACACTTGAAAAATAAACACTAAAACACTTTCCTCAAAAGTCATTGTGGTATAACCAACAAAAAAAAAAAGAAACAGATTCATAGAGGTTTGAAACAACTTGAGGATGAGTTAACTAATCATTTAAATGTGATTTCCTCATTCATCTGTGCCAAGACTCTTGCATCTTTTTTTTTTTTTTTTACATAGTTTTTTTTTTTTTTTTTTTTGTCTCATGACAGCAGTCTTTCTGCAGTTGGCGTTGTTATACCACAATGACTTTTGAGGAAAGAGTTTTAGTAGGTTTTTTTTTTTTTTTTCATTAAATAATACAATTTAATAGTATGTCTTCACAACTTTTTTGTGAGTGGGTAAAATGTTTTGCTGCTATGTGAAAATAATCGAGCAAATGATCCCAGTGAATATTTTTTTTTTTCTGTGAATACAAATAAAGCCAAGTGAACACTACGTGACTCCAGCTTGTCACTTTTTAATGTTTTGAGTATGACAGGTTCAGGTTCAGGATTGATGCACATATTTTGCATTTTGCACGACTGCAAGTTGATCAGTATAGGGTGACGATCTTCAGTGTAATGTTGGCTTGCCTTTGGTGAGACATACGCTTCGTGCCGCTATCAAAACATTGCTCTGTATGTTTTAGCAGTCTAACATGTTAATCTCAACTCATTTTGTACATGGGTTTGGGGTGAGACTACCTGTTAGCAAACATTAGAAGTAGGGGCCAATGTTTATGAAGCCTATTTGGACATTATTGTGTTTTTATTATAAATTATTCGTTTTTACAACCCATTTTACTTCCGTCAAAGTGTCATATTTCAGAAAAAAAAGATGTGAAATATAAAAAAGTTTACATAATAACATGAAACTGATTAATTACTTGGTCACAAATAAGCCCTATTTCGGACTGGATTAGTTTTACATGGAGAGGTTGGGTAATTATTACCATATCTTCTCTGGTAATAATTGATTTTATTTTGAAATTTGTGATTTTAGTCCCGTCCAAATATGCCATCTCAGTAATCATTACGGACAATGTCAGTAAAGATTACGGTGACTTTTATCTTCTTTAAAATGTTCTGGAAAAATGACTTCAGGTAATACCAATCCTGTGCAAATAGACCCGCAGTAAATCTATATGTAAATATTCCATCATTTCCTGTTTAAAATTAGTTTTCTCTGTGTGTGTGTGTTGTTGTTTTTTTAAAGTATGGGGGCGCTTGAAAAAGCATTCACTTGCGTTATAGGTGGTGGGACAAATCTGTGGCAATACTCAAGTGTTTTCCACATACCATTCAGATCAAAAAGAAGGTCGAAAGCACTTGTCAGAGGCATGAAACTTATGTTAGCTTTAGGTAAGTGCTGGCGTGATGACATTTAATCGCCTCGACAGCCTCTGAAATACAACCACATGTTAGCAACCGCCTTTTTCAATACACATAACAGTTTAAAAAAATCCCGAGTGGGATAATATTGGTGTATTTTTTGTTGTTGTTGTTGTAGAATAAAACATCAAAATGTGCCTTGAGCTTGTTTTCACCACAGACCTTATATCAGCCATTTAACAAAAACCATTGACTTTGGGAAGATGGAACCGGAAGTGTTGAAATGCTAACTCGTTTACACGTTTTGGCCTACAAAGTGATGTCATACCCTCACCACTCTATTGGCCAATAATATTACAGATGTCCAGTGGTAAAATTACATTAATTAATCTACCCTTGTAAAACTAATCCTGTCCGAATAGGGGTTAAGATGATTGTGTATTAAAAAAGTAAATAAGAGCCTATTTGTAGTGGGCAATGATTTTATGATCTAAATATTAAATATGTGACCCTGGACCACAGAACCAGTCAAGGGTCAATTTATTTTCAATGAGACGCAACTATTTGAAAATCTGGAAATCACTCACAAAAATATATTTGTATATATATTTACGGTAGGAAATTTACAAAATATCTTCATGGAACATTATTTACTAAGTATCTTTACTTAATATCCTACTGATTTTTGGCATAAAAAAGAAAAAATCAAGAATTTTGACCCATACAATGTATTGTTGGCTATTGCCACAAATATACCTGTGCGACTTGACTTATGTTTTGTGATCCATGGTCACATTTAAGAAATAAAGCATTTGTTGTTGTAGGGGTAATGTGGAACAAATGGCTGATGTGATGTATTACAGATACATATTGTGATTTAGGACAAAAATGAGGACCATACAGTATATGCAAGAAAAACCTTTTCCTCAAATCCACATAGCAGGTCATACCAATACTTGCTTTTAGAAGTGAATACTTAACTGGATTGCTCTAGAACTTTCAGATATTAGCATTTCTGGAGATGCGGTTCTTGAGTGCTGTTAGACGTGTAATTGTGTAATCGGAAGGAAGCGCTCCAAGGCAGGAAGACAGAGCACCGCAGGGACAGCAGGAAATAGATGGGCCACTTCCATCCGCTCAGCATTTCAGAGTGTGTTTTGCCTTTTTATTGGCCATGGCATCATGATAGATAATCACAGGGGGAGTTACATGGACTTTTTGTGAGAGATTTATTTGTTGTTTCTTGTGTAGTTGCATCAGGGCCACGATAAATGATGCTGCACTAACAAACAAACAAATGGCTTGATAAAGAAAAGCCACAGGTTTGTCGTTCTGTTGATGAATACAGTTCCTCTACAGATGGATATCTTTTCTCATTCTTTCTCAATGTCCTTTCCAGACAATATTGTTAAAGCTTAATGCCCAACCCAACCCAACCCGACCTCATCCTGAACAAATCCAAATAAATAACTTATTTCAAACCCAAGCCAAACTTTTCCCAAATCAATCTAAAAATATCCCATCTCAAATACACTCAAACCTTCTCCAAACCCACAAATGCCAAAAGTCAACACCATTGCTTTAGTATTTTCTCCTTAAAGGAGCTGTATGTAAGATTGTGGCCAAAACGGGTACTGCAACAACTTTCAAATTACTGTATAGCAGTGTGTCGGCAGAGAACAAAAAATGCAATCAGAAATTGCTGGTGTTTCTGACATCACAAACTACCTTGTAACCAATCACGTCAACCCTACCCAGAAGTATAAATTGGCCTTCAAAGTACAACATAATTCGAGGAATTTATTCTTATTCCTGACTGGGCGAGAGGAGGAGCTGGGAGTGGAGGAGGGTAATTAGCTCCTAAAAAAACGAGATAGCTGCTCTTATGTATGCAGGGAAAGGCGTCGTATTCCTATAGTTAGAAGTGGATCAACTGAGAGTCAACTGATGTGAGCTTGACTAACATGACCTGCCAGAACTAACGCTACACTTGATATTTGCTTTAATCAGAACAATGCCCATCTTCAAAATAACAGCCCAAACACACTCACACATATACAGACAACTACTCTGTTTCACTTGCCAGACTAGTCAGCTCCTGAGAAACTATAGGTTTATTTCTAAAAAAATAATTAAATTACCCGAACTGAAATGTTGCAGTCCAACCATATCGAAGGTGGGCTTAAATCAGAATCCTGCAACATACACAACAACACAGATCTGCAACAGTCTCTATAATTCAATCACATTCTTAAGTAAACAAAAATGTTGTTGCTTATTGGATTATGTCAGTCTTTGGCATTTTAAATATAGGATGATGAATGATTTCTGATTTATGCTGTTGCTTGTTTGTTTATCGAATGTAAAGGTTCTGAGATTTTTCTTCATTGGAGGGTTTCACGGACCTGCTTCTGTTACAGAGCTGATCCAGACGTGATGTTCCACCTCGATATTTCAGTGGACTCTAGACTGAATGCCTGAAGGCCGGTATGCGTGTATTGATCGGCTTTATCATCCCTTCTGGGAAAAATAACATCTCTGTGGCACAAAGACACACAAGCTGTGCATGTGTGCCTCAGTTTTACAGAGCGACATACATCTCTCTGTCTCACAGGAATGCAGAACCTGCAGTATGCATTTAACTACATGCTACTCTATCTTTTATTCTAAAATTAGATGTAACATTTCATGTATCATGGTATAATTTTAGATCTCAAAATACATTATTGTTAAACATATGCAGAGGCTAAAATGAACAGAGAAAGAGTATGAACAGTCCTAAAGAAGCAGTTCACCCCAAAATGTCTTTATTTACTTATTTTCCATGGAAAGGCACCATATTGTGAAGAACATTCATGCAACTCTTCATCTTCAAGCCTTTTTGAGGTACAGACTAAAATCTCCATATAACACCATTTTATAACCATAACCATCTCCATTATAACACAACAATCTAACATTTGGAAGCAATTTAGCAAGAACATTGCATACCTTTTTGAAATAATGGTGAACCAGTAGGCCTACATACTGTAAAATTACAGGCTTTTGTGGATACACTCTCAGAAAAAAAGGTACAAAAGCTGTCACTGGGGCTGTACCTTTTCAAAAGGTACACTTTTGTACCTAAAGGCTGCATATTGGTACCTTAATGGTACATATTATCACCTACAATGTACATATTAGCACCTGAAATGTACATATTAGCACCTGAAATGTTCATATTAGCACCTAAAATTTACATATTAACACTTAAATTACATTTTAGCACCTACAATGTACATATTAGCACCAAAAATGTTCATATTAGCACCTAAAACGTACATATTACTACCTGAAATGTACATATTAGCACCGAAAATGTTCATAATAGCACCTAAAATGTACATATTAGCACCTGAAATGTACATATTAGCACCTGAAATGTACATTTTAGCACCTACAATGTATATATTAGCACCTGAAATGTACGTATTAGCACCTGAAATGTTCATATTAGCACCTAAAATTTACATATTAGCACCTGAAATGTACATATTAGCACCTGAAATGTAAATATTAGCACCTGAAATGTACATATTAGCACCTAAAATGGACAAAAGTTTACCTTTTGAAAAGGTACAGCCCCAGTGACAGCTTTTGTACCTTTTTTCTGAGAGTGTACCACTACTCATGTAGTGGTGCTTGTTACCCTCTTATTCCATGTAGTTACAGGGTAAGTGTGACATTGCAAGCTGTAAATTAAAGTGGTGCTTGTTACCCTCTTGTTCCATGTATTTACAGGGTGAGTACAATAAAAATCTATACACAGTTTTATATCACTGACTTGGAAGCCTTTATAGGAGTCATATACTGACGCTTTTGACATTGCGTCTACATCCGACGCACATGGCACCCTTTAGCTTTAATATGAGATGCATATATAAGTAAATGGGCCAGAAGGCGCCTCCTACTGGTCTAAGCCTAACCCTACCCCAGAACTAAACCTACCCATAACCGATGCATGTTATGTTGATTATACAACCACCACCCTTAGCTTTTCTTTGTTAGCCCAAACTTAAACATCTGCACTTTTGCTATAAAATAAATAAAGGATTGTATAAATGCCTATATAGCCTGTTATTGTTACTGTAAAAGGCCTAAACAGTATTGCTTTGGCACACAATTATTACAAAAAGGTGTGCAGTGTATGTTCTCACTAAATTGCTCCCAAATGTAAGATTGTTGTATCATAATAGTAGAATTAATACCCATTAGTTCTAATACTGACAGTATAAATATTTTTTTATAATTTACACTTTACACTTTTAGAATTTACACTGTAAATTCCTCTTAATTACACAGTTTGAAATGTGCTCAAGACCATTAAAAAAGCATGTTTTATATCGCATAGATGTGTGTAGTACGGTTAAAATTTGGGCGTACTTCATGTGCTATGTTGTCACTATCATGTGACCTACAGTATCAATTGCGTCGCCTCATTTAAGATGTGTTTGAGAGTTCAATATTATATTATACTATATTCGGATACCGAATGTGTCAGAATAAACATGAAACACACGTGATTGTTGTGACAACCATTGGTCTCATGGTCTCAAGTCCACAAGACTGAAAGCGCATATGAAGTGTACCATTTGGAACAGGGCCTTGGGGAAACTGCAGTGCCTGACACAGACGGCTGGTCTCGTCTTGCCTTTGTATTATTTTGATGGCACATGTGACCGTGACCCAGCAGTGGCACCGATCAAAGTTGGACAAACTACTTTCTAACCAGAATGCATTGCGTTTGTCAGGCACCGATTGGTCTGCTCAAGTCGAACTCATCCTTACTCTCTGGTGACCTCATGGAATATTAAACCGTCCAGTGGATACGCACTTCAGAATCTTACCAGTAGTTGGTTATCCTAACAATATCTCACGACCAATTCGTACGAATTCATACGAGTGATTGAAAAGTGGCTAATTCGTACTAATTCATACGACCTCACTCGTACGAATTCGTACGTTTTGTCTAAACCCACGTGATGGCAGGTTTAGGGGCGGGGTCTGGGGTAGGTCATTCGTACGAATTCATACAAATTGGCCAACTCGTAAAATATGTACGATTTAGCAAAAATCGTACTAATTCGTATGAGTGAGGTTGTACGAATTGTTACGAATTAGCCACCTCGTAAAATTCGTACGAATTCCCGTGAGATCAGGTTAGTTATCCGGGTACTTTTGCCTACTCTTTATGAATACAAATTCGGACGTTCTACTTGACTCACATACTTCGTTTTGCCTGCCATATAGTATGGAAGAATGCATTATCGGACGCAGGGAAAGTCGTATCTACTGTACTTAAATGGGGAAATCCTGATGTCTCACTGCTTGCCACACACATTTAAAGGAGCCGTATGTAAGATTGTGACCAAAACTGGTACTGCAATCACTTTCAAATTACTGTAGAGCGGTGTATCCCCTCCCCCTCTCCCATGATTCGAGGTTGCCAGATAGGCTGCAGAATCCAACTTTTTTTTTTGTCCGACACGTTTACAGCTGTAGCTTGAGCAGAGCTGGCAACCCGGATGCTGCAACACTACTGACTTTATGATTGGTAGGTTAGTGAAGGGTGGAGCATCAGACCAAAACACAACATGACAACATCAACATCAGTTGAGTTCACTTTTCAAATGACAATATCCTGTTGTCAGTGATATGAGTATTTGAAATGAACATGATTTCATGTCTAGTGACATATCAAGGTCATTTTGTGATTGTTTGAAATAAATGTATTCTTTAAATCACACATTTCTAAACATCAACATAATCTGACCAATGAATGTGGTTTACTGTATCTTCTAACAGCAGTTGTGGTGATGTGATGACTTTACCATGACTTGGCTCTTCTTTTATTTAGATAGAGGGACTTATTTCATATTGCACTTTTCCGAATGGTCTGTCTTTGTAAGTCTTTGGTTTTGGATGATTTTTCTAAGCCTGTGTACTCAGCTGGCATACAAGCTTTTATTTTTCTTGGACTTATTATTGGTCAATGCTGGCACAATACTGATTTCACTGTAACTCTCAAGTGAATTATTGTGAAATTGGTGACTTTTTGGTCACACAAGAACCAATGTTGTTTGATGTGATCGATATTTAACATGCCATATTTTATTTGAAGTTACACTTTAGTTTAGGGTCCAATTCTCACTATTAATATTAACTACAACCTTTGCCTCAATAAACTCCTATATTACTGCTTATTAATAGTGAGTAAGGTGGTTGTTAAGTTTAGGTATTGGATAGGATTAATAGATGTAGGATGTCATGCAGAATAAGGCATTAAGTAAGTGCTTTGTAAGTACTAATAAACAGCCAATATCTTAGTAATATAATATGCATGCTAGTAAGCAACTAGTTAATAGTGAGCTAATTGCATATAATCATAATATAACATATTTTTAAAAAATATGATAATATTTTGGAGCTTGTGGTTAGAGCTACAAGAAGAATCTTCAAAAATGTCTCCTTTTGTGTGCCATAAAATAATAAATAAATAACAAATGTTGACTGAATTTTCATTTTAAATTGACTATTCCTTCAAGACAGCAAGATTTTTAAATATATATTTATTGCATTTAGAAGTTGTGGTTTTTGTGAATGTGTGCGTTTTGATTTAACTCCCCGTTTCAATCCTACACATTTCTTTATTTTTTTTTTATTTATTTTTTTTTTTTTTTGTGTGTGTGTGGTTTTTTTTTTTTTTTTTTTTTTTTTAACTGTGGAGTCTTTCTCAGTCTTGGCAGCTCACAAAAGCAGTTGCCCCCATGAGAGTGGGAAACTTTTACTTCTTGCAGGCTTCAGAGTGTTTACCTTCCACTAGTTGTTTTAGTAATGTTTTAACCACCGCACAGATTAGTTGAACAATGGAGAACAATGAGTGCTGTGATAAGAGCATTTAACAGGGACACCTGTGGGCAGAACAGAACACTCATAAATTTGAGGATGTGTGCTGCCGATGACAGATCCATCAGCGTCTCGTTTTCTCGGCGGTAAAGTTTCTGCATGCAGGCGCGCGCCCGAGTGATAATTTATCTCCAGGGCTTTGTAGGTAATTGTTTGGAAAGCTGATTTTCTAAACACTCTCGGCACACAGGAATGCTCTGTGGTTTCCGAGTGCTCAGCTCTGCTGTGAGAGGGAATGAAAAAAAAATGAATTCTTCATCTTGCCCTTTTATGGTTCATATTGTGTCTTTTAATCACAGACTTTTGAATCCTGACAAATCTGAGCACAGATTGAGACATTGATGAGATTTCTAAAGGTGACTGAATGTCTAAAAAAAAATGTAAGCAAAAGTCTTCATTTTCAAGGCATTCTCACCCCAAGGCGTCACCTTTGACCATGCTTCAATATTTGACGTTTTAGGCGCCCTTTAGCGTCACTTAAATGACGCGATCCTACGGCGTCATCTAACTGACGCTAAAGGAAAGCGTCAGTTAGAGGACGCGGTTAGGTTTAGGTGTGGGGTGGGGGTAGGGTACACGCGATCCTATGGCGTCATCTAACTGACGCTAAAGGGCGCCTAAAGCGTCAGATATTGAAGCATGTCCAAATGCTTCCCAAGGCGTCAGTTAAGTGACGCGTTGGGAGTGAGAATGGGCTGTCATTTTAAATCTCACTGGGCATTTTTTTTTTTTTTTTTTGCAATATTAACTGCTGTAATTAATGTAGGAAATAACTTTTGTCTGTGTGTGCATGGGGAATGTGTGTGCTTAACTAGGGTTACGTATAGCTCACAGCAGTGGCTGAGATAGTGTCTTCACTAATGAAGGTTATACTAAATAGAGATCTATACTCTGTGTGTCAATACGTCTATAAATGGCAGTCGGGTGGCTTTGAAATCTCTTTAATCTCTTTCCAACAGAGACTGTGAGCTTCTCAGCACCATATTCACTCTCCAGAGGCCATGCTTTTCCAAATAACCCTCCCAATGTTGCCGAAAAATATTGTCCACACTGTAGTGACCCTCAGTTGGTTGCAGCTGGCAGATCAATAAGTTAGTACTGTATCTATCTATCTATCTATCTATCTATCTATCTATCTATCTATCTATCTATCTATCTATCTATCTATCTATCTATCTATCATCTATCTATCTATCTATCTATCTGGCTATTTATCTATCTTCCATCTATATTTCTATCTTGTTATCTATCTTTTATTTATTATCTATCTGAATACATTTTAGGCATATATGTAAATGTTCTTGAACAGGGCCAGTGTCTTTAAAGCTGGGCGGATCTGCTAAATTAAGTCTCTGTTCGGCTCAAGCATCAAACTGCCTCCTGTTAATTAAATATTAATGATGAAAGATTATCATGGTCAAAGATTGATTTATCAACATGCTCTGGTCTGCTCTGAAACCGCACTGTGGTTCAGAAACAGCACTGGTATCAGCTCTGTGACAAAATCTAAATAATTCAGATATTCCTCAATGTGTGTGTGCTTTAATTTACCCTCAAACCAAATGTATACTGTATGCTACCAGCAGTTCTCCATCCTTACAGTATGATTGGGAAAGTGTGTTAAGGTAAGATGCGGTATATTCATTTAAACGATTTTGATCATTAAGCAGAGCCGAGGACTCGAGTTCAATGAAGTGACCATTGCTTGCCATTTGAACCCTGAGTTAGTGACCCTTGACCCATCATCCTCAAACCCATCTCAAAGCCAGATGGCCGGCAATTTCAAGATGAAGCTCAAATGCGAAACAGTTCAATGTTAGGTCTCTCTCTTTCTGTGATTGTTATTCTGAGTGTACTGTCACTAAATCCGTCCTCAAATGTCATGCAGTCACAAAGAATATGTGAAAAAGAAAAATTAAAGCACTGCCAACAATTTATTACAGATGTATAAATGTATGAGTCATATTATGGATCAAGGCCAGAGGCACTGAAAGAATCAGATTGCTGCATTTTTTTTTTCTGTTTAGCTTAAGGAATTTTAGATTGTATATTATATTTATATAATGCATCAAATGCATGCATTACAATCACATTTTCCAGTTAATAAAGAAGCATATAGACATGACGCACACTGTATTGATTATGGGACAGATGACTACTTCAGAGGCTAGCCTATATATAATTTTAATCACATTTTGAAATAGACATTAAAAATAATCAGTCATGTTTTATGTTTTATACAGATAAAATTATCTGTTGAGTGGTTCAAAATTAATTGTTTGTTTAATGGCTTTCTTACAAAAATAAGGAGATTTTAACAGAAAATACAAAGAATTGAATTATGATATAGGAATAGAGGATAATGATTATTTCTAAAAAAAAATGTTAAGTTTATTGTTTTGTATTCTTGTTTTACAATAATCTATTTTGCATATTGTTATTAGATATTTGCTATAAGGCTCTTTGAATTTATACAGTGTAGATTATTTAATAGTGTTTTCAAATATTTAGACATTCTGTTTTGTTCAAATTCTAAAGATCAGCATTTCTTTTAAATAATTCGTGGGCAGATTTTATTTTTTGTTTATAGTATACATCTAATATAAAATGTTTATTTAAAAAAAGACAAAAAACTGTTATGTTTAGAGAAATGAGCTTTAAGAGGGCTATGGATGAGAAAGAGAGAGAGAGCGAGTGAGAGGCGAGTGCGCAGATCACAGATCGAACATTTCGATTGTTACTGAAATAATTTGCATACTGATTCCCTTTCAGCCCGCGCCGGATCCATAACTGCTCGCGCGGCTATTCAAATGCACGCGCATCTTTAAATGCACGGATAAGACAGAACCAGAAGCCAAGAGACAAGCAAACAACACCGACCGAAACGGAGTTTTTTTGCCCGTGGATGCTGTGATTCGATCATGGAAATGGTGGAAAAGCGATTATCCTGCTGGACGAGACGCTCCGGATGGATGCAGAAAGCGCTACGGCGCGCACTGAACATATTATGCACTTAAACAAATGACTACTTTTCTTGACAAACTGTGGATAATACACAAAACGTACAGGTACACGTCTGTGCATGGTTTGGAAATGATAACATCTTTGGCGATGGGACTGTATCATAATATAAAGAGCGCGTCGTGTCGGTAAGCATGGAAAGGTGTGTGTGTGTGTGTGTGTGTGTGTGGAGAGAGTGAGAGAGAGACAGAGAGAGAGAGAATGAGAGAGAGAGCGAAAGGGGGAAAAAATCGCTGGATGATGAGCGTGTGTATGTTGTTTTACTGGATGCAGTGACATTTGGCGTCCTGTGGAGTTTCCTGAACTTGAAAACAAGGTTAAAGTCAGGGGTCACTTTTATTCACTGTCATACTGCTCCAGTGCTGTAAATCATACGCCCTGTCGTGATTCCCATAAACCCGATTCAAAATAATCACAGTATATAATCATGTCAGCATCCATTCAGCACTGCATTCATGCATTGAATTGTGTTACTTTGAAATAGGGTTTGTCTGCACTGTGGCACACACATATATCTGAGTTTTAATACGGGCCACTTTAAGAGGTTTATGTTTCACTGCCTCATCATAATTAGATCAAACAGCATGATGGTGCCCTCAAAATATCTGGCGCACTGAAGGTCACCTGTTAGCCTCATTAATTGTGATAATTAATTATGAAGTGAAGGCTCGTGTGTTTATGATAGCTTTCTGATTGGATTCAGGGCTGCCTTGCCCTTTCACTTTAGGCTACATGGTATTGCTGAACTACTGTAAGTTTCAAAAAATAGAAACTAAGAGAAAATTGATGGGCAATGTAAAGATAGCTAATTGGTGTAAGTATTTTGAAATATTGAGACCGATTGTTTGCTTTACACTGTTACTAATACCCATTCCAGGTGCTTGCTAAATCATATATGCTGATTTAACATGCACTGCCACATATTGTCGAACAAAATATGACAATACAAGGATGAGTTTGCAATCCGAATTATACCTGTACTCTTAATTAACATAATGTGTGTGTGTGTGTGTGTGTGTGTGTGTGTGTGTGTGTGTGTGTGTGTGTGTGTGTGTGTATGTCTGTGTGTTACTATTATCACACTCGCTTCTAAAACATATAGGCCTCACGCTATTTAATTACAATTGTATTATTTCAAATAAGGATTATATGCATAGTCCTACAAATAATAAAAAAAAATGTTTATGCATGTTAAGAATTTTAGAATAGTTTTGGAATTTTAATTTAATTTAAGTTTACCAAACGTAGTCTATTTTGTTTACCTTCAAGACATTTTTTTCTAAAAGTGAACCCAAAACATAGACCTACAGATGAGCGCATAATGCAAACTTGTTGCTTCAGCTTGAAAGTTGATTTAAATATAATTCTTATATAGGCTAATCTTGAACTATAACTTCTCTCTGGTGGTTGAAATGAATGGATTTTTAGAAATGCTCTAATGCGCTAAACTAATGCGCAGGGTGTTTTTTTTTTTTACGAATCCGTTAAGAATTTGAACATAATTACAGATGTCACCTTTACAATAGCCTACTTTAATCTAAAATTGGCCATACTTTAATCCTTAAGACAGTGCCATATATTTTTTTTTCAATCGGATTTGGCTTTTTAATAAAACTGCGGTTATACATAACCTATATAATAGACGTTTTATTTAGATATCGCGTTTTATAAAACGTGTGCCAAATGAATTATAGCCTATGCAACATCACCACTTCCTGTTGTACTGGACGAAGCAATTGTAAATGAGATAAACATTTTCTGTCGATTTATTGATCAGCACGTGTTGAAATGAAAAAAGAAATTCTTAAATTAAAATCGGCATGCTTTTGTTACTGCTCTTGTGAACACACTAGTTTCTCATAATCTCCAACTGCTCTTCTTAAATCAATCAATTAACACTTTCAGTTACTTATTCCATCCTGAGTGTTGCTGTAATTGTATCTTTTCGCTCTACTCTCAATTGAAAGAAACTGATCCGCTAATGTAATCCACAATCGATTGTTGCATATTTCAATCATCTCCTGTCCAGAAGCTATGAGGTCGTAAGTCTGAAAGATAACAATAATCTGTATTTCTTAGACAATCTCAGAGGCCTTTTTTCTCCCCCTGAGATTCACTTATGAGGTTCTAAAATACATCTATTCGTTTACCAACAATGTTTTGGTATCTGTAGGCCAGCCTGTCATAAACGATAAAGATCCAGTTTTTGAACTCTACAATTGTAAAATTATTAATAGGTTAATAATAATAGTAATAAACACTTCACAACAAAATAATATCAACGATTGTTTAAACAGTTGCATTTCAAAAGCAACGGATGTCTGCATAATTGACATTCGATTTGGATATTTAACAGGGATTGCGAGTAAACGTGATTTATATTATCCACAGTTTACAGTATTGGATCATTTAAAACCTGTTTTTTTTTTTTTTTTTTTTTGTTTGTTTGGATAAACGTTTAAATTGCCGGTTTATTACTGAAATGCCGTTGAAAAAACAAACTGTGATTTCGGTTTATTTATAAATTACCACCAACCTGTCGTGTTAATATTTAACTCTGTATTGATCTGTGTTTTTGTTTCTTTCATATAGTGCCATTAGTGCTCAGGTTTGGCTTTAATTCGCATTTAAAGTAAAGGAGATCTATAATGTTCCAACATTTAAAACACATTACAGCGATTTGAGGGAAAGTTCAGGGTCAAAAGTCTTTAAATAATTGAATATTCTTTGTGGGTGAATGCACCTATCCCATAAAGAAATGTTAAGCGCATTATCTTTTTTTTTATAATCAATATTTGTTTCATTGGCGCTGCCTTTCAGTAACTTTATATTGTTTTTTACACACTGTGAAAATAAAACTGAGAGAATTTTAAATTCTGAATAGACTTTGAAGACTCCCTTACATAGACTCTGATTATATTTAATAAATATACAATTATAAGCTGTTTCACTTATAGTTTAGGCTATAGATAAAACAATTATAAGAAAATATAATTTGATAGGCTATTACAATTTTTGTGACATTGATTTCAAGACGCATTTACACGTTAGTCATCTTATATATCCAAACGAATTTTTCCATCACTGCTATACAGTTAAAACATTTACAAACTGTGCTTTCAGAGGCAAGGAGAGACGCCTAGGTAGGCCTCAACAGAAAAAAAAAACCCTCCATCACCCCCTTACAGACACACACACACACACACACCGCTGCGCACGTCACGGAGACACGAGTGCGAATGAAAAATATCGACCACTATGAGAATGTGCGCAGATGTGGCTGGCTGCTAAATTTCGTGCTTGAATACGATCTTTTTCATCAAATTAATGGTCGATGGTGATAATGCAAAGTCTGTGACCTGCACTGTATGGCTTTCCATTTTTGTTTATGTGAAAATAAATGATATCGTGAGCCAGAGAGTTTGTTACCACTGTAAATTCCTGATACGCGGGAAAACATTTTTTTTTTTTAATGAATGAATTTAGGCTACTTTTATTTGTTGTTATATTTCAGCTGACGGTGTTGTTTCATGTCCGAAGTCTTTAATTGTAATTCCCTTCAGTCGTTGGGAATAATAATAAACGTATTATTATTTATTATTATTAAACTCTTGTTACGTTAACCACTTGTCAAATCCTCACAAATTATCCGAGTTGACTTCTAATTTGTCGTAATTTGCATTGTTGTTTTTTGTCTGTTCATCTTAACTCGTTAATCCGGATGGCATTGTTCTTGACCCTGACAGATGTATGTGTTTTGTCACTAAAAGCAGGTCCATAAGAAACAAGGAAAAGTCTGAAAAAGTTAATCTCTCTCCCTCCCCCGCAGCTGTTAGCTTCAGGAGTCTTGAAGCGTCACCTTTGACATGTCCCCTATGCGCGCACGAGCTGGGGGCCCCAGGACTGACCACTGCAAGCTGTCACCCCACCCGGGCTTGGACGCTTTCGCCGGGCTCCAACTGTCCAGTTATCCCATTCTCTCGCTTGACTGGTTATGAAACTGACTTTTGGAGTCGATTTTAACTCTAAACAATGTGAAATCGTGCAAAGTGATATCTCTGTAATGCGCGGGGGGGGGGGGGGGGGGTTGGGGGGTGGCTTGTAACTGTCTTGGTAATTTATGTTCTTCCAAACTTTCAAAAACTTCTTTCTACAAGTTCATCATGTCAGATGTATCATGAATTTTGAATTTTACACAACCTACATTAATTGTATTTTTATGATAAATTAGGTAACTGTATTTTGTAAAATACTAATTTTACTGCGATCGCGCACTTTTCAACACGCGAGTTTAAGCACCATGTTATGTATATGCAAGAAATACTCACGAGTGTTTGTAAGATTGATTTGATATAGAAATGCATTTTGCCTATTCAATGGAGTTCACCAATGAAACGTAATGTGCTGTGTCATTATACCGCGGGGCCATGGAAGCGGGACACACTCCTGATGGCTTGGTTCGTTACTCTTAATAACACAACAATAGAAACATCTGTCCAGCCTTTCTCTGCCTATTACCAATCGTCTGTCCTTGATCCCAAAAACAATCAAACTCTGCATGGGACAGGATGACTTACATTCAGAAATCTGTATATTTGTATAATTTTTCTGCAATAAAAAAAATAGCCTATATTTTTATATTGTGTGCGTCAGTGTGGAGACTTATTTCAACTGAATGTCTTGACGATTTATAGGCTATTCAATGTTGATAATATCCGCAGTCATATGTGCATGTGTGTAAAGATTTCTCTGAAGTTTGGAGCAAGAACTAGCCTAATGAATATGCATATTAATGTAAGCAGAGGCCCCCAGGTGAACCCGGAAGTGTGTTTTCTGCGCCCATTGCATTAAGGAGGTTCTGCCAAACAAATTACCTTTATTCATGCATTATTCACGCGTAGCCTTTACTGTGACTTCGTAGGTTCGTCTGATTTTTCATATAGCTAAAGCATAATTGTCACAACACTTCATTCCATTCCACTGTCTTTAAAAATATATATATTATTAAGATTAGATAAAACAGTGTGAGGTTGATCATGCTGTACATCCAGCAGGAGGCTTTCCTATTTAAAAGCAGTGGGGTGCATCTTCCTTAATAAGTGACGTCAAAGGAGCCGGGATCAGCGCGCATGCGCGGGGAAGCGGAGCGGCAGCCGCAGCACGGAGCAGTGCGCGAAACAACAGCAGACATGGCAAGAGATGGCGAGGGACGCGAGCACACCGATACAAGCACTGCTGAAGGGACGGGGGCCTTAAAATTACAAAAAAAAGACAAAACTTTATAAAACATAGAAAAAGCGAAGGAAAAAATCAGAAAAGAAAGCAAAGAAAAAAAAAACATTCAAGATAAGAACAGAACTTTTCCAATGAGAGCACTTCTGTGGACACTGCTCCGCTATATCAGATAGATGATTTGTCCACACGCTTGCACGTATAATGAACGCCCAGCTGTCGATGGAGAACATTGGCGATCTGCACGGAGTGAGCCATGAACCGGCGGATCTCATGACCGGAGACAGCGCTCATCACAGGAGCCATCGGAGCAGCCTGTCAGCCCATGCGCGCTCCATGGGCATGGCATCAATCCTGGACAGCGGCGACTATCATCACCACCGGCCCCCGGAGCACCCCGGGCTCGCCACGCACCTGCACCCGGCCATGAGCATGGCGTGCGAGGCTCCCCCCGGGATGAGCATGAGCAGCACCTACACAACCCTCACCCCGCTGCAGCCCTTACCGCCCATCTCCACCGTCTCCGACAAATTCCCGCACCACCATCATCACCACCACCACCACCATCATCATCACCCGCACCAACGGATACCGGGGAACGTCAGCGGGAGCTTCACCTTGATGAGGGACGATAGGGGTCTAGCCCCGATGAACAACCTCTACTCTCCCTACCACAAGGATGTGGCCAGCATGGGACAGAGCCTGTCGCCTCTGTCGGGATCCGGACTGAGCGGCATTCACAACTCCCAGCAGGGGCTGCCGCCCTACGCGCACCCCGGGGCCACCATGCCCGCCGAGAAGATGCTCACACCTAACGGATTCGAGGCACACCACCCCGCGATGTTGGCTCGACATGGGGAGCAGCACATGAGCGCGTCTTCGGCTAGCATGGTGCCGATCAATGGCATCCACCATCACCCGCACGCCCATCTCAACGGCCAGGGCCACGGGCAGGTGCTGGGCTCCACTCGGGAGCATAACCACTCCTCCGCGCCCGGATCGCAGCTGAACAACGGCAGCAATTCGGGCCAGATGGAAGAGGTCAATACCAAAGAAGTGGCCCAAAGAATCACCACGGAACTGAAAAGATACAGCATTCCGCAAGCCATCTTTGCCCAGAGGGTGTTGTGCCGCTCGCAAGGGACACTTTCGGACCTGCTCCGGAACCCTAAGCCCTGGAGCAAGCTCAAGTCTGGTCGGGAAACCTTCCGCAGGATGTGGAAATGGTTGCAGGAGCCTGAGTTCCAGAGAATGTCAGCGCTCAGGCTCGCAGGTGAGAGAACAATAGGTAATACACACTTCTTCTCCTCTCCTCAGTTTATCACTCTCATTTCATTTCATTCAAAAGCAGTTCATGGCTGGCCAGCAATCATAGTTTTTGCGAGGTTTCCTAAGCTTACATTTTAGGTTTTGCGATTTTATTATGTGCTTGTCGTGCTACTGACACCTTTAAACTTGAGGTTGTGTTCTCGGTGTAAAAAAAAAAATGACCGTAAGGTAAGAGATGGGTTTAAAATACAAAATAAAACAATTGGTTTTGTTTTTCTAGTTTGTTTTTGGGCTAGTTGATATGCAATTTGACATCCTCAGACTGAGTTGTTTGCAGATAATGCACGGGTCAACAGAAATAGTTTGATCAGAAATGCGCGTCTGGAAGCCTCGGTGGCCTCAGTCCCATTGTCTATGTGAAAATGGATGCAATGTCCCTGTGTCAACTTGTCTTTGCGACACATCAATAAACACTGATCTTCATCTTCTTTTTTATAACATTAGGCTACTGCACGTTGTGGTGAAACAGCATGTTTTGTATCGTGAATACATTTCGTTTTTGAACTGCTGTGCGTAAATATGTTACTGTTTATGTGCGCGCATTACTGAAACGGGCTCTGAATACGTGTCGCAGTGTGTGTGTGTGTGTGTGTGTGTGTGTGTGTGTGTGTGTGTGTGTGTGTGTGTGTGTGTGTGTGTGTGTGTTTGAGTTTACAAAACAAAATGACATGTTTTTCTTCTTCTGTCTTCTGGTTAGATCTCTTTATCTATTGTCCAGCTCCATTGACGTGCGCTCTGTGTAGGTTTTCTTAATTAACTGATTGGGGCTCCATTAATTTGCCTCATGAGAATTAGAATCAATTGGCTGGCGGGTTTGGGGGCCACTGATCCGTTCAAAGCCAGCAGTGAGAGAAAAAAAGAGAGAGAGAGCATCTCAAATACGTGTCCCTCTTTTTTGCACCGCTCCATCATAAATGTCAGTTATTAGCGTAATTAATTTGTGCATGAGAAAAAGCTACTTTGAAAAAAAGACTTTTCGTGGCATTTATGTGTGTGTGTGTGTGTGTGTGTGTGAGAGAGAGGAGAGGTTTATGTCGATTTTAAATTTACGCTCTCTTTGTGTGTTTTTATCTTAGTCTGATCATTATTATCAATCTTTATTTTACATTCTAAGTTGCGCTCGATTTGCTTTCGAAGTTTCTCTGTTATTATAAATATCAATGTGAGGGTATTATGAAAACTGAGGTTGGTCTGATGTGTGTTTGGGTTTGTTTGTTTCATTCAGATTCGGCCTTGCTCTGACTTTTGCCCCACATTCGTAGTAAAAGAACACATATGAATTTACATCATATTATTTTATTTACACACGTTTCGGACAATACATTACAAGGAACATGCTTGCATTCACGTAATGCATTTTCACATGCTGTGTTTTTTTTTTTTTTTTCGTTTGGTCGATATAGCTTCAAAATCCAAAAATCGTTTGCATCATTTTTACTATTATCATTATCAAATAAAATCATAATTAAGTAATGAAGGTAGGCATGTCAGTTAGATTTAGTTTATTTTGGTTTTGCGAGATGATTTTCATATTCCGTTAAATGATATTGAAATTAGTAAAGGTTCCAGACACAGTGATGTATATTATTGATCGAGTACACATGGTTGAGGGTATGTGATCGGCCTACTGAGAGGTAAATATAGAATTGGCATATTGATTATTCAAATTCAGTTCCCTTCTCCTTTTCCTTAGTAATTTAAGACAGTAGACCACTCAGCAGTCTTTCACATCCCTGCTTTTACACCTTTTTCACATGCGGGATTTTTATGATGAGAATTTGTCGTTCACGCTATGTATTTTACCTCAGCTCTTTATTTTATATTTTAGCATATGGTTGTTAATTATGAGGAATTGTCAATTATAGTATGTAAACGGTCACCCTGGTCTACTTTTATTAGAAAAAATAGCCTACTATTCTCATTATAACCAACCTTAAATAATTTGCCTAATTTTGTTTAAAAGATTATACATGTCAATAAATGTGATTTTAACAAACTTTTTATAACTCGTTTTTTACAGGTAATCGGTAATCATTTTGCTATCGATATTATTTGGGAATAAATGAAGCAAATGAAAAAACAGAAGAAATTTTAAGCATTTTGCAAACTACTCCATGAAGTAAACTATTGTAATATTATAAAAAGTTGGCCACATAGTAAATATTAAAATGTGTCGAATAATGTATTACAGATTGTGCACATTTACATTTAAAGATTTAAACAACAACTGCTATCTAAAAAGCCATGCGACATTTTTAGTCTATTTAAAATGAATAAACTGATTCATGTGCATGTGGCTACGCTAAAAAAAATAAGACAGTAATTGAAAAACGATACTAATAATTTATAAGAAGCCTAGGCCTATTATTAAAATGCGTAACAGTTGATAGCCCATATCTGAACTTCTGCTCTATTATATATTATAATAATACACAGGCTATAAATAGCGATAATCACATTAAATATCGATTTATTAGGCCTAAAGTTTTGTTTTGTTGCATGGAGCCACTGTGAAATAAGTGACCGTGGGCGCGCCCTCGCCCTCGTGTGCGCGCTTATCTGGCGCCTGTCTAATGATTTGCAGACAAACAGTACCTATGTGATGATCAAATGTGCTGAAGGATAAAGAGGTTCGCAGTTATTTCCCTGGGAATCTGCTTGGGTCTCGTCACAGTGGCCTTGTGCATGGACACAGTTTTGATTTATGACATGATAGCGAGCTCATTTGCTTTTTGTTAATATTTACCCAAAATGCTTTCCTTGCGCATAGTTTCGTTCTTTCTTCCTTCCTTTCTTTTTTTTCACACGACAAGAATGTACATTCAAGTTTTATTCTATGTGTACCTCTTTGCATAGTCAAATACACAAACACAATAGATACAAACTAAATATTTAAATATTATGAATTTTTAAATAATATTCAAAAGATGTAGCCTACTGTTAATGCATTTGAATATTAAATATTCAAATGAGAGTAGGCTTATTTATTGTCTAAACATTTGCATGTAAATGAGAAAACGTGCTTTAGAATGAATTATATAGAACTGAGACGCAAATTTGTGTTTTGCATATGAATGAGATGAGGCGGTTTATGTGTTTAAGAAAACAGACTGCCTTTATGTGTGTGACGGTTCAAGTAGGTTTTGCACCGTCCTTTAGCGCCCCCTTGTGTTTTTTGTAAACTCAACCGTTATTTCAGCCACTGGGAATTTACGGGCACAAAAACAGGTAACACCAGTTAGCTTCTTCATTTAAAATGACTGCTTATTGTGTGGTTTAATAAGCGTTTTTTATTATTATTGTCAAGCAGTAAGTGATCATACTGGTTATGATAGTGTACTACCATGCGTATGGCTAGATTTAAGCACCACGGACAGTTCCAGAGACTTGTGTAAATGAAATGACCGTGCAAAACCCTCCAAAAGCAGAAGTTTGTGTGTTTTGTTTTGTCTTTTCCATATGTTTTCCATGTTTAGCAAACTCACCCTGTCATGACAAATAAGTCTGCTTTAGAATATCCTTAGTTTCTTTTACTACGTTAGGCAATCATGTTTGACTTTTGCATGTCAACCTTTTGTTTTTTTTCAGCATGCAAGAGAAAGGAGCAGGATCACGGTAAAGGCGAGCGAGGGAGCCTCTCCAAGAAGCCCCGGCTGGTCTTCACTGATGTCCAGCGTCGGACTTTACATGCAATATTCAAAGAGAACAAGCGCCCGTCCAAAGAGTTACAAATCACCATCTCTCAGCAGCTGGGCCTGGAGCTCGCCACCGTCAGCAACTTCTTCATGAACGCGCGTCGACGGAGCCTTGATAAGTGGCTGGACGACGGCAGCTCGGCCAACTCCTCCTCCTCCAGCACTTGTACCAAAGCATGATGGAGTAATGGCTGTATTATGGGAAACGAAATACAATACAAAACAAAAAACTTCGGTGGAAAAGCTTTAAACAAAGAAACTTAACAAGAGACAATTTTAGACAGCGTTTGCCCTTAAAACTTGTACAGTACCGATATTTATAATATCCAAAGAAAAACACCAAAGACTGCTTTGACCCCCATTTAGGACTTTGTTCGTTTATGTCTGACATTCTGCAACAAAAAAAAAAAAAAAGAAAAAAAAAAGGTACACTCCAATCACGGGTCGTTCCCCATCTAAACACACTCCCCTAACTTCCATCCAAGTCTTTCTCTTTTTTTTTCTTCATGTGTTCAAGGACTTTTTCTCATCAATGATTGGTCATTATCTCAAAGCGTGGAGTGATTGTTATTCACTCTGATTTCAGATTTCACCTCTGTGTTTTTAGGCATCCCAGATCTAGCCAGGGATGCTAAATGTAATCAGGTGGTGTAGAATCTTGACAAAGGTTGCCTGAATGTCACCCTCGGGATAGTGCTTTCTTCCTAATTGTTGGAAAAGTTACATAGGAACCTAAAAATACATGTGAATTTGCCATCTTATCAATCACAGATGGTAGAACCAAAGAAACATGTGTATTTTTTTGATTTAGTATTATTATTTAAATCAGACCAAACGATGTTGATTCCTCTTATCAAGTCAGGTGACTCCATACATGTAATATGGTTCCTGTAGCCATTGAACACATAATTAACTCTCTTATTTGTCCTAATGAACAAACTAGTAGTAGTCAAGCATAGCCTATACGTGAGGACACATCCGTGCCCCTGCCTCAGTCCTTCCTTGTGATTATTTCAGGGAGATTTTTGCTAGCTTTAACCTGCCTTTTTTAACCTGTTTTTTAAACGTTTCAATGCCAGTTGCTGAAAACCAAAGATAAAGTTACTCGAACTAGCACCTGTCACCATTTCACGCCCACATCCATCAGTCAAATATTGCCACAGCTTATTCACAGGCGATATTGTCTAGCTATAGTTATTGTCTATTAATATTGTCACAGGCGATATTCTTTTTATGCTTTGGAGCAAGTGCATGTGCATGTTAATTGTCATTAGAGGAAGCAGGAGGAAATTCAGATTGTTTTGTGTTACATTATATTACATTACATTTCAAAAACGTTTCACAGACTCAGAGCGTATATTTCATTGCATTCAACCAACTTTTTCATCGTTAGAATGTTACACTCTTAAAAATGCGGGTTTGTTTAAACCTGGTTTTGGGTCAAATAGTAGCTACATGGGTCATATTTGACCCAAAATTGGGTTAAATCAACCCAATTATAATGTACAGAACGTTTGAATGGCTGGTGGCTGTCATCATGCTTTCACAAACCCATTTCTTGATAGATGTCTAATCCATCATTCTCACGACATCGACCATCAACACCACCGCAGTGTCCCCATCCGGGCCCGAACCCAATATCCCAGTAAGAAAGAGAGGGAGTGCATTCTATGCATTTCACAACTAGGAAGAAAGCATTATTGAGACTGAAGCAGGGTGATGCGTTCGCTTCACATAGCCTAATAGACTCACCCAAACTCACAAGATATCTGGCCTTGTTGTCTCTTGTAGTGTGTTTTAGCTTTAAAAATATATTTGGTATTTATGACTATTACAACATCGAAGCATATATAAATGAGCGCTGCTTCCTCATGTAGAAAAGCAGAAGGAAAAAAAATGACAACAAAAAAAAAGAACAAAAAAACGTTAAGACCTGCTGATATTTATAGAGTGAACCAAAGATGCTACCTCAGTCCGTTTCCATTCGTGATTTCTATCAAAGTAATGATACCAAAGAATACCAAAGATTTGTTCTCTTTGCACGGCCTAAATGAATGATAAGGTGGATGAATAGATGGTGTGTTTCCCCTCCCGGTTTCCTCCTCTCCTTCGCTCTAACGCTCTCTATCACTCATCCGTGCTCACAACAGCGCCCTCGGCAGACATGTTTTAAACTCACAGGACGAGTGCCTTGCTTGAACCAAAGTGTTAAACCGCCGTTGACCTCTCGACACCCACCTTTTAACTCTCGGAATACCTCAGCCTGTGGAAGGGCCACTGACGAAGAAAAAAAATGGAATATTTCTTCTCTCTCACCGTGGTGCTTTTGCCAGCGCAACCATGCAATGAAAACATACCAAAGGAATTTCTCTTGCTTTCTCCAACTCTCGCTGACAAACCAAAGCTCCTGCCACCTCCCCTTTTAAACGCCCAGCCCCTCCCCCCTCGCCACCTCACCAGTGGGTGTGTCCACCGATTAGGCCGTGCACATCTTTACCGATCTCTGAATACCTCATAGTAATAAATTTTCACAGTTCTGTTGTATAGAGAGTTTATGTGATTAAGGCAGAACTAACTAGTTTGGTAATCATTGATGTTACTTCGGGAAAAAGCTTTATGAGTATTTATTTTGACAGTTTTGGCGAAAGTGCTCCGTTTTGGTCACCAAAGGCGAGTTTCCGTGTTATAGCAGCCTGAAACTCGCAGAGAGTAAAAAGATGCTTATTTTTTTTTAAAAAAGCCTTGTGTTATTCCGATACTCTAAGGATGTTTGACTATTCTTTTTTACAGGGTAAAACCAACTGCTGTGATTCTGTGTCTATTCGTTCACTTTCTTCTATACTACGGTGTTGTGATTTCCGTTAATTTAATTGCATTTTCTTTTTGTATCGCTTAACCTCTGTTTTAATTTATGTATTTGTAGAAAATATAGATTTGTACATAGTAGGCTTTTTTGGAAAAAAAAAAAACAACAAAAACACAAAAACAAAAAAAATGGACATTCATTTTATTTCACAGCCTTATGTCTGAAGTGTAGATATATTGATGAATTTCCATTCCTCTGTGTTTGTATGTTAGATGGCACTTTGGCCCTTGTACTAATACACTGCCAGACAGAGAGCCGCGGAGGACTGACCTCGTCGTGGCATAAAAAAAAAGCAGTGTATGATGTGTTCAGTTGATTTTATTTTTGTTATTTAAATGTCCAGAATGATTTTGTCCTTTGTACTTCAAATCATTGTGTTATGGGTATTGCTGCACATCCAAAGATTTTCTAACCAAACCAAAAAGTGGGAGGGGGGATGTGGGGGGGAGGGGGTTGCGAAAGAAAGTAGTCTACTTTTTGCATAAGCACTGGCGTCTGTGAGGTTATTTGCTGTCTGCACGGGTATGAACCAGTAGAGGGCATATAGTGGGACAATGTAGACAAGCTTAGTTCAACTTAATGGGGGCATATACTGATAAAGAGTACAATCTGTGGCTTTTGGGACGGAGGGCTACAAGTCCTGCTCACTTTGCTATGTCGGACACTGAGAGGGTGGAGCGTGGGCGGGGCAGCGGGTCTGCCGGGGGGCGGGGTCACGTCACTGGGTTGATTTTTAATTGACGTGGCACTGCTGCCTAGATCCATCTGATGTGTCAATTTTGGTTCGAACGTGTACTGACAATGAGCAAAGTCTAATAAATCTGCAAAGAAAACAGGAATTGGTGTGTGCATGAATGGGGAGGGCGGAAGTGTGTGTCTAATGTTGTATGTTGAAGGTGATGTAATATCTGCTCCACTAGTGGCAACAAACAGATCTCTCAACGCCTAAGGAATTCTAAATTACCGGGAGAGAAAGGTCCACATTCAACTTAGCGGCAGTTTGCTGATTGTTATGAGATGCCCCCAAAAATTGGTTATTGGCAAAATATAGCTATTATGCAGTTATGCCATTATGTTTTGTTAGAAAACATGACTACTTTTAAATAGACAAATGCGCCAGCATATTGGCAAACTAACCAGCCGAGCTGAAAATCACAGCATTGGTTGTTATTTCTGTTTGATTCTGCTAGTGGTTCAGACATGATTTTGTACGAGTGTGTCTGCTTAGGATTGAAGAAACCACTTGGAAACATCAGGAAAAGAATGATGCAGAACGATGTCCTTTATATCAGCAGGACTGAAGAGAAAGCCTGTGATAGCAGTGCTTTTCGTCTCACTATGCTGTACAATCAGAATTGTTTTATTTGTTGCTGGCCATTGGTTTCCAATGTTGCAAAAGGGATATCGGATAGATTATCCAGGTGCAGCGTTTAAGATTTTTTAAGAACAGCAAAGAGTGTGAGTCAAGATCCTCTCTGCCCACAACACAGTCAAAGACTCAGAAGTGTTTGCCCACAGCGTCACAGAAACTCACCCCTTCTCTTCCCAAACCCTACGCTCCGTCCCGACCCACTCCTCTAATGTAGTGTCTAGCTTAGATAGCTCGATGTATGTGAATGTTGGGATTGCTCTAATCATTAATTCCTATCCCAGTTGGTTGTCGTGGAAAAGGAGTTCCTATTTGATAGAAGGCTTGGCTCTGTGTGCCGTATAATACTGAGAGCGCCTAAGACAATCAGCTGGAAAACAAAATCATGTTTTTCATTTTTTTTATATTTATTTTTTTGTAGGTCCAAGAGGGACTACTTCCAGCGATGATTATTATAAAGAAGGAGGAAGGTTTTGATAAACTGAAAAATAAACTTGCTGACATTTTCTTTCACAAAAAGTAGCGCTTGTTTCCATTTCGAACAGTGCATCTTGTATCAAGCTGGTTCTGTTTTTTTTTTTTTTTACACTTCTCTTTCTCTGCCTGTTTTCTCTGTATGTTGTGTCTGTTTCAGTGGAGGAATGCAGTAGGTATTACTCTCAGGTAGTAATGCGTCATGCTTTTCATTTTAAATTCCGATCTGACAAATTGTTTTTTTTTTTCTTTCTTCTTTCCTGTTAGCTACTGTTCTCTATATGCCGTGCAATATCATCTTCTGTGTTTGCTAAGCAAGAAAAAAAAATCGGAAAAAAAAGATGCAAGTAATGATGTCACCATGCTTTTTTCAGTGTTAAAATGTTTCAGCATTTCTGTAGTCACAAAAATGTAGAAAAATAAAAAGGTTGGGTTTTCCAGCACATCACAACCAGACTTCTTGACTATCTTGTCTTTCATTCAACATATCTATGATTATATTCAACACAATGTGGTTACATATATCCTTAAAGTCAACAGGAAATCCAAATTAAATCTTTTTACTGTATAAATGCATGTTCTTCGTAATTATCCATTAGTGCACTGTAAAAAAAAATATCCATTTGTGTATATAACTGCCCACATAATGTTTCACTATGCAACCTATATCTGAAGGATAAGTTCTGCCCTACGTTTTTTTTTTCTAGTTCAATATCTTTCTATTTTGTAACATGCCGTCAAAACAACCTCAGACAGAATATTGAATATTTCTGTGCTGAATGGCCTGTATTATGGTGTTATTTGCGAGTTTTAAACAGGAGGTTCAATGGTATCAAGGGAAGCACAGAGCTCAGGTTTCTTGTCCAATAATCCCAAAAGGTTTTGTTACAACAAAGGTCATGGTTTGCACAATTTTTTATATTAGACCAACTATTCTTATATAGTATATACAATATAAAGTATGTGAAACTATGCCTTATGCAACAACACATTTCAAGTTATAATATGCTACACTGTACTACTGTCACAGAGTCAGCCACACCAACCATCACCATCAATTTATCTTTGACAAGATGATTGACAGGTCAGTTTGCATGACAGGATGCTTGTTAAAAGGATAGTTCACTTTGAATTTAATTTTTGATATGTTTTAGCTTACCTCAAGGGCATCCAATATGTTGGTGTCTTTTTTTCCACAATATTTTCAATTTTGATATTTTTAGGTCAAACCGTTCTTGTCTGTGAGTCATGTAATGGAGGTATATGGGGTGCAAAGAGCATGCACAGAGAAGTCGAAATTAAACATGATTTATTGACTCGTAAATGTAAGTACACATTGGATGGCCTAAGACACGAAACGAGTGGTTATCAACGTGCATCAATGCAACGAGCGCAGACAGAAGCGCCCTTGCCCTCAGAGTACTTGGACGTGACTGTGATTACAAGATGTAAAAACTATATAAATACTGTTTTCTCATACAAACTGCTCGTTTCGTGTCTTAGGCCATCAATGTGTACTTACATTTACGAGTCATTAAATCATGGTTCCAACTTCCCACTACACTGTAAAAAAAATAAACCGTAAATTTTACGGTAAAAAACCGCAGCTGTGGTTGCCAGAACTTTACCGTTAAAAATACGGTAGGAACGTTAATGGTTTTACAGACTTAACTTAAAATTTACAGTAATAAACCGTGGGATTGTCAATTTACGGTTTTTCACTGTAAATTATACAATGATTTGTTCTTTTTCACTTTCAAAAACTGTAAATTTACCGGTATTTTACTGTAAAATTATATCACAGTTATTTACCGTATATAGTACGGAAACTTTCCGTTTACCAATTAACAGTTTTGCACTGTAGCATTTTTACAGTATTTTACCGTTAAAATCACGGTTATTTTTACAGTGTATCGTTCTCTCTGCTGAAATAAACATCTGTTAATCCACTTACCTGTCTGTTCACTTCTGTTGTGTGACAGCTAGTGTATGCTACATTGTTTGATTCAACATTCTATATCCTCAGTTTATGTTGCCTATGCCATGAGGAAAGATGGATTCCAGTTGATCCTGCCCCAGCCGAGCAACTGCCCTTTAGATGAACAGGAATTCTAATAGATAGTGTCCGGAAATAAAATCTGACATCACGTGTCACCGCTTTTCCGGGTCCAAACGATCAGATGCAGAAAGCAAACAGTTCTAAAACACTCACATTGTGCTGTAAAACTACTGTTAATGGGCTTTATGCCCAGCTGCACTACTTCCTGAACTTCAGCCAGCTTCTTGTTTCCTGTCTGCCATTATTGGCCAAATTGATTAATTCAGGTGTGTCTGATTATTGTTGCCATGACAACTGAGGTCAGGCACACCTGGATTAATCAATTTGGCCAATAACTGCAGACAGGAAACAAGGAGCTGGCTGAAGTTCGGGAAGTAGTGCAGCTGGGCATAAAGCCCATTTCATGATCCTAACTTTTATCTCCATGCTGAAATGTAATTTGACATCAAATTGACACACACCCACCTTTCCAGTTGAATAGTGTTAGGTCTAGAATTTCGGCACGGTTGTGCAGGTTTCAAGCTCACACCAAAATCTACAAGATAGCACAGAGCGGATCATATGCATGAGTCGGCGCAGACCAGAAATTGTATGGGCTCTACCCAGATAGCAAACTGACATTGAATCAACGTGGAAATATGACATCGAAACAACGTTGATCTGACATTGTTTTGCTCATCGAATTAACGTTGAACCAACGTCAGACGCGTCATTCTTTCAAAACTAACGGAAAATCAACTTGAAATCAACGCGTTGTTTCAACGTTATGAAAGCAAACCAATTTTCGATTTCATTTAACTTTGAAGAATGCCGCGTCCGACGTTGGTTCAACGTTAATTCGATGAGCAAATCAACGTTGTTTCAATGTCATGAGAGACGTCGTTTCCACGTTGATTCAATGTCAGTTTGCTGTCTGGGTATGCAGTATTTCCGGTATTTCCGGTGAAGGATTAAGGATGCTCGATAACTTCCGCCGATCGTAGAGTCCAATGCAATACTGAGAATTTATATTGAATTTTATACTCCATAAAGAAACGTTAGTCACTAAAACAGATAAAACAGACCCCTCGTTATGTTTATGCTTCTTTTTAAAATTATATTAAATAAACATAAATATATATAAAATTACATCTAAACGTATGTATGTTTTGTTTCAAAGACGGGAGGACAGTAAATTTTGAAGACTCTGCCATAATCCCGTTTTCCTCGGTTCTCCTCCGCTTAAATCTACACAACCGGAAATGGACGAGCATCCTTGCGTCAAATGCGGAACTTATGCGTGCATATAGCCCATTCTGCACAGAATGATATAGGCTATATTTTCAAGCGATATGGAGGACAAACGGTTAGAGATTGGGAGGAAACAGCGGCTTTACCAAGCACAACAGCTCTGGCCGAGCTGTGATATAAACAAAACACAATTAGCTATTTAATAAAAGGGAAGGAGCTGTTCGATATGTCCAACCCCGTCTACTGTTCCAGTGGAAATTACGTCAACACATTGAATGCTGCATGTCTTCGACATTACGTCATACTGACGTATATGGGAACTACCCCTTTCTCCATTTCCACTGAAATCTTATAGGCTAACGCCAGCTGGAGACAGCTGGCCAATTGACGCAAACATGCAAATGCTGACCGGTCCACGGGCAGTATAAATAGCATGGGCGCGCCAATTGCGTCAGAATCTCTTTCTTCACGCTAGAAGTCTTATTGAAGTCATCGTGGAAGTTGCAATAGAGGTTACTCACCACGTTTCCTCCCCGCATCCGATGGCTGCTACATGCCAGATGTGCGGGTCCTTGACTCGCTCTACCCTACAAGGAATCTACAGAAGCCGCACTCGCGGAACGACAGGTGTGCTGATCTTCCAATGCGCGCCTCAGCAGGGATGAGGCCCACTGCCGCCAGCTGGCCGCTGGTGGGCCCTTTCCCGCCCAAAGTCGAGTGGACGTCGCTTTCTCGACGCAATAGGCTTCGTCGAAAAGGGATCCTAGCACGGACTCTGTGTTCGGTATCTCAGCCCGCCAATCGGCCCCGAACCCGAATGAACCGGTTCCTCACCGTTGATCAGAGGGCGGGACCGGGAATGTGGCGACTCGGGCCACGGAGAGCGCCGCACCAGACAGTGGGTCCTTCCCTGGCTGCCGCTCGGCACCTGCTCAGGCCTTAAGTGCTGGATTCTGAAATTAACCATGTATTCACAGCTGTTGTCGCTATGCCTCGGACGCTGTGTCTATGTGCACGCTGATATGTGCTATATATATTAACGGTAACGCCAGTGCACCTGGCCAATCTGTTAATCACGATTCACAGTTGTTGTCGCGGCGCCACTGACGCTGTGTTTATGTGCACGTTGATATGTCTTGTACTACTGTTGTGCCCTTAAATATTGCCCCGTTTTCCTCAGGCATTCTCTTCCAATGTATTCACAGCTGTTGTCGCTACGCCACTGACAGTGTTTAGGTGCACGCTATGTGCTTTAACAGTAACTTAGTGCTACTGGCCATTCTGTTTATCCTATGTGTTAATCACGATTCGCAGTTGTTGTCGCTACGCCACTGAAGCTGTGTTATGTGCATACTGTTAGGTGGTAATATTACTAACAGTGCAGTTGAGCGGCCGCGCCGTCCTCGAGCCCCGTCCCCGGGTGCCTCGAGCGGAGCGAGTCCCGTGTCTTTCCCCCATCAGGGCGGTTCCATTCTGATTAATCACGTATTCACAGCTGTTGTCGCTACGCCACTGACACTGTGTTTACTCGCAATGCACACGGATATGTGCTGTGATTTGTGCCATTATATAGTGCCCTGTTCCTTCAGTGCATATGGCTTTTCTATTACTAACGTTACGTGTTCACAGCTGTTGTGCGATGTATTGATAACGCTGTTATTATGTGCACGCTTCACACTGATGTGTTAACATGATTCATGCCGCTATAATTGCCCTGTACCTTCAGTGCAACTGGCTTCTGTTCACGGTTGTGCTATGCACTGACGCTGTGTTATTACACTGTTATGTGTTATGATGTGCCACGATATTGCTCTGTACCTTCAGTGCAACTGGCCAGTCTGTTTACTACGTATTCACAGTTGTTGCGTTGCCGCTGTTATGTGCACTCTTATGTGTGTTCTTTGCCACGATATTGCCCTGTGCCTTCAGTGCAGTTGGCTATTCTGATTACTACATTTTCACAGTTGTTGTGTTGCAACGGGCGCTGTGTTACGTAAGCACTTCACACTGTTATGTGTTGGATTTATGCCAGTATTCTTGCCCTGTATACTTCAGTGCAAATGGCTATTCTAATTACGAAGCAGTGTGTATTCATAGTTGTTGTGCCATGCAACTACGCCGTGTTATGTATTCACTACACTTGGTATGTGTTGAATTTGCCATTGTATATTGCCCTGCTCCTTCAGTGCAAATGGCTATTGTATTTCTACATATTCACAGTTGTGGCGCGATGCAACTACGTTTTTACAAGCTACACTGTTACATGTAATGATTTATGCCTTTATATATTGCCCTGTGCCCTTCAGTGCAAATGGCTATTCTATTACTACACTGTGCATATTCACAGTTGTCGTGTGATACAACGGGCGCCGTGTTTATGTACACTCTACACACTGTGGTGTTATGATTATGCCGCTGTACACTGCCCTGTGTCCTTCAGTGCAAATGGCTATTGTATTACTACATATTCACAGTTGTTGCGCGATGCGACTATGTTTTTACAAGCTACACTGTAACACACTGTTACATGTAATGATTTATGCCATTATATAGTGCCCTGTGCCCTTCAGTGCAAATGGCTATTCTATTACTACACTGTGCATATTCACAGTTGTCGTGTGATGCAACCGGTGTCCTGTTGATACCCACTCTACACACTGTGGTGTTATGATGTGCAAATGGCTATTCTGATTATGTGCACAGTTGTGCGTCACAACTGACGCGGGGTACATGCTAACTCACTGATGTGTTATGGTTACGCCGTTAATTTTGCCCTGTATCCTCAGTGCAACCGGCTATTCTGATGTACTATGTATTCACAGTCGATGTCGCTATGCCTCTGACGCTGTGTTTTTGTGCACACTAATGTCACTATGCTATCGCGTTGCCCTGTATGCTTCAGTGCTCCATGGCTATACTATCCAACTGTGCCTAGTCACAGTTTTTTCGCTACGGCGACTTGCGCTGTTTGCGTGCACACTAAAGCGTAATGCTGTTATGTTGCCAACGTAACTGACCAAAGTGAACACATGGCCGAGTGGTAGCACTTTCGGTTAGAACATGGTAATGACATGGGTTCGAAGCCCGATTAAAATTATGTTGTTCTGCACATATTCATGCAGTTTCAGTCGCTTCGGTGGCCCGCACCGAATTTTTCCCACGGATGTTGAAATATACACACTGTTGGGTTATGCTGTTATGTTCTCTTCCTCAGTGCAACTACCAGCTACCCTCTAACTGCATATTCAGTTGTGTCGCTATGGCGACTACACTGCACGTACAAGGACGTGTTTTTGCTATTCTTGCTCTGTCCCTTCAGTGCAAAACTAGCTATTCTATCTAACCATGCATTCCACAGTTCTGGATGTATGTACGTGACGGAGGTTTTATGCTGTTTGCTGCCTTGTTCCTCAGTGCAGCTTGCCATCCTATTTACTTGCATCTTAGTTCTGTCTACACAGTTCTGTCGCTACAGCGACTTACGCTGCATTTACAAATGCAAGGATGTGACACTTATGTTATGCTGTCATGTTGCCCCTGTATCTTCAGTGCAACTAGTTATCCCAGTCAACTGTGCATTTCACAGTCTCCGATAGGTGGCTGCGATGTAATATCTACATGTGGATGTATTCATGAACAGCGGTGTTGCCCAGTGTCCTTTAGTGCCTATACTGAGCTATCTGCGTTCAATGGGTTGGAGCTACGGCTACCGATGCTGTTACGTGCATGTGCTACGCTGTTATGTTGCCTCCAGTGCAACTGGCTATTCTACTTTTGAATAGACTGACCCTATTCTATTTCTGACGGCGTATATTCACAGTTGTTGTTGCTATGGCCAATGACACTGTGTTTATGTACACTCAGTATGTGTTGATTGCACTTCTTACATTGGCTTGGAACATCGCTATGTCCTACAAGGAAGTGTCAGATTCCTCGTAACCCGCTTGCTGGAATGGAAGAGGGCAAGTGTGGAGGTGGCAAACACATAAGACGCCTGCTGGTGATCAGACCGTCGTGAGTTCCACTCAGAGTCTCTCTGGGTGGGTATATATAATCCAGATTGCGCCGTGCCGCGGTGGAGCTCTGGAAGTACTAGACCTTCAGGATAAAACAGGCTGGTTTTCTGGAAGTGCACCCCAGAGCAGGGTGCAGCTTTCCTGGGCTTGAGACCAACGCACATGCTGGATTGGGCGATGGTGGTGTCAATATGAAAACTTTAAAACTTATCACCCCCGGTTCACGGACCTGTGAGTTATGGGGGGCCTACGACAATCCCCCTCGGGAAGGTTCTGTTCTACAGACGATTGGCACTCCTGCCCTCAGCTGTGGAACCTTCGTGTGTGTTTGCTGCTGAGTCCATAGTTGAGCAAGACTCTTCACACTAACAAGTGCTCAGACGAAGCTCTCCCTGAGATGGCCTTACCACCGGCTCTCGCCCAGCGAGCACTTGGAATCCTACGCTCATTCTAGTGACTGATGTCGCATCGTCTTGGACCTGGTGACTGCAGCGTCAATCTCCGTTCGATATCTAGCTACGTTCCGAAGTTGCTTACACCTTTCAGAGCACAGGTGGATCTCTGCCCGCTTTATCAGCTGAGCTGTTAGCCTCGCATATGCCAATGCTCAGAGTGATGTTGGCCCTGTAGAGATTTGTGATCTGTAGGGCAGCAGGCTGACAAACCGCTGTTTGTGTGCTTGGTGGACGGTTCTAGGGACGTGCTTTTTTTTTATACAGAGACTCTTCTCTGATTTCAATGCTTTGTTTGCTTAATACCTACGGGATTAGGTTGCTGGCTGTCTTCTCAGAACTCGTTCAGGGTTCAAGTTTGTTGATCCGCCTATAGCGTTGTGGGTTCAGTGAGTTATTTTGAACTCATGGAACTGTTACCATCAACTGTGCAGTAGTCTTTTTGCAGGGTTACCTTTGCTGCTAACTCTGTGTGTGGCTACTTGGTTATGCAGCTGTCACCGCTATGCTGTTGTCGCTGTATTAACTCTTTGCTTTAGTGCTTATGGTGTTGTGCTGCCCTGTAAGTGCAGCCTTCGCTTCTTTGCATTGGATGTGCTACTTGGTAATGTAGGAGCAGACGTTGGTCTAGTTCGCCTATCCGTTGAGTGCTCCAAGCGGCGTGGCTGGCTTAGAACTGTTGTTTCCTGGGGAGTGTAGCTTGACCCCGTCAGGGCTTATCTTCACTGCGCTCACGGCGGGATTCTATACAGTTCCCATATACGTCAGTATGACGTAATGTCGAAGTGACCGCCTTGAAAGGGAACGTCTCCGGTTACTATCGTAACCTCGGTTCCCTGAGAGGCGGGAACGAGACATTACGTCAACCGCCGTGCTCACCGTTTGATCAGCTGTGCTAGCGTTCAGTCGTGATTCTGACGCAATTGGCGCGCCCATGCTATTTATACTGCCCGTGGACCGGTCAGCATTTGCATGTTTGCGTCAATTGGCCAGCTGTCTCCAGCTGGCGTTAGCCTATAAGATTTCAGTGGAAATGGAGAAAGGGGTAGTTCCCATATACGTCAGTATGACGTAATGTCTCGTTCCCGCCTCTCAGGGAACCGAGGTTACGATAGTAACCGGAGACGTTTCAAGGTACTTCAGTGGGCCTTTAATCGAAGAACAAAAGACAATGAGAAAAACACTTGACTAAATAACTGAATAATTGATTGCAAGCATTCTGTATTTATTTTTGTACAATGAAGACTTTCCGGGGGGTGGGGGGTGGGGGGTAAGGTGGGTTTATTTGCTGCAACATTCACATAATAAATCATATTAACAACTTATGTTATTTGATCCAGAAGAAACTAACAATTTACAAGTTTTTTTTCAAGGTTTTTTATTCTCTGACACAATTACATGGATTCTCTGCATTATATAGAAACCGTAAACTGTAAAGTGGCAAATTTATTCAGCCTCTCTAAGCTGTAATTCTACATAAAGACCACTAGATGGCGCAACACAGCTGTTAATACTGAACCAGTGTCCCTTGTGTCAAACAAAGATAGCCTACTTCAATCACAAATCTGACTTTATTTGAAAGCAGGTTGTAACCAGTTGTACCTGGTCTTTTTCATGTTTGTAGTCCTACGCAGTTATTTATGAATAGAAATCCAAAGTCACATTATGTTAAATATCATCATTTGATTGGTGGGCTCAGGAGGTAATCTTTTTTATTTCATCTCGGGAGAATGTGTTAAAGCGAATGTGTAGGCGAAAGCCTATATCATTATGATTTGTGCTTGATATCTGTCAGTGAAAAAAATGAAGGTCAGTTTGATCCTCTGAGTATTCATTTGTTCTTTTATGCATGAAATCTCTGTTCCATCAATCACCCATGACCTGTGTGCTATTATCTAATAACAGGAAAAGAAAGTCGAGAGATTTTAATGAGCCCTAGACCCTTGGGACAGATTAAATTTAATAGATTACACATGGTAACATTCAGCTGACATTCACTCGTATCAAAATGCACGTGTATTTTCCTTAATAGCCTACTAGTAGTGTGGAAAGAATTAGGTGACCAACGTTGGAAAAATAACATCCAAGAATTTTGCTGTATTCATGGACATAATCTGATGATAATGTTGTTCACCGTGATTCTTATGTTAGAAGCAGGAAAATTTAAAAACATTTGCGTCGTATCGTTTTTGTATAAATTACATTTTGAATCCCAGATTATCAAAGTGATCTCTGATTTTGGACCCCATTTGTATATTAGTATCATTTACACAACATTAATTGTCCTATACAATTAATTAATCTCATTTTAGTATAATTCTAAAATTGTCTGCCTTCTAAAATTGACTGCCGTCTTTTGCAGTGACATCTTTAATGATATTTATCAAAGGTTAAAGCATTAGAATAACTTTTATATTGTTGGTAATATAGTTTAAGTAGCCTATTAAATATTAATATTTAAAGGGTTAGTTCACCTGAAAATTATGTCATTAATGACTCACCCTCGTGTCGTTCCAAGCCCGTAATAGTCCAGTCATTTTAAGCCAAAATGAGGGTCAACCTTGAACAAATTGCAACAGAAGCGAATTCAACTGATTTTGTATCCTCAATATGTCCTGAGTAAGGAAAAAAAAGCCCCGAAGAATCCCATTAGGGGAAAGTTTAGAAAAAGACCCAAATACATCCCATTCATTCATACGCATATATATTCATTCTTTTTCTCACGTGAATAGGGTACAAATTTTAACCTTTAGATATCATCATGAAAATCTCTCTGAGTTGATTAGCCTACTTACATCAAGACAAACAAAAAATGTATTACAAGTCTTTTGCTTTTGTTTGTTAACATGGACAAATGGTGCATAATCTAATTACATATGTGCTAATTTGCATAAATACCCAAACAGATCTAAACATAGCAGGTGAAAACGTCTTTTAGAATTTTGTTGACATATAACAGTAAACTATTTAATATTAAGGTCTGAACCCATTTATGCTACCCATGAATATTAATACAGGAAGAAGTGCTTTAGAAACCAGCCTTTAATGATTATGGCAGAGATGGGGTTTGGGGCTGGGTCAATGGGACTGTTTCTGGGGGATGAGTCTGAGGGAAGAACAGGAGACAGATGGGTAAAGAGAATGCAGAAGACAAAAGATATAGGTGAAATAAAAAAGTGTCTGGATCAAAAAATCGAATTACGTACACAACGCACTCAATGCCCAAACCCCATCTCTACAATAATAATTAATAAAGGCTGGTTTCAGAGCAATTTTCTCTCGATTTACAAATATAAAGTATTTGTACAAAGTAATCAACAAAATATATAACATTGGCCTAGTGGTTTTTGGATATTTACTACAAAAATCCTACATGTTGTACCTTAATTTAAGAAAACGTTCCTGCAACGTTATGCTAACCTTAAGATAACGTTCCTGCAATGTTATGCTAACCTTGAGATAACGTTCCAGCAAGCAATGTTATGCTAACCTAAAGAGAACGTTCCTGTAATGTTATGCTAACCATGTTCCAGTAATGTTATGCTAACCTTAAAATAACGTTCCAGCAACGTGCAAACTGGACATATCCACGTTTTTAGAACATTTCAAACGTTCCCACAACCAAAATGGAATATTTGGAAAACGTTCTCAGAACATAAGTACACAGAGCATGGGCAAGGTTTTAAAAAAAAGAGATAAAAATAGAAAATAGATTAGAAAATTTTAAGTACTAATAGGAGAATTTTCCCTCAGGAGAAAAGTCAGGAGAAAACTCCCTCTCATGCTCGTCCATAAAATGGCAGTGAATTCCGTTAAATTTTATATTAAATTTCATATTGCATACTCACTTGGAATATATGGCATATGTTGCATGGGATCATTCTGTCATACTTTTTCGTCTTTTTTTTAAATAGCTTGACGCTGGTTGCACTGCCATAATGTGAGCAGGACTTTTTTTTTTTAATCCTTTCTGGTCCATAAAAGAAAGAAGAGCCGCATTAGAACAACAACAAGGTGAGTAATTTAGGATTTAATTCATTCATTTTTAGTATGAATTCATACTACGTGAATTCATTTTTAATTTTCATTTTTTCATTAATGTGAATTCATTTTTTTCATTTCATTACTTTTTTTGTGAGGCTATTCTCATAGAATTGTATGTCTATTATGCCCAATTGTATGCCTGATGTAGGCTATTTGTGATACAAAACAACACACATGCAAACTCTATAGATTTTCCTGTATATTTTGACTAAAGGACTAATAAAGCCTAAATTCAATATGTTCATTAAATAAAGTGTCAGAGTTTCATCAGAAAATTTGGACTAGATAAAGACAGGTAGACCAACTAGACCGCTCAATTCGGATTAGTTTTTTATCTCTTTGTGAACTTTTGAAGCTTCAGTTTCATTTGTGTAACGTTAGTTGTCTGGAGTGACAGACATCCCTCAGAGATTATCATCAAAAAGATCTTCATTTGTGTTTAGTTTGGAATGACATAAGGGTGAGTAATTAATGGAAGAATATCATTTTGGGGTGAACTATCCTGTTCCTTTAAATTCAATGTCTTGCGTTGCCGTGGCAACGATGTCAAGCCAATACCGCGGGGCGGAAGTGACGTATAACCTGGGGGCGGGACGAGCTGTTGTTGGGACACATGACTTAGAGGCTGTCCTCCTGCATTTGTTTTGACAAGCAGAGAGAGAGAGAGAGAGAGAGAGAGAGAGAGAGAGAGAGAGAGACAGAGAGAGAGAGAGAGAGAGAGAGAGAGAGAGAGGGAAAGAGAACATGAGCTTTGTCCCTGCTGATCATTTAATCTCCGAGATATCGTTTAGACAGCTCGAAAACTTCTATTTGGAGGTTCGTCATCGCTGGGTTTTAGCAGGCGCTTTAAATAGATAGTTGGTTGAACTAGTTGCCTCACTTAATCAAGTCCTTCCAGAATTGTTCTATGTCTATGGGGAGGGTTTATGATCAAGTGGTCGAGAAGGGGGTTTAGAGCTATGAGCCACTTCTTGTTGGCTGAAGTCATCACCGCAACGTAACGCTTCTCCAGCCTGGAGGAGATGATGTTGGTGGCTCCCAAGTAGTGTCTCCTCTGCCTGTCCTGGATCTGATCAAGCTGTCCGTAGGGTTGGTGATGAAGGTCCAGGGGATCCCGATGCGTCTCAAATGGCATTAATTTGAGCTGATCAGTGGCACGGGAGAGTGTTGGTAGTGGAGCTCGTTTGGCATCGGCAATGAGGCGACTGGTAGCGGATATTTGGGATATTTAGCTAGATAAATAGAGACGAGACATGATATGTGCATGCTTATTTAAGTAGAACGCTGGTGTTTTGGTGAACTAGTTCATCAGACCACTGGACTCTAACATACAGTGGCGTATAGATCTACGTTTGATCTTACAGCTCAGATAATCGATATCCGAATGGCTGTTTGCCCGATCGATAGCTAACCGATGTCTAAAGGACGAGTTTTAAAGTCTAAAGAAAGATCTGAAGACGGAAGACGGACCGCAGGCATTCTGGAGGGGATCACGGTGTCTGTGACCAACATGAAACCTGACAGAGGTAAAAATTAATAAAAGAAAATGCGTGATTATGAGTGTTTGAATGTCATCTGTCTTTGGGTCGTGACGTCACGGCGCTGCAGTGTGTTTGTTTCATTGTTTCATGCATGAGCTTTGATAATGTTCAGATGGTAATACATTGTAACGTTTTTTTGTCGCTGTGCATGCTATATCTGTCGCTATCTGAAGGGAACAAAGCGTCCTATATCAGCTGTGTGTATGTTGTGCTTGTGTGTCCTCTCAGAATTGTCCACACTACAGTTATTGTAACGCAATTGAACATGTTTTATTTTTAAAAAACATTTTTTTTTTGAAGGTGTTTTGGTTGGATATGGGTTTGTTTGGTTGGGTACAGGTTGGTTTTGTTGAGTATGGGTATGTCTTTGTTGGGTATGGATTTGTTTTGGTCAGGTAGATGTATTTTTTGGTCTTTCAGATGTATATTTTGTTCTATAGGCCCACAAATGTTTTGGTTGGCTATTTACGATTTGTTTTAGTTTGATATGAACTTAGTTTGGTGTTGGTCTGTTGTTGTTGGAGTTTAGGTTTATTTTCTGTTCGGTATGGGTTTAAAACATAAACATTAGCCTATGAGAATTATTTCTTTCAGAAGAATTAATAAGTCAACACCTGGAAAAGTGACTAGCATTATACTAGTGACCAGGCATTCAGCCTAGATTTGCATGACATTACCTGTCCTCCCTCCCCCATGCGTTTGTCAATGCTTTGTCCCTCTTCTTTCAGAGGAAAAAATGTAAGAATTGTACCACATACTGCACTCAAAGGGTTCACTAAGCAGCAATACATTTTTTTAAATGTAACAGCTCATTGTTTGATAGCTACTATATATCTAGTTGATGGACCATTTAACTGCTGTACTCTTGGTTCTAAGCGTCCATGTTTAGACAGACTGTAGTCATGTTTGTGTGTAATTTGGCCCCTGTGACTGTGCTTTACCAATTAAAGCTGCCAATTCACTAAAGCCAACAAACAGGCCTGACTGACTAAGCAGATATATTTTAGTTGGATCACAATTGTGTTCCAAAAAAATATACTTTAAAATGAAAAGAGCTGGCTGCATTCCTTTGGTGTCTTCAGAATCATTTCCCTGTATTTGATTTCTCTTTGTGGATTAGAGACCTCTTGGTCTGTTTGGCTCTTCGAGTGAGAGTTAATTACCGTCGAAAGACTGTTTTGGAGTATATGATATCCCCTCAGTGCTATTGTTATTTGGAACTTACTGTTCCACTGATGAACTCTTCCACTCTCTCTTGCTTTCTTTCCTTTTTACACTAGATCTTAAAACAATGCACCCAACTCTTTCCACTTTTTTCGTAATATCTCATTAAAGAGCTTCCTTTGTTTTTGAGCAGGGATTCTGTGGTTCCAACTCGTTTCTGGCACTAGGGTGATGCTCGCAATAAACTCAGACATGTAACAGGATCATGTGGCTTCCTTTGGACTCTATCGCGGCTGAAAATCAATTCGTCTGGAGCTGACACCAATAAACATCTCTTGTTTGGCATGTAAACAAACACTTTTTCTTTTTTTTATCTTTGCTCAGCATTATTGGTCCACCAGCACTGGTTGCTGGTTGATCAGAATGGATTGTTAAAGGGATAGCTGACCCAAACAATTCTGTTATCACCACAACTGTCATCCCATTTCTTTTGTGAGAAAAAGAAGTTTTGAACATTGTTCAACTATGAAAGGGGATTTACTCTTAGTAATTACATCATATATTATTTTACTGTAAGCTCATTTTTTTAAGAGAAAACACTGGTTCTTGACGGTGAAATATTCAATCTCATGTGAGAGTTTAAAGGGTTGGTTCACCCAAAATGAAAATGATCCCACAATTTACTCACCCTCATATTTACGTACCCTCTGTACCCTATGTGACTTTCTTTCAGCCAAACTCAATTGGAGTTATATATATATAAAGTGCCAGGATATATATATATATATATATATATATATATATATATATATATATATATCCTGGCACTTTATAATGGGAGTGAATAGTACCTGAGATTTTCAAGCCCAAAAAAGCACATGCTCCATCCATCATAAATAAAGGGCTTCTGGCTTTCGGTAATGGCCGTACTCAAGTCTAGTTCCAGAAGAAGAGTGACATCTGACGCAATGTAGAATGTAGGAGATCCTAGTAAGCTTAGGTGAGAATAGGCAACAAACTCAAGATGCTCCAACATTTCTCTCTTAAATTAACCGGCGTTGTTTTTCATCAGTATGTCATGCGTCGGGCCAGAGGTCATTCTTCCGCCGTAACTTGAATCGTGTACCAGTTTATAGTGTGTAAACAAGTTATACGAATATTATTTTCATACACAAACGAATCAATTTGATTCAGTAGGCCTTTATTAACCCCCGTAGCCATGTGGATTACTTTTATGATGGCTCGATGCACTTTGTGTGGCTTCAAAATATCAGGTACTATTCACTCCCATTATAAAGCTTGGAAGAGCCAGGATCTTTTTTTAATATAACTCTGTGTTTCTATGGAAGAAGAAAGTCACATACAGCTAGAGGGGGTAAATTATGGGATAATTTTCATTTTGAGTGAATAACTCTTCAACGGCAGCACACAGTACACCCATTAAAATGATTCAGTTGAGCATTTAGATTTCTAATTCTTTGTGTGATATAAAATAGTCTTGGTCCATGATGTCATGAGGTGGAAGCTACTAGTAGATCAAGGAACTTTTGAGTTATGAAGACCATGTGGAAACATGTTCAATGGATAAATGATGTCATATTTTTGTCAGAGTTCTGGAATAACCAGTTGGAGCAGGCCTACTGCAGTCAGCTGGGAGAGTTCAGAGCGTCTCGCCTTGAAGTCGAACAGCTGTTGCTTATGACACAGTTTCCCTTGAGCTGGGTGGTGCGAGGATGTGTGTATACACACCCCATGCTGTGGGAATTTAGGTGTGTTAATGGTTGCTAGTTTGCTCATTGATTGCTTTTTTGTTTTGCTTTACCAAGGATTAAATTGTCAGAAGAAAAGAAACCATCACTTAACATGTTTTAAATCCTTTGTAAGAGAATCAGACATTGACTACATTTACATGCAGCCAATAACCCGTTTAAAATCTGGATATTAGCAATAATAGCATGTAAACACCGGCAAAAACCCGAATATGCTCATATCCAGAATTTTAAAAACCGGGATATTATACCTGGTGTACCGCTTTTCTAACCCGAATTTTTGGTCATGTAAACAACACGCATCGGCATATCCCCATAGTGATTTATGTTCTGCGCATGTTCTATTCGCAGGGAATCTTGATCTTTTGAGTAGAGAAACTTCTCGGCGCATAAAAAAAATCCACGTGCAGTATACCGGAAGTAAACATGGCGAGACACAGCACAGCATACTTTTAGATCGAGGTCAGTAACGTTACCAGCATCAAAGCGTGAACAAAGGCGATCGCTATCTGCCCCGAACTATTCATTATCCGCGTGCTGCTGTAGTTTTTGTCTTTGGATACAGGAAGAAGAATCGGAAATGACGCATATTGCATCTTAAGGCCAATTTATACTTCTGCGTCAAGGGTACGCCGTAGTGTACGGCGTTGGCTACGCACCTAGCCGACGCCTTTGTGAGCATTTATACTTCTGCTTTCAGGTCTTGGTTGCTCTGCAGTACTGCTCCGAAACGCTAGTTGGCGGCGGAGGGTTTTAATGTTCCACTGTTTAGATTCCTCGAGTTGCGGCTAGGTTACTGCAAGCCTGAAAGAGAGCGGATCATGTTGGAGTTGGAGCTGATTGAGGTGGAAAAACAGTTAATTTTAGTGAAATTACTAAAACTGAAAGGCAGAAATGAGAGAAGACGTCGGAGGAGATGGTACGTGTGGAAATGCGTGAGAAGGTACGTACGGAAATGTGTAGGAGGAAATGCGATGCTACAAAGCCGACCAATCACCGATCTTGCGGTCCGCGTCGTCGCAATGTGTAGTTACATTTTTGAGGAGGTGCGCGTCAGGCTACGTCGTAGGGTACGCGGTATGGGACGCATCTCTGTGTATGCGACGCCGTACCTACTGCGCGCACCCTACGCAGAAGTATACAGTAAATTGGCCTTTAAGATTGTCTGTACGTGTAGACGCTAACCACGCGTTGCCGTTTATATCGCGATATTGCAATTCCATGTATACAGGAGAAACTCTCTGCTCACGCATATAAACGGGTTATTCCTAATGTTTCAGAAACCCGAAATTTGGCTGCATCATGTAAATGTAGTCAGTGTTAGAAAAGCTTATAGTCAGTTTCCAGGTTTTGCTGGAAAGGATATAGAACAAATTTAAATCTAGAAAACATGTCCAGGGGCCTCAATTATAAAACAGATTTGATCCTAGAGTTCATGATTTCATCCTATGTTATTGAGGAACAAATTGGGATTTAAAAAGGCAAAAACTGTTGTGAAAATTTATACATATACCAGTAAAACCAGTAAAAATGTAATAAACTAAAATGTAAAGATAAATAGACAAACACATGCATTGATATGCTTTTTATGCACAAATTAGCGACTGCTTTGTGATAATTGTCACTGAAATTAATAATTAAATAATTCAATTATACAAATGGATGTTTTTATAAAAGAGGCAACTCACTGTCGCAAATTCATGCAAGACCCAATGGAGGTCTTTGTTGATGATGAGACTAAGCTTACGCTCCATGGTCTTCAGCAATACTATGCCAAACTGAAAGACAGCGAAAAGAGAAAATATAAATGTAATATAAATATAAAAATTGTATTATTTTATTTTATATTTTGGGTGAAATTTTACTCGAACGTGACCTTAACAGGTTTAATGAGATTCACCCATGAGGCTTATTCCTACTGTTCTCCACAGTCTCTGTCTGTGGTGGAAACAGTCAGCAGACTTACGTAACCTCTCTCTCACATGACCATTTGATCTTTCAGCTGGGGGGCAGGCAAGTGTGATGACATCAGTTCCTGTGTGGCTGTGATCTTTAGTGACGACCACCGTGGCTTGGTTCAGCATGATGAAGGGCAGGTTCAGGAAAGGCGAAACCCAAATAGCTGCACACCCAGAAGACCCAGCGTGAAGAGAGGGGGCCATCTGGACCTGTAGCTCTTCTCTCTGTCAGTGTAAACACTCACCGTGGGCGTTTCTATTATTGGAATATGTACACGCTGTATACGTAAACATACCCGACCACACCTGAGCACCTCGACTGTGCTAATAACTCCTCTAGAAGGACCTGTATGGACAGAAGAGCTATGCAAACAATGACTGGCATCTCATTTGCATTCACAATGTCATCTTGTTTGCATTTTTGTGTTCCACCATCAAGTACATCGATTTTGCCCTTTATGTGCAGATACGATCATAGACGCAATAATCTTTTAGGTCCAATAATTAACATGTTTTTTTATTCATGTCTACAATCATACAGTGTACAAAATGAAGAAGCAGAAAACCAAAATCTGGCATCTGCATTTCTCTGAGTTGCCAAACAGGATAGTGAGTGAAATAAACTGCACTAACGTGATTGATTCAAACGATTGACTCTCTGTCAGACATGCTGGGTCACTTTTGTGTATTTGCTGGAGTTTCTAGTGCAGTCCTATTATGATATCATGATGCATCCCTGTATGAATCATAACACGTGTCATGATTATCGTACTGTAAGGTAGTTGGCAAAAACCAAAGCCTTTTCACGCGGATATACTTCACAATAGTCAAGAAAGACTAGCGCAACTTCTGTTTCATGACGACTTCAAGCGGATGCTAAAGTTCAATGTGATCAAGGCGAGCGTATAGCACATGCATACAGTATGACCTATTTTTCAGTGGCATTCAGTGTGTGATTTGTCTGTTCGATTCACTAGCTATTCAAATGGATAGCCTTGCCTTCTAAAATGATTGATTTAGTATTTTAATTTATTTAGACCGAATAGTATAGAATGGTAATAGCAGCCCTTTATTGGTAATCTGACATGAATATGATTATCAGCTTATCGGTATTATCAAAAATGTAACATTGGCGCATTAAAAAAAAATCTCCTTAAAGGGATAGTTCACTTTGAAATTAATTTTTGATATGTTTTAGCTTACCTCAAGGGCATCCAATATGTTGGTGTCTTCTTTTTTCCACAATATTTTCAATTTTGATATTTTTAGGTCAAACCGTTCTTGTCTGTGAGTCATATAATGGAGGTATATGGGGTGCAAAGAGCATGCACAGAGAAGTCCAAATTAAACATGATTTATTGACTCGTAAATGTAAGTACACTTAGATGGCCTAAGACACGAAACGAGTGGTTATCAACGTGTATCAATGCAACGAGCGCAGACAGAAGCGCCCTCGCCCTACTTGGACGTGACTGTGATGACAAGATGTAAAAACGATATAAATACTGTTTTTTCATACAAACTGCTTGTTTCGTGTCTTAGGCCATCAATGTGTACTTACATTTACGAGTCATTAAATCATGTTTAATCTGGACTTCTCTGTGCATGCTCTTTGAGGTGGACCATACCTCCATGACAGAGAAGAACGGTTTGACCTAAAAATATCAAAATTGAAAATACTGTGGAAACAAAGACACCTTCATCTTGGATGCACTTGAGGTAAGCTAAAACATATCAAAAATTAATTTCAAAGTGAACTATCCCTTTAAAGAACCAATGAAATGTTTTTAAGAGCACAGTTTTCTTAACTGTGGTTTTGTATTTTGAATTAAAAATGAAGTTGAGCTTGGACATATTTGAATGGCTTGTCTTTTTTGTAGTGTTAGCTTACATTTCAGTCATGAACTATGATTTGTTACTTGCGATTTGTATTTAAAGGGTTAGTTCACCCAAAAATGTCAGTATTTATTTACTCACCCTCATGTTGTTCCAACCCCGTAAGACCTTCGTTCATCTTTGGAACACAAATGAAGATATTTAAGATATTAAGATCACTCCTGCATACTAGTCCATAGGCTTCTTGAGGGAATGACTTGCTGTCCTCGAAAAGTCATTAAAGACATCGTTAAAATAGTCCAAGTGACTACAGTGGCTCAATCTTAAGTTTATCAAACGACGAGAACACTTTTGTGCGCAAAAAAACAACAAAAATAACGACTTTTTTTCAACTATTCGTTCTCCCTCTGCGCGAGTCAGGTTACTAGTTTAATAGCGTAAGCTTCTGTTATTGTACGTCACACGCATCACACACATGACCAGCGTCGGCCAATAGTGAGCCTACGTCACACTACGTTAACTGACTACAGGCCCATGGAGAAGGAAGTGAATAGTTGAAATAAAGTCGTTATTTTTGTTTGTTTTTGCGCACAAAAAGTATTCTCGTCGTTTGATAAATTTAAAATTGAGCCACTGTAGTCACTTGGACTATTTTAACGATGTCTTTAATGAATTTTAGATGCCAGCAAGTGTCATTCCCTCAAGAAGCCTATGGACTAGTATGCAGGAGTGATCTTAATATCTTAAATATCTTAATTTGTGTTCCGAAGATGAACGAAGGTCTTACGGGGTTGGAACAACATGAGGGTGAGTAAATACTGACAGAATTTTAATTTTTGGGGAACTAACCCTTTAAAGGCAGGATGTATTGAAGGACATTCTTATTCTAGAGAGCATTTGATTGTAAAAAAAATAATTTTGTCAAAAGAAAAAGACTACACAGTTTCTATGCATACGTCTTTACTTTTAGGAGAAAAGCTAGGCCTAATTGACATGGACTAAACGTTTTTATCTGAAAAACATGGCAAAACTCCTCATGTTCTGAACGCGTCATCTGCATTTAAATAAAGCATTTAGGAAAATCTGGGCTTAGAATCAGTTTAATGTTAATTTTTCAGCTCAGTGAGCACTTCTTTGGTTTACGATGAGATTTTCCACAGTCTGCTGCGCCTCTGTTGCTCTCATTTAAAATAAGCTAGCATGAAGCAGCCAGGGGGAGCATATTAGAAAAAAAAAAGTGTGAGGTCTCTTAAGCATCCTGAAAATCATCTGTGATGAGCTTCTGTGAATTTAAAGCATTGCTTTAGATCTGCTGTATTAGATAACACTTATGACTTACTACTATTAATTATATTTCCAAGCACAAAGCCACTCTGGGCAACTAAAGTAGAAGGGCTGGGCTTGGAATTCTAGGACACATGCAAAAGTGCAATTACGTGTTATCTTTGCTCAACAGCAAGGATAAATGTATAAGATGGCAAGTTGCCTAATGACCTGCAACTTAATTTTTTCTCCCTCTATTTATTGTGACCCATATCAGAAAACATTAAACAAGTGCTGTTACAATTCATTTGCTCCTACTTTGCAGCAGCAGACTATTGCTTTGGTAGCATTAATATAAATCAATAAGCTTTTATCTCAGAGAAAGACTTGGATCTTTTAGGAGAAATCATGTAGTAAAGCGTTTTGATGTAATTGAGTATTCAATTATTCGTTTTTTTTTTTCTTATTCACTGTAGAAATCGCAGGCAATAAACTGCATCTTATGTAAATAGGCAAGTCATTATTTTTCTAGGTATTTTGATGTCAAGTTAGTATGTTTTCATATTAAAAAGAACTGTAAGAGTTTGTTTTATATGACCCATTTTAATAAGTCTGTCTTGACTAGGCTACTACATTTTTAGTTCTCCAAAAACCTTTAAAAGCATTTTTTTATATACACTGTATATATATATATATATATATATATATATATATATACACTCACCGGCCACTTTATTAGGTACCCCATGCTAGTAACGGGTTAGACCCCCTTTTGCCTTCAGAACTGCCTCAATTCTTCGTGGCATAGATTCAACAAGGTGCTGGAAGCATTCCTCAGGGAGTTTGGTCCATATTGACATGATGGCATCACACAGTTGCCGCAGATTTGTCGGCTGCACATCCATGATGCGAATCTCCCGTTCCACCACATCCCAAAGATGCTCTATTGGATTGAGATCTGGTGACTGTGGAGGCCATTTGAGTACAGCGAACTCATTGTCATGTTCAAGAAACCAGTCTGAGATGATTCCAGCTTTATGACATGGCGCATTATCCTGCTGAAAGTAGCCATCAGAAGTTGGGTACATTGTGGTCATAAAGGGATGGACATGGTCAGCAACAATACTCAGGTAGGCTGTGGCGTTGCAACGATGCTCAATTGGTACCAAGGGGCCCAAAGAGTGCCAAGAAAATATTCCCCACACCATGACACCACCACCACCAGCCTGAACCGTTGATACAAGGCAGGATGGATCCATGCTTTCATGTTGTAGGTCAAATTCTGACCCTACCATCCGAATGTCGCAGCAGAAATCGAGACTCATCAGACCAGGCAACGTTTTTCCAATCTTCTATTGTCCAATTTCGATGAGCTTGTGCAAATTGTAGCCTCAGTTTCCTGTTCTTAGCTGAAAGGAGTGGCACCCGGTGTGGTCTTCTGCTGCTGTAGCCCATCTGCCTCAAAGTTCGACGTATTGTGCGTTCAGAGATGCTCTTCTGCCCACCTTGGTTGTAACGGGTGGTTATTTGAGTCACTGTTGCCCTTCTATCAGCTCGAACCAGTCTGGCCATTCTCCTCTGACCTCTGGCATCAACAAGGCATTTCCGCCCACAGAACTGCCGCTCACTGGATGTTTTTTCTTTTTCGGACCATTCTCTGTAAACCCTAGAGATGGTTGTGCGTGAAAATCCCAGTAGATTAGCAGTTTCTGAAATACTCAGACCAGCCCTTCTGGCACCAACAATCATGCCACGTTCAAAGTCACTCAAATCACCTTTCTTCCCCATACTGATGCTCAGTTTGAACTGCAGGAGATTGTCTTGACCATGTCTACATGCCTAAATGCACTGAGTTGCCGCCATGTGATTGGCTGCTTAGAAATTAAGTGTTAACGAGCAGTTGGACAGGTGTACCTAATAAAGTGGCCGGTGAGTGTATATAAATATGTTTGTAATGCTGAGTGAAACTTTCTTCACATTCTGATAGCAATCAATAATAAAATTGGTCTAAAATGATATTAAAACTATTTTCACTGGTATAAAAGTAGGCCTATATATATATCAATTTTCTCTGGCGCACCATGCTCGCGGACAGTTCACGCCATGGCAACCCGTGACGTTCTTTCCAGAGCTGTTCACGTCCTCAGACATTTTTGCTTTTCTATATCAATGCCAAAATTAATTTGCAGCAATCAGTTGGTACAAGTAAGAGCTCTGTAAGTTGTTTATTTTAATCATTATTGTAATTATTTTGTGCTTTGAGACTTGAGGTAATTTAACTCCGTCTCTCGTGACGCTCTGCAGAATCTGCCCTGGCTTGTGCATTTAATGCGACAAAACCGAACATCCAAATCAATGCTGTGTGTTGGGCTAAATGCATTTGTTACGCATATATGTTGGAACTTGTGAAGAGCTTATACAATGTGTAAAATAGGCTAGTCTAAATACACAAATGAAGATGCGCAAATGAAAATGAGCGTTTCCGATACCTATCTGTAATTGGTTAAGTAGCTTCTATGTCAAGAAGAACATGTATTGCAAAAATGAGCGATTTATTTTATTTTTTCAAGGAAATTATTGGACTATAATTTAGTTGGATAAAGTTTTTTATTTAATATTTTTAGGAGATTTTGTGGTATAGGGTTAGGGTTAGGGTTAGATTTGTCCAGTAGTTATTCTATTTATTCACTTTTTGAGCATGCGTAAATGTAAACTGTCATAAATCCTGAATGATTTGGAGTTTACCAAGGGTATCTTTTTAAAGATGATTCCTGTTCTCACCCCAAGGCATCATAAGTCCCTTTTAAGCCCCTTTCACTCAGTGCATTGATCCCGGGAAATTACTGGAAAAATACTGGCAGTGTGAATGAACTGAAATCAAACAATCCCGGGACAAATGTCGGGTCACATTATCCGTGTATTTTCCGGAATCTCTGTGTGAAAGGGGCTATATAGTGACGCTTTTGACGATGATGCATATACATCCAACGCACATGGCACCCTTTAGTGTCAATATGAGATGCAGATATGGGCCAGAAGGCACCTCCTAGTGGTGTAACCCTAACCCTACCCCAGACCTAAACCTACCCATAACCGAAGTGTGTTATATTGACGCTAAAGGGTGCCATATGAGTTGGATGTATACGCATTGTCAAAGGATGAGAATGTGTTGCATATTGCTGTAGTGAAAAAAAAAGTTTTAAAAGGGTGAACTTGAAAAAGATATGAAATTGTACATTGTTGTGAAAAATGTACACAAATACAAATTTCAATTTGTATGAAATCTATATTTTCCAAAAAACCTGATTTCACTCAAACTGTGAGAAAAACAAAGCCAAGCTGTCACAGCTGTGTTCCAAATTTAAAGTTGATATCTCATAAAAGTTTGTTTGTGCACACCAAACAGTTCCAATAGATAATTTTACTTTCTTACTTTTACTTTAATTTTACTTTTACTTACAATTTTAATTCACCTTCTATTATTTTCCAATGCGGTAATTTTTGACCGCAAACAATTCAAGTGTGACAATTTTTTTTTTCAGGACCATTTAACATTTTTTAATTATGTCCATGATTTTTTTTGTCTGTTGTGTTGTTCACACAGCAAAATGTAAAGTTTCCTCAAGAAAACAACCGTTCTTTCTTAGTGTGAAGAACATTTGAATAATCGAAAGAATTTATTTTTCTATTAATAAAGAACCTTTTGTTTAAGAGAAATGTTCCATTGATGTGAAAGGTCCTTCATAGAACCTCACTCTTCTTATACTTTGTCCATTGGGGGCCTTTTCCACTGAAGCTAAAAAACCGAAATTGACATTTTATTTTTCTTCCCTGAGTTTCAGTGAAGGCTTAAACCTCTTAACCTGTCCAATCACTGGACACAAGTTGTGACCTTTCAGTATCACTGTCTCGCAGAAGCTTTTTGCTCACATCTGGTTCACCCTTGATGATGTCTTTGGTGTATTTCCTCTGATTTTCTCTCATACTGTGCGGGCCTGAGTGCATATGTCCGCAGATCTGCACGACTCTCTTCACAGTCACAGTGTTTATATTTTCCTCTGTTGCTACTGACAACAGGGATCAGTTGCACCGGTGGCCTGGTTTGTCTGCATCTCAAATACTCAGCTGAAATCAGCTGATCAAGGGCCATGGAAGATATACACACACGCTCCCTTGTGACAATGGGCCACTTTAAGCATGCCAAGCTGTGGCAGGACATTTCAACACGAAGCAGACCTGAGGGCCGGTGTCTTAGTTGATAGTTTTGAATGTACTTTCTGTTTTTGGCAAGTACAAGATGGTTGTCTGACCCTGGCTTTAATATTAGATAGGTTGTTAATTATTTGATGTACTGTTCTAGTTAACCTGAAGTCCTTCAGTACCCTGCTTCGTATAATGTCAACATGAATTGACAGTATTTTTATTTCTTAATAAATGTTCCTGGTCTTGTGAATGATTCATTTGTGCATGCTTTTCCAAAGAACGTAATGAACATATAATATTTTATCAAAATGCTCCGCCTCTAAACCTACTTTTTAGCTGATGTCACCTGGGCCATGCAAACTATTGGTTAATGTTCTGTGTAATGTTTTTTTTCTTACTTCAATTAGTGTATTTAATACTTGAAGGGATACTCCACCCAAAATTGAAAATTATGTCCTAATTTACTCCACCCTCAAGTTGTTGTAAACCTGTATGAGTTTCTTTCTTCTGCTGAACACAAAGGAAGATTATTTTAAAGAACGATTGAAACCAAGCTGTTGTTTGGCACCATTGACTTCCATACAAAAAAAAAAAATACTATGGAAGTCAATGGTGCTAAAGTTCCAATCGTTCTTCAAAATATCTTCCTTTGTGTTCAGCAGAAGAAAGAAACTCATAAAGGTTTACAACAACTTGAGGGTGAGTAAATGATGACAGATTTTAGGTGGAGTAAAATAATAAATAATAATAATAGTGTATAGCAATAGATTTTAAAACCACTACCATTAGGATATTTTGAAATGCTTTAACATTAAAAGCCTTCTCAAAAGTGGAAACTTTCCATGATCCAATCAGTTCCCACTGGATACAATGGTTTTTTTTTCACATTGAACATCTTGTTTTTATCAAATTACCTTAATAAAACAGATCAAATTCATGTTGAATTTTAAGCCAAGACTTTTCCACTGTGTGACACTATAGCTGTAGGAACAAGTGTCTGGGGGACAGGTGTGTGTGTGTGTGTGTGTGTGCGTGATCTGCTGTAAAGCTCAATGTAAGCAGACAGGTGGCTGATGGGTCCTGCAGGCTGTTTGAGGGTTGAGTTCAGGCATTTGGTACTTTTTTGAGCTCAGACTGATTTGGGGCATGTTTGACCTCCAGATCTCAAGGGTTTCATGTAGGGCTGTAAGATATGGTGAACTCGCATGTATCTGGATCAACAAGTTTGTTGATCCTGGGACAACTTTCTAATGAAACCATTAGATTTGAGGGACAAGTTTACAGTTTGTCAAGTATAGGCTTGGATTAGGTGCTTCTACATCATTGTAAACATCAGTTTCTTTCTGATTTTAGGAATAAGATATGAATTATAAAATATGATTAGGACAACATTTTCAAACGGGAATGTTGTTCCAGGATCAACAAAAAAATGATGAGCCAGGAACATGTCTGTCTTGCATGTCTTAGGAACTTGTCCAATCACTTTGACCGCACGATATGTTGAAATATCACAAATATCGCAAAGGCTTAATACTCCAAAAGATTGCAAAAAGTTTTAGGTCGACACAGACAACAGAGAGTAGACTGAACACGTGACTGTCACATACATGTTAACATGCTTAATATAGACCATTTTGCAAGATGTAAACAACACTTGTCCAGAAACACTTCCTGTTTCAGTTTGTAAATGGTTTCTTTATTTCAAATGTAAAATTTTGATTTTACTTTTTGATTCGGTTTTATACGTTCTGTTGGTAGTATTTTATCCCAACATTTATGTAATGTTAAAAAAAAAATAAAACAGGAAGTGCTTCTGGACCAGTGTTGTTTACATCTCGCAAAATGGTCTATTATTACATGCAATAAGCAAAGTGCTTACACGCACTGGAAGCCACCTCTCGGACAGCTTATTTGGCCAAATACACATAAAATTATATAAAAATGCATGTCTTGGTGAGTAAATATTCACATAAACATAGTCAGTTATGTTTTAAGCTCAACTGTTTAGTCCACTTAAGTGGGGGGTGAGGGGAAAAATTGCTTAAATCACCTTTCTTTCCCATTCTGACATTCAGTTTGTTGTTCAGGAGATTGTTTTGACCAGAATCACACCCCTAAATGCATTGAAGCAACTGCCATGTGATTGGCTGATTAGATAATTGCAATAATGAGAAATTGAACAGGTTTTCCTAATAATCCTAGGTGAATGTATATATATATAGGGCTCATAAAATATGGTAAACATGCTCAAATTGCTTCACATGTGAAAACAATTTAGTTTTGTTTTTGCATGCCAAGCAAGAATGGCTAAGCTTCTATTTACAACATTTGATGCGTGTTGATCAGTGTTTGCATGTGAAATACAGACTAATTTAAAGCTGTTCATCATAGCAATTATTTCTCTTCAAAAGATCTGGATTGAAGAGCTCAATTCAGATCGATTAATTCTACAATGTATTTATGAAGTTTTGAATGCCGTGCAGGACAGGCATCTCTCAGGTTTCATTAAAAATATCTTCATTTGTGTTTTAAAAAAAGGAACAAAAGTCTTACAGTTTTGGAATGACGTAAGAGTGCATAAATATAATTTGTTGGGTGAACTATCCCTTTAACAGTGAAAGACCATATTTTAGTCAGCAGAATGTGAGTTTCCTTTGACTCATTGCAGCCACTAGCAAACACCTAGAGCTTATGCCACCACCACAAATTTCTAAATCTAGTGTTTTCTTGGGTTTAGGTTACTTCAGCCCAACAACGCAACTGAAATCAACCATTGCATCATTCCCTGTGCATTTATCAGTCACACAATGTGTCATTCTCCCCCAAAGCACTTCTCTTTGCCTCATACCAACAGCGTATGTGTGTTTTCTTTTGTCTGGGTTTTGTTGTTGCCAGCAAGTGTGTTGTCGGTTGATCCTGTTACATACCCAGCGCCTGAAAGACGTGATTCATTGTGGTATCTCAAACCCCTCAGACTGCAACGCTCGTCTCCAGTGTCTCTTTTTCACCTCATGTTTTCACTCTAGTGCTCATTCTTTTTAATAAGACATGGTCACGCATCCACTCAAACTCTTAATGAATGAACAAGTTCTCATGAAAGCCTTTATGCTACTACTTTTGGCTTTACTGCCTCAAGGTTGTTCTCTGAACACAGATAAAAGCAGTGTAATATATTTGATACAGTTAAAATGTTGTCAGATGGTGTTTTACATGTGTTGCACATCACATGTTGTGGTCCTGGGTTGTTTTTCAGATTCCTGCCTTTGTGGAGACCGTTATAGCGCTGGCAAATGGCCATTACATGTGCTTACATTTTTGTGTGTACATGTCCTTAAAGGGATAGTTCACCCAAAAATAGAAATTGTCATCATTCGCTTACATTGATGCAATATTGAGCAATGTCCGTACTGTTTATTACAGTTTGGACTCAAATAAGTGATTCTTGAAAACTTGATGTTGTATAATCCGGCTCTAAAAATAATGGATAAAAAGCCAAATCGATGGCACCACTGCCATATTAATTAATAATAATAATATGCTTAGTTTTACATTTTGTCATGTATAAAATAGATTTTTTTAAATGTTTGCACAATAAGGCACCATCTTTTCTATGTAAATTGATAAAGAGACAGGATGATACGTACACTTGGAGTACAGCAGGTGGGAATTGTAGGATTTTCTTCCATATTCTTCTGTCAAGCACCACACCAACTAGTTTATCGGAGTACGTTTTACAAGAAAATACTATTTCAGTCTTCTGTTGATTTATTTGTGATTGTTTCAAAGTACTATTTTTTTTCAGTGTTTTCCATAAAAGAATGAAAATCATATAAGTTTAGAATAACCCAAGGGTAAATGATGACAGAATTGGAAGTCTCTCGGTTCTGTTTTGTGTAATGGCTGTTCCCTGATCCACAGAATCGTTTAATTATGTAAATGAATTTGTGCGGCCTTCAGAAGCTTTTATGTAACATCCCTATCGACTGTTTGCGAACATGATTAAAAGCTCTGGTTAAATAGCCATGATAGAGAACAAATTGTTTTTAGCTCACTATAAGTATGCAATAAATCTTAGTGTGTGTGTAGTCATGTGTTTTGATGTTGTTGGTGTTAGTTTATGGAGCTTTTCCCATGGTTCGCTTTAGCCCACACTCAAAAGTTTAAAATTTGTGCTCAAAGTATAGCCTATATTGACAAGTCGTTGGGTTTGCAGACATCTACACAAAGCCTCTACATCTTTCCAAAACAGAATGTGTGTTTGCTCTCTCAAACACAGACACTCTCTGGCCCACAGACAGGAAACTGTATTAACGGCTTGGCAGGAAGCCACCATCCAATCACAGCGCAGAGCTTGTTGCTATGTGAGTTTGTAGTCTGCCCCCACTGAACTCTTGAGAGGAAAGTTTGCTGAGGTGAATCTGAGAGGTAAAGTTTCCTCATGCTTGTGTTAAGGTAATTTTTAGGTGTTTGTTTGCTTGAAAAAGCAAGACTTAACTGCAGATTTCATGACAGAAAAGTGTGACAAGGCAGGAATTTTGTGGCAGACTGCAACCGTTTAATAGACAGAAACTATGCAACGCCAACATTTTACCTCCCATGAGAAAAATGGCAAAGTAAATAAACACCAGTTTTCTGATATTTTTTAGGATCTGTCATACAAGGTAAATTGGTGAAAAGCAGCCATGAAGAGTATGCAGAAGCCTGAAAGGATAAAGTCTCTTTGTATAACAACAGAGAACAAAGACGCCATGGCAGCCCATGGGAAAAACAGCCCTGACAAAATGTTTGAACAAATTCTAAAGCCTCAGAAAGAAAGTGTTGTGAAAAAACACATCCAACATGGTGGATGAACAAATGTTGATTATACTGTAAGTACTTTATACGCATCTGGATTTAATGAAATCCAAGTAGAAATTGACAGTTTCATTTCAAGTGAAAGTTTTATGTTAGCATGTTTTGCTAACATTATTGTCTAACGTTTCACAGTTATTGAACTGAACTTAATAAACACTGAACTGACTTGAGCTAAAAAATGACACCCAGTCATCATTCACCCTCATGTTTTTTTTTTTTTTTCAAAACTACTTTCTTTCTCAATAAATAGTGTATAGCCTATTTTGATAAATGTATCAGTTTTGTGTGCTTACAAGGGAAGTCAATGGTAACCAGAATGGTTTGGTTAGCAACTCTCTTCAAAAATGTTTTCTAAGAAAGAACAGGTCATACAGGTTTGGAATGACATGAGGGTGTATCAATTATTTGAATTTTTGGGTGAACTATCAATGTAATATTTGTGTGCTCAATATCATGCTGTTAGCTTAGTAACATGCTAACATAAAACTTGGAATCATGTTCCGCACATTCACACGAGGAGCGCTGTTTGTTTGGCACCCAGAGTTGTTGCCCAAATAGACTATTACAAATCAGTAACTTTTATAAGGTTCACACTGTCTATGAAGATAGCTGTGTGTGTAGGCAGTAGACAGCAAGGCAGCTCACTAGGGTTTATAAAAGAGCTGCTGTCTCTCAGAGTGCTGTGAAGTACACCATGGTGTGGTTGGCTTCTATTTATGGCCTGTTATAGGAAGTAATTATAGGGATACATTAAGATCAGCCAGTGAGGTTGACCTGTCTTTATTTCTTCTTGTCTCTCTTTCTGTTTCCATTTCTGTCTGGCCATTTGCCTACTGCATCAGCTAAAATATACCATGATACTACCACATTTTTTGGACATGTACCACAATATCTCACAAAAAAACATCGTACCCAAAATCAAAAGAAGCTTGCTATTAAGTATCATTAAGATATTCATGATAGTTCGAACACAATTTCATAGCATTTCATAACAATTTGGGGTAGGGGTGGACATTCTTGTGTACTTAAAAAAAAAAAAAATGACACATTCAAACAATTTGCATAAGAAATTCCTATGAAACCACCACCTTATAAAACGTTTTCAGTTCAGCCACCAACACACCATCAAAAACAATTTTCACCCACTATGTAAATTCCATATACCAAATAATTTACTATTTTATACATGAAGAGTTCAGATGCAAAATTAAATGCCATTTGAAATTTTCTTCTAGAATGATCATTTTTATCAAGCTTGTATATTTAAGTTCAGTGATTTCACTTAAATGGCAATTATAATTGCCTATTAATTGTTATTTAAGTGAAATTACTGAACTTAAATATACAAGTTTGATAAAAATCAGCATTAAAGAAGAAAATTTCAAATGGCATTTAGAGGCTTTTGCATCTGAACTCTTCATATGATTGATGTATGTTATTACCATCTGATACCATCATTGTGCATTGTTCTATTAAGGTAAAAATGGCCTTGTAAAGGCCCTAATAAACTCACGCCAACGTTCTTTTTCGTTCTTCGCTTTGGGGTAAAACGAAAATCTTTAGATGTTCATTGAAGATCTTTAGATGAACATGTGTGCTGCGTGCTTTCCTCTCAATGACAAAATAAAACTCTAGTACAGTTTTTACTAGCACTCTAGTAAAGTCAAGTTACGTTGATTTTATAGCTATTGCACTTTTCAAAATAGAAAAAATCAAGCAGCTTTACTGTATTAAACATGAAATGTCAGTTGCTTATTTCATCAGACTCACTCTCATGTGTGTTCATGTTTTTACTTACGAAGTCTGACCTTGACGTACTCGTGAGAAGAAATGAACTGGAAAAGATTTCGGTGCGAAAGAAGGCGGAGCCTCCGCGCACACTTAGCTATTCCGTAATCGCCATGGACAAATGGTAGTACAAAGAGGTTTACCAGCCGTAACAAACAATTCTGGAAAGTTTGCTTTGGCAAGCTGTTCTGAACTCCCAAAACGAACTTGTCTCGGCCTGATTTTGGCCCTGTCCACACTACTGCGTTTTCATTTAAAAACAGAGAATTAAAACGAATATGATCTCCGCCCACACCAGCGTTTTATCTGTGTATTGGAATTGATCTCCGTCCACAATAAAATGTGGATCACGTGACCATTCACCAACACTGGGGATGCGCGAGCCAGTGTAAACTAGAGCCCGACTGATAAAGGATTTTGAAGTCCGATACCGATACAAATATTTATTGATTTTAAAATCCGATATTTTGATATATCGGCCGATATTTTTTCTTAATTATTATTTCAGAAACGCGCAACAAATTGTAAAACATACGTTTTCAATATAACAGGCCAAGGAGAGATGATACGTCTCATTGCTATAACTGTTACGTGCTATTAAATAAATACTTCAGTCACATTGTCAAAAGTTAAAAGGACTACACTGTAACAACATAATGTAACTATTACTAGCTAATTCCCCTTCATTCTCTGCTTATTTTAACAGCAGCAAAACTGGACATGATAGTCACAAATTTTGTTAAAATATTCATTATCAAAATATGATACAAAATATTCATTTATCGGCCATTATAACTGCCGATACCGATAATTTGGAAAATGCCTAATATCAGCCGATAATATCGGCCTGCCGATATATCAGTCTGGCTCTAGTGTAAACAGGAAGCGGATTGACTATTCCTCAGATTTGGAAGAAAGAAGAAAGTAACGTTAGCTACCTCTGCAAAGATTAGAAATGTCGAAGACCAGAGATTTCTTTTCAGGGACCGACTACGAGGTTGTTTTTGAACGTTTTCTTACGGGGACGGGTCATGTGATGGGTGGCTGGCGAATCAGGAAAGGCCACGTCACGACTGATGACACCCAATCATAGAGCCGAGCGTGAGCCTGTGCGTCATCGTTTCTAAAGTCCTCCGGTTTGTCCTGTCTTCAACAAAAAGACCTTCCGGAGATTCAAAACACGAAACGGAGCTGCAGCGTCTTCGTTTTAGGTCTTCGTTTATTTTTTCTGTTTTAGTCTGGACGGGATGTGCAAACGTAGCAAAAGGTCTCCGTTTTTAAACGAAAACGCAGTAGTGTGGACGGGGCCTTAGTTCGAAATGACGTCACATCAGTTCCTTCTTCGATTTCACTTAAAGCATATTAGGGCTTAAGGCTGGACCGTATATAGCCATTGTTTTCCATCACAGCTGTGGGTTTTAGAGCGATGATTTCTATGTAACCTGATTGCCTTTCGGAGTTCGAACCCTGGCATTCAAACTCTTAAAAAGCCCCTTCTGTCTGACTACTTGTCTCAGTACATCTAGAACATTTATTAGCAATGGACTTCAGACAAATTGCTTCATTTAAAATGTTCTTTTATGTCTAAAGGTCAATGAAGTCTAAAGCAATGCCACTTTATGCCAGTCAGATCAGTGCCAGCGTCCTCTAACGTCTACCATGGTGACACACACACACACACACAGAGAGAGAGGGTGCTCATCTGTTCTCCACTCACACTAAACTGACATCATCCTCTTTATCTGTCCCCTCCCTCATGTTTTCTTTCTACATGATGGATTCCTCTCTGTTTTTCTGTTCTGGCCAACAGATCAAGTCAGTTAGAAGGACAAATCTCTAGTCTATTTTACTTGAACCACATCCCAGAATGAAGATGCCATGAAGAGACCAAAGTTCTCGATTAAAGTTTTATTATTCTGATGGTGGTAAATGTCCCAGGATGTAAATGTGGCATTTATATTTATTTTATTTACATATAATATATGTTTAATCTTATTAAGTACCCTGAAATGGCTTCCTTGTTTCACTCTGAAATACATCACTTTATGGAAGTAGAATATTGCAAATTATGTTTTATGTTATTTTAAGACACTGTTTTTTTTAAATAAGTACCCTGGGATCCATTTCTGCCCTTCTCCATCGGTGTGTAGTTATTTGACTCCTGAATCTACATATAGAGCTGTAGGTTTGAGAGTGTGCAATTTGTGTTAGCAAATCAGACAGTGAACTCCTCTTCACCCGCACCAATATGTCCTCTGTCCTGTAAGACAAATATAGACTCTTAACTCTCAGAAACCCCGCTGTACAAGCCAACACCAGATCTCACCCCATGTGTTCATGTAGTATTTTTTGTTCTTATTTGTGTCTGTGTATTTATGTATATGTTTGTGCATTTAAAAAAAATGTTAGAAAGGACCAGTCGACACAAAAGTTTGTCCCGACGAACTTTACTTTCAAGTTAACCCTTAAGCGCATACGTCTTTAGTGACCCGGGACATCATTCACTCTCCTCCTCATTCATTGCATCAACTTCTTAGTATTCCTCAGTCATGTGACATTGAAGACTCGAGTGATGATGCTGAAAATTCAGCTTTGCATTACAAGAATAAAGTATATTAAAATAGAAATTATATCCATTTGAAGTTGTAGTAATGTTTCAAAAACTTGCTGTTTTTTTTATCAAATAAAGGCAGCTTTGTTGAGCATAAGAGATTTCAAAAACGTTAAAACATTGGTAGTGTGTAAGTAACATATTACATTACTTTGTTACTTTCCAAAAAATAAATAAATGCATTAATTTAAAATAAGAATAATAATAATTACCTAATGTTACTTGTGACACTCCATCTACCAACACAGGACAGGAACAGAGCAAAAGGTCAGGATCTTTGTGTCCCAAGTTGGACAGCCGTTTGATGGGTAATAAATCACCCCTATTTTAGAATGGCCTACTTGTGTTGTGAGAAACCTTGGCTGAGTGGATGTCACGGAGACCTGCATATTCTTCATGACCTTCTGCCTGTGAATCTGTCTAGCAAGAGAAAATACATGGTGTACTTGTGGTGTGTTGATGGGTGAGATATGGAATCTGAGGTTGGCAGCGATGATAAAACCAATAAATGGTGCAATTATATTAATTGGACAACATGAGTGGTGTTTTTATGTGACTGGTACATGGATCCTAGTTTGAGTCACATTTTTATATCGGTCTCAGTGTTGAGTGAGAGGAAATGTGTTAGAGCTGGACAATAATGGCTAATATATTTGTATTTTCTCCGATAAAAAAAAATCAATGAAAAGCCACATAAGCAAAAAATAAATGCAGGAAAAATGTATAATGTATAATGACATTAAACTCTTCAGTTTGAGACATGACATTTTTAAGTGATGGCATGAATGGATTTTTGAAATAGTGTATTGAGACATGGAAAGAATTGATTTATTCAAATGAATCGTATTCCCAACTCTATTGACCTTTTTACTTCTGAGGTTTAAATCAGAGATTATGTTGAGGCGCACTGACATTTACCACTGCTTTGCGAAATTTCATTGGTGAACTCCTGTCCTTCCAATAAGTTAGAAAAAAGCAGATTTCACTTATGTTCAATTTGGTCATTTCTTTCTAACAGAAAGCTGCATGGTTTATAGATCTATGGACAATTGGCCTTTTTTGCAGATAAAATGTTTGAGCATTTTTTTAAATACTGTATTATTTTGTATTACTGTATCTACTGGTGCACTCTTTAAGAAACTGAAGGCCAAGTAGAACCACATTAGTCCCCCTATATAGTGAACAGCAAGCTTTTACCGTAATGTTGTTAATATGTCTATGTGGTGTTTTTGGTAACACTTACTTTTACAGTACAGTACTTACAATATACATACAGTGTACTTACCTAGAAAGTACTGGCTAATATAAGGTAACTACATGGAACAGGGGTAGGTTTAGGGGTAGGTTCAGGGTTAGTACTAGTTATTACCCAGTAATTGTAGTTACTAAAATAAGTACATATTATTTACATGGGTAACTGGACTGTAAAAGGAAGTGTTACCGTGTTTTTAATATTCTTTAAAAACTTTTCTTTAATATTCTTAAAGGGTTAGTTCACCCAAAAATGAAAATTCTGTCAGTATTTACTCACCCTCATGTTGTTCCAACCCCGTAAGACCTTCGTTCATCTTCGGAACACAAATTAAGATATTTAAGATATTAAGATCGCTCCTGCATACAGTCCATAGGCTTCTTGAGGGACTGGCTCTTGCTGTCCTCGAAAAGTCATTAAAGACATCGTTAAAATAGTCCAAGTGACTACAGGGGCTCAATCTTAAGTTTATCAAACGACAAGAACACTTTTGTGCGCAAAAAAACAACAAAAATAACGACTTTATTTCAACTATTCGTTTCTGCGCGAGTCAGGTTACTAGTTTAATAGCGTAAGCTTCTGTTATTGTACGTCACACGCATCACACACACATGACCAGCGTCGGCCAATAGTGAGCCTACGTGTGACGTAGCTTTACGCAATCACACTACGTTAACTGACTTACAGGCTCATGGAGAAGGAAGTGAATAGTTGAAATAAAGTCGTTATTTTTGTTGTTTTTTTGCGCACAAAAGTGTTCTCGTCGTTTGATAAACTTAAGATTGAGCCCCTGTAGTCACTTGGACTATTTTAACGATGTCTTTAATGACTTTTCGGGGACAGCAAGAGCCAGTCCCTCAAGAAGCCTATGGACTGTATGCAGGAGCGATCTTAATATCTTAAATATCTTAATTTGTGTTCCGAAGATGAACGAAGGTCTTACGGGGTTGGAACAACATGAGGGTGAGTAAATACTGACAGAATTTTCATTTTTGGGTGAACTAACCCTTTAATATTTAAAAAGACAAACCATTGCTGAGTATTTTCCCCTTAAAACTGCAGTGAACCAAAGACAGTCTCAAAATCGTGGTTTAATTGCTGGTGTTTCTGATGTCACAAACTAGCTTGTAAGTTGTCAATGAGTGCCAATCAGGTCAATGAGTGGATACCTGAGCTGGTGAGAGTGAGTGGAGGCGGGGCTAATTTGCATATTCATAGAATCGTGAATACTAAATGAGGCAAGGGTGTTACATTCAAGCTATTTTAGGGAATGAAGAAATATTTTTTTTCAAGAAAAAAACTTTTATATCTAATTTTGGTGATCAGAGATTAGTTTGAAGGAATGCAATTATTGACTAGGTGGACTTAAAATTAGTATATCATAAAGATCTGATGTGTTACCTATTGCTATTAGGTATATCTTAGATGCTTTTGTGCAGTGGAAGTTTTTTCTTTTCTGTTTTTTTTTTTTTTTTTAACATATGAAGTTGACCTCAGCTCTTTGCCTTTGACCACAGAGGCCTTATCAGTGCACATCGCCTCATGCCAAGAAACGTGTCGTTCTAGAACGTTAGTGTTTAAACTGATCTCTCTGGTGCTGGCCGTAAGCAGATTTACTATGCTGGAGTCATTTGTAATCTGCTATTGCACCAGCACTGCATGTGGACTGATAAAACCTATTTTGCATACACACTTGTGCAGGTACAGGCCTACACAATCAAATCCTTTATCAGGCAGTGCAAAACTGTGATGGAGACGAAATGATTTCCGGTGTGTTATTGGCATATCATGAGAACAGGATTCTTTAACTTTAGGGTGGGAGAACAGGAAAAAAATGAACACGTTATTATAATTGTAATCATGTATTAATGTTGCTTTTATATGGTTTTAAACAACAACATAAAAAAACTCTTAAAATATGACGTGGTGTAAACATCAAGTGAACATATTTCTCTTGCAAGTATTTATTTTCTTAAAAAAAAAAATATATATATACATATATATATATATATTTTTTTTTTGTTTTTCCAAGATTAAAACATGTTTTATAAACATGATCATTTATTGAAATGTGATTAAGAGCCACATTTTACAAACTTAGCTAATTTTAAGCTTGACACAGATTCGATGGTCTTCAAGAGTCCACTCTATAATGTCATTTCCTGATTTATGGCATTTCATAGATTTTTTTTATTTCAAATAATTATAAATTATATTATACAGAAAATATTTGTATATATATTTGAACAAAATGTTCATTATTATTTTTAAATAATTAAAAAAATGACAAAATAAGCTAAATGAAAACAAAATAAGATTTTATTTTTTTTCAGAAATAATATGACAATTGTACCAAACTGACATTTTTTTACTTTATTCCACAAAAAAAATGATTAAAATTAATTTAAATTTAGAGATTAACACACAGTTTTCATAGAAGAGGTGTATTCAAGTTAATTTGGCTACATTTTTATGTATTTTATTGATTACAGTAGCAAAGGTTAAAACATTAAGTCATTAAATCATCATGGTTGTGCCACATCCATGAGCTCATTATAGGTCAGAAACGTGACTCAAGTAACCTTACTTAATGCTAGTATGCCAATATGCTAAAGCTGGAGAGAAAGTCAATTTTAGAGACCATAATATAATCCTGGATCTTTTGACTTGTACACTACTCACTGTGGAGGGAATTTTACACTCTCTGGTGTTTTCTTCTGCTGTATGGACTAGCAAATACAACTCAATAGGTGATGGGAAAGACTTGTCACCTGTAATAGACACATTGCACGTTAGCTGATCATTTCTTTACGACAAAAAGATTGACCTTTATTATTATCTCATTACAATCCCTCTCTCGCTCTCTGTCAGTCATGAGGAGATGAAACATGAAATCGTCCTCATAACTACAGAACGCGGATCACTCTGAATCCCAGCTGCCGTTGAGAGAAAATTCAGTACAGCAGCAAATTCCCAGAAATCTTTTTCTCCACCGCTGCCACTGGTTATATAAATGTACAGCTTAACTCTCTCCTGCAGTGTTGTGTTAATCTACAGCTGGAGAAACCAGGCGTCTCATTATGCAGACAGTGGGGAGAGTTTGCCGTAAATTTGGGTCAAGACTGGTGTTTTTAAGATATGAGGAGCTAAATATATGCGGTACTGTGTTCTGTTCTCACTTATTAGTGGTGTGCAGTTTGTAGTTTTGTCGGTTTGCTTTTTTATCTCATATGGAAAAGAGGATTTTGCTCTTGAAATAAAACAGTTTGATGTACTATATGGAAATACTGTAACAGTCACAACTCAAAGACCGATTCACAGTCCATTCATACAGTTTATTAAAACTAAACGTCAAAAATGACTCTTTAGTAACCATGAGTGTTATCTTTGATGACATCACCCATCATTCATTAACATATACTTATCCATGTTTACATATCAGTGCAACCCAGGCAAATTCAAAAGAAATGTGCCTGTGGTGACATTTCTGCAAAATGATGTTGTTTTTGCATGTTTTTAAAGTGAAATGACCAGTGAGTGAAGCCAAAAGCCTGTTTTATCCAAAATAGATGAAGGTGAATCTGCCACTGTGCATCTATGCATCTGGGCAGTTTAGAATCAGAAGTGAAATATAGTGAGTAGCGCTAAAATGATAATGCTCCATCCCTTTTCCCACCCTAAAGTTAAGCGATTAGTGTTATCAAAAGCAAACATTAGATGCATTTGCTGAAGCAACCATGCCATTTTAACTTGCTTTTATTGAGGTTGATCGAGTTTATTGAGTCTTTGACTTGTTTTTATGACTCCTCGCAGGACTTGTATCTGTATAAGGTGAGCTCTCATGCAAGTTTACTACATCACAAAAGCCATACACAAAGCCAAATATTGTTTTTTACAAATCCTGTTCCATGGTAAAAGTGTTTGGCGGTCATGAAAATAAATGAAAAATTATCATCATTTTTGGTGAAATATTTAAAAGTAGTTGGTGTTTTACTGCCACTAGTGTCTGTTTCAGCTGGAAACTGCAGAGTTTTGGAGAGGCTTTTTCCCCAAAGAGCCAGTTAATGCCTATTCAGTATTCAGGATCTTGGTGGAAGTGCTCTGCTAATTTGTAACATAGAAATATCCAGTGATAATATAACAGATGTCATTTACTTATAGGTATTGTAAAGCCAGTAGCAAAAAGAGACATTTAATTCTAAGGCTCAGGGTGAAAACAAAGTGGTCATAAGTTAACTAAATAATGGATTAGTTTAAAGCTTAAAAACGTCTAAAAAGTCTCTCTTGTTTCTTACACAACATCCCTGTGTTTGCTGATTTCAAACTTGGATAAGTCTCTACTAGTTGTGTTTGAATAGGCCTATAGAGTAGGAACTTGTTGTCTTGTTCTCATCTGCTGTGTCTGTGTGGCTCAGGTATTCGCATATGGGAAATCTGGCAATGCCAGAAATCTTTGACATTGTGGGGACATGTTTTGGTCCCTGTGAGGAAAACAGCTTATAAATCTTACAGAATGTATGATTCATGTATTTTGAAAATTTAAAACAGCAGAACGTTTTCTGTGATGGGTTGGTTAAGGGTTAGGGTTTGGGGCAGTGTTGTAGTCGAGACCACCTCACTCGAGTCCGAGTCGAGACCGAGACCAGAGAGAGTCGAGTCCGAGTCAAGACCGAGTCCATAGAGAGTCGAGTCCAAGTCGAGTCCGAGACCAGAGACGGTCGAGTCCGAGTCGAGACCAGTGAGGGTTGATTACCTAATTTATTTACTTAGAGAAATCCTTTTTTTATTTTACTGAATTTACTTAGAGTTTAAAAAATATGATGAGTTTAGGGTAAAAAGGCCACATAGTAGGTGGTGTTAAAAGTAATTTTATTACAATTTGTCATGCGCAGTTTTGCACTAGAAAATCACCAATCACTGGGCGTGTCAATCAATTTAAAGAAATATTTTATTAACATACATTAATAATCATGAAAAATATTTTAAATTGAACTCGAGTGGACTCGGGAATAAGTCCGAGTCCTAAAAAAAATGTTTCCGAGTCCAAAATCACACGAGTCCATGACAAGACCAAGACCATTAAAATATGGTCTCGAGACCGAGTCCGAGACAAGTCCGAGTCTCGAGTACTACAACACTGGTTTGGGGATATATTTTTTGTACTGTATAAAAATCATTATGTCTATGTAATGTCCCCATAAAACATGGGAACCCAAACATGTGTGTGTGTCCAGTTGCATTTTCTTATATTTGCTTGTGTACACACTCTAATAATACTAACCTAACACACAAGCGCCTAAAATAGCTCTATATTATATAAGAAACACTGGCCTGTCCTGTCCTAGATCTAATAATCTCATACAGTAAACATACTGCCGCTCACTCAAAAATATTTGACATGGGGAGGGTAAAAATATGCAAATTCTGGAATGCAGTAAGCCCATGTGAGAACACCTCCAGGTCTCAAACATGTGTGTTTGTGTATGTTAGGAAAGGTCTAAAATTGACTAGATCTCTAAATGTCTCTGAAGGGACCAAATACTCTCGAAGGGCGAAAGAATGCTTTAAAGGAGAACTCCGGCGCAAAATGAACCTTTGGTCTAATTACACATTGTTACTTAGTCAACCGTTATCTGAGATTTGTTTTCATGATTGCTGAATGTAAATAGTTTTATCTCTAAAAACAGTTTAGCCTATAAGGCTAGTATAATGCTAGTATATAGGGCATAGAGTAATGACAAATGAAAAGTCGCTTGTTATTACCACTAACAAGGCTCAAAATAACCCAACATTAACACGGTAGCATAATAAGGGTCTCTACATTCAAACCGAAGCATTGAGAACTTTGTCAGTGTCCTTACAGTTTAATAAAAAGATATTTTATACACACAGTCAACTTCGCGAATACAGGAAGAAGCCATCTTTGAAAAATAGTCTCTACCAGTCGATCTACGAACGCCGATCCAAGTGCGCTGGTGAGATGTGAATAAGGTGATAAGGTGAGCGCGAACAGTAGGCTACATGTACATATTGAAGAGAAGAAAATGATTTGTGTTTGTGTTTCTTCCGGAAACAACCGACCATATGAGATTCTGCACAGTTCAGCGCACTTGGATCAGCGTTCATGGATCGACTGGTAGAGACTATTTTTCAAAGATGGCTTCTTCCTGTATTCGCGAAGTTGACTGTATGTATAAAATATCTTCTTATCAAACTGTATGGACACTGACAAAGTTCTCAATGCTTCGGTTTGAATGTAGAGACCCTTATTATGCTGTTGTGTTACTGTGGGGCTATTTTGAGCCTTGTTAGTGGTAATGACAAGCGAATTTTATTTGTCATTGCCCTATATACTAGCGTTATACTAGCGTTATAGGCTAAACTGTTTTTATAGATAAAACTATTTACATTCGGCAATCATAAAAACAAATCTCAGAAAATGGTTGACTAGGTAACAATGTGTAATTAGACCAAAGGTTCATTTTGCGCCGGAGTTGTACATCACTTGCGATGCTACTCAATGTATTTTGTTTTGTTTTGTTTGGATAGTTTGTTTTAGATGTTTTTTTTATGATTGCATGTGAGAGAATAAGTTCATAACAAACAAAAAAAGGTATGGGGTGCTGGTCCTATATTCTTCCTTTGTGTTGTTTTTCTGCCTTTTCTGCTCCTCCCCCGTCTGAAACCAATGTTCTGTCACTCCTCCCCATGCTGAAACTTTACCTTTAACCTACATGAGGCAAATACTCTTTCTGTCTTTCTCTCCCCTTGTTTTCAGCTGGCACTCCATTCTTTTTCACTCTGTTGTCTGCGGTTTCTCCACGTGCAGTTATCACGTGGGTGGAGTTCCCTGTAAGAATGTGTGTAAACACATACGCATATGGAAATGCATACTGCAACAGCTGCCCAGTGCAGTAAAAAAAAACAAAAACAGGCTTGACAAATACACCCACTAAATACTCAAGAAGCCTTGAGATTATTCAGGCTCTTATAAGATTGTTTTTATGGAATAATGACGAGGTTATATGTAAACATGGCTGGAATAAACAGGAACAAACATCATTATCTGCTGTCATGGTATTTCCAGCATAGAATCTGTGCAGAAATCTGGCTCTGTTTCACAAAGTCGCAGTGAGATTGACTATCAGCTGTTCTTGTTGGCTTGGGGTGACGCGAGCCCTGGCCTGCACGTGGCTTTTCCCCACCCTCTGTGCTGAATTCTGTGATTGGCACGAGCTTGGAATGTGCTGATTGGCCAAAAGTGTTCTGGGCCTCGCCTATTGGCTCAGAGTGTGTTTGTGCTGGAAATGTAGAACACCAAGAGAAAGATGATGTCATAATGGTACTTAGTGAAGGAAAACACAATGTCCCTTTTCTTGCTAGAGTTCCAAAGCTTAGAACCTTGTTTTGTTGTTCATTTGATTCACATTTAAATTAGTATTTTACATGTGATATGTTAGAAAAAAAAGAAGTTCCTACTTTCTACTTTTAATCACACTGATTTTTGGATGTCATTTCTTTTCTGACTAAGACAGTTTTAGAAAACTAAGTCATATAGTCACCATTTACTAATTACAATTGGTCAGAGCAATTCTGGGCAAAACATAATTATATTGCTCTTACATACATTCTTATGGTCCGTACCAAATAATACACCACCAAGCATGCCTTTTTTTTTTTAACTGACAAGCCTTTAACTTGGAAATTTGAGCTCAAAGAAATCCAGAATGTGTGAATTATGGTAGAATTATGAGATGGTAGTGGTGTTCATGCACTCATCTCATTCAAACAAAAATCAAGGATAAAGATATTATTTTTAAAAATCTTTCTTATTTTGCTTACTGCATTTTCGTTAAAAACGGAGACCTTTTGCTGTTTTTAAACGAAAACGTAGTAGTGTGGACGGGGCCTCAGGGTCCTTATAACAATTCTAATGATAGCGGCACTGAGAGACAACATTTTTAGAATCACCCTTAAATGCTTGACTGCAAATCGCCAATCATTATTACATGTTCGGGTCTTTAGCGACCCTGATCTATATTTAACATGGATCTCTACATGTCACGATAATATAAAACTTTAGGAGCTCGTAAGGGTTCAGTTTGAGCAGATGTTTTATATAGAGCCAGACCGATATGGCATTTTCCAAAATATCGGTATCGGCAGTTATAATGGCAGATAAATGAAATGAATATTTAAAAAATAAAATAAAAATGGACGAAACATGCTTCAATCATCTCTCCTTGGCCTGTTATATTGTAATTTGCAGTATGATGTTATTTATTGCTAAATTATGGCTCATCATAGACTAGCTAACCACAAAGCTAGCTAATGCCAATATCATCAGTGGAAGACCGCTAACGTTAACATTAATGAGCTGGGAAACCACAATGAACTTTTTCTGCCTAAATATAGTAATGATTACTGTATTTATAACTAGCATATCTCTAGTTACAGTCCCTGCATTGTAAAATGTAAGTTATACCTGCGAGGAGTGAACATTTAGACATAGAGAAAAAGTATCAATTGTATCTTGTGCAGAAAAGTTAGCTTTTCTTTTACACGTGTGTGAAATCCAACAATATTTAATAAAAAAAAAATCGGCCAATATATCGGAATATCGGATTTTTAAACCCAAAAATATTTGCATCGGTATCGGCCTTCAAAATCCTTTATCGGTCAGGCTCTAGTTTTATACCATCATCCCTGTATAACATCTGGCTAATATTCATGATCTCAAACAAAATTACAATTTTCAACATCTTCAAAATCAATATTTTGATTGCCGACAGCTTCAGCAAACAGGCATCATTTTATAATTGTATTATTTCTTTTTTGTTGTTGTTGTTGTTGTTATAGTGACTATATTGAATTGATTGAGGAAAACTAAAAAGGTTAGTGTCTAACTTTAAAAAATGAATGAGAAGGAGGGTAGTGAATGAAGTCTCGGGTCACTAAAAAGACTTGAGGTGTGTGTTTTAAGGTTTAAGTGCGTTGTTGTGAACGCTAATAATATTTATTGTAATAGTTCGTTATAGTATGCCCCTAAAGGGACAATAAGAAAAAAAATTAGATGGAGGAAAACATTTATGTCAATGCTTTTTGTGTTCTTTCGCAAATGTTTTGAGAAACAATAACAAAGAGTTCAAAGGTTTTGCTAGCGAACGCAAAGTTTCTTGCGGGAACCCAAAAAGTTTTGTAAGCGAACTTGGCGAACTCAACTTTCTTGAGGGAATGCAAAGGTTTTGCAAGCGAACGCAAAGTTTCTCAGGGGTACACAAAACAACTAATAAGTTATTCATTCAACAATGTTGTGCAAGTTTACTGCATCAATGGCGCCACGAATATCACACAGTTTTGAAAATTCAATGTTTAGTTGATCCCGATAAGCGCTCATTGTCCAAGTTGTAAACACGAGAAGATTTGGCATCATGGCAGGCAGCTTTGTGTCCATGCTGACCGTTAAAAAACACGACACACAATTCTCCCGGAACATGACACGCACTTCTTCACTCACCAAGCGTGACTGTACCCGCACAACAGTGGCGTAGATTAGGGCTGAGTTGTTGTGCAGTGATGCCACCATCTCTAAAAGCCTCATTAGTTTAGCAGGCTTACATCACGTGCCAACAGATCGTGCTTTACACAGCACTTTAAACAAATTGTCTTTGATTGTCCATAACAGATTTGGAATAATTTCTATATTTTAGGAATACTTCAAACCCATATGATAAATAATAATAAATATTCAAAAAAAAGTACTTTTACTTTTAGCCATAGCTTTGAAGGTCACTGGTTATTTATTTATTTTTTATTTTTTTTGTACAGGCCACAGGTAGTTATTCTCAAAAAATCTTGCCGTCTGCTTATAGGCCTGGGTAAAATGGCCAAAAAAAAAAAAAAACATTGGTATGATAAATGGCAGAGGAAAAGCACTCCACATATTTTGTTAGACCTTAAGAATGAATACAACATAACTACCTCCAAATCTACCTTAAAAAATCTGAACTGAAATGAATTCATAGAAGGTTTAATTAACCTTTTAAAATGTTGTTAAATTAAATTATAACAGTTAAATTATATCAAACAATTGCATTTTCATTTATTTATTTATTTTTGCCAAATATATATGCAAAATTAAACTACTGCACAACAGAACCTTTATTCTGTATAAATTAAAACATTGATGGCTATATATATTGGTTGTACTGTATGATATTCCAAAAATAACATATTTCATTTTTCTGATAGTCTTATCCATATCGAGTAAAAAATGTCCAGAGATTATCATCATCAACATAGATTTAATTGCGAATCTGAGTTTTTGTTGCCCACCCTTGCATCTGCTCAAATGTGTTGTCAAAATGCATTTGAAATTAAATTGAAGAAGATTTTCCTTCAACACATACTTGAATATAGGCCTGTTTTTCGAACAAAACCTTTTTTGGTTTCAGAAGACCTAGAATATAGTGCCCAAGTTGGTGTGGACATTTTGTGTACCTTTTGGAAACCTGTGCTTTTAATTTCAAAATCATGAATAAACGCTTTTTTTCTCCTTTTTTTCTTTTTGCAGATGTAAGAAAAGGAGTATATTAATTCAACACAAGTGGGTCATAGAACAGTTCTGCACAGTGTGGTGTTGTCTTGAACAGCCATTCTGTGTCTCCACCCATTGGTTTTTCAGGATCGAATTTGGTTTGCATATAGTATTATTATGACCACAATGCAAGCATAGTAAGTGTATTCACTTTGTGAACACCAACTAAAATAATCACCAGTATGGAACTGGAAAAAAAGGTTAATTCATGCATGCTCAGCCAGTCACCCTAGAGCCCTGTTGTAAAATTGACAGATTGGTGTAATGAAAAGACTCCTGAAATAGACTTGAATGCATCAGGATTGTTTTGACACAACCCTTTCAATAGGCTCTTTCTCTTTACAACTACGTTGCATGTACTCCACTCCACCCATTGGATAATACTGTGGATTCTGTGCCTTTTTTTAACCTCAAAGTTCAGAGCTTTTAACACTACATCATGAGAGGGATATAAAACGGTACTAGATTTCATTAGATAGTTCGAAAAATAATATTTAAATGTGTTTCGCCAACCAACATTTCAAGAAAATGTTTTATTTTTATTGAAAATAAATGAGTAACAATTAAAACATTTCATTACAATAACATATCTTTCCCTTTTTTAGACATTTAAAAATGAACAGAATGAAAGTATAAAGTTAACTAGAGAGAGAGAGAGAGAAAGAGAGAGAGAGAGAGAGAGAGGGAGACCCTGTTGTCCTGGGAGTCTGACGCTGTCAGAACAATAGGCCCATTGGCCGACTGTAACGGACCTCAACTGCCATGTAGACGCCTTTGTTTGCTGCTCAAAGCTGTGGGTAAACCTACTCTGCTCTTGTGAATCTAACTTCTATCTGCTTCTCAGCAAACATGGAATAACTACTACCAGCACAACTAATCTGTGTTGAACTTTAGCTGTCATCGAGGGCCTGTTTCATTTGCGCATTATCAAATAATGAGGATTCACCTGCAGTTCAGGCTTTAATTGGAATGATTCATGAAAACGTTTTACCTATAATGAGTCCAATTGAATTTTAATAGTCAGCTTTATTTTTTTTTTACACATACTGTATACACAATGTTATTCAACAGGTCCATCAGGTTGTGGAAAAATGTTTTGGAATTTCTGACTCAGAATCGGGACTGGGGAGTGTCGCATTTTAACACGTGTTTCTACATTCCATGTAAATACTAACAGCTGCTTTAAGGTATGTTTTGCTGCTGGAGAAATTGTGTATGCATGTTTGTTAAGCCCAGTTTTCACAACTGAGCAAAGATTGTTTGCTATGGATAAACAGTGTTATCTTCTCTGGAACTGTGAAACTAGCTTTGCGTGTCTGGTTTTATGAAAACAGAAGTTAAAAATACTCCTGCTGTGTCAATAAGCCTTTTTAGTCCACGTCTATTGGCTTTGAGGCTAATCTATAGCTTTGAGGATCTAAATGCTTGTGCACTCCTACAACTAGACACAATTAACTTTATAGAAGATATGTCATCTTGTCTCCGCATAGACATTTTTATCCAACTGCTCTTTAGAGTGAGTAGGTCTCTCCATCATCTGATACCGACTAATTAGCAAGTAGTAAGGAAATGGTTTTGCCACACTGTGAGGTAAACTGCTGACAAAAACATTTCATGGAGACAAACGAATCTTCTCCGAAAAAAAAAAAGAAAAAAAAATATATATATATATATATATATATATATATATATATATATATATATATATATATATATATCCAGCTGCACGATATTCAAAGTTTTTTGATTATTAAATGGCAACATGTCAGTAATTCAATCCATGTATCTTTTTAGAAGCAGCGGAGGAGTTCTTTGAGTATGATCCTGAGGAGTTCCTGGTGTTCCTGACACTCCTGATCACAGAAGGACGGACTCCAGAATGTTCCGTAAAGGGGCGGACCGAGGGTGTTCATTGCCCACCTGCCCAGTCTGCTATGCCTGTCTTAACCAAACATGAATGCAGCGACAAAATACCACAGGTGGGTTACATCTTTTTATCCACCCGAGCTGGGGCATTTAGTAGTTACGTTTTAGGATTTTTAAGAGTAAAAATATGAGTTGTTAAGATGCATCCAATAAGTACAACAGCTGTACATCTCTAAGAAAATACTACCAGTGCAATTCTTTATTAACAGGGACCGACAAACCTTCATATCTGGAAACCTGATTGATAACAGTTTTAATTTTTTGTCACAAGTGACAAGGAAATTGCACTTATCACCTTGGTTATTTTGCATCTTGTGTCATGTAATAAAGAACGAAAAAAATGTTTTCCCCAATACAGTGTCGTCAGGCAAGGAGAATAAGGTCAGAGGTCATGTTACTATGGCGCAATCACATCCCCATCATGGTCGAGGTAATGTTACTTCCTGACTGTTGCTACAGCGATGAAGGCTCGACCACAGACTGCACGGACCTAAATGACCCAGCAATAAAGCAAGATGCGCTCTTACTAGAGAGATGGACTTTACAGCCAGTACCCAGAGAGTAAGACATACTCGTCGCTAGGGTTGGGTATCGAGAATCGAGTATCGATTGGAACCGGGACTAACTTTTCATTTTTCCCGGAATCGTTCAAAAGTTAAAATTTCGATTCCTAGTTTCGATATTCACAGTCCGCCGAGCGGAAGAAGAAACCACTGAACAACACCAAAGAAGAAGCGTCTACCGGAAGTGTTGGCATAACCGCGCAAGTCGAACATGAGTAGCTTACGTCGGCGGTCCAAAGTGTGGCTTCACTTTTCTAAAAATAACGCAATCTCGGCAAAATGCAAAATTTGTCACAAAAGGAGTATTTCCTTCAGAAAGGATTATTTCCTTCAGAAAGACCATTGGTTAGCAAGGTTAGCTAAACTTTTTTTGACCCCGCCTCTTAAAAGAATCGCAATCGAGAATCGTTAGGAACCGGAATCGAAACAAGGAATCGGAATCGGAATCAGAATCGTTCAAATTCAAACGATACCCAACCCTACTCGTCACTTACAGAACTTGCAATATACATTCTTTCACACAGATCTAGGGAGATTTAACTAAGTGGTTTTGGTATTTGTTGCAGGAGTGGAGATCGATTTATTGAGGAGAAAACCTTGCTGTTGGCCGTGCGTTCCTACGTGTTTTTCTCGCAGCTCAGCGCTTGGTTCAGTGCCTCTCACGGACTTGTACCTAGAAACATACTTTACAGGTAACATACTCTACACATAAACAACTTCTCCAGGGTGGGAACGAATGATGGAGTTTTCCTGATGTAGACAAGAGTTGTATCTCAATAGCTGTGTTCTGAAACGTTGATTCCAATAAGGTTTGTTGTTAGTAGCACATTGCAAAGTTAAATCTTTGAAAGTCTAATAATGATAAAAATGTTATAAAAGATGTAAAGTAGTAATTCTTTTTATGACATGTAGCACTCATTTATCAATATTTAAATATATATATTTAAAATCAGCATTTCTTTAGGATTCTCAATAGGTTTTGGAACATGGCCAATGTGTACAGGGGTTGGACAAAAAAACTGAAACACCTGGTTTTACTACACAATAATTTGTTAGAATGGTGAGGGCCTCATTTTGCATCCAAATACAGCACCAATTGACAGATAGAAGTCCTTCACAGTGACCAGAGGGATTATGAGCCGTTCCTCTTCCAGAACAGTGTCCAGGTCACTATATGATGCTGGTGGACTCACTCCTCCAAAACACTTCAATAATATTTAGATCTGGTGACTGTCAGACCATGGGAGATGTTCAACGTCACTTTCATCTTTATCAAACCCTTCTGTCACAAGTCTTGCTGTGTATGTTGGTGCATGATCATACTGATACACGGTTTGAGCATCAGGTGCTCATGATCCTCCAGAAGGGTTTGGTAGTCCTCGGCAGTGTCGTGTCCATCAAATACAATCAGGATTGTCATGATATTGGAGCTCAAACCATCACTGATCCACCCGTGCTTCACTCTGAAGATTGGCCGCCAGGCATATAGATGTGAAACCTCCAACATTGGCCAGTGTTTCAGTTTCATTGTCCAACCCCTGTATATTGGTGATTCCATTGGGCTTGTTCATTTAACAAATGATATAAAAGTGCTCTGTAAAAAGTCCGTAAAACCATCCAGAGGATTTTGTATTTGCCTTTCAGGAGAATATTTTGATCAGGAGAGACAGGAAGTCAAGAGAGAAAGGAAGAAAGACCTTACATTGTTTTTTGACAATTCCATTTGCTGTATTTTGCAGAATAAGTGCAGCTGATGAAGAACTGATATGGAACTTCTCTCAAACACCCTCTGAACATGCCTTCCCAGTCCCAAATGTGTCCCATAGTGTTGCTCTCAAAGTGCGGGTTCAGTCTTTGCCCCGCCAGCCCAAATACCCCGTACTCAAATGTAGCATCCACTCAGGTCTTGGTTTTTTGGGCAAGAGAGGCCTGGAGCGTGGCGAGGTTGGCAACCGTGCTGGAGAGAACTGCAGTTCCCTCCGTCTGCCAGGATCTCCACTCTTCTCCAGACCGCTACGCCCTTCTCCACCTCCCCACAGCCCTCTTAACACCCGTAAATGCCCCCCTCACCCTGAGTCCTGTCTCCCACCAGGCAAAGCAGTCAAGTGGCTGTATTCTCGGCTGAATGGCGGTGTGGATGCCCCCCCTACAGAGGCGTATAACTCGTGTACTAATGGGGCAGAGAGCCCCAAGACATCAACCATGGAGTCACCAATTCGTGGTTTTAAATCCCTCTCCATCACTGACCCTTTATTTACCCCCAGTCCGAGCCCCAGCTCCATCTCAGGTGAAACCAACCCCCTCATTGGCTCCCTGCTTCAGGAAAGACAGGAAGTCATCGCTCGCATTGCTCAGCGATTGAATTTCTGCGACCCTACTGCTCCCCATCTCCCTGATGCTCTCTTCACTTCTCAAGAACCTCCGGGACACAAAACAACCTGGAGCTCATCACAGGATAAGGAGCGCTTGAAGAAATCCAAAGAACCCCTCTTCTCAGTCCCCCAACCCCAAAACCACAATGTAACCAGTCCAGAATTCCCAGAGAGGAGCCGGTCTTCTCTCTTCAACACCCCCTTGAGCCCTAGAAGCAGAACGCGGCTGGCTGGAGTTGACCGTGAATCAAAAACTTCCCCAAAACCCTCAACACGTAGGCGGCTGGTACTCAGTGACCAGTCCGCTGAGGGCTCGCTGATTGCAGATGCTGTTCAGGACATTTCAAGGCTGATTCAGGAGCGACTGCAGCATTACAGTCTCCTGAATGGCACCTATAAATTGAAGACCTCTCACAATGAACAGGTTGATGCAAACCATGGAGCCCAGACAAATGGCTTTATATCACCACCAAGCCATAAGAAGTTTTCATGTGCACCCAATGGCGAGGCAAGCACAGATCCTCATACGTCTCAAGCAACAAAATGTTGCAGATCTCCTGACTCTAGCCCCTGTAAGCAAGACTGTTCCCCTAGACCACTAAACGTGGCCAGCTCAAAACTTGAAGACCACAGCGTCACAAAATCACAGACTTTAACGACGAGTAATCAGCAACAGTATGCCAGTAGAGAGTCCTGGGCCTCCTTGAAAAACAACTCTAGCCATGCAAGCTCTCCTCAGGAGAATGGGCTGACCCAGACTGGATACATCCAGCCCTTCAAGACCCAAGAGGCAATCCATGAGAAAGGAGCAGAAAAGCATGTCCAGGATGGGTCAACTTGTCCTGAGAAGAACGAGAACCAGGAGCCCTGGACGTCCCCTTCTAGCACACCAGTCAACTTTACCTTCAACTCCTCTAGTCCTGCCAAGAGCAGTTATACAGTGAGTTGATATATCTTTCCTACCATATGATTTTTTAAGTTCAAGTGTGTTTATAGGCTTACTTTTGGTTTGTTTTAAAACCTTGTCATGCCATCCCAGACAGCAAACTGACATTGAATCAACGTGGAAACGACGTCTCTCATGACATTGAAACAACGTTGATTTTGCTCATCGAATTACCGTTGAACCATTGTCAGACGCGGCATTCTTCAAAGCTAAATGAAAATCGAAAATTGGTTTGCTTTCATAACGTTGAAACAATGTTGATTTCAAGTTGATTTTCCTCTAGTTTTGAAAGAATGACGCGTCTGGCATTGGTTCAACGTTAATTCGATGAGCAAAACAATGTCAGATCAACGTTGTTTCGATGTCATGTTTCCACGTTCATTCAATGTCAGTTTGCTATCTGGGATGTAAAACCTTTGTTAAAGGAGAACTCCGGCGCAAAATGAACCTTTGGTCTAATTACACATTGTTACCTAGTCAACTGTTATCTGAGATTCGTTTTCATGATTGCCGAATGTAAATAGTTTTATCTATAAAAACAGTTTAGCCTATAACGCTAGTATAACGCTATTATATAGGGCATAGAGTAATGACAAATAAAAATCGCTTGTTATTACCACTAACAAGGCTAAAAAAAAAGGCTTTGAAAAATAGTCTCTACCAGTCGATCTACGAACGCCGATCCAAGTGCGCTGGTGAGATGTGAATAAGGTTAGCTTGAACAGTAGGCTACATGTACATATTGAAGAGAAGAAAATGGTTCGTGTTTGTGTTTCTTCCGGAAACAACGGACCATATGAGATTCTGCACAGTTCAGCGCACTTGGATCGGCGTTCGTAGATCGACTGGTAGAGACTATTTTTCAAAGATGGCTTCTTCCTGTATTCGCGAAGTTGACTGTGTGTATAAAATATCTTCTTATTAAACTGTATGGACACTGACAAAGTTCTCAATGCTTCAGTTTGAATGTAGAGACCCTTATTATGCTACCGTGTTACTGTGGGGCTATTTTGAGCCTTGTTAGTGGTAATAACAAGCGATTTTTATTTGTCATTACTCTATGCCCTATATACTAGCATTATACTAGCGTTATAGGCTAAACTGTTTTAATAGATAAAACTATTTACATTCGGCAATCATGAAAACAAATCTCAGATAACGGTTGACTAGGTAACAATGTGTAATTGTATGCTTTTAGTTGATGTGGAGGGTTTTGAATCTATTCCTTTGGAACCCAGTCTATCCGAGCACTAACATTGCCATTTTACCTAATTTAATGTTCTCTGCTGAATTTATTCTCTTTGTCTTTTTAAAAACAGAGACGCCCCCCTTCCCCTCTGAAGTCATGCAATAACTGGAAGAAACAGAATCGCCACTCCATAGACGGAACTGCAACAAAAGCCTTCCACCCCTGCACAGGCCTACCTCTCCTCTCCAGCCCTGTAAGAGCACAGATCCCTGTTGCCCTCCAAACACATAGATTGTATTGAAAGGGGCCTAAATTCTTTGAAGCTGTGACTCATCGCGCCTCACATCTGAATCACTTCTTGTTTGCCTCAATGGTGTCCATAGAGTTTCTATACTTCCTAGATGACACATTAATGAAGTCTTATGGACCACAATAGACCTATAATAAAAACTTCCTCCCTATAACCCAAGTTTATTTTAATACTTTCCATAAATACTCCCATTGGTGTTTTCCAATTATACCAATGTCAGTTTTCCTCTGTGGACTGAGTTCTGATTTGTGCCATATGACTCAAGCACTTCACTGTGTGTGGGAGTTTGGTGCTGTTACTCTAGATGAGTGGTGCTCTTTTTCATTTTTCATTTTTGGTTTTCATTAAATGTGACAAACAACTGAATTGTTTTGTTCTGTATAAAAAAAAAAAAAGATGCTTTGTTCTTTTTTTGACATACCATGCTGACTGTAATTTTTGCCATCCTCGTTGGTCCTGGAACAACATTCCTATCGACCAGTGAGATTAGCTTAGGTTTGATCTGGGAGTGAAACATGGACAACATTTTCATTGACCTATCAGTTGATGATTAGGGCTAGGGATAAGGATAGGCTAAAATGAACTCATGGCAATAACCAAACGGAGTAAAGATTTAACTGTGAGATATAATGAACAGGCCCTCACTGATTGGACCATGTTTCACCTATACTTGCTTCCCTCAACTGGCTTCCTGTTTGTTTTGTTACAGTTTAAATAGATATTTAAATTACATTCTGCAAGTGGTCACTGTAAATGTGTAAATGTGTCATCTGCTTCCTCCTTTTTTCCCCTCAGGTTCCTCAAAGAAAAAGCCAGACAGGATATTTTGATTTAGACACATCTCTGATTCATTGCAGAGGTGTTCCATGGGCAGCCAATAAGAGGTATGACTTTCTTTCCTCACTTTATTTCCTGCTGTAGTGCCATTGTTCCAAAATTCACTGATATTTCCTTTACTGAGACTTTTCTACATACACTGCCATCTGCTGTGCACACATACACTAGAGTTATCCCTAAAGCTACAGACTACCCAAAATGGCTGACTGAGGTGTGTGTGTGTGTGTGTTTGCAGGGTTTTGAAAAGATCACAAGACTGTGATGAGTCTCAGCAGCAGATCCTCAGTGCCAGCGCTCCACCCGCCAGCCTCAGTCTTTTGGGAAACTTTGAGGTAGATGAACAAATTATTACACACACACATCCCAGATAGCAAACTGACATTGAATCAACGTGGAAATATGACATCGAAACAACGTTGATCTGACATTGTTTTGCTCATCGAATTAACGTTGAACCAACGTCAGACGCGTCATTCTTTCAAAACTAACGGAAAATCAACATAAAATCAACGCGTTGTTTCAACGTTATGAAAGCAAACCAATTTTCGATTTTATTTACCTTTGAAGAATGCCGCGTCTGACGTTGGTTCAACGTTAATTCGATGAGCAAATCAACGTTGTTTCAATGTCATGAGAGACGTCGTTTCCACGTTGATTCAATGTCAGTTTGCTGTCTGCGATTGGATTTCCATGTTTTATGGGGATTTTCCATAGACATCATTATTTTTATACTGTAAAAACTATATATCGTCGCTGCCCGATGAAACTCATGTATGTCCAAAACGGTTACTTTTCAAGAAGTGAAAAAACATATAATTTCAAAAGCAGCTGAACGTAGCATTGTCATGCTTGGTACAACATCTTTAAATGTAACCATATTCTTGCCAGTGTCATGATATAATCCGCATTTGACCCAAAATCGAGTTTAAATGGACATACATGCATATTGTACAGTAACGGTGGTCGAATCAAATCAAATCGTGTTTTAGATTGACAGATGAATAGGCTACGCTCAGTTTATTAAATACACTCAGTTTATTAAATGTCTCTTGCAAACTATGAAGAGACAATGAATCAATACACTGACATGGCGATGCTAGACTGATTTACACAATCCTACCGTAATTTTGTCACTCCTCTCCACTATGTCTGGCATCAGGGGGGAAACGTTTACCTCGATAAAGTTAGGGCTTCTGTAAAGGAAAGTCTTGAGAACAGTTGTCAAAAACAAAAGTTTGATGATACTTTACCTCACAGTGTTATTCGGCCATCTAATGCTGAGCTTTCAGAGATGAAACTTCACGAGACCGGCGAGATAAGTCTAACCACGAACGTCGTGCTGAGTGATCTGAACTGCATGAAGTTCAGCGAACTTCTGAACTGTATGAATGGCATTCGGGGATCAACTTATCGAAACTATTTTTTAAGATGGCTCCTGTCTGTATACGCGAAGTGAACTGTCTTCATAAAGTATCTTCTTATTAAACGGTCTGTACACTTACAAAGTTCTCAATGCTTCGTTTTGCATGTATGGAGCCTCATTATGTTACTGCTTTAGTGTGGGGCTATTTTGAGCCTTGTTAGTAGTGGTATAAACTAGCGATTTCTTTTTATTTAGTCAATGCCCATTACTAGCATTATATGCTAAACAGTTTTTAGAGATAAAACTCTTTACATTCGATTATTATGAAAACAAATCTCAGAGAACGATTGACTAGGTACCAATGTTTTATTAGATCAAAGGTTCATTGTTCGCTGGAGTTCTCCTCAACTTTGTCGCGACGCTGGACATGCCCCACCGGTCGCCAATGGGCGCTGTCGTGCGTGTCTCCATAAGTCACCCGAAGTCGCCCGCAACCCATTGAAATGAATGGTAACGTGTCGCTTAGTCGCTTGTAGTGTGAACGGGGCTTAAGGTGGCACCCGCGCCATCAGTCAATGGATTGGCGAGATTCTAAATGGGCTTCAGACAATCACCGCACTTACTCTGACGCGTAATTTTACACGTGAAATGCAGCCAAACCTTGGAGCATTTTGTCTTTCCTTATACTATCCTTGAGAGGGCATTCGGTATAGAGGAATATCTGGACCACACACACAAACAAATAGTGAACACCCTCTGTCTTTATTTGGCCTAATGATATTGTCTTTATCCTGAACACGCATTAAAGATATGCCTAATGGATGGATGGAAAGATAGACAGATGTTTCTTTGTGTGTGTTGATGTGTATATCTGTGTGTTTTTGTGTAGGAATGTGTATTAAATTATCGTTTGGAGCCGTTGGGCACTATTGAGGGTTTCACAGCAGAGGTTGGTGCCAGCGGAACCTTCTGCCCCAGTCACATGACCTTACCTGTGGACGTGTTATTCTACAGCGTCTCTGATGATAACGCACCTTCCCCCTACATGGTAATGGCCCAGGCTGAGTTTCTTACATATTTTGTGTACTTGTTTTGAATATGTCACAGTAAAGTAATATACTTTACTTTACCCCCCCAACACACGTACACACACACACTTTTGAGGTTTGTAAAGTTGTGTAGAGCATAAATGTAATACAAACACCTTTTAAGGAGTCAATACAACATTCTAAGTGATTTAAATACTGTATCTTTATCAATTCTTTTGCTTCTCCTCAGGGTGTCATAAACTTGGAGTCCCTCGGTAAGAGGGGATATCGAGTACCTCCTTCAGGAACCATACAAGTGGTAAGATTCATCAAATTATTTTAAAGACCTACATAATTATGTTTCATGGTAATGACACACTTTTGCAAATGATTCATAACTACTCATAAGTGTGTGTAATAATCATCAGACAATACTATGAGAACAAAGGAGAACGTCAACCATTAAAAATGTATACAGATGCGCCCTCTACTGGTGAATGTATAGGAATTACATTTACATGCAAGCAGAACAATAGTCATTAAAAAATAACCGCTTACTTAACTTTTCAGTGTAGTCCTTTCATATCTGGTGTAAATCTTTTTTTCTTTTTTTTTAAATAAAAAAAACAGTCTTTTTTTTTCATAGTAACTTACATTATGCCCCAAATGTTACTGATACTTGTGCTTGGTATATTCCTTTAAATTCTTTGATTTGCATTAGTCATGAACAAATTACTCTGATTCACTGTTTTAAATAATTTTTTTTTGTAGGATAGTGAAATAAAACCGTTATTTTATGTTTTTGAAGGCATGTGTTTCTGATGAAATGCTCACCGACTGTCTGGATTTGCATGCATGTTTTCTGCTTTGGATTTTGTAACTTAGATGCTCAGTGGATGTTTTGTCTTTTGTCTCTGAATATCAGACCTTATTTAACCCCAATAAGACAGTGGTGAAGATGTTTGTGGTGATGTATGATCTGAGAGAAATGCCCGCCAGCCATCAGACATTCCTGCGGCAGAGAACCTTCTCAGTCCCAGTCAAACGCGAGTACAATGGACAGAACAACAAAAAGCCATCCTCACTGGGGCAAGGACGAACTCTCCGCTACCTCGTCCATCTGAGGTCAGTACCATGGCATCGAGTGCTCACTTATCATTCAGGCATACAGGGATTAAAGGATTAGTTCACTTTTCAAAAAACTTTTGCTGATAATTTACTCACCCCCATGTCATCCAAGATGCCAATGTCTTTCTTTCTTCAGTCGAAAAGAAATGAAGGTTTTTAATGAAAACGTTCCAGGATTTTTCTCCATATAATGGACTTCATTGGGAACCAAATGTTCAAGTTCCAAAAGAAACTTTCAGTGCAAACTGCAAACTTGTTCAAAGGGCTTTAAACGATTCCAGATGATAAATAAGGGTCTTATCAAGCGAAGCGATCGCTCATTTTTTTAAAAAAATAACAAAGTTAAGTTTTATAAGATCAAACGCTCGCCTTGCTCTGTTCTGTGGTGCACGTTCGTGACTCTCCTGTTCGAACTCGTTCAACAAAATGAACAAATCTTTTTCCAAATCAATTGTTCGTTTCTTTCGCCGAATGAACCAAATGACTCGGAAAAAGATTTGTTCATTTTGATGAACAGGAGTGCGTTACAGAACAGAGCAAGGCGAGCGTTTGAGCTTATAAAACTTAAACTTTGTTATTTATTTATAAAACGAGCGATCGCTTCGCTTGATAAGACCCTTATTCATCGTCTGGAATCGTTTAAAGCCCTTTGAACAAGTTTGCAGTTTGTACTTAAAGTTTCTTTTGGAACTTGAACCGTCTGGTTCCCACTGAAGTCCATTATATGGAGAAAAATCCTGTAATGTTTTCATCAAAAACCTTAATTTCTTTTCGACTGAAGAAAGAAAGACATGGACATCTTGGATGACTTGGGGGTGAGTAAATTATCAGCAAATGCTTTTTTCAAAAGTGAACTACTCCTTTAAATGCTCAGTGAATACTGTCAAATGGCTGTAAAGCTTTTGTTCTAGACCACACATTCTTAACAGTTACAGTGTGGCCTCCACATGCCTGTTCATGAATATGTATACTTATTTTAACTGGTCCCTAGAGGTTGCATAATAAGGTGTGTGAACATGCAGTATTTTTGAAAAGTCCTTATTAGAGCAAGACTATTCCCCTGGCAGCCATCTTGGAAACACCTCCAGACATCTATTTTCTAGTCATGAAAGTACAGCTCTTATCTTCAATGAGAATTAAAATCTCCAAAATTGTTTATCTGGCTTTATTTCATAAAATCGATGCACTATTTTTTTCAGAGAATTATCAAAATCAAAACACAAACCATATTGTAAAAAACCAAAAGCCTTTTACATGTAGAAAAACAGCATACAAATGAAATGGGTATAATTATATTTAATGTAAATGTTGACTGATGGTGATATTTTAACAAAAATAGCTTGAATTTATAGTACATGTGAAATGAGAAGTGGTTTTGACTTTTAGTTTTTGGAAGGTGATCCCAGTTTTCCTAGTAATACTAGTAAAACATGGATACGGATACATTTAATTTTAGAAATATATATATATATATATATATATATATTGGAGCCTGTATACAGACCATTTATTTTTTTAATTTTTGTAATCACTTTTGAAAAAAAAAATAGTTAATTCTAATAATAGTTAAATAATTCATAGTTATTTCATATTAAAATTGGGCCATGGATCACACATGTAGATATTTTTCATGGTCAACCTATACAAATATAATAAGTAAGTAGAATTAGCATGAAATTGAAATGTCTCTGGAACAGGCAGCCAGGATGTTCTTTAATTTTTAATTAACTGTATAATTAAAAATAATTATAATTATGCAGAATAATTTAATAATTACTATAATTATATTTATGCTACATAAATAGCATGACATTTTTTTTTACAGTGCTGATCAAGATAGAGAGTCTAATTACAGTACACTAAGTGCCAAACAAAATTAATTCAATTCAAAACTTCAAAAAATGCTTTATTGGCATGACTGTACATCATACAATATTGCCAACGCTTGGAATACATAGAATAATTACAAACAAAATTACAAAAGAAACAAGCCAAAGAGTACGGCTGGTGTTGGTAACTATTACGCAATCCACCTTTTCCCTTTTCCCCATCACATATCAGATCAGAATGGTGTTTATTTTAAATAAAAATGGAGAAAATATTTAAAGTGGAAATAAAGTGCTTAACGGGTATTTAATAGTAGGAATGAAGTGTTTATCGGGTAGGTGTGGGGAGGGCTTTATTGTCCCATTAAGGCCTCAACCATTTAATTATTTTAATAAATATAGTAATTTACACTCAATATGTTGTTATTATTGCACACTGTTATAATGAGGTGCAAATAGTATCTATCAACTATTTATATGTAGTATGCCATACGGAACCGTTGCCACTGAACCTGCTTTAATGACGACAGTGAGGCTTTGACAGCCTTAGTCAAACGGCTAGGCGCATATGGTTGGGTTGCGGTGAGATTGTGGTTAGGGGGACGGAGGGGGCGCTCTAGGGCTCCAGATTCACTGTCGAGCCCTCTTTAGGTGGCGTGGACTTGTCGACTAAACACTGAGGATGGAAGGTGCCCACTTGAAGCCCCTACTCGGCTCAATCCAGACTGTTGTCATGCTGATCTGCTGGGGAGACCGCACTGTGGTTGATTACCGGACCCAGTATCGTAGCCGTTTTGTGTGTGCTGACGCGGCAGAAATATACACCAGCCATTAACACTAGACAGAGGAATATTCACATCACTATATGGAAGGAAGCGTAAATAAATGGAGACGCATAGGTTACTATAAAGCTATGTCTCAATTTGTGCTTATCTTGGCAAAAGCCGAGTGCAAATCATCATGAAGATTTAACATCTACTCTCATGTAATTGAAATCGTTATACTTGGCGCATAGAAAATACTTCAATTTTCACTTAGTGTAAAAAATAGCATTTTTTACTAGGGCTGTCAAAAAGTTTGTGTTTACATAATATATGTGGGTGCACTGTGTATAATTATTTTGTATATATATATATATATATATAAATAAATAAATGCACACACATGCATGTATATATTTAAGAAAAAATTGTATATTTATATATTATAAATTATATATTAATCTATACATGGAAATATTTCTTAAATACTGTATATACAAGTATGTATGTGTATTTATTTATATATAAAATAATTATACACAGTGCACCCACATATATTATGTAAACACAAACTTTTATTTTGGATGCGATTAATCGCGATTAATTGTTTGACAGCCCTATTTTTTACTTGTTGCACTTTTTATTGCAGATCTGCAGATTTTTATTGTATGTCAGGCACTAACCCAATTCTTTTTTAGTATAATATTTTAGTATATGATCTACAAGACTCCACCAAGAATTCAACATTCTGAGCCATCAAACGCCCCCTTGAGGAAGACAAAGAAACTGTTGTTAGATTGCTGTATTTGCCAGCTAGTGGTTTAAACATGCTACCAACATTGTTGTTTGCATGACACTAGTTACTAGTCAGTGTTGTAGTCGAGACCACCTCACTCGAGTCCGAGTCGACACCGAGACCAGAGAGAGTCGAGTCCGAGTCAAGACCGAGTCCATAGAGAGTCGAGACCGAGTCGAGACCGAGACCAGTGAGCGTTGATTACCTAATTTACTTTTATTTTTAAAAAATATGATAATAGGTCATTTTATTACAATTTGTCATGCGCAGTTGCGCACTAGAAAATCACAAATCACTGGATGTGTCAATCAATTTAAAGAAATATTTTATTAACATACATTAATATTCATGAAATATATTTTTAATTGAACTCGAGTGGACTCGGGAATTAGTCCGAGTCCTAAAAAAAAAATGTTCGAGTCAATTCCGAGTCCAAATGGACACGAGTCCATGACAAGACCAAGACCATTAAAATATGGTCTCGAGGCCGAGTCCGAGACGAGTCCGAGTCTCGAGTACTACAACACTGTTACTAGTTATTAACTGTTTGACCTTTATTTCTCTCCAGGTTCCAGAGCTCCAAATCTGGAAAGATCTACCTCCATCGGGACATCCGGCTCCTTTTCTCCCGTAAATCCATGGAAGTGGACAGTGGTGCTGCCTATGAGCTCAAGTCATTCACAGAGTCACCTGCCGACCCCCCTTTCTCTCCCAGATGCTAATTTAATCTAGTCTAGTCTATTCTGATCTTAATCCAGCATAGGGGCCTTACTAAATCTAAATCTGTCATCTGCTTGTATGGGAATTAATAATAGAGAAGCCCACTAACGCTCACCAACATGCACAGGACTGTTCACATTAATGCCCCTTACCTAAAAATACACACCAATGAATTGTCAGTGCTTTGGTTTAAAACCACAGATGGTTGGAGTTAAATTTAGGCTAATTTACAGACGTTCGGAGTGGCGTGAGCAGACATGATGCAGAAAAACTAAATCCATGGACCATTAAAAAAAGAAAAAAAGTCAAGTAACTGAATAACTGCAAGGATGTCTGAAGAGCACTGTGTTTTTCCACCACAACTGGAAGAAGATGAGTTTTGTTCAATGACTTCTTTCTTTGTACTGTTACCAAACCACTTTAATCGGAAGTGTTGCAATAGAAAAACAAATATCTTACTAGCTTAGTGTTTACATATTTACTTTTTTTGTCATCAGTTATTTAATATTTAAATTGAACTTTCATTTACTGCACATGTGATGCCCATTGTGCAAAACATTATGATGTAGTACAAGATATGTTTCAATCACACTATGTATTTTTGTCTTTCAAATTCAGATCTTAAATAAAAGAATTATATATTGTATCTATAAAATTACCTTTAAGCATGCATATGTTTGTTTTCTGTTTTAGACTTCTTAAAAATGCAAACAATCAATGTGTGTGTGTGAGCGAGGAGCAAGCAGAAAAAATGGAATGTTTTTCTTCCATAGGAATTAATTGAAATCACTTGCTGTACTCTACACCATTATCAATGTCCGTGCCGACGAACAATTACTTTTGCTTTTAAATTAGCGATTTAACAACCCCCTCCCCCCCTAATAATTCTTACATTAAAAAAAAAAATGGGTTTAGTTCTGATATTTGTATCATTTTATGGAAGCAACAAGGTACGAGAGGCTTTGCTGTATTGTGAATAAGTAGCGGCTGAAGGGCGTTGTTAGGAACGGCGCAAAGTGGAGTGCCAGCGGCCCCTTCAGCGTGACTTATTCACGATACAGCACTTGCCTCGAGTACCTTATTGCTTTTATAAAACGGTTGCCACACAATAAAAATATTAAATTAAAAAAAAGTATGTATTAGTGCAACTTTCATAAAGTAAAATCACTAAAAACCTTCCTTCCACTAGAAAATAAATAGTCCCTGACCGTGACCAGCAACAATGTTCCAATGTGTAATATGCATGAAAGCTCAAATAAAAACATCATAGGAACTGCAGTGTTGCGCAGTGATAAATAGGACCATTGGGTGAAGCGTTATAGTCAGTGTCCGAATCCACTTTTGCCAGTTTAACGACGGGAAAAATGGTCAGCGCCTGGCCCATGGTCTAAAAGGATTGTCCCTATTCTCTTAAAGGGTAACTAAAGCAACTTTTTTTATTTAATGACCTGTAAGACTGGGGCTTTATTAATCCTGTTCATTGATTCGAGTATATTTTTTGACAATTGGGTATAAAGTGTGTTTTAATTCTACAATGTATGTTGTAAAAACGTTGGAGTGCTGCCCTCTTCAGGTCAATTCTCCTATTGGAAGCTGTGGTGCCCTGTGACATAAGCAGATACCAGCTCACCACGCCCTTACCTACAGAGGCCATGTCCACACTAATACGTTTTCGTTTGAACGTATATTTTTCTCTCCGTTTTGGCCTTCCATCCACACTGAGACGCCGTTTTAAGTCACCAAAAATGTATCGTTTGGAAAACGCTCTCCAAAGTGGATAAATTTAAAAACGCCATTTTCGCGTTGTAGTGTGGACTGTGAAACCGGAACGATGATGTAAGTTTAGTCATGTGATCCATGTAGTACCAATAGATATTCATGTTTATCGGTATTGTGCCTGTTATGTGTTATTCATTTTTACACTGTTGATAAAATATGTTACTTTCTATGTTACTTAATATGTGCTATTCTTCATAGCTCAGTACTGCAAAAGGTGACGGATAATGTACTCACATTTGCTGTCCTGCGGCAAAACAGGAGTTGCGTTTTAGACCAAATAGTGACTGAATGCGACCTGGATGCATCAGTGATGGTGAGATATTTTGCTAAATAAAATGATCCCGTTAGAAGAATTGCGCGATAACTTTAATATTTATTTCCCCCTCTGTAACGTCTCAGTGAGCTTTTGTGAAGTTTCACGCATGCGCAGTAAAGTGAATTTAAAAGTTTCTCATCCACACTGAAACGTCAGAAAACGCCTGAAAACACTAGTGTGGACGGAGAGCGTTTTTAAACGAAAACCCCGTTTTCAAATGTATCCGGATTAATGTGGACGTAGCCAGAGAGATGCGAGTCTCAGGTGCACGCCTGAGACATTGGGATCATTGTCATGCTGGAAGATCCAGCCACATTTCATCTTCAAGGCACTCACTGATGGAAGGAGGTTTTGGCTTAAAATCTCACGAAACATGGCCCCGTTAATTCATCCCTCAACACGGATCAGTTTCCCTGTCCCCTTTACAGAAAAACAGGCCCAAACCATGATGTTTCCTCATGCTTCACAGTAGGTATGGTGTTCTTGGGATGCAACTCTGCATTCTTCTTCCTCCAAACACGACGAGTTGTCCAAAAAGTTCTAATTTGGTTTCATCTGACCACATGATATTCTCCCAATGCTCTTCTGGATAATCCATATGCTCTCTGGCAAACTTCAGAAAGGCCTGGACATGTGCTGGCTTAAGCAGGGGGACACGCCTGGCATGTGCAGGATTTGAGTCCCTCTCGGTGTAGTGTGTTACTTATGGTAGCCTTTGTTACTTTGGTCCCAGCTCTCTGTAGGTCATTCATCAGGTCCCTCTGTGTAGTTCTGGGATTTTTGCACATCGTTCTCATGATCATTTTTACTCCACGGGATGAGATCTTGCGTGGAGCCCCAGATCGAGGGAGATTATCAGTGGTCTTGTATGTCTTCCATTTTCTTACAATTGCTCCCACAGTTGATTTTTTTTCGCACCAAGCTGCTTGCCTGTTGTAGATTCACTCTTCACAGCCTGATGCAGGTCTACAATTTTCTTCCTGGTGTCCTTCGACAGCTCTTTGGTCTTGGCCATGGTTGAGTTTGGAGTGTGACTGTTTGAGGCTGTGGACAGGTGTCTTTTATACAGATAACGGGTTCAAACAGGCGCCAATAATACAGGTAACGGGTGGAGGACAGAAGAGCTTCTTAAAGAAGAAGTTACAGGTCTGTAACAGAAATCTTGCTGGTTTGTGGGTGACCAAATACTTATTTTCCACCATAATTTACAAATAAATTCTTTAAAAATCCTACAATGTGATTTCCTGGATTTTTTTTCTTCTTAATGCCACACCATGCAGTCTCAGATTTTTTTGTAAAACAGTGACCTCTAGAGCCACTGTGGTGTACTTGCACTGTCGTAAATAACCGTTATTCCCCCTGTTACTGCATATCTACTGAACTACTGTCAAGTGTTAGACCGCTTTTTAATAATAAAGTTGCCTATCGCGTTTACTGGCTTATAACGTTTTTACATGATTTCTGCAAAATCAGAAGTAAATAGCCTACAGTGTTTGGACTACTATATAATTTCATTTATGTTAATAATCTCTCATAGATGAAGTGTACATATGATGAAAATTACAGACCTCTCTCATTATCCTAAGTAGGAAAACTTGCACAGTCCGTGGCTGTCTAAATACATTTTGGCCCCACTGTAGATAAGACGGCTTGGGGTGTGAGTGTGCTGTGTAGTGTAGTAGTGAACAAAAAAAAGTCAAAGTATCAAGTTATGTTTACCACAGGCTTTATTTTACTCATAAATTGAAAAACCCCTTCATGAAACCCCATAGGAAAATCTAATTAGACTGGGTTCTGACATCATACCTGCACCAATCTATCTCTATTGGATGGTTTCACCAGAGTCAAATACCACTTTACTTGAGTAGGAAATACACATACACTTAAATGTGTCAGTGACAGACACATCTCTCAAAAAATAAGATATGATATAATATCATCCATTAAATTTAGAAATAACACTTTACAGTTGATAATAACCACGTACACGGTTATATATACAGTACAGATGCATCAGAGAATACAGGTGATACAGCATTTATTGTTACAAAATTTAATCAGAGTGGAAAAAAGGATCAATGAGGGAATCATTTTTACACATTAGAAATGCATGCAATACCATTAGCATTATGGTACATGTAAGATCACAAAGAGCAATCATTTGTTCAGACTCAAGCTTGTCATTAATCAGTTTACAGTGCAGTCATTTAGAAGCAGACCAGACATTTTGATAGAGATGTGAGAAACATTATACAGAACACAAATTATAGGATTTACAGTACATTATTGTGGGTACCAGCACACATTGTGGTCAAAGGAAATGAAATGGCAGATAGCCATTAGCAGATAGCAAAGGAACTTACTAAAAGTAAGCACAATGATACATTTGACAGTTAGCATCAGCAGGGCAGGTCAGGAGCACTATTAAAGTGCTCTTGACTTAAGGGTACATATCATGCTTTTAAATCATTCATTTTTACATATAAATCATACCGTTGTGGTCTATATAAAACATAACTGCAATGCTTGGGTCTGAATTGCTCATTATTATAGCTCCACAGGCCCCTTTTCTACCCCTTTTCTGATGTGCGTCTTTGAGCGACCCGTTTCAAAGCGGCCCCTTTAAATAAAAGGAGATGCGTCACACCCCGTCCGCTCTCCAGGTCGATGAGTTCACGGTCAGTTCAACTCCCCACGTTCGGCCATTATTGTAGTTTGATTAGAGATATACGATTATATACGATACCTTCAAAGAACATTTTTATTCACACTTTAATAAAATGTCAACAACAGAAGACTTGTCCATCAAGCCTTACATATTCGAGCCAGAGCGAGTGAGTTGATAAAGACGACGACAAACCTGCATAACAACCACTTCTTCATATGAATATATTGGTATGTGAGTTAACTGTTTTGTGTTATTAGTGAAAGTCGACTATTTCTCTTGTTAAAACAAGCACACTGACAAGATAAATGACTACGGTCTAATCTTACCACAAAAAAAATCTGTATTGACAATATGATACGTTTAGAAAAGCATCAGAAAACAACACAGCTATGACCATTGATGAAACTCAAGAACAATAATACTGCAGACGTGTAACGTTACTTCAAAACAAAAACAAAGAAAGACAAAGGTACTGCTAAACCATGACCACCATGTGTTTTAAGAAAGTAAAGTACTTTATTTTTATTAACGATATTTACAGCTTATCGAAATGCATTTACCTCTCATTCAGACGAAGTCAATCGGCAAACCCTTCTTTATACTGGCGGAGGTTGTTGAAGTGGGAATCCTTGAAGTGCTTCAGGTCACTAACGTACATCCAACAACCGAACATTTTGACTTGCCCTCTCGTAACTTCTGCATCATTGAGCTCGGACTACATAATCGGAGCGAGAAATAATAATGGCGGATTGCTCGAAGTTTTGGACCAGTAGTCAATGTCCTTATTTGGCAGTTCCGCTGCAAACACGGTGACGCACTTGCTCAAAAAACGTCATAGACAACAAAAATCTGAACAGGTTGAAAAATATGACCAAAACAGAATATAAAGATATAAACGAATCACCTGAAGAGAATAATTCCATCTTTTCTGTACTTATAAACACTCCAAATATACAACAAAATGCATTTAAGTGGATTTTGGCTAAAAAAGTGGATTTTGCATGATATGTCCCCTTTAAAAGGTGGCAAAGGGAGGAAGTGAGAAAAGGGCAATGGTTTTACAGGGTCCAAAGGAAAGTGTGAGAAATTAGATGGAAGGAATAGGAATAGGAATAGGAGGGACGGGATGATAATATTGAGACTTAGGTTTGGACACACTGTATTAAATGGATCGCTGTTCAAAATAGGTAAACATGACACAGGGAAATGCAGGAAGAAACTGTATAGAACATGTCATGCTTCATTGCATGGAGAAAAGCATCCCTGTGGGGAGATCTCATCATTTTATCTGATGTAATCAGCTTGCTTTTATGCTAGCCTTTCTTGGTGAACCACAGAAAACACATGAGAAACAACAACAAACAGCAAAACCGGAACACACCCACAGAGGTAAGGAAACAAAATAAAACAAAAAGCAAAAGAGCAGCAATTGGTAACACCCCATCTTTTTCTTGTGATTGTCCACTCATGTGATTTTGAAACCACCCAAAAATTGCTACTCCTGATGCAACTACTAACGCGAGTACCAGTAACCCTCCAAATAATCCAGATGCTAATCCTGATGCTGATGCTAATGCTGCTAATCCTAATGCTGCTGCTGCAACTGCTGGTAATCCTGATCCCATTGATGCTGATGTGTTGAATAATTTGTTTACGGCTTCTTTAATCCATTTTATTGCTGATTTAACTTTGTCTACTGCCCCCTTTATTAGATCTGTTACCCACTTTATGGTTTTTATTACACATGTTAATAGCACTGCTCCCATTGCCACTTGAGCTATTACTACACATGATTTAAAGAGATCTATTAACCTCTCTATTTGATGTACAACTTTTTGTAACAACTTTCTTGCTATTGCTACTATGACAGCTCCTGCTATTGCTCCAAATATTGCTGATCCTATTAGTGATGGTGCTCCTACCATTGATCGCAACTTTGCTGCTCCTGCTCCTGCTATACCTCCTGCTATTGCTGTTACTGCTACTGCTACTTGGTCTTTTCTTTGTTCTTCTTCCCACAGTGATTTTAAAATGCAAAATCCAGCTGCTGCTCCTGCTGCTGCTCCTACTATTGTGTCACCTGTTGGCATTAATATAAAACCTACTACAACAACTGTTGCAACTGCCAATGTTAGTGGTGATTGAGGAGTTGCCCACAGTCCCTTTTCAACTGCATGCTTTTCTAAAAAAGAAAAAAAATTGTCATCACATTATGAAACATAAAATATGCATGTACAGGATATTAATGCTATCGTATTATAAATTTCATTTCTTACCCATGTTGTTCGATTTTATATTGCAAGTGTGTCAGGTCTTCTAAATGATCAGGTTTTCAGATTTTTCTCCCCTCTTTCAAGGTTCTTCTTTCTTCTTTCTAGCCAATAACCCTCCTTTAAAGAGACAAAGTTACAAAATATGCCATCTAAAACCTCCACGCTCTTAAAATCACTGCATATTATCAGAATAAAAAAATAATAACAAACTTCTGTCAGAAGGGCCCCATGTACTTCTCTATGCCTCTTACAACACTCCCCACTCTCCCCTAACTGTATAAAGTAAAATCTTACAAACCTGAATCTGGATTCCAAACAGCAAATGAAAACTCTCTGATAAATATCTTGCAACAGATGCGTCTTGAATTCATGTACAACTTGACTGATAAAAGAAAGCTGGACACTATTCTGTTGTCTTATACATACCCAGGTTCAAATGAGATCTGAAGGCTGCTGTAAATCACATGATATTTAAGAAACTGCAGCGAGGTGAAAATGAGTCATGTCAGAACAGGAAATCCCTCAAAAAAATCTCACCTTTTGAGACAAAAGTTTCACCTAGCATTCATTTCTTCCCCCTCTCATTATATCAAGAAAAATTCACACAAAAAATATGGTTGGATGTGAATGATTATCATTAAGTATTATACATGTTTAGTATCATTCTAAATGTCTCAGGGTGACTGCAGTGTCTTATTCTCAAAGAAGTATTTATTTAGTCATTTAGCAGACACTTATTTTAATTTTAATTTTATTTTACTAACAACTGAGGACTAAAGCAAACGAGTCATCCTGAAAAGGCAAAAACAATGCAAGAAGTGCTCAAAATACAAAATACAAGGAAGGTTTTTAAGGAAAAGGAAATAAATGTTGTTTTGGTTAACACGGAAGAAATTAGTTTTCAGCTGTCTTTGGAATGCTGTTAGGTAATTTTTGCATTTCGGATGAGGGTGGGGGGATCATTCCTCCAGCATGGAACCGTGAATGAGAATGTTCTGGAGAGTGATTTTGAGGCTCTCTGTAATGATAGCCGTCGCTCATTGACCGATCGTAGGAGCGAGTGAAAGTAGGAAGGATCTGTAAGCAAGCGTCAATGTCTTGAACCTGATACGAGCAGCGACAGGTAGCGACAAGACGAGCTGCAGCATTCTGGATCATTTGTGGAGGTTTAGTTGCATAATGATGTAAGTCCAGCCAGAAGAGCATTGCAGTAAAACAAAAAGTAATAAGGTTTTGAATAGTTTAGAGATAACACACACACAAAAGGTGGGATGGTTACACCCTCCTGCTCTTAAAAGGTGTAACCTCTGAATGCAAATTCCCATTGCTAGCACATTTTTCCATGTAAAAGGGGTTCTGTATATAATGAAATGTAGCAAGGGGCTTGGCGCCTTTCTGTATCTCAGATCAGCCTGTGAATGCTGAGAGCCACCGGGACTCTCAGCTTCAAATATTTCCTAATGTCGGGTTAGATCTCATTTGATGTTTTGTATTGATTTTCTTTGAACTGATTATACATTTTCCTGACATAATAAATTGTTATATTTGATTATTCTAACTGATTTTGACATTATTTTCATTAGAGTTAAAGGGGGGTTGACTGCAATTTCACTTTTTTCATTTTAAATAGTGTGTAATGTTGCTGTTGGTGCATGAACAGTATCTGCAAAGTTGCAGCGCTGAAAGTTCAGTGTAAGCAGAGATATCGTCTTTTAACCCCTTAGCTGTCCCCCCCCTTTTTGAGAATGGGGGTTAAAATGCACTATTCAAACTTAAATGGTTGTAATTTAAGAATGCTTTGGAATATATACCCAAGTTTGGTCTTGTTTTAAAGAAAACACTCAGCAGAATATTGCTGAAGTGAAAACACTTCAAAAAATGAAAAAATTTGAAAAAGTTATGGAAGTTTAAATTTGCAGTAAATTAAATATACTGTACTATATATTTTTTATTTTATATAAAATATATATTTTAGAAAATATTTTTTACTCTAAAATTTCTATAAAATCAAAGCCATACATCTCATCAAGTTATGTTCCAAATTTGAAGTTCATATCACAAAAATTGAAGTTCCCATGAGATTTTGTTTAGGCGTAGTACCAAAAATAGCCACCGGGTGCCATTGAATTCCATTGAATTTAGTTGTATACATTCTGCCTTAACAAATCAATACATTTCTGTCCAAATATCAATTCTGTCACAAAATTTGGAACCTTGAGACTCTGACTTTTCTGACAATATCAGTTTTGTCAAGATTAGAAAAGGTTTTGATCATAAATTATGAAATATAATGATGCCCAAAAGGGGAGGAGCCTGATAAAATAAGTACCGTTTCTATGGTAACGCAACTTTCAATTATAAAACAGTTTTCACACGATGAATTCTGAGTTTATAAGATTTCAAATGATACCTAATTTATGATAACTACTAAAATATGTGATATAATAAAAAAGGCGATAAAAAATAATATTATATTTTAGAGGATAATAAATATAAATATTATCATTTTTAGAGGATAATATTGTACTATAATTTTTTTATTTTTTATTGATAAATACTAGATTATATGTTTATTATGAACTTTTAGCTTGAAAACAGAAGTTTCAATGATTAAAAGTGGGTTCATCAACTTTTTGTGACAAAGGTCAAAACTCCTGTTATGAAGCAGATTTTTTGAGGTGCACTCTTGTCATAAATTCATCAATTACTCTTCCTACATAATTTTTAACACAAAACAGGGGTAGAATATCTATTTAGAAGTCTTAGACCTTTCCAACAATATATAATTTGTCATAAAAGTCCACCACTTTATTTCATTCAAAACAAACTACAAAACAGACTCAATGTGTTAAATACTGGAATTATCCTTTAAGTCTACCATGTATGGTTTCGTTTTTGGCTTATATCTCAAATGTCAATGGAGAAATTGTATTGAATTTTTACTTCCGGCATCGGCTGTGGGCGGTACTGTGATGCTCTATATTGCGTGTGAGGATGTTGGAGGTGGAGATTTACAACCTATGTCCCAATGTGAAGGCTGCATCCTCCGAAGGCCATATTTGAAGGACGCTTGGCCATATTGGGCTGATTGCGTCACAGCCGCGCGATGAAGGCTGTCCCAATTCAAAGGCTGCACCCTCCGAAGGTCACATTTGAAGGCCGATTGCGTCACCGCAGCGTGACGAAGGCTGTCCCAATTCAGTTTTTCAGTTATGCATCCCGATCCTTCGCGGTCTATCCTACCCCATAAGTCATTGCGCTGGTGACGACAGCATTTTAATTTTTAAAAAAAAAAGTTCTGCCGGGAGTTCGGAGGTGGACGGCAAATTCGCATTTAAACGTAAAAGTATTGTTTTCATTAATCAAATAGCCAGAGAAACCAGAGTTAAAAGCCAAAAGTTTTTTTCTTCTTCTTTTTCATCAACTCATTCGTCACCATTGTGTGGCTGTATTTGTCTTGTGGAAATGCGAAAACGAATAATTATTATTCATAATTAATTTTTTTCTGCAACTTTAAATGTATTAAAATAAAATAAAATTCATGGCTCTGGACATTGGTTATTTTTGTAATAGCATCTGAGTGTTTGCAAGGTTGATACATTGAATAGGATTGCCTACTTTAGTGTAGTTTAATGTGCGTAGCAGTGTTGCTGTCCTGTGAGGGGAATCAGTTGGCTACTTCACATTTACGTGAATTAGCCTATGAAGTAGGCTGTGAAGTTCATTCCCCCACTGGTTATTTTGATAATTAAAGTAACAAAATGTTGGTCCATTGTCACAATATTAACAATTTGTTGCTAACTAAAACTGCGTCCCATATCAAAGTGCGCACCTGAAGAGCTCTGACCGGTCTAACCTGCGGAGGATTGTTAAACGCTCAATGATTTTTTCCCTTAGTAGGACCATTTCAAAAGATGTAAACAACACTGGTCCAGAAGCACTTCCTGTTTCAGTTTTTTAACACTACATAAAAGCTGGGATAAAATACAACCAACAGAACATTTAAAACTGAATCAAAAAGTTAAACAAACATCTTTAAGATGTTTTCTTTACATGTGAAATAAAGAAAACAGTTACAAACTGAAACAGGAAGTGTTTCTGGACCAGTGTTGTTTACATCTTGTGAAATGGTCTATACTTGAGGCTACTCAAGACCCACTGCTGCCACCTCTGCTACTTGTTACAGCCTTACAGACATATTTTTAAATGTTGCCTACATGAAATGTTGAATGCAGCTGTATCAAAATATTATTGTTTACTAGCCTACTGCCATGCAGCTAATCAAAGTTATTATTAGCCTACTGCAGTTCAGTTAAAACGTTCTGTTTTCAAAGTTATTTATATTTAGTATTATTTACATAATAATATTATTTAATAGTAATATAATAATATTAATTATATTATATATAGATAGACAGTAGGTTTTTATATATTCATTATATTATATATAGATAGACAGTAGGTTTTTTTTTTTTTTTTTTAGATAGACAGTAGGTTTTCAGATGGTTTTCAGGTGCAATTTCATCACGTGTGTTCGTCCATCCATCTGCTATGTTACGTAATTACTATTCATAAGCCTTCAACTTGCGAACGTCACGTTGCGTCATTAATATTCATGATCCCGCCTTCTATTTTGTAGGATTGGTACATTTGTGAGCGGGCTAGCTGCTATAGTATTCCGCACTGATCAGGAGCTCAGATTGTGATTTTAAACATCACAAACCTATCATATCAGAGTAAATGGAGGACACAAAGCCTGAGGAAACGAATGTGGAGGAGCAGAAAGTAAGTATATTTGAAGATTGTGAAATCAAACCGCTGCAGTCAGTCAGATTTAAGCTTTTCCGCGATGTAACGTTAACAGTATTTACAGACTAACGTTAGTCCGATAGAATCAAAGAGACATCGAATAAAAGGCGATGCACCCACAAAACCTACTATGATATCGTTGATAGATATGATGATTGCTTTATTTTCTGAATGGTTAGTGTATTTGAACATTGTTTTAAAGCCCTCTGCTATCCACTGATGAATAAAGGCCTTCTAATAATAAATACCAACATTCTGATTGGATCTTTGAAATGACTAGCATTATTAAACCACCTGATAGATAAATATACATATACATGTTGAGATGTTATTTATAATAATGCTGTAGTTGGTTTGTTTTGTTCTAGATTGAGTTGTGATGATGTTAGCTAGCGGTTAGCATGTGAAGCTAAGTTAACTGTTGAACAGTAGGCTAGGCTATTCGATATATTGACTTTTAAATGCGTTTTATAACCTGCATCTTGTCACAGTCTGTGGATTTATGCATCAGGGAGATCTGTATGGATTTACATAAAGACCTTAGAATGATGAAATTCTGAACCACCAAACAATGAATAAAGTAGCACCATCATTTCATTGTAAATAATGAATACAATCTAGAAAGTTCCTAATAAAATTTCAGTTTATGCTGTCCTAAAACTAAAATGAAATTGAAAATTGTTTCAACATTTGAGCATATGATATTATTTTCTTTGTATACCTTGATTTATTTAAAAAAAAAAAAATGACTTAAAAAAATTTCGCACAAGCTGTTCTGAATATCATTATGTCCATTAATTGGCTGGAGACATGAGGCCTTACGTAATGACAGCTGCTCGATACTAACAATTACATAAAAATAAGTTGATATTGAATAATTTGAATTTGACAAATTCAGTTCATATTTATTCTCTGCCTATGGAAACAGTTCTAAAAGAAGCCATTTCATCAACATTTTGAGAGAAACTGAACTGTTCACAGTAATAAAAAAATAAATGTTACAAGCTTCAGGCAAAATCACACACACCGCTTCTTCTATTTGCAAGAAAAGATATAGGCCTAGCTCTGCTATTAACTCAGTGCTGCACACAGTCTCCAACCGCATTAGTACAATCAAATGGTCTTATATAAACAATGAAAGTACCAAACAGAGTTTGACTAAATATAAGCACTCTTCGAATGCTGCTCGACCAATCATAATATGCGGTTTCCAGGATTATGCAAGATCATATCACCCCCAGAATCCTCCTCCTCTATGCCTGTTTAAAAACATACCATATTATATGGATATCTTATTCTAGCTAGCTAATCAAAAGAGTTTTTTTTTCTTAACCATTTAGTGATATACAAAGCTTTTAGGTTAAGTAGTTAATCAAAGTTCAATTGAAAGCACAAAAAGGGGAAATGTTTAAGTAATATAATGGGATATTTAATGTAAAAGGTTCTTAATGTAAATGGTTTTGGACGATCTGGACAAAAAATGGTTTACGCCAATATTAAAAATGAATACCATGATGTTCCATAATTTTTAATTGGGACCATAAAAAAAGTTTTCTCGGCCAATGGAGTGGATTTGGGGTCAAGGAGAGGAATCAATCTTTAAAGATGTCCTGTTAGGCCCTTTTATGAAGTCTTTATTTTGTTTTTGGAGTGTATTGTAATATGTTTTCATGCTCGATTGTAGGGGTGGGCAATATAGCCTCAAAATTATAACACATTATTTCAAGAATATTTGCGATTTATGACGAAATAGAAAAAAATAACAAATTTAGACCATTTAAAAAAAAATCTCACCTAAATGTTTGCTCACAAATGTTTTACAATTGGGTAGTTTTGTTGTTAAGAGTTTAAACAACACAGGGAAGCTTGATTTCAATCTTTGAATTAAATTGAAAAAGTAGCAAAAATGTATACAAAATAAAAAAGAAACAAATAAAGAAAAAAAATATTTTAATCTTTTGTTGTTTTTGATGACAACATTAATGGCAGACACACATGGCTGCAGTCACTTTCAGAGCTAGTGCCTGGATCCATCCACTGTGACATGCGTTTTATGCTTATTTAAGACATAACCGACTGTGTTTACGAGTAAATTAACCAAGACCTGAATTTTGACCCAATTTTGCGTGTTTATTTTTAGTTAAAGCAGTATATTCGGTAAAAAAAACGTGTTACTTGCGAACTGATTGTGTGACTAAATCGCTGACGTGCTGCTTACTCTTAGGCAGGTCTTGTTGTTGTGTGCTAGGGAATGTAAATCAATCATTGATATCGCGATTTGACTTTTTACCGGTGTTAACGTGGATTGTATGATATGGCACACCCTTACTTGATTGTTTAAAAAAAACATTATTTTTCACATATTTTACATTATTACTAGTGGATTTTGAGCTTTGTAACCTTGCAGATCTTTTTTTATGCTCAAACAGCAACGTTAATTTACATACTAACTAAAGTTTCGCTAACTAAAGCTAAAAAGCATAATAGGGCCTCTTTAAAGGTCCACGATATAGAATTTTCGAGGAAAAAAAAAAAAAGGAAAATACAAAGTATTGACTCGTACAAAAATAATGCCTCTTTCATTCATTACTTATGGTCCACTAGAAGTGTGTGTGTGGCCTAAATGTATCGCATTTAAATAAGTGACTTATGTGTGTGTTTTCTCTCAGGATGAGCAGAATAAGATCTGTCTAGAAAAAATAGAGGAAGCCAAACTGAGGGACAGATACCCTAACCTGGGTAATAAACCCGGAGGATCCGATCTGCTCAGAAAAAGACTGCAGAAGGGGGTGAGATTCATTCATATTCTCTCTTTCTACTCCTGCTGGTGGGATGAAAACCACTTTATTTTGTTTTTAGACCACTGGGTTATAAGAAGAGATACAGATCACAGGTCTTTGGTGGTTTTACACTGGCAGTAGTAAAACATCACAGCATCATGTGACTGAGTCATGAGCTACAGATAGCATGGGAACTGGGTTACTGATAACACAGAAAAGTAAACTCGGTCATGGACATACTCTACCAGTCAAGAGTTTGGATGATTATGATTTTTTTTATTTATTTTATGTTTTTATAAGAGTTTTATCTCAACAATGCTGCATTCAATGGATCTATATATATAAGGAAATATGGGAATATAATTTATTCCTGTGATAGCAAAGTTGATTTTCAGCATTACTCCAGTCTTCAGTGTCTTGCAATCATTCAGAAATCATTCTAATGCTAATTTGGGGCTATTTTTTTTTTCAGTTGTTATTATTGGCGTTCAATTATTAATAGTGGTTCTTATTACCAAAGTTATTTTATTTTTATTTTTATTATTTTTTTAGGATTCTTTGAGTTCAGAAGAACATCATTTATTTGATGTATACATCTTTTAAAAATGTATAATTGTCTTTACTCACTTTTGATCACTTTAATGTGTTGAATGGTAGTGTTTCCATAAAAATATTAAGCAGCGAAACCTTGTTTTCAACATTGATAATAATAAGAACATTTTTATTTTTACCACCAAATCAGAATATTAGAATGAATACAATATTACAATTTTTTTCAGAATATTTACAATTTTTTCAAATAGAAACCATTATTTGAAATGGTAATATTTTAAATTAGTACTGATTTTACTGTTTTTAATCAAATAAATGAATGCAGCCTTTGTGAGGACGAGAAACATCTTTAAAAAATGTCACAATCTTAAATCTTAACTTTTGACTGATATTGTAGACAAACGCCTCTGATAGGCCTTTTTGGGGAGTAAAATGACATTAAAATGTTTTCAGATCATTTTCTATTTGGCATTCTAGTTTTTGTTAAACATTGTTTGCATGAACGTTTGTATATTTCCAGTCTAACATCTCTCAAAGTGATTTGGGAAAGAAATAAAGCATTTCCTGTGCCATAATTCACTCAAGCAAACAAATTCTCCTCGACTGCTTTCTCTCCCAGCCGAAATACTTTGACTCGGGCGACTACAACATGGCGAAGGCCAAGACCAAGAACAAGCAGCTTCCAGTGGCACAGACGGAGAAGGCCGAGATCACCGGAGACCACATCCCCACCCCTCAGGACCTGCCGCAGAGGAAACCCTCTCTGGTGGCCAGCAAACTGGCAGGCTGATACCTGCTGCCGTCCTTCACTCCACACTCCCTCTTCCTGTCTCTTCATCCACATTTATCTCCGATCCTGCATTCCTGCCCTCGTCCTCTTTCGTTTCCTGTCTTATCTGAAAATACACTGAATATTCAAGAGTTGCAGATGGCTGTAATGCCGCACTGTGAGATGGGTTGGGTCGTGGCTCCAAAGGCGGTTCTCAAAGTTCTCAAAAGGACTCTGATATTTTAAATGTGTCGTAGTATGTAGTTCAAAGTGTACATATTTGCTAGTGAGTGAGGGTAAACAGCATTTTAGAAGATGCATTTAATTCTAACCATTCCTGTATTACCCACTGCTTCTTAGAGCAAAGTTCCTCAACCCTGTTCCCGGGAACCCACTGTCCTGCAAGCTGAATTTCACACCGATGTGTTTTTCAAGTGATCCTGAAGAGCTTGATTAGCTTGTTCAGGTGTGTTTGATTGGGTTTGAAGACCTCTGGTCACCAAAAAATGAAAATTCTGTCATTATTTACTCAACTCGTATGACTTTATTTCCTCTGGCGAATGCAAAAGGAAGATGTTTAGTGGAATGTCCAAGCTGCTCTTTTTCAATTAAAGAAGGTCTGGGCAGTAGAGCTCTAGGAATTTCAAAAAAGTACTTGTATTTTGATACTATACAATAACTCAAAACCTTAAAATAGTAGGTTTTGCAATTATTCATGAGAAATGCATCAACCGAAACGTAAAAGCACCATAAATAAAACAAATTCGAACAAACATCAAGCTAAGTCTAAATATGCATGAATGAGATTTGAAAGCTTTTTTGGGGTAACACTTAACATAAGGTCTCATTAGATAACATTAGTTAATAATTTAACACATTTGTTCTAGTGTTTATGGATCGTAAAGTTAGTTCATTGTTGGTTCGAGATTACGAAAAGCAATTTTTTTTATCGTTAGTTCATGGTCAACTAATGCGAGCAAATGGAACCCCATCGTAAAACGTTACAGCTATTACAACCAGCAGATGCTGTTAGAATGACAGAAAGGTGAGTAAATGATATCAGAATTTTCATTTCAGAGTGAACTTTTCCATTATTTGTGGAGTTAATTGCTTGAATCAATAATGAATTGAAAGTAATCTCTAATAATGTGGTTGATCTGCACCCCTTTTGGTTCATGAGAATGCTTGTTTCTTTTTGTCACGCTTCAGCTTTAAGTGAAGGACACTTGGTTCGTCATGTTTGATAGCATGTAATGCAGATCTCTGAGGCTGCTGTCATCTTGCCTTGTATCATAGAGCTTAAAGCCTTATAATGATGTAGTGCCATCACACAGATTGGCAAGCAGTTCTAGAACGCCACACGTTCACGTCACGCATCATTTGTGTCTGGTTGTAGACACCAGGCAGTGAGGATCTTTCACCTTCTGATGTGTAGTAAACTCCATGAGATCTCCTGTACATTGTCTTCTATGCAGAGGAGGGAGACAGTTGGCTGTCGGTTCCTCACACCACGTCGTCGCACTACAGTAAATTGTCCACGGTTTGCATGAGCATAAACTGTGGCCGCTTTTGAGCCATTTTGACTTGTAAATAAAATAGTTTTGCAAACCTTCTGTGGTTTTGAGTCAATTTTTTTATAAAAAGTGCAATCATTTAGAAATATGGGAACACAAATATTTAAAATAAAAGAGTGAAGAAGAGGAACCGTGCAGGAGAATGAACATCAGGTATTCAGTTTTTTTAGTCATTACATATTGGAAAGACTTATTTAATTTATTTTTTTCTGGGTTATATAATTTGTTTTTCCTTTACAACATTCTAAGGACAAGCAAAGGAAAAAATTACAAACCTTTCATGGGCAAAAAAAATAAATAAAAAAAAGTCCTGGTGAAATATTGTCAACCTTGGTAAATATGAACTAAGAATTTTAAGTTTAAAAAAAGTTCTTCAGAAAATTCATAGCTGTTATTTTGGGGAAGGGGGGGATTGCACAAAGTATTAAAGGAATAGACAAATATATTTGAGTAACAAATAATTGTGTAGAATAATAATAAATAAATAAAAAGATTAACATATTTTGTGAATATTTTGAATAAAAGACTAAGAGGATACACATTTTTCCATTCCCTGGTTTGCTGATATTTGCCAAGGAAAGTAAATTATGGTTGCCAAGCAAACAACCTACTCTTTAATTTAAATTCTTTAATTTCAAAATGGTCGTTTTATGGAAAGGATGTCTATATTAAAGAGGCTACACATATTTTTTATGTTAACGTCCCCGTGAACCGGAAGTTGCAAACGATTTTTCTCCAGTGCTGTGACGTATTTCCAGAACAGAGGGCAGGGTTTTAGCGCTCCTCCTCTCCATCTCTCGCTCATAGCAAACTAACGGTTTGAGGGGAGTGGTGGTTACGCGTTTCCCCACCCAAGCTGTGAAACCTACGTCATCAGAAAAAGAAACCGTTCCAGACCGGAAGTAACTTTTCGGATTTTGATTAAGGTAAAACATTTTATAAATATAGTTTTACTTGCACGGATTAATTGTTCACCACAAGACTAGTAATATGCGCTAACAAAGTAAATAGGTTCAATTTTGATTTCACGGGGACTTTAATGAAAAAGTTCATATTATGTCAAATGTAAAATTACCTAACACTATTTCAAACTTAAAATCATCAAACTTAACGCTGTCAGAACTATTTTAAACGTTCTCAAGACAACACCAAAGTTTGTCTTTTCAAAGTGTACTATCTTTGTGCCATTAATTGTGATTTGTATAGAAAATTTGTATAAAAAACACGCAGATTTAAAAATGCCCAGTGATTGTCACAGGGACATGAGGATGAGCTAAACCTTTAATTTACCTTGCTGAAACCAGCTCAATATCGGGTACACGTTTTGATGACACATTTTAAATCCCATGTATTTTTTTTTTTTTTTTTTTTTGTAATGCATTATAGTTGTTAATTGTATTGATTAGTATGTGTTCCATTTATTTGTGTTGCTGGCTCTTTTTTTTTTTTTTTTTTTTTTTTGGATGTTTAGAGAAGACTTCTAATCATAATCATGATGGTTGTTTGTAGGATTTCCAACCAAAGAGATCCAGATTTTTAGGAAGACCTACAGACCAGTGTAGCGAGGTGGTTCAGGTCAACGTGCTTGGAGATCAGAATGCGTCAATCCAGTTTCAGGCTCAGAAAGATAATTTATCTAACATTGAATCTAACATTCATACATACATTCATTTCATCTATTTATCAAATACAGAGGTAAATTTAGTATCCGATGCTGTGATATCCAGTGCTGATAAATCCTTAAAGGGGTAGTTCACCCCAAATTACAATTTGTTAATTACAGCTTACTATAGTAACCATGACTGTCCAGCTTCAAAAAAAGACCACAAAAGTATTCCATCTGTGTTGTGCATTCAAGTCTTCTAAAGCCATGTGATATGTTTTAGTGTAGAAAAGAATCTTGATTGATTGTTATTTTCCATTTATTATATTCAAACTGGCCCACAAAATTATTCAAGAACGTCAATATGCTTTTTGACACCAATGCAAAGCTCCAATAAAGGTCAAGCTTATCAAGATTAATAAAAAAGTAGCCAGAAAGTAGCGGTCACGGTGTGGGTTCATGTCTGATTCCTGTCTGTGTTTCCATTGTCTTGTGAACTTTAGTGCCCAACTCTATCAGATCACGCTTGTCTATGTTCATTTGACTGTTATAAATCAATAACAGCAGACAAACAAAATTAAGGTTTAAGGATCAAAAGACCAACTAAAGCAGACACTCATCGCCATAACGGTGGCTTACAATTTGTGATTTTGTCCTTCAGTGATTCTGCTTGTGATCATCAGGTGTCTTCAATAATGCTCAATCATCACTAAATTAATCACTTAATTAATTTTTAACACCCTTGTGTCACAGTCTCGTCTGCACCGTTCTGTCTGCGTCTCCTGCACTACACTTCCCATGATCCTCTTGTTTCCATTCCGGAACTCACTCCCTCATCAGCCACCTGTTCCTCGTCTGTTCATCATTTTCACCTGTTTGCACCTCTTATATTTGATTCCCCTGTGTATTTAGTTCCCTCAGTTTCATTCAGTCTTTGTCGGTCGTTGTGCTTATGTTACAAGTGTTTGAGAGTGATTCCTGTCCCGTTGGATGTTTAAAGTTTAAGTAAAGTTTTGAATTGGAGCGCCTCTTCGGTCTACTTCTTCCTCTGCCTTCACTCCTACACTCACCCCGTGACACCTTGAGTGTTAATTTAACACTCATATCGTCCATCCGAAAGCAGGTGAAGGTGATTTACTACTAATCAAGGAACTGGCTTTACTGATTAGATGCACATAAGAACATTGTGCGATTAATCGTGCAGCCCTAATTTCTTAGTAAATTCTAGAAGTGATGGCCTTATGTATTTAGCCTACTATATTTTGACTGGAAGGAACCATTGACAGTTATTTACAATGGTGAGTAGCCTATAAAAACAAGGACAACAAATCTGATTAAATGTTGAGTAATATAGTGCTTAAAAAGTCAAATGAGAAAAAACAAAGCTGGTGGCAGAAAACAAAATTAGTATAGATTATAGGCTAGAGTAGATTAAAGTCGTGCTGAGTGAGAGTGAAAGTCATTCACAAACACGAATCAATATATTAAATTTTGTATGTCACAAACTGGCGTACGACAGGTCGTATTTTACAAACTTGTATTTTTGTAAACGTAGTAAAAGTAGGGGAAAGTACACTCACCTAAAGGATTATTAGGAACACCTGTTCAATTTCTCACTAATGCAATTATCTAATGAACCAATTACATGACAGTTGCTTCAATGCATAGGGGTATGTTCCTGCAGACAATCTCCTGAACTCCAAACTGAATGTCAGAATGGGAAAGAAAGGTGATTTAAGCAATTTTGGGAGTGGCATGGTTGTTGGTGCCAGACGGGCCAGTCTGAGTATTTCACAATCTGCTCAGTTACTGGGATTTTCACGCACAACCATTTCTAGAGTTACAAAGAATGGTGTGAAAAGGGAAAAACATCCAGTATGCGGCGGTCCTGTGGGGGAAAATGCCTTGTTGATGCTAGAGGTGAATGGGCCGACTGATTCAAGCTGATAGAAGAGCAACTTTGACTGAAATAACCACTCGTAACAACCAAGATATTCAGCAAAGCATTTGTGAAGCCACAACATGCACAACCTTGAGGCGGATGGGCTACAACAGCAGAAGACCCCACCGGGTATCAATCATCTCCACTACAAATGCGAAAAAGAGGCTACAATTTGCAAGAGCTCACCAAAATTGGACAGTTGAAGACTGGAAAAATGTTGCCTGGTCTGATGAGTCTCGATTTTTGTTGAGACATTCAGATGGTAGAGTAAACAGAATGAGAGCATGAATCCATCATGCCTTTACCACTGTGCAGGCTGGTGTTGGTGTAATGGTGTGGGGGATGTTTTCTTGGCACACTTTAGGCCCCTTAGTGCCAATTGGGCATCGTTTAAATTCCACGGCCTACCTGGACATATTGTTTCTGACCATGTCCAACCCCATATGGCCACCATGTAGGCTACCCATCCTCTGATGGCTACTTCCAGCAGAATGATGCACCATGTCACAAAGCTCGAATCATTTCAAATTGGTTTCTTGAACATGACAATGAGTTCACTGAACTAAAATGACCCCCACAGTCACCAGATCTCAACCCAATAGAGCATCTTTAGGATGTGGTGGAACGGGGGCTTCGTGTCCTGGATGTGCATCCCACAAATCTCCATCAACTGCAAGATGCTAATATGGGGCAACATTTCTAAAGAATGCTTTCAGCACCTTGTTGAATCAATGCCACGCAGAATTAAAGCAGTTCTGAAGGCGAAAGGGGGTCAAACACAGTATTAGTATGGTGTTCCTAATCCTTTAAGTAAATGTGTAGCCTATGTGGAAATGATTTTTTTTTTGTTACAAATGTATTATATTTTATTTTTATATAAATGTTATCTGCATTTACTGTGATTCGTATAATCGTTTTCATTATGTGTCATCAAAAAAAAAAAAAAAAAAAACTGGTGGGATGCCAGTTTGTGTTGATCCAGTGTTGTCCACCAGAGCGCAGTCTTGCGTCATTAGTTCTCTAGGTCATGGCAACCGCGTTTTCATTGACTCATTCCCTGCATAGATCACACCAAGAACGAACACGCCAAAAACACGGGCGGATTCATGAGGAATGAGCCGAATCCTCTGTCTCCATGACATTCTTCTAAAGGCTTTTCACTGAGTGAGATCTAGAAGAGAGATTTGAATGTTCGCCGTTGATCGGATGTTCAGCTGACTGTGATTGCAGGAACATTGTGCGATCATCATCATGGCTGCGTCTGAATTATATACAAAGGTAAACTCACACACTCATCATGCGATCGTGTTGACATTAAATGCTGATGCCAAAAAAGACTGTAAATGCAATGAACATGTGTCAACGCGATGCCAAATCCTGCATATGTCTGAAAGTGTGTTATTGTTGATGCTCGTTGCTCACGCGTAATGCTTGGGGCATATGTTGTCATTATTGTCCTCTGATCATTTGAATGAAGTAATTCTTCGTGCATGCCTTAATGTCCGATGAACAACCTATTGTTTTATTGTAATACGAAGATGTGTGTCATATCTTGTGTTTTAGAGTTTTTTTTTCCTTTGTCTGCAGGGATTGATATTCGATGTGTCCTTTGAATTAACATCCATGAATTATTTGGGATCGAATTAAACACAGAATTGAATTTGAATACAATTAAATGTGCATGACTCCCCTGTATTGCTGGTCATTTTATTTAGAATGATGTTGTGAACTGTATTAGGTGATGGACAAACACCTTCCTGTTCAGCATCCTTGGAGAGCAGAGATTGGTAGTATTTGGCAGGCAAGCTGAGGTTTTCAAAGGCCTGTTATGTATTGATATGGGTCACAGTTGTAGTTGATGGCTGACTGCAGAGAGCCAGTGGGATGCAGGCGGTCCTGATGCGAGTATCATTGCCTGCATGGGATGATGCAACCGTTTCTGGTGCTGATGCAAGCATCCCTAAAATAACAGCCGGTTCTAACATAGCAGCTGCATCCACGCGTCTTCAATTGTAGTTGTTTTTAATCCCCCACTGAGGCCTGTAGGCTGGTCCTCACAGATCAAGGCGTGTCTCCTTGAGAAAAAAAAAAATCCACTGGAATATTGTTGCGTAAAAGTCGAAACATGACATCATCACATATGTAGTCATGATGATGTCTCAGATGACGAATGGCTTTTTTCCCTTACTGAGTGGAGAGGGAGAGAGGGGGGAGGCCCACCCATCCCCCATGATGCAGCTGTCTTATTATAAATTCACTGGTGGATCCTTTTGAAAGCTGCTAGAGCACAGCACATTTGTTTAGATCCAAGTCTTATATATAACAAGGATTTATAGCTTGACAAGGGTTATTTTGAGTAGACTTGTGCATTTTTAAATGGGAAGCGTGATTGTGATTACTGATAGTAGGCCTTATTGCTTGTTTATGTCCTGGCAAGTTGTGTAGCTCATCTTTAATTATTATTACAAATCCACATTTGTTTAAAGGGTTAGTTCACCCAAAAATGAAAATTCTGTCAGTATTTACTCACCCTCATGTTGTTCCAACCCCGTAAGACCACAAATTAAGATATTTAAGATATTAAGATCGCTCCTGCATACTAGTCCATAGGCTTCTTGAGGGAATGACTTGCTGTCCTTGAAAAGTCATTAAAGACATCGTTAAAATAGTCCAAGTGACTACAGTGGCTCAATTTTAACTTCATCAAACGACGAGAATACTTTTTGTGCGCAAAAACGAACAAAAATAACAACTTTATTTCAAAGACTTTTAGAGGACAGTTATGTAATCAGTTCTTTTTTTGGTGGAGAAGGGGTAACAGAGTACCACCCCAAAGTTCCTAGTTCTTGGGGAAAGTTCGGTGGAAACGCGGCCTTAATATCACTCGGTCAGACTGCGCTTTTAAATACAGGGAACAAAGTACAACTATTGCAATGTGAAGAAAGGGTAGTTTGATTCTAACATTATTCTCGCAACAGACATTTACATCGATAGTCTGGCGTTATCATTTATTTGCTGTTGGTGTACTGTGGAGTGGGTTAGCAGTTACCGTTGACTCGCGCTAGCCTAGCACCGGCGAATTATGCAACTGGAGTGACTGGATGACAATTTTTTTTAAAAACTGTCTCCACTGATAAATAACAATACGGCTAACTTGGAAATGAGGCCCGATGTCCAAAATTCTTAACCACCCCTTTAAGCCTTTATTCACCCGCAAATCAGATCAAGACGTTCAACACAAACCTCAAACCTCAACTAACATCAAACCGCATTGGTTCTCACACATCACATGCCCAAACATTATGACATAGGAATATATCAATCGAGTTGTATTGATTTTCGTTTAGACGTTTCTGACTTATTTGGACAAAAACAGCTGAAACATTCTTCAAAATACCTTACATGTTCAGCAGAAGACAGAAAGCCACGGTATGAGTTTGGAACAACATGAGGGCGAGTAAATTGACATTATTTCCATTTTTGGATGAACAATTCTTTTAATGCAGTGCAAACTTGTAGTGTTTCTGTCATGACGATCAAGACAATCACAGCTTTGTTATAGTGATCTTAACTGCAATGATGTCATGTCTGAATATTTTATTTGGCAATCTTGCAGTCAGCATGAGGTTTTCCTATCCTCTCTCAAAGGTCAATGAATCCAGGAAGTCATATTCACAATTTCCTTGGGTTTGTAAGCAACACTGAGAACACTGAGGTATTTGTGTGTGCTCGTGTTCTCTGGATAAACCTCACATTGATGCTGGGAATGGCCAGTTCTTTTTGCTAGTATGGAATTCTGCCTCAGGCTGCTTGCAGATCTTACTTTGCAAAATCACCAGATCCTTATAACAGAGAGTGAAACTGCACTCTTGACATGAACCTGAGACCTCCAGGAACTTAGTGTAAAGAGAAAGCTATTTATATATTATTGAGGTTGTATTTTCCTTTTTATTATTGAAATTTCTGTGAGGTTGAGTTGCCAATTATAGTTGTTGTTACTCAGGTTTGCAATATAGTTTGTACACATTGGACGCTGAAATATTAAGATCAGGTTGAAATGATCAAGGATCTTTTTAAAAGTAAACCTCAGTTGTATTTTTCTAATGGTGGGATATTTTCAATAGGATCTGCAGAGTTGCAGGCGCTTGATGTGTTAATGTTGGGGTTAGGTGTGCTTGTAAACGTTTGAACATCCAGAGATCTGTTAATTTATCCAAAATCATTACATGCAATATGTTATTATATAAAGACATTATTATCATGTCATTCTAAATATGATTTTCTTTGAAACATTAAGGATCATTTGAAAAAGTGTTGTTTGCACCCCAGTGTTCTTCAAAATATAAATCGCGCAGGTTTGGGACTACATGAGGTTGAGGAAATTACAAGAAAAGCCTCATTACGATGATAAGATTCTTCAAAATCTTAAGTAACTTGGCATTAACTTATTTTATTTCTTGGAGAAAAAAAGCTGCAAATTGTTTTGTTAAAATATTACATTTATTTGTTTGCAGAAACAGGAAATTATATTATAGAGAGGACCCCTGAGACCATGCTGTGTGTTTAGTTCATTAAGTCCTTTGTTTATAACAAGGCAAGGTTAGTTAAGGTTGTAAAACCAATGTTATATGGTACAACCTGCCAAACACTATGATATTTATGAAGTAATAATTAATGATTACTTGAAAAATATGTAAAAACTAGGGCTGTGAAACGATTAATCGCAATTAATCACATCCAAAATAAAAGTTTGTGTTTACATAATGTATGTGTGTGAACTGTGTATAATTATTTTGTGTATATAATTACACACACATACATGTATATATTTAAGAAAAATGTGTTATTTACATATACAATATTTATGTATAGTACAAATTATATACTATATATATATATATATATATATATATAGACCATTTCACAAGATGTAAACAACACTGGTCCAGAAGCACTTCCTGTTTCAGTTTGTAACTGTTTTCTTTATTTCACATGTAAAGAAAACATCTTAAAGATGTTTGTTTAACTTTTTGATTCAGTTTTAAATGTTCTGTTGGTTGTATTTTATCCCAGCTTTTTTGTAGTGTTAAAAAACTGGAACAGGAAGTGCTTCTGGACCAGTGTTGTTTACATCTTGTGAAATGGTCTATAAGCAAATATTTCTTAAACGTGTGTGTGTGTGTGTGTGTGTGTGTTTATATATACAAAATAATAATACACAGTTCACACACATGTATTATGTAAACACAAACTTTTATTTTGGATGTGATTCATTGCAATTAATTGTTTCAGCCCTAAAAAAAATAATGAGTAGGAAGGACGTTATGTTGTTACAATGTTATTGGCCATTTGTGTGATAAACACATATGTGAATGACTGTGTTCTTTCTTTCTTTTTTAAATGGCAAACCCTTGACATGTGCGTTTCATTATAGGAGGTAAATGAGCTCTGTATAGAGGTGAATGTAATGAGCGTTGAACAAGATCTACTATATGCATACTTCCGTTGACATGTTCGCAGACAAGTTTTAAACGTATCTTTCTTGTTGATTCTATCCACTGACCGCCCCCCTGCAAGCAGCAGTTGTTGTACGTGTTTTGCAGAATGATATTTTTTTTTCTTTTTTCTTCTTAAAAGCTTCTGTTGTTGCTCATGTGACACTAGGGTGTTGGATACAGACAAACAATCCTCTCTGCTGACTAGAGCATCAGAAACTCGAAACACCGTTTCTCTCAGAGTCCCTCAATATATAGCTTATCCGCCTGGGATCAGGGATCCAATCAGATGCATTGAGTGATCCATAACCTGCTTAGCTTTGGCAGAAATAGGGCAGGCTTCATTCTTTGATTGTTCAGTATGAAATAGAGCAGTTTATGCTTTAAACATGAACCAGGAGTTGGATTTTATGTTTCTTAAAGTAAGTGCTGGAATTAATATCCTTTTGCTTTTCTTTAACGCATGTAATTTCACTGTGCTACTTGCCTCTTAGTTGATGATCAGGTGTTTTGGAGAAACTAAATGAATTGTTAAGAAAATCCCTGGTGGTCTTTCCTCCCTTTGTTTTTGTTTTGTGTTTTTCAAACATTAATTGGAATATTCCTATGAATGTTAAATTTACTGACCATTTTATTGCTGTTGCATGAAAAAGACTCGCATAAAAGATTCATTATTTTTAGTTAGAACTGATTCAAATAAATCGAATTATTTCTTGCACCTGCTTTTGGTGTTCTTGGTCATCATAGATATACATTTTCAAATTTCTAATGGCTCCAATGTTCTCAATTCAATTTCTCACAGTTTGGGTTCAGTTCAGCAAATACTTTGAAACTAATGTGGATACAGATTAGATTAAATTATTTAACTTTATACTACTATTACTAGGTTTACTACAATAATAAAATGTAAAAATGCATTGAATTTAAGGTCCAGTTATGCTTTTTCACTTTTTTAACTTTTGTAAGTGTGTAATGTTGCTGTTTGAGCATAAAACGATGTGCAAGGTTACAAAGCTCAAAGTCCTCTCCAAAGGGAGATATTTTATTTCTGTCAGGACAACGTATCGTCAAATTCGATAACAGAACAGAACAGAACCAGCATGAATGTATGCAGATATCATTCATTCGAGATTTTAAAATACAACATAATTCGAGAATTAATCTGATTCAAATGCTGACTGGGCGAGAGGAGAAGCTGGGGATGGAGGAGGGTAATTAGCTCCTGAGAAACGCGACATCTCCTAATAATACTGAAGGAGCTTATGTATACAGTGATCGGCGTCGTATTCCTATAGGTAGCTGTGGATCAGCTGAGAGTCAGCTGATACGAGCTTGACTAATGCCTTGTTCACACACTACATGATTTTAAAACGTCGGGCTGAACTGTGCGGTTCACACTATATGACTTGCTCTCAGTGAAATCAGGAGTGTTCAAGTTGTTGAGCTGTTCACACCACACAACACAACGTGATTGATCCACAACAGGAGGTAACGCACTACACGAGCTGACAGCAACTCTGTCACCCAACGATTCTAGTCTACAAACCACGTTTTGTCACGAAAAATCACGCGATAAGATGACTCAAATGACGCAAAACAGCACGTGCATCAATACCCATCGAAGAAGAGAAGAACACAACACGCGAATAGGGATGGGCAACGATTAATCGCGATTAATCGCATCCAAAATAAAAGTTTGTGTTTACGTAAGATATGTGTGTGTGGTGTGTGTATAATTATTTTGTATATATAAATACACACACATTCATGTATGTATTTAAGAAATATTTGCATGTATACTTTATATATATTTATACATAATTAATATTATGTATAAATATAAATATTTGATATGTTAAAAACACATTTTTCTTAAATATACACATGCATGTGTTAGTATTTATATATACAAAATAATTATACACACCACACATACATGTATCATATAAACACAAACTTTTATTTTGAATGGGATTAATCGCGATTAATTGTTGCCCATCCCTACACGCGAATATGGACGTCAGACAGAAACTAGTGCTTCAAACTGTTTGCGCGATGATTTGCTCTGAGAAAAAAAAATGCAAAAAAAAAAAATAAATAAGATTTACCCGGTGACCTCAACCGATGCCTTGCTCTGATTGGCTGGAGCTCATGACATCACTGAGGTTGAGTCGCATGACAGCTCTGGATATTTAGCATGCTAGATGTTTTTATGGGCTTGGCGACACGTCTGCGAGCGTCTTTGATGCATTGTTGGTTCTTTCAATCTAACAGATTGGCAAGCGTTCATCGTCCGCTAATCCCCCGCGATTTGCATGTGATAACACCCTGACCTGTCGGCGAGCTCAACGATTTGCAAATCGGGCTTAAAATCCTGTAGTGTGAACTTGGCTTAACGTGACCTGCCAGAACTGACGCTACGCTTGATTTAACAGAATCCACTTTTCAAGAACTACACTGAATGTCTCGTTTGGACGCGATTTTTTTTTTTTTCTGGGCTTTATGAAGTCATATTGTTTCTCATTTAAATAATTCCCGCCCATGGAATAAGCAGAAAAGTGGACAGGGCCTGGTTGAGCTGCTGCGATATCAAAGAGACGCTGTTTTTTTCTCCACAATTACATTTGTTTGACAGTCCTAAGGTTAACATTTATTTTAAATACTGTTTCTGAACATTATAATCCCGATGTTTATCTGTACGCTGCACATTTTATGGATAACATCTGCCAGCAGGCTAAACATAAAAGCATCTCCTGAAATGGAGCAGTTTCCACTTTGGAATCTATTGTTGGATCACAACTTGTATGTCTCATTATTTGTAGTTGCGTTTTCTATAAGCAGTTCAAATTATACGTTTTATATACGCTCTAATGCTAGCCAACATTAGTGTTGTTTACTATAGCTTTTGTAAGCTCTCGCTTTTGTAAGGCTGTACACGGGTTCTTAGGAAATTAACTATGTTTTTGCGATTGATAACTGTTTGAAAAACCATGGTTTTTCATGATTAAATGGTGGATAACATCATATCTAGAAAAACATACGACTCTGAAACTTCCTGTGAAATCCGTGCTTGCAAAGTCAGAATCCGTTTTGGATGACCTTCTTGTTAACAATAACATTGTCAGGGTCTAAATCGGGGTCGAATTGGTTTGAAATTGCCGCTGTTCTGACGATTCATGCTAGTACCCATCGAGATTTGCTACTTACCAGTTATGCGCATGTGCAGACTCACAGTTTTTTTTTTTTTTTTACAAAAGGTAAATATTCCTGTTATAATGTATAATTTCCCTTTAAAAAATGCTTACTACCATATGAATATTTGTACGGTCAGCCAGCTGAAAAAGAATAACTGAAAGTTTCAGTTGCTATGAGGAAAGGTGTACTTTGACAAGTCAAAGATGAATATTTTATGATAATTTTTACTTTTCCCACCGTTTTAAAAATAAAAACAGTAGTCTACAGTATACAGTACCCAGACAGCAAACTGACATTGAATCAACGTGGAAACGACGTCTCTCATGACATCGAAACAACGTTGATCTGGCATTGTTTTGCTCATCGAATTAACGTTGAACCAACGTCAGACGCGGCATTCTTCAAAGCCAAATGAAAATCGAAAATTGGTTTGCTTTCATAACGTTGAAACAACGTTGATTTCAAGTTGATTTTCCGTTAGTTTTGAAAGAATGACGCATCTGACGTTGGTTCAACGTTAATTCGATGAGCAAAACAATGTCAGATCAACGTTGTTTCGATGTCATGTTTCCACGTTGATTCAATGTCAGTTTGCTATCTGGGTAGCTACTCATAACTTAGAATTGTATTATAATTGTATTTCATACGACTTTAATCGGCATTCTATGATTAATTCGCGCTACGGTAGCATTTTTCGACAAGGCAGCACAAATCGACAGAACACCGCCATCCTTTATTTACACTAGAGTAGAGCTTGCAGTTATGGAGTTGCGGACATTTCCCGAACACACGCCAAGCTCTGCCAATAACAACGTACTGTTCAGCTATCCAATCACATCACATTTCGTATTTCGGAAGGAGGAGCTTATTCGAAAATTACTTGTTCGGGAGTCGGGACAGGCTGGGCAGACAGGAGCAGTAAATATATGAAAAAATAATGTGTTTTTTAAACAATCGTGCATGGAAGCATATTCTAATAGTACACAACAAAAACAAAAATCAAGACTTCATAAAAGGACATACTACCACCCCTTTTTGCCGCACACAACATTACACATTTGTAGATACAAAAAAAGATAAATATATCCAATAATAGCTCCAAAACTACCCCATTTTAATATGTATGCTTTCAGGGGCAATATGAGATGAACTAATTTACAAAGCTTATTTTTATAGGAATCATTTTCTGGAGTGGTTATGCAGTATCCATAAGCATGAGTCAGTGTGAACTGATAAGGATTGAATCATGCAACAATTATGCTTATAAGGAAGACGCTCTGCTCAGTGGCCTGAAGGAAATGAGCAGTGATCTCACATCATGGGATTTTATTGTCCGTGTGTACATTGCATCTCCATTTAATTTGACTGAATTGAATCTTGCGTCATTACGTTTGGATGAGATCCTGTCTCGGCCGTGGTTATTCATCAGTATGGGTGTTAACACTGTTCTGTGCCCCAGAGAATCCTGGATAACCTGGCTTAGGAATGCTTGGAGTAACTGTAAACAAGTGCAATGTAGTTATTTTTGTTCAACAAACAGATTTTGTGGGATTTCAGGCATTTTTTGGCAAGCATATGCGAGAGCTGGTCAATAGTAAGAGCGCAGTGGGTGAAGGGTTTGCTGGTGAAGGGAGACTCTGGGAAACAGCAGGCAGCAGATTTTCACATGAGCGTCTGTCATGTGATGGTCTGTATTCTCCCTCTCTGTTTTTCCTTGTTTTCTCCTTTAGACTGTGAGGTCAAAGCCCAGAGCATCATGTAACATTTAAAGGGATAACTCACCAGAAGATGTTTAGAAGAATCTCTAAACCGCTCGTTTAAGCAGAATGAAAGCGAAAGGACTGGGGCTGTCAAGTTTCATAAAGGACACAAAAACATCATTAAATTGAGTTGCTGTTATTATTATAATAATTATATTGTGTACAGGATATTAAAATGTAAATCACATTAATTTTATTGTAGGGAATAGAACAGCTTGGACATTTTTCCGAGGTGTCACATGGGTGAGCTTTTCCCTTTATACAAATTTCTGTCTCTCTTGCAGTCAGCTGAGATGTGAATGTCATACAGATGAGGAATTCCATTTAATTGATTCTGTAATCTTCAAGCTCTCACACAGAAAGCCATGTGGTCTTGTCTAAAATGAGGGGTGGATTATAGTGTGTCTCCGTTTTATGAGTTTATGAATAGCCAGAGGGCTTTACCAGAGACCTGTGTTACTGGGCTTTTGGACGTTTAGCATCAAGATTTATGGAGGAATCGACTCACTTCGATTGAATCTGACCTCTTTGTCACATTGAAATTTCAAATGTGGTCAATGTGTTTGATAGAAATTGATCTCTGTTTATCTTCGAGCGGATGAGTGGAGTGAGGCAAGTGTAAGTGTACAGGGGAAAAGAAGTTGTGACTTAGAAAGTGAAAGCTGAGGGTTAATTCTATAATCTCCGTTTGGCTGTGAAATGATTTACAATTACAAGTTCCTTCCCCATCCCCCATCTCTCTTTCTGTCTCTAAAACACACAAATACTCACATTCCTCTTTTAAAAAGGTCATATTTGGTTTTGTATTTTGGATTAAGTCAATTGCACATGCTTGAAGAATTGGAGTTTATTGTATTGTTGTCACGATGCATTAGCTCACCTTGAAAAATATTGATACCATTTTTGAAACTGTATATATTTTAAATTATCTCATAATTTTTTGTCCATCCATTGAAATTCTTCTAGGCTATGAATATTTTCAAGCCTTAAAAAGTACGACACATCGTAACATTCAGTAATCCATATGAATCGATCCAAGTCTTCCGAAGAGACATCGTTTTAAACGATGAACAGATTATTTTTTAAAAATGTAGGTTTATATTCACATATTAATATGAATCAATTACCATTACAATTATCTCACCTAAATCTTTCCTCACTGCAGGGGCCGTTTACATGACACCGTTTTCAACTAAAAGCGGCTTTTTTATACGTTTTAGACGTTCTATTACACGATAACAGCGTTTTGGTGTCTTGAATACGCACATTTTTAAAACGTATTTTAAAATGCAAGTTTTTGAAAACGATACCCTTATCATCTCCGTGTAAACTAAAAACAGGAATCTGTGGAAACAGTGACATCATGAACATGTGTAGGCTATTACGTGTTTAGGATAGGCTTTTTTACTTATTTAATATTATTTTTTTTGCAAATGAAAGGACACAGATATTAACAGTAATAATAAATAAGGCTGGCATACGGATAATATAGGCTAACATTTTGACATCATGAAAGATTAAAGGTTCCTTTCAACAGAAATTTTCTTAAAGGAAGTAAAATTGGACTTTATATCCGAGGAGAACATTATATCAAATTAGGATTAAAGTGAATGTTTCTGGCTTTGTGAAGATTTACCCAGAAGGCAAAGTAATACTACAAAGATTAACATGCTTAGAATGAGAATTGGACAAAAAATGGTTTTGATAATGTTGTCATCTGTACAAAGAAAAAACATTATAACTCGGAGTTGTGAGTGTCAGTGTATATCTCACAATTTTGTGAAAAAAGTTAGAATTGAGAGTTTATATCTCACAATTCTGACCGTATAACTCAATTTTGAGATGAAAAACTCAATTAACTTTCATTTTGTTTATTCTGTGTAGGAAACAAGCTTTGATATGCATTGGTGTATCACATCTGTGGAAAATTAATGAATATTGGAACAATTTCAGATATTTTGTCGATATATGTCGAAAAATGATATTTAAGACAACACTAGTTCATCTATTGTGTGAGGCAGCTTAGTTGGGTGATATATCAGTAAAAAATGTTGTCAGTTGAACTTCAAGTTTAATTTCCATTGTATTTGTTATTATGTAACTTAAGACAACTAGAAGTTATTAATAGTGCACCAAAAATGTAAAAAATTCTGTAATTACTCACCCTTATATGTCATATTCCAGTTTTCATTAAATAGCACTTTGGGAAGAACAGAATAGATCGATATGTTTTTAACCGTTTAATCACTGTGCCCAGATCATCAAGCCAATGAATTACTGCAATTCTTGAGCAAATTGTTGAGATCATTTTTAACCAATCAACTGATTTATTGGAGACTCAAAAGAATGATTGGTTTCCAATTGGACATTGCTACTTCTCTCATGAACTAATGAGAACCACTGTAGGTCTGAGGTCAACATTATCAGTTAATAATCACTAGACAAATTCTTCACACAAAGTTATCATACGACCTCAGGTCATATTGACATACTGTATTAATACTGTCAACAATGCCTTTGAATTCTTTTTGAAAGCTTCAGTCTCCATTCATTATAGTTAGCATTACTTCAGAATATCTCATACGAGTTTGGAACGACATGAGGGTTGGTAACAATGAAAGCATTTTCTTTTTTGGTAAACTATTGTTTTAATACAGATCATTATAGGATTGATAGTCATGTGTGCAAGACTGCATTCATGATGGCACTTAAAAATGCAGTGGAAGAATGAGTAGGCTATGCCTGAATCACCTCATAATCTTCACTTCAGGAACATAATACTTAGGTAACGTTGTCCTGAGTGAATGACGTGGTTGTGAAATGAGTTTTCACGTGGCTCTGTGAGATACGTGTGGGTTTCAATGAAACGCTCCAAATGATTGGAATGTCACATCAGGTGAAGATTAAGTTAATCACTGTGAGTTAGTGGTGTAGTTCACCTTTTTGGGATTAGTCTCATCTAAACCTTTAAGTCTTCATGCTGGAGATTCCCCCGGGTTAACCTTTGCGCACTGTTGGACTTGATGCTCTTCATATATATATATATATATAATATATATATATACACACTTTTAAAAGCTATGCGTTGAGCTGTACACACCTTCACTAAGCATTCGCGTCAAAATCAACGTATACCTTGTTGACTGTTTCCAGAACCTGCGAGAGTACAAGGCCGGCTGTGCAAAAAAGTCTGATTCATAAAGTGGGGCAATTCCATCTTTGCAAGTACATTCTGGCGCTTCTGACACAGCCCGCAAGTTTGTTTTCATATTTTAAGAATTTGCTAGAATGTAAGTTTTGAGCAGTATAGAGTAGCGCTTGCTTGTCGTTACTACATCACAAATGCAGACATAGTTTTATGTTTAGTGTTCTCACACCAGTAGCAAGGCACGTAAAAACTAATTATAAGTGATTGTAATCAGTAATTATGTACCCAATGAAATAAAACCTTATCAATTTAAAACAATCTGGTCCAGTCGTGCTGGCAAAGTTGATCGATCAGCTTGGTAATACCGACATAATCACCTGTCATTATTGCTTTTGGGAGCTGAAGTTCCAAATATGGTCAGGGGTATGGCACTTCCACCACATGTTTGAGGTTTTTGGGCCAATCACAATGAACTTTATCAATGGCCAATCAGAGCACACCACAGGGAATAGAGGCAATCAAAAAGGCGGGGCATATGCTGCGTTAAAGTCATCTCGTATAGATCGTAATTACGAGTTGAACGCACTTAAACGCAACCACAATGTCGTAAATACCAGTGGGGAGCTTGGGATTTGGGGAGTTGGGGGCGTGTCAGTGAGAAACATGGGGTAATCAATGAATGCAACGTAGTTGACGGTAAATTTTAATTGAATTTCAATGTTTACTCATTGACATTGTAAGTAGGGCTGCAACTAACGATTATTTTGATAATCGATTAATCGGACGATTATTTTTTCGATTAATCGATTAATCGGATAAAAAATTATATTCCATTTTTTTGTTTATTATAACAAAATAAAACCCTAAAAACCACACTCTTTTGTGTGTTAAACAATCTACTTAATACAGACAACTTCATTATAAAGAGAAACAACAAATAAAATATATATATATGACCATAACCTATGACAAAAATGCTATTGTAAACTAGATTAGTGGATAACTCAGCAAAACTTAGCCTAGAAATATCACAAGTGCACAATAATTTTATAAAATCTGAACATTTAGTGAAAAAAAAAAACATTCCTTAGTGGGGAACAAATAAGAGACAATAAGTGTAGCACTAACAATGGTAAAACGTACACATTGCTCTTTGTATTGTTGTTATACATTCATGAAAAACATCGTAAAAATCAGATGCACAAGTTCAACTGTTTTAAATGTAAAGCACAGCTGTTTAGTGAGGAAGCAAAATATAATAGATAGGACAGAACAAGAAAGGCTATTAATAAGCTTTCATTGCGCAAAAGTATTATGACATGATCATGAAAGAGCTGCACAAAGTGCTTATGCTCATCGCGAGCGCTGAATGAACACGGAGTCACAGGGCGGCGCGCAGTTCTTCAGTGTCCGCCGCATTAAGCACCAAGGAAAGAGAAAGACATATTGACTGTGTATTACACCGTATCTATGCAATAGTTTATTGAGACTTTTCTTTTAACAGTTTTAAATTTCAGTTAGGCTACTGTGCACGTGAAGAACAATTATACTGCGCCGACTCTATAGTGTTGTGATCCAACAGACACTCAGTAGAAAGTGATTAAGTTACAGCAATAAAAGTCTAGCAAGATAGAAAAACCATCATAGACCTTTATCTACGGATCAATTATAATAATAACATTGAATCGTCTTGGAAAGAGATCATCATGTGTTAACTGTTGTAACGCGACGGGCTGTTTGAACACCGAATAGAGAATGACTGACAGCCGCAGTGGAGGGAAAAGCTTAGGTTAACTTGAATTTAATGACTTAAATATACATTTCTATCTCACATTATACTATAGTATGGCTTCATAAAGTATACACGATTAACGTAGGTCACCTATTTTGGTTTCAAAACGGCGAATTTACCGAAAGGTGAATGATTTTCGTGTATGCTGCATATTGATAGCGGTTTCCTGATGCCCGCAAATTAGTTCAAACTCACGGAATCAAGAGCGCGCATGCGAGACAGAAGATAATGTGCTCCAAACCGTCCGTGTTGCGCGCGCGAGACAGGGAAGAGCGGCGAGGGAGAGAGACTGCGTGTGTGCCTCATGAAGCGCATGTAAGAAGCGCATGTTCCATGTAAACAATCCCCGTGACGTAATCAGACCAACTAATCGATAATGACATTCGTTGACAACGATTTTCATAATCGATTATAATCGATTTTATCGATTAGTTGTTGCAGCCCTAATTGTAAGGCTTTTTCATTAATAAAGCAAGCTCTCTGTATGATCAAAATATGATATCATTGTAATATAAAAAATTATACCTAATGATAGAGTTTACATTGGCTTCATAAGCTAATAAAAAACATAAGAAAAACACACCTGATGCGCATTCTTTGTTCTTCATTTCCTATTAGCAGAGTTAACAAACCTTGCTGTAGGCTATTTTCATGTGATTCATTAAAAGAAGATACACCCCCATTTTGCTCCGACGAAACTGACTTGAACGCACCTCACGTCGTAAACAGGACTTCCCACCTCGAACGTACGAACTTCCCAGGAGGACTTGAATGCAGCAATAGAGGAGAATCAATAATGTACGATACGTGTAAAATAAAGACTTTTTTTACGTAAAACCACGTAAACACATTGCATTAAACCAAATACACAAAATAATATTCCTTTTAGAACCATCATATGGCCCCTTTAAAGAAATGATATGTCAAGACATTACTGTAGTTATAGCTCTATGTCTGACTTTTTTTTTTTTTTTTTTGTGAGGGCCTGGTTAACACAAAATGGTAACTTTTCACTTGTGCATTTAAATGCAGTTTTCAATCCCAAAATCGAGTGTGTATGAGGCCTCTGAGCATTGAATATATCTATAATAAAACCTTCTGGATGCATCATTTCATATATGCTGAACATGCCACAAGTTCATGTATTATGTCACATTACAGATGCCCTTTCATTAGTTGCTGGGTCAGGTGTGTGCGTGTATGTCTGTCTCTGTCTGCTGAATCATGTGGTTGTGTCACATGAGGATTATCGCGTTTTCTCAGATGTATTGCAACCACACATACTGATTTTCACATTGTCTCGTAATCCTTCCTCAATTTTCTGGCATTATGGGTAGGCTAATCGTCATTGAGTGTGAATGTGACCAAGTGGGAGAGAGGAGCAAGTTGTGTCGGGATGTAGTGACCGTGTGTGTGTGATCTTGTTGAGATGCTATTTTTATCCTCTCTCCTCTTGTTCCTGTCTCTCTGTTGCTAGGAGCTCAGTTCTGGGATGGTCTTCTCCAGAGACTCAGGTTAAACAAACACACAAGTCCTGCATCTTGCGTATTGTTTCTAAACCGTATGTGATTTATAAGTGTTGTTATTTGTGGTGGAGTGGACAAATGATTGGCAGTTTTTTTTTTAAATATCGCCATCAGCCGAGCCGACACCTTTTTCTGTTTGGTTGATGTGTTGGAAGTGGGACTTTTATTTTGACATCGCTGAGAACGCCAGCAAATGAGCACACATCGCTCCATTCTCCATGTTCTCTGTTTAATATGTTATTATCATAGTGTCTGCTTTTATATCAATAACACTATCACATCTGTCAGCATTTAGCAAATACACATTTATATTCAAATCTTTGAATATCTACTAAACAAGTCGAATTCATCTTGTGAAGTGCATTTGTAGACTGCATGAATGCTTGAATTCCGTGTGTAAGTAGCCTATGCGGATTGAATGTGGAGAGGAGAGTTCGAATGACCCTGGACACACACAATTGACAAACTTGAAACCCTTGATTTCAAACTATACTGTGCTGTATGCAGTTGGCCATATTGATGGCATTTTAATTTTCACTAAATTAATCATATTAAATATTAAGTATAAATGCTTTGCTCTATATAAGATATTGGAACCAGCCATCAAAAAATCAATATCGGTCGACGATGAATTATCATGCAACCATCTATACACACACATTTTGGCCTTTATTCACATCTAGGCTAAACAGTTTGGTTGACCTGTAAAAATTAATGAGATTCATGATTCTCGTGTGTTACTCAGCACATTTGAGCCAATGAGGTTCATTCTCGTGTGTTACGCAGTACATTTGAACCAATGAGGTTCATTCTCATGTGTTACGCAGTACATTTGAACCAATGAGGTGCATTCTCGTATGTTGCGCAGCATGTGTGAGCTTCCGCTAGAGGTTTGTTGTCTCGCATCAAACTGGTTTGGTTGAGCTTCTGTTTATGTTTGTTATTCCGTTATTAATTTTGTCATATAAAGCGATGGAATCTCTTCAGAAAATTTCAGTTCATGTGGATTAGTTTTATGATCTCTAACTTTTTGAAGCATCAAAGTCGTAGTTGCGTAGCTGTCAATGGAGGGACAGAAAGCTCTCCGATTTCATCAAAAAAGATCTTCAAAGTCTTTGATAGACAGGATGAGAAATGAATGACAGAATATTTATTTTTGGGTGAACTATCCCTTAAATTTATTTGAATTACATGAAAAACTGGAAACAGAATAAAAGCATAATGCTTAATTTTATTTTTTAATTTGTTAATTTTTTTTAAAGGATAATGTTTATACTTTTTTTCTGTAGGATAGTATTGTGAAATTTCACTAGTATTGGTACTTTGAACTTAATATCCTTCCATGTTAAAAATGCATGAGCAGTGTTCTGAGGTGTAGGGCAGTGTGTCTGTGTGAGGCTCATACACGAAAGAGTTATAATGATGGAAACCTGGAGTGGACTATTCCCATCTGGCCCGCGTGACTAACGCTGACGTAACCACTGCTGACACGGTCGGGCTGCTTCTGAAACGCTTAACACACACTGTAGGAGCGAGAATTGTTTGAAATAGATCATCCATGCTGACTTATTCTCTTTAGGCTGTATTTTGTTTATTTTCTATCAATATTGTATAATTTTCTTTAGTAATATTATGGATAATGGACCACAGTCTGAGGCCTTAACTTAGTGTGCAGCTAGTGGTCATAAATATGCTCATTTGAACTACTTTCTTTTCTTTAGTGTTGTTGTTTGTTTCTGTCTTCATGTTTATAGGGTCAGTCATTCATGTATAATCAGGATTATTGGTTGGTTCTGGTTGTTCTCTCAGATGAACCGCTGTTTGTCTACTGTTGTCATGACTGCATTCATGCTGTCTCTATTATTACGGTTGTAATTATGATTTAGTGATGAGGCAGATCAGGCAGGATGACAGCTGATGCAAATTATAAGCTAGCTATAAGTCTAAAAATATAAAATAAATAATAATACTAATAATAATAATAAAACTTTCAGCACTGCATGGAGTATGTTGTATGGCATGACATGATTCTTTAAAATTTTTAATTGATCTTAAAGTGCCCCATTATGCTTTATCAAATATTACCTTTGCTGCGTGTAATAGACTGCACTTTTTTTTTCTTACTTAGTATTTTTGTCTTGTTTCCAGTCCAAATATCTAAAGATTCTTAATTCAAGATGAGTTTACTATAGACCATTTTGCAATGTAAACAAAACTGGTCCAGAAGCACTTCCTGTTTCAGTTTTTTAACACTACATAAAAGCTGGGATAAAATACAACCAACAAAACATATAAAACTGAATCAAAAAGTTAAACAAACATCTTTAATATTTTTTCTTTACATGTGAAATAAAGAAAACAGTTAGAAACTGAAACAGGAAGTGTTTCTGGACCAGTGTTGTTTACATATTGCAAAATGGTCCATAAGTAAAATGAAGTGAGTTTTTTACTCAAGCTAAATTATCTGTCAATGGGGTAAAAAAAACAAATATTTATCTGCCAATGGGATAAAAAAAATAATAATCTTGTTTTTGTTTGAATTAAAATAGTTTTTCTTATCAATAACTCGCTTAATTTTGATTTTTTTTTTTCCTTCTTCCAGAAAATGAAACATTATATCTCAAGTAATTTACTTGTCTGGTAAATGCATCTTGATATTTTTAGATTTTGGTCTTGAAACAAGTCAAGTGTATAGATGTTTATAAAAGTAAAATGACTGAAAAGTTCCAACAAGGGCTTTGGTCCAAGTGGTGGACCAATCACAACAGACTGGGCCATTTGACCAATCAGAGCAGAGTAGGCCTGTGGAAAGGTGGTGTTTTGAGAGACTGAATCTTCGAACAAACATGATATGCAGAAAATTGGGAACCTTTAAAAATAGCATAATTGCATTATGTAATGCTGCTGGTTCTTGATCGCTTTTGAGTTCCTGTGTCATGTGATTGAATGTTTTTTTTCTGCATCAACTGACATGTTTAGGAGCAGACTTGCTCTTATAATTAATCACAATGCTTTCAAATATGTGTGTTAAAACAACCAGATAAAGAGCAATACTGAAGGAACATTGTGTTGTCGAGTGATATTAACTGATAATTTTGTCTGTACAGTATGCCCGGGTCTGGATCCCGGATGTAGAGGAAGTGTGGAGGTCAGCAGAGCTCACCAAGGACTACAGACAAGGAGACGGAGTACTGCAACTACAGCTAGAGGATGGAAAGGTCAGTGTGTGTATATTTGAGTAATGAGTTTTTATAAGCCTCATCAGAATATTTGTGTGAACATTACTCACCGTACAATGCCCAGATCATTAACCATTAGTTTAAACATTCAACTGTCAATTACATTGCCCAAGTACTACAGACCAGTGCTTCTCAATTGGTTTGGCCATGGGACCATTTTCCTATGGTCATTAAACCACTACCCAAATTTGTAGGAATTTGAATCAAGATTCAAATAAATATTTCAAAATTTAGAATCAAAATGTATTTCTCAAAAATGGTTGATTCACACAAGTACCGTCCCACTTTACCTAATTGTAAGAATATCAATAACACTGGTGAATGAATAGTAATGCTAATAAATAGATGTCTCATAGTCTTTGTTTATACATAAGTTAGTATTTGTCATCATAAAAAAGTCACAGTTAGAGACTACAGTTACCATGGTAAAAACAATACTAACATAAAGTGAACTGTTAATAAAATATATGGACAGTGACACTGATCCTGATAAATATAATGAACATCATACCTTGCAAATCCTTCCCAGCTAACACATGATGTATCGCGCTGTTAAAGCGCTGTTTACATGAAATAAACTCTGCAAAGATGTCAGTAATAATGTAGAAATTCCCCACAAGTTGTTCCACTTAACTTAAATGTACATAACTACACAGCTCAAAAAACAAACAGATTTGGTTTGAAAAGCACCTTATTTTTAGATGTGCATAATAATTAGGTATGCATCTTTTCTTCTCAACGTATTTTTGTGATCCAATGAGCATTTGATTTTTCAGTGGTCACATTTTTTTATCCAATTGTCACACTTTAAATTTGAAATGAAATTTCTACAGTCCCTCTCATGGGTACTTAATTATTATTATTAATTTTTTTTTTACTCCGTGTCAGTTCCATTTTTGGTCCATTTCATGTTTTGTCTTTGTATTCACCTTCTTTTTGCTCATTTTCAGTTGACCCAGTTTTCCCATGCGTTTCTTTGATTCATTTCATTCACCTGTCCCTTGTTAATTAGTTCATTAGTCCTCGTTTGGTTTAGTATTTATAGTCCCATGTTTCCTGAGTTCTTTGTCCTGTCTGAATGTCATGTTGGTAATGTGTTGCAAGCCTGTTTTTCCTTTATCTTCTAGCGTTATTTGGACTAAATACTTTTCTCTTGTTATTTCGTCTTTGTGAGGATTTTTTGGCAACATACCGTGACAGTAGTAAATTGCAGTATTAAGGTTAACAATTAATTGACCGTTAATTTAAAAGGCGATCGCTAATTCATGCACAAAACAAGTATTCATTGAGCACTTCCATGACATACGGTTTAATTAAAAATAAATAATTTTAAAAGTGTAGTAGATGGCAGCAATCTTCTATTAAACACGTTTTTCATGTTGATGGATGAAACCGAGAAATGTAGATCTTTTTAAAAGTGAATTCTACAAAAAATTTTTCTTTTTTAAGGTAAAAAAAAAAACATGACGTTATGTCTAGCTTTCCATAAAAAACAATGTAATCGTCTAACTATTATGCAATTAGATAAAATGTCTATTCAATACATTACTTCTGTCTTTATCCTCTTTTTCTTTCTTTTCTCTTCTTCCCTAGACAACAGAAAGCTTATTGGCTATCTATGGCATGCTAATGCTAATTTATCATGTGCCATAAATTCGGCCATCGGTCTCTTTCAGGTGAAGTTTGTTGGAGTGTTTGATATTGCGAGAGTGATTAGAGAGCATAATTATGGCTCCATATGCTTTCGAAACGCTCTTGTGGTACACGTACAGTATTAGCTTCAAGTCGAACACACCTACAAACTTCAGTGTGGTGGTCGCTACTAGCATATTTCTATTCCAGCCTTGATGTTGTTCAAAATCTTTTTCTTTTTTTTTAGTGGAACTCAAAAGACATTTTGCAGATTGTTTACCTAGATCTTTCCCCATATAATGCAAGTGAATATTAATTGTCCAGCTCCATAAAATGACAAAAACGTGTGACTTTGCTCTATTAAGTATGTCAGACTGAAGTCATTCATTAGTTTTGTGTGAGTCTTCACCCAATGAATATTTCCATAAGCCATAGCCAGTGTTGGGTAAGTTACACTAAAAAAGTAATTAATTACTAGTTACTAATTACCTCTTCAACAGTGTAATTAGATTACTGTACTAATTACTCTCTCTAAAAAGTATTTAATTACTTTTAATTACTAATTACTTTCAAAATCCCATATCAATCTCAACCAGCTGAATAATACAAGGATAGACATGAATCTGTTTTAATTCTTTCAAATAAATACTATAAAATTGTATGAATTATCCTTAAACTGACCAAGGTGGAGAAAGTTGCATTATAAAAACATACTTTTTAACATCAGACAATACATTTTGATGTTAAACCCACTGTTGTTTTATGTCTGATCTCATGACATTTCACACTTTTTTCATACATATTTTACAATAATTCATACGAATTAGTACGAGTGCGGTCATACAATTTAGACACCTCATAAAATGCATACGAATCGCTGTGAGATCGGATTGATCTATACACAGTATTTACCTCAATTACATCAGAAGTAACTGTAATTAAATTACAGATAAATGAAGAGTAATCCCTTACTTTACATTTTCAAGGGAAAAGTAGTTAGATTACAGTAACTTACTAGTACTTAGTAATAGTACTTAGTAATTAGTTACACCCAACACTGGCCATAGCTCTTGAAGGGATAGTTCACCAAAAATGAAAAGTCATAATTTCATCACCCTAATGTAGATCAAAACTTTTTTTTTTGTCTGTGGAAAAAAAAGAAGAGATAAATGTCTTAATTTTTCTTTTCATATAATGGAAGTTAATGGGACCCAAAAACTGCATGAGTACCAACATTTTTCAAAATGTCTTTTTTGATGTTCCACAGGAGAAAGAAATTCTTATAGGTTTGGAATGACATGAGGGTGAACACATGAGTCATGACAGATGGTATTTTGGGGTGATTTATCCATTAATTTAAGCCTGTATTATCCTGATACTTCAGAATTCAGTAATCTCAAATTCTACTTTGGCGTGCAACCAATTGCAACAAATCAGATTTTAATATTCTGAAACGTTTTTTCAGCCTGTTCCTCACAGAAAACCATTGCTTGTCTTCAGAAGATATGATAGTTCCCCTCAAAACACAACTTCATATAATTTGTTGTGCTGTGAATTGTGTAATTCAGGAATTGGAGTACAAATTGGACCCCAAGACGAACAACTTGCCACATCTGCGTAACCCAGATATCCTGGTGGGAGAAAATGACCTGACGGCTCTCAGCTACCTTCACGAGCCTGCTGTGTTACACAACCTGAAAGTGCGCTTCACTGATTCCAAACTTATCTACACTTACTGCGGTAAACACACACATACACAAGAAGACATACACACATTTAATGTGTCTAGAAATATTTGAGCTCAATTGTCTTTTATCGTTTGACCCAGGTATTGTGTTGGTCGCTATAAACCCATATGAGACGCTTCCCATCTATGGATCCGATATCATTAATGCGTACAGCGGGCAGAATATGGGTGACATGGACCCTCACATCTTCGCAGTGGCAGAAGAGGCTTACAAACAGATGGCCAGGTGGGGCTGAGCAAGTTTAAGTTAGTTAAACTGTCATTGGTTGATAGTTACCTGAATAAAGGTTACTAGGGGTAATAACAGATTTTAAATACTTGACTGCCCATGTTGATGTTTAGATGAATAGTATGTGCTGCCCACTATTTTCATAATGGCCTTGTTTACACCTGGTATTAAGATGTGTCTTGGTTGACTGTATTACAAGTTTTCTTTTGTCCACTTTCAACCACTTCTGTCTGGATTTTTTTCGAGAAGAGGGTCTATTGGCAGGTAAATGTGCTGTATGTTTTTTTATTTTATTTTTTTTAAAATCTAAAATAAGCTTGTGCCATTTAGATATGAACACGAATGGAGACGATGGACCTATTGAGAGCATCAGCTTTTGTTATTGATCTTACAGCCGCTAGACCACGCTGAACGTGGTGAATGTGTGTTAGAAATCAGGAATGGGAGAGAACATTATGCTTGGTTTGTTTTTCATCTTCTAACTAAACTTGAGTCTTCAGACGACAGTTTAAATTCCGTCTGGCTAGCGCAGTTCCCATAATTTTTAGGCATCAAAGCTGTAGGCGGAGAGTATGCGTCTTTTGTGGTTGTTCAAACGCATTCGACCTGATAAGCGTTTACACTACTAAAGCAATCTGGTCTAATGTGTTTTCTACTACCTCTGGAAGTGGAAAAGCTCAAATGTTTTAGACCCCATTTACACCTGTATTTAGCATCGTCCACTTGTGATCCGATCGACCAAAACACATCTTAATCCTAACCACACCTACATCCTAACCAGGTGTTAAAGGGTTAGTTCACCCAAAAATGAAAATTCTGTCAGTATTTATTCACCCTCATGTTGTTTCAAACCTCTATGTGTTTATTTGTTCTGCTGAACGCAAAGGAAGATATTTGGAAGAATGTTTTAATCAAACAGATCTCATTCCCCATTGGAATGAGATCTGTTTGATTAAAACATTCTTCCAAATATCTTCCTTTGTGTTAAACACATAGAGGTTATAAACACATAAATAAACAAATAAACACATAGAGGTTTGGAACAACATGAGGGTGAGTAAAAAAAAAAAAAACAGATCTCATTCCCCATTGACTACCATAGTATGTATTTTTTCCTACTATGGAAGTCAATGGGGAATGGATCTGTTTGATTAAAACATTCTTCCAAATATCTTCCTTTGTGTTCAGCAGAACAAATAAACACATAGAGGTTTGAAACAGCATGAGGGTGAGTAAATAGTGACATAATTTTCATTTTTGGGTGAACTAACCCTTTAACAGGGCCAATTACACATTAAACACAGAACAAGAATAATGAGTTGATAAAGCGTCTTCATCTTTGAGAAATGGATATTTTTGTGAGATTCACTAAGCCATTAAGAAGGGTTTATTTATTTAGGGTTTTATTGTTGCATAGCAAAAAGATGTGATCACATTTTTTATTTTGGTGGCGAATTTCATGGACCTAAAAGGTCCATTGTTTATTATCAATAGTGAAGCTATATATAAAGCTAAAAAAAAGTTGCAGAACAATGGTAAATTTGACGGGAGCTTCACACACACACAGCGCCAGTTCTACAGTTTTGGAAATCACAATTTACATTATAATTACAACTTCAATTTCAACTACAGTGTGTTCATGTTTTTAGTAAGCCTACTCATGCCTGAGCCCCAAAGTACACCTACCTATTACGTATTTGTCATGGACCAATTTCAGATCTAAGGTGTTTACTAGCCAACGCAAAGTTGTCTGGACAGTTTCGAACCACAGACAAAAACTCCAAGCAAACGTCATTTTGGCCAGTTTAAGTTTGAATGATGTCACACCTGACAGCACATCTGTGCTCTTATTATTATACCCTACTGACTTTCATTGTATGGACAAAATCCATTCCATTTAATCAAAAACTCCTTTTTAGGTACACAGGCTGCACTTGCATTGCGTCAGCCAAACATTCATATTTGCATAGAGTATGTCTCTGTGTTAGTATGAGCTATATTGCTCAATCTAAAGGGAAGGTTTGTAGGTCAGGATGTTGCTCACTGCAGCCCAGCCAAAAATAGACCAGCCAAGGTTATGTTTCTCTCGCTCGTTTTCTTGGGACTCTTGTTCCTTCTCTACTGAGTGCACTACTGCAGCTGTCTGTCTGTAAGGTTCATTGATCAGTGGATGCCTGTGTCGCAGCACAAGCTACAGTTTTCTCAGGTCCCACATGTTGGAGCATCATTTTCTCTGATCCTTGTGTTTTTCCTCTTTGTCTTTGCAATACACCATTATACATCAATACAAATCAATAGATTTTCAGCATTTTTAATGTGTAAACTCTAGTGTGTATTACGCACCCTGGTACCTAGCCAAGTCAAATCAGATTGCATAAAAGCAGCTTTACAGTGATAACAGGAAAATAATGCAACAAAGTTTATTTCGGCTGTGCAGCAGATCTAGAAAATAGTGCTTAAGTTCAGTGATGGTTCATTTTTGTTGTAAAAAAGTTATTGGTTTATATATATATATATACACTCACCTAAAGGATTTTTAGGAACACCTGTTCATTTTCTCATTAATGCAATTATCTAATCAACCAATCACATGGAAGTTGCTTCGATGCATTTAGGGGTGCGGTCCTGGTCAAGACAATCTCCTGAACTCCAAACTGAATGTCAGAATGGGAAAGAAAGGTGATTTTAGCAATTTTGACCGTTGCATGGTTGTTGATGGGCCAACTAATTCAAGCTGATAGAAGAGTAACTTTGACTGAAATAACCACTCGTTACAACCGAGGTATTCAGCAAAGCATTTGTGAAGCCACAACACGCACAACTTTGAGGCGGATGGGCTACAACAGCAGAAGACCCCACCGTGTACCAATCATCTCCACTACAAATAGGAAAAAGAGACTACAATTTGCAAGAGCTCACCAAAATTGGACAGTTGAAGACTGGAAAAATGTTGCCTGGACTGATGAGTCTCGATTTCTGTTGAGACATTTAGATGGAGTCAGAATTTGGGGTACACAGAATGAGAGCATGGATCCATCATGCCTTGTTACCACTGTGCAGGCTGCTGGTGGTGGTGTAATGGTGTGGGGGATGTTTTCTTGGCACACTTTAGGCCCCTTAGTGCCAATTTGGCATCGTTTAAATGCCACGGCCTACCTGAGCATTGTTTCTGACTATGTCCATCCCTTTATGGCCTCCATGTACCCATCCTCTGATGGCTACTTACAGCAGGATAATGAACCATGTCACAAAGCTCGAATCATTTCAAATTGGTTTCTTGAACATGACAATGAGTTCACTGTACTAAATTGGCCCCCACCCACAGTCACGAAATCTCAACCCAATAGAGCATATTTGGGATGTGTTGGAACGGGAGCTACGTTCCCTGGATGTGCCAAATCTCCAACAACTGCAAGATGCTATCCTATCAATATGGGCCAACATTTCTAAAGAATGCTTTCAGCACCTTGTTGAATCAATGCCACGTAGAATTAAGGCAGGTCTGAAGGCGAAAGGGGGTCAAACACAGTATTAGTATGGTGTTCCTAATAATCCTTTTGGTGAGTGTATATAGCCGCTCTGGAGAAAAAGTGATGTCATCGTCAAACTCAGTTCAGTTCTCATATAATGGTGTCAATAGTGTCCTAGTGGCACTAGTAACCACTGACAACACCACATTTTCTTAATCTATTTGCACTTATTTCATTTGTATTTTTGCATCTTTCAGGGATGAGAGGAATCAATCCATCATTGTGAGTGGAGAATCTGGAGCAGGGAAAACTGTTTCAGCAAAATACGCCATGCGTTACTTTGCCACGGTCAGCGGCTCTGCCAGTGAAGCCAATGTAGAGGAGAAAGTTCTGGCATCCAACCCCATCATGGAGGTGAGTTTTTCCTGCATCACTAGATCAGTGCGTCATTCTGGAATCAGTGCTGAGACTTGGGCTGTTTGTTTTCATGAAGGTCTTTAATAATACAGACATTTATATCTCAGAGAGCCAAAGCCCTTGGGCTGGGAGACTAAAAGCTGTTCACTGGCTGAATATGAGTGTCTTTTTCAGACTGTTATATCTGCTCTTCACTGCATGGTCTTCATCTCCCCAGGGCTCATTTCACTCAGTACAACAGTAGAGAGAGAGAGAGAGAGCGAGAGTGTGTGTGTGTATTTGAGTGCTCACATGTGTATTAGAGTAAATGTTGTGTTAGCATAAAGCTCACATGACCTTCTCTGCTGTCCTCAACTCACATATTTCTTCAAAATATTTAAAACAGAACCAAATCACTATGTTTCCTCTGTATACATTTTGGCATGTAAAAGCATCATGGGGAGAATTCCAAACATAAAGGCTGTTCCAAACATTATGTGTAGTAATTATGTAAAATTATATATATATAGATATAGATACTTTATTTTGGCCAAATTCAAAGGCAGTATTATCCTTCACAGATAATGTGCTGCAGTGATGTATTTTTGTTGGCCAACCCGAAAGTTAGCATCGCCCTGGTTCCCTCAACAAAAGCACAATAGGATCTTTACATTGGGTTTTGGATTATCGCAGAAAATACAAAACTATGATTCTTACACGTTTTGTCCATCATGATAACCTTCACAATTGACTAGTTTTAATAATGTTGAGGCCTAAAGTCAATCACCAGAAGTAAAAAGCTAAACAAAGTAAACCACTATTGTACTTGTATTACAAAAAAAACAAAACAGTTAACACCATTAACAATAAGTATGCTTTTTACCCTTAATACCTTACTTTTACATATTTGTCAGATCTTGAAAATTGAGATTCGACTCTCCCATGCCATGAGCATATTGGCAGCCTTATAATAAAAGAGATAGTAAAATATTGTGTGAAAGTATTTGAAATTTTATTATTATACTCCGCCATCCAAAATACTCCCCCAATCTATCATTGGACATACAGACTGGTAGCCCCACCCCCAATCTCATGCTGTTGGTTGTGCCTAGCTACAGGCATTAACTCATGCATTGATGATGCATACCGTTGTTCAGAGCTAAATAACAAAACGATATAAACTATTGAAAACCAAACCACCTTAAAAACACAGATGATCTGAGCTTGGATAGGATTTTATTTATTTTTTTGCCAGGTTTAATGAATTTGTGCCCTATAAACACCCTGCTCCAGAAGCTCCGTTGCTTGCTGATTCTGATTTCGACCGAGTTCCTCAGCAGATTTCTGCTCTGTGGGGGAGGCAGTATCAACCTCCTGAGCTGCTGTAGAGACCCAGAGACGCATACATGATCTTCCTGTCACTCTGTTTTTAATCAATAACCTTTCTGTGTGCTCCTTAAACTTTTAACCCTGTTCTCTTCTAACTGAAACAACAAAGAAGCCCCCAGGTCAGTCCAGTACTTCCACTCAAACTGATGTCTTTTCTGTTCCCATTTCTAGTCCATCGGTAACGCCAAGACCACCAGGAATGACAATAGCAGTCGATTTGGGAAATACATTGAGATCGGCTTTGATAAGAGGTATCACATCATTGGTGCGAACATGAGGACATATCTGTTGGAGAAATCGCGCGTTGTATTTCAGGTGAGGGAGCATGATTGACATTCTGTCACTTTGGAGATTCACTTTGGCCTTTATATAAAATATTAAACTAACCATATTCTATACATTCTCAGCATCTTTTCTGGCCCGAAAGGTCCGCAATCTTAAATCAAATGTTTATCAAGCATAAAATATTACTCATCAAGACCATTTTCCACCCTCTCTTTGACATTTAGAATGAAACGGGCTCTTTGCAACTGTACCTTTAAGACTTGACCTATGTCAGGATTGGCTAACCTTTCTGATGAAAAGAGTACTGTAATAGTGCCTTTGGCATAAAATCTGGAATTAAATAGTTTATATATATATATATATATATATATATATATATAGAGTATGTAAAACTCTTAGTGGTCAAATATTGATGTTGTGATGTCATAACCATGACAATTTCTGAATCTTTAGTTTTGCATTCGCCGAAATGCGTAGGAGAGCTTTGTTTTCTGTGTAGCCATGAAATAATAGAAACTTTATAATCTAAAAGAGTGCCATGGTCATCCTAGAACTTTACTGAAGCAAAACAAATCCGTTTAGCAAAGGTATGATTATAAGAATGTTTAAGAATCAATCTAGAATATGCTAGATCATGGAAATCTGTGCCTCTCAGATGGAAATGTTGATTTCTCTCATTGCCCTCATATGTGATTTTCCATGCCAGTTTTTTTCTTCCCCATTGGAATACTGAATGAATGTGTGGTTTATTCTTCGGAGTGTTAAACCAAAATCCTGCTGTATTTCAGAATTACCACCAGATGTTATCAAACACTTAGTGATCCAGAGATTAACTATTTGTGTGTGCTTTAGAGTCTTTCTGATGGTTTTTATTATGTAGAAAAAAAAAAAAAAAATATATATATATATATATATATGTTTCTACTCCACTTAAACATAAATACTTAAACGGTGGTTGTCATAAAAACTTGACTGAGGTATTCAAACACGCATTCGGTATTAAAAAACATGTAAAAATATAAATAATATGTTATATTGCACATATTTTGCAAAAAGAGCGTTTCTAGAGTTCATTTTTCCAACCAACTATCCAGCTATATTGAATGGCTTTTCTGAGGTAAATGTAATGACATATTGTTTACAAGCTGACTGTTTCGACACACTTCTACTGTTGAAACACTGATTGAGCGATTACATGAGACATGATGATACATTTCAGTAAGCTATTCTGGATCTTTCATCGATCCTTCTGGTGTTCATTCATATGTATTTTGTGCTATAACTACATTGAAACTGCTTTGAAGAATGGCCTAAGACAGTGTACACAAAGAGGAGCAGCCGCCACTCCCTCTGAAGCACACCGCACTTCCTGCTTATGGCAGATCTAATTTTAGCTCCTCTCAGATACCTCAGGGATTTAATTCACAGTATGATTTTCATTTCTTGAAGGCTCCTATGTCTTTCTGCACTTTCTAGTGGAAAGGACTATAGTGAGCTAAGCTAATATTATGCTGCCTCCTTCGATACCTTTATCTGGCCAAATTCTAGAATGTACTGCGATTAGCTAAAAAATGAATTCCAAAATAGTGGATGAAGCGAGGAAAATGTCAATTAAAATATTATCGACAGTCAGTCAGTGCTGATAAATACAGTTAAATTAAACTTAAAATGGACTGTTTTAATATTTCGGTGTGCTATTAGTAACACATAATATTGTTAGCTTAGCAAGATGCTAATTTCACACTTATTTGGAATAAATTGTCAGTCGAGTCTTTGTTTAGCTTCAAGTGAGGAATGTTTTTTAAATGGTTATGAAGAGTCAGTCACCAAAGGAGAACAGTGGACAACAAGGCAGCTCACTAGGTTTTAAAGAAAGCTGTTCATTGAGCAAATCCGAAATCGTCCCCTATACCCCTTATTCATTATCCACGACATTACTCCGCTAGTATAGTACACTGAATGATTGAAAACAAGTGAACGAATTCAGACACTGAGTGTGCTTGAGGTGCCCCATGTCAGTGCATCGTGTTCTCTAGGTGTTGAGTATACATCAATTTTACACTCATTGTGGTGGATTATGGGATGAATGAGTTCACTCATCCATCCACTATGGTTTTTGGACACCACTACAAATGGCTGTCCTCATAGTGATTCACCAAAATTTCTGCAACTGGTAATATCTGGCAGAAAATGATTTTTTTTAGGTTTAGGGCGGAAATCATAGACTGATACGCTGACATTTAAGTGGTACTTTTCCGATGACGAGTGTGTATATTGTTCGCACAGCATGGATAAACTAAATATCAAAATAATTAAATTTCATTGATATAATATATCATTAAAAATTTGATATGTATTTATTTATTTAGTTTTGCCCCGAAACTGATTAGGCCTACATAAATGACTTCATCTGGCCCAGGTGTGAGAAACATGTTTGGAATTCAGAGGCTGTTTCTCCTTCTGGAAAGCTCAGAGAGATTAAAGCTGGACAGGAATGAGGGTAATGGAGTTAAACATGTCTGTTCAGTGTTATATAATATACTCACAGAGACTGCTGTTGTGCTTAGGGGAATTCCAGATGAGTTAAGTATGTGTGATTGTCAGATGCAGACCAGAATTGCACTCTATGCAAGTATGTAAATTTAATGGGTATTTTGCAAGCTTGTTCATGCTTAACATGCATTACTGTGACAGTCGCACCGTTTTTGTGTGTGGTATTTCATCACATAAACCTGCGTCTTATTCACTAACCACCTGCAGTCCGTGCTGGTATTGTGTCATGGGTGTATTTCATTTAAATAATTAACCTTCTTTTCAGCATGAACACTCCTTATTTCTATATAAATTAGGTTTTGATGGGTATATATTGACTGAGCTTTTTGCCTGGCACAATTAAAGGAGAACTCCGGTCAATTTTAATATTGAGCTAATTTTTTTTTGTACATTTGGAGTGCTGTCAGTACAGACAAAAACGACAAAAATCAGTGTTGCCTACACCGTGTTATCGTCTTTTTAAAATTCGCACCCTGTTGACTTCAATGGGGCATGTTCTAAACCTGCTTTTAGCCTCTTAACATCCTTGATTTGTCATTACGAGTGCACAGCCATGTGAGTGGTGTTATTAAGAGTGACCACGGTCAATCTGACTGCAGTAGATGTGAAAGATATGAGTAAAAATGATATTAATTCAGCCAGCTCACATACCTCTATTTGCTTCCTGTTTTCGGTCGAAGCCCACAGTGGTAGATTGTCGAGTTCACCCACGCGATTATTGGTGAATATCATCTCACATGGCTGTGCACTCATAATGACAAATCAAGGATGTTAAGAGGCTAAAAGCAGGTTTAAAATATGCCCCATTGAAATCAACAGGGTGCGAAAAAGACGATAACACTGTGTAAAAAATGAGCTCAATGTTAAAATTGACCGGAGTTCTCCTTTAACGATGTTATTAACAACTGTAGCAGGTGTTAAACAGAATTGTATTTAAAAAGGGATATTTTTCTAGAGTTTTCTTTTGATCATTGCCCCAGTAATTCAAATTATAATCTAATGGGGAAAAAAGGCATACTTTATTTTCCCCATAAGTTTTCATATATTGATGGTATAGTTTGATGGGTCAAAAAGGCAGATTGCATTAAATGGAGAGTTATTGATTTATATTAGTTATTCAATTACTCTTAAGAAAGAAATTATTCTTGCCTTTATTTTCAATTTAGAATATAAGAAGAAAATAGCAGTTACAAAGAATAGTGTTCTTTAAGGGGTAGTTCACCCAAAAATGAAAAGAAATGAGTCATTATAAACTCATCCTTATGTCATTCCAAACCCGTAAGACTTTCGTTCATCTTCGGAACACAAATTAATAATTTTTTTTATAAAATCTGAGCGATTTCTGTCCCTCCATTGACAGCTACGCAACTACCAATTTGACGCTTCAAAAAGTTCTTAAAGGGATACTCCAATTTTTTTGGAAATAGACTCATTTTACAACTCCCCCAGAGTTAAACAGTCGAGTTTTACCGTTTTCGAATCCATTCAGCCAATTTTCTGATTTTTAGAAGAATATCAGTAACCAGACAGTTTCTGGTCTCATTGAATTCCATAGTATATTTTTTTTCCTACTATGGAAGTCAATGAGACCAGAAACTGTCTGGTTACTGATATTATTCTAAATATCAGAAAATCGGCTGAATGGATTCGAAAATGATAAAACCCAACTGTTTAACTCTGGGGGAGTTGTAAAATGAGCTTACTTCCAAAAAAGTGGAGTATTTCTTTAACGAGATCGTAAAACGAATCCATATGAATTGAGCGGTTTAGTCCAAAATTTCTGAAGAGACTCGCTTTATATGATAAACATATTGAATTTAGCCCTTTCATTCACTCATAAACTCACACATCATAAACTCACACACATTTCGTTTGTGGTAAACTGAAGCTCAAGCATGTTCACTTGACGTGCGAGAGCCAATGAGTTTTATTCTTGTGTGTTACGCAGCACGTTTGACCTTCACAAGAGGTTTGTTCTCGCAAGTCAAGCAGGTTCAGTTGAGCTTCTGTTTGTTTGCTGATCAATGTTTATATGTGAAAAGCCTAAATTCAATCTGTTCATCATATAAAGCGAGTGAGTCTCTTCAGAAAATAATTTGTTTTACAATCTCTTTATAAACGTATGCTGGCAAAAAATCTCTCAGATTTCATCAAAAAGATCTTAATTTGTGTTCGGATGATGAACAGATTTGTTTTCGGATGATGAACGGATTTTTGTTCGGATGATGAAAGTCTTATGGATTCGGGATGACATGAGGGTGAGTAATTAATGCCAGTTTAAATTTTTGGGTGAACTATCTCTTTAAGAATGTTCGGTCTCAGAAACCATAGTGATTTTAGTGGCCGATTGCATAAAATGCTTAGACTAGTTTTACAATTTAGTCATACATTTTTTTTCCTTCAAGTCAGTTACATAAAAACTTAGATTTTTCTGAAGTAAGACTGATTAGCCCTAATTAACTGCTTGACAGTCTTAAGTTTATATTTATGCAAACTGGCTCCACTTAATCCATAGCTGTTCACAGCTTATTCTGGCCAAGTACTTCCCACTTGGACAGGAAGAGTTCACATTGACTGGCTCGTGGGTCCTACTACGTGTTTAGGGTGTTTAAGTACTCATTACAAATTTAGCATGATATATTGAGTGTCTTCCCATCCATATTCTGTCCATAATATCACAGATCTAATTCAAAACCAAAGTGAAATGTGATTTTGCTCATGGATATTTGGTTTACTTGGTGGTAATTGAAAGCTCTGAATATCTATTCATAAGTAGATCTGATAGCATGAACATTAAGCTGACAAGTCAGGTTTATTATCTTTGATGAAGCAGGAATGCCACAGTCAACACCAACACACTTCATAATTAACACACTTTATGATCATATAAAAGTCATATAAAAGTGCCTCTCAAACATGCTAAAGTGATGAAATGTTCCTTTTTTTGTTTTGGAGGCATCTACCATAGGTTTACACGCATCAAAATTCAAAAAACACTTCGAAGTGTCTGAAAACGATTCGTTTGAATATTCAGTCTCTCTAAACCCCTCCTTTCCGAGAGCCTACTCTGCTCTGATTGGTCAGATGGCCCAGTCTGTTGACATGACATGAAACAACAGCCATTACCATATCTAAATTTCAGCTCCGGAGGCTTCCTCAGCACTTATATTCACAGTGATACGACCAGCAACGATGGCATCAGTTTTACTGTATCAATTTCAACACGAGTCCATATCCTTTTGAACAGCATGTTCTCGACACGTCAACAACACGAACCAAACTCTTCCAGGCCTCAGCGACAACTACAGTGTTTGAGGACAGGTCAAAGTAGAAGTTGCTTGCAGGCAGCCAATGAAGACCATAGGCTGGAATTTGCTGATGACACATTTCGTCAGAAAGGAGACTATAACTTTATTTGTCGTGGACTTTTTGGTCTTTGAAACTTTGCAGACCTTTTACATGAAAGGTAATATTTGAAAAAGTGTAATAGTGCCACTTTAAGTGAGTACAGTACATGCAGCTTCACGAAAAGTTATGGATTTGTTTTGAACGTCTGTTTTTCTATGCCCTGCAAATTTTGTTTTTGGTTTCTTGTGACGCTATAAAATCCTGCAGATGGAACCAACTGTTGATCTTAAATAATCTCATATGCTATTTTTGTTTTTCTTGCGTTCCTTGTTCTCCAGGCGGATGAAGAGAGGAATTATCATATCTTCTATCAGCTCTGTGCATCTGCTCACCTCCCGGAGTTTAAAGCCTTGAAACTCGGTGAGACAACACACCCAGCACATTTCATTCAAGAGGACATTTTCTTTATGAGAATATTTTAGATTAGGATTACTCATTCATGGGAGTATTTTAGCTGTAATGGAATTGTTGGGAGGTGGGTGCCTTATTTGTTTATAAGTATTAAAGCTACACAATTTAACTTTGTTTCGATAATATTTTGTAAATATTATTAATGAGAGAGTGCAAAAAAACAAAGCCATCTTCCTAACCGTTCTGTTTCTGTACATATTTTTGACTGTCTATAGACCTTATGTAGCCCCGCCCCTTTTCAGTGCTGCGCTCGTTGTCTTTTGACTTCTGGTCTGTATTTTGACAGCGATCTTGCGTAGGTATGAATGAACTGCTCGTAAAAAAAATTCCTGGTCGACATTTGTTAAGACATCTGCTTATGATAAACATTACAATGCTCATGATAACTTTTGTTAACTCTACAATAAGTAAATCCACTTCACAAGCTAATTACTCCTCGACAGCGATGCCATAGAAATATACAGAGCGACCGCGAAACCAGAAGTTCAAAGACAATATTCGAAAGATGACGGCGCCCACGTTTCTCTGGTGCATAAGGTCTATAGCTTGAAGCTGAAAGTTTGTTGTCACATTCAACAATAAAAATTGACCATGGATCACTCAAATCCGAAAAAAAAAACCTCAAAATAAACAGACAAACATTATTTATTTGTCCATCCCCTCTAATATAGTATCCCGTAACCATCAAACCACAATTAACCAAATTGTCGAGCCGAACCAAATCCAAAACAATGTTCCAAATCTGATAGAGGACCAAGCGTGCCGCACAAGCCCTCAAAAGTCAAAACGTCTCGATCGCCCCCCCTGTGACCGGACCTAGTATAGCTCATAACCCCCGCCTCCCCATGTTATTCAATGGGACGCGAGACCAACTAAACAATTAAATTACATTTCACATATCCTTTTTCCAAAGATAGTTTCTGTCATTTACTGTAGTTTCTATCACGTTGATGTAATTTCAAGTGTTCGTTTTTAAAATAAGTTTGTTTTTAGTTAGTTGTGTGCTGATAAAAACGGTGCTCTGACATCATGATTGACAGCTGTGATTGACAGGTTCTCTGAGCGAGGTAGTCACTGAAGCACCAGCAGACTTTTTTTTAATAATGTTGACTATGTTGTTAGTAGTTGTTTACCTTATTTTAACGAGGTTCTGCAATCAGCAGACATCATTGGAGAAGAACGAAGCAGACAGAGGACACTTAATGAAAGTGCGGGGCGTGAGCTTGCGTTTGATTCAGCGCGAAGGAGGCCGCGGCCTTGATTTCACGGCTTTACTTCCTGCTCACGACTGCGCATGACTGGTCCCGAAACAGGCAAGTGCGCAGACTCAGGTCCCAAGATGTCCGCGTCATATCGAGACACTGGCGGCTTCAGTTCTCTCTGATGGAAAAGAGCGAAGGGGCGTCGTCCATCTTTTTTTTACAGTCTATGTAGAGGACCTAAAGTTACATAGTGCAGCCTTAAAGGGACAATGTGTAGGAATTTCTCCCATCTAGTGGTGATAATGTATTTTGCATTAGGGCTGCACGATTCTTGCTAAAATGTGAATCACGATTTTTCTCCATGGGAATTGAGATCTCGATTCTCTTACATGATTCTCTTTTTTTTCTCCATCCAAAATGTATTGCACTCAAGTAAAAAAAAAAAAAAAAAAAAAAACACAAGACAGTCTAATAAAGTGCAGTAACAAAAAAAATCTAAATTGTTTAAGCTGGTTCTTTGGGGCTAACCCATGTAGCTGTCTGTGTATTAGTCATGAACTAAAAGTAAGTGTAGGCTATATTTAATATTTTCTGGCTAGTTTACTATAGCTTTTTTTATAATCAGACATCACACTTTCACCCAAACTGAATAATTACAAACAAGTTTAAATGGGTAGCCTAAATCTTCTATAAATATTTGAGTCTTCATATCTAAAACTCTCCAAAATGCTCTATGTGAAACTGCGGTTTTCCAAACTTTCGTGTTGTTTGAAGACCTCTCTCTCTCTCTCTCTCTCTCTCTCTCTCTCTCTCTCTCTCTCTCTCTCTCTCTCTCTCTCTCTCTCTCTCCGCCCTTTCAAGCGCAGCAGTTTCTATTCTACATCATCACTCGCCGATCAAACTAGCCTTTGGTGGGACTAATATGTGCTATAGCGGCCTCCAAAAAGCAGACGATCTGACGGTTTTAGAAGATTAACAAACCGAAATTAAAAAACAGACCCGCCCTATTTGAGACGAGCTTTTATTTACCCAAACCTGCAGCCACACAGGCGTGTAAAAGATACAGGCGTCTATGGGACTCGGCTATTATTTTTATATAAGTTTTAAGGTACTTCAGTTCTTGTTAAAACTGACTAGACATTGTGTGAAACTACTTTTTGAGTGAAATCATTAATTTTGTCCCTCAAAAGTGTGCTTTCACTTTAATTGAGCGCGCGTTTCACTGCTGCTCACGCGCTGCCCCTGCGCCCGGTGAATACTTTGATTAACATGCAAGCCCAAAAAAAATAAGCGCTGCTCACGTGCAACAACTTTAATTTAGACATTCCCTGATGAAACGTCCGCATGATTGATTTGTGAATTATTGTTTTGTTTTTGTGTGAGTGTGACCAATATAACGCGTGAATGCAGCATGATCTGAATGCAGGGAAATACATGGAAGTGAATCGCCATCATTAAGAAAGGAGATCGCATTTATGTTTGAATCGAGATCGTGATTTTTTTTACGATTAATCGTGCAGCCCTATTTTGCATTCAAACGAATTGTGCTCTCTAACGCCTGGCTTTTTCAAATGTGTGTTGCATCTACGGTAGCCATTATGTAGGCTACCAAAAAGCTATGACAGGATGTCTTCTAAAGCACTTCGTCGAGTGTTCCTTCGGGTGAACAGGTTTGTTATTTCAAACAAACAGCAACTTCACACAGCAAACTTATGGTGCTTTTCCACTACACAGTACCAGCTTATCTTGTCAGTGTGCTTGTTTTAACAAGAGAAATAGTCGACTTTCACTAACACAAAACAGTTAACTCACACACCAATACATCCATAAGAGGTTGTTCGGCAGGTTCGTCGTCGTCTTCAAATCGCTCGCTCTGGCTCGAATATGTAAGGCTTGATGGACAAGTCTTCTGTTGTTGACATTTTATTAACGTGTGAATAAAAATGTTCTTTGAAGGTATCTTATATAATCGTATATCTCTAATCAAACTACAATAATGGCCGAAAGTGGGGAGTTGAACTGACCGTGAACTCAACGACCTGGAGAGCGGGCGGGGTGTGACGCATCTCCTTTTTATTTAAAGGGGACGCATTGAAACGGGTCGCTCAAAGACGCACATCAGAAAAGGGATAGAAGCCTATGGAGCTATAATAATGAGCAATTCAGACCCAAGCATCGCAGTTATGTTTTATATAGACCACAACGGTATGATTTATATGTAAAAATTAATGATTTAAAAGCATGATATGTACCCTTTAAAAATGTATATACAGTAGGGTTAGTCTGTAGTACTTATAATCAATTTTATATAAAAAATGATGAAGTCTCTGGAAACAATTATGCATACTTAAGAAGTCTATGGCATGTCCCTATTTAAATAGGTGAATGTGCGTTTGTGGGTAACGTGTCTGATTAGAGTGTGTTCGTGTTGACACAGCATGGCGAGCGGCTATCAGAGATTTCCTACTGAGAGGCGGGCTGTGCTGGTCTAAATACACAAACACACACACACACACACACACACACACACAGTCGCATATGAATACTGGACCTACTGTAGTTTGGATCCACACACACCTCTCCCTATCATCTGTTTCTTTCCCCCACTTGCTTTGAAACACACACACACACATACACACACTGCTGGCTCTGTGCTCTGTCTCCTCCTGTTTGCCTACTCAGCTGACTTCCTGCTCAGCTGACGCCCCGTTAATGTGAGAGTTTGTGTGTGCGTGAATCTCTCAATACGGTCTCTGTTGCCAAGCAACAGTGTATCCCTCATTAAATCTATGTAGAAGGTTTTGTATTTTAGGGTCTGTGTATAAGGGAATAGATTTTATTAATGCAAATAGTTTCTATTTATTAAAGTTTGTGGAGTTTCCTGGATAATTAAAGCTCTTTTGATGAGCATAGTGTGTCCGAATGAATGTTTGATATTTAACTCAATTCATTTTAGTTCATATGAACCAGCCAGTCAGTAACTACACCGATTTAACTCTCAGTTCTGTCAGGACCACTATTATATTGGCAAAGATGATTGACAAGTAGTATATACTTTGGATTGGCTGTATGGTTCATCATTAATGTTCAACAGCAATTCAAGAAAAAATAAGTCTTGATTCGTAGAGGAATATCAGAAGGACAAGTCCTGAATGGATGAGAGGTGGATCGGGGGGTGGAGGAGGGTAATGAGCTCCTGAGAAACCCAATAAAGCTGCTGATAATACTGAATGGACCTTTTATATAGGGATGCTGTGATAGGCGTCGTATTCCTATTGCATCAGCTGAGAGTCAGCTGATGCGAACTTGATTGATGTGATCTGCCAGAACTGACGAGTCTTTTTTTGCAACATAATGCAGTTGTAAGTTGTGATTTTGATTCATTAAAAGGAACCAACTCATTTGGGAATCTTATTAGGTTAGAACCCAGCAAACTGATCAAACATATTTCACTCACACTGTCCTCCTCTTCAGGTTAAATTGAAATGTCCTGTTCATTTCGGTTAATCAGGACGTTCAGATGGTACATTTCAAATAATCAGACTAGAAAATATTCAGTAATTCATTAGAGCCCCTGCACGAAAATCACTTTTCTGTACATATGTTTGAGCAAAATAAATGCTGCAGTTCGTCTCTTTATTTTAACTCTACTTTCTCCTTGAATTGAACATATCTGACATAAGAAATGATTGGTTCATAAAATTGACTATTTTACAACTACATTTGGGTTTGATGATGACCCAGCCTTGGGGTAGATCTTTCATAAAGTCTGGTGGTACAGTAATTTTTTATTAGAGTGCTATAATAAAAGTTTGTGGATGTTTCTTTCTCCACAGGGAAGGCTGATAGTTTTCACTACACCAAACAGGGCAGGAACCCAGTGATAGATGGAATAGATGATGCCAAGGAGATGTCGATCACAAGGAATGCCTTCTCACTGCTAGGTTGGACTGAAAGTTCAATATTTTCTCATGTTGTTAAGATGCGATAGAGGAAGTAAATCGCTGATTATGAGTGAGTGATTGAGTGAATAAATGAATGAACAAGGCTAAGATATATAGAGCTTTACAATGTACTACTGTACACCAAAAGCGTTTTACTGTCATTTTTTTTTGCATGTGCCCCCTCAGATTTTTTAACCAATGTGACTTCTAAAATACTTAAATATACACTACCAGTCAAACGTTGTAGATCAGTAAGATTTTTTTGTTTTTAAATGAAGTCTCTTCTGCTCACCAAGGCTGCTTTATTTGATGAAAAAAAAAAAATGACAAACAGTAATATTGTGAAATATCATGACAATTTAAAATGACTGTTTTCTATTTTAATTTATTTTAAAATGTAATTTTAAAGCTGAATTTCAACATCATTACTGTGGCTGATTACACATCAGTTTTCAGTGTCACATGATCATTCAGAAATCATTCTAGTATGCTGATTTTATCAAAAATCTATGATGAATAGAAAGTTCAAAAGAACAGCATTTATTTAAAATATGACCTTTTCTAACATTATAAATGTCTTTACTGTAACTTTTGATCAGTTTGACTCATCCTTGATGAATAAAAGTATTTTCTAATTTCTTTCCCGCAAAAATAAAAAATAAATTCATACTGACCCCAAACTTTTGAATGGTTGTGATTAATGTTACAAAAGCTTTCCATTTCAGATCAATTCTGTTCTTTTGAACTTTCTATTCATCAAAGAATCCTGAAATAAAAATGTAAAAAACTGTTTTCAACATGGATAATAATCATAAATATTTCTTGAGCATCATATTATAATCATTTCTGTAGGATCATGTGACAATGAAGACTGGAGTAATGATGCTGTAAATTCAGCTTTGATCACAGGAATAAATTACACTTCACTATATATTCACATAGAAAACTGCTGTTTTAAATTGTAATAATATTTCACAATATTACTGGGTTTTTTTTGTATTTTTATAAAATAATTGCAGCCTTAGTGAGCAGAACAGACTTCTTTTAAAAACATAAAAAATCTTACCGATCTAAAACTTTTGACCGGTAGTGTATATATGTATGTGAATATATATATATATATATATATATTATTGCCTCCAACGTGTCACCATTTTGTGTAATTCACTGCTTCAAAGCCAAAATAGGACATAATACTCATTGAGCACCAAGGAGTTTTTGTCGGTGGTTGGGGGATTCTGTCCAAAATTTTCAAAACATTATTTGACAACGCAACACCAAATAAAAGTTAATATTGTATGTTCTTGCATCAGTTCATATATCAAAATTATGTCATATTTCAGTGAAATTTTAAGTTAAGTTTTATGATAAACCGTAATAGTTCTTTTTACTTGGGGTTGTTTTTTTTTTTTCTATCATAACGCTGTTTTCCATACATGAAATTGTCGAGATCAGTTGCAGTTTAGCTTGTTTCTAAATAAAATTGATATTATATCAGGATTTGAACCCAGCCACTATGCATACTATAATAATATACCACTTGACTATCATGACTTGGAATCTTTGAAAACTAGGTGCATGACGCCCCTGATAGCGGACTGGGCAGTCCCAGAGTGCATTGTGGTACAAACTCAGAGAAATGTGGGTTATAAACAATGTCTTTCATTCAGTGTCAAAAGTATTGATACAATTGTTCTTTTTTTAATTTGACTAGCCAATTATTCATTTTTAAAATTCTTTGTATTAGCTTTGCAACATTAACTCCAAGCACTGTTGGATTTAATCTAGACATAAAATGTTTTTGTTTTTCCTGTTTTTCATTTGTTGATGTCTCTCTTCAGGTGTAAATGAGTCCTATCAGATGGGATTGTTTCGGATTCTGGCTTCGATTTTGCACCTGGGGAACGTGGAAGTGAAGGATAGAGACTCGGACAGCAGTATCATTCCAGTAAGTTTCATGTTGACTTTTAAGTGGCATTTTGGACCAATATGATTTCACTGTGGGTAGGACTATCTATATATGGCGAAAATAGAAACCAAATAATTGTGTGCAACACTGTGGAATTCATTTTATGTCAGAAACTTTGTTTAGCGCTTTTCACAATAAACATTGTTTCAAAGAAGCTTCACAAAAAATCATGCGGTTAATGTTTATAAGATCTGGAAGATAATATAGTTACATTTTGCGCCTAAATGAAAAAAAGTCAGGCAGTTGAAATTGTATATATAATGTACTGTATATCCTTTTATATGTCACTGTATGTATATACTATGTGTGTGTTTATATACACTACTGGTCAAAAGTTTTAGATCAGTAAGATTTTTTTTATGTTTTTAAAAGAAGTCTCTTCTGCTCACCAAGGCTGCAATTATTTGATAAAAAAATACAAAAAAAAACAGTAATATTGTAAAATATTATTACAATTTAAAACAGCGGTTTTCTATGTGAATATATAGTGAAGTGTAATTTATTCCTGTGATCAAAGCTGAATTTACAGCATCATTACTCCAGTCTTCAGTGTCACATGATCCTACAGAAATTATTATAATGTGATGCTCAAGAAACATTTATGATTATTATCCATGTTGAAAACAGTTTTTTTTACATTTTTATTTCAGGATTCTTTGATGAATAGAAAGTTCAAAAGAACAGAGTTGATCTGAAATGGAAAGCTTTTGTAACATTAATCACTACCATTCAAAAGTTTGGGGTCAGTAAGAATTTATTTTTTATTTTTGGGGGAAAGAAATTAGAAAATACTTTTATTCATCAAGGATGAGTTAAATTGATCAAAAGTTACAGTAAAGACATTTATAATGTTAGAAAAGATTATATTTTAAATAAATGCTGTTCTTTTGAACTTTCTATTCATCATAGATTTTTTGGGGAAAAAATGGTACACGACTGTTTTCAACATTGAAAATAATAATTTATGTTTTGTGAGCATAAAATCAGCATATTAGAATGATTTCTGAAGGATCATGGGACACTGAAAACTGATGCGTAATCAGCAACAGTAATGATGTTGAAATTCAGCTTTCAAATTACATTTTAAAATAAATTAAAATAGAAAACAGTCATTTTAAATTGTCATAATATTTTACAATATTACTGTTTGTCATTTTTTTTTTTTCATCAAATAAAGCAGCCTTGGTGAGCAGAAGAGACTTCATTTAAAACATAAAAAAAATCTCACTGATCTAAAACTTTTGACCGGTAGTGTGTGTGTGTGTATATATATATATATATATATATATATATATATATATGTGTGTAATTACACTGTTGATCCCTTCCTTACCTCTTAAACCACATTTAAACCCAACCATACCAACAAACCTGTTCCTAACCTTACCCGTATCCCACCTCAATAGCTGCTTATTTTTTGTGTTTTGCAATATAATATGAACATAATAAGTACATTGTACTTAAATAAAAATGTTAAGTACATAGTGCTTAAAAAGACACGTCATATAAAGTGTGACCTAAATTTTTTTCATTGTGAAGTGATGTAATTTTCTCTCTTTTTTTCCGTCCAGCCAAATAATGGTCACCTGAGTGTGTTTTGTGAATTGATGGGTGTGACGTATCAAGACATGTCTCATTGGCTGTGCCATAAGAAGCTGAAGACAGCAACCGAGACATACATAAAGCCCGTCCCCAAACTACAGGCCATAAATGCCCGCGATGCCCTCGCTAAACATATCTACGCCAAACTCTTCAACTGGATCGTGGACCATGTGAACAAATCGCTACATTCTACGGTCAAGCAGCACTCGTTCATCGGAGTCCTGGATATTTACGGGTGTGTGTTCATACAGCCAAACGCACATTTGGTTCAGTTTAGAGTTACAGAAGTCAATTGTGACGTTTTGTTTTATTCTTCCAGGTTTGAGACTTTTGAAATCAACAGTTTTGAACAGTTCTGTATTAATTATGCCAATGAGAAACTACAGCAACAGTTCAACATGGTGAGACCTCTGACACACTTCTCACGACACCAGTTCAAGTTTGATTGATGATTATTCTGTTAAATTATTGTGATGTATCTCCTGTTGTTTTCCTGTCTTCTCGTGTGCAGCATGTGTTTAAGTTGGAGCAGGAGGAGTACATGAAAGAGCAGATACCATGGACTCTCATTGATTTCTATGATAATCAGCCATGTATCAACCTCATTGAGGCCAAGATGGGCGTCCTGGACCTGTTGGACGAAGAGTGCAAGGTACAGTTTCACAGTCTTATTGTAAATTAAGATGTTGAGGTACTTCATCTTTTACTGTGATTGGCTGTATTAAAAAAAAAATTGAAAATATCCATATAAATCCAAGGTGATGCGTAAATATGTGACAATTTGCAAATTAATAATTCAATTGAACAAAATTGTTGTTTAACTACATGTAGTTTTTAATGTAGAATGTTATATGATTTTAATAGATGCGTATGTGTGACACATTTATCATTTCTTGGGATTCAATACAAATTAAGCTTCTTCAACGGCATCTGTCAACCACAGAAAACATTTTTGACTCGAAGAGAACAAAAATTGTAGTTGCAATAAGTCACTTACTGTACGATGACGATTAAGGGGCAACGCAATATACAAACTCTTTAAAAGTAAATGAGACTTGAATATGAGACTAGAGTCATAAAATCACTTATTAACTCTGCCTTTGCAAGGTTAAACCTAATATTTTCTTTGTAACCATGTAATATTATACTATATAATACTATACCTATAAGCAGAAATTGGCAAACAAAAGCTTATTTGATGTGACCGTAGTCTTTACAGTAAAAACTTTATAATCTATCCAAAACTAATCAACAAAATCTTGCCTAAACATTCATATTTTGTCTGTAACATATCGTTTTTATGATATATTAGTAGAGCCAGACCGACATATCGGCCGGCCAATATTAGGCATTTTCCAAAATATCGGTATCGGCAGTTATAATGGCCGATAAATGAATATTTAAAAAATAAAAATAAAAACGGATGAAATATGCTTCAATCATTTCTCCTTGGCCTGTTATATTGAAAATGTATGTTTTACAATTTGCAGTATGATGTTATTTATTGCTAAATTATGGCTCATCAAAGACTAGCTAACCACAAAGCTAGCTAATGCCACTATCATCTGTGGAAGACCGCTAACGTTAACATTAATGAGCTTGGAAACCACAATGAACTTTTTCTGCCTAAATAAAGTAATTATTACTGTATTTATAACTAGCATATCTCTAGTTACAGTCCCTGCATTGTAAAATGTAAGTTATAGTTGCGAGGAGTGAACATTTAGACAGAGAGAAAAAGTATCAAATGTATCTTGTGGAGAAAAGTCTTCAAGAGAAAAGAAGTCTGCGTGACTGAGTATTTGCTGAGTTACAGTTCATTTTCGGACATGTTTTAGAATGGACTTCACGTTGAGAGAGATGGCAGAATGCGCATCATGTTTATTTTTCTTTATTTGGCAAAAAGCACACACACAAAAAATAAAAACTTAACAGGATCGAATGATGTATAACACTTATATGGAAGAACAAAATCAACAGAGTATTTTGAGTCTCTTTTGCGCTGATATGAAAAAAAGCGAGCTGCGATCGCCAGAGTGACCGCTGACCCCAGGGGGTTAATTAAACAGTAATATTGTGAAATAAAATTACAATTTAAAATATCTGTTCAAATGTCATTTTATTCCTGGGATGGCAAACCTGAATATTCAGCAACCTTTACTCCAGTCTTCAGTGTCACAGAAATCTGCTGATTTGATGCTCAAGAAACATTATTATCAATATTCAAAACAGTCGTGCTGTTTAATGGTTTTCGTGGAAACCAGATTGCCTTTCCTGTCTGTTTTTTTTTTTTATACTAACCCTAAACCTTTAAATGGTAGCTTAGTGTACATCACTGTAAAAACAAAACAAAAAAACTGTGTTGTGTGATTGGAATCCTCTTTGAGACTACAGTTCTTCCTTCATATACTGTACAGACTCTTTTTTTTCTCTCTTTCTCTTAGATGCCGAAGGGTTCAGATGACTCCTGGGCTCAGAAACTGTATAACACTCATTTGAAGACGTGTGCACTTTTTGAAAAGCCACGGATGTCCAATAAAGCTTTCATTATTCAGCACTTTGCAGATAAGGTGCGCACACACACACTTCACACTCAGGCTGGTTCAGCATTTCTGATAAACGGTTTTATTTTTACACATAAGTACAGTATTTAACCACAGATACATTGTATTTCTGTTCTAAAAACACTTACTGAGCTACCTCAGTGCATGTTTATTTCACCATATTAAAAGCATTCACTGCTGGCTTAACACTGCATTCCAGAAACGTCCTAGACGAGACTGAGTTCTGTCTGGTGTTAAGCCTTTTTGAATGAAAAGATGACACAGTCTTATATGAAGCAATATACAATGATGAGGCAAATTATCATGTTTTGTCAAAATTCACACACAATAAAAAGCTGACAAATATTTTCTGGGATGAATCCAGGTGATTTAGTTAATAATTACCATTTTGAATGTGCATACAATCCACCTCAAAATAGATTTCACGTTTAAAGTCAGCATGAATCAGACGTTTTGATGGTCTTTTTCCCTTTTCTGATGTATATCGGTGTGAAACGGCTTCTTGAACAAGAACAAATAAGGGCGGGACTTGATTTTGTCCATTGGGATTTGATTGGATCATTGGCTGTCATGTGAGTGACAGGTTGTCCCGCCTTCGTCCCAATAAACCCTTCATCGGAGTTATATCAAGTTATTTTGATTAAAAATTACGAGGGGACATACAAAATAATGATGTGCATGGATAAATCATTTATAATGCAATATTTGCATAATGAAATTCAATATTCTTTAAAAAATAAGAATGGTCAATTTTGATTTTCATGGTGACTTTGTTTGTAATAACTCGTGTCAAAAAGGCCACAGATGAATTGTACTGTATGTGAAACAGGTCTATCATTTTAAGACATTGTAAGTACACTTCTGATATAAAGGATGTTCTAAACAATAGACACTAATACATATGAATAGTTCTAAATAAATCTTAATAGAGTATCATTCTGTTAGCTTAGAAACATGCTAATGCCAAAACAACTGAGTCAAGTCTCCTGTGTGCTTTGCGTAAGGGTTATACGTCTTCACGTGAGCTTATGAGGCCGTGGATCCGTTTTTAGAAATGGTGTATGATATCTGTGAGGAAACACTCATGGAGAAAGGAGGGTGGATGTCATAAGCCACATTTAGAGTGTGTGATAGACATTCAATATACACACACACACAGTCAAATTAGGGTTTGAGCAGTAGCTTTCGCAAACATCCTCAAGGTTAAACCAGGCTCCATTTAATTCTCTACTCAGCATTACTAATATAAATTACACTCGAAATTATATAAATTTAATAGAACACGTAATATGACATGGAATTTATATCCAGTTTTTCAAAAAAAAATTCTGTGAAGTTACTCTTTCGTAGACTTAAATGGGTTCACACTGTACGATTTTAGTCACGATTTGGCCGTCTACCAGCTTTTATTTGCGTTTTTCCGAACTTCAGATAATTAGATTGACAAGTAAATAATTCGAAAACAAATTGTCTGAATCCTAAAAGATTCCTCAGATCCTAGGCCAAAATCAGAAGTCTTTGATCATTATGCTGCGTTCACACCGAACGCGAATAGCGCATCAAATTCGCGCATGACGTGTCTAGTTTGACGCTTGACCACTTTGTGTTAATTCGCGTGTCAAGAGTGAAACTGGCGCGCGTAAAAACAAAAGTTTGAAAGGAAATGTACACGTGTGACGCGTGTCAGAATCGAAATCCGTTGGCGGCCATTGTTTTTATGTCGATCGAGCATTCATCGAGAGAGTACCCAGATAGCAAACTGACATTGAATCAACTTGGAAACATGACATCGAAACAACGTTGATCTGACATTGTTTTGCTCATCGAATTAACGTTGAACCAACGTCAGACGCGTCATTCTTTCAAAACTAACGGAAAATCAACTTGAAATCAACGTTGTTTCAACATTATAAAAGCAAACCAATTTTCGATTTTCATTTAGCTTTGAAGAATGCCGCGTCTGACGTTGGTTCAACGTTAATTCGATGAGCAAAATCAACGTTGTTTCGATGTCATGAGAGACGTCGTTTCCACGTTGATTCAATGTCAGTTTGCTGTCTTGGTATTTACTCTGGAGACCAGAACAGCGGCGTGGGGATCATTGTCGCCGTATATTTGTGTCCACCGGACCCTTCGGAGGCGAACCGTTTGGCGAGTTTCACCATTTGCACGCTCCAGGAGCTGCGCTGGATGACGGCCGCTGTCAGCGGTACTTCCACCTGTCACGCGCCCAGTTTGATGACCTGTTGTCCCGCATCGGAGCGAGGATCACCCTCATCCATCTAATCTAGCTGTCATTTATTTTTGTTTTGATGATAAATAGAGCCAGCCTTCAAAAGTTATTAACCTGTCCTGTGATTATTTTCTCTCTCACGTCCAGACACGAACTTATGCACATGTATGTTGGTTGTCTAAACATCATAATAATATTTCATATAATCTTGATATGGAATGAATAACATTCAATACAATATGAACATGTCTCGTATATAGAAATAAAGTTTTAAGTGATAAAACATTTGCTTTGTTGTGCATAATCCCACCCACCATGCATTTAGTCATATTACAAAATAATTTATTGAAGCATCCAGATACATCACCTCGTGAGCAAGTAGCTAGGCTCCTGATTGGTTAACGCTAGGGTTGGGTATCGAGAATCGAGTATCGATTGGAACCGAGACTAACTTTTCGTTTTTCCCGGAATCGTTCAAAAGTTAAAATTTCGATTCCTAGTTTCGATATTCACAGTCCGCCGAGCGGAAGAAGAAACAGCTGAACAACACCAACGAAGAAGCGTCTACCAGAAGTGTTGGCATAACCACACGAGTCGAACATGAGTACCTTACGTTGGCGATCCAAAGTGTGGCTTCACTTTTCTAAAAATAACGAAATCTCGGCAAAACGCAAAATTTGTGACAAAAGGAGTATTTTTACAGAAGGAGTATTTCCTTCAGAAAGGATTATTTCTTTCAGAAAGGCCGTTGGTTAGCAAGGTTAGCTAAACTTTTTTGACCCTGCCTCTTAAAAGAATCGGAATCGAGAATCGTTAGGAACCGGAATCGAAACAAGGAATCGCAATCGGAATCAGAATCGTTCAAATTCAAACGATACCCAACCCTAGTTAACGCAGCACGAATTGACGCAAAAGTTCAGATTTTTCAACTCGGGCGGCAGACGCGAATTCGCGTCAAACGCGTGAATGCACAAATAGCACTAACTAAATCATTCGCGCGTAACACGCTTAACGCGCCAGACGCCCAATTCGCGCGAACTTGACACGCAAATGATTCGCGCCGCAGGAATTTTTTAAGCGCATAACGCGTCTTTGCATTGACTTAACATTGAAATCATTCGCGCCTGACGCGCTATTCGTGTCCGGTGTGAACGCACCATTAGTTTGACATGTTCACCAACTGCAGATTAATGACTGTTGCAATCACATTTTACAAGAAGATTTGACACACAGTCCTGTAGTGTGACTTCTATGACAACTGTCAAATCAAAAACCAATCGGAGCACAAAACCTGATCATGTAATTATTGGGAATAACAATGAACCACCACTTGCACCCGACACACATCGTCTTTATTTCCCCCCAGTTTTCATTCAAAAAGAAGTCATGATTAAAATTAACGCTAGAGATTGTCTTTGTTTGCTAGCCACCATTTATATCCCTCATGTAAACGCAGCTCACGTCACTTAACATGTCACGGATTGTTGATGTACAACTCCGGACGAGTCTTCTTGCATGCGTCTTGACTGCCGTACAGTGTGACTTTAATGACAGCTGAGATCATACGGTGTGACATGGCTTCTAGTGAGGATGATGTTCGTACAGTCCGACAAGCAAATCGTTTAATGGACCTCTTAGTTATAATCAGTGCTGGGTAGATTGCTTACAAATTACATAATGAAAACTGTAGTTAGTAATACATCTAGTAAAACTGTATCTAATACATTACACATTTTAGGTAATGTAATCTGACTACTTTTTGATTACTTTTAAATTGCGTTTGACCTTACTTTAAACCTTATCATGTAGATTTTAAGCAGATAATGTTGTACTGTAGTGATATTAAATTCCAAAGGAAAAAAAAACTTGTGTTGTAGTGCATTAAACAATACCTTATGCCTGGGTTTTCTAAACTGGCAGTTCTGAAGGAACTGCCGTGGGGTTGTATTGTAAGTTTATGAAAAAGTACTAATTAATTAAAGCACAAAAATAATCAAAATAAAACGCAAAACATATTAAATCTCTTATTTGTTATGATGTGTAGCTTCTGTCTTGTGTAATTCCACAAAACAATTTAAAAGATAAAAAAGAAGAATTAGTGAGAATCAATATATTGTGAAATATTTACTGCTATTTTGTGAAAATTATGTAATCATGTAATCAAAAGAAACAAAATTGTTGTCCGATTATTTGTATTTTAAAACATAATATAATCTAATTACAAGTATATTTTTGGAATCAATTGGTTAAGATTGCTTAATCAGGTATCATGAAGTTATTTATTTATAGTATTTATTACAGTTTGCGTGAAATAAAAGTTAATATGGTCTTTTCTTTCATATTGTGATATAACCAAGGGAAATGGCTTCACAAATGAGAAAAAATGTTGGGCGGGACATGATGTTGTCTATCTATCAGGAATTTACTTTTTTCACATTTCCGGGTCACAAGCGGAAGTCGTCATAGTTGAGTAAACTTCTATAGAAAAATAAAAACTAATTAATATATATATATATATATATATTAGGGCTATGCAAAGATTAATTCCGATTTAACGCATCCAACATAAAAGTTTGTGTTTATATTAATATATGTGTGGTGTGTATAATTATTTTGTATTTTTAAAAACATATAAATGCATGTATATATTTAAGAATTATTTGTCTGTAAATACTGTATGTATATATATATATATATATATATATATATATATTAGGGCTGTGCAAAAATTAATTGCGATTAATCGCATCCAAAATAAAAGTCCAAAATATATTTAAATACAAAATATATATTATATAAATATAAATATATATTTGTAAATAACATTTTCTTAAATATATACATGCATGTGTGCGTGTTTACAAAATAAGGTAACACTTTACAATAAGGTTCGTTAGTTAACATTAGTTAACTACATTAGTTAATATGAACTAATAATGAATAGCACATATACAGCATTTGTTAATCTTTGTTAATGTTATTTTCAACATTTACTAATACTTGATTAAAATCTTGTTAACATTAGTTAATGCACCGTGAACTAACATGAACAAACAATGAACAGCTGTGTTTTCATGAACTAACATTAACAAAGACGAACAAATGCAGTAACAAATGCATTGCTCATGGTTAGTGCATGTTAGTAAATACATTAACTAATGTTAACTAATAAACCTTATTGTAAAGTGTTACCCAATATATATATATATATATATATATATTTTTTTTTTCCATTATACATGTGTATATATATATTCAATATATATATATATATATATTTTTTTCATTATACATGTGTATATATATATTCAATATATATATATATATATATATATATTATGTAAACACAAACTTTTATTTTGGACGCGATAAATCGAAATTAATCTTTGCACAGCCCTAATAAATATCTATGATACAAAAAAATTAATAGCATCACAGTTATAATAAAATAATGCTGTGAAACCTTATTATAGACATCAAAAAGTCGACATTTTCAATTTGTAATTATACATTTGTGAAGGAAAAAAAAAACCAGAAACTTATTAGAGACTCATTCATGGATTTTCTTTCCTATGATAACCTCCACTGTCTCTGTATCTGTCAGGTGGAGTATCAGTGTGATGGTTTTCTGGAGAAGAATAAAGATACAGTTAATGAGGAGCAGATACATGTTCTGAAGGCCAGTAAGGTGAGTGAAAACATGTCCTCTGCGTCTCTGAAAGAGTGATTTTCACATCAGAAGGCCTTCTATTTGCTTATAAATAAGGGCTGTAATGTTTAGGAGAAAATGGCCAGGAACTGTGAAATTGTCCCTGTAATGTACCCGTTCATTAACCAGAAACTGGGAGGTTTTAGTTATTTGAATGCCTGTATATAGACAAACCCAGCCTTAAAGTTAGTGTTAGCTGTTGCCAGGCTTTTTTTATCCACGATTTTCGACCTTAAATGAAGCTTAAAGTGTGAGAAGGTCAATGGCATAGTGCCATCTGCTGGTAAAGGAGCATTAGTGCAGTCTGTTGGCACAGTTCCAACATGTACACAGCTGAGGGAGTACAAGTTCATATTTCTAGTACTTTGGATCCTTACCTTGTTGTTCCCATCTTAGTTCACCATGTTACTGTATCTTGAGTCACAGTATTTAAACAACAGAGCTGTTTCTAAGCTCTAAAAGAGCCTTTGCATGACTCAACAGCTCTGACACCGGTTAAGACAGAACTAATGCATATTTGCTCGTGTTATGAAGTCAACCCACCCCGTCAGTTGTGTATTCATGGCCTGGGGTGTGCTCTGTGGATTTTTCAGGAAGATATTCCAACATACTTGGTAATCAAAACACAGCCACACTGAATGAAAAGCTCCAATGATCAGATTGTGATACCATAACATTTTGATATAGACCATGGTGCGACATTTAGGATGATATTTCATTTGTCAAGCCAACATTATTAAAGACCAGATTAGAGCCAGACCGATATATCGGCAGACCGATATTATCGGCCGATATTAGGCATTTTCCAAACTATCGGTATCGGCAATTATAATGGCCGATAAATGAATATTTCAAAAATAAAATAAAAACAGACGAAACACGCTTCAACCATGTCATGAGTGTTGGAGTTGTATAGTTTGTCCACCAGAGGGCACTCTACACCGTTCCTGTTGGCAACACTCGTTGAGTTGGGCACGATACATACATTGCTTGAATAACAATTAAAAGAACATCCCCGTCAGTTCTCTTAACTCAAATAAGCATGACAAAATTTGTGACTATCATGTCCAGTTTAAAAAAAATAAATAAATACAATATCGGCCGATATATCGGAATATCGGATTTTAAAACTCAAAAATATTTGTATCGGTATCGGCCTTTAAAATCCTTTATCGGTCGGGCTCTAGACCAGATATCTTTGAACAAACATTCTATTAACGTTACTAGAAGAACTTTGGTTCATAAATTTAATAAGAGGATTGCCAGAACGTTAGCCAAAGTTTTGAGAACGTTCCCTGTTAGCTGGGACAGCATTTATTAATAATATATCAAACAATACCATGGTATTCTTATTGTGCTATGTTTTTTTTTTATGTGCTTTTATCAACCTGACCTAACTGCTGAAATATTGTAGGGCTTCCCACATTCAAAGAAATAAGGAATTATGTTTTCAGGCTTAGAAAAGTCATGGAAATGTATAATATTTTGAAAAATCATGGGCAAGTCTCGGTAGTTTTTATACTGACTAAGTGAACTTTTAAGTGCAATTTGATTCTGTAAAATCATATAATTTTCATCTGTATCTGGGGGTTTCTGAATGCTGTCTAACGCTTTTTCTCCTCAGCGTGAGGCAGTAAATGTGTGCGGTAAGAGCAAACACATGCCGTACTAATCCAAACTGCCTGGGACAAATATTAATGCCTCAATTGACAGAATTATTCTTTAAGTCAAGTATTATTTAAAATGAACAATTTATATCAGTAATAGGCTCGGCTCTCTGGTGCTTTTCCAGATCAGTCTGTTAGCGGATAATCCAAATCCTTCACTCCACATGTTACACAGGTCATCTGTTTTTACCATATTCATTTTGCCTCACATTCATATCATTGATCATCTGTTCATAATATCATGTGTGTGTTTGCTTGCTTCATCTAGGTACACATTTATATTTTCTCATAAATTAGAAATGAAGCCAGACATCAGCTAAAAGTCCTAAAAACTTCTGAATAGTTTGTCAAAACAAAATTTGACATTGGTTCTATAGGGTTTGATGCTTATTGTTTCCACAAAGAGATATCAGGGCTGTCAAAAAATAGTTTCAGTGTTTAAAGTACACAATTGTTCTTACTTATTGTGAAAATGAATGCACAAAATAAACTTATTGGGGGAAATGAACTCACAGCTCTCATTCAAACATAGAAAGCTGATATTGACAGAGACTGAATCATCACTACTATGTATTATTACTCTAAATACAACACACACTATATATAATTAGCACAGATAATTTAATTTAATGTATCAAATTATGGCTTTTAATCATACTGTAATGTGAATATAATTACACTTCATCCCTATAGAAACTGAGAAAAAAATCGAATTACAGTAATAGAGACATCAGTTGCAGTTTTGGTATTAATGTTACTAGCCTTCATTCAAATAAAGATGCAATTAAACAAATGTTTAAAATATGCCATCTTAATTTTGTTTCTACAATAGTTTGGATATTCAGTGTGAAGTTATGTATTACGATACAACCATACATTACAGATTTTAACGTTAGGTGTGATTAATCGTGATTACAGAAATGTTTTATTAATTACATTTTTAAATCAGTTGACGGAACTATATTATCTGAAGTGAGCCCAAACCTCTTTGATTCTTATTGTACGTGGATCACCAAAGGAGAAATTTAGAATGATGGTTGATATTTCGTTGTCAAGCCAACATAATATTATTCAGAGCTGGTGTCTGAGCTGCATTGCTGTTCAACTAGTACATTATATACATCTGTCTGATGTATCTGTATTTTCTGCATTTAGTAATTCTGTTTCTGTTTTCTCATCGTGTCATGTTGTCTATGTGTTGTTTGTGAACATGACTACCTGTACCCCTGCAGAAGGTAAAATTTAGCATATACATGCTGTCTCTTTAGCTCTCTATCTCTCTCTAATATCACTGCTGTCTAGTAGATACAAAAATTAAGATTTGGATGTGTGTGCGTATGAGAGATGCGTGCGTGTGTGTGTGTGTGTGTGTGTGTATCAGCATGTTCAGTCTGCTGCTTTCTGCTGTGCAGGGCACAATCTCAATACTGCATTGATTCTGTAGAAAAATAAAACCTCTTCAGCTCTAGAGCCTCCAAACATCATCCAAACAAACTCAACTGCCCAGACAGAATGAAACATCTGTTTAGTTGAAATGTTTTGACTATCAGCTGGACTGTTTGTCCTGTTCAGTACATTTTTGATGCTCCTAAAAGGCCAGTTCACCCAGAAATTAAAGGAGTAGTTCACTTTAAAAAAAACAAACAAACAAAAAAAACGTTTGCTGATAATTTACTCGACCTCATGTCATCCAAGATGTCCATGTCTTTCTTTCTTCAGTCGAAAAGAAATGAAGGTTTTTGATGAAAACATTCCAGAATTTTTCTCCATATAATGGACTTCAATGGAAACCAAATGGTTCAAGGTCCAAAAGACAGTTTGAGTAAAAACTGCAAACTGTTCAAAGAGCTTTAAACAATTCCAGACGATGAATAAGGGTCTTATCAAGCGAAACGATCGCTCATTTAAAAAAAAATAATAATAATAACAAAGTTTAAGTTTTATAAGCTCAAATGGTCGCCTTGCTCTGTTCTGTGATGTGCGTTTGTGACTCTCCTGTTCAAACTCGTTCATCAAAATGAACGAATTTTTTTTTAGAGTCAATTCGTTTATTTTGTTCGTTGAATGAACCAAATCACATGAAAGAAGATTCGTTGAATTTTTAAAGATTCAGTCACAAACACGCATCACAGAACAGAGCAGGGCGACCATTTGAGACTTAGTCATTATTCACTCACTTTCAGTTTAGTCACCAGCTCAAAAATATAAGTGGTCGATGTGATCCATAAATTTCATATGAGCTTTATCTGAGAAACAGATTTTAGTCATTATTCTCGAAAGTGTTTCCAACTTTTTTTTTTTTTTTTTGATGGCATGTCGCCGCGGAAAAAAATGTTTGTTCATTTTAGAGTAGGCTTGTTGTGATAGTCTGGTTCCATATTATAGTCATATAACCATTGTAATAACTCCAAAGCTATTCAATTAAGGTTAAAAAAACTGCATAGTGCTGCTTTAAGTTTGTCATTGTACTGTTTTGTTGCCATGGTTTTCATTAATAATAGTAATGAGCACACTATTCAAGCAATTGATGCTCCAGATTTGCCTCTACTTTGAAAGCAAAAGGTAAAATGCGCTCGGGCTCAAAATAGGGATGGGCAACGATTAATCGCATCCAAAATAAAAGTTTGTGTTTACATAATATATGTGTGTGTAGTGTGTATAATTAATTTGTATATATAAATACCCACACATGCATGTATATATTTAAGAAAAATGTGTTATTAATATATCAAATATATATATTTATATATAATATTAATTGTAAATAATTATATATAAAATATATACATGCACATATTTCTTAAATATTACATGCATGTGTGGGTATTTATATATACAAATTAATTATACACACTACACACACATATATTATGTAAACACAAACTTTTATTTTGGATGCGATTAATCGCGATTAATCGTTGCCCATCCCTAGCTCAAATCACTACATTAACTTTTTATGAACTTTTATGTTATGAAAAGTGCAAAAATATTTTTGTCTCATTATGAAATTGTGGCAGGCCGCAACGATCAAGGTAATTAATGGGGAAAAAAACATACAGGTTTAGAACAATACATAATGACGTAATTTTCATTTTTGGGTGAACTACGCTTTTTAAAATGCAACAGCCAAACGAATCCATATGTTCTATACATAGACTAAAAAAATAAAAAATAATAAAAACAGGCAAAAGCTGGAGTTTGTTTGTTTGTTTGCTGTGTGGGGACTTGATGTTTAAATTGTTGGTCCCTCGATAACTTTTATTTTGCTTAGGCTGCATGCTGCTTAGTACCAGCACTAGTTACCCTCAGAACGCAAACTCTTAGCGATCAATGTAAATGAGACCCTAGGGACATTATCTGAGTAAATGGCCCCTTCTGTTCATTAATATCCCACTGTATAATGGTTTGCTTGCCTTGACATGCATAATTATTAATTATGCTTTGCTGAATTAAAAAAAGTGATACTTAAGTGTTCTGTTGACAAAGGCTACCACAAACTGCTAAGTATTGCAAGTGACAAATGCTCAAGTGTCTCAAGCCTGTACAAAAACATGAATGCTAACCATTTAACACAGTTCAGTTAAGAAATTCAGTTGTAACTCCCTAAAGTTTTCAGGAGTGAATTCTCTTTTATAAAATGGTTTGTCCCCATTCTTGATTATGATTGGTTGAGTCACATTCGAAACACTCGTAAAATGCTGTTGTGCATTTATTTTATGAAACCTTGCCAGGAAAATGTTTCAACCATTTTATAAAAGCATTGAGTTTTGTGAAGCAATTGTTTACAGTGATCTTTAAAACAGCTAAACATGGGTTTTAGGCGCGTTGTACCCATAGACTGCAAACAAAAGATGGACAACGCCCCTTCGCTCTCTCCCATTGGTCAGAAGTGAAGCCGCCAGTATCCCGATATATACATCTTGGAACTTGATTCTGCGCAGAAGCGTTTTCGGGACCAGACAGGCACAATAGTGAGCAGGAAGTAAAGCCGCGAAATCAAGGCCCCGCCCTCACTCTCGCAGAATCAATCACAAGATCACGCTCCTGCACTTTTTTTAAATTCAATATAGAAATTTAGATACATTTAAAGCTCAAATCTGCTCAGTCCTCCGAAGATCCCGAAAAAAAGACTGAGAACCTGGCAAATCACGACGTCACCGACACCGCATCAAACTACAACCTAAAAACAAATTTATTTTAAAAGCAAACACTTGAAATTACATCAGCGTGATACAAACTGCAGTACATAGCAGAAACCATATTTGGAAAAGCGATATTTGAAGTGTAATTTAATTGTTTAGTTGGTCTCACGTGCCGTTGAATAACATGGTGAGGCGGGGTTTTATGACCTATACTAGGACTAGCCACCGGGGGGCGATCGAGATGTTTTGCCTTCACTTTTCAGGGCTTGTGCGGCACGCTTGGTTGTACCTAACAACTCCCCTTAGATATTCTGAAATCACTGCAAACTACTGCTTTTTGAGGCTTCCTTCTTTTAAAAGAATGATTCACTTCTGTAAATAAGTAAACCATGTACAGAACAAAATTACGCACTCAAAAGAGGAGTGACAACTGACTTTATCTGTAGCTGAGTCCATATACAAATTAATTGAAAGTCCCCCTGTGGTGAAAATCAAGTTTTTAATGTAATTAATATGTCTATGTGTTTTTTTTTTTACATACTTTGAGTCAAACAATGTGCAAATTCAAAGTCAACACCATTGCTGAGTATTTTCTCCTTAAAGAGCACCTATCATGGACTTTTGAAAATGACTGTTCATGGTGTGTGGAATATAGCTATAAGGGAATGAAAACATCCTGCAAAGATTTATATCTGAAAGTGCACCGTATATAAAGTTATTGTCTTTCAAAAGTGAGAGTCGACTCTGAGTCTATGAAATGAATTGTTTTTGAAACGAGTCATTAGCTGTTTCGTCGTGAAGTAGATACAAACTTTAGCTCATTGGCCGCTCTCAACAACTGCGCGCGCAGACTTGAAGTGACGTCTAGAACACATTCAAAAACTTCAGCTGAATAGCGTCATGTCGAGAAGACGCTGTGTTCTTGCAAAGAGAGTTCAGCCACTTGTTTTCATTGTCCAGGGACGAGCATGTGAAGAATCAGTGGTTAGAGTTCATATTTGCAACGATACCACAACAGTATAGCCCGAACCTTGTGTTCTCATCATTTTAATGACGAATCATTCAAAAACATAAATGAATTCAAATGTGGATTCGCAAGCCGGTTGTTCCTGAAGGAGGGCTCAGTATCCACTGTATATGGATCAGGTTCGTCCTCCTCCGAATCACAATCTGTAAGTATTATTAATAATGTTTGATGCTATGTTTTCTGTAGCATGCACATATAGTTATATTGTGTTGTATGTGTTGTGTACACTCCGCACAGCTTCTAAACGGGGTAAAGTTAGTTTTGTTTTTGATATTCACCAGACATTCATTGAAAAATGGCAATTACCTCCTAAACGACTTAGCCAGGTATGTCTTCACTCTATATAATAAGCACTGCCCCTCAAAAGCCACCGCAATGTGAGTTTCGCCGGGAAAGCTCGCTCTTGACGGAGACGTGAGTAAGGGACCGTGTGGAAAGTGCACTTTTTCTGACACGTTTGTTCAAACACTATAAACAATTTTCAACACTTGACAAGCTATAATCCTGGTTATGAGCATTCCGTTGTCGACAGTCTCTGCCTACGGTTTACCAATAACAACTGACTGGGTCATTTGACCAATCGCCGCAGATTCGCGTCACTCAAAGGAGATGGAAAATGAATCGTCGAACGAATCATTTGGGAGTCGTTGAGCAAATCGGGTAAAAATAAATGCATATTATAAGACAAATAAAGTGTTTTTATCCTTGCATGCACGTTAAACTGTTTTTGGGAACTCCCAAAACAAAAATAGGAACATTTCAAATGCTATGATAGGGGCTCTTTAAAACCGCGGTGAACCAACGACAGTCTCAAAAACGTGGTTTGAAATCACTGGTGTTTCTGATGTCACAAACTAGCTTGTAACCAATCGCGTCAATGTGTAATCATCAACGATTGGATCTCTGAGCTGGTGCGAGTGAGTGGAGGCAGGGCTAATTTGGATATTCATAAGGGTGTAGTTACAATCAAGCTATTTTAAGGCTTTTCCTTTTGTTTCCAAGGAAAAAACATTTAAATGTCATTGTGGTGATCAAAGATGAGTTTTAAGGGATATAATTATTGACTACAGGGGGACTTGAAATTAAAAACAATTTAAGAGCAAATTACAGTTTTTCAATAAGACCTTTGCTTTATTTCCATGTCCAAAAGTCTGTTTGACTAATGATGGTACAGTATCTGACCAGTATGTTAAGTCTGTCTTGGCTGTAATTCTCAGTTTGACCTGCTGGTGGAGCTGTTCCATGATGAGGAGAAAGCAACGAGTCCAACCGGTGCTGCTCTGACCACTGGAGGACGCACTCGCCTCAGTGTCAAACCAGTCAAGAGCATAGCTGGCCAATCTGGCAAAGAACATAAGAAGACTGTCGGGCTGCAGGTAGAAGCCTACTCGTATTTGTACTTTTATTGAATATCTACGTACATGAATTGTATTTTTGTGTTATACTGTATAAATAAGCAGTGACAGTGAATGAGATTAAAAATACTGCAAGTTTATGTTAGATTTTGAGTGAATGTTTACTTTTCTTTCTCTCTCTGTAGTTCCGTAACTCTCTGCATCTGCTGATGGAGACGCTGAATGCGACTACGCCTCATTACGTTCGCTGCATCAAACCCAACGATTTCAAATTTGCCTTCACGTCAGTTTTTCATCAGCTTTCCGTCTTCTCTCTCTCTCTCTCTCTCTGTGTATACATATACTGTGATCATAAGTTGAGATTCTCAACTTGTAGATTCAAGTGGTGTTCACTACAAGGCCTCGGCAAACTTGCTAGTGGGCCTTAGGATGACATAAATTAATCATGTATTAATGCATTAACATAATCTAAATTTTATCTAAATTACAATGCTACAGATGAACACATAAAATCAAAATATAAACTTAAAATATATTTTAATTTTCCCTCAATAACAGTTGTTTTAATACAGAAAATAAAATGAAAAAATGAAATCATGGTTAAACAATGATTTATGTTAAATGAACCTACAGCACACATAATAAAGGTAGGGTAGGTGATTTTCAGAGAGGCTAGCAATTAGCAAGCTAGCTTTAAAAGCATAAGATCCCACTCTCCCTTCAAAGCGTCTCCAAAGCCACGCCTCCTTCAAAACACATGAACACACACAGCAGGGAGCTCTTAAAGAGCTCTTACCTAGACCACCTAGATTACATGGGTTCTAGATTAGTCACGCAAGATCTCTCGCTCGCTTTCCTTCACTGTGCACACTACGTGGTTTGGAGCACGGTTTCTGTCTCGCATTTGCGCTCGCTCTATATTTTGGGAGATTTGAACTAATTTGAGGCATAACTAGTCAATCACGAGTGGCTCAACAGGTAGATCTAAAGATAAAATAATCTTTCAGGCATTTGACTGACCGGGTTGACACTCACAGTGTGAGAAATCATGGGTGTGGCACATGAGAATGTGAAACCAATGAAATGAGTGTGTCTCAAACTTTTATTTTGGATCCGATTAATCGCGATTAATCGTTTGACAGCCCTAATACACACACACACACACACACACACACACATATATATATATATATAATATATATATATATATATATATATATATATATACACTCACCGGCCACTTTATTAGGTACCCCATGCTAGTAACGGGTTGGACCCCCTTTTGCCTTCAGAACTGCCTCAATTCTTCGTGGCATAGATTCAACAAGGTGCTGGAAGCATTCCTCAGGGAGTTTGGTCCATTTTGACATGATGGCATCACACAGTTGCCGCAGATTTGTCGGCTGCACATCCATGACGCGAATCTCCCGTTCCACCACATCCCAAAGATGCTCTATTGGATTGAGATCTGGTGACTGTGGAGGCCATTTGAGTACAGCGAACTCATTGTCATGTTCAAGAAACCAGTCTGAGATGATTCCAGCTTTATGACATGGTGCATTATCCTGCTGAAAGTAGCCATCAGAAGTTGGGTACATTGTGGTCATAAAGGGATGGACATGGTCAGCAACAATACTCAGGTAGGCTGTGGCGTTGCAACGATGCTCAATTGGTACCAAGGGGCCCAAAGAGTGCCAAGAAAATATTCCCCACACCATGACACCACCACCACCAGCCTGAACCGTTGATACAAGGCAGGATGGATCCATGCTTTCATGTTGTAGACGCCAAATTCTGACCCTACCATCCGAATGTCGCAGCAGAAATCGAGACTCATCAGACCAGGCAACGTTTTTCCAATCTTCTATTGTCCAATTTCGATGAGCTTGTGCAAATTGTAGCCTCAGTTTCCTGTTCTTAGCTGAAAGGAGTGGCACCCGGTGTGGTCTTCTGCTGCTGTAGCCCATCTGCCTCAAAGTTCGACGTACTGTGCGTTCAGAGATGCTCTTCTGCCCACCTTGGTTGTAACGGGTGGTTATTTGAGTCACTGTTGCCCTTCTATCAGCTCGAACCAGTCTGGCCATTCTCCTCTGACCTCTGGCATCAACAAGGCATTTCCGCCCACAGAACTGCCGCTCACTGGATGTTTTTTCTTTTTCGGACCATTCTCTGTAAACCCTAGAGATGGTTGTGCGTGAAAATCCCAGTAGATTAGCAGTTTCTGAAATACTCAGACCAGCCCTTCTGGAACCAACAATCATGCCACGTTCAAAGTCACTCAAATCACCTTTCTTCCCCATACTGATGCTCGGTTTGAACTGCAGGAGATTGTCTTGACCATGTCTACATGCCTAAATGCACTGAGTTGCCGCCATGTGATTGGCTGCTTAGAAATTAAGTGTTAACGAGCAGTTGGACAGGTGTACCTAATAAAGTGGCCGGTGAGTGTATATATATATATATCCAGCATGACAAATTGACAAATAATGTTTCTGGAATAAACGCCTACTCTGCCTTTAATTCAATACATCAATAAAAAAACAAGCTTCTTTGTCACAATCCCAGCAAGTACTGGAAATATCTTAACAAATTTGAAGAGGGGGGTTTTGAATATTTTCTTGTAACTAGAATCAGATTGCCTTTCTCAGAATCAAGAGATGCATAAAGATTCCCAAAGCTACAAAATTTCCCTAAGCTTTTTTCAGCATCTTATATGATGAAATGTTACCAGTATTAAAGCTGCAGCATGTCATTTATTATAGTGCTTAAAAGAACTGCAAAAGGTAGCATAATTTCACTGCATATCAGGAGTGTGCCAACCATGGCCCAAAAACCTATCTAGGCTGGCAGCTCACTAGTTTAGACAATCTGTAGGCCTAATATTATTTCTTCATGAGATATCATTCTAAATATCATTTTGAACAGCAGAAGTGGTGGTGATTCTAGGCTGATATCTGATTTGTGTCATTACCAGGTTTGACCCCAAGAGGGCAGTGCAGCAACTTCGTGCTTGTGGAGTTTTGGAAACAATACGCATCTCCGCAGCTGGTTTCCCATCTAGGTACAGTGAAGATCTATACATTACCACACCGAACTCCCTTTTGTCAAACGCTTCCTGACTGTATATTTGTGTTTGCACGACTACTTTTGTTTGTCAGGTGGACGTATCAAGAGTTCTTTAGCAGGTATCGTGTCCTGATGGTACAAAAAGATGTTTTGACGGACAGGAAGATGACCTGTAAGAACGTTCTGGAGAAACTTGTGCAGGTACAAGAAGAGGACAACTCAGCTTATAAAACTATATGTATACTCTGTGTGGGGACTTGAACTCTTTTGACCTGATTTAAAAAAAACACTTAGCAACAATGTCCTGATTTCACCCAGAATTGGAAATACTAGTTGAAGATAAAGTTTAACATTAATGAAAAGTCTAATTCTCTCTCCATTTTTTTTTTTTTTGTCCTCGATAGGATCCAGATAAGTACCAGTTTGGCAAGACCAAGATTTTTTTCAGAGCGGGGCAGGTTGCGTACCTGGAAAAACTGCGTGCAGATAAGTTGCGTGCTGCTTGCATCCGCATCCAGAAGACCATCCGCTGCTGGCTGGCGCGCAAGAAGTACCTGCGCATGAAACATGCTGCCACAACCATCCAGAGATACGTCCGTGGACACCAGGCCCGCTGGTAAGGGGACTCATCTCATAGTGGGCGGAGCCAGACTATATTTATGAAAAGCAGAATCATACAAAATAAGATGACACGGAGCTTCTAGAATACAAAGTGCCCGTTCACTTTGACTGTGGAGATGGTTCCGGAATTATAAGCCATGAGTTAAAAGCTATGAAACAAACCAGCCAGCCCAGCTTAGGAAAATTACAACATTATGAACTCCAATTTGAAGATTTGAGGAAAAAAAAATAAAATATATATATATATATATATATACTTATTTATATTTATTTAAAGACAAAGGCACAAGACTGTGTACTTTAATGAGGGAAAGAGCAAAATCATATCACATAGTTGTAGTTGAATCATATTCATCATATTTAAAATGAAGTATAAAACTATTGATTTAAAGATGTTGAATATATATATATATATATATATATCTTACATTTATTGCAAAGTATGCATACATTTACAATTAGCGTAGGGAGACATTCATGGTGCATCATGGTAGTTGGCGTTCACTGCAGAGATCTTTTGGTGCAATTTTCTCACCATGACTCTGATTGGTGGAATTTTCTTTAGAATCATGGGTAATGTAGTTTTTCACCAGAAATTCCTCTCTTAATCACCATTCTTTGGAAAAATATGTTCAAATAATGCGAACTGATGAATTCAACAAAAGCTATACCATTAATTAACAACTTTGGAGCTCACAGTATATCTGTGTTTAAGGATTTATAAGTCATTTTTAAAATATGAATGGAATTCTTACTTCTGGGAACCCAACTATTGCACCCTAAACTCTTTTTTTTCATGTGTTAACCTCTACGTTGTTCTTCCTGACCCACAGTCTTGCAAAATTCCTGCGTCGCACACGTGCTGCAATCATCATTCAGAAGTACCAGCGCATGTATGTCCAGAGAACATGTTACAAACGCAAGAAGGCCGCTGCTCTTGCCATGCAGTGCATCCTCAGGGCTTACATGGCCAGACAACTGTACAAAGCGGTGAGGAGGAAACCAGACATTATAATACCCTTTTACACATCCTCACACATACTGCACTTTTATTTACATGCACCTTTGCAGTTGTAATTTAGTTCCGTTTTTACTGTAACATTTAAACTAGCTGGGTTTTATACTTGCATGCATCAGGGTAACGTATGATGTTGGCAGGGTGGTTTATAATTAACACATTAGAAACCAATTAATTATTTCAGGCATTGGACACATGACCTGTGAAAGCGGCTAACTACACTCCTGGGCAACTGAATGGGGTTAAAAGTGCAATGGATTAAAGCCAATTTAATTTCAATTAAACTACTTTTTTATATAAAGAAGAAAGAAGTTTGTTTTTTTTTTCTGCAAGGATGCATTCATTTCAACTAATTATTCATCATAGAATTCTGAAAAAAAAAGTGCATCACGCTTTCCACAAAAATATTAAGCAACTTAACTATTTTAAACAATGATAATAATGAGAAATGTTTCTTAAGCAGTACGTCAGCACATTAGAATAATTTATAAAGGATCATGTGACTCTGATTGTAGTTTTATTGTTATTTGCAATATTGTAGTTTTCCTTTTTTTTATGTAAATGCATGATAAATAAATGCAATCAATTTTTAATTAATGCAGCCATGATGAGCATATGATACTTAGTTCAAAAATATTAATTAATACCAAACAAACTTGTAAAATCTCAAATTTTCAGTTAACAATATTAATTGTTTTCCAATGTTTTAATTTCACATTTCAAATATTTGATACAAGTTTTACTTTTATGAAAGAAACTGTATGTTTTTATCTCCAAAGCATTTGCAGCTTATAATAACAGAGTAAACAACTAATACAGTATATGAAATGATATGAAGTTGATTATCAATAACAAGGTTATAAGATAAAAATAAGATAAAATATGTAGAGACTTTTTGCACCCAGGTGTAATCTGTAACAGTAGAAAAACGAGATTAAACCACAATGTGTTATGAAATATCGAGAGATTATTTTGAATGATAAGTAATTGGCTGCCAAGAGTGTAAACACCGTTAAATTTGGTGTGTTTGGTTCCACTCTAAACTATTTGAAAAGAGCACCTTCCAGTAACAAAAAAATGAATAAATTATTGAACTAAGAAACTAGCAATTCTGTTCCACCCTGAGGTCTTTTCGACAAATTATTTTGGCTTACTTGTCTCTGGTGAAAGTTTTTGAAGCCTCTGGAAGAGGATGATTTAGCACAGTGTTGTGATGACCCTTAATGTGTTTGGTCATGTGATCTCACAGGCAGAAAATTGTTCCAGTGTAGGGACTGTCCCACTGATGGACCACAGCAGCTGTGGCTGTATTATTACTTACTCTCTCTCTCTCACTCCTCTATTTTCCTTCGGTCAGAGCTCTGTTGATCAGTGGTTTATCGAGGCAGGATGTGTAATATCTGCAAATTAAAAAGGCAGAAGGTGTGAGAGAAAAAAGCGATTTGAGAGCATTTCACTGCGCTGTCACTGTAGTGCTCACTGTCTTTCTTAACTCTTGCATATTTGTGTTGTTTTCACCTGTTCATCATGTGTTGTTGTGTGTTTGTTTAGCTTCTGCGCGAGCACAAGGCCATCATCATTCAGAAGATGGTGCGCGGCTGGTTGGCGCGGCAGTGGTTCAAGCGTTCGCTCCGAGCCATCGTGTACCTGCAGTGCTGCACCCGTCGCATGCGAGCCAAGTGGGAACTCAAGAAACTCAAGATCGAGGCACGCTCGGTCGAACACTTCAAGAAACTCAACATCGGCATGGAGAACAAGATCATGCAGTTGCAGCGCAGGATAGACGAACAGGTACCGCACTTCACATTGAGACGCTGTGGCTTAAATGTGCCTCATTTAAAAGTTTAGTTCATATGTATGTTTACATATGAAGAGTTCAGATGCAAAAGCCTCTAAGTGCCATTTGAAATTTTCTTCTAGAATGATTATTTTTATCAAGCTTGTATATTTTAGTTAATTACTTTTACTTAAATGGGGATGAAGATTACCTATGAATTGTCATTTAAGTGAAATTACTGAATTTAAATATACAAGCTTGATAAAAATGATCATTCTAGAAGAAAATTTCAAATGGCATTTAGAGGCTTTTGCATCTGAACTCTTCATATGTAGTTTAAAACTCTCTTTTTTAGTCAATTTTAGTCAATATGGAATGCTTGTCCTTTGTCTTCCTGTGCATCCGTGTAATTTGTTCCATACAACAGTTTTTCATCCAGCTGTTATGTAGACACTATTTTTCCCAATCAGATTCTACCCACCTTTTTTCCTGTAAATATCATTTAGTCAAAAAAAAAAAAAAAACATCAGTTAATGGAAGGAAACTGGGTTACAAGCGTGCTTTCATGTTGACTTCATGATGTCAGTGTTCATTTGATTCTTTCTGCTTTTAGTTCTTTTAGAATGAGCCATAGTGTGTTAGCTGTGTATGATCACATCATTTAAAGGATTAGTTCACTTTCGAAAAAACTTTTGCTGATAATTTACTCACCCCCATGTCATCCAAGATGTCCATGTCTTTCTTTCCTCAGTCGAAAAGAAATTTAGGTTTTTGATGAAAACATTCCAGGATTTTTCTCCATATAATGGACTTCAATGGGAACCGGATGGTTCAAGTATCAAAAGACGGTTAATAACTGTTTCAGATGCAGCTTCAAATGTCTTTAAACGACACCAGACGATGAATAAGGGTCTTATCATGCGAAACGATCGGTTATTTCAAAACTTATTCCAAAAATGTAACTTTTATAAGGACAAATGCTAGCCTTGCTATATTCTCTGAGGCGCGTTTGTAACGTCACGTAATACGTAATTACGTTCAAAAGGTCACGGGCGACGTAGCCGGAAGTACAGAATCAAAATCGTCCGACATCGTTGTTTTTCCTTTTAATTCCTTTTTTTGTAAACGGCGTTTGAGTTAGTTTGCACGTTCAACCTATGCGTTCAACTTGTAAACACTGACTCTGTACTTTCGGCTACGTCGCCCGTGACCTTTTGAACGTAATTACGTAATATGTGACGTTGCAAACGCGCCTCACAGAATAGAGCAAGGCTAGCATTTGTCCTTATAAAAGTTACATTTTTGGAATAAGTTTTGAAATAACCGATCGTTTCACATGATAAGACCCTTATTCATCGTCTGATATCGTTTAAAGACATTTGAAGCTGCATCTGAAACTGTTATTTACTGTCTTTTGGACCTGAACCATCCGGTTCCCATTGAAGTCCATTATATGGAGAAAAATCCTGGAATGTTTTCATCAAAAACCTAAATTTCTTTTCGACTGAGGAAAGAAAGACATGGACATCTTGGATGACATGGGGGTGAGTAAATTATCAGCAAAAATTTTTTCAAAAGTGAACTAATCCTGGACTTCCCTGTGCAGGATTTTTGTCTGAGTGTGTGTTTATGTAGCTGTCAATGTAATGATTCTAATGACAATTAATGGTTTTAATTGAAAATGTATCATCTTGACAAAATAGTACAATATAGGTTAAATGTCAGTTTAAAGATTTTGTTTAAAAGCCGGAATCCACGTTGAAAAGGAATTTTATTGGGACATTGGAGTAACATTTTTATTAAACTTAGAACGAAACAGAATTTTGCAAGGCAAAAAGACTGCTAAACAAAAGAATTCTATGGCGTAAATAAGATAACTTCACTAAAGTAAAATGACTCTGATTCTAGAACTAAAATTCTGCCAAAATAGTACTTACGTAATTAAATATAATGAACTGATGTTCTGTTTTGGTTTCACTCTAGAACAAGGACAACCGTTCTCTCAGCGAACGTTTGAATGGTCTAGAGATCAGCCATGCTGCAGAGTCTGAGCGCATGCGTGTGGAAGTCCACCGTCTGCGAGGGGCAGAAGAGGATGCCAAAAACAACGCCAACAAAGTTACAACTCTTATGGAGGAGCTGGAGCGACTACGCAAAGACCTAAATAACACACAGAAGGAAAAGAAAGCCATCGAGGAATGGGCGAAAACCTACCAGGACGAGATGGAACAGGTGCTGCACGTTCACTTGTATAGCTGTGAGCACTGTACTAGTGCGATGCTCAAAAAGCTGAGGGTCATTCACTTTCCCAATCAGTTCATTGGTGTCATTAATTTCTATGAACTGAAAACCAACTGATTTATTGATGCATTGAGTCATAACCCAATCCTGGGCTGTCCATTTCTTTATACCCTTCCCTCGCTAACTTCAATTCGTCTCGTTCACTCTGAAGTACGTTATTGCTAACATTGAGCGCCCACTACTGGCGGAACTCTTGCGATGGGACGCCATAAGCCATTAATCACTTGGAATCCGCTATGGATCTGATTTATTATTTACAGGGGTTTTTTATCCTTATTGATTTGTTTTACGGACCATTCTGTTTGCTTGATTGGGCTGTTGGACAATATATAAAAAGTGACACAAATGAAAATGATAACAATACAATGAAATATAACTGTAAAAAAAAGTTTAAGATAGCTAAAAGTAATATGCCGGTAAATGTCAAAATAACTCCAATATCAAATATTAGAGTTGTGTGGGAAAATTTGGCGCTGTCTACTGTGGCGTAACAATGTTCACATTGTGGTCTATGGATCTCCCTGGTGTACATATAAGTAGACTCGCTCCCTCTGACGAAATTGAGGGATTGAGGGTCTGTCCCAATAATACTTTCTTCACCCGCTTGACGAAGTTGAACGCACATCAAAATGGCGGTGGGGATTGAGCTTATGGAAGTGTGCTATATGTCTAAAAAGTGGAGTTAGATACAAGTCAATTCATTCAGACAGCTTAAATTCACTGATGCGTTTGAGTCGTCTCCCATTGGTGTCATTTGAATGGCTCATTTCAGTAAACGGATTCATAGGAAACGCGTTCATTTGATTCATTACTCAGTAGTTTTCCAGAAGTCAGTTAATTTGGATAGCTCATGTCAATTACTGATTGAAAAAGTGATTAATTAAATGTACCACACTACATCCATGGTTCCAGTGTCCTAAAGTTATCCCATACCACTGAGTGATTTATAAAACCTTTGCAAATTAGTTTAACAGAATAATTACCGGTTAAAAAAAAAGTCTAAAGGTGCATTTACACCATGACACCACGATTTCAACTTGTAAAAAGCATTCATGTCCTCACGGAGCTCGTAATTACATTATGCATTTAGGCGTTGATAGTGGTGCCGTAGAAACGCATAATTCTGAGGATGTGAACAGCTCCGAATATAACGTCACATGTTGTCATCTTGAGACTACGGTAATTACGACATGGCTTGAATGCAGCATTAGTAGTTATTAGTGTATGACTCGAATATAAATGAATATTTTAGTGTGTGTTTGATCTGTTTCTCAGATGTGTGTTGATTTGATTTGTTCCTACAAAACCTCATTGATGGTATGACATTACATTAGCAAATTCTAGTTGCTCTCCACAATAGATCCTCAAAAAAGTCAAGTTAGACCCACAAGTTACCCACATTACCCTGATTTTAAATAGATTGTAGAGCCCTCTAAAGACAAAGATATACTCCAGTTTATCTCCATATTCAGGGTTTAGAGAAACACTGCTTTAAACCTGGGAAGAGAAGAGACCTGTACATTCACACAGGTGAGAGAGAGAGAGAGAGAGAGACTAGCGCTCAGCACAAATGTTAGAGGTAGTTCTAGTTTTAGGATGGTACAGTAGAGGAATAGAACATTTCTCGTTTCCCAGCAGTTAAATCAATGTTCCCGTTCAATAAATACAAGAATCTGTGACACGATGTAGCTTACCACAGCTAATGTAATGTTTGTATATGTATATATATATATAATCTTATAAAGACTAAAATGGCATGCAGTCGACTGATTGTGTTTGTGTAATATTTGTGACAGATGATCTCAGAACTAAAGGAGCAAAACCACCTGCTGAAGAACGAGAAAAACGACCTGAACCGACTCATCCAAGAACAAGGCCAGCAGTGGACAGGTAGGCAAAAACTTTTTGAAGAATATTTAGTCACGTTAAAGCTACACTGTGTAACTCTTTTAGTTTATTCTTAGCTAAAAATACATAGTTCTTTCAAAAAAATATGTGCTCATTAATGTATATTTACTTCGTTCAAGTAATAAAGTATTCTCGTGAGTTTATAATATGCCATTGAAAATACATACGGGTAAGGGGTTCTAATGTCGGTCGCCATGTAAAGTTGAAAGTACATTAGCCAAAGAGGGACATACCCGTTAATTCAAGCTTCGCCTTTCGCGTTTATGTTTGAGTTAACACTCATGGACGAGGTCGAACCGGAAGCCAGGTTAATCTTGGACTACATTGGCCACCGTAGGAGTTAAAACGAAATCGGAATTGAGAGGAACAGAAACTAATATTCACTGGATGGTCATATACCCTTTCACCACTAGATGGGGGTAAAAATCACACAGTGTAGCTTTAATCATCATTTATATGCACCAGTATAGCAATATATTGTAATAAACATTACTTTTTAATGACAAAATGTAACATTTATGTTGGTGATTTGGTTTCACTTTCATGGACTTTTAGTTTGTGTTGCTTTATTTCCTGTATTTCCTTCCATAATTGTGGTTTCTAGTTTGTGTTAATTTGTTGTCATGGTCATAGATATATATACCTATATATATATATATATATATATATATATATACACACACATCTACATTATCGTCTGTTTTTGTGGGCTGCATAAACCATTCGCCATATTGGAACAGTCGAAGCCTGTCCGTCAACACTCGAGAGCAAGTTAACTCCACTTGCAACCATGATTAATGCATGTCTGAATATCGACGTCTGCAATAGACTTTGCAGATGTTTTTGCTAAACTAACTCAATACAACAAGACAATAATGGTATTGTTTTCTTGCACTTTGAAACACGTTTTCAAAGGTTTGCGTTTTCAAGCCCTAAAAACGCTGCTGTCATGTAAATAAGTGACCAAAACTCATAAAACGTTTTCAGTTTTTATATGAAAATGGCATTGTGTTAACGGCCCCCGAGTTCATTGTCTTGGATGTCACACTGTTACGTGTCTTCCTTTTTTTTTACCTTTTGTATTTTGATATTGTTTATTAAAGTAGTTTGCTACATTTAGTTCTGCACTGCCTCATCTCATCTTCTTTAACCGATCATTCTGTGACGTACAGTACATTTTTACTAAACAAAAAAATGTCACATGGGAACAAACTGTGAACATCTTTGAGTCATGGTTTCAAATGAATTGTTCAAACAAACAATTCTATTACTGCATATCATCATTGTACCAAATCAATTGTTTAAATCAGACATTCTGTTTAATATTTCTGTCTTATAGTCTTTATGAAAATGAATGACCAAATGGCACATTAAAATCATCAGAAAATATACTATTCTAATAATATAAAACAAGAAAAATATTGAAAAAAAATTGTTTCGACCAGTCTTCACACTGCTATACCTAGAGTACACTCAAAAAAAAAAAAAAACAAATCTAAATCCTTTATAAACAGTGTCTGTCATTTATGTGCATTCAATATCAACCAAGTCAATATTGGGGATTGTGTGTAAATGATGTTTAACATGTCTGTGTTTTATAGAGAAAATGCAGAGGGCTCTGAAGGAGGAAACCCAGCAGCTAGAAAACGATTTAAACGAGGAACGGTCTCGCTACCAAAACCTCCTTACCGAACACCTGCGACTAGAGGAGAAATACGACGATTTGAAAGAGGAGATCTCACTTGCAGTGGTAAAGACACATTCATCTATGGATTACTTAATTTCACATCTTATAAATCAACTAATCAATGTGTATTCTGAAAGATTAGCCTGGTTTAGGCTCAGATCCAGCACACTCCTATTAGTAAAAGCCTCCTGTCCTCTCATGGGTCCTTTCTTTCTTCTAGAATGTTCCAAAACCTGGCCACAGGCGCACAGACTCCACACACAGCAGCAACGAATCAGAATGTACCTACAACTCCGAATTTGCAGAGTCCGAGGAAGGGTCCCGCGGTGGGGAGGTGAGAGCAGAAGTCACTTCCATCATTTATATTACACAGTTGTTTATGATATTAAATCGATTTTAGGCTTGGTAACTAATTACTTTTCTGACATTCGTTGGCTGTTGACGTTTTAAATATCCTAGAAGTAAAACATAAAATGGCACATATTGTGGGTATAAAAATGTTTTATTCTCTCCTTAGGATGTCTCCAAGGCAATACTGGATATGTCCCTGTTCCTGAAGCTACAGAAGAGAGTCTCCGAACTAGAGCAAGAAAAACAGTCACTGCAGAACGAACTCGACCGGAGGGAAGAGCAGTTTCAGCGGGCTAGAGCTAGGGTACACACACATACACACACTCGCTTTGCTTTCTAAATGAGAACATACCATCAATGTTTTTTTATTAGGGCTGTGCAAAAATTAATTGCGATTAATCGCATCCAAAATAAAAGTATATGTGTTTACATAATATATGTGTGTGCTGTATATAATTATTTTGTATATATAAATACACACACATTCATGTATATATTTAAGAAAATGTGTTATTCATATATAAAATATTTATATTTATATAATATAGATTATATATTATATATATATATATATACAGAATTTAAGCGCAAATAATTCTTAAATATATACATGCATGCATAGGTATTTATATATACAATATAATTATATACAGCACACACAAATATATGATGAAAACACAGACTTTTATTTTGGATGCGATTAATCGCAATTAATTTTTGCACAGCCCTAGTTTTTATTTTAAGTTAAACATAGTGACTCCCACGTAACCCAAATACTAAAATAATATAAGTACGTGTTTTTGACTAAAATGAACCATTCATTAACAAATTAATAGAATTTTTACGGTTTACAGTTTTTCTCTGTAAATTATAAAATAGCCTTTTCACTTCCAAACATGAAATGTCCTTTTAGATTTACTTTAGTTTTTCACCATAATGTATATAGTTAGTAAGGAATCTACAGTTACCAATTAAGATTTTACCATATAATTTTTACAGTGTTTTAGTTTGATTATTTCAGTGTGATTTTTTTTTTTTTCAATCTATAGCTAAGTAAACTCAAACACACATTCATACATACATACATACATACAGCAAAATTACCATTTTCTCTGGTTATAATTTTGCAGTGGTCTCTTAGCTCTATATATGTTTGTTTTTTTTACAAACGCACTGTTACTGTAATTGAAAATGTGTTTTCTTGTTGGCCAGGATGATGAGGAACATAAGAAAGCTCGTGGTGCTGAGCTGGAGTATGAATCTCTCAAGGTAAACACAAGCACACACAGACATAACTCTCATTACATTGCCAGATTTACTATGGTGCGTGCAAGTTCGCACTAACTCAAAAACGTACGTACTACAAGAGTTGAAATCTGACGTGTGCTTTGATCGTAGCCACCACTGCCAGTAAATATATTTAAATGTCTATTTCAAGTCAATTTATGGCATCATTATGTTTTCACTATGGTCTTTGACCAATACTTATGAAATTACAACTGTGTTGAAACACCTTCCTGTTGCCGTAGCTGGATATAGAACAACGTTTTCCCGTAAAACGGATGTCTAAAATAGGAAGATAAAGCAGTATACAGTTGTAAATTATGTTAAATAGTAACATTTCGTATTTTAAATAAACATTTTTGTATGTTGATAATTCTGAATTCTCCAGCGTCAGGAGTTGGAGTCTGAGAATAAGAAGCTCAAACATCATTTGAATGAGATGCGTCAGTCTTTGAGAGGCAGCGCCGAGGCCGGTTCCGCTGCTCCGGGTTCTCCTCCGTACACTGTCCTGCTGGATCAGCTGAACTCCTCCAACGAGGAGCTGGAGGTGCGGAAGGAAGAGGTGCTCATCCTGCGCTCTCAACTCGTCAGTCAGAAAGAGGCCATGCAACACAAGGTCAGACACGAAGCCTTTCATTCTTACTTCAGTTTTTTGTGCGTTAATATCTGTCACTAACATTCTTCTCCTCACAAGTCTTGTTAAGATTTCTAACTTCATCTCTCCTTTTGTCCTGTGTTGCACTCATCACTTATCAGGATGAAAAGGTATGTTGGTCAGACAGCAGAACAATCATTTACATCACTTCCATCTCCATTTTTGGTCTTTATAATGCTACCTTTTGCTGCCCTTTTGCTGAGTTTGGGAAGATGTTTCCGAACACTTAGTACGCCATTTGGCATTTTATTTATATGAAAAGCCCAAATGTCATGTATTAACTTTACAGTTTACAAGTTCAAACTTTTATCAACTGAGAATGAAGTGAATGAGAAATGGTTCTTGTGATGTGTCTGATGCTCAAAAGTCAGTTAGTTGATGGATTCAGTGATTTATAACTTACATGAGTGTGAATCTTCTGTGTGTGTTCAGGCTACCATGACTGAACCTTTGCCGTACATTGAGGATGTGCAGAAGTTGACCGATGCCAAGGAGCTCTCCCAGGCCTACATGGGTCTCAAAGACACCAACAGGTGCAGTGCTTCTCTTTACATTTCTTCCTCTATCAGAAAGTCATGTCCTGAATCACAAATCCATTACATAGTGTATATATGTTGTGTGAAGTCCTGTTCTCTTCCCTACTCATAGTGAAGTCTTCATGTCTTACATCAGAGGCTCTTAACTTTGATTTGCATCCCCCAGAGGGTCGCTACTTCTAATATCACTATATTGTAATCTTAATCAGAAATTGTACCCCAAAATGCTGTGTAAACTACCATTAAAAAGTTTGGGGTCGATGTTTTTTTATGTGTTTGGAAAAAGTATCTTATGCTCACCAAGGCATTTATTTAATCAAAAATGCATATTATTTACAATATATATATATATATATATATATATATATATATATATATATATATATATATATATATATATATATATATATAAATGGAATTTAATTCTGTGATTAGAGACTTAAGTAATTACTGGTGAAAATGTGTTTTTGAAGTGTCACATGATCCTTCTGAAATCATTTTAATATGTTTAATATGGTGCGCTTAAGAAGCATTCCTTCTCATTATCTGTGTTAAAAAATAGTTGTTGCATTTTTTTGTGGAGTATGTGATACTTCTTTTTAGGATTATTCGATGAATAGAAAGTTCTGATGAAAGAAAGATTTGTAACCTTATTAATGTAATTTTTGGTCAATTGAATGTTTTTTTTTTTCTAATCTTTTTTTTTTAATCTTATCTGACCCCAAACGTTTAAACGGTAGTTTATATTACATAAGCTTCTAATAATCAAATGGACTATTACTTTAAAAAAAAAAAACAAGTACATTTTTCTTATTATTTTACCTGAATGTGAACCAAAGAGATAAGATTGAGTTAAAATCAAGATATTCAAAATGTAATATAATTGAAATATGACTGGATGCATGACATTTTGAAGCCATTGTACAATAGATGATGGTAATGGTGTAACAGCACATCAGTTGAATTTTTTGTCAAAACTAAATGATTCCCATTAAAATAAAAAAGCTGTCTACACAGCTTTGTACACAGCTTTATAGTTGCAAGCCATTAAATGTACAGACTGAGCTGATAAAACTTGTGATTAAGTCTACTATATATATATATATATATATATATATATGATGTAAAATTAGGCCTACATATAATATAGGGGACACAATGTATTACCCCACAGTTACATCATGAAATTATATATTTTTAAAAAGTATCTTCCAATTTGAACATTACTCACAATTGTGTTTATATCACAATTCTGAGGGGAAGTATATTTTATATCCACCAATTCTGAAGATATAAACTGTGAATTGTGAGGAAAAAAAATATTATTATTACCTTATTACTTATATTTACCTTATACTGTTTCCTTAGACTGCTTACTGTCATTTCCTGCCACCATTTAGGCTCCGCCCGCAAAACACATCATCAGTGTTTGCAAACACCCAAGTGGTCTATTTTACCATCACACCACCCATCTCTATTTGTGCCCCTCTGAGCCTCTCGGTTTGAGAACCTCTGTTCTGATCTATGTTTTGCTGCTGGTTATCTTCTCTATAGTGTCTCGCATACATCCATTGAATAGCATCGATCTCCAACTGAGGAAATTATGATTTATCGTTCTCACAACCTTATTCATAAGCCTCTGTGTTTAGGATCAGGCTCTGTCTGTATCTGTCTGTCTGTCTGTTGATGGCTCATCTCTGTCCTGCACAGATCACCCAGGTTTACACGCAGACCGACTGAAGTGAACGAGCTTGTGAGCAGGTTGAGGTAACAGATGGACAGGCATGATAGGCCGCTCTCACTGCATGTGTGTGCAGCTCAGAGCAGAGCAGCATTCCAAAGCCCATACATAGATGAGAAAACATTCAGAAAAGCTTTGCTAGGCATGACCTTTAACTAATAAGAAGGGATTGTCTAAAGTCTAGTTTGCTTTTAAAATGATAAAACAACCAGTTTGCTTCAGGCAGCTTTCGAGGAGGGTTTATTTGAAATAATATATCAGTGCAGCAATCTTTGTGAACGACTGTACAAAATATGCCAGCAAAATCACATTGATTGTGTTGATCAGAATTTCTGTCCGTTCAAAGGTAAATTTGGCTTTTGGCTGACTGCTTGGATGCCATTTATTACCTATATTCAGTGCACAAATAGCTAATTTATGTGAATGAATGGATGGCAAACTATTGCTTTTTTATTATTATTATTAATAATTGATGGTTACACTTGCAGTCTTCTTAATGGGCTCTATGCACGGCGGTATTTCCGGTGAAGCATTAGGGAAGCTCGATAACTTCCGCCGATCGTAGAGTCCAATGCAATACCGAGAATTTATATTGAATTTTAAACTCCATGGTTATACTAAAGAAACGTTAGTCACAAAAACAGATAAAACAGACACCCCTTGTTGTGTTTATGCTTCTTTTAAAAATTATATTAAATAAATATAACTATATATAAAATTACATCTAAACGTATGTACGTTTCATTTCAAAGACTGGAGGACAGTAAATTTTGAAGACTCTGCAAGACTCGGTTTTCCTACGCTTTAATCTCCACAACCGGAAATGGACGAGCATCCTTGCGTCAAATGCGGAATTTATGCGTGCATATAGCCCATTATCATTGTTTTATCTTCATTACTTATTCTGTTTTATTTACTGCTGTTTTACTTAATTCTTTCTCTACATTAATCTTTCCCTCCTCCATAAAGCAGCTCTCAAATCTTAGTTGGACTTATATTACGTTCCATTCCTTACATATAATATCAAATATTCTATATTGGGTGAACAATTATTTTAAATAACCTGTAAAACTCCTCAACATGCCACACACATCTAAGTTTGCCACTTTTTTTTCTTACCTTTTCTTTCTTTGTTCCACCCCATCAGATCCCCATTCCCTGACTACCATAAACTGAATGAGGATGGAGAGCTGTGGTTGGTTTATGAAGGGTTAAAGGAAACAAACAGGTTCAAGAGCTCAAGAGCCGAGAGATGAGAGCATGTAGAAATGTCTGAGCGTTCAGCTTTCTCATCTCTCCATTCTCTGCTTTTAGACTGATTTTGGTCCCTCAGCTTTCTAAAGACATAATCATCTAACATTGTGCTTTTTATACTTCCCTAAACACTAGTGCGTTCAGACTGTTCTCCTTAACAGATAGTATGAGTAGTGCTTCAAAACCTGCAAGAACTCCTTGTAGTGATAATATACTGGACTAACCAAAATTAAATTGGGTTGCACAATTCTTATTTTAAAACAGCATGTAGTTACGAGAAGTGTTGAATGCTGACTACTGCACTGCAATGAAGAATGGGCAGGTTTTTGAGCCTTAGATGGGAATGGTTCACTCAAACATTAAAAGTTGGCCATTATTTATGTTGTCATAACATCTTGTTCTGGATGTTCTTCCGAACCTTTATGACGGTTCATAGTCAAGTTCCAAAAAGTACCATAAAACTAGTCTTTATAGCTTGTGTGCAGTATTCCAAATCTTTTGAAATTATACTATAGATTTGTGTGAGAACCAGGTGGATATATAATTGTTCACTGAATATCTTCACCTTCACTCTAAGATCTCATTCGTCTTTCAGAATTGGTTATGGCACATTTTATTTTATTTTTTTTTTTTGTATTATGAAACCTGGTATACTGTATCACATCTGCACTAGGGTTTTTATTGTTAACCAAGGGTGCATTTACGTGACAATGCTGTACTAAAACGGAAAAGTTTTTCCTTTGTGTTTTTTTGCGTACAGATGACAACATTGTCAAAACGATTCCCTCAAAGTAGTTGTTTAGAAATTGACTAAAAACGCTGAATTGTGCCGGCAGGCCAGTAGTTGGCGATGTCACTTGTAAAGAAACAATACTCCTAGACTGAACACGTACTACCCATGCGCTTGACGTCACCATTCTCACAAAATTACGTTGTTGTTGTCGTTTACACGGAGACGATAAGGGTATCGTTTCAGAAACTTGCACTTTGGAACCTGTTTTTGGAAAAAAAATTGAAAAAAAAACACACCATTATTTCCATTTTTAATTGAAAATGGTGTCATGTAAATGACCCCTCGAAATAAAACCATTAAAAAAATCATTATTTGAAATGAAATAAAATATAACAACTTAAACTTTATTTCAACCATCTCATTTTAATTTAGTTTAATGTGATGTACTAAAATAAATAAAGCTAAAACTTAAATAAAATGTACATTTAAAAAAATTTAACTACAATTAAAATATAAAATAAAACAATTCAAAATATTAAAAACGATAGTAGTATCTCAATGATACTAAAATAACACTAATCAGCACAACATTTTTAAAATAAAACGAGATTAGCAGTGAATAATAACAATTTCAATTTGATTCTCAACCAAAGCTATCTATTATATGACTTCAGATGACCTGGAGATATGGCATACCAATTTTTATCTACTACTTGTATGCAGTCATTGCGCTGCATAAAAGTTCCTCCTTGCAGGTTTAAAATGAGCATAACTAAATAATGACAATATTTTCATCTTTGGATTAACTATTCCCTAAACTCTTTGATCTCAAAACAGAAGCTAATGCTACTCTAATGAAGAAGTGTATTTTTGGTTATTTCCTCAACTCAAAGGCAGTCTCTCTCTCTCTCTCTCTCTCTCTCTCTCTATAGGTTGTTGGAGTCTCAGTTGCAGGCTCAGCGTCGGTCTCATGAAAATGAGGTGGAGGTTTTGCGTGGAGAGCTGCAGAGTGTTAAAGAGGACAATAACCGTCAGCAGCAGCTTTTGGCTCAAAATCTACAGCTTCCTCCAGAGGCTCGAATCGAAGCCAGTCTGCAACACGAGATCACACGCCTCACCAACGAGAACCTGGTCAGTACAGACACTATCCTGACATTTCCCTATACCAGTGCTTCTCCACCTCCAGCCAGACACACTATCCACTTCTTGTTTTTTCTACTATTGAACAAATAATAATACAAAAAAAAACGTATTGTCGTCTCTCAACAGCCCCATAAATGTAAGTTAATTTGTAGAAAGATAGTAGAGTATAGTAGTAGACAATTGGTTTAAGTGTTATAACCTATTTTTCAGTATAGTAATATCCTAATATTAATCCCAGTTGGTTTTATTAATGATGTCACATTCAAGATATGTGGCCTGTAAGACTTGTTCTTGGCCCTTAAAGGAGTAGTTCACTTTTAGAAAAACTTTTGCTGATAATTTACTCACCCCCATGTCATCCAAGATATCCATGTCATTCTTTCTTCAGTCGAAAAGAAATGAAGGTTTTTGATGAAAACATTCTAGGATTTTTCTCCATATAATGGACTTCAATGGGAACCAAACAGTTCCCAAGGTCAAGTGAAAACTGCAAACTGTTCAAAGGGCTTTAAATGATTTCAGACGATGAATAAGGGTCTTATCAAGCGAAACGATCGCTCATTTAAAAGAAAAAATATACGTTTTATAAGCTCAAATGGTTGCCTTGCTCTTCTCTGATGCTTGACTCTCCTATTCAAACTTTCTCTCCGAATCTTTTCCAGAGTCAACTCATTAATTTCGTTCGTTGAATGAACCAAATGACACGAAAAACATTTGTTCATTTTGATAAACGAGTTTGAACAGGAGAGTCACGAACGCGCATCACAGAACATTTGAGCTTATAAAACTTAAACTTTGTTATTTATAATTGTTTTTTTTTAAATGAGCGATCTTTTCGCTTGATAAGACCCTTATTCATCGTCTGGAATCGTTTAAATCGTTAAAGCCACAATGGGCTTTGTGCACAGCTGTACTACTTCCTGAACTTAAGCCAGCTCCTTGTTTCCTGTTTGCAATTATTGGCCAAATTGATTAATTCAGGTGTGCCTGACCTCAGTAGTCATGGCAACAATAATCAGACACACCTGAATTAATCAAGTTCGGCCAATAATGGCAGACAGGAAACAAGGAGCTGGCTTAAGTTCAGGAAGTAGTGCAGCTGGGCATAAAGCCCATTGCATCCCTATCAGGTTAACATGTTTGTGGGAATTTGTTTTAAAAAATGAGACAAAAATGCAAGCTGCTGCAAATAATTCAGTGTACAATTGAATTTGTTGTTTGTTATAGCAATTGCAAGATCACAGAATCCTTTTTTTGTATTATTATTGTTATAGAATAAGAATCTCCCCATAATCACCTGCCACCAGATAGCAGAATTGTTGACTGTGTTGTCCTGTTTTAATAGTACATCAACACAGAAAAGGAAACATTTGATGGGGTCTTTAATTAATAGGTTGACAATGGTGGTCTGCAGATTTAACCGATTTAACTAGCACATTTAGTAGAGAGTGGAGTAGAACATGTCAGGGGGTAAGCTGTGTCGCCAAATACATAGCATACATATATGAAATACTGTATTAGGGTGAATTGCCCTAATGTGGGACATTTTTTGCACTTCGGACTTCTGTGACATATTGCGATGTGTAACCAAAACATTATATCCACACAAAATACCTTTTTAAAAACCCCAGTATGTGTCCTAATCAAACCAAAAGAGAAAATTCAGATAACCCATTCATAAGAGAAATTATAGACATATTAGTGCTCTTATTGCAAGTTGTCTGAGAAAATCAGCAGCTTCTCAATGTGGGACAGTTGTGTTCCTAATATGGGACACTGAAAAATCTATGATAAAAGACCAAAAATCCCATTGATACATGTAGAATAGTAAAATCTTATTTTATTTTAGATTCTTTTTTAAATCTTAGTTAGTCATTTTCTTGGTTATGAATGGATGAAGCATGTAAAATAACAATATTTTTAGTTATGTTATCCATTTCCAGTAAACCAGTATCACAATCCATAAACAAGACCATTATATCAGTTATATTGATTAAACACACCTATAGTGGTTAAAAGACCTAATAAATAAACAGAGAAACTTTGGACCAAAATAATTTGGCATAATTACAACTAAAAAATCAATTTACAATTGTTTCTGTTTCCTCTTTACAAAAACAGCATAATGGAGAAACCCCTTCTTTAAACTTACTGATAAAATCATTACATGGATAATATTTTTATTATTTTAAAGTGAGTTTCTTATTAGGAATTACATATTTATTCATATCTGACCACAGAATCTGAAAAAAGGTAATGCAAATCCTGTTTCTATTTCATCAATGCTTTAGGTGAAACATTTTTTGTTTAGGCCAAAAAGTTTTTTTTAGGCCAAAAAGTAGCAGGATTGCTTTGTTTAAAATCTATTTAACTCCTTAACATCAAATGTCATTAACCTTCATATGGTTTTCACACAAGGTGTCTCCTGTTTGATGATTGCTCCACCCTCAAATATGATTGGACATTTGATAGGTCATGTGATTTTGACACCACACATGACACCGCAGCTTTGTCTAACCCATAGTTTCACTGTCATAAATGTATTTATGGGGGACCTACAAACACTAGACCTTAGGTGTCCCACATTAGGGCAATTCACCCTATATATGTTGGTGAATTGCCAATGTACAAAACATTGACTAATTATTAGCCATGAATTATTAAATTAAGAAATTTTCCCAAATGGTAGCTATGGTGTACATATTTGTCAGATATATTGAACAATAGGCTCTAAACACATACTTTTTGGGTCATGTCCAGATGAATATCAAAAGTATCAAATGCACTATATAGAATGACATTATCATTATATAGATCAGTGATCAAATTTTGTACAGTATTTGCATTGAAAAGACAGTTCTGCTCAATCCTGCTGCTCAATCTTTTGTTTCGTGTGATTCTAAATGATTTCAGATTTACTCCCTTATGAAACGGTGGAGTGTGATTTTGGTTTCAGTGCTGTTCTGTGCACCTGCATCAGGTGTTTAAGGGCTCATCTGATGTGCAGATGTTTCATTCACAGGAGCTTCATTCTGATGATCCAAAGGAGTATAAAGCCTACAGAATCAGCATGTTACGCAGGATGGTTGTATGTAGGACTGTGTGTGTGTGTGTGTGCATGTATCTGAACACTAACTGAAACTAGCGTGTGTTGCACAGAATCTGAGCTGCGTTGAACTCTAACTGTGTGTTTAACCCACAGCAGTGTGAATCAACACACTTTTTAATATATAATACATTTGAAAGTTTCTCTCTTGTAAGTGAATCTCGCAAGAATGACACCACATAATAAAAAATGTAATTATATTTTTTCAAAATATGCTTTTTTTCACTAAGCAAAATGATTTGAATGGGGTGAAAAGTGCCATTTATTTGTGAGATTCACCCATCTTTGTTTCTATTTTTCTCTCTGTGTAATGAGTTGCATGGACAGATGAAAGCTGATATCTTCAGATTGTTGCAGAACTGAAAGATGCTCGTTTGACCTGCTTTGTCCCGATTCACTAAAATAAACCCTATTTTTCACTCTGCTGCCAAAGAGACTCTCAGTTGCCATAACCTGCTACAATTGTCTGATGATGATGATGATGATGTCTTGTCTCTCTGGTGACAGGATCTCATGGAGCAGCTGGAGAAACAGGATAAGACTGTCCGCAAGCTGAAGAAACAGCTCAAAGTCTTTGCAAAGAAGATCAATGACCTGGAAGGTATGCGTCACAGGCTGTGTTTTGAGCCCCTGTTCAGAAATCATCTGTCAGCTCTTCTCTTTAATTATACTATATTAATAGTATATACAGTAAATTAATTAATAGGATAGCGTCATATTTATTTAAAAGAATACTCCACCGTTTTTTCATATTAAACTATGTTATTCCCTTAACTAAGACGAGTTGATATATACCTCTCTGTCTTACGACATAACTTTGTTAGCACTTAGCTTAGCCCAGTTCATCCATTTAGGATCCAAGCAGAGAAGCGACCAAACACCTCCACGTTTTTCCTGTTTAAATACAGTTACACAAGTAGTGCTACTCGACCAAGAATGTTAGCGCAAAATAAAACGTTGCACTTTTCTAAGCATGTAAAAATTGTATAACTATTATAATGTATTATAATGTATAATTGTCGACTCTTTTGTCTCGCGTGCTAGAGTGATTGAGTGTACGCACTGAGACGAAAGAGGTATGTATCAACTGGTCTTATTTAAAGGGATACTCCACTTTTTTTGGAAATAGGCTCATTTTTACAACTCCCCCAGAGTTAAACAGTCGAGTTTTACTATTTTCGAATCAATTCAGCCGATTTTTTTGATATTTAGAAGAATATCAGTAACCAGACAGTTTCTGGTCTCATTGACTTCCATAGTATATTTTTTTCCTACTATGGAAGTCAATGAGACCAGAAACGGTCTGGTTACTGATATTCTTCTAAATATCAGAAAATCGGCTGAATTGATTCGAAAACGGTAAAACACAACTGTTTAACTCTGGGGGAGTTGTAAAATGAGCCTATTTCCAAAAAAAGTGGAATATCCCTTTAAGGGAATAACATAGTTTACTATGAAAAAAAACGGTGGAGTATCCCTTTAACATTGAAATGTTGCCAGCTGTTAACATGCTAACTACTATAAGTGAGATTAAATTTCTTACCTTAAAATTCGTATCTTCAAATCGTGTTCTTCTGACGTAAATCCAAGGTGAACTCATACATTTTACAAAAATCAGAACATTTGTTTTTTATTATGAGTGTACACAAATAAAAGTAGAGATTTAACAGTTTTGAATCATACTTAACACTTATATGTATGACAAAAAATGTTATTTGAGTCTCTTTTGCCCTGATAAGAAAAAAAGCGAGGCTATAGCGACGGCCGACCCCTAAGGGTTAAATTTGAGCCGTCATGTTTGTGTGTGGATGTTTTCTGTGTTTTGTAGGTGGGCAGATGGATGTGTCTCCGGGACAGACGACCGATGAGCCCGTTCATCCAGTGAACATTCCACGCAGGGAGAAAGATTTCCAGGGAATGCTGGAATACAAGAAAGAGGATGAACTCAAACTGGTCAAAAATCTCATACTTGGTAAGACACTTAGGGCCAGATTTTTTTAATACCTGTAAATTGACTACCACTAACCTTTGTAAATCACACTTTATGATTTTTTTTTTTTTTTTTTTTTTTTTTTTTGTAAATGCTCTCCTCCCATATTTTTTTTTTTCTTCTGAATGGGAAACTCCTACAAAAGCATATGCATAAGGTTAATCACAAAAATAACAGCCCACTCCTTTTCATCATTAATATCTCTCTGCACCACTTTGGTAAATTTTGAAAGTAGTTTTTTTAACGCTAAAACAGGGTTTGCGCTGGCCGTTAGTAAATCTAGCACATAAACCCACAACTGCAAAAATACTGCTTTATTTCAATGGCCCACTTTAGATATTCTACTAAGTAACTTTATGACTACATGTCAGTTAACTCTCATTACAGTAGTTGTAGACTGTAGTAGATTTTTTGATGTTAAGTGTCAGGTTTGAAGAATAAGTTGAAATGTAGTTGGAAAGTTACTTGTAGCCAGTAGAATGTCTATTGCGGGACATTGAAAATAACGCATTAGCAGTTTTTTTCCTATTAAAGGGATAGTACCCCAAAAATCACCTGTTCTATGCTCTCCAATGACAGTTACAGAACACAGCTACCACTTTGACGCTTCATTCATATGGATTAGTTTTACGATCTCTATATGAACTTTTTGAACAGATTAAATTTAGGCTTTTATTCACAAATAAATGTATTTCACTTATACATTTATTCATGCAGAGACTACTAATACTCTAATGAGAGTTAGTTGACATGTACATGCAAAGTTACTGAATTACTTTGAAGTGGACCATCAAAATAAGGTTACCAATACATCTATTAAATAATTGATATTACTATTTAAAAAAATACATTTTTGAACAAATTAAATTAATATTTAAATACAATTTCCTCCATTAGATCTTTTAATTAATTGATTTATTTTATTATTATTATTATTATTTTTATTATTATTAGTTTTTTTTTCCTCTGTCGGTATTCAGATCTAAACTTAGATTAAGTCTTATTCTAGCTTACATGATTTCCATTCCAAGGTACACTCTTTTAAGAAAATTGGATTAAGGCCTTAATAAAAATAGCCTTAATGAAATGAAATGGAAAAAAATAATAATAATAAAAAAATGAAAATGCTCTATTAAACTCTGATCTGTGCATGTGTGATTTTTGTCATCAGAGCTGAAGCCTCGTGGTGTGGCAGTGAATCTGATACCAGGACTGCCGGCATACATCCTCTTCATGTGTCTGCGCCATGCCGACTACGTTAATGATGACCAGAAAGTCCGATCTCTACTCACCTCTGTCATTAACAGCATCAAGAAGATCCTCAAGGTCTCAACACACTCACTCTCTCACACCATTCACATTTTTTGACAATACTATTAAAAAGGCAGAATAACTTTGTTTTCCTTTATCACTGCAAACTATTACTGTTTTGCTTTTTCTACAGAAACGAGGTGAGGACTTTGAGACGGTTTCCTTCTGGTTGTCCAACACGTGTCGTTTCCTGCACTGCCTGAAACAGTACAGTGGCGATGAGGTGAGATTAGCGCCCTGAGCAAACTCAGACACACATGAACTTCCTGTCTCGCTCTGGCCTGCTCACGCAGTTATTTGCACAAGTAAATAGATATCATACTTATCGTCACGCTCAAACTCTAGATAGAACTCTATTGACAGTGAACCATGTAAATAGTGTAGCAACCCTGGCTGTAAACAAGAAACATGGAGACCAAGAATTTATCCCATTTCTTGTTAGCTATTTCTTTTTAGCAAACTAACACAAGTATATTATATATATATTATAAAAATATATTATAAAATAAGCTATATATATATATATATTTTTATAATATATATATTATAAAAAAGCTATATATATACAGTATACATATATGTGTATATTTTACATTCACTACAGAAATGTGAATTTATTGATGTTTTTGCCCTTGAAGCCCTTTTCTGGGAACTCTGAGTCTAAGTTTGTTTAAGCAAGATGTGGTTATTTACAACGCTTTTGACAAATTCACTCTCGACCAATTCTGTTTCTGTGAAATGTCACATTTCACTCCAAAATCAAACTAAATAAATAAGAAATTACATTTCAAAAATAACATGAAGATTTTCATGACACTCCTCACAAATTCTTGTAAATGTAATGCAAAATATATCATTCCCATTTCCGCAATGTAAACAAATATATATATATATATATATATATATATATATATATATAAACATATATAAACAATTATATATTGTGGTAGTATTTGTTGTACTCGCTTTAATATATATATTCTTATTTATAACATATTAATAAAAAGGTACAAATCATGTATAAAAAAGGTACAAATCATGTATTACATGAGCATTAAATGATAATGATTAAAGATAAGTACATAATAACAGGGTTTCTGCGGGTATTAAAAAAGTATCCAAAAAATATTAAGTCCGAGCAGACAGTCTTAAATTCATAAAGTCATGGCATTAAATGTTGAAGCCTTGAAAAAAAAGATATCTTTTAAATCTATTTAAACATCTATAAAATAAAGACATTTATTTGACATACATATAAAATTAATTATTGAAAAATTAAACAAAATTGAGTTTATGCGAAGAAAAAATATCTGTCAAAGAGTTATCGCTTCACTTTGTTTTGTTTTTTTTTGTTTTCTTTTATCATAAACTCACTTTGTTATATTTTATATACTCACTTTCATATTTTATATAATTTCCCAGTAATTGCATCTTGATTTAAGAATCATTTACACAGTTTTCACTGGAAAACCATCCAAAAACACTGAGGAAAAACATCACTTTTTTGCAGTGCGATCAGAAGATACAGTAAAAGTTATGTCCGTATTCTAGTGGTTATAATCAGAGTGATTCAAGCTACTTTTTTTTTTTTTGTAAAATGAATTAAAAAGTAATGGATATACATTGGAAGTTGTATTGTCAAACTCTGACGTTGCTTATACAGCTCATTGTGTTTCTCACTAGTATCTTACATTTAAAGAACATTGAATCATTGTGTTCCCTTCAATTTTCTTTACTTGGTCTTAAAAAGGACTTTAAAAATCTTAAATTTACCTGCATAAACAGTGTGCATTACATTAATGAGAAAAAAAATCACAATGGTCCTAAAATAGACATTATTTTCTTTAAACGCACATCATTTGTTAACCAGAAAGACTGCTGTTTAATCACAAAACAGACATGTCTTGGAAAAATAATATAAATCCATTGTTCAAAAGGTGTGGGAATAGTGTGTTTTGTCTCTGCAGTGTATATGTGGCCACAGTTTCTTGTTGCTTAAACAGAATCAACACTTTCTTCTCCTTCTTTCTCCAGCAATTCATGAAGCATAACTCCCCCAAACAGAACGATCACTGTCTCTCCAACTTTGACCTGGCCGAGTACCGGCAAGTTTTGAGCGATCTGGCCATTCAGATCTACCAACAGCTCATCAAGTCTATGGAGAACATCCTGCAGCCCATGATCGGTGAGCACGTGACCTCTGGGTGTCTTTCTTTCGATCTGCATCGCTCTTTCTCCCTCCCTCTGTATTCATCCCCCTGTCTGTTGTTGCTCTCGCCAGTCTCTGGCATGCTGGAACATGAAACCATCCAGGGCGTTTCCGGCGTGAAGCCCACGGGTCTCCGTAAGAGGACATCGAGTATCGCCGACGAGGGCACGTACACGTTGGACTCCATCATCCGCCAGCTCAATACCTTCCACTCCATCATGTGTCAGCACGGGACCGACCCGGAGCTCATCAAACAGGTGGTCAAGCAGCAGTTCTACATCATCGGCGCCGTTACTCTCAACAACCTGCTGCTGCGTAAAGACATGTGCTCCTGGAGCAAGGGCATGCAGATCAGGTGCGGACTTATGACTTCTAGATGTTTGCAGAACAGTGCAAATGTATAATCGGGACAGATTAACCTACAGTGGCCAAATAGCCTTGGAATTATTAGTAATTAATCAATACCGATGATTCGTCATAATTCTTGAAACCATCATGCAAAATAAGGCCTTAGAACATGCTGATTTATTTAGAAATGTTATAATAATCGTTCAATTTAAGTCACAAATTAAAAGGTAAAGGGGTAGTTCACCCAAAAATGAAAATTCTGTCATTTACTAAGGCCTCAAGTTGATCCAAACCTGTATGAATTCCTGTCTCGTGCTGAATACAAAAGAAGATATTTTAAAGAATGTTGTTAACCAAACAGTTGATGGACACCATTGACATCCATAAGGCCATCCTTAAAAATATTTTGGTTTGCAGTAACAGCAATTTTTTTTTTAAAAAAGGGTCGGTAGGTAGGTCTATATTTTTTTTTCTAAGATTCAGTATAAAAAAAAAAAGGTACAATTTTGGAGATGGTGATCGTGAATTTAAAAAAAAAAAAAGCATATTGTGACGTCACTGACTGGGTCTTCAAACTGTGCATCCACCGCTAGGTGTTAATGCAAAATACGACCAGTTACATTTTAGGCTAGTCACAAAATGTATAAAATATCTATCTATATGCATATATACATGAGATAAGCAAAAACAAGTACAAACACGTGGTCAAACAAAGAATACAATTAAACAAAGATACAAATTAGCCTATATACACAGTGCTTTAATTTCAGGAAGGTCTAAAATTAGCTACTTTTCAGTTAAGTCTGTCGCTCTCTCTGAAAAGAAATTTAATTTAGCGAGTAATCAAATGTAAAATGACACTGCATAGTTTATCATAGTTAGATTAATGCTTATTAAAGTTTAAGTTATTCATTCAAGATCTGTGATTGATTTTTATCTGCCTTTTGTTGTTTGATTCGCATTGGCTCAATCGTTACGTTTATTAGACTACTGCCCCTTTAAGACCGAATGCAGAACTCTGTAATAGATGACTGATGCACCATCATTTTCTCCCAACTATTTACGTCCAATTAAGACATAAACTGTGTTTAAATGAATCTCAGAGCAGGTCATTTTATATTTTATGTATATTTGATGGTTTAGATGCGCACATGAAGCCCAAAATGAGGCGATAGCCTACTTTTCTTGTCTCGTTTTAGTGCATTTCGGAGCGCGCGTCGCGAACAAAGTCTCTTGCGCAGACTTTTGTGCTTTTAATAGCTCTTTTAATGATTGAACGTGTCCGCAGTTTAGCAACAGTACAGACTGCATTTTACAACAATCACCGATCGTGCTGATTCTGACGGTACGTTTGGGTTTTAGGAAGAAATGACAGCGCAACGCTGTGAAGGGAAGGAAGTTGCGCTAGACAGAATGCGTCTGTAATGGTTTCATCTCAAATATCTTCTTTTTATAATCTTTGAAAGCGGAAATCTAAAATACAATTAGAATATCATCCCAGATCTAAAGTGTAACCACGTTTTGTCCTCATTGTCACTCATTAAGCAGGGCTGTCGTGCTGTGCGCGCTGTGGCTCCGGGTGAGAGATCTTCTGGACTGCGAATAGCAAAATTGCATCACAGACAAATTGTTTAATATTTTTATTATATATAGAAATGGTTGATATTCAGCCCCGTTGCCCTTTTAATACCGGGTACCAAGCGGGAACACTGAAACGAGTGAACGTACAAGCCATATAGTGACACGCGTAACGTTACACCAATGGTGTAAACATAATCTGATGACTATGACGCCACGGGTTTTTATTTAAGAAAGAACGTAGCCTATGTTTGTAGGCTATGTAGACACAAGCAACTTTCACAATACTAACTAAAATATAATTAATATTATTTGATTGAATTTGAATTAGTCGTTTGAAGAGTAAAAAAAAAAATCGGTCGGTCTGAACGCAGGTTACAACCGGCAAGTCGGTCGGACTAAAAGGAAAAAAAAAAAAAATTGGGTCGGCCCTAAATTGACAGGGTCGGTCGGGTTACGGCAAACAAGAATATTTTTAAGGGTGGCCTAATATAGATATTTTTTATTAATTATAGTATAATAAATATTATAATATATCAATATTATCAATCAGTATGCACATGAGATTTACAATAATATATATATATATATATATATATAAAATATATATATATTAGGGCTGTGCAAAAATTAATTGCGATTAATGGCATCCAAAATAAAAGTCTGTGTTTACATAATATATTTGTGTGTGCTGTATATAATTATATTGTATATATAAATACACACACATGCATGTATATGTTTAAGAAAATGTGTTATTCATATCTAAAATATTGATATTTATATAATATAGATTATTTATATATATATATATATATATATATATATATATATATATACAATTTAAGTGCAAATAATTCTTAAATTGTATATATAAATACCTATACATGCATGCATAGGTATTTATATATACAAAATAATTATATACAGCACACACAAATATATTATGTAAACACAGACTTTTATTTTGGATGCCATTAATCGCAATTAATTTTTGCACAGCCCTAATATATACATATATATATATATATATATATATATATATTAAGAAATTAATACTTTTATCTATAAGGATGTGTAGATCAAAAGTGACTGGAAAGACTTCTCAAAAATGCTTTTTTTTTTTTTTTTTTTTTTTTTACTTTCTATTCGGCGAATATCCCGATCATGGTTTTCTCAAAAATATTAAGCAGCTCAGCTGTTGCCAGTAGTGATGATGATAATAATAATAATACATGTTTGTAGAGCACCAAATCAACATATTGGAATGATTTAACAGTGACAACACAGGGAATAATTAAATAAAAAGTTATTTTAAATCATAGTATTTCATAGTCTGATGAGTATAAACATAACTTTCATAAACAATAAAACTTTTACCTTTTTAAGTTTTTAAGCGGAGGTGTAGATTACATTATATATAGAAGTAGCATAGGCAAGATTATGCCATATTTGAATTTATTTCCAGCAATATAGTCTCTGGTCCAAGGGTTAATGTGTGTATTTGTTCAGGTATAACGTGAGTCAGCTGGAGGAGTGGCTGAGAGATAAGAATCTCATGACATGCGGCGCAAAAGAGACGCTGGAGCCGCTGATTCAGGCCGCTCAACTACTGCAGGTGAAGAAGAAAACGGATGAGGATGCCGAGGCAATCTGCTCCATGTGTAACGCTCTCTCTACAGCACAGGTAACACACTCCAGACTGTCTCTTTCTGTACATCATGATTCCTTTCCCTGATCATTCCGTTTCTTTTACATTTCATATCGTCTTGATGTAGCCAATATTAGTTATTTGAAAAAGTCCATTTATAGCATAGCCTTTTAGGCTAACAAAACAAAACGACCCACTTAGACACTCACCAATCATTAAAAAGAATAAAAATCAAGGATCACATTTTTATAGCAGCTGTTCCCAACGTGCAAAACATTGTAATATTCCTTGAGGCAATATTTTGTTTTTTTTTTAAAAATAGATAAAACAGTATTTATTTGTTTTGTTTGTTTGTTTATTTAAATTCAATATGATGTATCAAAATTAATTCCACTACATTGCAAAAAAAGCTTTTCTTATTGTTTCCAGGCCAAATATCTACAAATTCTTAAATCAAGAAACATGTACTAGATAAGTAAAATTACATAAGAAATTCTATCTTGTTTTCTGATTTTAAATAAACAAAATTAATTGGGTTTTTGCTTAATACAAGCAAAATGATCTGCCAAGGGGGTAAGAAAATGAATCTTATTTTCCATTTTAAGATAATATTTCCTTGTTTTCCTTTTGAATTTTTTTTTTCTTATCCCGCTGGTACATAATTTAGCTTGTTTTTAAGCAAAAACTTATTATTTATTTATTTATTTATTTCAGAAAACAAGATATAATTTCTTGTCATTTTACTTATCTGGTAAATGCTTCTTGATTTAAGAATTTTTAGATATTTCGACTGGAAACAAGAAAAGCATTTTTTTTTTTTTTTTTTGCAGTGTAATATTTATGCTTGTATTGCATAATTTGTATTTATTTATTTTTTCTTGCTTTACTGTGGTAATGTTTCTGAAATGGGGGACTACTTTTTTATTTATTTATTTTTTCAGAATAACACAGATTATACTGAATCATCACATATTTTTCTCCATCGACATGTTCCTTTGTTTAGGGGCTACGTAGTTTTCAAATGTTTATTTATTTATTTTTTTTTGGTTTTACATGGTTGACTGACCGAAACAATCTTTTGTCTTTTCTTTTTTGGAGGCCTACTTTTGGGTTTGTTTGGTCATGCAACTGCTCATCAATTTTTTTTCTTATGTTTTTTGCTTACCACAACCTGACACACACACAAACCTCATCATTTCTTATTTTCTATCCAGATCGTGAAGGTGCTGAACTTGTACACGCCTGTCAATGCATTTGAAGAGCGTGTGTCAGTATTGTTCATAAGAACAATACAGGTATGTTTCAAAACTTCTACCTCACCTTGTGCTCTTTAAGTTATTATATAATTTTATTGATTTTGAATGCTTGTGTGTTTCCTCTGACAGACGCGTTTACGGGATCGGAAGGAGTCGCCTCAGCTGCTGATGGACACCAAAATCATCTACCCCGTAACCTTCCCCTTTAACCCCTCCTCTCTGGCCCTTGAAACCATTCAGATCCCCGGCAGCCTCAATCTGTCCTTCCTCACTCGCGTGTAGACCTGTCAATCACCTCAGCCAATCACACGGCAGGAACAGGGAGCCAAAATATTTAAATAAATAATCAATTGTTATAGGTAAATAAGCCACATAATTAAAGAGAATGCAATTTAGACCATGTCACCAATCCCTCTTTTTGCTCTTCTTCATCACTTTTGTTTATTCATTAAAAGGGTGAATCTTGCAAAAACCTGTTTTAATTAAAGAAAATTAAGCCCATCTTTATACCATAAAGTTTTTGGACATTGTGATGCTATTTTAATGATAATTAAGCTTTTCCCTAACAATTTTGTATTGCTTTATTGCAAAAAAAAAAAAAAAAATCTTATTGCGAAAACAAATAATATTATTCACATTGTACAGTATTTGCTGGCATATGCTGAATCAAATAAATAACTTGAGCTGTGTGGAATGCAGTAAAAAAATATATAATATTATTAATGAGAAACATTGACGATAGTGTGAATAACAGAAATGCTCAAAACTGAAATGTCCACAAACATTACAGTAAGGAGAATATGGCCAGAAATATTCATGACGACAGTCACAATACAACAACAATGTTTTTTTTACATTGTTTAAATTTAAAACCAAATACAAAACAATGTTTTTAAAATTGACTTCATTTGATTGTGGAACCTGGATATATATATTTTTTGTGAGATTCACCTGGAATATTTCAGAGATGTTTCGCTTATTGAACATTACGAAAGTAAGAATGAAGCTCAAAATAACTAATTCTAACACTAATGCCTTTTCAGACCACTGTCACAGCCAGAAAATGTTTTCCCGGGGCTGTATAATCTTATACATATATAAATATCTATGAAAGTGTATGATGCGAGGATATTTTATTTATTGCTTTAAACCCTATCAGGTTTACTTTTGGTTTGTTTTCTCTCAGATGCTAGCTAACCTGGATATCCAGTTGTGGAACATACTGTAGTCCTCTGCTCTCATCCATATCAGATAAATAACCTATTGGCTTGGAGCTCAGCTGACTTCATTAGTGTAGATTATCATTGGTTAGTAGCGTGTGGTGATTAGCTAATAGGTAGTCATGTCTGGTGAAAACTGGTGAAAATAAAACTTAGAATCCATCCTGATCTCTTCCTCAAGAGCTTCCTCAAGTTTACATCTCTGATCTTCAGGAATCATTTCCAAAGAGATGGTACAGTCCAGACCCAGTGCATGATGGGGTTGTTTGGGTTCGCATCATACTGACCTGATCTGTCGGCATCGCACATATAAAGAGCCTGAGGTCCTTGTTTTACAGGTTTTCTGTCAGAGGTAGTGTTAGTTCAGGTGGGATCTAGACTCCTAAATGAGGTTTAATAAGGTTACAGATGGTTTGGGCCCTCCACCGTTCTATTCGTGGGTGAATCTCATGAAGAAATGTCCCGGTGAAATATCAAATTAAACAAATGACTAAAGATTTGCACATAAAATTTTAGGAGCCAGTTTTAGGAACAGTATGGTTGGAATTTTTTTTTTTTTTTTTTTTTTTTGACCAGCATATCTCCGCCCAAAAGCCCCACTATATATAGTGTATAGAATGTATGCAAGTTCATTATATATATATATATATATATATATATATATATATATATATATAAACTCGCATACATTGTAGCAATGCGATAAAAATCATCTGATCTCAACAAGTATATTTGACTAAAATCAGCATAAATTCAGTACATGATCATGACCTATACTTGCGTATTTTACAATATGAATATCGTTATTTATTATTTTACAGTACAGTAATGAGAATGTGCTGGATAAATAAGCTTAAATAGGCAGTATACTGCATATATTGTATATTACGGTATATATATACAGTAATGTACAATATGTTTTTCTTTGGGCTTTTTTTTTGGTGTGAAATAGGACAAATAAGAAAACGTGATGATATTTTTCATGAGATTCACTAAGGCGTCTTGTATGCCCTAAAACACACTGGATATCGTTTACAGAAACTAAGGAAATCCCAAACTACTGACTCTTAAGACATGAAGATGTTTATCAAAAACCTGCTGGTATTTATTTCAGTATTATGCTTTTTTTTTTTTTAAAGTTAGAAGCAGCTGTTATTTTTCTGGCATGTGCTGTTGGATGAGTTAATATATATGGACACATTTTTTTTATTATTTTTTTAGTTGTTTTGTTTTGCTTGTTTGTCATTTGTGTTCATGTCTGGCAGGATATCAGTATTATCTTGAATGTGTCAAGCAGCTTTTCTTGAAAAGCTGTTTGTTTTGATCTGTAACTCCTGAAATTGAAGTATAGTACACTTTTCCATCACTGACACACACACACACACACAATAATATTATATTACATTACATTATTTCAATGTTTTGGGGTCAGAAAATGGTTCATGTTGATACTTTGTTACTTCTCTGCCCTACATGGGTTTTAGCTTTGAAATCTTCCACACTAGTTCAGTGTGTTATTGGCCATTAACACACAGCTTTGGACCTAAAAAGAGAATCTGATGTCATTTCACTGTAGTGCGCTGGGATTTTATCATGCTATGCCTTATTGTAGTGTGTGTGTGCGTGTGTTTTTGTGTTTTTGCTTGCGTGCATGCATACATTACAGTGCAAAGCTCATTTCCGTAAACAAGTATTTTTGTTTTCACAAAGTTTTCCAGTGATATATATATATATATATATATATATATATATATATATATATATATATAATGAATAAAATGTATTTTTCATTCCTCATTGGCAAATTATATATATATATATATATATATATATATATATATATATATATATACAGTATATAGCATTTGTCAAAATTTAGTAAAAATGCTTTTGGGGTATGAAAAAGAAACATATATTCTCTGAAAATAAAGGTGTTTTTGATCCTTAAATTAATTTAGTTATATATATATATATATATATATATATATATATATATATATAAACTAAATTAATTATATATATTATATATATTATTATTATTATTATAATTATTGGACATTTTTATTCTTTTACTGGAAAATAAAACAAAAATTGCATTGTATCAAGTTCAGCATCAGCATCAGTGCACAGAATCATTCAGGAGTTTTATGATCATGGGACCATTGTGTGTATGTGACCTTTTTGAGCTTTTTTTTATTATTATTGTTATTTGTTCAGTTCTTATGGAACACAAAGAAAAATGTGGAAGATTTAGAAATGCAATTTAAGAAAAATGCATATCGCTTCAAATGGAAAGTTATCAAATTGTACTGGAACACAAACAAATGAAAATGTAAACAATTACTGAATGTTGACGTGTTTGTTCATGGTTCTATTTACTGTCATATATTTTAGATGAAGCCTTACCTCTGAGTGGACGACATGTCGATGTTGTTTCTCTGTCAAGTTTCATATTCTGTTCATTTGCTTTATTTAAATTTGTGAAGTATAAACCCCTAAGATTCATTTTCTAATGAATTTCTCTATACATTAATTTGCACATCTTAAAAAATCGTCACACTGATCCAACAGCCCTGCTTCAGTCTTTCCTCAGCTCTGAGTTCTAAATGGTTTGTAGAAAAAAAAAATGACATTCACATGACAACAGCCAGTTCACACACAGTCTGATGCTCATGTCATGATCAGCCTGCTCTCATGCTTGTATAAAGTATACATTAATAGTTGATGTAGTAATGCAGATCAGTTCAACATCTCATATCTCATATGTTTGCTTCTCCTTCAACTTGTTCAGATGGCAGATTGAGGGGATTTTTTTTTATGTCTCAATGAAGGACCAGAGAGTTTGTAGTTCCTGTAGCTGTAATTATTTCACGTGCTCATCGATGCAATTTCATGGAGTGATATACTAATGTCAAAAGCTGTTCGAGTCAAATAAATGAATTCAGCACTACCTGAATGTTCCCTTTTTATTGACATTATAAAGCATTTAAAGGGATACTCCACTTTTTTTTTGGAAATGGCTTATTTTACAACTTCCCCAGAGTTAAGCTGTTGGGTTTTACCATTTTCAAATCCATTCAGCCGATTTTCTGATTTTTAGAAGAATATCAGTAACCAGACAGTTTCTGGTCTCATTGACTTCCATAGTAGGAAAAAAAATATACTATGGAAGTCAATGGGACCAGAAACTGATATTCTTCTAAAAATCAGAAAATCGGCTGAATGGATTCGAAAACGGCAAAACTCGACTGTTTAACTCTGGGGGAGTTGTAAAATAAGCCTATTTCCAAAAAAAAAAAGTGTAGTAGGCCGATCCCTTTAAAGGTACACTGTAACTTTTTTGGTACAAAATGTAAGTCAATACATCATCAAACCTCTTTTCAAACCCCCTTTTCCTGATGTGGTGTTCAGGTCATTTTGACCCGGAGATGATTTTCTTTTTCCTGAAACTATCACATTATACTAAAATTTACAGACTTTGGCTTTAAAAATGGTGACAATAACATAATAGATTTCTAAGCCTCTTCCTTTTCTTTTCTTTTTTTTTTTTTTTTTTTTGTAGGCCAGGAACACATGAGTGACTTTGTACAAAATAAAAGCATTTCAAAAATAAACTTCCTGGTTAGACAAAAAGCATGATAAACTGCATTTTTTCATTTTGTTGAGTATTGACAAAATTTGTTTGTCCTGATGGTCTGAAAGAAGGAATGCAAAATAAAAAACCCCAGAATTGTTTCATAATAACCCAACCACATTATGTTTCACAATAGAAAATTGTCTTACAAAATCAAGCAGAACAACCAACATAACCAATCTAACTTCTCAACCAAACTAGCTTAACTAAAAGTTAGCTTGTTTAAGACAATCTAACTCCCTAGCTTTAAACAGGACAAAAAGTTAAATCGAACAATGAAGAAAGAATGATTAAACTATTAAACTTCAAGTAGGGCAGAGCAGGGCACAACCTAATGCTTTTTGACTTTCTCAGTTTGTGTAAACCTGCTACTTAGGGTTCAGAGTATTATTTTTTCCATCTATTAATTTCCCACATGTCTAGTACAATTAGCTATGTGGTTTTGTTTCATTAATACAGCGTATACTTTTTTCTTGATTTACCCTGAAATAGTGGAAGTGAAATGTGACAACAAGCCCCATAGGGCAAATATGACAGATTAAAATGTTATCTGATCTAATAAAAATATATATACAAGACAAGCTAAAATAGTTTCTCCATAAAATAAAATCATTTAGTTTTTCATATAAAATATTGGCATTGCTTAATAATTATTATTTTTTTAAACAACAAAAAGCAGACACAGCATAGTTCAAAACATAATAATTATTATTCATTTCTAAACATTGACTCTCAGTCTTTAGTCACCCTTTTCTCATGATTTCTCAATAGAATTTATAAAAGTGTATAGAACAGAATAGTTCTAATAAACATTGTAACCCAGTGTAACAACATGCCCCATCTGCACAACTGGGATTTATCCTAAACCTGGCGAATTCTGCTTGTTAGTGAACCATTAAAGAACTATCTCAATTTTTAAACAGCACATTAGAGATTACAATAGTATCAGATTTGTATAATTCGAAAATTCCAATTCTGAAGTGTGCATCCGATGGACATTTTTTTTATTTCAGGATACCACGGGAGAGGATACGTCATAATCGATTATGGAGGAGAACAGGGACGCACGTGTTTTGAAATGTGAGTATAAATAACCCTAAACATGGTTCCTTGTGTTAGAATCACATTTGTTGAACTACTGTAGAGTGAACTGTTGAAGGTGTAAAGACGCTAGGTAGTATATTTGTGATTTAAAAACACGTTTTATTTTGTTTTGCTAACAAGGGCCAAGATAGCAACATACTATGACGGCCATGATCCGGCCCACATCTGGTATATGTGGATTCAATGCGTACCAGATGTGGGCCAGATCTTGGCCTATGTTGCTGTCTGAGAGCTCCATTAAGCACACTCACATGGATTTGCATAAACCATATGTATCTTAAATACGCTTACTAAATGTCCGTTTATCATCTGACAGGAAAATCTTTGAGAGTTATTGCAGATGAGCACGTCACAACATATGCACAATGTATTCTGTATTCATGCATATCTGTTATATTACAAAACAAATGACATTTTGCTGGTTTTACTAAAATATCCACAAATTCCCTACGGCCCATGAGGCCTTGCGTCAAAAGGTCAAAAGTGGGCGCGTCTTCCGGTTAAAAAAAAACCAAGCGCGACTTGACATGCTTGACACTCGTTCATTCAACAGTTGACAGTCATTCAAGTTATGACGATCCAAACTAGTTAACCAACGTGGGAACACAACCTCAACGAAATTCAAAAGGGTGAAATAACAGTACCTTTAACCTCCGCAGTAGTTGGTTAGTAGTATTATAATAACATTATTAATAATCAATACTCATCAAGGCATGGTGACAGACAGTTGTGCTGACAAACAATTAAAATAAAAAATACACACTTAGTCATTGTGCTTTGGAGTTTATTCAAAATTATAAATGAATGTGCTACTTGAATACATTAACTGGCACATTTGGTATTCTGTCAACTCCGGATTTGATCCTGAGTTTAGATGTAACATCGTAGCGAACAGCCAAACACATGCTGATAGAGTTTATAGAATGTTAAGAAGTTAAACAAATGTACACAGGAAGATTCGTCGTCTTTTGGGAGGTGATGGAAACTACAGTCGTTGGCAGGATCACTCTGATTTAGTTTTCAGCTTATGTTCAAAACAATCCCGTTTAAGCCACTAAATTAGTTTAGTCCGGCTATACATACAACCGCGAACAGCACATGTTGTCCCTGAGCTCCGTAACGACATCTCTCATAAAGATTTGCGTCTTTAAATAGTAAAATAATTCTCCGAAAAACAGCTAGCCTCTTCGCTAACTAACACACAAAATACCATTGGAATGCTACTTCCGCCGCCTCACCGGAAGTTTCACCCACTTTATTTTTTACAGGAGCGCCCCTCGGAAACAGTAGCGGTTCTAGGCACGGGCGAACCGGGCAGTCGCCCGGGGCGGCATTTCTTCATGTCACATGGGGGGCGGCACGAGCAGTTAAAAAAATCCTCTGTGCCGCGAAGTTTTTCTATTTTTTATCATTTCGATTCAATTATTGGCAATGGCGCCCTGCTTGCTGAGAAGGTGCCGTGCGCAGAAGCGATGTCAAGGGAATCTCCTGATTAGTTTACGTATCGCGTCTTTTGCGCGCTCGAGGTCGTTATTTCAAATCCTCTATGTTTCAAATAGGCGCACGGAAAGAGCGCTCAATATGCGCTCACGGGACGCGCGCTCATAAACTTTTCAGTATTGGAGTGCACGTGCACCCAAATACTTGGGCGTTTTTTCTGTTCTCCGTAAATACATATTTTAGCAGAGCTACAGCAAGCGTTTTTCTGTGGTGGAAATACATTAGCTACTAAAACTCCTTTGTCGTTGTGGAGAGCACAGTGTAATGAGTGCATGGTTCTATAGCAACGACAGCCATGGGAAAATCTGTACGAATTTTACTATTAATAATAAAAGATAAGCTACTGTGCATTATAAATGTCAGGAATGTATCTTTTTTGACTCATTCTTTTTATAGAGATGATTTAAATGCTGAAATATGAGGTTTATCTTTATATAAAACCTTTTTTTTGTGTTGACCTTTTTTAAGTTTAGTAAGTAAGATGAAAGACACTCCTTTAAAACAAACCTTTAATATTATTTACTTGGTGAATTGATTTCACTGTGTATTAGGCATTTTGAACAAGATTCTGTGTGTGATCATTTTGGTCACCATAATATTATCTAATACTTTAATGATCAACTAAAATCAACTTTAATTATGAGTTTTTACAGTAGCCTATAATAGGCCAAGTTTTTTTGTTTTTGTTTGGGGGGGGGGGCGCTCGAAGGGGGTCTCGCCCTGGGTGTAATTCAAAGTAGAACCGCCACTGCTCGGAAACTTGTGGATATTTTCAGTGAAAAAAAAATAAAATAAAAAAAAATCTTCCCCATGGCATCGAAAATTGTATTATATCGAAGTTGTAAATGACAACACTGGTGTAGTGTGCCATTTGAAGAAAGGTTGGGAAATTATTTCAGCAAACTACCTCTCATGTAATCTGTCCCCGGCTAGTGTTACAACTCATTTGTATTTGCCATTGACTCGCATAATCTGTGTTTAATTTTTAGTATACAAATGTAGCTACCATGTCTCAAAGTTTGAGAGATCTTGCACAAACAACCACTGAGTTACTGATGCTCACTTGTTGAGAAAAACTTAGATGCAAGTTATTTTTGTACTCAAAGATCGCTTATTTTACATTTAAATTACACTTGAAAATATATATTTTATTCATTAAAAAATAGGCCAATTTAGGCGCAATAAATATTAAAATAGTACACAAGTATGGGGCCTACTACTACTACTAGTACATTCATAATAGTACATTTCAAGTATACCTGAAAATTATTTTAAACTTGACTAAATTTACTTAATACTTATAATAAAAATAAAATTATCTTAAAATATACTTATTTTTTTAAGGCCAAGCATGCATGAGGCTCTGTGTGTAACAATGACCACATTTATACTTCTCTTTATTTACTTCTCTAAACTCAATCCCACTAATGACAAAACGGCCTCCACAAACCCAGGTCAAAGGGAAGAGATGGCCATTGAGACATTTGTTCGTAGATGTTAACAGCGATATTAAAGTACTGTAGTACACATTCTACACATACTGAAACATATACCATATACTCTACACATACTGAAACATATACCATATACTCTACACATACTGAAACATACCATATACTCAATCAAAGACTTCATGAGTTTCTATTTTGTTGAAGGTAATCAAATCAAAATATCTGAAAAGTACCACTGTAACCAAAATGATTACCTAAAACCTTCCTTCACTGGTTGAGGGTGGATTAGTTGTTGTAATAGATGTGTAAAATGGACCCACAACTGTGGTAACATTGTGTGCAGTGTTGTACACATTGTGTGGTTGTAGTAAACACACGATGCAGGAGATCTGAAGAAATGCAAATATTTATACACATAAACTCAAACGATTCTGGATGGAACTGACAGAATTTAGGGACAGAATCCGAAATGGCATACTTCCCTACTATTTAGTTGGTTGAAAACAGTATGTGACAAAAGAAGTATGTCTGAATTAACAGTGCTCATAAAAGAGTAGGTAAAACGTCCACAGGAGAGGATTTGTGAATGGCAGTGAAGCGTGAAGTAACTGACTGAGGTAGGTCACATGACAATGACAACTTGGCGAGTATGTCTGGATAGAACATACTTTTTTAAACTTAAAGGGATAGTTCACTTTGAAATAATTTTTTGATATGTTTTAGCTTACCTCAAGGGCATCCAAGATGTTGGTGTCTTTGTTTCCACAGCATTTTCAATTTTGACATTTTTTGGTCAAACCGTTGTTGTCTATCAGTCATACACTGGAGGTTAAGGGGGTCCTCCCTCGGTTCACCTCAAAGAGCATGCACAGAGAAGTCAAAATTAAACATGATTTAATGACTCATAAATGTAATTACACACTGATGGCCTAAGACACGAAACGAACGGTTTGTGTGACAAAACGAACAGTATTTATATCGTTTTTACCTTTTGTTAACAGCCGTCGAACTGATCTGAATCAGATGTCCAACTGAACCGAACTGAACCGTCTCCAGACGTTACGCCGGAAGTGATCTATCGCGCGTCTACGTCACGCATTGTTTACACGGAGATTTCCGAAGTTTTACCTTTCACTAAGCATCTTTAGATATACACTCGTATGGGAGATCAAGTCGAAGGTCTGTTCCGCCTTGGAAGGGGTAACGCCTCTGCCCGAGTGTCCACTGAGTTGCTTATTCGTACCGGAGGGATTATGGTCAGACATAATTCGGTGGGGTCATTGTTCCAACATACATAGCATGTCATCCAGGAGTCAATCGTGTAGCAGTTTTACTCTGGTTGTGTTTATTTTCTATTCAATGAAGACAACGCCGATTGAAGAGGTCTCAGGATCTTTATTCTGCAGAAATACAGAGCACAATTATTACTCTTTTTTCCGTGGGATACACGTCTCTCCCTCTCAGTTTCATACAGCTCATACAGTACGGAGAAAGCAGCACGCTCGTCAGATGAGCGAGAGAGAGCACACCCGACCCCGTCAGCGGAAAATGTGCTTCTCTAGATGTTAATCTAATCAGCTAATAGTTACAAAACATTGGGGAAATAATAAAATTAAATAAAATCACAAAATACAGTACGCCACAAAGCATATAGGTCACCCTTAAATGACATACAAAATAATATAAAAGGGAAAACATAATGTCCTCACCACTTACTTGCAGTAGTAAACACATTAAATGGAGAAAAATGTCAAATTAGGGGTTAAATTACACAAAACACAGGTTAATTGCACAATCACATCACTTTTGCATACAGACCTCACTTTTTTTGTATGTATCAAACACATTTCAAACATTTCTCAACATAAAACACAATAAACAGTTTAACATACCTGCAGAAATACAGAGCACAATTATTACTCTTTTTTCCGTGGGATACACGTCTCTCCCTCTCAGTTTCATACAGCTCATACAGTACGGAGAAAGCTAGTAAGCAAAACCAGTCTCGGTAAAACACTCAAGCAATTAACTACATTAAATTTTATGACATCACATTTCACTTAAACATTGTTTATCTCATGAAATAAGTCGATTACATAGTTAAATATACTTCAAAATGTTCTTACCAGCACGCTCGTCAGATGAGCGAGAGAGAGCACACCCGACCCCGTCAGCGGAAAACGTGCCCCCAAATACGGCGCTGATCGCACATCGCACGAGCTATCGTTGCGTCACCAATATGTGCCCCATATACAACAGTATTCTGCATAATTGGTTCCCACTAGAACTATGTACATTTTATCGGATTACAACTCACACAAAATACGAAAACAAAAATAGTTAAGTTTTGATGAAGTTCACTAACAATCGTAATTATATTTCACAATTTTTTAAACCAGCTACAATCGCACCAGTTTTTTGATCAAGCAACAATTCTGGTGGCCCTCCATGGTTCACGACATTTGAAGTTTCGTTTTGGCATGTTCATATAGTTTGTCCCTAATCCGACATCACGCTAGATTTTGTCACTGCTCTTTGACCCTCCCAGGGCAATGTGGTTGTTTTGACTGTAGTGGACTGGTTCTCGAAGGTTGCTCATTTTCATTCCCTTGCCTAAATTACCTTCTGCCAAGAAGACAGCGGTTGCTGTCATAGATCATGTATTTCGTTTACATGGCCTCCCGATGGACGTGGTCTCTGACAGGGGTCCCAAATTTATTTCCAAATTTTGGAAAGAGTTTTGTCGTTTATTGGGGGTGAGTGTCAGTCTTTCTTCTGGGTTTCATCCTCAGAGTAACGGTCAGACCGAGCGTACCAACCAAGACTTGGAGAGAGTGTTGCGATGCTTGGTTTCTCAGAATCCTTCCTATTGGAGCCAGAAGCTGTCATGGGTTGAGTACGCTCATAGCTTGTTACCAGTGTCATCCACAGGCCTATCTCCGTTTGAGTATAGCTTAGGTTACCAGCTGCCTGTTTTTCCAAGTCTGGAAGTCGCAGTCCCTGCCACTCATGTGTTTGTCCAGAGGTGCTGTCACACTTGGATTAGAGCCCATGCGACTCTCCTTCAAGTGGGGGCGCGCACAAAGGCCCAGACCGCCACCGGTGGAAGCCTCCCGTTTACGTTGAGGGTCAAAAAGGCTTTCTTCCAAGAACATTCCTCCCCTTTCTGAATGTAACAAGTTAACTCCCATATTCATTGGCCCGTTCACTGTCACCAAAGTTCTTTGTCCAGTGGCAGTCCACCTCAAGCTCCCTCCTGCCTACAGGAGAATTCATCCCGTTTTTCATGTTTCCAAATTAAAGCCTGTGTTTCATTCACACATAAATCTGCCAGCCCCGGTTCCCCCTCTGCCGCGACTTGTAGATGGGGAACCTACTTATTCAGTCAGTCATATTCTGGACTCGAGAAGGAGGGGACACAGATTTCAGTACCTGGTGGACTGGGAAGGTTATGGTCCGGAGGAGAGAAGTCGGATTCTTGCTAGAGATACTGGATCACTGCCTTTTCGATGATTACAATCGGCAGGGAGGCTCTCCAGGGTGTGCCAGGAGGCATTCTTAGGGGAGGGGGTACTGTCATGGTCTTTCGGGATTGTCGCATTCAGGTCGTCAGGTCGCCGTTCATAAATGGCATTTTGAGATTTGTCCTGTGCTGCCTGTCATTAATAAATTGTTTACTTGCATTTGGATCTTGGGACTCGTTATTGTGACAAACTCCTAAACTCAGGATCAAAGCAAAGGACAAAGTTGATGATCAGCATCATGGTACCAACAAAGCCTGGTTGGATTGGATTGGATTGGTTTTGTCAACTTAAAACTAATCATGTAACCCTGAGACTGTTCAACTACCATCATGGTAGATGCCTCATTACAGGAAGCAGAATCAAAACGAAACACACACACACACACACAAATAAATAAATAAATAAAAAATAAGCAGACCAGAACATTATCCTTACAGGTGTACTTTATTAGGAATTTAATCTAGTGCTACCCTATTGCAGTTTATCCACATATAGCTAATAAATAACTGAATTGTAAATTGCATAACTCAACTCAAATATTCACATATTAAGCTATTTAATAATGTTTGCAAAAAAAATGACATATTTATTTAACATTCTTTGGTGTTAGAGGCTACCACTGTGCACTGTGTCCTGAATCTTAACAGGTTTTTGGATAATGTTTGCTAAGTTCTATTTTATTATGCACGTTGATAGACAAAATAACATGTTACTAAGTCAAACTATTAACTGAGTTGAGTTTACATGCTAACAAAGAGATTAATTTAACTAATGTACAGTCATCCCAGATCAGTTTTAGCAAAATACATTTGTGTGAAAACGATTATTGGCTTAGATATTTTCTCACATAGAAAGATATTGAGGACAGATGATTGGGAGATACAGTAAATGTTATTTGTTTTATTTTAAAAAATATTTTCAAAGAAGTGTTATTGGCTTATGGATATTTGTTTTATTGAACACATACTATTATATATTAAATAATATATATTTTATTGTACTTGTGCAAAATTAATATATAAATAGTAAACTGTATGATGTTAAGTTCACTTAAACAGACACTGTTGACAATAAAAACTTAAAAACAAAAATCTTAAAATTCAATAAACTTCAATGCCTACTTAGAACTAAGTTATAAGCTAAAAACACAGCTGTGTGTGTGTGTTTGTGTGTCTTACTTCTCTAAACTCCACGCCACAAAAGATAAAACCACAAACCCAGATAGGGAAAGAGATTGGCCAAAAGTTGTTCCATGAGAGAGTGGTCTTGATTGCAATTGACCCTTTTCACATTTCCGGGTTTCTTAGAAGTGGCAGTCGTCACAGTTGGGTAAACTTCTGTTGCAGTGAATTAGAGTCTACAATTTGCTCATATAGCAAAAAACAAAACAAAAAACTCCACAGTAGTGTTTTCACAACTTTTATAAAGAGTAAAAAAAAAACTAGAGAGGGATTGATCAGCAGTCAGAAGACAGAAATATGTCAACATTTCCACCACTCCCACAGCCGCTGTATTAGAAACTGTATTTTTGTAATTTGATGCAAAGGTAATATACCAGGTCAGGAAGCAGACAGACTGGCTAAACCGACAGTCTGCTAGCGGCCTCACGTCACCAAGGTCAGATAAATCCCATCACATAGAGCCTCTTTCACCTTGATATCTTATAGAGACTGTGTCTTTTCCCTGAATTTGGATATCCAAAAAATTTTATTAAAGTCCCTGTAAAGGTAATTCAACAAAAAATTTCTAAACACATTATAAATGTTACAAATGTATTGCTAAAACATATGACAAAGCCTGTGAACTGTGAATTTCTGAAATACAGAGTTAGACCGTTAAACAGTTTTTCACCCTTGCTATTTTACGGAATTTTTGGGCGGGGCTAAAACAGGGCTCGATGACGCACTGGAGCCCAAGAGCTCGTCGACACGCCCCAACATGATGACACACGTTGGCTGATCCATAGACAGGGGCTGATCTCTCCCCTAACAATAGAGCACATTTGCATTCGCCACTCAATTGCGAGTTACTGTCAGTACTATTAGTTACTACAATCTACAGTTTGCTAGCGTGCTATGCCTTTGACAAGGAAATGCGTAGGCTACTACCTGGATGTGATCATGTACAAAACAGATCTGTGTCTTTATTTAAATTTCCTAAAAGCGATCACATCAAGAAGAGGTGGATTAATTTTGTGTAGAGCCAACCTTGATGAAGAGCTGAGGATCACCGACAGCAACACCCGCCTCTGTAGTGACCTTTTTACACAGGATCGTTTTATAAACTTTCCTCAGAGACAACTGGCATTCACTGATAATCCGATGCTGCTGGTGAACGGGGCCGAAACGACTATCTTCCGCCTCAGCGTTCATCCTCCCGTTCCGAGAGCAGTTTCACCTAATATCACCGACAATTTTCCCGCGAGTGGGCGTGGTTTCAGCGACGCCAGTAGACACGCCCCCAGCGTTTGAGAACAGAGATAACTGCTCATTTTTTTCAAGATTTTGATAGCTTATGTACTTGCTGGCTTTTTTTTATCATTCAAATTTGGCTGGGTGGCTAATAACACATTTTTCTGTGGTATGACAGACTCAGAACACATACTTACTTTTGATTTTACAGGGACTTTAATATTCAACAAATAAAAAAAAAAAACCCAGATATAATACAGATGAGCAATTGATAAAGCTTGGTTTGCTGAATATTAGATCCCTAACTTCAAAATCTTATTTGTTTTGCATCGGTAAGTATTGTAGCCAATCACAGACATGTATAGAATGTGAATGCAACGACCATTCTCTTATAATCAACAGAGTATTATGACGAAGTAAATAAGAGGTTCATTGTTCGCTTTCTGTATACCCATTCTTAAGTTGAATAAAGTGTTATTTTTCAAGTACACACTTCGAAATTTCAAGAGTCACAACTGTATTAAAATGAGAGACTGAATCTCAAAACTGTGAAGTTTACCAATGGACGAGACAAAAAAATGATGTCAAAACAGATTGTTATTTTGTGTGATGTTTAGTCAGCCCATCAGTGTGTGCTATTAATTAGAGAATTTCTCTTTTATTGACTTTTATTGAACAGTTAAGAAAACATACTGTACTTAATAAGTCTTCTCAATCTTAAGTTGTGTGTCTCTCAAAAAGTCAAACAGCATCAGCATTTGATCATCTATTTTTATATAAGTCAAACCTTCCTTCTAACTCATTTATATGACCATGGCAAACAGTATTAAAAGAACTGTTGTCTCATATGCTAATTTTTACTTGTGAATCCTTTGTTGTGATTGGCTGTTATTTTCTGTAGGGGTGTTAAATGCATTAAAATTGCTTAAAAACGTGCGGACGTGCTCTAAAGCTGTGAGAACTTCTCTCCTTTACTGCAATGAAGACCGTTGTGTTCACTTTTCTGGTTGTGGCTGTGGGTATGTAGATCTCTCTTATTATTCTTGACAATTGTTAGTTTATGCCTACACTGATGTATTATAGATAGTCTTTAGCATTAATATTAATAAAAGAACAATTCATTTTTCAATGAAGTTTACAGCACAGGTGATAAAATCATTGGAGGTTATGAATGTTCACCCCACTCCCAGCCCTGGCAAGTGTACCTTACGGATGAGATTTACTCGTGTGGAGGATCTTTGATTAACCAAAGATGGATCGTGTCTGCAGCTCACTGCAACTTCATGTGAGTATATGACCTCCCTTTTTAACCTGTATTTTTTTTTAAAACATGTTAAAGCTACTTTACCATCAAACTACCTTTTCCCTAAAGGGTGCCCTTTTAAGAAATTGATTAAAAACATGTTGTTTTTGTTTACCATTTCTAAACGTGTACTTAAAAAAATTAATTTAAAAAAATATTTAAAAAAATAATTTCTAAAGAAAAAGAAAGGCTGTCAAAAAAGTATGCCACAACCGTTATGTCTCCTAGACTATAGGTAAAACCTATTTAAGACGATACAGACCTAATATGTAGCCAGGGAATATTCTGATAAACATTATAGGGCTAAGTAAAATTTGAGTTTCTTTTTTTCAAATAGACGCCAACTAGTTGTCTACCTGGGAAAGCACAACTTGCCTGTTACTGAAAACACAGAGCAGCTGATCGACGCAGAGAAGGTGATTCGTCATCCAGACTATAATAGTCAGACTTATAACAATGACATCATGTTGATCAAGCTGAGAAAGCCTGTCCTCTTCAACAATTATGTGATTCCAATCGGTCTGGCAACCAAGTGCTCTTCTGCAGGGGAACAGTGCTTGGTTTCTGGATGGGGCAAAACTGGAGGTGAGATGGCTGAGTAATGAAAATCTTCTTATACTTTTATGGTCAGATATTAAACGTGCATTCAGTCATTATACAAGTTTTAGCACTGTTCATTTTCTTTTTCCAGAGCACACTGCCTCTGCCCTGCAGTGTTTGAATCTGCCTGTACTCTCAAATGAGCAGTGTAGGGGAGCATATGGTCCAGCAAGAATAACTAGAAACATGTTCTGCGCCGGATTCATGGAGGGAGGCAGAGACTCGTGTCTGGTATGTCATTGACTTAGTTTTCCTTTTTATATGTATTTGAAATTTTTAAACCACAATTTGGTCATTTTCATTTTCCAATTTTCTTCTCAGGGGGATTCTGGTGGCCCACTAGTGTGCGAGGGGAAACTGAAAGGTATTGTTTCCTGGGGTAGAGGCTGTGCTCAACCAGGCTTTCCCGGGGTTTATGCTGAGGTGTGTCGCTACACTGACTGGATCAAATCCACCATAGCTAATAACTAGCTTTTTTTTTTTCAGCCTGGTCGCCCCCTAACAAGTAATTTTTCCTGATTATCTGTAATTAAATTCAGTTTGAAATGCAAATATGTTTCTGTCCTTTATTTTACATGGGCATTGTTTTTAAGCATTTTTTAATCATGGTTGCTCCCCACCCCTGTGCTGTTACTACTGAAATTAAGTAGGAGTGCGCAGGGCACAACCTAACGCGGGGTTAAATGTAACATGGATCTTTTACATAGTTAGTCAGGATCAAGCAGGTTGTGTTTCCACTCTTTTTCTCTTGTGGCTGTGCAGTCCTTTCATATGTCTATCCATAATATTGATCCATAATAGAAGGATGATTGGCTGAGGGATGGATGTATGGATATCTATCTATAAAGATTCACAAACAATATTAAACTACACAGATAAAATAGTACTGAATGTTTTACACACAAGTGTTACAACTAACTCCTCTGTCTGTTACAATTAACCCCGCATATGGGGTAGGTTGTAACATTTACACTTCTGTCACTTTCAGTGAAACTGTATGAAAATGGTAGATCCTAGAAAAAAACTTTAAGTGTTCATTTGTAGCAGAGATGTGTATGTTGCTCGTGTAAAAAAAAAAAAGAAATAATCTAACTTAATTATTTTTTTAAATAATTGAGCCAAAACCAAAATGTTTTACGTTGGCCCCGCTCTCCCCAACCCCATCATATTGGTCTGCAAAAACAAATGTAAAACATTCGAAGCCTCAGAGTATCGACAACAAGGTCATCAGCTAGTTGACTAAAATTCCTATTATAATGTTAGAATGTCATGTTTAGAGGTTGTCAGTCAATCGCATCTGTTGCCTCATATGCACGTGCTTTATATCGTCACAGAAACACTGTGTTGACAGTATTGTTTCCGCAAGGGAACAAATGTCAAATAGTGACTAAAAACACAACAATTGTAGAAGTGACCGTTTCATTCTTACTTTTATAGTCTGAAAAATCTGTTGCGTATAAACCAGTTTCACTGGTACTTGTGACTATGTGACAATAAAGGGTTACTACTGTACTTGACAACAGTCGGCAATAATTATGAACAATGTGAAACACAAAGCAAGTTTAGAATGACTTAGGGAACTATGGTGAAAGCACTTTGTATTTTTGGAAATACAGTGGGTACGGAAATTATTCAGAGTCAGACCCCCTGAAATTGTTCACTCTTCGTTATATTGCAGCCATTTGCTAAAATCATTTAAGTTAATTTTCCTCCTCATTAATGTACACACAGCACCCCATATTGACAGAAAAACACAGAACTGTTGACACTTTTGCACATTTATTAAAAAGAAAAACTGAAATATCACATAGTTCTACTGTAAGTATTCAGACCCTTTGCTCAGTTTGATCTAATACAGCCATGAGTCTTTTTGGTAAAGATACAACAAGTTTTTCACATCTGGATTTGGTTATCCTCTGCCATTCCTCCTTGCAGATCCTCTCCAGTTCTGTCAGGTTGGATGGTAAACGTTGGTGGACAGCCATTTTCAGGTCTCTCCAGAGATGCTTAATTGTCAGGACTCTGGCTGGGCCATTCAAGATTGTTGTGAAGCCACTCCTTCGTTATTTTAGCAGTGTGCTTAGGCTCATTGTCTTGTTGGAAGGTGAACCTTCGGCCCAGTCTGAGGTCCAGAGTAACACAGTCTCATCCCAAGACGTCATTCAACTGACGCTTTTAGGGTACGCTTTAATGTTAGGTAGATGACAATCCTGGGGCGTCATCCAACTTACGCTTTACCTTTAACGTAAGTTAGGTGACGGGGTAGTTTAGGTCTTAGGTAGGGTTAGGATTAGATAACGTCATCTAACTGACGTATAAGGGTACCATAAAACGGTGGATGTTGACATACAAAAAAAGCGTCAGTTGTATGACATATTGGGATGAGACTGCACTGTGTCCAGAGCACTCTGGAAAAGGTTTTCGTCCAGGATATCCCTGTACTTGGCCGCATTCATCATTCCCTTAATTGCAACCAGTCGTCCGGTCCCTGCAGCTGAAAAACACCCCCACAGCATGATGCTGCCTGCCACCACCATACTTCACTGTTGAGACTGCATTGGACAGGTGATGAGCAGTGCCTGTTTTTCTCCACACATAACCAAAAAGTTCTATCTTGGCCTCATCAGACCAGAGGATCTTATTTATCACCATCTTGGAGTCATTCATGTGTTTTTTTAGCAAACTTTGACTGAGGAGAGGCTTCCGTCGGGCCACTCTGCCATAAAGCCCCAACTGGTGGATTGCTGCAGTGATGGTTGACTTGCTACAACTTTCACCCATCTCCTGACTGCATCTCTGGAGCTCAGCCACAATAATCTTTGGGTTCTTCTTTACCACTCTCACAAAGGCTCTTCTCCCCTGATAGCTCATTTTGGCCGGACGGCCAGCTCTAGGAAGGGTTCTGGTCATCCCAAACGTCTTCCATTTAAGGATTATGGAGGCCACTGTGCTCTTAGGAACCTTAAGTGAAGCAGAAATTATTTTGTAACCTTGGCCAGATCTGTGCCTTGCCACAATTCTGTCTCTGAGCTCTTCAGGCAGTTTCCTTTGACCTCATGATTCTCATTTGCTCTGACATGCACTGCGAGCTGTAAGGTCTTATATAGATAGGTGTGTGGCTTTCCTAATCAGTATAATCACAGCTGGACTCAAATGAAGGTGTAGAACCATCTCAAGGATGAAATAGACAGCACCTGAGTTAAATATTTGAGTGTCACAGCAAAGGGTCTGAATACTTAGGACCATGTGATATTTCAGTTTTTCTTTTTTAATAAATGTGCAAAAATGTCAACAATTCTGTGTTTTTCTGTCAATATGGAATGCTGTGTGTACAATAATGAGGGGAAAAAACGAACTTAGATGATTTTAGCAAATGGCTGCAAAATAACAAACAGTGAAAAATTTAAGGGGGTCTGAATACTTTCCATACCCACTGTATGTATTGATTATTTTAGTATTTCTATATGTTTTTAGGTCTCAGTGACGTGAAATATAATTCTTTTTTTGAATATAATAAAAAAAATCTTTCTCAATTTCCGGGGCAAGACAAAATAACAAACGGCGTCATTCACAGACTCTGTTGCTCTACTCTTTGGAAATCAACAGTTTCTAATAAAATAAATTTACAAACTGATTTTTTGGACTGAAATTTGTTTCGATGACAGCTAAGCAATTCGGTTTAGGGACACACTCCTCCCAGTTTTCATGGTTCTTTGGGTGAGAAAGTCACACCCTGCATCCCAATGTGCATACAGCGTGCCATTTTCCAAAATGCAAGCCAGCCAGAGGATCAGAAATGGTTCTGAAGGACCTGTTTTGCAAGAAGAACTGGTCGTATAGGCCTGAAGTTATGAAAAATCTAAAGCATGTGCTTGTGGAGCTAATGTGACAAGTAGCCTGTGAGAGAAACAACATTTTTGCATTTACATTTGAAAGCATTGACGCATGTATTTGTTATCTAAGCATGACAGCATTTCACATGATAATACACTTTTTGTTACTTACTTTCTTTCATTATTATGCAAATCATTTCTCACCTACATCACACATTCTTGTCTGCTGCTAATCATTAAGCTAAACATGAATTATTTTGATGCGTTGGTCCCACTTTATATTAAGTGGCTTTAAGTACTATGTACTTACATAGGAAAATAAGTACAATGTACTTATTGTGTTCAGGTTGTATTGTAAAACACTTTTGCTGCTACTGAGGTGTGATATGGGTATGGTTAGGGACAGGTGTGGTGGTATGGGTAGGTATCATGGTGGGCTGAGGTGTAAGGGAAGGATCAACTGTGTAATTACAACTGTAATTACATGAATTAATTACAGTTGTAATTACATGCAGGTATTTTCAAAATATAAGTACAATGTAAAAACATGTATGTACACAATAAGTCCAATGTATCAAAGTAGTAACTTCAATGTAAGTACATAGTACTTAAAGCCACTTAATATATAAAGTATACTGAAATAACAATCCTGCAAATAAATACAGTATGTTTTCTGTAAATATTTTTACAATGTTACTGGTAATTTTTTTTTGTGTAAGGAAAATAAGTGTGCGAATTACATAACAGGTGAGTCACACCTTACAGACACTCCTTTTTGCACACCACACTGTATGCAAATAACCAGGAAAAACATTTCAGTTCTTTAGTTCAGTGAAACCAAAACTCATCAAAAACGGTTGGTGAGCTGTTGTGTGTGCTTCTGTTTCTGTGTCCCCATGCTGTAATATGGCAGAAGCCAGTGTTTTATGGACTCGGGAACAGTTCATCTGTCCAGTGTGTCTGGATCTTCTGAAGGATCCAGTGACCATTCCTTGTGGACACAATTACTGTAAATCATGCATTGCGGACTGCTGGAACCATCAGGATCAGAAGATAGTCCACATCTGCCCACAGTGCAGACAGACCTTCACTCCAAGACCTGTTTTAAATAAAAACACCATGCTGGCTGAAGTGGTGGAAAAACTGAAGAAGACTAAACTACAATCTGAAGTTTCTGTTCACACTGTATCAGGAGATGTAAAGTGTGACGTCTGTACTGGAAGAAAACACGAAGCCGTCAAGTCCTGTCTTGTCTGTCTGAACTCTTACTGTCAAAACCACCTTGAACAGCATGAGATTTTTTTCATAGGTAAGAGACATTATTTGATGGATGCCACTGGACAACTCCAGAAGATGATCTGCTCACATCATGGCAGACTGCTTGAGGTTTTCTGTCGCACTGACCAGCACTGTATTTGTACATTGTGTACGATGGATAGACATAAATATCATGACACTGTACCAACAGAAGCAGAGAGAACAGAGAAAGAGGTAAGAACAGAAATTTGTGCATTAAATCTCTATATATATTTTTTTCGCCGCTAGGGGTCGCTAACCTCTTACATTAACAAAGATGTAGGTTGATAACGCAAAATTCCAGCGGAATTATGGAACTTATCGTCAAGCTGATGAATCTAATAATGTTTATGGAAGAGTGAATACATTTATGTTTTTAACATGAAAAAGTAGGGTGCGATAGCTAATTGGAGACAGATATCAGTGCCACACATGAGTCCCGCGGAAATGAAGGAAGAAGGACATTTAATTCTACCGAACTACCCGCAAGTGCGGTATTAATACTCACACAGGTCAGTTTATTAGTGTATATAAGCAGGGATTGGAGGCTGTTTCTCTGGTTTTCATTGACTGAAGCGAAGTCACACAGCAGGTTACACAATACTCCTTCTAGAGAGAACCAAGGTTACATTAGGTAACCGATACGTTCTCTCACGAGAGGTTCTCTCGTATTGTGTAAGTTAGCTTACGCTACGGTACTCCTTTGTCAATGCCGTGCTGGCCAAGCATCCACTCATGAGTCCCAGAGCTTTCCGGGGAACCCAGATCAGTGGAAAAATAAAGGCGGCCAGCAATGCGGGCCAGCACTTGTACATAAGCACTCATATGGCAGAGTGGTGCCGCCGGTCTGTATAAGCACATAGCACATACCCAATAGGGATATTGGTTGCAGCTCAACCAGAAATGCCCACGATGAGGCCATGCCCAGGAGGCATTGCAGACCTTTTGACGTGTAAGCGGCTCCTATAGCGTCCACAGTCCATCTGGACAAGCTTTGTTTTGAGGCAGCGAGACCCTTGGTGCGCCCACCAAACGAAACGAAAAGCTGCTCCGAGAGCCTGAAAGGGGCAGAGCGCATAGTGTAAACCCTCAGTGCCCTGACTGGGCAGGGGAGAGTAACATTGCTCTCGCTACCGGATGATGGCAGAGCCGATAGAGAAATGACCTGCGCTCTGAAAGGAGTGCCAATCACTTTAGGAACATAGCCATGTCTAGGTTTAAGGATGACTTTCGAGTCATTTGGCCCGAACTCAAGACACCCAGCGCTGACGGACAGCGCATGTAAGTCCCCCACACGTTTAACTGTGGGGAAAAAATAGTTTTGAGTGACAGATGCTTTAACTCCATGGAATCTAGTGGTTCAAAGGGAAAAGCTTTCAGAGCCTTAAGGGGCCAATGAATGATCCCACATAGGAACCGATGGGGGGCGTGGAGGGTTCATCCTCCTATAAGGAAGCGGATGACAAGCTCGTTTTTGCCTAGTGATCGGCTGCTTTAAGTGTGGATGGGGACCTTCCCTTATCCAACAGCACTTGTAGGAAACTGAGCAGCCGCGAAACCCCACATGTCCGTGGGTCCAGATTTTGTCGGTGCATGTGCATAAAGCTTTCTGGTAGAGGGAGCTCTAGACTGTGTAATCGTGTTCATCACTTCTTCTGGCAGGGCAATGGGTACCTGTTTATCAACCATGCATGCAGAGATGAGCTCTCTGGATGGGGATGCCAGATTGAGCCACGAGCTTGAGAGATCGACTTCCGCTTTGCCGAACAGATGCCATTATTTACAGTGTGGGGGTGCAGGGACCATTCCCCTGTGGGAACGTTGTCCCTGGAATTTGTCTGGGCGGTTGTTCAGGTGGCCAGGCACATATGCAGTTCTCAGCAAGCGCAGGTGATGCTGAGACCATGTGAGGAGGCGCTCTGTCAGATCGCAGAGATTCCTGGATCTGACGCTGCCCTGACGGTTCACGTAGGACACCACTGATATGTTGTCCGAACGGACTACAACATAGAGGTCCTGTATGAACGTGAGGAAGCGCTTCAGCACCTTCTCGACCGCTATTGTTGTGGCAGATTTCCAGTCCCAATTCAAATCATCAAAGTCTGGTTCAGGTCTTGAAGAAATTGCTCAGAGTCAAGGTCTTGGGTCTCAGAAAAGCAACTTTATTGAGCAGTTCAACAAAGTGAGATGCTAGCTGGCCATCTGATCTTACAATGGTCTGCACACATTCTTATACCTTGTAGTACCCAATTAGCGCTTGAATCGTTATCATTTCTCTCTTTGCTCCTCCTTATTACTCCTCCCAGATTAAAAACACCTGTATCATCATTTTATTGGGGCAACCTTCTTTGCGCATGCGTATCATTTCTTTTAAAAAATGGACATCTGTATTAGTGTCTTTTTACACAATGGGCTCCTTGTTTCAGTACGCTTTTCCCAGTGGCACATTGTTACATTGTATACAATCTGTTTCTCTCCCAGTGCCTCCCAACACCTGCATCTGTGCTACAAGTATTTTTTGGGTACTTTTCCACTCTCTTGTCCCTGTCCTCATGTACCCTATGACCCTAGTTTTTTCTGCTTGGCATTACATCACATGCACGCTTTTTCCACATGTACAGCATGCTTCTTTCACATGTACATAGGACAAGCAGAATTCTCCAACACTATCATTTCCAGACAGTTTATGTGAAGGAGCTTCTCCTGGTCTGACCACTGGCCAAATACCAGTCTGCCCTCGAAGAGAGCGCCTCAACCTGAGTTGGACGCATCTGTCGAGATGACCTTTCGATATGAGACAGCTCCCATCACCACTCCCCGCTGATACCAGTCGGCCGCTAACCAGGGCTGTATAGCCGTAATGCAGGTCTGAGTCACTCTGATTCGTTCGTAGCCAGAGGCCAAAGCTTGGCGAGATGCTCGAGCATTCAGCCACTGTTGAAGCGGGTGCATGCGCAGTAAGCCCAACTGAAGCACTATTGCAGCTGAGGCCATACAGCCCAGCATCCTCTGGAATGTCTTCAGAGGGTTACTGTTGCCATTCTGGAAAGATGCGGCTAGATGTTGAACACGGCGTGCGCTGTGTTCAACATCTAGCCGCATCTTTCCAGTTCTATTCCTAGAAAGGAAATTGACTGGGCAATAATAAGCTCTTGGTCCAGTTGACCGTGAGACCCAAGCTTTCCAGGTGACTGAGGAGCACAGTTCTGTGAGATAGCAGTTCTGTCTCCGAGTGTGCCAAAATCAGACAGTCATCCAGATAGTTCATGATTCGCAAACCCTGATTCTCAAGGGGGCGAGAGCCGCGTCCATACACTTCGTAAATGTACGAGGTGCTAGAGACAGGCCGAATGGCAGGATCGTGTACTGATATACCTGACCATCTAAGGCGAATCTCAAGAATGGCCTGTGACGGGGTATTATCTAAATCTGGAAATAAGCATCTTTTAGATCGAGAGAAATAAACCAGTCCCTCGGGCGAACGTGCACAAGGATTTTCCTGGTCTTAAGCATTTTGAACGGTCTTTTCATAAGCACTTAGTTCAAATGTCTGAGATCTAAGATGGGTTTGAGGGCTCCATCCTTCTTGGGTACGAGAAACTGTACGAAACTCACTATTTGTGTGCAGAGTAGATGCACTACTTCTGTATTCACATTTGTCGCGGTCCATGCTTGAAAGCGCAGAGGACAGCGAGTGAACTCTACTGAATATCCCTGCCTTACTGTGCTCAGCACCCATTCTGAAACCCCTGGGATGGCTTCCCATGCTTTTATATGTGTAGCTAGGGGGTGAATGGTCTCCGGGTTCTGATTGCCATGCTCTGTGGGATCGAGAAACTGAACCGGAGGTGTGGGTGCCTCGGTGCTTGAAAGCGGCAGCTCGCTACTTTGTGATGTGTGAGCAGAGCCTTGAGCAAAGTGTCTATTAGTAAGCATGAGCACTTTTACTCAGGCATCGTGCAATTGTTCAACTAACTCTTTTATATGGAGCAGAATCTATGACAGTTTATTTGACCCAAGTACACAACCTAAATGCCTACATGATGAGACAATTGAGACAAATTCTAGGCATTAAATGGTGGCACCATATATTCAACAAAGAGTTACTAGACAAAACCAACACAGATAAGAAGCACTAATCAAGCGCAATCTGAGATGGGCTGGCCATCTGAGTAAACTGGACAATTAGTCGACTACCAAAACAGATTATCTACTTAATATTATCACCATGGCATGGCATCAAAGACACAGTTAAAAAAACCTCAAGCATAAATAGATCGCTCTAGGCAGCTGGGATTGCCAAGCAAAAAACAGGACTCTGTGGAGAAATCTGATTCGAAGGAATTCGTCGTCGGACATGATGGACAGCAATTGATTGATTGATAATCATAATAAAAAAATATTATTGTATCAGTTACAAGGCATATTTGTTCAGTGATAATGAAGAAAACAGATGGGCTGTAAAACCAAGATAACAGATAGGCTGTAAACCATAGTTATAGTTATAATTGTACACACTTCCAGGTAAAGCCCTGCCCATTTCCAGTTTTATCCAAATACAGATACACATATGAATAATTTTAAGATTGTAACAGGTACAGATATTGGCAACCAATAGCTTAAGGAACATGTCAGTCACTGCTTACAGACAGCTTTTTGCAATCTGCAAGAATTGCAATTGAATTTTGCAATATCCACATGGTATTTTTCTCAAAAACACCAATATAATATTCATACAACATTTTACATGATGATTTTGTATTTATTTTTATGAAATATTTTCATGTTTTCTGTTTTCATTAGAGAAACTTGAAAAAAACACAGATGACATACCAGGAGAGAATCCAGGAGCGAGAAAAAGACATTCAGGAGCTGAGAGAGGCTGTTGCGTGTCATAAGGTGAGTATTGTGAGAAGACAAACAGCACTGCTGGATTAAAAGACGTATTGTTTAGACTCTCCTTCAGATCTGAAGACATTGCAGTCCCACTGAAGCCCACTGTGGATCACATGATGATTGTAATATGTGTCCTAACAGCACTCTGCACAGGCAACAGTGAAGGACATCGAGAGGATCTTTAATGAGCTAATCCGCTCTATTAAGAAAAAACGCTCTGAGTTGACAAGGCTGATCAGAGACCAGGAAAAGTCTGCAGTTAGTCAAGCTGAAGGACTCTTGCAGCGAATGGAGCAGGAGATTGCTGATATGAGGAAGAGACGTGCTGAGTTAGAGCAACTTTCACACACAGACGATCACATCCAATTCCTTCAGGTAATAGAAATGTAGAAAATAATTTTATTATTGTGATTGTCCATCATTTATTGGCTCTCTAGTGAAATAAAGTGTAATTCAAACTGCTAGATTAGTTTGCTGAAGGCAAGTCACTCAAGGTAAGACAGCAAAGGCATGTATTTGACTGTAGTAGAGATTTGTTGGGGGCAGGTTATAACGTTTTCTTCCTGTCTTTTTTGTAGGAGTTTCAGTATCTATCTGTACCTATTGAACCTACAGAGAGAATAACTGTCACTTCACCTCTCTCTAATGATATAAGACAATCTATCTGTCAGCTGAGCGAGAAAATTGAGAATTTCTGTAAAGAGGAGATTCAAAAGATTTCTGGTAGGTAAAGCACATTCAATTACATAGACTAGTATCATTTGAAAATCTTATAATAGCCTACATCACACATTGGATACTGTACAGAAGAACATTTCCTCTTTCCTTAAGAATTGCATATTTGTGTTGATTTTTATAGTTAAACAAATCAACATTGTTCTAAGGACCAGAGAGGACTTCCTACAACGTAAGTTGCAAAGAAAACAAGTAAAATGTATATACACTGAGCATGCATGTATACATAATTTGAAGAATGTCTCCATAACACACAATAAAAATGTTGTTTATTTAGAAACAACTACATAAAAATGCTGTTTTATTCTACATAAGGTCCAGGGACGTGCGCAGACACAATCATAAAAAAACTACACTGAATAAGGGGCTGTTTACATCGTTTTAAACCAAAAATGGAAAAGCTTTTATGTGGTTTGGCCATTCATTTACATGGCAGCGGCGTATTGGTGGCCTAAAAACGCAAACTTTTGAAAATGGGTCTCAGAGTGCACATTTTTGAAAACAATACCGTTATCATCTCTGTCTTAAGTACAAAAACGCAAAATGGGGACGGCAAACACATGCGTATTACGTTTTTAGTCTACAGGCATGCACGTTTTGTGTGAGTGCCCTGTAGAAGAATGCGTATGTGGGCAAACGCGTAGTCAAAGTGACAGTTTTTAGTTGTTTCCGAAATTACTAATCGTCAGGGGGACGATGGACAGAGATGGAGCCATCTGAGAAGGAGTTCTGGAGAAGGAGAATTCCAAGAGCCAACGCGACATTGATGACTCTGGAGACTGAGGCGGAGCCATGACGACAAACGTCCAAGGCCGAGCCAGGGAACCAGAGGACAGAGGCAAAGCCGGTGGAACCGAGGATCAAGGCGGAGCCAGATGGAGTTCGACCAAATGGAGGCATGACGAAGTTCGACCAAGGTGGAATCGGAGGGATCAGGGAGCCTGATGGAGCTGCAGGGACGGTGATTTCTGGTGGAGCCGATAGGTCAACAGTTCAGAATAGGAGCGTTACAAGGGTTTGTAACCTGAAGATCTGAGGCAGATCCTCGCAGAGATCTGTAGGAAGAGATGGAGAGGGGCTGAAGGGAACCAGCCGAGGCAGGGCTGTGAAACTGGCTGATTTGGGTGAGAGAGGGAGGCTGGGCAGGCACTCAGGAAACTTAGGACACTGTTGGCTGGGTAGGAGCAGCTTGGAAACAGGAAAGTATAGGCTGGTCGGGACCAGCAAGGACGGGAAAGACTGGAAGCATCCAAAATGGCTTTCTTCTCTACTATATAGTAGGTGAAAAACAGTATGGGACAAAATAAGTATATAAATAAGTCCGAATTCACAGTACTCATAAAAGAGAATGCAAAAAAGTACCCGGATAACGTATTTCTTTTGCCGAGATTCTGAAACGTGCATGCGATGGACACATTACAATCCCATGAGGCCACGGGAGAGGATTTTTGAAAGGCAGTAAAGTGACGTAACTGTCACATGATAATGACATTGTCAACTTGACGAATGTAGTACGTCCAGATTACATTCATTTTACACACACTCATACAGAACATACTTTTGTTAACAGTTATTAAGTAATTATTTATTCAAGATAAGTACCTACTAGAGAAAGTAAGCAATTTTGGATGCAGCCAGGGGAATTACCTCCTCAAAAAGTTCCAAACAGTGTCCAGAGGCCAGTCTATACTCATCCACAGTGGCTGGGCTTCCCTAGTCAGACTCTGTGTGTTTGGCTCCAGGGCTGATGTCTTGTTCCACCCTCATTACAAGCTCAGGCTTGTACATCGCGACATGCTGAATTCCACAGTCTGCAGCGGGCTCTAGCAAATCATCCTTGGAGCGGTGAATGGCTGGAGTCTGCGTCTGGAGTAGTCTTCCGCGGCTGATGAGTGCCAAATTTTTGTTCACCAGGATCCACTCCACGTAAGCGGCAAAATTGTTACAAGAACCACTGCCCCTCGTGTCCAGGCATAACAAAAGAATAGCAGGAAGGTTCATGGTGACAGGGTGGAAGAAAAAATACCATCTTGTTTTGGTGTTCTGTCACATCTGATTGCGGTAGTAAGCAGACAAAGATGAGAAACTAACTGATAAACTCACTGAGTGAAAAGCCTTTTATTACAAAATGGCAGATGCCAAAAATGGCTGGTATAGAAACATTGGATATTATTTGATATCCATTCAGTATGCTGCACTGAATCACAAGAGACCAGTTTTAGGGCAGATTTTTGGGCAGATCAAAATATTTAATCAAAAAAAGTTATTTTTTTCATATCTCCTGACCACTAGGTGGCATTGTGCCGAAATTGTGCATGTACCCTCAAGTTAGGCTTGAGATGACAAGTACTTTCGTCTTAATATGCAAAAATTGTTGTGGACACACAGCCTCATGTCCATTTTGGAGTACTTTGTCAAATACTTTGATGCGTTGAATTACTTTTTGCCTTCACAATCTGAAGATGATCTGAACAAATTTTGGTAAAAATCTGATGAACTGTCTAGGATGGGTTTGAGTGGCTGAAGGATTTTCATGACAAAAATTGCATCATATGGGGCAAATTTTTAGCCAAGGAATCAGAGGGGAAAACATTTTTTTCATAGGCCTTGTAATTCAAAAGCATAAACATGAGTGCATTCAGGGACATAAACATGAATACAACTTTGGACAGTTGGTGGTGCTAGGGATTGAGTTAGAGACTCCAAAATATCTGCAGGTTCAGACTGTCCTCTATCTATGATAAATTTCCCAAATGCGGTTCTATGGGCTTCCAAAAGTAAAAGAAGAAGGACAAATAATAAGAACACACCTTCAGTGCTTATTGGCCCCTATTCATGATCATGTGGGCCACCATATAATGTTACATTTGTCAGATGTTCATCATATAAACATTTCAGTTCAATTCAAAGATTATATTTAAAACACATCAAAATTTACATGTTGACTGATCACTAATACATTTTATCTTCATCAGGTGCCCATCAATTCACACTTGATCCAAACACAGCAAATAAACACATTTGTCTCTCAGAGAGGAACAGAGTGGCTACTTACACTGACACAGTCCAGTGGTCACCTGATCATCCATACAAATTTGATGTTTATTATCAGGTGATGTGTGGAGAGAGAGTGTCTGAACGTTGTTACTGGGAGCTGGAGTGGAATGGTGATGTGGGTATATCAGTATCATATAAGCACATCAGCCGGAAGGGAACAAATACTAAGTGTTTGTTTGGATATAATGATATTTCCTGGAGTTTGTTCTGCTCTCCTTTCAAATACTCATTAAGGCACAATGATTTGGAGACTGACATCCCTGCAGCCTCCATCTGCTCTAGAATAGGAGTGTATGTGGATTACAGTGCAGGAACTCTGTCCTTCTATGGCGTCTCTGACACAATGACCCTTATCTGCAGAGTTCAGGCCACATTCACTCATCCTCTCTATGCTGGATTTAGGCTCTACAATGGATCAACGGTAAAACTCTGTAATTTAACATAATAGAATAAAGAGACATTGTATCAGTAGCCTAGTCCTGCCATACAGAAACAGTGGTCAACCTGTTCTCTCTCCTAAGATGTCTCTCTGCATGTCACTATATAGAATCCCAAAAGTGATCTTTGTCATACTTTATTTTAGGTGTCTTTAGCTACTTGCATAAAAGAATCATAGGTACAATGTACTTATTGTGTTGACGTTGTATTTTTTTATTTTATTTTAACGTTTTAACGTTACGATAGCTGGGACCATGATCAGATTTTTTTTATTTTCCATCTACTTGTTTTATATTGTTTATAAGTGTGTAGGTTTGTAGGTTATGTACTCAAATATATAACTGTAATGTCTGCTGGAAGGAGAGTTGGAAAGGCATGAATCTATTTTTATCTTTTATTCAAATAAACAAGGTGTAAATATCCATAAACATAGGTGAAAACACCATACAAAGAAACACAAAACAGTTTAAAATCACTTAGTCAAGACAAGATCGGAAAAACACAAAAAAGAGAAAGAGAAGGCTATAAATACACAAGATAATGAGAACTAAACAAGACACAGGTGAAGATCACAAAGAAGGCCCTGTCCCAATATCCACACTACGCCCTAAGGTGTTCCTCGAAGTGGACATTTGTTGAAAGTGCACTTAGCGGCGTAAGTGTGCAAGGGCCTGAAGCTGTGAAGAGCAGAATTGGGACAGTTTTGCACATGTCACAATTTACGTCACTTCTGATCAGGGGAGCAAATACCGTAAATTTGACTAATTTGGTTGAGGTTTACCTCAATCACAATTTAGACCAAAGATCGCCCGTTAGATATGCACAAGCCAATTTATAGCTCATGTTTAACCTCTAGACACAGAGCCCACGGGAAATGTCAGAATGACTAGCCGAGGTAAGGCTGTTCCAGGTGGGGTACATGAGCGCTGAGCGCCCGGTGATCACCTGGAACTCTGAAAACATCAGATTATATTTTTAAAATAGGCACTATCTTCATAAATAAACCACAGATGAAAAACTCTTAAAACTACATTTCGTGACACAATAACAGAAATATTTTTAAATTTCGCGGCCTTAAAAAACACTTCACCACACCGGCTTCTTTTATCCGCGCCCGAACAGCACCATGGCAACTGTTCTCCCCCATTGGTTAGCTGTTCGAAACGTCAAAACGTCAGCTGTCCAAAATCTCAAAGCCACAACTGAAATTTCATCACTGACATCCAGAATGTGAAGAGACAAGACTCGTGCAGTAGCTGACTGCCTTTGTTGTGCGTGCTGGAAATTTTAAACTATATATATTAAACTAAACATGTTAGGCTCGCATCTAACCTAATTTAACTTCTAACATTTGAACTGAATGTACTGTACGAAACCAATGGGAAACTTTGGTTTCTTTGACTTTGAGTGTGTGCGAGTGTGTGTATAAATAACAAAAATAGGAAATGAAACTAGACAGGTGTCTCAACTCAAAACTAAAAACAGAGTTTGTATATAATGGGGTTGGGGAGAGCGCTGCACAACCTAAAACATTTTGGTTTTGGCTCAATTATTAAAAAAAAAAAAAGATAATTAAGTTAGATTCATTTTTTACACAGGCAACATACACATCTCTGCTAATAAACACTTAAAGGTGCAAAACGCAAGTATCTGAGTTTTCGCAGAACTACGCCCCCTCTGGCGACAAAGTGAAACTGCAACTAGAGGTTTGCACGCTCATGGAACACACACGCACGTTTGCATGAGCTGTTCATAACCAAAGGAGCATCAGCCGCACACTGTGCAGCACACATCTTTTGTTACAGTCATAATGAGGTAATACAGTTAACATAGATCTGCAGTTATAAAAGTTATTTAAAATATATGAAAGGAAAGGCATTTGAGTAGGCTAAATTACACACTTATATGTGTGTGAGGGGAAAATAGGGGTAGTAGAAAACTTCGGTTTTTGTTTCCATCTATCTTCATGTTGAACTGTCTTGTGTGCTTACTGTATCCACTTATGATTGTATTATTATAGAAACACGTTCATGAACAATATAAGTTATTACTTTGCATAGGACCCGTTTGAGCCCTAGAGCAGACCGGAGATCTCTGAATTTGTTGAAAGCTTCCTGATGTCGACTCTCATCTTATTCTGATGCCTGGCACTTGACAGAAGTTTTATTTTCTTTGTCTTACGTGGAGTTTGCGTTGGGGTTTGGAATGAACTACAAGCCGGTCTCTTTGGGGCTATTTACACCTGGCCACTTCATGCGTTTTCTCAGATCGGATAGCTACCTGATTTATCAAAACGATTCCATTACACCTGGTCACATAAATGTGTTTTTGCAAAACGGATATTAATCCGATCTTCAATTTCCGTGCTATGCAGATTTAATGAAGTGCATGTCACCGAAAGCAGATATGAGCTGCATTTTATTGATCATCGACTAATTTCAAAATCAGCAAAGACAGTAATAAGAGAGAGCGGCAACAGCCCTGGTAAGATCATTTCGTTTCTTTACTTTTAATGAAGATGGTAGTGTTAAACGTCAGCGACTTACTTTCACTTTGATTTGCGATAGATTGTGGCGCGCTGGCTTGATGAATAGGCGCTCAGCTGCTCATCTGAGGTGATGCGCATCGTGATATATGACTAAAATAACATGATGACATATAGCCTGGTTTCAACAACCAGATGCATATACACTTGTCCAGTTTCGTCTGGAATGCGGCCCAGACCACGCTCTCAAGTGGTTTGAGCGATCGGATTCAAATCCGTCTCGAATGCGTTTGGGTGGGCAACCTGGTCTTTTCACGATCAAATAGCTATCCGATCACAGAAAATGCATGAAATGAGCAGGTGTAAACAGTCCCTTTGAATCCATCTTCTACTTTTGTGGAAAGTTGACTAAAGTTGTGTCGCTCAAATTGTCTTCTCTGATACAGAGAATGGCAGTGAATACACAAACCTGCCAGTCATAGCCAGGCGAGCATGAACGTGCATGACTTCACGTCCAGTCTCAAATTCGAGCCCGAATCCCTCTTATTTATTCCACTGTACAGGATTATAGAGGCGATCTCAGTGATCAGAGAAGGGCTCATTCAGCCCATCAGGCGATTGTTTAAGCATGTATGGGTTAGAAAACAGCTATTTTTAACATGAAATGTTGCGCAATGCACCTTTAAAGTTTTTTTCCTAGGACCTACCATTTTTGTACAGTTGCACTGAAAGTGACAGAAGTGCAAATGTTACAACCCCATATGTGGGGTTAATTGTAACAGACAGAGGGGTTTGTTGTAAATTGTGTGTAACTATTTAGTAAGTACTATTTTACCTGTGTAGTTTGATATTGTTTGTGAATCTCTGATAGATATCCATCCCTCATCCAATCATTATGGATCAATATCATGGATCAAGATATGAAAGGGCTGCACAGTTTAGCAAGCAAAAAATAAATAAATAAAATCGTCAAATATTGGAATTGCAATTGAATTAAATGTGTGCAATTGAATTGTCTGTGGCAGCTGCATGTAAAATTATTATTATTGAAAATAATAACAGTAATTATAATAAAGAAAAAGCTTAAAATAAAATTTCTAAGGGTTTGTTGCATTAAAAAACAGGCTATATTTTTAATAAAGAAACAAGTGATCAATGCATAGCAAAAAAAAAAAAAAAAGCAAATTCAAACAATGTTTGTGAAAGTCCAACAAAGTTAAATAAATAAATATATACTCAAACCTGAAAAGTTGTGTGGCTCCGTTTTCATTTGAATATCACTTGGCGACTTAGTTGTAATACTCTGCTACAACTAACCCCGTTGTATAAAATATATTTTAAGCCTAGCTAACATGTTTCAAAATGGTGCTATGTTTTAGCCAACAAGACAGTGATTAAGGTAATATAAAGTTAGATTTGGTGACATAGACACCCAACTCAGAAACCGAAAACAAACCTATGATGAAAAAATTTACTTGCATGGTGTCAAAACACTCTTTGTCCAGTATCTTCATGAAATCTAATCAAAACTTTCCCAAGTCTTCAGGCAGCGAGAGAAAAAGACCACAAAGGCAACCTGCTTGATCCTGACTAATATGTAAAAAGATCTGTGTTACTAACCCCGTGTTAGGTTGTGCCCCAGCGCCGCGCTCTCCTACTTAATTTTAGCAGTAGCAGCACAGGGGTGGGGAGCAACCATGATTATAAAAAATGCTTAAAAACAATACCCATATAAAAATAAAAGATAGAAACACATACACGTTTCAAACTGAATTTAATTAGGAAAATGTACTTGTACAGGGCCGACCAGGCTAAACAAATAGCTAGTTGTTAGCTATGACGGATTTGATCCAGTCAGTGTAGCGACACAACTCAGTATATACCCCAGGAAGGTCTGGTTGAGCACAGCCATCACCCCAGGAAACAATACCTTTCAGTTTCCCCTCGCACACTAGTGGGCCACCAGAATCCCCCTGAGAACAAAATTGGAAAATGAAAAGGACCAAATTGTGGTTTGTATAAAAATTTCAAACATATAAAGAGGAAGACTAAGTCAATGACACCTGACACGAGTCTTTGCCTCCCTCCATGAATCCGGCACAGAACATGTTTCTAGTTATTTTTGCACCATATGCTCCCCTACACTGCGCATTTGAGAGTACAGGCAGATTCAAACACTGCAGGGCAGAAGCAGTGTGCTCTGGAAAAAGAAAATGAACAGTGCTAAAACTTGTATAATGACTGAATGCACGTTTAATATCTGACCATAAAAGTATAAGAAGATTTGGTAACACTTTAAAATAATGGTCAGTAGTTACGAAGTTAATACTATTAACTAATATGGAAGCAATATTAACTAAGCATTAAGTAATAGGTAATTAGTACAAAGGTAGTTCCTTGGTAGGTATTTGATTGTTACTAAAGAAATATATCCTCATTGAGAACTACTTGTGAACTAAGAAATAATAACCAATTAATTACTAATCACAAAAGTAACATGTCTAAAAAGTGAACAATTGTGGGGGTTTTACTCTTAATGTGGTCATAACATTTCAGAAGCATGTGCCTCAAATGGGTTCTTTGTGGAAACCAGTTTATGAAGTTTATATATCCTCCCAAATACATTAGCTAGGTTGAGATTGTGACCACTACTCTTGCCAGGATGGACGCATGTTCTCTGTTTATTTAAAACTTAAACATAAAATAATACTAATAATGACAGTTTTTAAAAAATAAACCTTAAATAATTAGGAAGTGATGCTGACACTCTCATGATTGGATTAGTTCACTATTATGAGCTCTATTGAATGTCAGTCACATATATCTCAGACTCCAAAGACCTATAACTTTATGTTACAGTAGCTGCCTGAGGAGGATTTCTCTTTAGGACATCAAAATAAACATTGATCTTCACTTGTCAAAAACAATTAGCATCTTAATGAAGAAATTGGCTGCATTTATGTTACGATAAGCAGAAAAACCACATCTTCCAGATTACAGTGTTTGTTAGAATATTAGTGCCTCACAGAACCTGTACAGTATGTGTCAAATATAAAATTAAATTACTTGTATCATTTGTAAAAAACATGTTAACTCCTCACTAACTACTTAAGCGTTACCTTGTTATCCCACAGGAACTACTAGTGATGTGGCCCATTATTTTAAAGTGAAAAACATGTTAACTCCTAACTAACTACAAGCGTTACCTTGTCATCCCGCAATGTTTACACAAGGTAACGCTTGTAGTTAGTTAGGAGTTAACATGTTTTTCACTTTAAAATAATGGGCCACATCACTAGTAGTTCCTGTGGGATAACAAGGTAACGCTTAAGTAGTTAGTGAGGAGTTAACATGTTTTTCACAAATGATACAAGTTATTTAATTTTATATTTGACACATGTACAGGTTCTGTGAGGCACTAATATTCTAACAAACACTGTAATCTGGAAGATGTGGTTTTGCGCTTATCGTAACATAAATGCAGCCAATTTCTTCATTAAAGATACAAATTGTTTTTGACAAGTGAACATCAATGTTTATTTTGATGTCCTGAAGAGAAGTCCTCCTCAGGCAGCTACTGTAACATAAAGTTATAGGTCTTTGGAGTCTGAGATATATGTGACTGACATTCAATAGAGCTCATAATAGTGAACTAATCCAATCATGAGAGTGTCAGCATCACTTCCTAATTATTTAAGATTTATTTTTAAAAACTGTCATTATTAGTATTATTTTATGTTTAAGTTTTAAATAAACAGAGAACATGCGTCCATCCTGGCAAGAGTAGTGGTCACAATCGCAACCTAGCTAATGTATTTGGGAGGATATATAAACTTCATAAACTGGTTTCCACAAAGAACCCATTTGAGGCACATGCTTCTGAAATGTTATGACCACGTTAAGAGTAAAACCCCCACAATTGTTCACTTTTTAGACATGTTACTTTTGTGATTAGTAATTAATTGGTTATTATTTCTTAGTTCACAAGTAGTTCTCAATGAGGATATATTTCTTTAGTAACAATCAAATACCTACCAAGGAACTACCTTTGTACTAATTACCTATTACTTAATGATTAGTTAATATTGCTTCCATATTAGTTAATAGTATTAACTTCGGTGTTAATTCAGTACTACCTATTACTTCCTGCATAGCTACTTGTTAATACTGACCATTATTTTAAAGTGTTACCGAAGATTTTCATTACTCAGCCATCTCACCTCCAGTTTTGCCCCATCCAGAAACCAAGCACTGTTCCCCAGCAGAAGAGCACTTGGTTGCCAGACGGATCGGCTTCACATACTTGTTGAAGAGGGCAGGCTTTCTCAGCTTGATCAACATGATGTCATTGTTAAGAGTCTGACCATTAAAGTCTGGATGACGAATCACCTTCTCTGCATTGATCAGCTGCTCTGTGTTTTCACTAACAGCCAAGTTGTGCTTTCCCAGGTGGACAACGAGTTGGAGTCTATTTGAAAAAAGAAACTCAAAATTTTACTCAGCCCTAATACAATGTTTATTAGAATATTGCCTACCTACATATTAGGTCTGTTTATAGTCTTAAATAGGTTTTACAGTCACAATATATAATATAGGTTTTATGGTAAGACAATTACAGACAATAAAAATCCTGCATTAGAAAGCTGAAAAATAATGTGATTATTTATTGAAGCAGAAAATCTGCATATTTAAATACTGTACACAAATGTAAATTTGTTTCAAAATTTGAGCTGGATGCCAATGGTTGGTAGACTAACACGCTCCCATCTTTATTATAGTACAGAATGAGTAAGTTTTTTGACAGCTTTTCTTTTTCTTTAGAGATTTGGATTTTTTTTTTTTTTTTTTTTTTTTTTTTTAGTACACATTCAGAAATGGTAAACAGAAACAACCTGTTGCTAATAGATTTCTTAAAAGGGTCTTTAGGGAAAATGTAGTTTGATGGTAAAGTAGCTTTAACATGTTTTTAAAAAAATACAGGTTAAAAAGGGAGGTCATATACTCACAAGAAGTTGCAGTGAGCTGCAGACACGATCCATCTTTTTTTAATCAAAGATCCTCCACAAAAGTAAATCTGATCCGTAAGGTACACTTGCCAGGGCTGGGAGTGCGGTGAACATTCATAACCTCCAATGATTTCATCACCTGTGCTGTAAACTTCATTGAAAAATGAATTGTTCTTTTATTCATGTTAATGCTAAAGACTATCTATAATACATATCAGTGTAGGGATAATCTTGTCATGAATAATGACTAATAAGAGAGATCTACATACCCACAGCCACAACCAGAAAAGTGAACACAACAGTCTTCATTGCAGTAAAGGAGAGAAGTTCTCACAGCTTTAGAGCACTTCTGCAAAATTGAGGAAATGTACCTATGCTTTTAAGCATTTTTTTGAACATCCCTACAGAACATATCAGCCAATAAGATCACAACAAAGGATTCACAAGTAAAAATTAGCATATGAGACAACGGTTCTTCTCATACAGTTTGCCATGGTCATAATAAATGTTTTGGAAGGAAGGTTTGACAGTATGAATGTATGCTGTTTTACTTTCTGCGTGACACACAACTTTTTTTTGATTGTGAGGACTTTTTATTATATATTGTTTGTCATGATCCTGGCATTATTTCTCCTTACTCCCCCTTCTGGACACATACCGTTACACTCGCTGATTACCATACCACTCACACACACGCACGCACGCACGCACACACACACACACACACACACATCTCTCATTAATTATGCTCACACATATCTATTATCATTTCCAGCTTTCTCCACTCTGTATTGAGAATGAGGAGTCACGTGCCTATTTGGGCGGGGTCTGAGCCGGTCGGCCATGATGGTAGGTGACGCTATCGGTTACCAGGGTTTTTATCGGTTTTTAACGCAGCAGTTACTTCCAGGCATGGTAAAACAGTGCGGTATTGCGAGAAACTCCTCTAATACCGAGCTAAAAAAACACGTAATCAATACTGTTTTGTCGTGGGAAACCTACCAACACGGCGGAAAGGGGAGGGGCACTGTAAAATGACGTCAACTCCTCATTCTCAATTCATTTGCTCATCATTCTTTCCACACCTGTTCTCTATTTCTCTAATTGTCTCTGCTTCATTTACCCCTGCCTTTCCCAGTCTCGTTGCCAGATTATTTTGTGAGTAAAGGCGGGCATACACTGCGATTTTCGTCCGATTTTGAGCCGAATTCTGACTCGTGCGACTCTTTTTCGTGTCGGACCGATTTTCAGCTTTGTCGTGCGTCGTTTGTCGTGCAGTGTTTGTGCAGTGTAGGCTACAGGGAGAAACGAGAGGCGATTAACCTCTCACGATCGACAATCGGATGGTCGGATGAATTTCTGGCATGTCAGAAATTTTGGTCGCTCCTCGTGACTATATCGCACAGTTGAAGCAACGCTACGAACCGATTGCCCTAAATTCAGTTTTTTTCCCTCACTGCACCTGCGCGAAAACAGAAGTTTAACCATTTCATCTGCAGCAAAAATAAAATTAAAATAAAAACGAAAAGAGGGAGAGCTTTAAGTTCTGTGGTTCAAACTAGCTACAAATTATTGTTGCTTACCTCCAGTTCATGTTGCAAAATTGATAATATTACCCACGTCTTCCAAGCCACCTGTGAGCCACCTCACAGCACGTTGGTTATGTGCTGTGAAAATATTGCGCGGCAAATTTATTACAATAGCGGATCAATTAAATAATAAAATTAGCCTATAGGCCTCCCCTAATAATTATAATACAATAATCCTAATAATAATTAAATGCATAAACTGAAAATACTAAATCATCTTGATATGGATAGCAGATGCTTGTTTTGACAATATCTCTGGATACATACAGATAGGCGCAATCCAGGGGGTTATCGCAGATATTACACGTATAGTGTGAGCAGTGAAGTCGCAGCTTGATGATCGGACCATACAGTGTGAGCACATAAATCCTGAACTTTGGCTTTGCATCGCATGCGATTTACTCGTTGAGTGTGAGTAGGTACCTTGCTGAAATCGCACAGACATCACACAGTGTATGCCCGCCTTAATGCGTATGAAGTCTCTGTGCACTAGCGTTCCTGTCCTGTCCTGTCCATTGCGGAGTGCTTATTACAGAGTTCCTGCCCAGCACCTGTCACGCATTGTCAGCCTGATACCTAACCATCAGTGAGTACCTGGGTTGGCTGGCACCACTTTGGTGTTGTCTACCACTGAGATCGTTTTGCTGTCCATCTGGAGGATCTATATTGTTTTCTGTTATCTGCTCCATTGGAGGACTCTCAGTTACATTTATCATTAAGCTTTCTGATCTCTGGACAGCGTTATCTGTTGATTAAAGACAATTGTGCTGCATTTCGCCTTGGGGTCGTCCTTCTCTCCACATCACAATGTTTTCTCAACTGTTCAATAAAAGTCAATGAAAGAGAAATTCTCTAATTAATAGCACACACTGATGGGCTGACTGAACATCAAGAAAAAGCGAGTGTATAGTACTATGTGCCGAAGCAATGGGGCAGATGATACTTAACTTTTAAAACAACAGTAGTTTAGCCTGCAAGGCGGGAACTTCTAGGTTATAAAACCTTCTAAATGTAGACGGGGAGGCCCAGCCTGCCGCCATACAGATATCTTGTAAGGTGATCCCACTAGACCCTGCCAATGATGAGGCCATGCCTCTGATGGAGTGTGCTCTAACACCTAAAGGGCACTTTAGTCCCCTTGTTGTGTATGCCAGTGCCATGGCCTCAACTATCCATCTGGATAGGCTCTGTTTCGATGCGGCTAGGCCCTTAGAGCGACCACTAAACGAAACAAAAAGCTGCACAGTCTGTCTGAAAAGGGATGAGCGAGACACTTAATGCCCTGACTGGGCAAAGGAGGCTCGTGTCTTTTTCCTTATTATAAATCGGTAGGGCAGACGGGGAAATAACCTGGGCTCTGAACGGTGTGTTGAGGGATTTAGGCATACAGTATATCCGTGTCTTGGTTTGAGTATGACCTTCGAGTCATTAGGCCCAAATTACAGACAGGTTGCACATATTGAGAGCGCTTGTAGATCCCCTAGAGCCATGAGAAACACTGTTTTGAACGACAGGTGTTTCATATCTGACATCTGGATTGGCTCAAATGGGCAGGGGCGGGTCCACGTGGTGGCCAGGGGGGGCACCGGCCCCCCCTGAAATTCGATTGGCCACCCCAGGTGCCCCCCCCTATAAGATGTCTTGTGATTTGTTAATTTTACGGCCAATCAGTTTATAGACTCTACGGAAGTTTGTGATTCAAAGAAGTACAGCGTCAGAGAAACAACGGTCAACATATTACTAATGCTGCTGCGTTGCGTAGTGTGGGTGGAAAGTGAACGTGTTCCCCGGGCTGGTCATGTTAGCGCGGAGGTACCTGTGCATCCCGGCAACGTGAGTCCCCTCATCAGAGCGACGTTTTCAGCGGCTGGACTGAAGCATTTGTTTACACTCGACGCGTCCGCAAGCACTCGCAGTCTGCAGAGACTCGCGCTCACGCGCTGAAGTGCCAGGCGAAAGTGTAAACAAGGCTTGAGGGTCACCATACAGGTTGCGGTCGCGTCTGACCCCAGATCATATCATCAACATGCTTATCTTTCTCAACAAAAATCAGTAGACTGGAGCAGAAGTTGTATGCGAGTTATTTTTTATGAAGCTTAAAGTAGCCCATAGAAAGTAGCCTAATTGATTGTCAGGTAGGCTAATCTCTCTCACACTTTCTCGACGTTCATGTTGACAAAACCTGTCAGATCTAAATGTTATTATGTTTTTGGTTAAGTTATTTTTATTATTATTTATTATTTTGGAACAAACGAGGGTCTCACGAGGGCCAACTCGCAGCTGCAGGTTCAGTTAGAGCACCGCCGCGCATATCTTCAAATTTAGCCTAACCGAACGCCCAGTTTAACTGCCACAAGTTGATCATCTTGTAATAAAGATCTAATCGAGGAAAAACACGCTTTATATTTGTATTTTCATGGCATTTTTAATTTATAAAAAGTGAAATATAATAAATTTGAATATAAAAATATTAATGATTAATCGATAGTCGGTCGTTAATTCTTCCGACGATCGACTAAGAAAATTTAATCGAATGGCCATCCCTAGTTCAGTCAAAGTTTAATAAAACACGGTAACACTTTACAATAAGGTTCATTAGTTAACATCAGTTAACTACATTAGTTAACATGTACAATATGTGAACAATACTTCTTCAGCATTTATGGTAACACTTTACAATAAGGTTCATTAGTTAACATTAGTTAATGTATTTACTAACATGCACTAACCATGAGCAATACATTTGTTACGGCATTTGTTCATCTTCGTTGATGTTAGTTCATGAAAATACAGCTGTTCATTGTTTGTTCATGTTAGTTCATGGTGCATTAACTAATGTTAACAAGATTTTAATCAAGTATTAGTAAATGTTGAAAATAACATTAACAAAGATTAACAAATGCTGTATATGTGCTATTCATTATTAGTTCATATTAACTAATGCAGTTAGCTAATGTTAACTAACGAACCTTATTGTAAAGTGTTACCGCATTTATTAATCTTAGTTAATATTAATTCCAACATTTACTAATACGTTATTAAAATCAAAGGTTGTATTAGTTAACATTAGTTAATGGACTGTGAACTAACATGAACGCACAATGAACAGCTGTATTTGTATTAACTAACATTAACAAAGATTAATAAACACTGTAACTAATGCATTGCTCATCATTAGTTCATGTTAGTTAATGCATTTAGTAATGTTAACTAATGAACCTTATTGTAAAGTGTTACCTAAAACACAATAAAAGTATAATATCAAACAAATGAATAAACACTGTCATGGTGATTTTGCATATTTTGTAACAGTGTATTTTGTGACAGTGAGTGACCACATTATAATAATTGTCTGGTGACACGTACGTTACTTGTTAATGCATGAGAGTAAGTCACTTAAATAGTCAGTTAAATTGTGAGTCCTAACTTAGTAATTTATACGTGAAATGACATGGATGCATTCTGTACATTTCATTCACAATTTGAATTGTTTTTGTTGACATTGAGAATAACAGACAAACATAAGTGTTTCTTTTTTGAAGGCAGGGAAGAGAGCAGTGCCAAGCCATGAAAAGAAGTAAAGATATAGGGAGTTTCTTTCAAAGAAAAAACAAAAACAAAACAAGTGTAGAGGCAGAAGCAACTGAAGAAAATGTCAGGCAGCAAGAAAAAATTGTCACTGGAACAGAATCAGCCAGCAAGGAATCAACAGGCCAGACAGACAGTGATTAATTATTATTATTTGAAAGAGATTGTGAATAAAACTACTGTATATTGTAATGGCAAAACTAATTAAAAGAAAATAGTTGACCTTGTTTCTGCCTCTGGGGTTTTAAAATTGCTCATTATTAAAATTGCTTTTATTTTATAAACTTGTTAGTTTTATAAAAACACTAAAAATAATAAACACTGGCTCTCAAATTGAACTTAATGGATATATACAGGGATGCCAAAAAAACTAAATTAATCAAAAAATGTAATTTATTACTACATTTGTTTACAAGTAACTTTATTCAAGTTAAAAAAAAATAATACAATTAATTGGATTTACGTAATATACTGTAGAATTTAGCTTTTTTTTTTGGTCACTGGTGGCCACCCCATTTGGAGGCAGTGCCCCAGCATGGCCCCCCCACTAAAAATGCTCTAGACACGCCCCTGCAAATGGGGCACCTTTCATGGCTTCCAGAACCGTGGAAAAGGTCCCACATGGGGATAGAGGGAGGTCTGGGAGGATTCAGCCTCTTAGCTCATTTTAGAAAACGGATGACCCCAGTGACAGGCCAGTCACGGGTTTCGTAAATGCTGCTATGGCCGCCACCTAAACTTTGAACGTGGATGGGGACCTGCCCTTATCCAGCAGCTCTTGAAGGAAGGAGAGCACTTCTTTTACCCCGCTGTTTATGGGTGGAAAGTCTTGGGCTTTGCACCAGTTAACAAACACTGACCACTTGGAGGCATAGAGTCGTCTAGTAGTTAGCGCTCTGGTTTGCGTGATTGTGTTCAGCACTCCTTCGGGGAGGTTTGCGGGTATCCGTTGATGGCCCATGTGTGCAGGGCCCACCGTTCCGGGTGAGGATGCTAAATTGAGCCCTCAGCATGAGAGAGGAGGTCTTTCCTCAGAATTGGTTTGTCCAGAGTGGAGCCACAAGGTGCACTGAGTATCCGGTTTCAATGATCCGTTCCAGCACCTGAGTCAGGAGCAAGACTGGGGGAAAAGCATAGAGCAGGCAGTGGGACCAGATGTGGGACAGCACATTCTTGCTCTTGGAGAAAAAAATTGGGCAGTGAACATTCTCCTGGGACGCGAATAGGTCCACCTGCGCTCTGCCGAATGTCTCCCACAGCAGGAGGATCATCTGCGGCTCCAGAGACGACTCTTCTGACGGAATATTGTTTCTGGACAGTCCACTTGGCCCCAAATTGTCGGAGCCATGCACGTGAGTTGCTCTCAGCAAGCCCAGATTGTGCTGAGCCCAGACCAAGATGCGTTCCGTCAGCCTGAAAAGGTTTTAGGACCGTTTGCCACCCTGGTGATTTATGTAGGCCACCACTGACACGTTGTCCGAGCGTACTAAGACGTGGTGACCTTTTATTCAGAGACCAAAGTGCCTCAGCGCGTTGTCGACTGCCATCATTTCCAGACAGTTTATATGAAGGAGCTTCTCTCGTTCTGACCACTGGCCAAAGAACGGTCTGCCCTCGTACAGCGCTCCCCATCCCGAGGAGGAGGCGTCCGTAGACACCACCTGCACACTTGAGGAAGTCCCCAGGCTTACACCTGACTGCCAGTCGGTCACTTTCCAAGGTTTCAGAGCTGTGACACATTTCTGATCGACCTTGAGGCGAAACAGACCAGAAGCCCAAGCTCAAAGAGGTACTTGTTCTTTGAGCCATAACTGCAGCGGGCGCATGTGAAGCAGGCCCAGCTGGAGTACCTGCTGCTTTAATCTGCACTCTGGCGATAGTCGCGCTGTCATTGACAGCGAGTTTAGCTCTGTGCCCAGAAAGGATATTTTCTGACTGGGGGACAGCAAACTTTTCGCCCAATAGACTGTGAGGCCCAGTTTCTCGAGATGCTTGAGTAATATGGTCCTGTGTTCTATGTGGTCTGAATGAGATCGAGCTAGAATCAGCCAATCATCCAAGTAATTCAAAACTCGCCTGCCCCGAAGTTTCACCTCTGATTTTTTTCTTTCTCTGATTTTACTTGTATTTACATGTTCAAAATAAAAATATCAATCAACCAAACCAATTTACACATTATTTGTAATTAAACTTTTTACCTTTTAATTCTTCTTTAATAAATTGTATTCGTTTTGATCATTATCCAACGTGTTGTCTCCTTTGTTGTGCCTAACGAGCTGGCTTTGATAGCGTGTTTGTGTCTGTGTGTGTACATATGTACTTCTTTCTTCACTTCTCTAAACTCCACACCACCAAAAACAAAACGGTCTGAAGAGATTGGACTAAAGTTTTCTCAGAAGCTAAGAATGGTTTTGTGGTTTTGTTGCAATGGATGTGTAAAATGAACCCACACAGTTTCAGTGATAATTGAGATTGTGACTCTACTAACATTGTAGCTGTAAGGTGTACTTCATTCTGTACAAATTATGTTTTTTTCTATTGCTTTCAATACAATTCAAGCACATATTTTATCTAATGCATTACTGAATTTTCAATTGCATGGATCCCAGATTCTATCATCTAAATCTCACTGCCAGACTTAATAAATTGTCTGGCATCATCTTAACCAAAACAGGAGCCCATATTTTCCCCTTTGTTACTGACCCTTTACTGCTGATTCTGATTATCTTGTCAACTACAAAAATTTTCAGATAATACTGCACTTTTGGATCTGCCAAAGGCAATGACATTTAAAAAAAAAAGAAAAGAAAAAAAGATTATTTCTTCAATGATATTTTTTAATTGAATGTTGTGAATACAAAATAGTTAAATGTGCTTATAAATTAAACATTGTGTACTTTAAGGTAATACGCTAGTTTATTGTTTAGGTCCTCATGTCACCGACACACAACGCATTCTCACCCCAAGGCGTCACCTTTGACCATGCTTCTATATTTGACGCTTTAGGCGCCCTTTAGCATCACTTACATGACGCGATCCTACGGCGTCATCTAACTGACGCTAAAGGAAAGCGTCAGTTCGAGGACGCGGTTAGGTTTAGGTCTGGGGTGGGGGTAGGGTACACGCGATCCTAGGGCGTCATCTAACTGACGCTAAAGTGCGCCTAAAGCGTCAGATATTGAAGCAAGGTCAAATGCTTCCCAAGGCGTCAGTTAGGTGACGCCTTGGGGGTGAGAATGGGCTGCGGCACAGGTCGGGACGGACTCTGATGACTGGCCACGCCCCTCAACTACGTACCACCGTGAGGAACCAACACCATAAGAGCACAAAGGCAGACAGATAACGTGTAAAAAGGACTAATGCTTTATTAATTTTTAAATCATCTAAAAGCAGCAAGCATTTTTTGGTAAGCAACGTGACTCAGTGATGGATCTCCAGGGAACTCCTCTTCACAGAGCCCAGATGGGAAAGCGGCTTCGGTTCTCCCAATGCAGCAGTATGGTCACAGAACTCCAAAGGACAGAATGCTCCGTGGTTCACCGGCTGTGCTTCAATGATCAATGCTTCAATATTGCAGTACATTTACAGGGCTCGAGCAGAGATAGAAGGTACGCATCTCACCAGCGTTGCTCCGTACTTATTGGACTCAAGCAGAGGATGATCAACATTACGGTGCATTCACAGGGCTCAAGCAGAGAGAGTAGGTACGCATCTCACCAGCGTTGCTGTGTACTTATGATGACTCAAGCAGAGGATGATCTACGTTACAGTGCATTCACAGGGCTCAAGCATAGAGTGAAGGTACTGTACGTATCTCACCAGTAGGGTTGGGTATCGTTTGAATTTGAACGATTCTGATTCCGATTCTGATTCCTTGTTTCGATTCCGGTTCCTAACGATTCTCGATTGCGATTCTTTTAAGAGGCGGGGTCAAAAAAGTTTAGCTAACCATGCTAACCAACGGTCTTTCTGAAGGAAATAATCCTTTCTGAAGGAAATACTCCTTCTGTCACAAATTTTGCATTTTGCCGAGATTTCGTTATTTTTAGAAAAGTGAAGCCACACTTTGGACCGCCGACATAAGCTACTCATGTTCGACTCGCGCGGTTATACCAACACTTCCGGCAGACGCTTCATCGTAGGTGTTGTTCAGCGGTTTCTTCTTCAGCTCGGCGGACTGTAAATATCGAAACTAGGAATCGAAATTTGAACTTTTGAACGATTCCGGGAAAAACGAAAAGTTAGTCCCGGTTCCAATCGATACTCGATTCTCGATACCCAACCCTACTCACCAGCGTTGCTGCATACTCATAGAACTCAAACAGAGAGGATGATCGATGCTTCATCAACGTTACAGTGCATTCACAGGGCTTGAGCAGAGAGAGAAGGTATCTCACCAGTGTTGCAGTATCCCAACCCACCACTGCCTTGGCTAACACCCCACACTCGTGTCCGGTGGCAACCTTCACACACAAACACACGTGAAAAAAAGGACATGTGAAGCACTGCAAAACACTGCACTCACAAAGTCAAGGCCTAGGCGTGAGTCTCTGTTCACCACTCGCTGGAAGCTCCGTGGGAAAATGGCAACGTATTTAGTACATCCGAATAAAACAGACACATCCGACCCAGTCGTCCACTACAAGCATCAATTGTGCGGAAATTCAGTTCCCAAAAGCACTTATCTTTCTCTTCAGGCAAGCTCCCCTTTAGCTGTTCTGTGGGTTCAGTGGGTGTTCAATCATTTGCTTAAAAGCATAAATGCTATTCCTGAACTTTGCAGAAGTGCTCTAAAGCTGTGAGCACTTCTCTCCTTTACTGCAATGAAGACTGTTGTGTTCACTTTTCTGGTTGTAGCTGTGGGTATGTAGATCTCTCTTATTGTAGTAGTTATAGATAATTGTTAGTTTATGCCTACACTTATAGTCTTTAGAAAGACTATTATATATTGCTTTTATTATTATTATTTATTAAAGATAGTCTTTATAGTTTATATATACTGTAAGAAGTCCCTTCTCACAGGTGTTGTTCCTAAATACCTAAAACAAGTAACCGTTAAACCCTTACTTAAAAAAAAACAAATCTTGATCCAACCGTACTTTTCAATTATAGACCTATTTCAAATGTTTCTTTTGTTTTAAAAAATGTAAGAGAAAGTTGTTTTGGAACAACTGCAGAGTAATTTTGGAGTTCAATTGTGTTTCTGGGTTTAAACTGGATTTCAAATTTCCAATTGAGAGTATTACCTAAGGCTAAGAGTTTTTTTTTTAACATTTGCAGAGTTTGAGAGAGTGATCCATTCGTTAATTTCATCTAGACTTGCCTATTGTAATTCTTTTTATAGGCAATTGGAATGAGTTAGTCCAATACTAGTCATCTTCAGATAATTCAGAATGCCGCAGCCAGACTTTTGAAAGACATTTCCCCAACTTCATTCGCTTCCGCCAGTTTGTTACAGAATTGATTTTAAAATTCAGCTTTTTGTTTTAAAAGCTATGAACGGATTAGCTCCAAAATATCTCTCTGATCTTTTGAAATTAAATAACTCTGCTAGATCATGAAGGTCATCTCAACAAAGACTGCTGATGGTTCCGAGATCTAGACTTAAGATGAGGGTGACCGCGCTTTTTCTATTGTTGGTCCATAATTGTGTAATAGTCTTCCTCTTGCCTAACACATAGTATCCACAAAGTATGTCTTTAAATCTAAGTTAAAAACCTACCTCTTTTCACAGGCTTACAACTGTCCTTGATTTTAATGTTGATTTCAATGTAAACTGCTTTTATCATTTGTTTTACGGTATGTTTTATATACTGTATATATACAGTATATATATATATATATATATATATATATATATATATATTCCTGTTTATTAAGCTATATAAATAAAAGTTGATTGACTGATTGATTTAGCATTAATATTAATAAAAGAACAATTTTTTTTTTCAAGTTTGCAGCACAGGTGATAAAATCATTGGAGGTTATGAATGTCCGCCCCACTCCCAGCCCTGGCAAGCGTACCTTACGAATGGACGTACCATGTGTGGAGGATCTTTGATTGATGAAAGATGGGTTGTGTCTGCAGCTCACTGCAAGTTCTCGTGAGTATATAATCTCCCTTTTTAAGTTCTACTTTTTGTTTTTGTTTCACGTTAAACCTTCTTCCTCATGAAACATTCCTTTTTCTTTATAAAGTACCTTTTTAAGGAATCAATTGGCAACAGGTTGTTACATGCTTCCTCTTTCTGAATGTGTACATATATTATAAATATATTGTATTAGAGCTGAGAAAAATATTCCTTGTCAAATAGACCTCGTTATCTCAAAGTTCGCTTGGGAAAGCACAAGGTGTCTATTCCTGAAGACACCGAGCAGCTGATCAATGCAGAGAAGGTGATTCGTCACCCAAACTATAATGATAAGCCTCATAACAATGATATCATGCTGATCAAGCTGAGCAAGACTGCCCTCTTCAACAAGTATGTGAAGCCGATCCGTCTGGCAACCAACTGCTCTTCTGCAGGGGAACAGTGCTTGGTTTCTGGATGGGGCAAAACTGGAGGTGAGATGGCTGAGTAATGAAAATCTTCTTATACTTTTATATAATATATTAAACGTGCATTCAGTCATTATACAAGTTTTAGCACTGTTCATATTCTTTTTCCAGAGCACACTGCTTCTGCCCTGCAGTGTTTGAATCTGCCTGTACTCTCAAATGAGCAGTGTAGGGGAGCATATGGTACAAGAATAACTAGAAACATGTTCTGCGCCGGATTCATGGCGGGAGGCAGAGACTCGTGTCAGGTATGCCATTGACTTAGTCTTCCTCTTTAGATTAGTTTTATACTTTTAAACAAACACACAGTTTTGTCCTTTTCATTTTCCATTTTTCTTCTCAGGGAGATTCTGGTGGCCCTGTGGTGTGCAAGGGGAAACTGAAAGGTGTTGTTTCCTGGGGTAAAGGCTGTGCTGAACCAGACTTTCCTGGGGTTTATGTTGAGTTGTGTCGCTACACTGACTGGATCAAATCCATCATAGTTAATAACTAGCTCTTTGTTCATCCAGGGGTGCATTTCCCAAAAGCATTGTTAGCCAACTATGGTTGCAGGTTCCTTCGTTATCAGCATAGTTCAACGAGTCGGTGTTTTCCGAAACAAGTTCCAACAAAAAAATCGCAAACAGGATTGCAAAGTTGTACATACACAAGTACACACCTAGTAGGCTTGTTAGTCGCAACACGTAGGTGTGTACTTGTCACCAGTTTTTTAAATGATGAAATAAAGTCTTTTTTATCTTTTTCAACATTATTCAAGTTTCTTGGAATAACGATCTCTTACATCCAAAGAGCACCGAGACAAGGAATTCACACAAGTCATCACTTTTTTTTCCATTCTTTGCTTTAAGACATAATGTCACTTACGTCTTTTAGTTTGACATGAGCTTTAAAGCAACATTTTTAAAGAGGGTGCACGTGCAAACATGCTCTAGTAACCTAAAAACAAGCCTATGATTGAATCTGTAAATACAGACAATAACTAGGTAAAATTAAAAAATAGTTCTCAGATGTCCGTAATTTACAGCAAAACATCATTAATTAGTATTAATTTGATCACAAACAGATTAATTAAAAGTGTTTTTTACTCCACCGCCTGCGTGACATCATTAACCAATGTGGCTCCAGTACAGTTTTGGGAAAAGTTGTGACTAGCTAGTTGATTTCTTCAATGATGCATTGTACTATGGTAGTGAAGCAGCGAGTTATGTCATTGTACGGGAAACAAACCCCTGGTTGGGCCTTTACCTGATCATTTCCCTAATAATCTGCAATAAAATTCAGTTTGAAACCTCTATGTGTTTCTATCTTTTATTTTTATATGGACATTATGGTTTTAAACATTTTTTAAGCATGGTCGCTCCCGACCCCTTACACTCAGTGGTGGAATGTAACGAAGTACAAATACGTTGTTGCTTTACTTAAGTACATTTTTCAAGTATCTTTACTTTACTTAAGTAGAATAAATAGTGCATACTTTTTACTTTTACTTTGTTACATTTTGCAGCAATTATTATACTTTCTACTCCACTACATTTCTACAACTTACTTTTTCATTACATTTTCTGATCAGTTTTCCCCTGCCCATCCGTTCGTTGCACGTTTGTCTCACCAGTGACGTTTGGTTGCCATAGATACATCAACCCGGTCACACTAAATGCGTCTCGCACGCAGTGCGTTTATCGTGCAATTTATACGCGAAAATTAGTTTTTAAGTGCATAAGAAACGCACCGTGTGTAATATACGTTTGGTTAGGATTATGGCAAGCCAAGAGGTTCAGAATTACACCATAAATTAATCGCGTTTATTGCCAAACATAGTTATTAACATATAGTAAGGATAAACATGATGTGTATAATTGCAAGCTTGTTTCAGAAATGGTGACAACTATTTTTTTCCATCATTATTGAACATCATTATAGGAGTATTAGGTTGAATGATTTAGAATTAAATGTTTTATTAATCATTAGAAAATAGACATTAAGAGGCTAAATTGTTATGCAAGTACTTTTACTTTTAATACTTAAAGTACATTTAAAATCAGGTACTTTTTACTTTTTACTTAAGTATGGTTGCCATTGTGTTACTTCTACTTTTACTAAAGTAAATATTTATCTGGTTATTTGTACTTTTACTTAAGTACTGAGATTCAGTACTTCCTCCACCGCTGCTTACACTTCACCCCATCATAAGTACCCCATCATATTGGTGTGCAATGTCACATGGAAATAGCCTTAGTTAGAGTAGCCCATCAACAACTAGGCCATCAGATGTAATTTCTTACACAGAGAAGCAAGTAAAATAACATTCCTATTATAATTTCAATACAAGATCTGATTTCCATTACACGAGAGTAGATGTTAAAAATTCATGCTGATTTGTGCTCGGCTTTCGCCAAGATAAGCACAAACTAAGACGTAGCTTTACGGTAACCATGCTTCTCCATCCATTTACGCTTCTTTCCATATGGTGATGTGAATCTCCTTTTGTCCGGCGTTAACGGCAGCAGTGTACTTTGTAGCTACCGTCTGGATTGAGCCGAGTAGGGGACATGCCACTGTTGCCTTGCTTTTGGCGTGCTTAGTTGGGGACATTTAATATTCAACAATATTATTGATCTGTGTTGTATTACTTTCATGTTATCACTGTGAAGCTGCTTTGATACAATCTGTATTGTAAAAAGCGCTATATAAATAAATGTGACTTGACTTGACTAGGGTCTTCAAGTGGGCACCTTCCATCCTCAGTGTTTCGTAGACTAGCCCACGACACCTCAAGATGGCTCGACAGTGACTCTGGCATCCCATAGTCACACCCCTCCGTCCCCCACTCAACTCAGCCCAGCTTACTGACCTCTACATCCCTCCTGCTGCTGAGGTTGCTCCTTTCTTGTAGTTGACGCGTGACCTAACCATAATCTCACAATGTCTCCGCAACCCAACCATACGTGCCCATCCCCCTGACTAAGGCTGTCGAGCCCCACTGTCTTGGTTAAAGTTGGTTCAGTGGCAATGGTTCCGTATTGCATACTACCTACCGCAAAACACAAAGCCACATCTAAAAAAATAATTTGCAACATCACAGCCAAATGTAAAATTAAACGTAGTTAGAAAGTTACTGCTAGGTGCTTCGCAGACAGCCAATCGCATCTGTTGCCTCATTCACTTGCTTTGTACAGTCACGGAAACCCTGTGTGTTAACAGTAGACTATTTCAGAGTTTGAAGGGAAAAACATGACAAATGGAAAATACCAAGTGCAATCTTACATATCGTGGATATACCAGATAAAGGACCGCAAAGCGGTGGCATAAGTGCATTTCACCATGTCATGACTTGATGAACCACTTAAACGATTTTGGTAACGTTATTTGAAGGTAAAAAGTCCTACTGTGCTACTTTAAGTTTCTAGTTCAAGTTCAAGTTTACTTGTTTATAAAGCACATATAAAACAGTCGCAGACTGACCAAAGTGCTTCACAACAAAAGAACAGAAAAAAAGAACATCGAGTGAACACAGTCCACTTTAAAGCAGACAGTAACTATTCCATCAAGTTTTCCAAAAAGCAATAAAACAATCCTGATATGCCAAAGAAAACAAATGAGTTTTAAAAAGAGACTTAAAAATGGTCAAACTCCAAGCTCCGATTACTGAAAAGGCACGGTCACCTCTGTGTTTAAGTCTCGAATGTGGAATTAAACAACGCATTCTCACCCCAAGGCATCACCTTTGACCATGGTTCAATATTTGACGCTTTAGGCGCTTTAGGCGATCCCACGGCGTCATCTAACTGACGCTAAAGGAAAGCGTCAGTTAAATGGTTAAATGGTTAGGTTTAGGTCTGTGGTGTGGGTAGGGTTACGCGCGATCCTAGGGCGTCATCTAACTGACGCTAAAGGGCGCCTAAAGCGTCAGATATTGAAGCATGGTCAAAATGCGAATTGGGGGTGAGAATGGGTAAGAATTAAAATAAATTCTGATCTCCAGATCTTAAGCTTCTTGAGGGGATATACTTATGCAGCAGGTCAGATACAGTACTGTAGGTAGCCAGGTGACTGAAAGTGCAAAGATTTAAAAACAAATAGGAGAATTTTAAAATGTATTCAAAATTACAATGGCAACCAATGAAGGGCCTTTAAATGTGGAGTGACGTGATCCCTTTTCTTCTATTTCAATAGAAATCTTGAGGCAGTATTTTGCACTAACTGGAGACAGGTAATTTGGGCCTTAGAAATGCCACAGTATAACGAATTGCAATAGTCAAGACGTGACGTATAAACGCATGCACTGCCATCTCCAAGGTCTTATTTCGCCTATGTTTCCCTTGTTTGTCACATGTAATTCATTCATTAATTATTTTGTATATATAAACACACACACATGCATGTATATATATTTAAGAAATATTGTATATACTTTATATACATTTATTAAAAATTAATATTATACATAAATATAAATATTTTTTATATTAATAACACATTTTTCTTAAATATATAGATGAATATGAGTATATTGTGTGTGTGTATGTGTGTGTGTGTGTGTGTGTGTGTGTGTGTGTGTGTGTGTGTGTATATAAGCAAGGAGACGTACATAAAAACATATTTTTTGGGGAGGTGTTATTATACAGTTTCTTGGCTTTTCATTAGTGTTACAAGTGTTCACAAGTGTTACTACATACTTCTGTGGAAATTACTAAATTATTTGGATCCGTATTCTAAAGTGAAGATCATGGGAACTAACTAGTAATGACTCAAGTGTTACTACATACTTCTAAAAAAATTTTTCTAAAAATATACTTAAGTTCACCAAAAATCTCAAACGCTTGAAATGACTTGTGTTTTGTTGCACAAATCAGTGATCTGTTTTGAATAGTGTAACTATCATGTAGTAACAGTTTTACCAGTTAGTTCCCATGATCTTCACTTTATAATACGGATCCAAATAATTAGTAATTCCCAAAGAAGTATGAAGTACCACTTTCATCTGTGCACTATTACTTACTAATTAATTAATTAATAAGAGTTTATTTTTAGTTAATAGTAGTTACTAGATTGTTAAAAAAAAAAAAAACTTTTTCAGTAGTTCTCTGGGAAGCATTAAAAAATAGTAGTTATTGATTAGTTAATAGCCTAGTGAAGTACCACTTTCATCTGTGCGCTATTACTTACTAGTTCGTTAGTTTCTTGTTAGTTAATAATAGTTACTAGATTGGTAATATTGTGTTACTCATTGGTTCTTGTGTAGTTATTCATTAACGAAGGAACCGTATTCTAACTGTGTTACCGATTTTTTTTTTTTCAACACATCCCATAATTTTTTAAATATCGGCCTCTACCAAATGGTTGAGATGTCACTAATGGTAATAAATGGTACCGGAATTCATACACATACTTTGCCATACTTTTTCATTGCCCATCATATTTTGATCAAAACCTTTTCTAATCTTGACAAAACACATTGTCAGAAAGGTCTGAGTCTCAAGGGTCCATATTTTGTTACAGAAGTGATATTTGGACAGAAATGTATTAATTTGTTTCAGCAGAATGCATACAAATAAATTCAATGGAATTGATGTCATTTTTGGTATTACGTCTAAACAAAATCTCATGAGAACTTCATTTTTTTTCATATCAACTTCAAATTTGGAACACAAGTTGATTAGATATATGACTTTGATTTTATAGTACAGTATATTTGATTTAATATAAATTCAAAACTTCCATAACTTTTTCATACTTTTATTTTTTTAAGTGTTTTCACGTCAGCAATAATCTGCTGAGTGTTTTCTTTAAAACAAGACTAAACTAATGTCTTTATTCCAAAGCATACTTGAATTACAACCATACAACTGTTTTAATAGTGCATTGTAATGTTCATTCTCAAAAAGGGGGTGATAATTAACCGTTATGTGCCAAATCAACCGGTTGGTTGAGCATGTTTTTGAAAAATTATTAAAAAATATACTAAAGTTTTTTCATAGCACCAAGTAACATCATTTTAACATCATTTTCATTAAAGTTACAGTGTAATATGTAATATATATATATATATATATATATATATATATATGCTTAGCTTGCAAAATTTCACCAAAAACAGATCACATGGCTGGGGTGATTTATTTGTTTCTGACATCCATGTTAGAAGAAGTGTTGTGACAAGTGCTGTTGATTGACACTGTGAAATCTACTGGATTTTTTTTTTTTTTTTTGGCATAATATACCTCAATCAGATGATAGAGATGGCTCAATCAGTTTGAGTTAAGTTAGGTACTCCTCTCGATAAAATAGTGACTCAAAATGTGCTCAACCGTTTGTTTGAGAAGTCACTTAAGGGTTAAGAGTAACAGCTCCCTCTAGTGACTTAAACTAAATGTCACAGACAGAGAAAGCCCATGACTCCTCTCGTCTCCTCTCCTCTCCTCTCTCTACCATTCTCTCTTAATCTATGCAGCATTATGTGTGTAACTGGTTTGTTGTCTGTGTTGTGTTTTTTTTTTTTTTTTTTTTTTTTTTTTTTTGTAGTTAGGCACGGGACAGCGGGTGGCAGTTTCTCTGGATCTTTTATTCCTCCTCTGATAGAGAACACATAAGCAGCCTGAATGAATTACCCTTAACATTCTCTCTTCCATGCAGTTACAATGCAAAAGGGCAAAAAGGACATTTACATTACAGTAAACAAGAAAATATAGAGAACACATAAGCAGCATCTGAGTAAATTGCCCTTAACGTTCTCTATAAAATAAATATGATATCCATAACATAAAGCGATAATTACAATAAAGATTAAATAAAATTATCAGAAGTCATAAATCTTCTTCTGAAATTTGTGGAGGTTTGGCAAATCAATTTAAAAGGTCCATGTCCACTACCTACTCATCTGGAGTGTGGAGCGTACATTGGTACAACTATCTGAGTAATGGTAAGGGGAATAGTAAATGATAGAAAAGAAAAAAAAACTTATATTCTATCCATTATTCCTGTCTTTTTTAGATACTTAAACAATTCTTCATATAGCTTTGATTGCATTAACCCATTTCCTAATGGCTTATGCAGAGACATAGATATATTAATTCTCATCTGTTCTATTTCTTGAGAAAGCTGAAATATTTCTATTTCATTTGTAACACATTTTTAAAAGAATATGCTCAGTTTCTGTAAATGCTCAGTTTCCAACTGTTTCCCTAACTGTTATTGAATGCTGGATCTTATAACATCTATCCTTTTATTGCCATACCTTATTCTTTCAACACCAACATACTCCTGAACCTGATATAAATGTCTTCATTTTTTCATTATCCCAACTTTTTTTTTGCCATTTCTTCCTAATTTATATCATTATTTGTTGCTTAATTTCAGCTTTACTTATTGATGCCTTAAATTCAACTGTTTTTATTGTTTCAGGGCCTTATTTGCCAGCTGATCCACTTCCTTGTTCCCTTCCACACCTACATGATCCAGCATTCATATGTCATATTGTCTTTGATTTTACACTCTGTAAACTTGTACGGGCAGCCATTGAACCTGAATGTGTATGTCAGTGATGTATTTGTACCTCTTCAATTCACTGCTAGACATTTGGATAATAATTTAATAAAAAATATTGAAAAATGTTCAGATAATTCTTTTGCAATTTTCATTTTGAATGTAGGTGTTACCTGCTGCTGCTGTTCTTCGAGATTCTGGATCTTTATCATCTATATATGCAATAATGAATTTGATGTATGTATTTTTGTACCATTGTAACTATTGGTATGTTCATATTATTACTAATCTCTTTATGAATATGTATATCCAACCCGATCTCACGACCAAGTCGTACGAATTCGACGAATGATTAAAAAGTGGCTAATTCGTAACAATTCATACCTCACTCGTACGAATTAATACGATTTTGCTAAATCGTACATATTTTACGAATTGGCCAATTCGTATGAATTCGTACGAATGACCTACCCCTTACCCCGCCCCTAAACCTAACCATCACGTGGGTTTAGACAAATCGTACGAATTAGTACGAGTGAGGTCGTACGAATTACGAATTAGCCACTTTTTAATCATGCGTCGAATTCGTACGAATTGGTCGTGAGATAGTGTTGGTATCAACTAGTGGCATTGGGAACAAGGGAGGTATTGTTGAAATTGCCACTGCAATATCAAAATCATTCAATCCCATTCTTTGTTAATTCTTCTTGTTCTGTGCAGTGTTAGTTTTTCTTTGCAAGCTATAGTTTATTTTTGGCTTGTGTAAGTAGATCTTTTGTGACTCCTAGTGGTGGAAAATGGTATTGCGCTTCTTAATAGAACGCAAGAGGAAGCACGTAGATTAATAGAAGAAGAGACTCTTTCCGTGATCTGTTTTTGGATGCACACTGTTGTTGCTGTCTAATCCTTGGAGTAGTTACGATCGTAAGTTATTCATTTTATATTGAAAATAACTGTAATAGCATGCTGTTGGTTTAACTAAAAGTTAGTTGCTATTAACATGTTTAGAAATTGATGTTTGATAATGAAAGCTAGCGCGAGCTAACTGCTAATATACAAGTGAAGCTGTTTTTCCCTTTATCTTCTCTGAACACATGTTTTAAGGTTATAAGGGATATTTGTTGTTTATTTAGTTGTTTAAATGGACGTTTGAGTGTGAACAATATCCATGATATTCTTTGTGGATTACTTTGTAATTTGTATTTCTGTGTGTTTCTTTTAGTTTTACAAGTAAAGTAAAGTGTGCATCACAGAAGCACAAAGAAGAACGTGTGATGGAGCTTTATTTATGTTAGCTATCTGTCAGCACTCGGTTCAAAACACCACCGCCAGGACAGAATAGTAAAAGATCGACTGCACGGCAGGTGAAGACAACCAAACACAGCTTCATCCAGCTTACTTTCAGTACTCTAATAACAAGATGGAGGAGTCACATGCTCAAAGGAAAGCAGAGGAAGCTGGCCAAGCACTAGAAACAAAATCACGGTCAAGCAGATCACATCGTTCAAGTAGATCTTCAACTAGTGCGGCTGCGACAACAGCAAGAGCTAAAGCAGCAGCATGCAAAGTAAAAGCTTCTTATGCAGAGAAGGAAGCCAATATGATGAGAGAGAAAGCTCAAATCGAAGAGGATCAACAGAAAACGCTAGCTGTAACAGCACGCAGAAAAGCAGAGGTTGAGGCTGATTTATATGTGTTACAACTGCAGAAAGAAGCTGAAGCAGCATCCACAGAGGCAGCAGTTTACGAAGCAGTAATTTATGGAGAAGATGGAGCAAGTGTCGACCTAGAAAAAGAATCATACATTTCAAGCAAATTTGAACGCACCAGAGAGTATGTGCAGAAACACTCAAAGCTACAAAATGCTCCAAATCTTGATCCTGATTCACGACAAGCAAGTGAGAACTCAAGTTATGTGACGCGGAGCCGCGTTGCTGAATCACATAGTTTTCGTCCTCCAGTGGTGAAGGAGGAGTCGAATGATGAGACTGTTCCTAAGAAGCAGGAACAAACAATCCAACACAACTACCAGTTTTCTCCTAGAAATGTAAAAATAGAGGTAAGGAGTCAAAACTATCCTGTAAGAACGCCACCTCAAGAACGACATGAATCAGGCCTGCCTTCTCAAGTATCTGCTGAGTGCTTTACGCCGGCACCACCACAAGCGAAAGACTTTGCCACATATCTGTTGAAAAAAGAAATGGTGAGTTCTGGCCTGTTCCAATTTGACGACTGTCCAGAAAATTACTGGGCGTGGAAAACATCTTTTCAAGCTGTAACCCGTGAACTCAGTATAACAAGCAGAGAGGAGATTGACCTTCTCATCAGATGGCTTGGTCCTGATTCGTCTATGCATGCCAAACGAATTAAATCAGTTCATGTCAATAATCCTGCCATAGGAGTACAAATGATATGGCAGCGCCTTGAAGACTGCTACGGGTGTCCAGAGGTCATCGAGCAAGCAATGTTGAGAAGACTTGAGGCCTTTCCTCACATTACAAACAAAGACACCTATCGTCTGAGAGACCTTGGAGACTTGTTGCTTGAACTGCAATCTGCAAAGGAAAGTGGACGTTTACCTGGGTTCACTTACTTGGACACAGCGAGGGGAGTCAACCCTATCGTAGAAAAACTTCCATTCAGTCTGCAAGATAAGTGGATTACACAAGGTTCCAGGTATAAGGAGGACCATAATGTGTATTTTCCTCCATTCAGTTTCTTTGTTGAGTTTGTTTGCAGACAAGCAAGAACCAGAAACGATCCTAGTTTTGCACTTGCTTCAACTGGCCGTTTGAACACAAGATTCGACGGAGCTGTCAGGTCGAATACCAGAACATCTGTCGTCGTCAAAAAAACTGAAATAATGGCTGCACAACCAAACCAAGACAGAGACTCTGATGTGAATGTAGACCCAGACAAGGTTTGCACCATACACAACAAACCTCATCCACTTCACAAGTGTCGCTCTTTTAGAAGCAAACATTTGGACGAACGAAAAGCGCATCTGAAGGAAAGGTCTATCTTTTTTAGATGTTGTGCTTCCACTAAGCATGTTGCAAGAGACTGCAGAGCATCTATTAAGTGCAGAGAATGTGACAGTGACAAACACATTGCAGCTATGCATCCCGGTCCTGCTCCATGTTCCATTGAAACATCTGTATCAACACCAGGTCAATTCATGAAACAAACAGATGAGCACATTGCTGAGATCAACAACAAGTGTACTGAGATTTGCGGGGATGTTAGGAAACCCAAGTCTTGTTCAAAGATCTGTCTTGTAAACGTTTACCCTTCTAATCAACGTAAAAAAGCCAGACGCATTTATGCTGTTCTGGACGAACAGAGCAATAGATCATTGGCAAAATCACAGTTCTTTGATCTGTTCAACATCGTTAGCGGTTCTTCCCCCTATACACTGAAAACGTGTTCAGGCATAGTGTCCATGGCGGGGAGGAAAATAAGTGGATTCTCAATTGAGTCGCTTGATGGGGAAACCGTTGTGGATCTTCCGCCCTTGATAGAGTGTAATACCTTACCGGATGACAGATCTGAGATTCCAACGCCCGAGGTAGCTTTGCATTTCCCTCACCTCGCTACTGTGTCAGATAAAATCCCACCTCTAGATCCTACCGCTCCTATCCTTCTCCTTTTGGGATGAGACATTCTTAGTGTGCACAAAGTGCGTGAACAGCACAACGGACCTCACAACACACCTTATGCACAACGCTTGGACTTAGGCTGGGTGATAGTGGGAGAAGTTTGCCTCGATGGGACTCATTGGCAGTCTAGCGTGAACGCATACAAGACCAACATACTTTCAAATGGACGTACTTCATTCTTCTCTCCATGCACAAAAAGCATCAACATCGCAGAACGGGGTGAGTCACCTTTTTTGTCATATCTGCCCGATCCACCATGTTCTCAATGCTCGAAAGCCAATGAGAGTTACACAAAGAGCTTGAAGGAGAATGTGTTCTTCAGATCTCCAGAAGATGATAAAGCTGCTTTGTCTGTGGAGGATAAAGTTTTTCTAGACATAATGGACAAAGAGGTATACCGTGGTGAAGATAACCATTGGGTGGCGCCGCTTCCTTTCCGCTCTCCAAGAATTCAACTCCCAAACAATAAAGAGCAAGCTATGCAGAGGCTGAACTCATTACAGCGTACTCTCCTAAAGAAGCCCAATATGAAAACACATTTCTTTGACTTCATGCAGAAGATGATTGAAAATGAGCAAGCAGAACCCGCTCCTCCCCTGCAGTTGGGTGAAGAATGTTGGTATTTGCCAATCTTTGGAGTTTACCATCCTCTCAAGCCTGACAAAATTTGGGTGGTCTTTGACTCAAGTGCTCAGTGTGGAGGGATATCCCTCAATGATGTTTTACTGAGCGGACCTGACCTTAACAACACTCTGTTGGGTGTACTGTTGCGCTTCCGTAGGGAGAAGATAGCGGTGATGGCGGACATAGAACAGATGTTCTATTGTTTCAAGGTAAAAGAGCAGCATCGCAACTATCTTCGTTTCCTTTGGCACAAAGACAACAGTGCAGAAAAGGAGATAATTGAATACAGAATGACTGTACATGTCTTTGGCAACAGTCCTTCACCGGCGGTCGCTATTTACGCTCTAAGAAGAGCGGCAGAGCTTGGTGAATCAGAGAGTGAAAGGGACGCCAAGAATTTTGTGTTCCGCAATTTCTATGTTGATGATGGCATCACATCTGTCCCTACTGAAAAAGAAGCAATTGATCTCTTGAAGTGCACACAGGCTGTGTTGGCGAAGTCAAGTATAAATCTGCATAAAGTAGCTTCCAACAGTGTTTCGGTTATGGAAGCTTTTCCATCTTGTGAGAGAGCCAAAGATCTCAAAAACTTGGACTTTGAAAAAGACCCGATACCTCTCCAACGCAGCCTTGGCATAAGTTGGGATCTCAAGGCAGACTGCTTTACGTTCAAAGCTTCTCAGGAACACAAACCCTTCACTCGAAGAGGCATCCTTTCCACGGTCAATAGTCTGTATGATCCCCTCGGATTTGTCTGTCCAGTCACCATGCAAGGAAAAGCACTAGTTAGAGAACTTTTTAACAACACAACAGGATTGGGACACAATTCTTCCATTAGACAAAAGAGAAAAATGGGAAGCATGGACTTCATCTCTAGCAGAACTAGATCAGTTGCAAATATAAAAGAGCTTATGTCCCTACCTCAGTGTGTGGAGCTCAGCGCAGAGAGCTGTGTATTTTCTCAGATGCTTCCACTTTAGCTATTGCTGCAGTAGCATACCTACAAGTAATAGACTTGGATGGAAGGCCTCACGTGGGGTTTGTAATGGGAAGATCCAAGTTGGCCCCTTTTCCTGCTCATACTGTTCCACGCTTGGAGCTATGTGCAGCTGTGCTTGCTGTTGAGTTGATGGAACTCATAAAAGGAGAAATTGACACAGAGCTTCACGACATTCATTTCTATACAGACAGTCGTATAGTTCTCGGTTACATTCACAATGTGACACGAAGATTCTACATGTATGTGGCCAATAGGGTTGCACGCATAAGGAAAACCACGGAACCTACACAATTGCATTACGTCTGTTCTGAACAGAACCCAGCGGATCATGCCACAAGGTTTGTGGCAGCAGCTCACTTGTCCCTTACCAACTGGTTCTCAGGTCCAGGATTCCTGAATGAATGTGGCCCTATAGCAGGTAGTGTAGAAGAGTCATTCGGGCTTGTCAAAGCAGAAGAAGATGTTGAAATTCGCTCTCAAGTGAACACAATGGCTACTAACATTACAGAGCAGTCACTAGGCTCAAGCAGATTCGAACGTTTCTCAAGCTGGAAATCCTTGGTAAGGGCTGTCACTACTCTTACTCACATTGCAAAATCATTCTCAAAATCTCTGCCTAACAATATTTGCCGTAAATGGCATCAATGTACCGAAACCTTAGATGTGGAGATATCACAGGCCAAGTCAACTATAATCAAAACTGTGCAGCGAGAAGTGTACAAAGAGGAATTTGAAAGCTTGACAAGGTGTAATAAAGTCTAATTATCTCTCTAATTTTCTTCTAAATTTTCATCTCAATCTTTTTATTCTATGTTTTATTCACAGAGCTACACCATACTGCCATTGTCAATGTTAGATCTTATTACTGCTTTATATATTGACTGACTCATTATGACTCCTGATTCAACTCTTGATGTGCGCTTTTGAATTTTAATTTTGAATCCATCCACATTCCAAGAAATTTGACTACATTTACTTGTTCCAACTAATGCCCATACATTTTAATATTTATATTAAAGGTTTTTTTTTGCCACAGAAAATCTAAAACCCCATTTCTTAGCCCGATTCTCAACCTCATCATTTTCCATTTTATTTTCCACACATGGAACTTTTCATCCCCTTCTCCATACTGGTCTGTCATCCGCATTCAATGACTTACTCCCACATCAATATTGTTAAAAATTTAATTTATCATTAAGTTAAAAAGAACAGGACTACTTACACTTCCTTCGGGTGTACCGTTCTCTATAGGATAAGTCTGAGAATATGTGGAGTGGACCCCACTCTTACTTGTTCTCCCAAACAGAACATTTTAAATAGAATTTTTTTAGAATGCAAAAGGGAAGAGGAGGAGAGAGAACAGGAAATTAGGTTGATTCATGATGACATCACAAAAAATTGAAGGGGAAAGCACTCAGGCAGCTACAGTATATCAGTTGTGTGTAAATTAATTTTTTTTGTGTGTGAATTCTTTCAAAGTTAAAGGATTAGTTCACCCAAAAATGAAAATTGTGTCATCACACTCCTGTCGTTCCAAACCAGTAAGACTTTCGTTTATCTTCTGAACACAAATGAAGATACTTTGATTAAATCTGGGAGCTTTCTGTCCCTCTTTGACAGCTACACAACTGAAACTTTGCGCTTTAAAAAGTTCACAAAGAGATTGTAAAACTAATGTGAATTGAGCAGTTCAGTGACATAAACAGAAGCTCAACCGAACCTGCTTGGACAAACCTCATTGGTTTTCAAAAAGCCTAAATTCAATCTAAATTCAATTCAATCGAGTCTCCACGGAAAATGTTGACTAAAACCACTCAATTCAAATGGATTTGTTTTACTATCTCTTTATGAACTTTTTGAAGCGTCAAAGTAATTGCGTAACTGTCAATGGAGGGACAGAAAGCTCTCAGATTTCATCAAAAAGATCCTCATTTGTGTTCTGAAGATGAATGAAATACGGGTTTGGAACGACATGACATGAGGGAGAGTAATTTTCATTTTTGTTCAACACTATTCAAGTTCTAAATGGCTATTTGAATATTTTCACTGCTGTTTTACTGATGAATTATTCAACCAGCTTAAGCAGTATTATTTGTGTCTGTCTCTGACTGGCTACTATTTCTGCTGGTAAAACTTCTCCAGGGTTAAAACCCTAATGCTACTGTAAGGAGCTTATCGCTTGCCTGTCTCAGGCTCAGTCCCTTTCTCCTCCCTCTTAAGACTGCAAGCACACACCTGTCACGAAAATCTTTTGAAAGGTAAGTTTAAATAAATTGATTCTTTTTTAAAATATAAAGTGAATTTGGAGAATGTTATGTGTGATCTGATGGTGTCTATGCAACAAAAGCATACCCTTTTAATAACATCACAGTTTATGACTCTGTTTCTGTAAATGGACTGTGTTGGTGACTTTGACTGAATAGTATCTCTGGTAAAAATCAAGTTTCTATTTACTTATTTATTAGCTTATTGCATGGGATCAACGTTTTACAACACTTGAATGGAACACTGAAACCAAGATACTAAACGTTTAATGTTTTATGTTCATTTTAACGGCTAATTTTGTCTCATTTCCATTGCACAAACCATGACAGAATTTAACATTTTTAAAGCCGCCATTTTTAAAATGGCTCCAGTGGGAAGTGTCGCCATTACTGAGTCGCAAATGCGATGTTACAGGGAAATTCATTTATAAATATATATATATATATATTTTTAAATATATATAATTCAGAACATAAAAAAGAAGCAGGAATAAAAACTATATCCTATTGGATATTAACATCCAATAGTGTAAATCGCGGCAGCAGCTTCAGATTGGTAGTCCAAGGCATTGTTGTCTGTATCTGTACTTCCGGAGTTCTTCCCACCGGAGCCTCGCTTTCAATTTCAAAATGGCGGTTGTGTGAAATCATCAGCGTATTGCTAGTCAGAGTCAGAGATGGAGATCAATGGTTCAATGGAGTTCTCAATAGAACCCTAGCATTATTGAGTCAATTTTAAAGAGCAATTTATACCAAAAATACTCTAAGGTGAAATGTCTTAAATGATTGTCTTAAATGACAAAATGACTGTGTGTGAGACAGAATGAAGTATACTCGGAAATATATAGAATATTTTCTTAGCATATAGCATAGGATGAAATATTAGTGAGCATTTTATTGGACACAAATCTGCAACAGAGTGCAATATTTTTAGACCATTTTCCCAGAAGAGAAAAACTGTACATTTTAAATGTGTATGAAGCCTCCAAGGGGACATGGTGGTGGAAATATGAGATGGGATAAAAAAACAAACTGCTTTTGCAATTTCTCACAAAACTTTTGTGTCCTTTGTGAGTGAACGCAAAGTTTCTCGGGGGAACGCCAACATTTTGCGATCCATGGCAAAGTTTCTAAGGGAAACGCAAAACATTTGCGAGAATTGACGTGATTGACATGATTTTTCCTACCTTCTCATTTTGATCCCATCATCATGTCCCTTTAGGGGCTCCGTAATACAGGCGCTAAATGCTGACAGGGTAAAAGGTGCATTTGATTGCAATTTTTCTATAAGCCGCTAGATTACTACACTATAAGCCACACACTGCAGCACTTTTTCCTGAACATCTGCGCATGTTGAATTTTAGCTGATACTCGATCTGATCAAATACAGGCTATAACCACATTTTGAGACAGAGATCTTGTTAATAATTTAAAATTTCAAAGCTAATTAAAAAACTGTTCTGAAGAATATAGTATCTGGTAATTATGGTATTTAAACCAGGTAAAAAGCACTCCTCCAAATAAGGCACAATAATTGACGTGATTTGGCTGACTATTACATATGTTCATGGCATAATAAATTCAACGGGTCAGAGATAACCACCATAATTATAATGAAACCATCATATTTAAAATATGATATTAATCATCTGACAATATAATAAAATTCAATTTATTGTTACAATAAGGACATTAAATTATGGGATCTCCTTCAAGCAGCGTAAAAAGCTTTCAGAATCATTTTTTTCCTTGAATTTTTCAGTATTTTTTATAACATATTTTAATGTGTTTGTTGAACAAAAGTAAATGAAAGTTATTTCATTTATTAAGATTTTCCGAAGTGATTGTTTTGAAAAATGTTCATTTAGATATTGCGCACATCGTATTACTTTTGCTAATTGTATTTATTTAGCTGATTTAGTATTTGTATAGTGGGGGCCTTTTGTTATATTTTTAATGGGAGTGAAAATAAGATTTTCCTGTAGCCCCCGATGTAACCTGTTTTCCATGTTTGAGGTCGTCAATATATTAGTCAACTCCTGAAAGCAAAATAAACTTATACAGCCTGTATGAGTTTATTTTGCTTTTATGAGTTGACTAATACAGTATTGACGACCTCAAACATGGAGTCATTGTGGTCTGTCAGTGTGTGTCTGGCTTTTGGTTGTTGTGAATAAATGTTTTTTTTTTCTTCCCTTCCTCATGTGTACAGGTCCAGCCTCAACCAGACGCAAAGATGTGTGACCAGACATTTTTGGCCATTACGTTTGGCCCGTGTGATAACTGCAGTCAGAACAAACCTCTGATGAATATTTATCTGAAGAATGAGCCCATCAACTACTGCTCACTGTGTGTGGAGCTGGTATGTTATCACACACTTCAGCTGGCCTAGCATCAGTCCAACAACACAATGCTTATTTTAAGACTTTAATCTATCAGAACATGATTTCTGCATGCTACATCCACACTGTAAACTTATTTATTCTGTTGTATGACTTATAATTAGCCAAAGAACTGAAAAGATTCAGACTGAAAAAAAACAACAAAAAAAAAAAACTCAACAATTTTAAGAATGGCCAAACACGTCTTGGCATCACAACAGATACTAAACATGACACCAACAACAATAATATAAATGAAAATGGGAGGAGGAGGGTAATATGGGACTGAGGGTTTTTTCACTCTTGAGTCCTCTTTAAAAGAACCGAACTCAGACTCCTGTGCGAGTTAAAAGTGAAAAAGGACCAAGTTCTCTTTACGTTCACACTGTTCCTGTCCCTGAAAAAGGTCCCTATTCTGTATTCTATTCTGTGTTGACAAAAGGACCAAAAATCAAGTGAACCGCGCTCAGCACCCTGAAACGGACCAAGTGTGAAAACACCCTGAAACACAAACCCATTTTTTCCCACAGTCAGACCTATTTAAATTATAAAAAATAAAATAAATAAATAAATAAATAAATAAAAGGAAAATCAATAAATCCAACACACCTGCAATGCTTTTTGTATTGACTTAAAAACTTTGACTTATTGTTGACTTAAAATCATTGATTGTTAATAAAGTAAAACTGTATCAAGATGCATTACTTCTGGTGAAATATGTCAATTTTTTCTTTATTAACAAGTTTATTGAATGTTTATGCTCTTATGTTTATGATGTTTATCTTTACTTTTCATCGGAACATTAACATTTGTGAGATTTATCAATCTGGACAGTTTTTTTGTCAGTTGACAATACTGATCTGTGGATTCAATTTATGTTTATTTTTATGGAGTTTTTTTTTTAATGAGGGATTTGTGATTTTTTTTTCATATAAAAAATATGAGGGATTTGAGTAGTTAGTAAAATGCTGGGTTGTTTAAACCCTAGTTTGGGTCAAATATGGACGAACCCAGACGTTGGGTTTTTAAAGAAATTTTATGGTAGCCTAATGTTGTTTTGGTAACATACTTTTGAAGGTAAATTTTGAAGCAAAAATGTATTTATTTCGCATATTTGGTCGATTTAAGATTATTTTTTATCGTGTTATGATACTTGTGTCTTGTTGATTTAGTGGATCAGAGATTTGTTTCACAGAGGTGAAGGATACTGCAAAACACATTCTCATGTCATCACTTACACAACACTTATGTAAAGTGCTTTATCTAGAGCTCCCTGAAAACACACATGCTCTGAGAGAACAGCACTGTTATTTAGACCACCAACATGTATTTGTGTTGTATTACAAAAGTAACCAAAAAACAATTCAGATAGGCTACAAATACCAGCATGAACCCACTGAGTCAGAATTAAGTTAAGCATAAAAATGACAACTGACAATTTAAATTTGAAATGACTTTGATGGAAGAAAAAGTACAACGTCATTTAGAAACATATTTTTTCAAGACTGAGTGTGATTTGGGCTTTAGTCAGTGAGCTCCAGAAATAAATGTGATGCTGATGGTGGTGATGTGTCACGTGACACTTGCGCTAACGTCAGAGCATCATCAGCTGTGCAGACTGTGTTTGCAGTCTCATTCTCGGCTCATGATAAAGAGCATATTTTCTGACCCATCCGTCATCCAACTGTGTTTTATTAAAGATGGCCTGTCAGGCACTTTCGAAGGGCGAAACCATCCAAACACTGAAAGTGGAGTCTGAGTCTTTGAAAGCCAAACTAGAGGAGGAGAGAGCCAAACTACACGACGTCGAGCGTGAGTAAAACACTCAGTGGTTGTGTGTCAAAAACCTAGCGAGCTGCCTAGCTAGACTGCATTCATGGATATCACGGATAATGCGCGATATGCCAAAACATCCCGTTTCTGTAGGCAGCTCGATATGGCTACAGCGATATTTACCAAATACAACGTAAGAGATTAATACATGAATTCGATGTTTGTAATAGCGATCAAAATATGTTCATGTAAATCAGCTGGACGCTTTTAATATTATGAGGCCCAGGATAAATGAATATTTAGATTTAAACTTAACCAGATTTTAACTACAATTTAGGCCTGTGTATAAATAGGATATTGAACATACAAATTGTAGTATTATTTAAATAATTGTAAAAATATTGGAACTGCTGTCCATTCATTTATAGAAGTTTGTGACAACATTTACAGCAAAACCGTGAAATTCTTAATTCGAAATTAAGATTAAGAACTAACAGTGAATGAAAATGATACAAATTCATTGCACATGGTGTTAGTTAGGCTACTGATACATAATTTAATAAATAAAATATTAGGCTATATTAAAGGGATCACGGACTGCATTCTGCATTTTTGTATTATTATTTTATAATGTTTTCTCATTATATTATTTTCTCAAGCACAAATGATTATGGGTATTTTACTATTGTAGGATCCAAAATCGCAAGGAAATTTGCTTATATGTATTTGTGATTTGTTACAAGAAAAAAAAAAAAATGGCCTGCACTGATTTCCTGCAAGATTCTGAATGCAATATTTTCTATTATAAAATGTGTCAGTAAATGTGTCACACTGTAACACATTTTACAGTAGCATGGCCTGATTTTGAAATCACAGCATGATGTTATGTTCTGGGGTCTAATTTATGCCGTTTCTTTCACAGCAGTTTAAAAGAAGGAACTGAGATGCAAATATACAGCACCGATTACCAACAAGTAGTAAACATGTAATTTAATCATGCTGTAATAGTAAAATACCACAGTTGCAATGGAGGATTATATTGTAAATTTATGATAATTACTGTTGTAAATGTAATTGTATTGTTAAATAAATAAAAAAAATGGCAATTTAGTACATTCATATATCTGTCCAATTATAATAGAGCTGATCATCAATCATGTTACGTCTTCCTGATGCTGAGATGTGTTTTCAGTTCTGGTTCAGTTTCGAGTTCTTCAGGTGGCCGTGTGGTTCATGCAGATTTGTCTTTCTGACCGCAGTGCATCAGGTGGCGGAGAAGATGGAAGCTCTGGGTCAGTTTGTGATGAAAACCCGGAGAACTTTAAAAGGACATGGAAATAAAGTGCTGTGCATGGACTGGTGCCGGGACAAGAGAAGAATCGTCAGCTCCTCTCAGGTAACAGGACGTATCACTGTTTCTATCCACTGCTGTCATAGATAGACACTAATTGGTTGCTTTAAAATTTTGTAAGGACTTTTTTTGTGTATGTGTGTGTGAATGTAATCTGTTGTCCTAAAGAGTTAGAAGCTGAAATAGATTGGTTATACACAACCTTTATTATATTAATAATGTATAAGTCTTTACTGAAATGTTGAATCTCTCTTATAGGATGGAAAAGTCATTGTGTGGGATGCATATACAACAAATAAGGTAAATCTTTATATCTGTGTCAAGCGGTTTTCTAGACGGATGTTTTGCAGTGCTACAGCGATTTAAAATAATAATCTGCATGATTTACAGTTGTAATGCACTAATGGAAACCCAGAGTATTAGTGACAAACTAATCCGGCATCCACATAAACACACACATACATCAGCCATGCAGAATGTTTGCTTCTGCGTACAAGACAATTTAAATAATCAGACATGTGTGTACGTCTGTTTTAATAACCTGCATTCTCATAGCATGTTTGTGTGCATGTGTGTGGGGAATGTGGTCCCACACTTCTGGGGGCCCTTAGCAAAACTTTGTGAAGGGGCATCCATTGAAATAATGTATGTCTATGCTATATTTCAACCTAGACAACATTGTTAGACAGATACTGAACATAATCTAGCTAACCATAAATTATTTACAGTTGCATGTTGCAGGTATATGTAATAATCAAAGTATTTATTATAATATACTTCAAATAAGATTAATAAAAAAACTGAAATATCTTAGTTATGCTATTGTTCATAAATTGGATGTTGTCATGCCAACGTCAATGTCCCAATGTGTAGTGAGTCAGGGTCCTTCCTGTCGTTACCAGGGCCTGAATTTGTGTGACATACTGACTCACAACCTAGGGAGCTAGGGAGCTGATTGAGACGCACACATACAGTAGTTAAGATGATTTAGTGAAGATCAAACTGAGTGTCAAAATGGGGAAGAAATTAGATTTAAGAGGTCAGACGAGAACGGCCAGACTGATTCAAGCTGGTAGAAACTGTCAGCTAAGAAGAAGACCATTTTGCATACTATACACTCTCAGAAAAAAAGGTACAAAAGCTGTCACTGGGGCTGGACCTTTTCAAAAGGTAACCTTTTGTCCATTTTAGGTGCTAATAAGGACATTTTAGGTGCTAAAATGTACATTTTAGGTGCTAATAAGTATTTTTAGGTGCTAATATGTACTTTTTAATTGCTAATATGTACATTTTAGGTGTTAATATGTACATTTTAGTTGCTAATATGTACATTTTAAGTGTTAATATGTACATTTTAGGTGTTAATATGTACATTTCAGGAGCTAATATGTCCATTCTAGGTCCTAATGTACATTTTAGGTGTTAATATGTACATTTTAAGTGTTAATATGTACATTTTACATGCTAAAATGTACATTTGAAGTGTTAATGTGTACATTTCAGGAGCTAATATGTACATTTTAGGTCCTAATATGTACATTTTAGGTGCTAATATGTACCACTAAGGTACCAATATGCAGCCTTTGGGTACAAAAGTGTACCTTTTGAAAAGGTACAGCCCCAGTGACAGCTTTTGTACCTTTTTTTCTGAGAATGTAGGCTCACCAAAATTAGACAAAAGGAGATTGGAAAAACATTGTCTGGTCTGACGAGTCTCGATTTCTGCTGAGACATTCAGATGGTAGGGTCAGAATTTGGCAATAACAACATGAAAACATGGATCCATCATGCCTTGTATCACTGGTTCAGGCTGCTGCCCCTGGTGGTGTAATGGTCATCTTGGGGATGTTTTCTTGGCATACTTTGGGCCCTTAGTACCAATTGAGTTTTGTTTAAACGCCAGTCTACCTGAATATTGTTGCAATGTGTATTTTGTGATGTGTTGTGTATTTTGCAGGAGCATGCGGTCACTATGCCCTGTACCTGGGTCATGGCTTGTGCTTATGCCCCCTCTGGCTGTGCTGTGGCTTGTGGGTAAGTCATGAGAGTTTCATAAGTGTAATAATTATTGGTCAACTCTGATCTTAACTGAGAATTTATTGTATTATTGTATACTGTATTAAATGAGAGTCTTAAACAGAGCCCTGTCTTTAGATAATAATTAAAAGGAACTAAAGTGCAGCTCTGAGATTGTATTGAAATTCATATAGCTTGTCAAAATATTACCTATTATTTGGTTTGCGGTTTTTGCAAAGTGGTTGAATCTCTCTTTGTCTTTCATTCAGTGGTTTGGATAATAAATGCTCCGTCTATCCACTCTCTTTGGATAAAAATGAGAACTTGTCATCTAAGAAGAAGTCTGTGGCCATGCACACCAATTATCTGTCTTCCTGCAGCTTCACCAACTCTGATATGCAGGTGAGTGTGTGTGTGTAGGGTTGCTTGAGAAGGCTTAGATTTAGAAAAACCCTCGCAAATATAAGAAAACATGTCAAACACCAACCTGTGAGGAAATCTGAAGTGTACCTCACTATTTTTAAAACTAGTTTAGCAAATAGCATGACTATTATTGCAACTATACAGTGTGTGTGAACGTTAACCAATATAAAACAATCAAAAAATTTAACGTATTATATTTCAGCTACTTGCCAAGGCAACATTTCTTATTTTTAAGACTCTTTTCTCTAGGAAATATAAAAATATATCAGAGTGTGTAGTATATCAGTACAGTACATAATACCAGTATATCATTTACAGTACATACTAGACAACTCAATATAGTATTGAGTATTTGGACCTAAACCTGGTCAGAACTTACCATCATCAATACAGGAAATATACAATGTAAATAATTTATATTTATAGTGAGTGCTGTGTTCATTACTAATGCATTAATTTTAGTGCTAAATAGACTGTTTCTGCATTGGCATCAGACACTGTGTGACGTTGCATTGACAGTATTTTATCTGCTGGGATCGGTACAGCCGAGTAGACACTGCAGTGCACTGTGTGTGGAGATGGTCATATTGTATTAATGCATAGTTTATTAATTCAGTGTGTCTGTGGCAGTGATGAATCTGTAATGATTCGGCTGATATTTATAGAACACACACATTACTCTCATAGCAAATACCACAGTCCCCCTCCCCCAGAAGTTCCCCTGACGGGATTTATGTTAAAGACATTTTTTTTACTTTATGTTGATCATGAGTGTGCTTTGAGAAAAGGGTCTGGGTTTTCTTTCTCTGCTCCATCGCATCACAGATTGTTCCTCTTTCTTGATTATGTTCCTGTCAGTGACAATAAAGACTGAAAAAGATGAAGTGAAAGATTTTGTTACGTCAAGGTAGGGGATTCAATACATCTATTAATAAAGCATGGAAAGGAAAAATTCTGTGGTACAGAATGTAATATTTGATCTGTACGCCAGCATCGGGGAATAACATTATAATCTCGTTCACGACAGAGAGGGCTGCTTACATGTACAAAAGTACCATGAAGACTGGCTTGATATTATGTAAACACAGCTTTTATGTCTTTATCAGCTTTTCCATATATAGCTACTGGCCCTGATAATACCGCTTGCTTCATTTCTGTTCTGTTCAGCCGACTAACAGCAGATAGAGATAATGTATCGGCAATCTATTGATATTCCTGCAGTTACCGGATCATGTGATTCGACAAATACCCGACCACTGAATTTGTGGAAGCGAATTTGTAAAGCGAAATAAAATGACCCGAAAATTAGGTTGTTAGGTTGTGTTTTTAAACAGAACGAACATTTTGGAAGTGAAGTCTGAAAGGTGAATATGGATTATTGAATTTTTAATAATTAAAATGTATGTAAAATGAAGTATTCACAGCTTAAATATTCAACAATGTTGAATTTCAGCCCACAGCAATGCAAAACACAAAAACACAAAGCATTAAAATGCAAGCACTTTTAATGCAATGCATTTTTTTTTTTCAATTAGTGATATTTAACAAGCTATTTTTGTTTTTAAAAATAGATAGTTTTTACTTCCATAGTATTGCTACATGTGTTTATGGATATGAGCTAGTGATCAATACTTCCACTAGAGGGTGATACAGGGGTTATGTTTTTCTCTGTGAATTTGATCAGTCTTCCAGGTCAATGTAAAATGTCAGGACGCGTTTAAAGTGATCTGTACTTGGTTACTCTCTTAAAAACAAAGGTTCTTTATTGGCATCCAATTGGAAAATTTCTATTGCACAAAGGTTTCTTTCTTGTGGAAAAAGTTTTTTTTTTTTTTTAATTTGGGGAACCGGTTCATTTATGGCATTGCAGCAAAACCCCCCTTTTGGAAACTTTATGTGTGTGTTTCAGATTCTGACATCAAGTGGTGATGGTACATGTGCATTATGGGATGTTGAGAGTGGGCAGCTGCTGCAGAGTTTCCATGGTCACTCAGCTGATGTTCTCACATTGGACCTCGCCCCCTCAGAGACCGGAAACACCTTTGTATCAGGGGTCAGATCCTCAAAACATCATCTCCGCAACCATATACTCACACATTTGACACGCACACATCCCAACCTCACTCTCGTGTTCACTATAACACATGTGAGATTATTATCAGTACAGCTGAAACAGCGAAATACTCATTTCATTTTATAAAGGTGAAAGAAAGCACTGGATAAAAAAAAAACAAAACATAATTTCCTAAAGTCATTACACACTTGATTGATTTGTCCTGTTAGGATGTTGTTCAATCACAATGTCAGTTTGGGTTATGTGCTGCTATTTTTAGGACCCTCCTGAGATTCACCCTGTTGTGCTGTGAGTGTTGTTCTCGCAGGTCTCTAAAGTGCTGTGTGTGTGTTTCAGGGCTGTGATAAGAAGGCGAATGTGTGGGACATGCGCTCGGGACAGAATGTTCAATCCTTTGAGACTCATGAGTCTGACATCAACAGTGTGAAGTGAGTGAGCCACAGCCTGGCATTTGCTGATAGTGAAGCTACGTTCACACCACAGTTGAATGTTGCCCAAATCCAATTATTTTCCCTCATTGAAAGACATTGTGAACATCAAAAATGTAAAAAAAAAAAAATTACAATCTGACTTCAGTGTTAACAGTCAGGTTGGAGTCCTCATGATTTTTGTCAATCTAATGGCATTCATTATAATTGCTCACTTAGCATGATGAAGCTTAAATGGATACTCCACCCAAAAATGAAAATTTTGTCATCATTTACTCACCCTCAAGTTGACAAACCTGTATGAGTTTTCTTTCTTTCTTTTCTTTTTTTTCCGTACTATGGAAGTCAATGGTGCCAAACAACTGTTTGGTTCCAATCGTTCTTCAAAATATCTTCCTTTGTGTTCATCAGAAGAAATAAACTCATACAGGTTTGCAACAACTTGAGGGTGAGTAAATGATGAGAGAATTTTCATTTTTGGGTGTAGTATCCCTTTAAAGACAACAAAAGCAGCCATTGGCGCAATGTTGAGTTGTTATATAGTTAGGGACATTCCCAGCAAACAATAGGTTCTGGGAACGTTAGTTTTTGGTTCCAAGAACGTTCCTAGAACTTTTCCTTAAAGGGTTAGTTCACCCAAAAATGAAAATTCTGTCAGTATTTACTCACCCTCATGTTGTTCCAACCCCGTAAGACCTTCGTTCATCTTCGGAACACAAATTAAGATATTTAAGATATTAAGATCACTCCTGCATACTAGTCCATAGGCTTCTTGAGGGAATGATTCTTACTGGCATCGAAAAGTCATTAAAGACATCGTTAAAATAGTCCAAGTGACTACAGTGGCTCAATTTTAACTTTATCAAACGACGAGAATACTTTTTGTGCACAAAAACAAACAAAAATAATGACTTTATTTCAACTATTCACTTCCTTCTCCATGGGCCTGCAGTCAGTTAACGTAGTGTGATTGCGTAGAGCTACGTCACACGTAGTGATGCGTGTGACGTACAATAACAGAAGCTTACGCTATTAAACTAGTAACCTGACTCGCGCAGAGGGAGAAATAAACGAATAGTTGAAATAAAGTCGTTATTTTTGTTGTTTTTTTGCGCACAAAAGTGTTCTCGTCATTTGATAAACTTAAGATTGAGCCCCTGTAGTCACTTGGACTATTTTAACGATATCTTTAATGACTTTTCGAGGACAGCAAGTCATTCCCTCAAGAAGCCTATGGACTAGTATGCAGGAGTGATCTTAAAATCTTAAATATCTTGATTTGTGTTCCGAAGATGAACGAAGGTCTTACGGGGTTGGAACAACATGAGGGTGAGTAAATACTGACAGAATTTTCATTTTTGGGTGAACTAATCCTTTAAGGTTAAGGGAACGTTCCCGGAACATTCTCCTTACGTTATAAAAAGGAACCTAAAAATCACCTACATGGAACGTTCCTATAACGTTCTTGTTTGGTTCCCAAAAAAATAACCTCATGGGACCATTCAGGAACGTTAGGGGAACGTTCTGTGTTTGCTGGGTTGATATACTGTATACTGTATATGTACACTACTGGACCGGTCAAAAGCTTTTTAAGAAGTATCTAATGCTCTGCAAAGTTGCAAAAGCTGAATTTTCAGCATCATTACTCCAGTCTTCAGTCTCACATCATCCTTCAGAAATCATTAATATGCTGACTTGGTGCAGAAAATATTTTTTATTATTATCAATGGTGAAAATAGTTTTGCTGCTTAATATTTTTGCGGAAAAAAATGTGATAAACACTACCATTCAAAAGCTTGTATGTTTGATTATATTTTCAAATCCTACTTTTCTTCAGCAAGATATTTAAAGTGATACAAAAGATTTCTATTTAGCCTGGCTAACGCCAGACCACGTGTCATTGAGAATGAGACGTGGTCTGGAAACCACATGTTCATTTTCTCGTATTTGAGGCGTGGTTTATGAATACCCAGAGCTGTATAATTGGGTGCTACGAATGTCTATCAAATGCGCCAGTAGCTCAAAGGCAATCGGTTCAATGATACTATATGACGTATGTAGAGCGACAGAAAATTAGACAAGGAAGAAGACGATGGGTCAGAGATTTAGGATATTTATGTATACACAAGGGCTGCTTCAAAAGTTAACTTCGCGTACGCTGCCAAGATGGATACATAGATATAAACAAACTGCTTCGGTGTGTTGAATATACGTTGTCATCGTCTTGCTGCTCCCTCCCCGTTCAGTGATTGGTTCCCTATGAATTTTGTTTATCACCGTTTCCAAAACAAATATTAAGATGCAAAAACTTGTTTTCAAAATCGATAATAAATTAATTGAGCACCGATAATAATTGTGTGTGTGACTATGTGGACATCCAAACAATACATGTTCAACATTTGAGTGTTGTTCAACATTTTATTTTAAAAACGATGGCACCAGTTGGTCCTCATTCTGCTACTACAACAGCTTCCACTCATTTGGGGAGGATTTCCACTAGATGTTGCATCATGCCTGTAAGGGATTTGCTCATACTCAAGAGTATTAGTGAGGTTAGGCGCTGATGTTGGAGGATGAGGCTCAGTTGCCATTTTAATTCATACAATCGGTGTTTATCTGGGTTCATGTCTGGGTTATGAGCAGGCTAGTTCTTCCAGATTCAGATCCAGTAAAGCGTTTTTGGTAACAGCTTACATTAGTTTTATTTGTCAATAACAGTGAATATAAAAAGTCTACACACCCCTCTTAAAACAGCTGTTTTTTGTAATGTAAAAAATCAAACAAAGAAAGGTCTTATTAGAACTTTTGTACATTTAATGTAAAAATGACAAACAATTCAATGCCACTGAAAAGCAAAGTGACACATTTCACCTCCTATGCGGGAAACACAGGTTCAAATCAGGCTGTGTTCAGAAAGAAACAATCAGCAAGTTCATGTGAAATAGTACACACCTCTCTTCGATTTATTTACATCATCACAAAAAACAAAAAAAAAAACAAAAAAAAACAGCTGTTATAACAAGGGGTGTGTAGACTTTTTAAAATCCACTACATTAGCATAAACTGACCATGAATAATACTTGCAAAGTATTTATTAATCTTAGTGAATTTTAATTTCTACATTTACAATATTAAAAGCAAACGTTGTATCTGTTATTATTTAATGGGCTTGAGCTAACATAAACTAAAAATGAACAGTTTAATTTTTATTTACTAATGTTACTAACAAAATAAATAAATGGGACCTTATTGTAAAGTCTTACCAAAGTTTTGAATCAAGCTCCCTTGTTAAGGTACATGAGCTGACCAATGTCGTACTAGAACACAATATGTTCCAATTGTAATTAAAATGATTGTATTGGGAAATGATATGCCTATTGGCTGAAATAGCCAAACCTGTTTATTAAAGGAATGTCCACATCGTTTTGGCCGTGGATGGACAGTATATACTTTGATGATAAAATGGTAAAATGTCATTTGACCACACAAACAAATCAGGTCTGAACAAAGAGTTTTAACTGGAATTTGTGCTGTCAACGTAACCATAGTGATATCTATATGTTTGAAGTGTCTATGGAAATTTTAACCTTATATCTGAATGCAGGTATTACCCCAGCGGGGATGCTTTTGCATCTGGATCTGATGATGCTACGGTATGTTTTTCCACATTACAACACACCAGTTACTCTATAATATTTCAAATCAGTCAATAGGCTAGAGTCCCAATCAATAATGTAAAACATGTTGCCCTGATTAATACTCCCCTACAAAAACAGTTACACCCTCTTGAGTTAATGACGTTTTGATCACTTGATGATCTTTTAACTATGTTGAGTTGATGAAATTAGGTTTAGTTAGCTCAGTTGGGTGATTATTTGTGAGAGTATATTAGAATTTAAGTGTATGTGTGTATTTAGTTTATCTAATGTTGTTAATGTTTATTCCTGGTCAAGGTCCATGCAACGTGTATTTGTCTTCAAATCACCCAATGATCAATGAAATGTGATGTGTCAAACTCTGTGAGTCCATACTGACCTGGTTCATCACACTGTGACCTTTCTTGTTGTTTCAGTGCCGTCTGTTTGACCTGCGAGCTGACCGTGAGGTGGCCATTTATTCCAAAGAAAGTATCATTTTTGGAGCCTCTAGTGTGGACTTTTCCCTCAGTGGTAAGAAAGCAAGCTTTGATCATTCAAGCAGAGTGATGAAATAAATGTTATCATTTGTCAAATATTAGAATGTCTTTCCAGTTTTCTTTCTTTTCCAACATTCAGCAGAATGTCCGATGTGTTATTTTCCATACAATGAAAGTAAATGTGTACTTCACTATAAAAAGTATCATAAATGTGCTCTTTGATTTATTCCAAACCCTTTAAAGCCATATCTTTCACTGAAAATCTTTACATCTCAATCTTTACAACTCTCAAATCTCATGTGTGCGTGTGTAGGCGTTAAAGGGATAGTTCACACAAAAATGAAAGTTTTGTCATCATTTACTCACCATTACATCAGTCCAAAACCGATATGCCTTTCTTTCTTTTGTGGAACAAAAATAATGCCTTTCCCCCCCCCCATACAAGTACTGTATATACTATGGAATACCATGTTTTAGACCCCATTGACTTCCATTGCACTATAAAAAATATTTTCAAGATTTGTTATCACAACATATTTTCTTTTGTCAAATCAACTTTATAATAATTTATTTAGTTGAGATAACTTATTATTTTGAGTTTCTGATGGTTAAATTAATCTACTTCATTGTATTAACTCACTTTTTCCAGTTCAATCAACTTAAAATGTTAAGGCAACCCAGGTTACTTACTTTTTTAAGTTAAACCAACAATATTTTTTTACAGTGGTAATCACAACATTTTTTTCTTTTGTCAAATCAACTTAAATAATTTATTTAGTTCAGATAACATTTTTTTTACAGTGTAGGCAAAAAAGTTCCTCAAAATATCTGTTCTACAGAAGAAAGAAAATCATAAAGGAAGTAATACGTCATGAACTATCCCTTTAAAATGTCACGCCAGGTTTGAGATCAGACATTATTGGTTTTTGAGTGTTTCATCATTGATGCCAAACATGATGGGACATGTTTTGTGCAACATAACTGAATTTATGAGAGTGAGATTTGAAAGCCATAATATGTCACCAGAAGACTTGTATTGGGCCTATACTTAACTGATACATTTATGGTACTTTTTGTGCTTTTTTAAAGCTAGAAATGCCATTTATTTCTAGAGAGCTACAATTCTCCTTATATGTTTCATGAAAGAAAGACATGCTGGTTTGATAAAGCATGAGGGTGAGTAATGATGACAGAAGTTTCTTTCCTTATTTTGGTGCACAGGCCACATGATTAATACTGACAGATATCTGCTGTAATTAAACCCAGGGTTAAAGGAATCAGATGACAGGCAAATGTCACAGCTGTGACGCCCACACTTACCATGATAGTATGTGTATCACTAGCAGTGAGTATAGACCTGTGGCAGTTATATTGATAAAGATTAGTATTATTGATAATGTACTATAGGCCTATACTGGATAAGTTTTACTAGATAGTGTTCAGTGCTGCTGACACTGCTTAATGTTCATTAATGAAGACTTCAATATGACAATTGTGTCATCATTTACTCACTTTTCTGTTGTTCCAAACCTGTATTTCTATCTTCTGTGGATCCCAAAAGGAGAAGTTTAGCCAAACCTCTCTCTTTTTTTCATCCAATGAAAGGGGATGGACAGTGACACATTTCACTGATTGACTGATAAAAATTTCCCTGTGTTGTAGCTTTTAAATAACAAACAAGAGTGATTAAAATAAGATTAAATCTATATGTGATCTCAAAGAAGTGAAACATCCATTTATACTGAACAACATTATACTAAATATACATTTAAATTAGGGCTGTCAAACGATTGATCGCGATTAATCGCATCCAAAATAAAAGTTTGTGTTTTCATAATATATGTGGGTGCACTGTGTATAATTGTTTTATATGTATAAATACACACACATGCTTGTATATATTTAAGAAATATTTTCATGTATAGACTCAAACTTTTATTTTGGACGCGATTAATCGCGATTAATCGTTTGACAGCCCTAATTTAAATACGCGAAAGACAGATGAAATTGAATTCTTTTTTATAATCGATTGATTTTGATCAACACTGGTGTTGTTTTTCCTGTTTATGACTGTGAAGCTGCTATGAATCAATCTGTATTGTATAAAGCACTATATAAACAAATGTGACTAGACTTGACTGTACCAAACAATAATCTTATCCATCTTTCACTCTTTTCCACAGGCCGATTGCTTTTTGCAGGACACAATGACTATACCATTAACGTTTGGGATGTCCTGAAAGGTACCAGAGTGGCAATTCTCTTTGGCCATGAAAACCGGGTCAGCACTGTCAGAGTGTCCCCAGATGGTACCGCGTTCTGTTCAGGATCATGGGATAACACTTTGCGGGTGAGTGACTTTTTTTGGTTTTGCCCTTTACTGGCATCAGGGACTGCTTTTAGATTATAGTAAAGGGACTGGAAGTGGTTGTAGGTGTTTCACATCATTCTGTGGGGTCTGTCCCCTGAGAGAAACAGGGGAATTACGCAACATGGTCATAGGTTTCTTGTGGTTTGTACTCTTTCTATCCTTAGAAGAAGTAAAGATACAAAACTTCTTTGTTCCTTTAAATTCGCATATGTCATCTTGGTTTGTTTTCTGAATAAATAAAGAACTATTTTATCTCTTAATTCCTTGTCATTTCTTTGTTGCAGATCTGGGCTTGAGGAGTTGTCTTGTACCAGTATGAGAAGAGATATTTGTTCTTCTGCTTTTCAATATCACAGCACACATTGGGACTGTAGGGATTCTTATCTAGATGTCCTGACTTTTATATTATCTTAGCACAATTAAATATCTCTCTTTCTCTTGGCTTCTGGCGAAAATGTATACAGTAAAATAATAATATATAGAATACACAATTTGAAAAGGATTGCCGTTAAAGTATTAGTTTGTAAAATATTTTTTTAATATTATAAACCTAAGTGTTTTAATATAATTATCCATACTTTTGTAGGTATATATTTTATGCTAATGATTTGAACAGAGTTGATTTCAGTGCTTGGGCATCTGGCTTATCAAACAGGTATATATCTAGAAATCTGAAATTTGTTTATATCTATATTTATTATCATGAATGAGTTTTGCTTGCACTAGAATGTCAAAAATGTAGACAAGTGTTTAATAAGTATTTTTCCATCTCAAGTGTAATATACACTCACCTAAAGGATTATTAGGAACGCCTGTTCAATTTCTCATTAATGCAGTTATCTAATCAACCAATGGCAGTTGCTTCAATGCATTTTGGGGTGTGATCCTGGCCAAGACAACTCCAAACTGAATGTCAGAATGGGAAAAAAAAGGTGAGTTAAGCAATTTTGAGCGTGGCATGGTTGTTGGTGCCAGAAGGGCCGGTCTGAGTATTTCGCAATCTGTTTAGTTACTGGGATGTCCATCCCTTTATGGCCACCATGTACCCATCCTCTGATGGCTGTTTTCCAGCAGGATAATGCAGCATGTCACAAAGCTCGAATCATTTCAAATTGGTTTCTTGAACATGACAATGAGAACTAAAATGACCCCCACAGTCACCAGATCTCAACCCAATAGAGCATCTTTGGGATGTGGTGGAACGGGAGCTTCATGCCCTGGATGTGCATCCCACAAATCTCCATCAACTGCAAGATGCTATCCTATCAATTATAAAGAATGCTTTCAGCACCTTGTTGAATCAATGCCATGTAGAATTAATGCAGTTCTTAAGGTGAAAGGGGGTCAAACACAGTATTAGTATGGTGTTCCTAATAATCCTTTAGGTGTGTCTAGTTGGTCAAATCAGCAATTGATCACAATTAGCTGATTTCTATGTCTGTCCACACTCCGTTTACTGTTTGTTGTCTCTTTATTTAGGATAATTAAAGGTAATAAGGCAATTTCCGGTTTTTGTGTTTATTCTGTGTGGTAGAGGTGGTTAAAATGTCAAAATGTGTGAACAACCATTTATATATATATGGAACCATTTATAGCCTACATCATATGATGTGTATATATATATATATATATATATATATATTCACCAGAAGTACATATTATGTACTTTTACATAAATATGTATTTTTTAACTACATATTATAAGTAAATCTGATTATTTCATGTATTTATAAAACTAATTATTCATATTATTATTTGAGTATAATGATCTATTTTGGTTCAATTGGTCCACCTATTATCATTCAATGCCACAAAAACGAGAGGCATTAAACAGTCACATTAATATTAATGCTGCCAGAAAGAAAACAAACCATTTACATAATTGTCAGGGCTTATACAACACGTTTTCTTTTGGGTTTTTAGCTGGTTCCTAGATGTTTATATATCATTTTAAACCATTTATAAAATGTACGAAAACCACTTCTTTTTATATTATATTTAAAATAAATAGTTGCATAATGTATTGATTTTTACATTCCAAAATGTCATCATTAAAAAAATCTAACTATATAGGCTATCACACCTCAGTGTTAAGAACACAAATTTCTTAACTCCTTATAAAATGAACAGAAAAGAACCAACAAGAATTGATACGTTTTAAAACATCAACATCATCAATTTAAATATTTCCTCATCAATGTCGATTGCGTCGAGAACAAAAGCCAAAAGCAAAAGCGAAATCTCTTAGTTTAACTGCAATGTAATTGGAATTTTCAGAAAAAAATCGTCAAATGACGTTATCCATTCGAATTAATCAACATGCCTTATGCCATAGCAGAACCACGTATGATAGAATACGTTTAAATAGAATGTCTTTATTGTTCCATATGCAAACTGTGTGGTGATATTAATTGTATTTTAAATGTAATGTATATCACAAGAGTATTACAAATGGGCTCATTAAGTAAAACGTCTTTTCTTACACTTTTCTTCATAAACTCTCAACCATTTAATTTTGAAAGTGTCTATTAAAATCTAAGCCATCGAGGAGCCATCCTTGCTTTTTTTTTAGTAAATTATCTTGGAGGCACATTTCGTAAAGAACCTTTTTATTATTATTTTTTAAACAGCAAAACAATTGGCTAGAACATACATTAGAGCCAAGGGAGCAAAGAAAACACACATATAAAACATCAATATAATAAATCACAAAAATACAAGACCTTATCAATCAAAGATTGTGAAGTATACAAATGAACAGAATTCTTTAAGGAATACCTCTTTTTTTCTAGAAAACTTACACTTATGGATGTGAAATTTGACTAATAAAATGAACAGATTAATTGCAAAAAGAGCCTCTCTGATCATCTCGATCAGAGATGCGTCATGACGCAGGAGGCGTGGTTTGTGAATGGGGCGTGCGTCAGGCTTTACGTTGATAAGGAGTGACGGAAGATCGTTCTGCTACGAGAGATATACTACTGACTGCTGTTTTCTCAACTGTCGGTGGAGAGCGCAGTCTGACATCGCTGGGAGGGTGAGTTGCTTTATTATTTTCACTTTTATCTTTAGAAACTGTTTATTTTATTCTAAAATGGCTGCCGAATCCTTTTTGTGTACATATATCTATTTATATATATTGAAGAATACGTTTTGAAACGCGTGCGGTTGGTTCGCGTCTTTGTGTTCTCTAGAGCAATGGCGCAACCGGCTTTGTGTTTCGCATTATAGCGTATACTGGCTTTCATTTCTCTATTCTGCGGTGTTTTATACAATGAAGCTCATTCATATCTGGACCATATGTTAATACTAACTTACCAGCAAAACAGACTTCAGCGGGTAGACGGTGGGCATTGTTGAATCTCAATGTCATTTTTTTATATTAGGCCTGAACCTAGAGATACTGCCGCTGATTATAACAAGCCGTTATTATGAATCATTAACCCATTATGGACTGATCAGAGTTCTGTGTTAATGTTGCGTAGACATATAACACAGACGCTTGCTTGAACTAGTGTAAACGTTACCATACAGCTGAAATGAAATGACATGGATAATAAAATCGGTGTTAACTTGATTTTACCTATATCTGACTTCACAAGAAAATATATAAATGAACGCTTTCTGAAATCTCATTAACGTTACCCTGAATTATAAATACAATATACATTGTATCAATTATGTTTTCACGGCATTTGGTGTTACCATAGTATTTATTTATTTTATTTTTTTGTAGGGATGATTAAATCAAACCATATGGGTAACGTTAGTTGTCAAAACATGGAGAGAAAATAAACTTTTATTAGTCTGTACGAATGCTAATGATTATTTTAGATGTTACATTTTCTTTATTTAGCTTTGTGGTTCATTTAAATAATGCAGTGTGACAACTTTATTTCAAAAATGCAAATGTTCCTTAGTTTCTTAACTCCACCAGTGTTTTTAAAAAATGTTGCCAGCCACCGTCAGCATTTTTGATCATTTTCATAAAATGTGGGTAAGTTTAATAATATTTTTTTTTTAAAAAAAAGTAATATTTTGAGCAAACAGCTGAGAAAAAATGCAAGGAAGCGTGGTCTCATAAATGACAGAAATGTTTCACCAATGGCAGGCAAAGAATTAATAATGATTAATAATAATTAAACAAGAATTAGATAAAAGTTGATTTTTAAAAATACACCCTCTAATGTATTTTGACCTTGACTTTTTCATTTAGAAAATGTCCTGTTGGTTGAGGGAACAGACTTTGTTGCTGGCAGAAGATTACATCAGGTTCTGCAGCGGGATCCAACAGACGCCTCCCAGCGAGTCAGCAGAGGCCATGAGATACCTGGCCAAAGAGATGGAACAACAGCACAGAACCAAATTCCGATCCCTCTCCCAGGAGTTCCTGGACTCCTGCAGATCAGATCCCAGCAAGTGTCTGCAGAGCGTCATGAGGGAACTGGTTGGAGATGGAAAACTGAACTGGGGAAGGGTGGTCTCCATCTTTACTTTCACTGGAGTGCTGACCAGTGAGCTACTGTCCAGAGAAGAGAACTCTGAGTGCCCCAAGAGACTGGCTGAGACCATAGCTGACTACCTAGGAGGGGAAAAGCAAGACTGGCTGGTGGAAAATGGAGGATGGGTAAGCACTGGCAATGTTGACTGGTACAGATAACATTTAAGTCCCTGGCATACTACAAAAGTACTTTTTTGGTCTTCGCTTGGGGGTAAAAAGAAGTTTTAATTACTTTTGCTGCAGTATACTGTTAGCGAACATCCCAAAAAATGTGTCCATGATTCTTTAAATTATAGTAGAAATTGGAAGTTGCAATTCTAATTGAAAGCAGCTCTTGAGTGTGTTCATGTTTGTAGTCTTAGCTTGTGGACTGAACTAAATGAACCAGAGAAGATTAAAGATTTCCCCGACAAAGAAGGCAAAGAGCACAGACTATGACATAATCGGAGCAATGATGGTTCGAATTTGTTTACCACTCAGCACAAACTTTTCTTTTTAATTTGCTCTGGGAAACTCGGACCTTTGAAAACAAAAACCAAAAAGACTTTGTTTTATAGCATTTCATGTGACATCCCATTTTGCTTGGACTATATCTGGGCCTATTACCTGGTGAATGATAGTTTTGTTGCCATTGTGCTTGTGTGGGAGACCCTTGGTGTGCAAGTAGTAGAAACACCTTTTCTAATCGTCAGGTTTCAACTTGAGTTTTAAGTGAGGGGTTTTTCCAAACCAGTTCTGGATGATGTGAAACTGTGTGGGTGCTCAAAGTACTTTGACCCTTCATCTGTGCTCTCAGAAAGCCTGCCTATTTTGCACAGTGTTTGATGCCTCAATCTCTTTGAGTCATTCCTACCTGTATACTTCAATGTGTTCATTTTGAAGTGTAATTGGAAGGTACATACTGCAGTGATATGCTTGTCTAGTTTTTGGAGCAGAGCAGCGTATACCTTCTTGTGGCTGCCCTATTTTTGTCAATTAGAGAGTGACACAAGCCAAAGAATCCCAGGAATGCTTGTGGGGAACTGATTTAAACTGGCTTTCAAATGTCTCACCAAGGACTTTTTCGGTATGGGCATCCAGTTTTTCAGTCTCCCAGGCAATGACCTATGAAAGCAATACTTTTTCCAACTCTAAATGCCTTAAGTAACCCCGGGAGACATTGTTTACGTATGCAGCCTGATATCTGCTGTAATTACACACATGATTTTGAGGAACATGTTAGTCAACAGTCAAATGCAAATGTTTTAGCTGTAGCTCCCACTGAAATGTGACCAGGCCTTTGTTTAAAAGACTTGTGTCCATAGAATGTACTTCCAATGGCTGAAAAAAGACCAAACTGAAGTATTTTACAGATCTTTTCTTTAATTGAATCGTACATCCGAGTAAATCAGACTATCGAAAAAGAAATACCCGCTGGACTTCTCCTTTTGTGTTCAGCAAAGGAAAGTCACATGGATGTGGAAAGTCGAGTAAATGACAGAAAGGATGATCCGACTCTTGAAACCAGTTAGTTTCATGTTGGTCTAATTCGGTGGTTTTCAATTTGCTAATGCTTTCAGTTTTGTATGTCTCCTTTATTTAACACACCTGATTCTGATGGTTACGAAAAAGCTCAATGAACTGAACTGAGAGTGTCAGATTAGAGAGATACAGAAAATGTGCAGAGTGGGGAGTACCCAGGACCAGACTTGAAAAGAACTTGTCTAATTTACACTTATGACATCATTAGTGGGATTATTGCATAGTTTTAAAATCGAAAATCCGGTCACTTCTGGCTTGAGGCAAATAGCAGCTTGTATTTGCATGAATAAAGAGTTTGAGAGGCCTGCTGCAGTCTTTTCTCTCTCCCCATTTTCTCTTTCTCTTTTATTTGGCAGCTGTTGAAAGCAAAGCCGAAGGCCAGTCAGCCATTTAGTCTATTGTGTTTACCACACGGTTGATCTCCATGCTTCACTCAGAGTTTGTGCAGCATATGATTGTGGGCTAGAGCACCTGGACTCTGACCAGTACAGCAGGTGTCTGTCTGAAGACAGCTGCTCTGCCCCACGACTCAAGCCTTCTGCTGTTTGTTCGGGTCCTCAGGCAGTTACGTCTGCCTGTGCCTTTGCCTGCTGCTTCTGAAATTGTCATATCTACATTTAACCCTTAAAATGTCAGTTACATCCTGAAACCTGCACTCTATGTCATAGAAAGCCCAAGTTTAAAGGGGTCATGGCATTATTTTAATATAGTCTTTAAGGTAGACTTCTGTTAAAAACGTTCTAGACACAACCATTCATACATTTAAAAATTATATATATATTTATTGTCAACCCTCGTACCACGTTTACTAAACAATCTGCTGTCAAATGCTCCGTACAAACATATTTCTCCAATGGATCTGGGACGCCTTTAAAAATAACCATCAATTTGTTCCTAATGTTGGGGTTCTTTTTGTACCTCCTCCGGCGAGGTTCTGAGCGAGCTAAGGCGATACTAAAATGTCACGTGAAAACAATGGGGACTGCTGATTGGTCAGAGAGAATCGTCACCATTCACTGCGTCATCATTACACGCGCCAGATGGAGTATCCAGAATAACCCCGCTATTTTTTTAAATAGTTTGTCCTGAGATGGTGGTTACTAAACTAACTACTATTGTTATGGCAACTCGGAAGAATACGCCGTGGCAAAACGAGGAGGTGCAGGCTTTCCTTTGTTTGGTGGCTGAAAAGAGGATCCTGCGAGAGATTGATAGGGTAACGAGGAACGGAAGGCGTCGCTATGATGAGCGGGTACTATTTGTGGCGGTACTGTCTGCAATGGAAAACGGAGTCGAGGTGGTATTGGTAATGGAAAAGCGCCAAAACATGCTGTTTAAACATGATTCGTCAAAGCAAAACATTTTTACTCTTCTTTTTGTCCTGTAGTTAGGAGTAGCTCGAGCGTATGGAGTACGTCAGAAAAGGCGTCTTATACTGTATTCACTTCTAGACTGATGGAAGCCGTTAAGCAATTGAATGTTAGTGGGTGGGGTGTTGACTGCGATTCGTCAATTATAACACAAAATCCAAACAAGTAATTTTTGAATAGGGTTGGGTATCGTTTGAATTTGAACGATTCTGATTCCGATTCCTTGTTTCGATTCCGGTTCCTAACGATTCTCGATTCCGATTCTTTTAAGAGGCAGGGTCAAAAAAGTTTAGCTAACCTTGCTAACCAACGGTCATTCTGAAGGAAATAATCCTTTCTGAAGGAAATACTCGTTTTGTCACAAATTTTGCATTTTGCCGAGATTTCGTTATTTTTAGAAAAGTGAAGCCACACTTTGGACCGCCAACGTAAGCTACTCATGTTCGACTCGCGCGGTTATGCCGACGCTTCTTCGTTGGTGTTGTTCAGCGGTTTCTTCTTCCGCTCGGCGGACTGTGAATATCGAAACTAGGAATCGAAATTTTTACTTTTGAACGATTCCGGGAAAAACGAAAAGTTAGTCCCGGTTCCAATCGATACTCGATTCTTGATACCCAACCCTATTTTTGAATGATACAAAACATCTTGTATGTCAAAAGTTTGTTTTCTAATTATATTTACTCTTTTTAATTGGATAGAACAGCTTATCGGAAATACTCTAAATTAACTAAATTTGGCCCAAACTATATGCTTTCTTGGTTTGGCACCTCATTCGTTTTTGACCTGAGCAAACGTGAGTATCAAGCATACGCCACGTTATCCATTACTCCACAGCTCAGAGGATTCTTTCATTTGAGTTATTGTTAAAGATGTATGTGCCGTTCCTCCCAAAGCAGGGTTATGTAATCCTCTCATATGTTCATAGTAAGTAGGCTGGCCTATTATGTAATACCTCTGTTCATTGTAGTTATTTTAGATACTATGACTAATAAGGTCTGAAATACTGCTCTAACTGAATCATATGGGCGTAGGGAACAAAATGTGAAATCTTATCTTAATTTTTTTTTTTTTCCTGTCTTTTATAGGAGGGATTCTGCAGGTTTTTCCACAACGCAAAACAGCTGAACCAAGAGTCCTCAATGAAGACGGCACTGTTTGCAGCAGCGGGAGTGGGTTTAGCTGGTCTAACCTTTCTCTTAGTTCGCTGATGATTTTAGATTCTCTCGCTCTTTTTCTCTTTCACACACAACACACCTGCTCTCTGTTTTCTGTCAAATGGCTAAGTCAAAACCGTTCTTAAAGAGAAAATAGGCTCTCGATCGAATGTTTTTGCACACTTTGTTCCATGTCCTCGCCTGTAATTACAGCAAACAGCCATTCCTGTTGATTGTAGACTCTTTACATGGCCTTCTGGAGAAAAACAATGGAAGTTCTTTGCATATCTAACATGGTGCTTTTTTATTTTATAATTGCTTTTGTCACTTGTCCTTGTGTAAATCTTGTTAGTTTAGTTAGTATTTACAGTTTATTTTGTAAAAATGATATGAAACCACAGTTTGTTTGTAATGTTTCTTTCCGCCCGATAACATGACGCTTCACCGATTGCAGTTGTGTCAGAAACCATTGGAACGCAAAAGAGACAAAGTGCATATATTTGGTTTTTGCAGTCTTTTTTTGATTTAACTTTTTAGACCACTTTTTGCCTTTTACTAGTGGTTTACATTTGATCATTTACACCATTCCAATGTCTCTGTTTCATCCTGGAAATCGTTTGTTTTAAAGGTGCTCGCTTGTTCCAAGGATGTGATATTCTGCCCACTTGTAAGTTTACGTTGTAAATTTATTTATTTACCTCTTAAGAACAAATTATTACTATTTAGGCAATTCCCAACAATTGACAAAACATTATATTTTTGCATTGTTTTATTTATTGACTTCTTTATTAATAAAATAATTTTACTGTGAAGACTGGATCAGATGTGGAATATTGTGTGTTCTGATTGCTCCTCATTGTGCCCTAAAATTGCATTGCATTCTCATCATTGGCATTAAGAGCACATTAAACCATTAGTTCTTAATTCTGGCCCTGTGGACCCATGTTTCTGCACATTTTATATGTCGTCTTCATTTAACACCTGATTCAGATTATCAATTTGTTAGAAAAGAGCTACATGAATTAAGTGTGTGTGATAAAGGAGACAAACAAAAGCTGCATCCCAATTTAGAGGCTGCATTCTTCGAAGGCCGATTGTATCCCTGCTTTGCAACGAAGGCTGTCCCATTTCGAAGGCTCTTTCAAATGCAGCTTTGAAAGGCATCCTTCGTTTCCTGTGAAATGGAGGATACATCAGAACGATCTTTTACGTTCTACCCTACCACAAAATTCATCGCGCACCAGGGACGACAGCATTTTATGAGAGCAATTGCCGGACGTCATGTTTATGTAACTTTTTGGGTTCGACTTCAACATTTGTATCATTAGATGCATTCATTTATGTAAAGTTAAATACACATATATCTTAAGATCTGATTTCATGTAGTTGATTTACATAAATGGACCAAGGTGAATGTATTTAGACAGGTTTTGAACTGTTATGTTTTTTAGACGGTTGAATATAACTTTCAAAATTCCACCAGCACAAACTTTACTGCTGCTGGTCAACAATAGCTAGCAACAGGAACAGTCCACCATAGGCTAGACCGTCCCATTTAACAACGCCTGGTCCAACCTTTAAAGTCTGAATTCTAAGGATGCAGCCTCTGAATTGGGACACAACTAAAGTGTGCAGAGCGATGCGTCCCCAGGACTGCAGTTGAGAACAGTTGGTGTTAACTGTTTTGTAGAGGTGCATAGACTCAGGTCCACTTAAAAGGGCCCATTTGAAACCTATAATGCTTAATATCATGGTTGAAATTCACAAACATGCAAGATGGGCAAGTTTTCTCTTTTCAGGGGCTATTCAAAAAGGGCAGGGTTAACTTATACTAGCTCCCCTTAACTTCTAAACCCTGAACTCTTGGTTGATTAACCCAACCCTTTTTTACTCGCAGTTATCGGTTCTCATAACGTGTCCAGGAGTAAGTTGTCCATTCAGAGTATGTTCACAGTGAACACACAATAACATTGTCAACAGAGCGCCAAATCCAGGATAACTTGAACATAATATTATGTCCTAACTTACAGTATTCATAAAACATCCTGGATGAAAATTACCCAATGACCTACTGCTTCTGGCGAGATTCTGTAATGGGCATTTAATGGATTCTTTATAGGAAGCATGAATGGCAGTGAAGAAGTATATATATAGGTCCTTCTCCAAAAATTAGCATATTGTGATAAAGTTCATGATGTAATGATAAAAATTAAACTTTCATATATTTTAGATTCATTGTACACCAACTGAAATATTTCAGGTCTTTTATTGTTTTAATACTGATCATTTTGGCATACAGCTCATGAAAATCCGAAATTCCTATCTCAAAAAATTAGCAAAATTACCAAAATTTTAATTATAAAGTCGATTCCAGAATTGGAAACGATTTTTGATTCCCAACCCATAATCAATAAAAAAGTAACTGTAGTCTGATTACGAGTATTTTAAATTATAATATAATTACAAGTACTTAATTTTTGGAATCTGATTACGTAATCGAGATTACATGTATGTATACTACCCAGCACTGCTCCCAGGTCAGCACTTGTTGACAATATTTATAGCTTGCTACCTGAATAATTACACATACTCTTCAGTTTGTAATTCATTTTCCTCCCCTTGAGAACTGAGGTTGTTACTGCTTCAGAAACAAAAATACGATCCTTGGGAAAAACTAACAATACATCAGTCTAGCATTCATGTCTGCCTTTGAATACTTTCGTAAAGTAAGAGTTGTTGTTTTTTTACTTTAAAAAACAACAACTCTTAAACACAATCAAATTTCTCCCACTGAACAACAACATTCCGCTGATTATTCGATTTCCAAACATGTTGTGAACCCTTCTGCAGTCATGAGATTCTGGTAAGCGTTTAGTGTACAGCTGCGGTCATATATGAAATGTTTTGAAAGAGAAGCCAATGCTGGTAGCAGATGTCATATCTGAAAGAATGCAGCATCACAGTGGAAAAAGATTGGGAGTCTTACTGGAGTTCTCAATGAAGTTAGTATCAACATTGCCTTAGTATTCACATTATAGAGCTATAACAATTCATGTGGATTTCATAGCTCTGATTTTTTTGCAGGTCTTTGGAAGACCCCAACATTTGAAGAGAAATGTTTGTGTACATTGTGAAAACTCTGTCTTTTGACTGGCAGAATTTGATATCGTGACTAATCTTTTTGACATTTCTTCTGAAAGAGGTTCATGCAAGATTACTTTGTAACACTTTAGAATACGGTTCCTTCGTTAATGAATAACTACACAAGAACTAATGAGTAACACAATATTAACAATCTAGTAACTATTATTAACTAACAAGAAACTCTGATTAACGAACTAGTAAGTAATAGCGCACAGACGAAAGTGGTAGTTCACTATTAAGTAATCAATAACTACTATTTTTTAATACTTCCCAGAGAACTAAAAAAAGTTTATTAACAATCTAGTAACTACTATTAACTAAAATAAATTCTTATTAACGAATTAGTAAGTAATAGTTCACAGATGAAAGTGTTACTAGATACTTCTGTGGGAGTTACTAATTATTTGGATCCGTATTATAAAGTGAAGATCATTGAAACTAACTAATTACTCAAGTGTTACTAAAGACATTTTCTAAAAGTATACTAAAGTTCACCAAAAATCTCAAACGGTTACACAAATCATGACTAGATCATGTAACACTTGAGTAATTACTAGTTAGTTCCAATGATCTTCACTTTATAATACGGATCCAAATAATTAGTAATTCCCACAGAAGTATCTAGTAACACTTTCATCTGTGAGCTATTACTTACTAATTATTTGGATCCGTATTATAAAGTGAAGATCATTGGAACTAACTAGTAATTACTCAAGTGTTACTACATGATCTAGTCATGATTTGTGCAACCGTTTGAAATTTTTGGTGAACTTTAGTATACTTTTAGAAAATGTCTTTAGTAACACTTGAGTAACTACTAGTTAGTTCCAATGATCTTCACTTTATAATACAAATCCAAATAATTAGTAACTCTCACAGAAGTATCTAGTAACACTTTCATCTAGCTATTACTTACTAATTCGTTAATAAGAATTTATTTTAGTTAATAGTAGTTACTAGATTGTTAATAAACTTTTTTTAGTAGTTCTCTGGGAAGTATTAAAAAATAGTAGTTATCGATTACTTAATAGTGAACTACCACTTTCGTCTGTGCGCTATTACTTACTAGTTCGTTAATCAGAGTTTCTTGTTAGTTAATAATAGTTACTAGATTGTTAATATTGTGTTACTCATTAGTTCTTGTGTAGTTATTCATTAACGAAGGAACCGTATTCTAAAGTGTTACCGATTACTTGAGTCCTTTTTCTTCAGAACGCACATCTGAGAAGTAAAGGACTTTTGCAAATGTCTCCATTTTCTCACAACTAGGTTCGGAGAAACATTTTATATAGGACTGTTCAATGAAGGTCAGGAACATTTAGAGCTCATCTGTGAGCAAAAATGTTGTGCAGAAATATATCTGCCAACAGAGCAAAACACATTGTTACAGTCAAGATTACATGTTTCCCTTTCTCTTTCTGCTCTTTAAACCCAACTATGTTGGTTTCCAGTACATCTGACTCAGCAGTCCATTCCGGCTATTCCATTTACCAAATGCTGACGTTACAGAAGAGAAATACAGAAACAAATGTTCTACTCTTTTTCAGTTCTTGAGTGTGATTGATTTATCCTCGTCCTACAGAATTGGAATGGCAGGGAGAGGAATTGACTGGATAGCGTCTTTGTTATTTTTCAGCAAACGTTAATTTAAAGGTTAATTTATTCAGTTTAACTAAAATGTTTATGAGCACATCTCTGTAAACACTTCAAATGTTGTGTGTTCATCAATTATGAAAATACCTCAAATGATGCAGCTGTACCAGCCCGATCTCATGAAAGTTCGTATCTATGGCACGAATGTCATTTCTCGTGGCATTTATACGCCAAAAGCAGTTTTTGCGTGTATTTGGCACGCGATTTTCGCGTACATATTATACGCACTTTTTTGCGTATAATACACACGAACTCCCCTCCCCCCTCCCCCCTAAACCTAACCCAGGGTTTTTTAGTGCGTACCATATACACGAAAAAAACACTTTTGGCGTATAAATGCCACGAGAAATGACACTCGTGGTATAGATACGCATCTTCATGAGACTGTGTTGGCTGTACAGGAAACAGTAATGTCACGAATTAATCTCATCCTATAGTGTCAGTAAAATCCATAATAGTGCTGAATTTCATAATAGAGCTGCAGTTTTCTGAATTCATTTCTGAATGTCACACAGCCCTGTCTGAAACATGGCGTGTCTGTATTTACATTATCTCACTCCTTTAGTTTGCATTGATGGGTTGAGTATTTTGCATGTGCTCTTCCGATTTAGGCCTTATCCCTCATTCACAGATCTGATGTGGGAACTAGAACAAAGATGCATTTTCTTCATTCACAGCTGGTCTAGACTTCATCCTGCTCTTTATCTTTGTTGTATATTGCACTGCTCTTTGGCTGGGCTCCAAGACAAACAGTTCACAATTAGACATTTAGTATATTATTCTGCAATATCAGCATAGTGAAACAAAACATTAAAATGGACAACAAATAAGAATAAATAAATATTTGAATCATGACAGAATTTATTAATAAGCATGGAATGTATTTAGGCTTAAACTTGGTGGACTAGAGCTGCTACGCAGCTGCATGAGTGAAGGATTCTGCCAAGAGATGGACATGAATACGGTGAATAGAATTCAAGCTGCTGCAAGGAAAGTAGGGTGAACCACCTTTGCGGATCTAGGCAGGTGGTGCTGGGGAAGTTGGAGGACTAGGAAAATTCCCATTGAGCACTCACACCCCTCACACTTCAGCAAACATTTTAGTATATCTACTCGAGGGACATCCAGCTGTCAGGTCTTCTGTATTCGGGCTTCCCACAGACGCTGTACTTCCTCAACAATGGATACAATTTATGTTTGATTATGTTCCTGAAAATGACGATCGTGATCTAGCTCTCTGTGCTGCGCATTTTACGGAAGACAGCTTCCAGAATCTCCACGAGTTCAACACCGGATTTAAAAAAAAAAACTGTTACTAAAACGTGAAGCAGTTTCAACTTTAAAACCAGAGGCAGCAGTTGTTGGGCCACAACCTGTAAGTAGGCTAAGACTTAATCATTTTAAATGTATTTTCATGAATATTTCCAGACTTAGCCTTGTGGTTTTTTTTTAAAATGCCAGCGCTGGCTTTATAGCCACTATAGGCTACTAGTAATGCTATTGTGTCTACAACAAATGCGTACAAACATTATGGACCTGGATTTTGTATAAGTACTAATGTTTTAAACGTATTTTTCATGTATATGCTTTATGACGTTATTTTCGTTTTGATCAAGAACGTAAACTAATGCCAACACTGTTTGTATTTAACATTAGCAGCCAGTCAGTTGCTATTGTTGCCAGTCAGATGCTATTGTGTAAAACAAATGTGTATAAAGTTAGAAAATGTAGCAAATTATCATTCAGAAACGTTTATTAAGAGCCGTGTGTGGTGTGGTTCTGAGTACTCTCTTCATCGCCGCTTTCTCGGTCTGATTATGCCTCAAACTGATACTGCAGTTCGACACATATTTACATCTGGACCGGAGCTCACGTTTCGCCCGTAAAGGTAATGGGCGTAAACCTTCCGGACAACGTGAGCGACAGTTTAGCCAATCACAACACACCGGGCCAAACTAACCAATCTGAGCCCACTACGTGTTTCTGAGGGAGCGGTTTCATAGAATCAGGAAGAGTGCGGCTGACAATAAAGACTTAAAGTTTATGAAAAATAAGACTTTTAAAAAAAGAAAAACCACAAATACATGTTATATTGCACCCCATAAACACAATCATGCAAAGAAAACAAGCTGTCAACCCCCCCTTTAACTATACAAAGCCACATGTCCTATTCATCATGTTCATGTTTAGGTCTGCTTGACAGGACCATACAAATTGTTGTATCTTGTATTAGAGCAGTTGGAATTTTGCTTTGAGTACAATTCTCTCATACTGGCCACTGGATGTTCAACATGGCACCTCATGGCAAAGAACTATCAGGATTTGAGGATTAGAATTGTTGCTCTCCACAAAGATGGCCTTGGCTATAAGAAGATTGGTAACACCCAGAAACTGAGTTAAAGTACAGGCCAGATTCATACAGAGGTTTTCCAAGACGGGTTCCACTCGGAACAGGCCTGGTGAGGGTCAATCTAGGAAAGTTGAGTCCTCGTACTGTGTGTGAGGTGCAGAAGCTGGCTTCTAAAAACAGACGCAGGAGTGCTGCCAGCATTGCTTTAGAGCAGTGTTTCCCAACCCTGTTCCTGGCGGCACACCAACACTGCGTGTATTCTTTGTCCCCCTTATCAAACACACCTGATTCAACTCATCAGCTCATAATCAGATGGGTTAATAAGCTGATGAGTTGAATCGGGTGTGTTTGATGATAAGGGAGACAAAGAATACGCGCAGTGTTGGTGTGCCGCCAGGAACAGGGTTGGGAAACACTGCTTTAGAGGTTGCAGAAGCGGAAGGTCAGCTTGTCAGTGCTCAGACCATACGCTGCACACTGCAACAAATCGGTTTGCATGGCCATCGTCCTAGAAGGAAGCCTCTTCTGAAGCTGGCTCACAAGTAAGCCCGCAAACAGTTTGCTGAAAGCAACCTGTCCAAGAGCATGAATTACTGGAACATTTTCCTGTGGTCTGATGAGACTAAGATAAACTAGTTTGGCTCAGATGGTGTCAGAATGTGTGGCGATGCCCTGGTGAGGAGTACCAAGAAAATTGTGTCTTGTCTACAGTCAAGGATGGCTGTGGTAGCATCATGGTCTGGGGCTGCATGAGTGCTGCTGGTACTGGGGAGCTGCGCTTCATTGAGGGAAACATGGATTCCAACATGTTGTGACATTCTGAAGAAACTGTGCCGAATGGCATAATAGCGACCCGAAATACACCGCCAAGATGACAACTGGACTGCATTTATATAGCGCTTTCATAGACCTAATAGCCACCATACAAGGCGCCATCCAGCTCATCGGGAGCAGCTGGGGTTAGGTGTCTTGCTCATTGCCTCGACACTTGGTCAGGTGAAACCGAGGATTGAACCACCAACCTTTCGGTTTGTAGACAACCTACATGAACCACTGAGCCACTGCCGCCCCACGGCCAGGAAGCTGAAGGTGAAGGTGATGGATTGGCCAAGTATTTCTTCAGACCTGAATCCTATTGAGCACCTGTGGGGCGTCCTCAAGCAGAAGGTGAAGAAGCAACATGTGTATAACATCCAGGAGCTCTGTGATGTCATTATGGAGGAGTGGAAGAGCTGGAGGATTAAGGCAGTGCTAGATAACAATGGTGCTCCCACAAAATATTGACAATTTGAGATGTTTACTTAGGGTGTGCTCACTTTTGTTTCCAGCTATTTTGACAATAATGGCTGTATGTTGAGTTATATTCAAAGAAGAGTAAATATATACTGCTATACAAGCGGCACATTGACTAGTCTACTGTACATTATGTCCAAGTTTCATTTCTATAGAAATGCCCCTTGAGAAGATTTATTAAAATCCCAAAGATGCTCTATTGGGTTGAGATCTGTTAACTGTGGGGGCCATTTTAGTACAGTGAACTCATTATCATGTTCAAGAAACCAATATGAAATGATTCATGGTTTGTGACATGGTTCATTATCCTGCTGGAAGTAGCCATCAGAGGATGGGTACATGGTGGCCATAAAGGGATGGACATTGTCAGAAACAATGCTCAGGTAGGCTGTGGCATTTAAACGATGCCCAATTGGCACTAAGGGGCCTAAACTTTGCCAATAAAACATCCCCCACACCATTACAACACCACCACCAGCCTGCACAGTGGTAACAAGGCATGATGGATCCATGCTCTCACTCTGTTTACGCCAAATTCTGACTCTTCCATCTAAATGTCTCAACAGAAATCGAGACTCATCAGACCAGGCAACATTTTTCCAGTCTTCAACTGTCCAATTTTGGTGAGCTCTTGAAAATTGTAGCCTCTTTTTCCTATTTGTAGTGGAGATAAGTGGTACCTAGGGTCTTCTGCTGTTGAAACCCATCCGCCTCAAGGTTGTGTGTCTTGTGGCTTCACAAATGCTTTGCTGAATACCTCGGTTGTAACGAGTGGTTATTTTAGTCAAAGTTGCTCTTCTATCAGCTTGAATCAGTCGGCCCATTCTTCTTCTCCTAGCATCAACAAGGCATTTTCCACAGGACTGCCGCATACGGGATGTTTTTCCCTTTGAGAAATGGTTGTGCGTGAAAATCCCAGTAACTGAGCAGATTGTGAAATACTCAGACCAGCCCGTCTGGCACTAACAACCATGCCACGCTCAAAATTGCTTAAAACACCTTTCTTTCCCATTCTGACATTCAGTTTGGAGTTCTGGAGATTGTCTTGACCAGGACCACACCCCTAAATGCATTGAAGCAACTGTCATGTAATTGGTTGATTAGATAATTGCATTAATGAGAAATTGAACAGGTGTTCCTAATAATCCTTAAGGTGAGTGTATACATTGCACATGACTTGTCTGCTCACTCTTGCAGAACTCTCCTTTATCAAAGCATTCATTTTTATTCAGTTATCGTTTCACATCATGCTTCAAATCATAACATCAGTTTTCTCTTTGAAGACGTTCTCTAGATACCTGCATCAAAGTTCTCTTTGAGTTGTCTGTTGTCTTTCCTGTGATGTATTCTGCAAAGACGTGTCAGTCTTGAGAACATGCTAGTTGCTGTGTGCTGTATAAAACACAAGACAAAGTTTCCCAGCATTCTGGTTCTATTTTGGCAATCAAGCCAACACTCATTTTACCCAGACAAACATTTTATTGCTCTGAGGATGCTTTTGAAGATTACTTAGAAAATATAAAAATAGACAAAAATGAGTATGATGTTGACAGTAAGAGTATGGAGCTGTACAATTGATGTGTAGCACATCAGATGATTTGGATTTGGAGGAATTTGAGGAGAAACATTTGAATTCATATTGACGTTTGATTGTTTGAAAATCTGAGTATCTGTCTCTATGACTCAATAGTTGCACAGGTTTTCTCAAACCACTTGCAATACAACACCAATGCTTGATATTACAGTGGATATTATTGATGTTGCATTGAGTCTTGTTTGTTGTTAGGATGACAAATAAATGTTTCCTCCATGGTCTAACAGCGACCAACAGTGTCAAAATGATGGAGATGGCCAATCAAATAAAAAAGGTGAGCGTTACCGTTTACAGAAACTGAACCTAAATACAGCTGCCGTGATGAAGTATTTTTGAAAGATTTTTGAATGCAGAAATGAGCATCACCCTGGTTCACTTGACGAAAACCCAATATTATTTTTCATTGTGTTTTTATTTTTTTTTTTGGATTTTGGTTTATTGCAGAAAATAAGCTCTGAATAACAAACATTTATGTTTCTCACATTTCATCATGATCATCTTCATAAATTAATGCAACTTTTATCGATTTTGAAGCCTAAATTCTGGGGATGCAACACTAGCATTATGGCTAGAAACCAACCACATTTAAAGGATAATTCCGGTATTTAACACCTTGAGTCTATTTTGTAGTTTGTTTTGAATGAAATAGAGTGGTGGACTTAGAAATTTTGACAATGGGTCTTGTCTCGAATTTTTGACTATTTTAGAATCGCCTGTGAGAGCTTTAGACTGGCTGTCTATGGGCGTGCACAAACATGTCCATAAAACAACCCTTAACGTTCATTTTCAAAATTGTGCAACTCACCGAGTAGTTGGTGGTGTTCGTTGATGTTCCGAAACAAGTAGCGTAGCGAAATACCGTTTCTGTCGTGTTTTATTTGTCATTTTTTTAAATCGCATTGACTCAGTGTTTGTTGATATTACTGCGGTAGGAAAACGGAAAAGGAAAGGGGTCTGTTACATTTGGTTGTAGTCTTTTCACTCGGTTCTTCGTCTCTCAGAAGGCTAGCGTGAGTGTGCTAACGGGAGTGTGCTAACGCTTCAGACTCAAATATCGAGCGGAAGTTTACACGCGGTTGTGAGGTATCTGAAAAAATAGTTCCACTATAGCTAACAACACGGATTGAAAGCATACATTGCGCCGATATATTTGTTTTTAATCATCAATGAACACCACCAACCACTCGGTGAGTTGCACAGTTTTGAAAATGAACGTTAAGAGTTGTTTTAAGGACATGTTTGTGCATGCCCATAGACAGCCAGTCTAACGCTGTCACAGGCGATTCTAAAATAGTCAAAACTCCACCACTCTATTTCATTCAAAACAATCTACAAAATAGACTCAAGGTGTTAAATACCAGAATTATCCTTTAATATACAATTCTAGTGTGCCTTCTTGTAGATCATCAGTAAACAAGAAATCTACATGCAAAATTTCAAATATGTCACATAATGTAGACCCAATATGCTAGATTGAATAAAATTCAGCATGAATCTTGTATCTGACTGCAGAGCTTACAGCTGCAGAACATCTACAGAGCACTGCGGGATGTGGAGAGCCAGAGCGCCTTTTCCTGTTACAATTCTAAGAATTTCTACCAATTAAAGTGCTGAGCTATATCCTGTTCCTGTGCTGCGTCTGACATCACAGATGTGTCCTGTCTTACAGTTTCTTCAAAGACAAGTCCACTTATCTTACAGACACTAACACAAACTATACACTGTATAGAGCTGGTAAGTCCCGCCCCTTCCGCTAACCCCCGCTGGACCTCTAGGTTAAAAAATCGTCAATGCAAGTGAATTAGAGAAAATAATTATTTTCTGATCCCGTTTGAATTTTGCAATGAATGTGAACATATGTTGTCTGTGAATTTTTTATACAATTTTTCGTGTAAAGAATGCTACAATTTAGCGGGTAGAATTTTCATACGGTTAGACTTTGTGTGAGAGCACTTGTGGACTACAACTCTTCACTGCTTTCGACGCGTTTGATATACGTCACCACCACTAGCACACAGATCAAGAAACAACAGAAACAGTTTTGTTTGAATGGTGACATTTGGGTACAAAACACACAGGCATCTGGATCTAATTCCTTAGATTATCGCACCGTGATTTGTGGAGGGAAAATGTGTTATGCGGCGACGTCACATATGCGACGTGTAGTCTTTCTCGTTATGTCTATTCCACAACTGCTAGCCAAAGAATCATACAATACATTGTTAAACTCGTTACATGAGAAATTATATTAAAAAATTCACAGACAACATATTATCACATTCATGGCACAATTCAACTGCGATCAGAAAATAATTATTTTCTCTCATTCACTTGCATTGACGTTTTTTCAACCAAGAGGTCCACTTGGAGTTTTACGGGCGGGACTTACCAGCTCTATATTTTATGTTTTAAAATGTAATTAATAATTGTTTTGTGCTTCCTGTCATTTTCAAGCCTTTAAGTTAGCGGTGAGACAGCATGTAGCAGCGTGTGAAATAAATGTGGCTGTCCTCTATTTAAAGGGAGTTTAATTATAGGACTTCGGGAAAGAACCAGAAGGACTAAAAATGAGCTGGAACAATATGAACTTGGTCTGTCCCTGAAATCATAGGACTTTATCATCCAGACAGGCTGGTGGTCTTATCAGCTCATTTTATGAAACGCTGGGTGGGCCCTTATCCTGACCAACATTCCTGTTGTATTTCTGTGAGAAGAACAATCTTAAAGATCTCCAGTTTGGACTTGTGAGGTCAAGAAGCTGGAGACTTAAGAGAGAACAGAAGTCATGTGGGCACGTGGGAATCTGTTCTTAGTGGACAAACTGCAAATGCCTCAGACCATAGTAGGACATTTCCTAGCACAGTCTTTTTTTTTTTTTTTTTTTTTTTTTATTACAAAAAGTGCTAACCAATTCTAAGTATTTTTTCTTAAAATAAAACGAGACTGACAACCAACTGAAACTTATCAGTTTTACATGTCTCTTTGCAAACGTATGAGAGCCAGTGCTATATGTAAAGTGTAATATTTTTAATAAGAATATTGACATATGTATTTGATTACTTCTTTTAGCTGTTTGGATTTTTTTATTTTTTTTTTAAGAAAATGTATTTATTTAAAAAATAAACCTCTTAATGTTACATAGAAATAAGTCTATATAAAACTGGATTGCAGCAATTATACAATTTAAACATCACCTTTTTATAGCCAAAATAACAAATGAATACTGAAGGTATTATCATTATCTTGGATAATAATAAATAATAATATAACTATATTATAAAATTCTTTTAAATATAATCTGGTGATTTAATGTCTACTAAATGTATTTTCTTAAAAGGTGGTGGTAACACTTTATTTTATAGTGTCCTTGTTACATGTTACATGAATTTTCAAGAAACGGCTGAAGACACATCTTGTCCATTAATACTACACTTACTCCATATATCTATTAAAAAAAAAAAAACTCACTACGTGTAATGTGCTAGACTAACTGGGACTAGTCACAGCACTTGCATATTGTTGCTTTCCTCATGTAGAAGTCGTTTTAGATAAAGATGTCTGCTAAATGATTAATTGTAAATGTCAAGTCCGGTCAAGTCACATTTAAATAGAGCTTTTTACAATACAGATTGTTTCAATGCAGCTTGACAGTGATAACAGGAAAATAGTGTCATAGTACAGCTTAGTAAGTTATAGTCGTATATACTGTATATAGCCGTTCTGGAGAAAAACATGATGTCATTGCCCAGCTTAGTTCAGTTCTAATACAACGGTGTAAATGCAGGCAGATCAATAATATTATTGAATATTAAATGTCCCCAACTAAGCTAGCCAAAAGCCAAAGGCAACTATGGCAAGAAACCAAAACTCCATCAGGTGACAAAATGGAGAAAAAAAGAAATTACTTACAGTTGTAATAACAGTAAAGTATGCATAATTACATGCAACTAACCCTAAACCAAACCCAATTCCTAACCCTACTTTGTTAATTAATATTACTCAGAACTTAAACTAATAATTACAATATAACAAAGACACCTTAACCAAGGTTTTGGTCAAAGTTTAAAATCACCCCATTATTCTTTAACCATTCTTCATGTTTTGATCATAAACATATTGAAAGATAGCACATCTAGATCTGCTGGGTTATTATCATTAGTTAATCCATAGCACTGTGAAAAGCCTGTCTACTGTTCCTTTAAAAATTAAACAGGATTAAGAGCGTTGATCTGTACATTGTACCTGTCTGGGACATTCTGTCCGTCTCATTAAAGGTGTTTCACGCTACAGTGTCATGTTCCTCTACTGAACACTGCGTCAATCATTCACTGCCCAAAGACCGGAGCCTGTAATGATGATAGCGACACAATGTTCTATCCTATGATCTTTATCACGCTTTTGAAATGATAGCCAGATTTGAGTATATGATACGCATTTGCTTCTTATACTCATTCCCTAAGTAAATGGTGTTGTGCAGGTGGTGGGCTTTTGTGGTCCTCAGTTGAGCCTTTTGGCTACCAAAAAGCCCCTGCATGATTAATAAGTATTTAGCGAAACAACTTCAAAAACCAAAAATCAGTCATTAGAATTTGACTTTAGCATGTTGCTAAGCTGTAATAAGCATACATTATTTAGCACATAAAACATTTTGGTAAATAATTTTATTAGTTTTCAGAATCAAATTAAAAACATTTATGCTCAACATATCTTGTAGTTGATTTTGTATTTTAGATGGATGTTTTTCACCAAGCTTATCACTAAGCATTCTGGGATTACTTTCATAACAGAACAAACATGATGTTGCCTTGAATGTCGTCAAAATTGAAAGCAAACGCTTTTTTGGGGGGTTTTGGGTGTGAACATGCTGCCTGTGATTTGGAATAGTGTACTTGTGTTTATTTCATAAGTGATTCATCGGGGGATGGTCAAAAATTCATTGACCTCATTTACGTTATTACAAACAACAGATGCTACATTATGAAAGAAGCGGGGGGATGCTGAACTTTCCTTGTTTTTGTAGGTTGAGCCACGGAGGCCGCTGATCCTGAGCTTATTAGTGGTGTTTCTAAATTTGTAAGCTCCTCAAATGACCAATACTCTTTAACTCCAACATAGACTGTCATGTACAGTAGCATCTTGAAATCAATAAACAAGAAAACAAAAATACAAGACAAAATGTTGCCATATTTACTAGGCCTATATTAAATAACACTATAAATGTACAACACATTCTCATCCCAATTAAGGCATCATATAGTGATGCTTTTTATAATGCGTCTAAATCCGACGCACATGGCACGTTTTAGCGTCAATATAACACAATTTGTTTATGGGTAGGTTTAGGTCTGGGGTTAGCCTGGATAAACCAGACCATTCTCAGTTTGTAACTGAGTTATGGTCTGGCAAAGCTTCATTGACAAATCATTTCCAGAGGGGCGTCACCAACGGACGTAGCTCAAAAGTCTCTGGGCGCAATCGGATAGACCTAAAACCAATCAGAGCGTTGAAGGAGATGACGTTTGCAGAGCGACATTCGTCTATTTGAATAAATTAACAGACAATCTGATTAGCTACTTGCTCTACGTTTATTTAAAATTAACAGCAAAACTACTATGAGTGAATGTGCTTTCCATTATATAAATCACACACAGTAAACAAAACCTTAACAAAAAAAACTTTGCAATGAACTTTGCAATTTAGACACGCAAACTGCTCCATGCTCGGGCAGATTCGATTTGAAGTCGTTCATCTTCGGACGCGGCGCCGCTACAAAAAAAGCTGTGCACATAGCCAAGGGGAATTGGGTCGGTCTTGCGCACCGAATGCGTCATTTTTGCCGCGCACCTTCTCGCTCGTGCAGACGCGTTGAGTATAAACAAGGCTTTACTCCGAGTCAGCGCGCGCTCTGATCGATAAAGGTGCACAGACCTCTCCCGAATCATCTCCAGCAGTAGCAGCAGTCTCTGAAGCACCACTAACTCGGCCTCCGTTACCCTCGTAAGCTGATATTAGTATTTAAAAATTCTCTATGATAAAAATTTTTTGTGAAAAAAATATTTTAATTACATGGTTTTGGCGGTTATAGAGTTCTAATGACGGTGTTCAACTATACCCCTTTGTGAATGTACAAAATCTGCTTCACCGTCGCTGTGCTGTCGTCAACGCGTAATCCCGCCCCAACGTTTCTGATTGGTGCCGCGATTTCGGTGGATTGGAAATGGGCTAGAATGAGCTCTTTGCCAGACAGAGCAAATCTAAATTTGCCGGGCTAGTCTGGGGTAGGGTTAGGGTTAGACCACTAGGAGGCGGCTTCTGGCCCATATATATCTGCGTCTCATATTGACGCTAAGTGCGTTGGATGTAGACGCATTGTCAAAAGCGTCAGTATATGACGCCTTGGGATGAGAACGGGCTGAAATGTAATATATTATGACCCAGCGATATATGGTTGGATGTAGTACATACTACATATACCCACATACCCAGTACACTCACGTAAAACAGTACATATAGAATATCTCTGCTACATGATTCTTTATATGATCTATATTACAGTATATTATCGATCAATCTGCTAAATATGGAAGCTTGTTTTCCCCACGGAATAAAAAGCAAAAAAAGGTATAATGCGACTTTTTATCCAGCCCGATCTCATGAAAGTGTGTATAGCGGGCCGGGAATTGTATTTATTATGCAATTTATATGCAGAAATACGTTTTTACATGCATATGATATGCAGTTTTCTCGTGCAGAGACATTTTATGGCGTAACACACACCACTAATCCTACTCAAGGGGTTTACAGTGCGTATGGCTATATCATTAAACTAATTTCTGTGAATAAATTGCATGATACATACAATTTGTGCTATAGATACAATGAATTAATTTCTCAGAATTGTGAGAAAAATAGACCGAATTGGAAGATATAATAGGCCTATTGCAGTTGATTACCTTTTTTAATTATGAGGTTATATCTTACAATTCTGACTTTTTTCTTGTAATCATGAGTTTATATCTCACAATTATGAGAAAAATAAAGTCAGAGTTATAAACTTGCAATTGCAAGAAAAAAATCTGAATTGTGAGTTCAAAAGTCACAATGTGGCAGAAACATGCTTCCATAGCTAATTGCGACTGTAAGACATAAATATATTAAGATATTATAAAAATGACCATCATGATTTTCTCTGTGAAAAGTGTGTGAAAAGTGTTATACATATTAAAATTTACTTAATCTAGAATCCGCATTAAAGTCTGCATACATTTGGTGGTTTAAGGAAAAGTCATGTTGTGTTCAAGAGCCAATAAAGAAAGGCGCACAAAATGCATCTAACTCATTGTGTGTGTGTGTGTATGTGTGTGTGTGTGTGTGTGTGTGTGTGTGTGTGTGTGTGTGTGTGTGTGTGTGAAGGGGTGTTCTACAGAGCCGGCTGCAGAAACAAACCAATGGACGGGCATTTAATATTGTAGGGGGGGGGGGGGGGGGGGGGCTAATTATGACATCCAATACATTTTTCTATAGGACAAAAAACAACTATTACGCCGATTTCAAGTACCAGGCGTAATTTGCGGGTGGGATATGTCCCCACCGTCGATATTGTACCCACCACTTTTGAAACATTCCGGCACGAATGTACCAATACAAATAAACAAAACATCTTCAGTTAACTAGCAGAGCATTCGTTTCGTTCGTTTTTTAAATAAGAGACGATCTAGCGCTGAAATGTGTTTTTAAAATCAACTGTTCAAATTAATGCTCGTTGCCGCTGGCGCGGATAGGCTAATGTGTTTTTTTTTTTTCTGGCTTGCGCACAGTCTTCACTCGGACGCGCAATCCGTTGTGGAGAGACTCTATTCATTACGGTGAAATTAAAACACAAAATGTTCTGAAGATGTTTTGTCTGTGCCTGATATACAACCACTGATAAACATAATCAGTTTTGATGAAAAAAAAAATGTTATTAGAACGGATTAGAACCCAGAATCTCTGGCACGCTTGGCAAAAGTTCTACCCCTGGACCATTATTTACATTCACGTTTAATTCAATTATAAAGGCGTAATTAAACGACCACATAAACCTAAATCAATAACTATTTAAATCGATTAAAGGATATCGTAATGTTATTGTACATATCTGTTTTATGATTTAGCATTGTGTCAGGGCTGGTGCAACTTAAGAAGAGTAATAAAAATAACTGGCCCACTCATGTTCTTAATACAGCTGAAGTCGACGTTTTTGGGAGTGGAATCTCCGCATGAGTTATTCAATACATTATTTTTATTTTTAAAATAAATTTCTTTTTAAAATGTATTAATTGCAAATTGCATGGAGAGGGGGGCCGAATTTTTGAGTTTCGATATCTCAGCTCTGGAAGGGGCTAGAGCCTCCATTTTTGCACTCTCCATGAAGATTGGAGAAACTTAATTTTTCGCCCAAAAAAAAAAAAACGTAAGGGGTACCACTGTCGTTTTTTTTTCGGGCCAAATTTTTGAGTTTCGATATCTCAGCTCTGGAAGGGGCTAGAGCCTCCATTTTTGCACTTAGGTCTAAGTCTCATGGCCCTCTATCAGAATCCAGAGTTTTGGAAAGATTGGAGAAACTTAATTTTTCGCCCAAAAAAAAAAAACGTAAGGGGTACCACTGTCGTTTTTTTTTTCGGGCCGAATTTTTGAGTTTCGGTATCTCAGCTCTGGAAGGGGCTAGAGCCTCCATTTTTGCACTCAGGTCTAAGTCTCATGGCCCTCTATCAGAATCCAGAGTTTTGGGAAGATTGGAGAAACTTAATTTTTCGCCCAAAAAAAAAAAAAAACGTAAGGGGTACCACTGTCGTTTTTTTTTTTCGGGCCGAATTTTTGAGTTTCGATATCTCAGCTCTGGAAGGGGCTAGAGTCTCAAATTTTGCACTCAGGTCTAAGTCTCATGGCCCTCTATCAGAATCCAGAGTTTTGGGAAGATTGGAGAAACTTAATTTTTCGCCCAAAAAAAAAAAACGTAAGGGGTACCACTGTCGTTTTTTTTTTTCGGGCCGAATTTTTGAGTTTTGATATCTCAGCTCTGGAAGGGGCTAGAGCCTCCATTTTTGCACTCAGGTCTAAGTCTCATGGCCCTCTATCAGAATCCAGAGTTTTGGGAAGATTGGAGAAAGTTAATTTTTCGCCCAAAAAAAAAAAACGTAAGGGGTACCACTGTCGTTTTTTTTTCGGGCCGAATTTTTGAGTTTCGATATCTCAGCTCTGGAAGGGGCTAGAGCCTCCATTTTTGCACTCAGGTCTAAGTCTCATGGCCCTCTATCAGAATCCAGAGTTTTGGGAAGATTGGAGAAACTTAATTTTTTGCCCAAAAAAAAAAACGTAAGGGGTACCACTGTCATTTTTTTTTCGGGCTGAATTTTTGAGTTTCGATATCTCAGCTCTGGAAGGGGCTAGAGCCTCCATTTTTGCACTCAGGTCTAAGTCTCATGGCCCTCTATCAGAATCCAGAGTTTTGGGAAGATTGGGGAAACTTAATTTTTCGCCCAAAAAAAACAAAAACGTAAGGGGTACCACTGTCGTTTTTTTTTCGGGCCGAATTTTTGAGTTTCGATATCTCAGCTCTGGAAGGGGCTAGAGCCTCCATTTTTGCACTCAGGTCTAAGTCTCATGGCCCTCTATCAGAATCCAGAGTTTTGGGAAGATTGGAGAAACTTAATTTTTTGCCCAAAAAAAAAAACGTAAGGGGCACCACTGTCATTTTTTTTTCGGGCTGAATTTTTGAGTTTCGATATCTCAGCTCTGGAAGGGGCTAGAGCCTCCATTTTTGCACTCAGGTCTAAGTCTCATGGCCCTCTATCAGAATCCAGAGTTTTGGGAAAATTGGGGAAACTTAATTTTTCGCCCAAAAAAAACAAAAACGTAAGGGGTACCACTGTCGTTTTTTTTTTTTCGGGCCGAATTTTTGAGTTTCGATATCTCAGCTCTGGAAGGGGCTAGAGCCTCAATTTTTGCACTCAGGTCTAAGTCTCATGGCCCTCTATCAGAATCCAGAGTTTTGGGAAAATTGGAGAAACTTCATTTTTCGCCAAAAAAAAAAAAAAAAAAACGTAAGGGGTTCCACTGTCGTTTTTTTTTCCGGGCCGAATTTTTGAGTTTCGATATCTCAGCTCTGGAAGGGGCTAGAGCCTCCATTTTTGCACTCTCCATGAAGATTGGAGAAACTTAATTTTTCGCCCAAAAAAAAAACGTAAGGGGTACCACTGTCGTTTTTTTTTTCGGGCCGAATTTTTGAGTTTCGATATCTCAGCTCTGGAAGGGGCTAGAGTCTCAATTTTTGCACTCAGGTCTAAGTCTCATGGCCCTCTATCAGAATCCAGAGTTTTGGGAAGATTGGAGAAACTTAATTTTTCGCCCAAAAAAAAAAAAAAAAAAACGTAAGGGGTACCACTGTCGTTTTTTTTTCCGGGCCGAATTTTTGAGTTTCGATATCTCAGCTCTGGAAGGGGCTAGAGCCTCAATTTTTGCACTCAGGTCTAAGTCTCATGGCCCTCTATCAGAATCCAGAGTTTTGGGAAAATTGGAGAAACTTCATTTTTCGCCAAAAAAAAAAAAAAACGTAAGGGGTACCACTGTCGTTTTTTTTTTCGGGCCGAATTTTTGAGTTTCGATATCTCAGCTCTGGAAGGGGCTAGAGTCTCAATTTTTGCACTCAGGTCTAAGTCTCATGGCCCTCTATCAGAATCCAGAGTTTTGGGAAGATTGGAGAAACTTCATTTTTCGCCCAAAAAAAAAAACGTAAGGGGTACCACTGTCGTTTTTTTTTCGGGCCGAATTTTTGAGTTTCGATATCTCAGCTCTGGAAGGGGCTAGAGCCTCCATTTTTGCACTCAGGTCTAAGTCTCATGGCCCTCTATCAGAATCCAGAGTTTTGGGAAAATTGGAGAAACTTAATTTTTCGCCAAAAAAAAAAAAAAACGTAAGGGGTACCACTGTCGTTTTTTTTTTCGGGCCGAATTTTTGAGTTTCGATATCTCAGCTCTGGAAGGGGCTAGAGCCTCAATTTTTGCACTCAGGTCTAAGTCTCATGGCCCTCTATCAGAATCCAGAGTTTTGGGAAGATTGGAGAAACTTAATTTTTCGCCCCCAAAAAAAAACGTAAGGGGTACCACTGTCGTTTTTTTTTTCGGGCCAAATTTTTGAGTTTCGATATCTCAGCTCTGGAAGGGGCTAGAGCCTCCATTTTAGCACTCAGGTCTAAGTCTCATGGCCCTCTATTAGAATCCAGAGTTTTGGGAAGATTGGAGAAACTTAATTTTTCGCCCAAAAAAAAACAAAACGTAAGGGGTACCACTGTCGTTTTTTTTTCGGGCCGAATTTTTGAGTTTCGATATCTCAGCTCTGGAAGGGGCTAGAGCCTCCATTTTTGCACTCAGGTCTAAGTCTCATGGCCTTCTATCAGAATCCAGAGTTTTGGGAAGATTGGAGAAACTTAATTTTTCGCCCAAAAAAAACAAAACGTAAGGGGTACCAGTGTCGTTTTTTTTTCGGGCCGAATTTTTGAGTTTCGATATCTCAGCTCTGGAAGGGGCTAGAGCCTCCATTTTTGCACTCAGGTCTAAGTCTCATGGCCTTCTATCAGAATCCAGAGTTTTGGGAAGATTGGAGAAACTTAATTTTTCGCCCAAAAAAAAAACAAAACGTAAGGGGTACCACTGTCGTTTTTTTTTCAGGCCGAATTTTTGAGTTTCGATATCTCAGCTCTGGAAGGGGCTAGAGTCTCAATTTTTGCACTCAGGTCTAAGTCTCATGGCCCTCTATCAGAATCCAGAGTTTTGGGAAGATTGGAGAAACTTAATTTTTCGCCCAAAAAAAAAATGTAAGGGGTTCCACTGTCGTTTTTTTTTCGGGCCGAATTTTTGAGTTTCGATATCTCAGCTCTGGAAGGGGCTAGAGCCTCCATTTTTGCACTCAGGTCTAAGTCTCATGGCCCTCTATCAGAATCCAGAGTTTTGGGAAGATTGGAGAAACTTAATTTTTCGCCCAAAAAAAAAAAAACGTAAGGGGTACCACTGTCGTTTTTTTTTTCGGGCCGAATTTTTGAGTTTCGATATCTCAGCTCTGGAAGGGGCTAGAGCCTCCATTTTTGCACTCAGGTCTAAGTCTCATGGCCCTCTATCAGAATCCAGAGTTTTGGGAAGATTGGAGAAACTTAATTTTTCGCCCAAAAAAAAAATGTAAGGGGTTCCACTGTCGTTTTTTTTTCGGGCCGAATTTTTGAGTTTCGATATCTCAGCTCTGGAAGGGGCTAGAGCCTCCATTTTTGCACTCAGGTCTAAGTCTCATGGCCTTCTATCAGAATCCAGAGTTTTGGGAAGATTGGAGAAACTTAATTTTTCGCCCAAAAAAAAAAAAAACGTAAGGGGTACCACTGTCGTTTTTTTTTCGGGCCGAATTTTTAAGTTTCGATATCTCAGCTCTGGAAGGGGCTAGAGCCTCCATTTTTGCACTCAGGTCTAAGTCTCAGGGCCCTCTATCAGAATCCAGAGTTTTGGGAAGATTGGAGAAACTTAATTTTTCGCCCAAAAAAAAAAAACGTAAGGGGTACCACTGTCGGTTTTTTTTCGGGCCGAATTTTTGAGTTTCGATATCTCAGCTCTGGAAGGGGCTAGAGCCTCCATTTTTGCACTCAGGTCTAAGTCTCATGGCCCTCTATCAGAATCCAGAGTTTTGGGAAGATTGGAGAAACTTAATTTTTTGCCCAAAAAAAAAAACGTAAGGGGTACCACTGTCATTTTTTTTTCGGGCCGAATTTTTGAGTTTCGATATCTCAGCTCTGGAAGGGGCTAGAGCCTCCATTTTTGCACTCAGGTCTAAGTCTCATGGCCCTCTATCAGAATCCAGAGTTTTGGGAAGATTGGGGAAACTTAATTTTTCGCCCAAAAAAACAAAAACGTAAGGGGTACCACTGTCGTTTTTTTTTTTTCGGGCCGAATTTTTGAGTTTCGATATCTCAGCTCTGGAAGGGGCTAGAGCCTCAATTTTTGCACTCAGGTCTAAGTCTCATTGCCCTCTATCAGAATCCAGAGTTTTGGGAAAATTGGAGAAACTTCATTTTTCGCCAAAAAAAAAAAAAAACGTAAGGGGTACCACTGTCGTTTTTTTTTTTCGGGCCGAATTTTTGAGTTTCGATATCTCAGCTCTGGAAGGGGCTAGAGTCTCAATTTTTGCTCTCAGGTCTAAGTCTCATGGCCCTCTATCAGAATCCAGAGTTTAGAGAAGATTGGAGAAACTTAATTTTTCGCCCAAAAAAAAAAAACGTAAGGGGTACCACTGTCGTTTTTTTTTTTCGGGCCGAATTTTTGAGTTTCGATATCTCAGCTCTGGAAGGGGCTAGAGCCTCCATTTTTGCACTCAGGTCTAAGTCTCATGGCCCTCTATCAGAATCCAGAGTTTAGAGAGGATTGGAGAAACTTAATTTTTTGCCCCAAAAAAAAAACGTAAGGGGTACCACTGACGTTTTTTTTTCGGGCCGAATTTTTGAGTTTCGATATCTCAGCTCTGGAAGGGGCTAGAGCCTCCATTTTTGCACTCAGGTCTAAGTCTCATGGCCCTCTATCAGAATCCAGAGTTTTGGGAAGATTGGAGAAACGTAATTTTTCGCCCAAAAAAAAAAAAAACGTAAGGGGTACCACTGTCGTTATTTTTTCAGGCCGAATTTTTGAGTTTCGATATCTCAGCTCTGGAAGGGGCTAGAGCCTCCATTTTTGCACTCAGGTCTAAGTCTCATGGCCCTCTATCCGAATCCAGAGTTTGGGGAAGATTGGATAAACGTAATTTTTCGCCCCCCCCAAAAAAAACGTAAGGGGTACCACTGTCGTTTTTTTTTTCGGGCCAAATTTTTGAGTTTCGATATCTCAGCTCTGGAAGGGGCTAGAGCCTCCATTTTTGCACTCAGGTCTAAGTCTCATGGCCCTCTATCAGAATCCAGAGTTTTGGGAAGATTGGAGAAACTTAATTTTTTGCCCAAAAAAAAAAACGTAAGGGGTACCACTGTCGTTTTTTTTTCGGGCCGAATTTTTGAGTTTCGATATCTCAGCTCTGGAAGGGGCTAGAGCCTCCATTTTTGCACTCAGGTCTAAGTCTCATGGCCCTCTATCAGAATCCAGAGTTTTGGGAAAATTGGAGAAACTTCATTTTTCGCCAAAAAAAAAAAAAAAAACGTAAGGGGTACCACTGTCGTTTTTTTTTTCGGGCCGAATTTTTGAGTTTCTATATATCAGCTCTGGAAGGGGCTAGAGTCTCAATTTTTGCACTCAGGTCTAAGTCTCATGGCCCTCTATCAGAATCCAGAGTTTTGGGAAGATTGGAGAAACGTCATTTTTCGCCCAAAAAAAAAAAACGTAAGGGGTACCACTGTCGTTTTTTTTTTCGGGCTGAATTTTTGAGTTTCGATATCTCAGCTCTGGAAGGGGCTAGAGCCTCCATTTTTGCACTCAGGTCTAAGTCCCATGGCCCTCTATCAGAATCCAGAGTTTTGGGAAGATTGGAGAAACTTAATTTTTCGCCAAAAAAAAAAAAAATGTAAGGGGTACCACTGTTGTTGTTTTTTTTCGGGCCGAATTTTTGAGTTTCGGTATCTCAGTTCTGGAAGGGGCTAGAGCCTCCATTTTTGCACTCAGGTCTAAGTCTCATGGCCTTCTATCAGAATCCAGAGTTTTGGGAATATTGGAGAAACTTAATTTTTCTCCCAAAAAAAAAAACGTAAGGGGTACCACTGTCGTTTTTTTTTCGGGCCAAATTTTTGAGTTTCGATATCTCAGCTCTGGAAGGGGCTAGAGCCTCCATTTTTGCACTCAGGTCTAAGTCTCATGGCCCTCTATCAGAATCCAGAGTTTTGGAAAGATTGGAGAAACTTAATTTTTCGCCCAAAAAAAAAAAACGTAAGGGGTACCACTGTCGTTTTTTTTTTCGGGCCGAATTTTTGAGTTTCGGTATCTCAGTTCTGGAAGGGGCTAGAGCCTCCATTTTTGCACTCAGGTCTAAGTCTCATGGCCCTCTATCAGAATCCAGAGTTTTGGGAAGATTGGAGAAACTTAATTTTTCGCCCAAAAAAAAAACGTAAGGGGTACCACTGTCGTTTTTTTTTTCGGGCCGAATTTTTGAGTTTCGGTATCTCAGTTCTGGAAGGGGCTAGAGCCTCCATTTTTGCACTCAGGTCTAAGTCTCATGGCCCTCTATCAGAATCCAGAGTTTTGGGAAGATTGGAGAAACTTAATTTTTCGCCCAAAAAAAAAAAACGTAAGGGGTACCACTGTCGTTTTTTTTTTTCGGGCCGAATTTTTGAGTTTCGGTATCTCAGTTCTGGAAGGGGCTAGAGCCTCCATTTTTGCACTCAGGTCTAAGTCTCATGGCCCTCTATCAGAATCCAGAGTTTTGGGAATATTGGAGAAACTTAATTTTTCGCCCAAAAAAAAAACGTAAGGGGTACCACTGTCGTTTTTTTTTCGGGCCAAATTTTTGAGTTTCGATATCTCAGCTCTGGAAGGGGCTAGAGCCTCCATTTTTGCACTCAGGTCTAAGTCTCATGGCCCTCTATCAGAATCCAGAGTTTTGGAAAGATTGGAGAAACTTAATTTTTCGCCCAAAAAAAAAAACGTAAGGGGTACCACTGTCGTTTTTTTTTTCGGGCCGAATTTTTGAGTTTCGGTATCTCAGCTCTGGAAGGGGCTAGAGCCTCCATTTTTGCACTCAGGTCTAAGTCTCATGGCCCTCTATCAGAATCCAGAGTTTTGGGAAGATTGGAGAAACTTAATTTTTCGCCCAAAAAAAAAAAAAAAAAACGTAAGGGGTACCACTGTCGGTTTTTTTTTTTCGGGCCGAATTTTTGAGTTTCGATATCTCAGCTCTGGAAGGGGCTAGAGTCTCAAATTTTGCACTCAGGTCTAAGTCTCATGGCCCTCTATCAGAATCCAGAGTTTTGGGAAGATTGGAGAAACTTAATTTTTCGCCCAAAAAAAAAACAAAAACGTAAGGGGTACCACTGTCGTTTTTTTTTCGGGCCGAATTTTTGAGTTTCGATATCTCAGCTCTGGAATGGGCTAGAGACTCAATTTTTGCACTCAGGTCTAAGTCTCATGGCCCTCTATCAGAATCCAGAGTTTGGGGAAGATTGGAGAAACTTAATTTTTCGCCCAAAAAAAAAAAAAAACGTAAGGGGTACCACTGTCGTTATTTTTTCAGGCCGAATTTTTGAGTTTCGATATCTCAGCTCTGGAAGGGGCTAGAGCCTCCATTTTTGCACTCAGGTCTAAGTCTCATGGCCCTCTATCAGAATCCAGAGTTTGGGGAAGATTGGAGAAACGTAATTTTTCGCCCCCCAAAAAAAACGTAAGGGGTACCACTGTCGTTTTTTTTTTCGGGCCAAATTTTTGAGTTTCGATATCTCAGCTCTGGAAGGGGCTAGAGCCTCCATTTTTGCACTCAGGTCTAAGTCTCATGGCCCTCTATCAGAATCCAGAGTTTTGGGAAGATTGGAGAAACTTAATTTTTCGCCCAAAAAAAAAAACGTAAGGGGTACCACTGTCGTTTTTTTTTCGGGCCGAATTTTTGAGTTTCGATATCTCAGCTCTGAAAGGGGCTAGAGCCTCAATTTTTGCACTCAGGTCTAAGTCTCATGGCCCTCTATCAGAATCCAGAGTTTTGGGAAGATTGGAGAAACTTAATTTTTCGCCCAAAAAAAAAAAAAACGTAAGGGGTACCACTGTCGTTTTTTTTTCAGGCCGAATTTTTGAGTTTCGATATCTCAGCTCTGGAAGGGGCTAGAGCCTCCATTTTTGCACTCAGGTCTAAGTCTCATGGCCCTCTATCAGAATCCAGAGTTTGGGGAAGATTGGAGAAACGTAATTTTTCGCCCCAAAAAAAAAAACGTAAGGGGTACCACTGTCGTTTTTTTTTTTTCGGGCCAAATTTTTGAGTTTCGATATCTCAGCTCTGGAAGGGGCTAGAGCCTCCATTTTTGCACTCAGGTCTAAGTCTCATGGCCCTCTATCAGAATCCAGAGTTTTGGAAAGATTGGAGAAACTTAATTTTTCGCCCAAAAAAAAAAAACGTAAGGGGTACCACTGTCGTTTTTTTTTTCGGGCCGAATTTTTGAGTTTCGATATCTCAGCTCTGGAAGGGGCTAGAGCCTCCATTTTTGCACTCAGGTCTAAGTCTCATGGCCCTCTATCAGAATCCAGAGTTTTGGGAAGATTGGAGAAACTTAATTTTTCGCCCCAAAAAAAAAACGTAAGGGGTACCACTGTCGTTTTTTTTTTCGGGCCAAATTTTTGAGTTTCGATATCTCAGCTCTGGAAGGGGCTAGAGCCTCCATTTTTGCACTCAGGTCTAAGTCTCATGGCCCTCTATCAGAATCCAGAGTTTTGGGAAGATTGGAGAAACTTAATTTTTCGCCCAAAAAAAAAAAACGTAAGGGGTACCACTGTCGTTTTTTTTTCGGGCCGAATTTTTGAGTTTCGATATCTCAGCTCTGGAAGGGGCTAGAGCCTCCATTTTTGCACTCAGGTCTAAGTCTCATGGCCCTCTATCAGAATCCAGAGTTTTGGGAAGATTGGAGAAACTTAATTTTTCGCCCAAAAAAAAAAACGTAAGGGGTACCACTGTCGTTTTTTTTTTTCGGGCCGAATTTTTGAGTTTCGATATCTCAGCTCTGGAAGGGGCTAGAGTCTCAATTTTTGCACTCAGGTCTAAGTCTCATGGCCCTCTATCAGAATCCAGAGTTTTGGGAAGATTGGAGAAACTTAATTTTTCGCCCAAAAAAAAAACGTAAGGGGTACCACTGTCGTTTTTTTTTTCGGGCCGAATTTTTGAGTTTCGATATCTCAGCTCTGGAAGGGGCTAGAGCCTCCATTTTTGCACTCAGGTCTAAGTCTCATGGCCCTCTATCAGAATCCAGAGTTTTGGGAAGATTGGAGAAACTTAATTTTTCGCCAAAAAAAAAAAAACGTAAGGGGTACCACTGTCGTTTTTTTTTTTCGGGCCGAATTTTTGAGTTTCGATATCTCAGCTCTGGAAGGGGCTAGAGCCTCCATTTTTGCACTCAGGTCTAAGTCTCATGGCCCTCTATCAGAATCCAGAGTTTAGAGAGGATTGGAGAAACTTAATTTTTCGCCCAAAAAAAAAAAACGTAAGGGGTACCACTGTCGTTTTTTTTTTCGGGCCGAATTTTTGAGTTTCGATATCTCAGCTCTGGAAGGGGCTAGAGCCTCCATTTTTGCACTCAGGTCTAAGTCTCATGGCCCTCTATCAGAATCCAGAGTTTAGAGAGGATTGGAGAAACTTAATTTTTTGCCCCAAAAAAAAAACGTAAGGGGTACCACTGACGTTTTTTTTTCGGGCCGAATTTTTGAGTTTCGATATCTCAGCTCTGGAAGGGGCTAGAGCCTCCATTTTTGCACTCAGGTCTAAGTCTCATGGCCCTCTATCAGAATCCAGAGTTTTGGGAAGATTGGAGAAACGTAATTTTTCGCCCAAAAAAAAAAAAACGTAAGGGGTACCACTGTCGTTATTTTTTCAGGCCGAATTTTTGAGTTTCGATATCTCAGCTCTGGAAGGGGCTAGAGCCTCCATTTTTGCACTCAGGTCTAAGTCTCATGGCCCTCTATCCGAATCCAGAGTTTGGGGAAGATTGGATAAACGTAATTTTTCGCCCCCCCAAAAAAAACGTAAGGGGTACCACTGTCGTTTTTTTTTTCGGGCCAAATTTTTGAGTTTCGATATCTCAGCTCTGGAAGGGGCTAGAGCCTCCATTTTTGCACTCAGGTCTAAGTCTCATGGCCCTCTATCAGAATCCAGAGTTTTGGGAAGATTGGAGAAACTTAATTTTTCGCCCAAAAAAAAAAACGTAAGGGGTACCACTGTCGTTTTTTTTTCGGGCCGAATTTTTGAGTTTCGATATCTCAGCTCTGGAAGGGGCTAGAGCCTCCATTTTTGCACTCAGGTCTAAGTCTCATGGCCCTCTATCAGAATCCAGAGTTTTGGGAAAATTGGAGAAACTTCATTTTTCGCCAAAAAAAAAAAAAAAACGTAAGGGGTACCACTGTCGTTTTTTTTTTCGGGCCAAATTTTTGAGTTTCGATATCTCAGCTCTGGAAGGGGCTAGAGCCTCCATTTTTGCACTCAGGTCTAAGTCCCATGGCCCTCTATCAGAATCCAGAGTTTTGGGAAGATTGGAGAAACTTAATTTTTCGCCAAAAAAAAAACGTAAGGGGTACCACTGTCGTTTTTTTTTTTCGGGCCGAATTTTTGAGTTTCGATATCTAAGCTCTGGAAGGGGCTAGAGCCTCCATTTTTGCACTCAGGTCTAAGTCTCATGGCCCTCTATCAGAATCCAGAGTTTTGGGAAGATTGGAGAAACTTAATTTTTCGCCAAAAAAAAAAAAATGTAAGGGGTACCACTGTTGTTGTTTTTTTTCGGGCCGAATTTTTGAGTTTCGGTATCTCAGTTCTGGAAGGGGCTAGAGCCTCCATTTTTGCACTCAGGTCTAAGTCTCATGGCCTTCTATCAGAATCCAGAGTTTTGGGAATATTGGAGAAACTTAATTTTTCTCCCAAAAAAAAAAACGTAAGGGGTACCACTGTCGTTTTTTTTTCGGGCCAAATTTTTGAGTTTCGATATCTCAGCTCTGGAAGGGGCTAGAGCCTCCATTTTTGCACTCAGGTCTAAGTCTCATGGCCCTCTATCAGAATCCAGAGTTTTGGAAAGATTGGAGAAACTTAATTTTTCGCCCAAAAAAAAAAAAACGTAAGGGGTACCACTGTCGTTTTTTTTTTCGGGCCGAATTTTTGAGTTTCGGTATCTCAGTTCTGGAAGGGGCTAGAGCCTCCATTTTTGCACTCAGGTCTAAGTCTCATGGCCCTCTATCAGAATCCAGAGTTTTGGGAAGATTGGAGAAACTTAATTTTTCGCCCAAAAAAAAAACGTAAGGGGTACCACTGTCGTTTTTTTTTTTCGGGCCGAATTTTTGAGTTTCGGTATCTCAGTTCTGGAAGGGGCTAGAGCCTCCATTTTTGCACTCAGGTCTAAGTCTCATGGCCCTCTATCAGAATCCAGAGTTTGGGGAAGATTGGAGAAACGTAATTTTTCGCCCCCCAAAAAAAACGTAAGGGGTACCACTGTCGTTTTTTTTTTCGGGCCAAATTTTTGAGTTTCGATATCTCAGCTCTGGAAGGGGCTAGAGCCTCCATTTTTGCACTCAGGTCTAAGTCTCATGGCCCTCTATCAGAATCCAGAGTTTTGGGAAGATTGGAGAAACTTAATTTTTCGCCCAAAAAAAAAACGTAAGGGGTACCACTGTCGTTTTTTTTTCGGGCCGAATTTTTGAGTTTCGATATCTCAGCTCTGAAAGGGGCTAGAGCCTCAATTTTTGCACTCAGGTCTAAGTCTCATGGCCCTCTATCAGAATCCAGAGTTTTGGGAAGATTGGAGAAACTTAATTTTTCGCCCAAAAAAAAACAAAAAACGTAAGGGGTACCACTGTCGTTTTTTTTTCAGGCCGAATTTTTGAGTTTCGATATCTCAGCTCTGGAAGGGGCTAGAGCCTCCATTTTTGCACTCAGGTCTAAGTCTCATGGCCCTCTATCAGAATCCAGAGTTTGGGGAAGATTGGAGAAACGTAATTTTTCGCCCCAAAAAAAAAAACGTAAGGGGTACCACTGTCGTTTTTTTTTTTCGGGCCAAATTTTTGAGTTTCGATATCTCAGCTCTGGAAGGGGCTAGAGCCTCCATTTTTGCACTCAGGTCTAAGTCTCATGGCCCTCTATCAGAATCCAGAGTTTTGGAAAGATTGGAGAAACTTAATTTTTCGCCCAAAAAAAAAAAACGTAAGGGGTACCACTGTCGTTTTTTTTTTCGGGCCGAATTTTTGAGTTTCGATATCTCAGCTCTGGAAGGGGCTAGAGCCTCCATTTTTGCACTCAGGTCTAAGTCTCATGGCCCTCTATCAGAATCCAGAGTTTTGGGAAGATTGGAGAAACTTAATTTTTCGCCCCAAAAAAAAACGTAAGGGGTACCACTGTCGTTTTTTTTTTCGGGCCAAATTTTTGAGTTTCGATATCTCAGCTCTGGAAGGGGCTAGAGCCTCCATTTTTGCACTCAGGTCTAAGTCTCATGGCCCTCTATCAGAATCCAGAGTTTTGGGAAGATTGGAGAAACTTAATTTTTCGCCCAAAAAAAAAAAACGTAAGGGGTACCACTGTCGTTTTTTTTTCGGGCCGAATTTTTGAGTTTCGATATCTCAGCTCTGGAAGGGGCTAGAGCCTCCATTTTTGCACTCAGGTCTAAGTCTCATGGCCCTCTATCAGAATCCAGAGTTTTGGGAAGATTGGAGAAACTTAATTTTTCGCCCAAAAAAAAAAACGTAAGGGGTACCACTGTCGTTTTTTTTTTTCGGGCCGAATTTTTGAGTTTCGATATCTCAGCTCTGGAAGGGGCTAGAGTCTCAATTTTTGCACTCAGGTCTAAGTCTCATGGCCCTCTATCAGAATCCAGAGTTTTGGGAAGATTGGAGAAACTTAATTTTTCGCCCAAAAAAAAAAACGTAAGGGGTACCACTGTCGTTTTTTTTTTCGGGCCGAATTTTTGAGTTTCGATATCTCAGCTCTGGAAGGGGCTAGAGCCTCCATTTTTGCACTCAGGTCTAAGTCTCATGGCCCTCTATCAGAATCCAGAGTTTTGGGAAGATTGGAGAAACTTAATTTTTCGCCAAAAAAAAAAAAACGTAAGGGGTACCACTGTCGTTTTTTTTTTTCGGGCCGAATTTTTGAGTTTCGATATCTCAGCTCTGGAAGGGGCTAGAGCCTCCATTTTTGCACTCAGGTCTAAGTCTCATGGCCCTCTATCAGAATCCAGAGTTTAGAGAGGATTGGAGAAACTTAATTTTTCGCCCAAAAAAAAAAAACGTAAGGGGTACCACTGTCGTTTTTTTTTTTCGGGCCGAATTTTTGAGTTTCGATATCTCAGCTCTGGAAGGGGCTAGAGCCTCCATTTTTGCACTCAGGTCTAAGTCTCATGGCCCTCTATCAGAATCCAGAGTTTAGAGAGGATTGGAGAAACTTAATTTTTTGCCCCAAAAAAAAAAACGTAAGGGGTACCACTGACGTTTTTTTTTCGGGCCGAATTTTTGAGTTTCGATATCTCAGCTCTGGAAGGGGCTAGAGCCTCCATTTTTGCACTCAGGTCTAAGTCTCATGGCCCTCTATCAGAATCCAGAGTTTTGGGAAGATTGGAGAAACGTAATTTTTCGCCCAAAAAAAAAAAAACGTAAGGGGTACCACTGTCGTTATTTTTTCAGGCCGAATTTTTGAGTTTCGATATCTCAGCTCTGGAAGGGGCTAGAGCCTCCATTTTTGCACTCAGGTCTAAGTCTCATGGCCCTCTATCCGAATCCAGAGTTTGGGGAAGATTGGATAAACGTAATTTTTCGCCCCCCCAAAAAAAACGTAAGGGGTACCACTGTCGTTTTTTTTTTCGGGCCAAATTTTTGAGTTTCGATATCTCAGCTCTGGAAGGGGCTAGAGCCTCCATTTTTGCACTCAGGTCTAAGTCTCATGGCCCTCTATCAGAATCCAGAGTTTTGGGAAGATTGGAGAAACTTAATTTTTCGCCCAAAAAAAAAAACGTAAGGGGTACCACTGTCGTTTTTTTTTCGGGCCGAATTTTTGAGTTTCGATATCTCAGCTCTGGAAGGGGCTAGAGCCTCCATTTTTGCACTCAGGTCTAAGTCTCATGGCCCTCTATCAGAATCCAGAGTTTTGGGAAAATTGGAGAAACTTCATTTTTCGCCAAAAAAAAAAAAAAAACGTAAGGGGTACCACTGTCGTTTTTTTTTTTCGGGCCGAATTTTTGAGTTTCTATATATCAGCTCTGGAAGGGGCTAGAGTCTCAATTTTTGCACTCAGGTCTAAGTCTCATGGCCCTCTATCAGAATCCAGAGTTTTGGGAAGATTGGAGAAACGTCATTTTTCGCCCAAAAAAAAAAACGTAAGGGGTACCACTGTCGTTTTTTTTTTCGGTCTGAATTTTTGAGTTTCGATATCTCAGCTCTGGAAGGGGCTAGAGCCTCCATTTTTGCACTCAGGTCTAAGTCCCATGGCCCTCTATCAGAATCCAGAGTTTTGGGAAGATTGGAGAAACTTAATTTTTCGCCAAAAAAAAAACGTAAGGGGTACCACTGTCGTTTTTTTTTTTCGGGCCGAATTTTTGAGTTTCGATATCTAAGCTCTGGAAGGGGCTAGAGCCTCCATTTTTGCACTCAGGTCTAAGTCTCATGGCCCTCTATCAGAATCCAGAGTTTTGGGAAGATTGGAGAAACTTAATTTTTCGCCAAAAAAAAAAAAAATGTAAGGGGTACCACTGTTGTTTTTTTTTTTCGGGCCGAATTTTTGAGTTTCGGTATCTCAGTTCTGGAAGGGGCTAGAGCCTCCATTTTTGCACTCAGGTCTAAGTCTCATGGCCTTCTATCAGAATCCAGAGTTTTGGGAATATTGGAGAAACTTAATTTTTCTCCCAAAAAAAAAAACGTAAGGGGTACCACTGTCGTTTTTTTTTCGGGCCAAATTTTTGAGTTTCGATATCTCAGCTCTGGAAGGGGCTAGAGCCTCCATTTTTGCACTCAGGTCTAAGTCTCATGGCCCTCTATCAGAATCCAGAGTTTTGGAAAGATTGGAGAAACTTAATTTTTCGCCCAAAAAAAAAAAAACGTAAGGGGTACCACTGTCGTTTTTTTTTTCGGGCCGAATTTTTGAGTTTCGGTATCTCAGTTCTGGAAGGGGCTAGAGCCTCCATTTTTGCACTCAGGTCTAAGTCTCATGGCCCTCTATCAGAATCCAGAGTTTTGGGAAGATTGGAGAAACTTAATTTTTCGCCCAAAAAAAAAAACGTAAGGGGTACCACTGTCGTTTTTTTTTTTCGGGCCGAATTTTTGAGTTTCGGTATCTCAGTTCTGGAAGGGGCTAGAGCCTCCATTTTTGCACTCAGGTCTAAGTCTCATGGCCCTCTATCAGAATCCAGAGTTTTGGGAATATTGGAGAAACTTAATTTTTCGCCCAAAAAAAAAGCGTAAGGGGTACCACTGTCGTTTTTTTTTCGGGCCGAATTTTTGAGTTTCGATATCTCAGCTCTGGAATGGGCTAGAGACTCAATTTTTGCACTCAGGTCTAAGTCTCATGGCCCTCTATCAGAATCCAGAGTTTGGGGAAGATTGGAGAAACTTAATTTTTCGCCCAAAAAAAAAAAAAAACGTAAGGGGTACCACTGTCGTTATTTTTTCAGGCCGAATTTTTGAGTTTCGATATCTCAGCTCTGGAAGGGGCTAGAGCCTCCATTTTTGCACTCAGGTCTAAGTCTCATGGCCCTCTATCAGAATCCAGAGTTTGGGGAAGATTGGAGAAACTTAATTTTTCGCCCAAAAAAAAAACGTAAGGGGTACCACTGTCGTTTTTTTTTTTCGGGCCGAATTTTTGAGTTTCGGTATCTCAGTTCTGGAAGGGGCTAGAGCCTCCATTTTTGCACTCAGGTCTAAGTCTCATGGCCCTCTATCAGAATCCAGAGTTTGGGGAAGATTGGAGAAACGTAATTTTTCGCCCCCCCAAAAAAACGTAAGGGGTACCACTGTCGTTTTTTTTTTCGGGCCAAATTTTTGAGTTTCGATATCTCAGCTCTGGAAGGGGCTAGAGCCTCCATTTTTGCACTCAGGTCTAAGTCTCATGGCCCTCTATCAGAATCCAGAGTTTTGGGAAGATTGGAGAAACTTAATTTTTCGCCCAAAAAAAAAACGTAAGGGGTACCACTGTCGTTTTTTTTTCGGGCCGAATTTTTGAGTTTCGATATCTCAGCTCTGAAAGGGGCTAGAGCCTCAATTTTTGCACTCAGGTCTAAGTCTCATGGCCCTCTATCAGAATCCAGAGTTTTGGGAAGATTGGAGAAACTTAATTTTTCGCCCAAAAAAAAACAAAAAACGTAAGGGGTACCACTGTCGTTTTTTTTTCAGGCCGAATTTTTGAGTTTCGATATCTCAGCTCTGGAAGGGGCTAGAGCCTCCATTTTTGCACTCAGGTCTAAGTCTCATGGCCCTCTATCAGAATCCAGAGTTTGGGGAAGATTGGAGAAACGTAATTTTTCGCCCCAAAAAAAAAAACGTAAGGGGTACCACTATCGTTTTTTTTTTTCGGGCCAAATTTTTGAGTTTCGATATCTCAGCTCTGGAAGGGGCTAGAGCCTCCATTTTTGCACTCAGGTCTAAGTCTCATGGCCCTCTATCAGAATCCAGAGTTTTGGAAAGATTGGAGAAACTTAATTTTTCGCCCAAAAAAAAAAAACGTAAGGGGTACCACTGTCGTTTTTTTTTTCGGGCCGAATTTTTGAGTTTCGATATCTCAGCTCTGGAAGGGGCTAGAGCCTCCATTTTTGCACTCAGGTCTAAGTCTCATGGCCCTCTATCAGAATCCAGAGTTTTGGGAAGATTGGAGAAACTTAATTTTTCGCCCCAAAAAAAAACGTAAGGGGTACCACTGTCGTTTTTTTTTTCGGGCCAAATTTTTGAGTTTCGATATCTCAGCTCTGGAAGGGGCTAGAGCCTCCATTTTTGCACTCAGGTCTAAGTCTCATGGCCCTCTATCAGAATCCAGAGTTTTGGGAAGATTGGAGAAACTTAATTTTTCGCCCAAAAAAAAAAAACGTAAGGGGTACCACTGTCGTTTTTTTTTCGGGCCGAATTTTTGAGTTTCGATATCTCAGCTCTGGAAGGGGCTAGAGCCTCCATTTTTGCACTCAGGTCTAAGTCTCATGGCCCTCTATCAGAATCCAGAGTTTTGGGAAGATTGGAGAAACTTAATTTTTCGCCCAAAAAAAAAAACGTAAGGGGTACCACTGTCGTTTTTTTTTTTCGGGCCGAATTTTTGAGTTTCGATATCTCAGCTCTGGAAGGGGCTAGAGTCTCAATTTTTGCACTCAGGTCTAAGTCTCATGGCCCTCTATCAGAATCCAGAGTTTTGGGAAGATTGGAGAAACTTAATTTTTCGCCCAAAAAAAAAAACGTAAGGGGTACCACTGTCGTTTTTTTTTTCGGGCCGAATTTTTGAGTTTCGATATCTCAGCTCTGGAAGGGGCTAGAGCCTCCATTTTTGCACTCAGGTCTAAGTCTCATGGCCCTCTATCAGAATCCAGAGTTTTGGGAAGATTGGAGAAACTTAATTTTTCGCCAAAAAAAAAAAAACGTAAGGGGTACCACTGTCGTTTTTTTTTTCGGGCCGAATTTTTGAGTTTCGATATCTCAGCTCTGGAAGGGGCTAGAGCCTCCATTTTTGCACTCAGGTCTAAGTCTCATGGCCCTCTATCAGAATCCAGAGTTTAGAGAGGATTGGAGAAACTTAATTTTTCGCCCAAAAAAAAAAAACGTAAGGGGTACCACTGTCGTTTTTTTTTTTCGGGCCGAATTTTTGAGTTTCGATATCTCAGCTCTGGAAGGGGCTAGAGCCTCCATTTTTGCACTCAGGTCTAAGTCTCATGGCCCTCTATCAGAATCCAGAGTTTAGAGAGGATTGGAGAAACTTAATTTTTTGCCCCAAAAAAAAAAACGTAAGGGGTACCACTGACGTTTTTTTTTCGGGCCGAATTTTTGAGTTTCGATATCTCAGCTCTGGAAGGGGCTAGAGCCTCCATTTTTGCACTCAGGTCTAAGTCTCATGGCCCTCTATCAGAATCCAGAGTTTTGGGAAGATTGGAGAAACGTAATTTTTCGCCCAAAAAAAAAAAACGTAAGGGGTACCACTGTCGTTATTTTTTCAGGCCGAATTTTTGAGTTTCGATATCTCAGCTCTGGAAGGGGCTAGAGCCTCCATTTTTGCACTCAGGTCTAAGTCTCATGGCCCTCTATCCGAATCCAGAGTTTGGGGAAGATTGGATAAACGTAATTTTTCGCCCCCCCAAAAAAAACGTAAGGGGTACCACTGTCGTTTTTTTTTTCGGGCCAAATTTTTGAGTTTCGATATCTCAGCTCTGGAAGGGGCTAGAGCCTCCATTTTTGCACTCAGGTCTAAGTCTCATGGCCCTCTATCAGAATCCAGAGTTTTGGGAAGATTGGAGAAACTTAATTTTTCGCCCAAAAAAAAAAACGTAAGGGGTACCACTGTCGTTTTTTTTTCGGGCCGAATTTTTGAGTTTCGATATCTCAGCTCTGGAAGGGGCTAGAGCCTCCATTTTTGCACTCAGGTCTAAGTCTCATGGCCCTCTATCAGAATCCAGAGTTTTGGGAAAATTGGAGAAACTTCATTTTTCGCCAAAAAAAAAAAAAAAACGTAAGGGGTACCACTGTCGTTTTTTTTTTTCGGGCCGAATTTTTGAGTTTCTATATATCAGCTCTGGAAGGGGCTAGAGTCTCAATTTTTGCACTCAGGTCTAAGTCTCATGGCCCTCTATCAGAATCCAGAGTTTTGGGAAGATTGGAGAAACGTCATTTTTCGCCCAAAAAAAAAAACGTAAGGGGTACCACTGTCGTTTTTTTTTTCGGTCTGAATTTTTGAGTTTCGATATCTCAGCTCTGGAAGGGGCTAGAGCCTCCATTTTTGCACTCAGGTCTAAGTCCCATGGCCCTCTATCAGAACCCAGAGTTTTGGGAAGATTGGAGAAACTTAATTTTTCGCCAAAAAAAAAACGTAAGGGGTACCACTGTCGTTTTTTTTTTTCGGGCCGAATTTTTGAGTTTCGATATCTAAGCTCTGGAAGGGGCTAGAGCCTCCATTTTTGCACTCAGGTCTAAGTCTCATGGCCCTCTATCAGAATCCAGAGTTTTGGGAAGATTGGAGAAACTTAATTTTTCGCCAAAAAAAAAAAATGTAAGGGGTACCACTGTTGTTTTTTTTTTCGGGCCGAATTTTTGAGTTTCGGTATCTCAGTTCTGGAAGGGGCTAGAGCCTCCATTTTTGCACTCAGGTCTAAGTCTCATGGCCTTCTATCAGAATCCAGAGTTTTGGGAATATTGGAGAAACTTAATTTTTCTCCCAAAAAAAAAAAACGTAAGGGGTACCACTGTCGTTTTTTTTTCGGGCCAAATTTTTGAGTTTCGATATCTCAGCTCTGGAAGGGGCTAGAGCCTCCATTTTTGCACTCAGGTCTAAGTCTCATGGCCCTCTATCAGAATCCAGAGTTTTGGAAAGATTGGAGAAACTTAATTTTTCGCCCAAAAAAAAAAAAACGTAAGGGGTACCACTGTCGTTTTTTTTTTCGGGCCGAATTTTTGAGTTTCGGTATCTCAGTTCTGGAAGGGGCTAGAGCCTCCATTTTTGCACTCAGGTCTAAGTCTCATGGCCCTCTATCAGAATCCAGAGTTTTGGGAAGATTGGAGAAACTTAATTTTTCGCCCAAAAAAAAAAACGTAAGGGGTACCACTGTCGTTTTTTTTTTCGGGCCGAATTTTTGAGTTTCGGTATCTCAGTTCTGGAAGGGGCTAGAGCCTCCATTTTTGCACTCAGGTCTAAGTCTCATGGCCCTCTATCAGAATCCAGAGTTTTGGGAATATTGGAGAAACTTAATTTTTCGCCCAAAAAAAAAGCGTAAGGGGTACCACTGTCGTTTTTTTTTCGGGCCGAATTTTTGAGTTTCGATATCTCAGCTCTGGAATGGGCTAGAGACTCAATTTTTGCACTCAGGTCTAAGTCTCATGGCCCTCTATCAGAATCCAGAGTTTGGGGAAGATTGGAGAAACTTAATTTTTCGCCCAAAAAAAAAAAAAAAACGTAAGGGGTACCACTGTCGTTATTTTTTCAGGCCGAATTTTTGAGTTTCGATATCTCAGCTCTGGAAGGGGCTAGAGCCTCCATTTTTGCACTCAGGTCTAAGTCTCATGGCCCTCTATCAGAATCCAGAGTTTGGGGAAGATTGGAGAAACGTAATTTTTCGCCCCCCAAAAAAAACGTAAGGGGTACCACTGTCGTTTTTTTTTTCGGGCCAAATTTTTGAGTTTCGATATCTCAGCTCTGGAAGGGGCTAGAGCCTCCATTTTTGCACTCAGGTCTAAGTCTCATGGCCCTCTATCAGAATCCAGAGTTTTGGGAAGATTGGAGAAACTTAATTTTTCGCCCAAAAAAAAAAACGTAAGGGGTACCACTGTCGTTTTTTTTTCGGGCCGAATTTTTGAGTTTCGATATCTCAGCTCTGAAAGGGGCTAGAGCCTCAATTTTTGCACTCAGGTCTAAGTCTCATGGCCCTCTATCAGAATCCAGAGTTTTGGGAAGATTGGAGAAACTTAATTTTTCGCCCAAAAAAAAAAAAAAACGTAAGGGGTACCACTGTCGTTTTTTTTTTCAGGCCGAATTTTTGAGTTTCGATATCTCAGCTCTGGAAGGGGCTAGAGCCTCCATTTTTGCACTCAGGTCTAAGTCTCATGGCCCTCTATCAGAATCCAGAGTTTGGGGAAGATTGGAGAAACGTAATTTTTCGCCCCAAAAAAAAAACGTAAGGGGTACCACTGTCGTTTTTTTTTTTCGGGCCAAATTTTTGAGTTTCGATATCTCAGCTCTGGAAGGGGCTAGAGCCTCCATTTTTGCACTCAGGTCTAAGTCTCATGGCCCTCTATCAGAATCCAGAGTTTTGGAAAGATTGGAGAAACTTAATTTTTCGCCCAAAAAAAAAAACGTAAGGGGTACCACTGTCGTTTTTTTTTCGGGCCGAATTTTTGAGTTTCGATATCTCAGCTCTGGAAGGGGCTAGAGCCTCCATTTTTGCACTCAGGTCTAAGTCTCATGGCCCTCTATCAGAATCCAGAGTTTTGGGAAGATTGGAGAAACTTAATTTTTCGCCCCAAAAAAAAACGTAAGGGGTACCACTGTCGTTTTTTTTTTTCGGGCCAAATTTTTGAGTTTCGATATCTCAGCTCTGGAAGGGGCTAGAGCCTCCATTTTTGCACTCAGGTCTAAGTCTCATGGCCCTCTATCAGAATCCAGAGTTTTGGGAAGATTGGAGAAACTTAATTTTTCGCCCAAAAAAAAAAACGTAAGGGGTACCACTGTCGTTTTTTTTTTCGGGCCGAATTTTTGAGTTTCGATATCTCAGCTCTGGAAGGGGCTAGAGTCTCAATTTTTGCACTCAGGTCTAAGTCTCATGGCCCTCTATCAGAATCCAGAGTTTTGGGAAGATTGGAGAAACTTCATTTTTCGCCCAAAAAAAAAAACGTAAGGGGTACCACTGTCGTTTTTTTTTTCGGGCCGAATTTTTGAGTTTCGATATCTCAGCTCTGGAAGGGGCTAGAGCCTCCATTTTTGCACTCAGGTCTAAGTCTCATGGCCCTCTATCAGAATCCAGAGTTTTGGGAAGATTGGAGAAACTTAATTTTTCGCCCAAAAAAAAAAAAAAAAAAACGTAAGGGGTACCACTGTCGTTTTTTTTTCAGGCCGAATTTTTGAGTTTCGATATCTCAGCTCTGGAAGGGGCTAGAGCCTCCATTTTTGCACTCAGGTCTAAGTCTCATGGCCCTCTATCAGAATCCAGAGTTTGGGGAAGATTGGAGAAACTTAATTTTTCGCCCCCCAAAAAAAACGTAAGGGGTACCACTGTCGTTTTTTTTTTCGGGCCAAATTTTTGAGTTTCGATATCTCAGCTCTGGAAGGGGCTAGAGCCTCCATTTTTGCACTCAGGTCTAAGTCTCATGGTCCTCTATCAGAATCCAGAGTTTTGGGAAGATTGGAGAAACTTAATTTTTTGCCCAAAAAAAAACAAAACGTAAGGGGTACCACTGTCGTTTTTTTTTTCGGGCCGAATTTTTGAGTTTCGATATCTCAGCTCTGGAAGGGGCTAGAGCCTCCATTTTTGCACTCAGGTCTAAGTCTCATGGCCCTCTATCAGAATCCAGAGTTTTGGGAAGATTGGAGAAACTTAATTTTTCGCCCCAAAAAAAAAACGTAAGGGGTACCACTGTCGTTTTTTTTTTCGGGCCAAATTTTTGAGTTTCGATATCTCAGCTCTGGAAGGGGCTAGAGCCTCCATTTTTGCACTCAGGTCTAAGTCTCATGGCCCTCTATCAGAATCCAGAGTTTTGGGAAGATTGGAGAAACTTAATTTTTCGCCCAAAAAAAAAAAACGTAAGGGGTACCACTGTCGTTTTTTTTTCGGGCCGAATTTTTGAGTTTCGATATCTCAGCTCTGGAAGGGGCTAGAGCCTCCATTTTTGCACTCAGGTCTAAGTCTCATGGCCCTCTATCAGAATCCAGAGTTTTGGGAAGATTGGAGAAACTTAATTTTTCGCCCAAACAAAAAAAACGTAAGGGGTACCACTGTCGTTTTTTTTTTCGGGCCGAATTTTTGAGTTTCGATATCTCAGCTCTGGAAGGGGCTAGAGCCTCCATTTTTGCACTCAGGTCTAAGTCTCATGGCCCTCTATCAGAATCCAGAGTTTAGAGAGGATTGGAGAAACTTAATTTTTCGCCCAAAAAAAAAAAACGTAAGGGGTACCACTGTCGTTTTTTTTTTTCGGGCCGAATTTTTGAGTTTCGATATCTCAGCTCTGGAAGGGGCTAGAGCCTCCATTTTTGCACTCAGGTCTAAGTCTCATGGCCCTCTATCAGAATCCAGAGTTTAGAGAGGATTGGAGAAACTTAATTTTTTGCCCCAAAAAAAAAACGTAAGGGGTACCACTGACGGTTTTTTTTCGGGCCGAATTTTTGAGTTTCGATATCTCAGCTCTGGAAGGGGCTAGAGCCTCCATTTTTGCACTCAGGTCTAAGTCTCATGGCCCTCTATCAGAATCCAGAGTTTTGGGAAGATTGGAGAAACGTAATTTTTCGCCCAAAAAAAAAAAAAAAACGTAAGGGGTACCACTGTCGTTATTTTTTCAGGCCGAATTTTTGAGTTTCGATATCTCAGCTCTGGAAGGGGCTAGAGCCTCCATTTTTGCACTCAGGTCTAAGTCTCATGGCCCTCTATCCGAATCCAGAGTTTGGGGAAGATTGGATAAACGTAATTTTTCGCCCCCCCAAAAAAAACGTAAGGGGTACCACTGTCGTTTTTTTTTTCGGGCCAAATTTTTGAGTTTCGATATCTCAGCTCTGGAAGGGGCTAGAGCCTCCATTTTTGCACTCAGGTCTAAGTCTCATGGCCCTCTATCAGAATCCAGAGTTTTGGGAAGATTGGAGAAACTTAATTTTTCGCCCAAAAAAAAAAACGTAAGGGGTACCACTGTCGTTTTTTTTTCGGGCCGAATTTTTGAGTTTCGATATCTCAGCTCTGGAAGGGGCTAGAGCCTCCATTTTTGCACTCAGGTCTAAGTCTCATGGCCCTCTATCAGAATCCAGAGTTTTGGGAAAATTGGAGAAACTTCATTTTTCGCCAAAAAAAAAAAAAAAACGTAAGGGGTACCACTGTCGTTTTTTTTTTCGGGCCGAATTTTTGAGTTTCTATATATCAGCTCTGGAAGGGGCTAGAGTCTCAATTTTTGCACTCAGGTCTAAGTCTCATGGCCCTCTATCAGAATCCAGAGTTTTGGGAAGATTGGAGAAACGTCATTTTTCGCCCAAAAAAAAAAACGTAAGGGGTACCACTGTCGTTTTTTTTTTCGGGCTGAATTTTTGAGTTTCGATATCTCAGCTCTGGAAGGGGCTAGAGCCTCCATTTTTGCACTCAGGTCTAAGTCCCATGGCCCTCTATCAGAATCCAGAGTTTTGGGAAGATTGGAGAAACTTAATTTTTCGCCAAAAAAAAACCGTAAGGGGTACCACTGTCGTTTTTTTTTTCGGGCCGAATTTTTGAGTTTCGATATCTAAGCTCTGGAAGGGGCTAGAGCCTCCATTTTTGCACTCAGGTCTAAGTCTCATGGCCCTCTATCAGAATCCAGAGTTTTGGGAAGATTGGAGAAACTTAATTTTTCGCCAAAAAAAAAAAAATGTAAGGGGTACCACTGTCGTTTTTTTTTTCGGGCCGAATTTTTGAGTTTCGGTATCTCAGTTCTGGAAGGGGCTAGAGCCTCCATTTTTGCACTCAGGTCTAAGTCTCATGGCCTTCTATCAGAATCCAGAGTTTTGGGAATATTGGAGAAACTTAATTTTTCGCCCAAAAAAAAAAACGTAAGGGGTACCACTGTCGTTTTTTTTTCGGGCATAATTTTTGAGTTTCGATATCTCAGCTCTGGAAGGGGCTAGAGCCTCCATTTTTGCACTCAGGTCTAAGTCTCATGGCCCTCTATCAGAATCCAGAGTTTTGGGAAGATTGGAGAAACTTAATTTTTCGCCCAAAAAAAAACCCGTAAGGGGTACCACTGTCGTTTTTTTTTTCGGGCCGAATGTTTGAGTTTCGATATCTCAGCTCTGGAAGGGGCTAGAGCCTCCATTTTTGCACTCAGGTCTAAGTCTCATGGCCCTCTATCAGAATCCAGAGTTTGGGGAAGATTGGAGAAACTTAATTTTTCGCCCAAAAAAAAAAAAAACGTAAGGGGTACCACTGTCTTTTTTTTTTCGGGCCGAATTTTTGAGTTTCGATATCTCAGCTCTGGAAGGGGCTAGAGCCTCCATTTTTGCACACAGGTCTAAGTCTCATGGCCATACCCGGCGCTATGGGCGGGCCTTAGGTTTTTTTTTTTGGGCGAAAAATTAAGTTTCTCCAATCTTCCCAAAACTCTGGATTCTGATAGAGGGCCATGAGACTTATACCTGAGTGCAAAAATGGTGGCTCTAGCCCCTTCCAGAGCTGAGATATCAAAACTCAAAAATTCGGCCCGAAAAAAAAAAAACGACAGTGGTACCCCTTACGTTTTTTTTTTGGGCGAAAAATTAAGTTTCTCCAATCTTCCCAAAACTCTGGATTCTGATAGAGGGCCATGAGACTTAGACCTAAGTGCAAAAATGGAGGCTCTAGCCCCTTCCAGAGCTGAGATATCGAAACTCAAAAATTCGGCCCGAAAAAAAAAACGACAGTGGTACCCCTTACGTTTTTTTTTTTTGGGCGAAAAATTAAGTTTCTCCAATCTTCCCAAAACTCTGGATTCTGATAGAGGGCCATGAGACTTAGACCTGAGTGCAAAAATGGAGGCTCTAGCCCCTTCCAGAGCTGAGATATCGAAACTCAAAAATTCGGCCCGAAAAAAAAAAAAACGACAGTGGTACCCCTTACGTTTTTTGTTTTTTTTTGCGAAAAATTAAGTTTCTCCAATTTTCCCAAAACTCTGGATTCTGATAGAGGGCCATGAGACTTAGACCTGAGTGCAAAAATGGAGGCTCTAGCCCCTTCCAGAGCTGAGATATCGAAACTCAAAAATTCGGCCCGAAAAAAAAACGACAGTGGTACCCCTTACGTTTTTTTTTTTTTGGGCGAAAAAATTAAGTTTCTCCAATCTTCCCAAAACTTTGGATTCTGATAGAGGGCCATGAGACTTAGACCTGAGTGCAAAAATGGAGGCTCTAGCCCCTTCCAGACCTGAGATATCGAAACTCAAAAATTCGGCCCGAAAAAAAAAACGACAGTGGTACCCCTTACGTTTTTTTTTTTGGGGCGAAAAATTAAGTTTCTCCAATCTTCCCAAAACTCTGGATTCTGATAGAGGGCCATGAGACTTAGACCTGAGTGCAAAAATTGAGGCTCTAGCCCCTTCCAGAGCTGAGATATCGAAACTCAAAAATTCGGCCCGAAAAAAAAACGACAGTGGTACCCCTTACGTTTTTTTTTTTTTGGGCGAAAAATTAAGTTTCTCCAATCTTCCCAAAACTCTGGATTCTGATAGAGGGCCATGAGACTTATACCTGAGTGCAAAAATGGTGGCTCTAGCCCCTTCCAGAGATGAGATATCGAAACTCAAAAATTTGGCCCGAAAAAAAAAAACGACAGTGGTACCCCTTACGTTTTTTTTTTTTTGGGCGAAAAATTAAGTTTCTCCAATCTTCCCAAAACTCTGGATTCTGATAGAGGGCCATGAGACTTAGACCTGAGTGCAAAAATGGTGGCTCTAGCTCCTTCCAGAGCTGAGATATCGAAACTCAAAAATTCGGCCCGAAAAAAAAACGACAGTGGTACCCCTTACGTTTTTTTTTTTTGGGCGAAAAATTAAGTTTCTCCAATCTTTCCAAAACTCTGGATTCTGATAGAGGGCCATGAGACTTAGACCTGAGTGCAAAAATGGAGGCTCTAGCCCCTTCCAGAGCTGAGATATCGAAACTCAAAAATTCGGCCCGAAAAAAAACCGACAGTGGTACCCCTTACGGTTCTTTTTTTTGGGCGAAAAATTAAGTTTCTCCAATCTTCCCAAAACTCTGGATTCTGATAGAGGGCCATGAGACTTAGACCTGAGTGCAAAAATGGAGGCTCTAGCCCCTTCCAGAGCTGAGATATCAAAACTCAAAAATTCGGCCCGAAAAAAAAACGACAGTGGTACCCCTTACGTTTTTTTTTTTGGGCGAAAAATTAAGTTTCTCCAATCTTCCCAAAACTCTTGATTCTGATAGAGGGCCATGAGACTTAGACCTGAGTGCAAAAATTGAGGCTCTAGCCCCTTCCAGAGCTGAGATATCGAAACTCAAAAATTCGGCCCGAAAAAAAAAAACGACAGTGGTACCGTTTTTTGTTTTTTTTTTGGCAAAAAATTAAGTTTCTCCAATTTTCCCAAAACTCTGGATTCTGATAGAGGGCCATGAGACTTAGACCTGAGTGCAAAAATGGAGGCTCTAGCCCCTTCCAGAGCTGAGATATCGAAACTCAAAAATTCGGCCCGAAAAAAAAACGACAGTGGTACCCCTTACGTTTTTTTTTTTGGGCGAAAAATTAAGTTTCTCCAATCTTCCCAAAACTCTAAATTCTGATAGAGGGCCATGAGACTCAGACCTGAGTGCAAAAATGGAGGCTCTAGCCCCTTCCAGAGCTGAGATATCGAAACTCAAAAATTCGGCCCGAAAAAAAAACGACAGTGGTACCCCTTACGGTTTTTTTTTTGGGCGAAAAAATTAAGTTTCTCCAATCTTCCCAAAACTCTGGATTCTGATAGAGGGCCATGAGACTTATACCTGAGTGCAAAAATGGAGGCTCTAGCCCCTTCCAGAGCTGAGATATCGAAACTCAAAAATTCGGCCCGAAAAAAAACCGACAGTGGTACCCCTTACGGTTCTTTTTTTTGGTCGAAAATTTAAGTTTCTCCAATCTTCCCAAAACTCTGGATTCTGATAGAGGGCCATGAGACTTAGACCTGAGTGCAAAAATGGAGGCTCTAGCCCCTTCCAGAGCTGAGATATCGAAACTCAAAAATTCGGCCCGAAAAAAAAAAACGACAGTGGTACCCCTTACGTTTTTTGTTTTTTTTTGGCAAAAAATTAAGTTTCTCCAATTTTCCCAAAACTCTGGATTCTGATAGAGGGCCATGAGACTTAGACCTGAGTGCAAAAATGGAGGCTCTAGCCCCTTCCAGAGCTGAGATATCGAAACTCAAAAATTCGGCCCGAAAAAAAAACGACAGTGGTACCCCTTACGGTTTTTTTTTTTTGGGCGAAAAATTAAGTTTCTCCAATCTTCCCAAAACTCTGGATTCTGATAGAGGGCCATGAGACTCAGACCTGAGTGCAAAAATGGAGGCTCTAGCCCCTTCCAGAGCTGAGATATCGAAACTCAAAAATTCGGCCCGAAAAAAAAACGACAGTGGTACCCCTTACGTTTTTTTTTTTTGGGCGAAAAATTAAGTTTCTCCAATCTTCCCAAAACTCTGGATTCTGATAGAGGGCCATGAGACTTAGACCTGAGTGCAAAAATGGAGGCTCTAGCCCCTTCCAGAGCTGAGATATCGAAACTCAAAAATTCGGCCCGAAAAAAAACCGACAGTGGTACCCCTTACGGTTTTTTTTTTTTGGGCGAAAAATTAAGTTTCTCCAATCTTCCCAAAACTCTGGATTCTGATAGAGGGCCATGAGACTTAGACCTGAGTGCAAAAATGGAAGCTTTAGCCCCTTCCAGAGCTGAGATATCGAAACTCAAAAATTCGGCCCGAAAAAAAAACGACAGTGGTACCCCTTACGTTTTTTTTTTTGGGCGAAAAATTAAGTTTCTCCAATCTTCCCAAAACTCTGGATTCTGATAGAGGGCCATGAGACTTAGACCTGAGTGCAAAAATGGAGGCTCTAGCCCCTTCCAGAGCTGAGATATCGAAACTCAAAAATTCGGCCCGAAAAAAAAACGACAGTGGTACCCCTTACGGTTTTTTTTTTGGGCGAAAAATTAAGTTTCTCCAATCTTCCCAAAACTCTGGATCCTGATAGAGGGCCATGAGACTTAGACCTGAGTGCAAAAATTGAGGCTCTAGCCCCTTCCAGAGATGAGATATCGAAACTCAAAAATTCGGCCCGAAAAAAAAACGACAGTGGTACCCCTTACGTTTTTTTTTGGGGGGCGAAAAATTAAGTTTCTCCAATCTTCCCAAAACTCTGGATTCTGATAGAGGGCCATGAGACTTAGACCTGAGTGCAAAAATGGAGGCTCTAGCCCCTTCCAGACCTGAGATATCGAAACTCAAAAATTCGGCCCGAAAAAAAAAAAAACGACAGTGGTACCCCTTACGTTTTTTTTTTGGGCGAAAAATTAAGTTTCTCCAATCTTCCCAAAACTCTGGATTCTGATAGAGGGCCATGAGACTTAGACCTGAGTGCAAAAATGGAGGCTCTAGCCCCTTCCAGAGCTGAAATATCGAAACTCAAAAATTCGGCCCGAAAAAAAAACGACAGTGGTACCCCTTACGTTTTTTTTTTTGGGCGAAAAATTAAGTTTCTCCAATCTTCCCAAAACTCTGGATTCTGATAGAGGGCCATGAGACTTATACCTGAGTGCAAAAATGGTGGCTCTAGCCCCTTCCAGAGCTGAGATATCGAAACTCAAAAATTCGGCCCGAAAAAAAAAACGACAGTGGTACCCCTTTCGTTTTTTTTTTTTGACGAAAAATTAAGTTTCTCCAATCTTCCCAAAACTCTGGATTCTGATAGAGGGCCATGAGACTTAGACCTGAGTGCAAAAATGGAGGCTCTAGCCCCTTCCAGAGCTGAGATATCGAAACTCAAAAATTCGGCCCGAAAAAAAAACGACAGTGGTACCCCTTACGTTTTTTTTTTTGGGCGAAAAATTAAGTTTCTCCAATCTTCCCAAAACTCTGGATTCTGATAGAGGGCCATGAGACTCAGACCTGAGTGCAAAAATGGAGGCTCTAGCCCCTTCCAGAGCTGAGATATCGAAACTCAAAAATTCGGCCCGAAAAAAAAAAACGACAGTGGTACCCCTTACGTTTTTTTTTTTTGACGAAAAATTAAGTTTCTCAAATCTTCCCAAAACTCTGGATTCTGATAGAGGGCCATGAGACTTAGACCTGAGTGCAAAAATGGTGGCTCTAGCCCCTTCCAGAGCTGAGATATCGAAACTCAAAAATTCGGCCCGAAAAAAAACCGACAGTGGTACCCCTTACGTTTTTTTTTTGGGCGAAAAATTAAGTTTCTCCAATCTTCCCAAAACTCTGGATTCTGATAGAGGGCCATGAGACTTAGACCTGAGTGCAAAAATGGAAGCTTTAGCTCCTTCCAGAGCTGAGATATCGAAACTCAAAAATTCGGCCCGAAAAAAAAACGACAGTGGTACCCCTTACGTTTTTTTTTTTTGGGCGAAAAATTAAGTTTCTCCAATCTTTCCAAAACTCTGGATTCTGATAGAGGGCCATGAGACTTAGACCTGAGTGCAAAAATGGAGGCTCTAGCCCCTTCCAGAGCTGAGATATCGAAACTCAAAAATTCGGCCCGAAAAAAAAAACGACAGTGGTACCCCTTTCGTTTTTTTTTTGACGAAAAATTAAGTTTCTCCATTCTTCCCAAAACTCTGGATTCTGATAGAGGGCCATGAGACTTAGACCTGAGTGCAAAAATGGAGGCTCTAGCCCCTTCCAGAGCTGAGATATCAAAACTCAAAAATTCGGCCCGAAAAAAAAACGACAGTGGTACCCCTTACGTTTTTTTTTTGGGCGAAAAATTAAGTTTCTCCAATCTTCCCAAAACTCTGGATTCTGATAGAGGGCCATGAGACTTAGACCTGAGTGCAAAAATTGAGGCTCTAGCCCCTTCAAGAGCTGAGATATCGAAACTCAAAAATTCGGCCCGAAAAAAAAACGACAGTGGTACCGTTTTTTGTTTTTTTTTTTTGGCAAAAAATTAAGTTTCTCCAATTTTCCCAAAACTCTGGATTCTGATAGAGGGCCATGAGACTTAGACCTGAGTGCAAAAATGGAGGCTCTAGCCCCTTCCAGAGCTGAGATATCGAAACTCAAAAATTCGGCCCGAAAAAAAAACGACAGTGGTACCCCTTACGTTTTTTTTTTTTGGGCGAAAAATTAAGTTTCTCCAATCTTTCCAAAACTCTGGATTCTGATAGAGGGCCATGAGACTTAGACCTGAGTGCAAAAATGGAGGCTCTAGCCCCTTCCAGAGCTGAGATATCGAAACTCAAAAATTCGGCCCGAAAAAAAAAACGACAGTGGTACCCCTTTCGTTTTTTTTTTTGACGAAAAATTAAGTTTCTCCAATCTTCCCAAAACTCTGGATTCTGATAGAGGGCCATGAGACTTAGACCTGAGTGCAAAAATGGAGGCTCTAGCCCCTTCCAGAGCTGAGATATCAAAACTCAAAAATTCGGCCCGAAAAAAAAACGACAGTGGTACCCCTTACGTTTTTTTTTTGGGCGAAAAATTAAGTTTCTCCAATCTTCCCAAAACTCTGGATTCTGATAGAGGGCCATGAGACTTAGACCTGAGTGCAAAAATTGAGGCTCTAGCCCCTTCCAGAGCTGAGATATCGAAACTCAAAAATTCGGCCCGAAAAAAAAAAAACGACAGTGGTACCGTTTTTTGTTTTTTTTTTTGGCAAAAAATTAAGTTTCTCCAATTTTCCCAAAACTCTGGATTCTGATAGAGGGCCATGAGACTTAGACCTGAGTGCAAAAATGGAGGCTCTAGCCCCTTCCAGAGCTGAGATATCGAAACTCAAAAATTCGGCCCGAAAAAAAAACGACAGTGGTACCCCTTACGTTTTTTTTTTTGGGCGAAAAATTAAGTTTCTCCAATCTTCCCAAAACTCTGGATTCTGATAGAGGGCCATGAGACTCAGACCTGAGTGCAAAAATGGAGGCTCTAGCCCCTTCCAGAGCTGAGATATCGAAACTCAAAAATTCGGCCCGAAAAAAAAACAACAGTGGTACCCCTTACGGTTTTTTTTTTTGGGCGAAAAAATTAAGTTTCTCCAATCTTCCCAAAACTCTGGATTCTGATAGAGGGCCATGAGACTTAGACCTGAGTGCAAAAATGGAGGCTCTAGCCCCTTCCAGAGCTGAGATATCAAAACTCAAAAATTCGGCCCGAAAAAAAAACGACAGTGGTACCCCTTACGTTTTTTTTTTTTGGGCGAAAAATTAAGTTTCTCCAATCTTCCCAAAACTCTGGATTCTGATAGAGGGCCATGAGACTTAGACCTGAGTGCAAAAATGGAGGCTCTAGCCCCTTCCAGAGCTGAGATATCGAAACTCAAAAATTCGGCCCGAAAAAAAAACGACAGTGGTACCCCTTACGTTTTTTTTTTTGGGCGAAAAATTAAGTTTCTCCAATCTTTCCAAAACTCTGGATTCTGATAGAGGGCCATGAGACTTAGACCTGAGTGCAAAAATGGAGGCTCTAGCCCCTTCCAGAGCTGAAATATCGAAACTCAAAAATTCGGCCCGAAAAAAAAACGACAGTGGTACCCCTTACGTTTTTTTTTTGGGCGAAAAATTAAGTTTCTCCAATCTTCCCAAAACTCTGGATTCTGATAGAGGGCCATGAGACTTATACCTGAGTGCAAAAATGGTGGCTCTAGCCCCTTCCAGAGCTGAGATATCGAAACTCAAAAATTCGGCCCGAAAAAAAAAACGACAGTGGTACCCCTTACGTTTTTTTTTTGGGCGAAAAATTAAGTTTCTCCAATCTTCCCAAAACTCTGGATTCTGATAGAGGGCCATGAGACTTATACCTGAGTGCAAAAATGGTGGCTCTAGCCCCTTCCAGAGCTGAGATATCGAAACTCAAAAATTCGGCCCGAAAAAAAAAACGACAGTGGTACCCCTTTCGTTTTTTTTTTTTGACGAAAAATTAAGTTTCTCCAATCTTTCCAAAACTCTGGATTCTGATAGAGGGCCATGAGACTTAGACCTGAGTGCAAAAATGGAGGCTCTAGCCCCTTCCAGAGCTGAGATATCGAAACTCAAAAATTCGGCCCGAAAAAAAACCGACAGTGGTACCCCTTACGGTTCTTTTTTTTGGTCGAAAATTTAAGTTTCTCCAATCTTCCCAAAACTCTGGATTCTGATAGAGGGCCATGAGACTTAGACCTGAGTGCAAAAATGGAGGCTCTAGCCCCTTCCAGAGCTGAGATATCGAAACTCAAAAATTCGGCCCGAAAAAAAAAAACGACAGTGGTACCCCTTACGTTTTTTGTTTTTTTTTGGCAAAAAATTAAGTTTCTCCAATTTTCCCAAAACTCTGGATTCTGATAGAGGGCCATGAGACTTAGACCTGAGTGCAAAAATGGAGGCTCTAGCCCCTTCCAGAGCTGAGATATCGAAACTCAAAAATTCGGCCCGAAAAAAAACGACAGTGGTACCCCTTACGGTTTTTTTTTTTTGGGCGAAAAATTAAGTTTCTCCAATCTTCCCAAAACTCTGGATTCTGATAGAGGGCCATGAGACTCAGACCTGAGTGCAAAAATGGAGGCTCTAGCCCCTTCCAGAGCTGAGATATCGAAACTCAAAAATTCGGCCCGAAAAAAAAACGACAGTGGTACCCCTTACGTTTTTTTTTTTTTGGGCGAAAAATTAAGTTTCTCCAATCTTCCCAAAACTCTGGATTCTGATAGAGGGCCATGAGACTTAGACCTGAGTGCAAAAATGGAGGCTCTAGCCCCTTCCAGAGCTGTGATATCGAAACTCAAAAATTCGGCCCGAAAAAAAAACCGACAGTGGTACCCCTTACGGTTTTTTTTTTTTGGGCGAAAAATTAAGTTTCTCCAATCTTCCCAAAACTCTGGATTCTGATAGAGGGCCATGAGACTTAGACCTGAGTGCAAAAATGGAAGCTTTAGCCCCTTCCAGAGCTGAGATATCGAAACTCAAAAATTCGGCCCGAAAAAAAAACGACAGTGGTACCCCTTACGGGTTTTTTTTGGGCGAAAAATTAAGTTTCTCCAATCTTCCCAAAACTCTGGATTCTGATAGAGGGCCATGAGACTTAGACCTGAGTGCAAAAGTTGAGGCTCTAGCCCCTTCCAGATATGAGATATCGAAACTCAAAAATTCGGCCCGAAAAAAAAACGACAGTGGTACCCCTTACGTTTTTTTTGGGGGGGCGAAAAATTAAGTTTCTCCAATCTTCCCAAAACTCTGGATTCTGATAGAGGGCCATGAGACTTAGACCTGAGTGCAAAAATGGAGGCTCTAGCCCCTTCCAGACCTGAGATATCGAAACTCAAAAATTCGGCCCGAAAAAAAAAAACGACAGTGGTACCCCTTACGTTTTTTTTTTGGGCGAAAAATTAAGTTTCTCCAATCTTCCCAAAACTCTGGATTCTGATAGAGGGCCATGAGACTTAGACCTGAGTGCAAAAATGGAGGCTCTAGCCCCTTCCAGAGCTGAAATATCGAAACTCAAAAATTCGGCCCGAAAAAAAAACGACAGTGGTACCCCTTACGTTTTTTTTTTTGGGCGAAAAATTAAGTTTCTCCAATCTTCCCAAAACTCTGGATTCTGATAGAGGGCCATGAGACTTATACCTGAGTGCAAAAATGGTGGCTCTAGCCCCTTCCAGAGCTGAGATATCGAAACTCAAAAATTCGGCCCGAAAAAAAAAACGACAGTGGTACCCCTTTCGTTTTTTTTTTTTTGACGAAAAATTAAGTTTCTCCAATCTTCCCAAAACTCTGGATTCTGATAGAGGGCCATGAGACTTAGACCTGAGTGCAAAAATGGAGGCTCTAGCCCCTTCCAGAGCTGAGATATCGAAACTCAAAAATTCGGCCCGAAAAAAAAAACGACAGTGGTACCCCTTACGTTTTTTTTTTTGGGCGAAAAATTAAGTTTCTCCAATCTTCCCAAAACTCTGGATTCTGATAGAGGGCCATGAGACTCAGACCTGAGTGCAAAAATGGAGGCTCTAGCCCCTTCCAGAGCTGAGATATCGAAACTCAAAAATTCGGCCCGAAAAAAAAAAACGACAGTGGTACCCCTTACGTTTTTTTTTTTTGACGAAAAATTAAGTTTCTCAAATCTTCCCAAAACTCTGGATTCTGATAGAGGGCCATGAGACTTAGACCTGAGTGCAAAAATGGTGGCTCTAGCCCCTTCCAGAGCTGAGATATCGAAACTCAAAAATTCGGCCCGAAAAAAAACCGACAGTGGTACCCCTTACGGTTTTTTTTTTTGGGCGAAAAATTAAGTTTCTCCAATCTTCCCAAAACTCTGGATTCTGATAGAGGGCCATGAGACTTAGACCTGAGTGCAAAAATGGAAGCTTTAGCCCCTTCCAGAGCTGAGATATCGAAACTCAAAAATTCGGCCCGAAAAAAAAACGACAGTGGTACCCCTTACGTTTTTTTTTTGGGGGGCGAAAAATTAAGTTTCTCCAATCTTCCCAAAACTCTGGATTCTGATAGAGGGCCATGAGACTTAGACCTGAGTGCAAAAATGGAGGCTCTAGCCCCTTCCAGACCTGAGATATCGAAACTCAAAAATTCGGCCCGAAAAAAAAAAAACGACAGTGGTACCCCTTACGTTTTTTTTTTGGGCGAAAAATTAAGTTTCTCCAATCTTCCCAAAACTCTGGATTCTGATAGAGGGCCATGAGACTTAGACCTGAGTGCAAAAATGGAGGCTCTAGCCCCTTCCAGAGCTGAAATATCGAAACTCAAAAATTCGGCCCGAAAAAAAAACGACAGTGGTACCCCTTACGTTTTTTTTTTTGGGCGAAAAATTAAGTTTCTCCAATCTTCCCAAAACTCTGGATTCTGATAGAGGGCCATGAGACTTATACCTGAGTGCAAAAATGGTGGCTCTAGCCCCTTCCAGAGCTGAGATATCGAAACTCAAAAATTCGGCCCGAAAAAAAAAACGACAGTGGTACCCCTTTCGTTTTTTTTTTTTTTGACGAAAAATTAAGTTTCTCCAATCTTCCCAAAACTCTGGATTCTGATAGAGGGCCATGAGACTTAGACCTGAGTGCAAAAATGGAGGCTCTAGCCCCTTCCAGAGCTGAGATATCGAAACTCAAAAATTCGGCCCGAAAAAAAAACGACAGTGGTACCCCTTACGTTTTTTTTTTTGGGCGAAAAATTAAGTTTCTCCAATCTTCCCAAAACTCTGGATTCTGATAGAGGGCCATGAGACTCAGACCTGAGTGCAAAAATGGAGGCTCTAGCCCCTTCCAGAGCTGAGATATCGAAACTCAAAAATTCGGCCCGAAAAAAAAAACGACAGTGGTACCCCTTACGTTTTTTTTTTTGACGAAAAATTAAGTTTCTCCAATCTTCCCAAAACTCTGGATTCTGATAGAGGGCCATGAGACTTAGACCTGAGTGCAAAAATGGTGGCTCTAGCCCCTTCCAGAGCTGAGATATCGAAACTCAAAAATTCGGCCCGAAAAAAAACCGACAGTGGTACCCCTTACGGTTTTTTTTTTGGGGGGCGAAAAATTAAGTTTCTCCAATCTTCCCAAAACTCTGGATTCTGATAGAGGGCCATGACACTTAGACCTGAGTGCAAAAATGGAAGCTTTAGCCCCTTCCAGAGCTGAGATATCGAAACTCAAAAATTCGGCCCGAAAAAAAAACGACAGTGGTACCCCTTACGTTTTTTTTTTGGGCGAAAAATTAAGTTTCTCCAATCTTCCCAAAACTCTGGATTCTGATAGAGGGCCATGAGACTTAGACCTGAGTGCAAAAATGGAGGCTCTAGCCCCTTCCAGAGCTGAGATATCGAAACTCAAAAATTCGGCCCGAAAAAAAAAAACGACAGTGGTACCCCTTACGTTTTTTTTTTTTTTGGGCGAAAAATTAAGTTTCTCCAATCTTCCCAAAACTCTGGATTCTGATAGAGGGCCATGAGACTTAGACCTGAGTGCAAAAATGGTGGCTCTAGCCCCTTCCAGAGCTGAGATATCGAAACTCAAAAATTCGGCCCGAAAAAAAAAACGACAGTGGTACCCCTTACGTTTTTTTTTTTGGGGGGGAAATTAAGTTTCTCCAATCTTCCCAAAACTCTGGATTCTGATAGAGGGCCATGAGACTTAGACCTGAGTGCAAAAATGGAGGCTCTAGCCCCTTCCAGAGCTGAGATATCGAAACTCAAAAATTCGGCCCGAAAAAAAACCGACAGTGGTACCCCTTACGGTTTTTTTTTTTTGGGCGAAAAATTAAGTTTCTCCAATCTTCCCAAAACTCTGGATTCTGATAGAGGGCCATGAGACTTAGACCTGAGTCCAAAAATGGAAGCTTTAGCCCCTTCCAGAGCTGAGATATCGAAACTCAAAAATTCGGCCCGAAAAAAAAAACGACAGTGGTACCCCTTACGTTTTTTTTTTGGGCGAAAAATTAAGTTTCTCCAATCTTCCCAAAACTCTGGATTCTGATAGAGGGCCATGAGACTTAGACCTGAGTGCAAAAATGGAGGCTCTAGCCCCTTCCAGAGCTGAGATATCGAAACTCAAAAATTCGGCCCGAAAAAAAAACGACAGTGGTACCCCTTACGGTTTTTTTTTGGGCGAAAAATTAAGTTTCTCCAATCTTCCCAAAACTCTGGATTCTGATAGAGGGCCATGAGACTTAGACCTGAGTGCAAAAATTGAGGCTCTAGCCCCTTCCAGAGATGAGATATCGAAACTCAAAAATTCGGCCCGAAAAAAAAACGACAGTGGTACCCCTTACGTTTTTTTTGGGGGGGCGAAAAATTAAGTTTCTCCAATCTTCCCAAAACTCTGGATTCTGATAGAGGGCCATGAGACTTAGACCTGAGTGCAAAAATGGAGGCTCTAGCCCCTTCCAGACCTGAGATATCGAAACTCAAAAATTCGGCCCGAAAAAAAAAATGACAGTGGTACCCCTTACGTTTTTTTTTTTGGGCGAAAAATTAAGTTTCTCCAATCTTCCCAAAACTCTGGATTCTGATAGAGGGCCATGAGACTTATACCTGAGTGCAAAAATGGTGGCTCTAGCCCCTTCCAGAGCTGAGATATCGAAACTCAAAAATTCGGCCCGAAAAAAAAAACGACAGTGGTACCCCTTTCGTTTTTTTTTTTTTGACGAAAAATTAAGTTTCTCCAATCTTCCCAAAACTCTGGATTCTGATAGAGGGCCATGAGACTTAGACCTGAGTGCAAAAATGGAGGCTCTAGCCCCTTCCAGAGCTGAGATATCGAAACTCAAAAATTCGGCCCGAAAAAAAAACGACAGTGGTACCCCTTACGTTTTTTTTTTTGGGCGAAAAATTAAGTTTCTCCAATCTTCCCAAAACTCTGGATTCTGATAGAGGGCCATGAGACTTAGACCTGAGTGCAAAAATGGAGGCTCTAGCCCCTTCCAGAGCTGAGATATCGAAACTCAAAAATTCGGCCCGAAAAAAAACCGACAGTGGTACCCCTTACGGTTTTTTTTTTTTGGGCGAAAAATTAAGTTTCTCCAATCTTCCCAAAACTCTGGATTCTGATAGAGGGCCATGAGACTTAGACCTGAGTCCAAAAATGGAAGCTTTAGCCCCTTCCAGAGCTGAGATATCGAAACTCAAAAATTCGGCCCGAAAAAAAAAACGACAGTGGTACCCCTTACGTTTTTTTTTTGGGCGAAAAATTAAGTTTCTCCAATCTTCCCAAAACTCTGGATTCTGATAGAGGGCCATGAGACTTAGACCTGAGTGCAAAAATGGAGGCTCTAGCCCCTTCCAGAGCTGAGATATCGAAACTCAAAAATTCGGCCCGAAAAAAAAACGACAGTGGTACCCCTTACGTTTTTTTTTTTGGGCGAAAAATTAAGTTTCTCCAATCTTCCCAAAACTCTGGATTCTGATAGAGGGCCATGAGACTCAGACCTGAGTGCAAAAATGGAGGCTCTAGCCCCTTCCAGAGCTGAGATATCGAAACTCAAAAATTCGGCCCGAAAAAAAAAAACGACAGTGGTACCCCTTACGTTTTTTTTTTTGACGAAAAATTAAGTTTCTCCAATCTTCCCAAAACTCTGGATTCTGATAGAGGGCCATGAGACTTAGACCTGAGTGCAAAAATGGTGGCTCTAGCCCCTTCCAGAGCTGAGATATCGAAACTCAAAAATTCGGCCCGAAAAAAAACCGACAGTGGTACCCCTTACGGTTTTTTTTTTTGGGGGCGAAAAATTAAGTTTCTCCAATCTTCCCAAAACTCTGGATTCTGATAGAGGGCCATGACACTTAGACCTGAGTGCAAAAATGGAAGCTTTAGCCCCTTCCAGAGCTGAGATATCGAAACTCAAAAATTCGGCCCGAAAAAAAAACGACAGTGGTACCCCTTACGTTTTTTTTTTGGGCGAAAAATTAAGTTTCTCCAATCTTCCCAAAACTCTGGATTCTGATAGAGGGCCATGAGACTTAGACCTGAGTGCAAAAATGGAGGCTCTAGCCCCTTCCAGAGCTGAGATATCGAAACTCAAAAATTCGGCCCGAAAAAAAAAAACGACAGTGGTACCCCTTACGTTTTTTTTTTTTTGGGCGAAAAATTAAGTTTCTCCAATCTTCCCAAAACTCTGGATTCTGATAGAGGGCCATGAGACTTAGACCTGAGTGCAAAAATGGTGGCTCTAGCCCCTTCCAGAGCTGAGATATCGAAACTCAAAAATTCGGCCCGAAAAAAAAAACGACAGTGGTACCCCTTACGTTTTTTTTTTTGGGGGGGAAATTAAGTTTCTCCAATCTTCCCAAAACTCTGGATTCTGATAGAGGGCCATGAGACTTAGACCTGAGTGCAAAAATGGAGGCTCTAGCCCCTTCCAGAGCTGAGATATCGAAACTCAAAAATTCGGCCCGAAAAAAAACCGACAGTGGTACCCCTTACGGTTTTTTTTTTTTGGGCGAAAAATTAAGTTTCTCCAATCTTCCCAAAACTCTGGATTCTGATAGAGGGCCATGAGACTTAGACCTGAGTCCAAAAATGGAAGCTTTAGCCCCTTCCAGAGCTGAGATATCGAAACTCAAAAATTCGGCCCGAAAAAAAAAACGACAGTGGTACCCCTTACGTTTTTTTTTTGGGCGAAAAATTAAGTTTCTCCAATCTTCCCAAAACTCTGGATTCTGATAGAGGGCCATGAGACTTAGACCTGAGTGCAAAAATGGAGGCTCTAGCCCCTTCCAGAGCTGAGATATCGAAACTCAAAAATTCGGCCCGAAAAAAAAACGACAGTGGTACCCCTTACGGTTTTTTTTTGGGCGAAAAATTAAGTTTCTCCAATCTTCCCAAAACTCTGGATTCTGATAGAGGGCCATGAGACTTAGACCTGAGTGCAAAAATTGAGGCTCTAGCCCCTTCCAGAGATGAGATATCGAAACTCAAAAATTCGGCCCGAAAAAAAAACGACAGTGGTACCCCTTACGTTTTTTTTGGGGGGGCGAAAAATTAAGTTTCTCCAATCTTCCCAAAACTCTGGATTCTGATAGAGGGCCATGAGACTTAGACCTGAGTGCAAAAATGGAGGCTCTAGCCCCTTCCAGACCTGAGATATCGAAACTCAAAAATTCGGCCCGAAAAAAAAAATGACAGTGGTACCCCTTACGTTTTTTTTTTTGGGCGAAAAATTAAGTTTCTCCAATCTTCCCAAAACTCTGGATTCTGATAGAGGGCCATGAGACTTATACCTGAGTGCAAAAATGGTGGCTCTAGCCCCTTCCAGAGCTGAGATATCGAAACTCAAAAATTCGGCCCGAAAAAAAAAACGACAGTGGTACCCCTTTCGTTTTTTTTTTTTTGACGAAAAATTAAGTTTCTCCAATCTTCCCAAAACTCTGGATTCTGATAGAGGGCCATGAGACTTAGACCTGAGTGCAAAAATGGAGGCTCTAGCCCCTTCCAGAGCTGAGATATCGAAACTCAAAAATTCGGCCCGAAAAAAAAACGACAGTGGTACCCCTTACGTTTTTTTTTTTGGGCGAAAAATTAAGTTTCTCCAATCTTCCCAAAACTCTGGATTCTGATAGAGGGCCATGAGACTTAGACCTGAGTGCAAAAATGGAGGCTCTAGCCCCTTCCAGAGCTGAGATATCGAAACTCAAAAATTCGGCCCGAAAAAAAACCGACAGTGGTACCCCTTACGGTTTTTTTTTTTTTTGGGCGAAAAATTAAGTTTCTCCAATCTTCCCAAAACTCTGGATTCTGATAGAGGGCCATGAGACTTAGACCTGAGTCCAAAAATGGAAGCTTTATCCCCTTCCAGAGCTGAGATATCGAAACTCAAAAATTCGGCCCGAAAAAAAAAAACGACAGTGGTACCCCTTACGTTTTTTTTTTGGGCGAAAAATTAAGTTTCTCCAATCTTCCCAAAACTCTGGATTCTGATAGAGGGCCATGAGACTTAGACCTGAGTGCAAAAATGGAGGCTCTAGCCCCTTCCAGAGCTGAGATATCGAAACTCAAAAATTCGGCCCGAAAAAAAAACGACAGTGGTACCCCTTACGTTTTTTTTTTGGGCGAAAAATTAAGTTTCTCCAATCTTCCCAAAACTCTGGATTCTGATAGAGGGCCATGAGACTTAGACCTGAGTGCAAAAATTGAGGCTCTAGCCCCTTCCAGAGATGAGATATCGAAACTCAAAAATTCGGCCCGAAAAAAAAACGACAGTGGTACCCCTTACGTTTTTTTTGGGGGGGCGAAAAATTAAGTTTCTCCAATCTTCCCAAAACTCTGGATTCTGATAGAGGGCCATGAGACTTAGACCTGAGTGCAAAAATGGAGGCTCTAGCCCCTTCCAGACCTGAGATATCGAAACTCAAAAATTCGGCCCGAAAAAAAAAATGACAGTGGTACCCCTTACGTTTTTTTTTTTTGGGCGAAAAATTAAGTTTCTCCAATCTTCCCAAAACTCTGGATTCTGATAGAGGGCCATGAGACTTATACCTGAGTGCAAAAATGGTGGCTCTAGCCCCTTCCAGAGCTGAGATATCGAAACTCAAAAATTCGGCCCGAAAAAAAAAACGACAGTGGTACCCCTTTCGTTTTTTTTTTTTTTTGACGAAAAATTAAGTTTCTCCAATCTTCCCAAAACTCTGGATTCTGATAGAGGGCCATGAGACTTAGACCTGAGTGCAAAAATGGAGGCTCTAGCCCCTTCCAGAGCTGAGATATCGAAACTCAAAAATTCGGCCCGAAAAAAAAACGACAGTGGTACCCCTTACGTTTTTTTTTTTGGGCGAAAAATTAAGTTTCTCCAATCTTCCCAAAACTCTGGATTCTGATAGAGGGCCATGAGACTTAGACCTGAGTGCAAAAATGGAAGCTTTAGCCCCTTCCAGAGCTGAGATATCGAAACTCAAAAATTCGGCCCGAAAAAAAAAACGACAGTGGTACCCCTTACGGTTTTTTTTGGGCGAAAAATTAAGTTTCTCCAATGTTCCCAAAACTCTGGATTCTGATAGAGGGCCATGAGACTTAGACCTGAGTGCAAAAATGGAGGCTCTAGCCCCTTCCAGAGCTGAGATATCGAAACTCAAAAATTCGGCCCGAAAAAAAAACGACAGTGGTACCCCTTACGTTTTTTTTTTTTTGGGCGAAAAATTAAGTTTCTCCAATCTTCCCAAAACTGTGGATTCTGATAGAGGGCCATGAGACTTAGACCTGAGTGCAAAAATTGAGGCTCTAGCCCCTTCCAGAGCTGAGATATCGAAACTCAAAAATTCGGCCCGAAAAAAAAAAACGACAGTGGTACCCCTTACGTGTTTTTTTTTTTGACAAAAAATTAAGTTTCTCCAATCTTCCCAAAACTCTGGATTCTGATAGAGGGCCATGAGACTTAGACCTGAGTGCAAAAATGGTGGCTCTAGCCCCTTCCAGAGCTGAGATATCGAAACTCAAAAATTCGGCCCGAAAAAAAAACGACAGTGGTACCCCTTACGTTTTTTTTTTTGGGCGAAAAATTAAGTTTCTCCAATCTTCCCAAAACTCTGGATTCTGATAGAGGGCCATGAGACTCAGACCTGAGTGCAAAAATGGAGGCTCTAGCCCCTTCCAGAGCTGAGATATCGAAACTCAAAAATTCGGCCCGAAAAAAAAAAACGACAGTGGTACCCCTTACGTTTTTTTTTTTTGACGAAAAATTAAGTTTCTCCAATCTTCCCAAAACTCTGGATTCTGATAGAGGGCCATGAGACTTAGACCTGAGTGCAAAAATGGTGGCTCTAGCCCCTTCCAGAGCTGAGATATCGAAACTCAAAAATTCGGCCCGAAAAAAAACCGACAGTGGTACCCCTTACGGTTTTTTTTTTTGGGGGCGAAAAATTAAGTTTCTCCAATCTTCCCAAAACTCTGGATTCTGATAGAGGGCCATGAGACTTAGACCTGAGTGCAAAAATGGAAGCTTTAGCCCCTTCCAGAGCTGAGATATCGAAACTCAAAAATTCGGCCCGAAAAAAAAACGACAGTGGTACCCCTTACGTTTTTTTTTTGGGCGAAAAATTAAGTTACTCCAATCTTCCCAAAACTCTGGATTCTGATAGAGGGCCATGAGACTTAGACCTGAGTGCAAAAATGGAGGCTCTAGCCCCTTCCAGAGCTGAGATATCGAAACTCAAAAATTCGGCCCGAAAAAAAAACGACAGTGGTACCCCTTACGTTTTTTTTTTTTGGGCGAAAAATTAAGTTTCTCCAATCTTCCCAAAACTCTGGATTCTGATAGAGGGCCATGAGACTTAGACCTGAGTGCAAAAATGGTGGCTCTAGCCCCTTCCAGAGCTGAGATATCGAAACTCAAAAATTCGGCCCGAAAAAAAAAACGACAGTGGTACCCCTTACGTTTTTTTTTTTGGGGAAAAAATTAAGTTTCTCCAATCTTCCCAAAACTCTGGATTCTGATAGAGGGCCATGAGACTTAGACCTGAGTGCAAAAATGGAGGCTCTAGCCCCTTCCAGAGCTGAGATATCGAAACTCAAAAATTCGGCCCGAAAAAAAACCGACAGTGGTACCCCTTACGGTTTTTTTTTTTGGGCGAAAAATTAAGTTTCTCCAATCTTCCCAAAACTCTGGATTCTGATAGAGGGCCATGAGACTTAGACCTGAGTCCAAAAATGGAAGCTTTAGCCCCTTCCAGAGCTGAGATATCGAAACTCAAAAATTCGGCCCGAAAAAAAAAACGACAGTGGTACCCCTTACGTTTTTTTTTTGGGCGAAAAATTAAGTTTCTCCAATCTTCCCAAAACTCTGGATTCTGATAGAGGGCCATGAGACTTAGACCTGAGTGCAAAAATGGAGGCTCTAGCCCCTTCCAGAGCTGAGATATCGAAACTCAAAAATTCGGCCCGAAAAAAAAACGACAGTGGTACCCCTTACGTTTTTTTTTTTGGGCGAAAAATTAAGTTTCTCCAATCTTCCCAAACCTCTGGATTCTGATAGAGGGCCATGAGACTTAGACCTGAGTGCAAAAACTGAGGCTCTAGCCCCTTCCAGAGATGAGATATCGAAACTCAAAAATTCGGCCCGAAAAAAAAACGACAGTGGTACCCCTTACGTTTTTTTTGGGGGGGCGAAAAATTAAGTTTCTCCAATCTTCCCAAAACTCTGGATTCTGATAGAGGGCCATGAGACTTAGACCTGAGTGCAAAAATGGAGGCTCTAGCCCCTTCCAGACCTGAGATATCGAAACTCAAAAATTCGGCCCGAAAAAAAAAACGACAGTGGTACCCCTTACGTTTTTTTTTTTGGGCGAAAAATTAAGTTTCTCCAATCTTCCCAAAACTCTGGATTCTGATAGAGGGCCATGAGACTTATACCTGAGTGCAAAAATGGTGGCTCTAGCCCCTTCCAGAGCTGAGATATCGAAACTCAAAAATTCGGCCCGAAAAAAAAAACGACAGTGGTACCCCTTTCGTTTTTTTTTTTTTGACGAAAAATTAAGTTTCTCCAATCTTCCCAAAACTCTGGATTCTGATAGAGGGCCATGAGACTTAGACCTGAGTGCAAAAATGGAGGCTCTAGCCCCTTCCAGAGCTGAGATATCGAAACTCAAAAATTCGGCCCGAAAAAAAAACGACAGTGGTACCCCTTACGTTTTTTTTTTTGGGCGAAAAATTAAGTTTCTCCAATCTTCCCAAAACTCTGGATTCTGATAGAGGGCCATGAGACTCAGACCTGAGTGCAAAAATGGAGGCTCTAGCCCCTTCCAGAGCTGAGATATCGAAACTCAAAAATTCGGCCCGAAAAAAAAAAACGACAGTGGTACCCCTTACGTTTTTTTTTTTTTTGACGAAAAATTAAGTTTCTCAAATCTTCCCAAAACTCTGGATTCTGATAGAGGGCCATGAGACTTAGACCTGAGTGCAAAAATGGTGGCTCTAGCCCCTTCCAGAGCTGAGATATCGAAACTCAAAAATTCGGCCCGAAAAAAAAACGACAGTGGTACCCCTTACGTTTTTTTTTTTTGGGCGAAAAATTAAGTTTCTCCAATCTTCCCAAAACTCTGGATTCTGATAGAGGGCCATGAGACTTAGACCTGAGTGCAAAAATGGAGGCTCTAGCCCCTTCCAGAGCTGAGATATCGAAACTCAAAAATTCGGCCCGAAAAAAAACCGACAGTGGTACCCCTTACGGTTTTTTTTTTTTTGGGCGAAAAATTAAGTTTCTCCAATCTTCCCAAAACTCTGGATTCTGATAGAGGGCCATGAGACTTAGACCTGAGTGCAAAAATGGAAGCTTTAGCCCCTTCCAGAGCTGAGATATCGAAACTCAAAAATTCGGCCCGAAAAAAAAAACGACAGTGGTACCCCTTACGGTTTTTTTTGGGCGAAAAATTAAGTTTCTCCAATGTTCCCAAAACTCTGGATTCTGATAGAGGGCCATGAGACTTAGACCTGAGTGCAAAAATGGAGGCTCTAGCCCCTTCCAGAGCTGAGATATCGAAACTCAAAAATTCGGCCCGAAAAAAAAACGACAGTGGTACCCCTTACGTTTTTTTTTTTTGGGCGAAAAATTAAGTTTCTCCAATCTTCCCAAAACTCTGGATTCTGATAGAGGGCCATGAGACTTAGACCTGAGTGCAAAAATTGAGGCTCTAGCCCCTTCCAGAGCTGAGATATCGAAACTCAAAAATTCGGCCCGAAAAAAAAAACGACAGTGGTACCCCTTACGTGTTTTTTTTTTTGACAAAAAATTAAGTTTCTCCAATCTTCCCAAAACTCTGGATTCTGATAGAGGGCCATGAGACTTAGACCTGAGTGCAAAAATGGTGGCTCTAGCCCCTTCCAGAGCTGAGATATCGAAACTCAAAAATTCGGCCCGAAAAAAAAACGACAGTGGTACCCCTTACGTTTTTTTTTTTGGGCGAAAAATTAAGTTTCTCCAATCTTCCCAAAACTCTGGATTCTGATAGAGGGCCATGAGACTTAGACCTGAGTGCAAAAATGGAAGCTTTAGCCCCTTCCAGAGCTGAGATATCGAAACTCAAAAATTCGGCCCGAAAAAAAAAACGACAGTGGTACCCCTTACGGTTTTTTTTTTTGGGCGAAAAATTAAGTTTCTCCAATCTTCCCAAAACTCTGGATTCTGATAGAGGGCCATGAGACTTAGACCTGAGTGCAAAAATGGAAGCTTTAGCCCCCTCCAGAGCTGAGATATCGAAACTCAAAAATTCGGCCCGAAAAAAAAACGACAGTGGTACCCCTTACGTTTTTTTTTGGGCGAAAAATTAAGTTTCTCCAATCTTCCCAAAACTCTGGATTCTGATAGAGGGCCATGAGACTTAGACCTGAGTGCAAAAATGGAGGCTCTAGCCCCTTCCAGAGCTGAGATATCGAAACTCAAAAATTCGGCCCGAAAAAAAAAACGACAGTGGTACCCCTTACGTTTTTTTTTTTTGGGCGAAAAATTAAGTTTCTCCAATCTTCCCAAAACTCTGGATTCTGATAGAGGGCCATGAGACTTAGACCTGAGTGCAAAAATGGTGGCTCTAGCCCCTTCCAGAGCTGAGATATCGAAACTCAAAAATTCGGCCCGAAAAAAAAACGACAGTGGTACCCCTTACGTTTTTTTTTTTGGGCGAAAAATTAAGTTTCTCCAATCTTCCCAAAACTCTGGATTCTGATAGAGGGCCATGAGACTTAGACCTGAGTGCAAAAATGGAGGATCTAGCCCCTTCCAGAGCTGAGATATCGAAACTCAAAAATTCGGCCCGAAAAAAAAAACGACAGTGGTACCCCTTACGTTTTTTTTTTTGGGCGAAAAATTAAGTTTCTCCAATCTTCTCAAAACTCTGGATTCTGATAGAGGGCCATGAGACTTAGACCTGAGTGCAAAAATGGAGGCTCTAGCCCCTTCCAGAGCTGAGATATCGAAACTCAAAAATTCGGCCCGAAAAAAAACCGACAGTGGTACCCCTTACGGTTTTTTTTTTTGGGCGAAAAATTTAGTTTCTCCAATCTTCCCAAAACTCTGGATTCTGATAGAGGGCCATGAGACTTAGACCTGAGTGCAAAAATGGAAGCTTTAGCCCCTTCCAGAGCTGAGATATCGAAACTCAAAAATTCGGCCCGAAAAAAAAAACGACAGTGGTACCCCTTACGTTTTTTTTTTTTGGGCGAAAAATTAAGTTTCTCCAATCTTCCCAAAACTCTGGATTCTGATAGAGGGCCATGAGACTTAGACCTGAGTGCAAAAATGGAGGCTCTAGCCCCTTCTAGAGCTGAGATATCGAAACTCAAAAATTCGGCCCGAAAAAATAACGACAGTGGTACCCCTTACGTTTTTTTTTTGGGCGAAAAATTAAGTTTCTCCAATCTTCCCAAAACTCTGGATTCTGATAGAGGGCCATGAGACTTAGACCTGAGTGCAAAAATGGAGGCTCTAGCCCCTTCCAGAGCTGAGATATCGAAACTCAAAAATTCGGTCCGAAAAAAAAAACGACAGTGGTACTCCTTACGTTTTTGTTTTTTTTTTTGGCGAAAAATTAAGTTTCTCCAATTTTCCCAAAACTCTGGATTCTGATAGAGGGCCATGAGACTTAGACCTGAGTGCAAAAATGGAGGCTCTAGCCCCTTCCAGAGCTGAGATATCGAAACTCAAAAATTCGGCACGAAAAAAAAACGACAGTGGTACCCCTTACGTTTTTGTTTTTTTTGGGCGAAAAATTAAGTTTCTCCAATCTTCCCAAAACTCTGGATTCTGATAGAGGGTCATGAGACTTAGACCTGAGTGCAAAAATAGAGGCTCTAGCTCCTTCCAGAGCTGAGATATCGAAATTCAAAAATTCGGCCCGAAAAAAAAAAAACGACAGTGGTACCCCTTACGTTTTTTTTTTTTTGGGTGAAAAATTAAGTTTCTCCAATCTTCCCAAAACTCTGGATTCTGATAGAGGGCCATGAGCAGAGCCGGCTGCAGAAACAAACCAATGGACGGGCATTTAATATTGTAGGGGGGGGCTAATTATGACATCCAATACATTTTTCTATAGGACAAAAACCAACTATTACGCCGATTTCAAGTACCAGGCGTAATTTGCGGGTGGGATATGTCCCCACCGTCGATATTGTACCCACCACTTTCGAAACATTCCGGCACGAATGTACCAATACAAATAAACAAAACATCTTCAGTTAACTAGCAGAGCATTCGTTTTGTTCGTTTTTTAAATAAGAGACGATCTAGCGCTGAAATGTGTTTTTAAAATCAACTGTTCAAATTAATGCTCGTTGCCGCTGGCACGGATAGGCTAATGTGTTTTTTTTTCTGGCTTGCGCACAGTCTTCACTCGGACGCGCAATCCGTTGTGGAGAGACTCTATTCATTACGGTGAAATTAAAACACAAAATGTTCTGAAGATGTTTTGTCTGTGCCTGATATACAACCACTGATAAACATAATCAGTTTTGATGGAAAAAAAAAAATGTTATTAGAACGGATTAGAAACCAGAATCTCTGGCACGCTTGGCAAAAGTTCCTGGACCATTATTTACATTCACGTTTAATACAAATATAAAGGCGTTATTGAACGACCACATAAACCTAAATCAATAACTATTTAAATCGATTAAAGGATATCGTAATGTTATTGTACATATCTGTTATATGATTTAGCATTGTGTCAGGGCTGGTGCAACTTAGTAATAAAAACAACTGGCCCACTCATGTTCTTAATACAGCTGAAGTCGACGTTTTTGGGAGTGGAATCTCCGCATGAGTTATTCAATACATTATTTTTATTTTTAAAATAAATTTCTTTTTAAAATTTATTAATTGCAAATTGCATGGAGAGGGGGGCACAGGCGCTCGGTAGGCGGGCCCGGCCCCCTAAGGCCCGCCCATAGCGCCGGGTACGGCCATGAGACTTAGACCTGAGTGCGAAAATGGAGGCTCTAGCCCCTTCCAGAGCTGAGATATCGAAACTCAAAAATTCAGCCCGAAAAAAAACGACAGTGGTACCCCTTACGTGTTTTTTTGGGCGAAAAATTAAGTTTCTCCAATTTTCCCAAAACTCTGGATTCTGATAGAGGGCCATGAGACTTAGACCTGAGTGCAAAAATGGAGGCTCTAGCCCCTTCCAGAGCTGAGATATCGAAACTCAAAAATTCGGCTCGAAAAAAAAACGACAGTGGTACCCCTTACGTTTTTTTTTTTGGGCGAAAAATTAAGTTTCTCCAATCTTCCCAAAACTCTGGATTCTGATAGAGGGCCATGAGACTTAGACCTGAGTGCAAAAATGGAGGCTCTAGCCCCTTCCAGAGCTGAGATATCGAAACTCAAAAATTTGGCTCGAAAAAAAAAACGACAGTGGTACCCCTTACGTTTTTTTTGGGGGCGAAAAATTATGTTTCTCCAATCTTCCCAAAACTCTGGATTCTGATAGAGGGCCATGAGACTTAGACCTGAGTGCAAAAATGGAGGCTCTAACCCCTTCCAGAGCTGAGATATCGAAACTCAAAAATTCGGCCCGAAAAAATAACGACAGTGGTACCCCTTACGTTTTTTTTTTTGGGCGAAAAACTAAGTTTCTCCAATCTTCCCAAAACTCTGGATTCTGATAGAGGGCCATGAGACTTAGACCTGAGTGCAAAAATGGAGGCTCTAGCCCCTTCCGGAGCTGAGATATCGAAACTCAAAAATTCGGCCCGAAAAAATAACGACAGTGGTACCCCTTACGTTTTTTTTTTTTGGGGCGAAAAATTAAGTTTCTCCAATCTTCCCAAAACTCTGGATTCTGATAGAGGGCCATGAGACTTAGACCTGAGTGCAAAAATTGAGGCTCTAGCCCCTTCCAGAGCTGAGATATCGAAACTCAAAAATTCGGCCCGAAAAAAAAAACGACAGTGGTACCCCTTACGTTTTTTTTTTTTTTTTTTTGGCGAAAAATTAAGTTTCTCCAATTTTCCCAAAACTCTGGATTCTGATAGAGGGCCATGAGACTTAGACCTGAGTGCAAAAATGGAGGCTCTAGCCCCTTCCAGAGCTGAGATATCGAAACTCAAAAATTCGGCCCGAAAAAAAAAAACGACAGTGGTACCCCTTACGTTTTTTTTTTTTGGGGCGAAAAATTAAGTTTCTCCAATCTTCCCAAAACTCTGGATTCTGATAGAGGGCCATGAGACTTAGACCTGAGTGCAAAAATGGAGGCTCTAGCCCCTTCCAGAGCTGAGATATCGAAACTCAAAAATTCGGCCCGAAAAAAAAACGACAGTGGTACCCCTTACGTTTTTATTTTTTGGGCGAAAAATTAAGTTTCTACAATCTTCCCAAAACTCTGGATTCTGATAAAGGGCCATGAGACTTAGACCTGAGTGCAAAAATGGAGGCTCTAGCCCCTTCCAGAGCTGAGATATCGAAACTCAAAAATTCGGCCCGAAAAAATAACGACAGTGGTACCCCTTACGTTTTTTTTTTTGGGCGAAAAATTAAGTTTCTCCAATCTTCCCAAAACTCTGGATTCTGATAGAGGGCCATGAGACTTAGACCTGAGTGCAAAAATGGAGGCTCTAGCCCCTTCCAGAGCTGAGATATCGAAACTCAAAAATTCGGCTCGAAAAAAAAAACGACAGTGGTACCCCTTACGTTTTTTTTGGGGGCGAAAAATTATGTTTCTCCAATCTTCCCAAAACTCTGGATTCTGATAGAGGGCCATGAGACTTAGACCTGAGTGCAAAAATGGAGGCTCTAACCCCTTCCAGAGCTGAGATATCGAAACTCAAAAATTCGGCCCGAAAAAATAACGACAGTGGTACCCCTTACGTTTTTTTTTTTGGGCGAAAAATTAAGTTTCTCCAATCTTCCCAAAACTCTGGATTCTGATAGAGGGCCATGAGACTTAGACCTGAGTGCAAAAATGGAGGCTCTAGCCCCTTCCGGAGCTGAGATATCGAAACTCAAAAATTCGGCCCGAAAAAATAACGACAGTGGTACCCCTTACGTTTTTTTTTTTTGGGGCGAAAAATTAAGTTTCTCCAATCTTCCCAAAACTCTGGATTCTGATAGAGGGCCATGAGACTTAGACCTGAGTGCAAAAATGGAGGCTCTAGCCCCTTCCAGAGCTGAGATATCGAAACTCAAAAATTCGGCCCGAAAAAAAAAACGACAGTGGTACCCCTTACGTTTTTTTGGGAGCGAAAAATTAAGTTTCTCCAATCTTCCCAAACTCTGGATTCTGATAGAGGGCCATGAGACTTAGACCTGAGTGCAAAAATGGAGGCTCTAGCCCCTTCCAGAGCTGAGATATCGAAACTCAAAAATTCGGCCCGAAAAAAAAAACGACAGTGGTACCCCTTACGGTTTTTTTTTTTTTTTTTGGCGAAAAATTAAGTTTCTCAAATCTTCCCAAAACTCTGGATTCTGATAGAGGGCCATGAGACTTAGACCTGAGTGCAAAAATTGAGGCTCTAGCCCCTTCCAGAGCTGAGATATCGAAACTCAAAAATTCGGCCCGAAAAAAAAAACGACAGTGGTACCCCTTACGTTTTTTTTTTTTTTTTTTTGGCGAAAAATTAAGTTTCTCCAATTTTCCCAAAACTCTGGATTCTGATAGAGGGCCATGAGACTTAGACCTGAGTGCAAAAATGGAGGCTCTAGCCCCTTCCAGAGCTGAGATATCGAAACTCAAAAATTCGGCCCGAAAAAAAACCGACAGTGGTACCCCTTACGGTTTTTTTTTTTTGGGCGAAAAATTTAGTTTCTCCAATCTTCCCAAAACTCTGGATTCTGATAGAGGGCCATGAGACTTAGACCTGAGTGCAAAAATGGAAGCTTTAGCCCCTTCCAGAGCTGAGATATCGAAACTCAAAAATTCGGCCCGAAAAAAAAAACGACAGTGGTACCCCTTACGGTTTTTTTTTTTTGGGCGAAAAATTAAGTTTCTCCAATCTTCCCAAAACTCTGGATTCTGATAGAGGGCCATGAGACTTAGACCTGAGTGCAAAAATGGAAGCTTTAGCCCCCTCCAGAGCTGAGATATCGAAACTCAAAAATTCGGCCCGAAAAAAAAACGACAGTGGTACCCCTTACGTTTTTTTTTTGGGCGAAAAATTAAGTTTCTCCAATCTTCCCAAAACTCTGGATTCTGATAGAGGGCCATGAGACTTAGACCTGAGTGCAAAAATGGAGGCTCTAGCCCCTTCCAGAGCTGAGATATCGAAACTCAAAAATTCGGCCCGAAAAAAAAAACGACAGTGGTACCCCTTACGTTTTTTTTTTTTTGGGCGAAAAATTAAGTTTCTCCAATCTTCCCAAAACTCTGGATTCTGATAGAGGGCCATGAGACTTAGACCTGAGTGCAAAAATTGAGGCTCTAGCCCCTTCCAGAGATGAGATATCGAAACTCAAAAATTCGGCCCGAAAAAAAAACGACAGTGGTACCCCTTACGTTTTTTTTTTGGGGGCGAAAAATTAAGTTTCTCCAATCTTCCCAAAACTCTGGATTCTGATAGAGGGCCATGAGACTTAGACCTGAGTGCAAAAATGGAGGCTCTAGCCCCTTCCAGAACTGAGATATCGAAACTCAAAAATTCGGCCCGAAAAAAAAAACGACAGTGGTACCCCTTACGTTTTTTTTTTTGGGCGAAAAATTAAGTTTCTCCAATCTTCTCAAAACTCTGGATTCTGATAGAGGGCCATGAGACTTAGACCTGAGTGCAAAAATGGAGGCTCTAGCCCCTTCCAGAGCTGAAATATCGAAACTCAAAAATTCTGCCCGAAAAAAAAACGACAGTGGTACCCCTTACGTTTTTTTTTTTTTGGGCGAAAAATTAAGTTTCTCCAATCTTCCCAAAACTCTGGATTCTGATAGAGGGCCATGAGACTTATACCTGAGTGCAAAAATGGTGGCTCTAGCCCCTTCCAGAGCTGAGATATCGAAACTCAAAAATTCGGCCCGAAAAAAAAAACGACAGTGGTACCCCTTACGTTTTTTTTTTTTGACGAAAAATTAAGTTTCTCCAATCTTCCCAAAACTCTGGATTCTGATAGAGGGCCATGAGACTTAGACCTGAGTGCAAAAATGGTGGCTCTAGCCCCTTCCAGAGCTGAGATATCGAAACTCAAAAATTCGGCCCGAAAAAAAAACGACAGTGGTACCCCTTACGTTTTTTTTTTGGGCGAAAAATTAAGTTTCTCCAATCTTCCCAAAACTCTGGATTCTGATAGAGGGCCATGAGACTTAGACCTGAGTGCAAAAATGGAGGCTCTAGCCCCTTCCAGAGCTGAGATATCGAAACTCAAAAATTCGGCCCGAAAAAAAACCGACAGTGGTACCCCTTACGGTTTTTTTTTTTTGGGCGAAAAATTTAGTTTCTCCAATCTTCCCAAAACTCTGGATTCTGATAGAGGGCCATGAGACTTAGACCTGAGTGCAAAAATGGAAGCTTTAGCCCCTTCCAGAGCTGAGATATCGAAACTCAAAAATTCGGCCCGAAAAAAAAAACGACAGTGGTACCCCTTACGTTTTTTTTTTTTGGGCGAAAAATTAAGTTTCTCCAATCTTCCCAAAACTCTGGATTCTGATAGAGGGCCATGAGACTTAGACCTGAGTGCAAAAATGGAGGCTCTAGCCCCTTCTAGAGCTGAGATATCGAAACTCAAAAATTCGGCCCGAAAAAATAACGACAGTGGTACCCCTTACGGTTTTTTTTTGGGCGAAAAATTAAGTTTCTCCAATCTTCCCAAAACTCTGGATTCTGATAGAGGGCCATGAGACTTAGACCTGAGTGCAAAAATGGAGGCTCTAGCCCCTTCCAGAGCTGAGATATCGAAACTCAAAAATTCGGTCCGAAAAAAAAAACGACAGTGGTACTCCTTACGTTTTTGTTTTTTTTTTTGGCGAAAAATTAAGTTTCTCCAATTTTCCCAAAACTCTGGATTCTGATAGAGGGCCATGAGACTTAGACCTGAGTGCAAAAATGGAGGCTCTAGCCCCTTCCAGAGCTGAGATATCGAAACTCAAAAATTCGGCACGAAAAAAAAACGACAGTGGTACCCCTTACGTTTTTGTTTTTTTTGGGCGAAAAATTAAGTTTCTCCAATCTTCCCAAAACTCTGGATTCTGATAGAGGGTCATGAGACTTAGACCTGAGTGCAAAAATAGAGGCTCTAGCTCCTTCCAGAGCTGAGATATCGAAATTCAAAAATTCGGCCCGAAAAAAAAAAAACGACAGTGGTACCCCTTACGTTTTTTTTTTTTGGGTGAAAAATTAAGTTTCTCCAATCTTCCCAAAACTCTGGATTCTGATAGAGGGCCATGAGCAGAGCCGGCTGCAGAAACAAACCAATGGACGGTTATTTAATATTGTAGGGGGGGGGCTAATTATGACATCCAATACATTTTTCTATAGGACAAAAACCAACTATTACGCCGATTTCAAGTACCAGGCGTAATTTGCGGGTGGGATATGTCCCCACCGTCGATATTGTACCCACCACTTTTGAAACATTCCGGCACGAATGTACCAATACAAATAAACAAAACATCTTCAGTTAACTAGCAGAGCATTCGTTTTGTTCGTTTTTTAAATAAGAGACGATCTAGCGCTGAAATGTGTTTTTAAAATCAACTGTTCAAATTAATGCTCGTTGCCGCTGGCGCGGATAGGCTAATGTGTTTTTTTTTCTGGCTTGCGCACAGTCTTCACTCGGACGCGCAATCCGTTGTGGAGAGACTCTATTCATTACGGTGAAATTAAAACACAAAATGTTCTGAAGATGTTTTGTCTGTGCCTGATATACAACCACTGATAAACATAATTAGTTTTGATGGAAAAAAAAAATGTTATTAGAACGGATTAGAAACCAGAATCTCTGGCACGCTTGGCAAAAGTTCCTGGACCATTATTTACATTCACGTTTAATACAAATATAAAGGCGTTATTGAACGACCACATAAACCTAAATCAATAACTATTTAAATCGATTAAAGGATATCGTAATGTTATTGTACATATCTGTTATATGATTTAGCATTGTGTCAGGGCTGGTGCAACTTAGTAATAAAAACAACTGGCCCACTCATGTTCTTAATACAGCTGAAGTCGACGTTTTTGGGAGTGGAATCTCCGCATGAGTTATTCAATACATTATTTTTATTTTTAAAATAAATTTCTTTTTAAAATTTATTAATTGCAAATTGCATGGAGAGGGGGGCACAGGCGCTCGGTAGGCGGGCCCGGCCCCCTAAGGCCCGCCCATAGCGCCGGGTACGGCCATGAGACTTAGACCTGAGTGCGAAAATGGAGGCTCTAGCCCCTTCCAGAGCTGAGATATCGAAACTCAAAAATTCAGCCCGAAAAAAAACGACAGTGGTACCCCTTACGTGTTTTTTTGGGCGAAAAATTAAGTTTCTCCAATTTTCCCAAAACTCTGGATTCTGATAGAGGGCCATGAGACTTAGACCTGAGTGCAAAAATGGAGGCTCTAGCCCCTTCCAGAGCTGAGATATCGAAACTCAAAAATTCGGCCCGAAAAAAAAACGACAGTGGTACCCCTTACGTTTTTTTTTTTGGGCGAAAAATTAAGTTTCTCCAATCTTCCCAAAACTCTGGATTCTGATAGAGGGCCATGAGACTTAGACCTGAGTGCAAAAATGGAGGCTCTAGCCCCTTCCAGAGCTGAGATATCGAAACTCAAAAATTTGGCTCGAAAAAAAAAACGACAGTGGTACCCCTTACGTTTTTTTTGGGGGCGAAAAATTATGTTTCTCCAATCTTCCCAAAACTCTGGATTCTGATAGAGGGCCATGAGACTTAGACCTGAGTGCAAAAATGGAGGCTCTAACCCCTTCCAGAGCTGAGATATCGAAACTCAAAAATTCGGCCCGAAAAAATAACGACAGTGGTACCCCTTACGTTTTTTTTTTTGGGCGAAAAATTAAGTTTCTCCAATCTTCCCAAAACTCTGGATTCTGATAGAGGGCCATGAGACTTAGACCTGAGTGCAAAAATGGAGGCTCTAGCCCCTTCCGGAGCTGAGATATCGAAACTCAAAAATTCGGCCCGAAAAAATAACGACAGTGGTACCCCTTACGTTTTTTTTTTTTGGGGGCGAAAAATTAAGTTTCTCCAATCTTCCCAAAACTCTGGATTCTGATAGAGGGCCATGAGACTTAGACCTGAGTGCAAAAATGGAGGCTCTAGCCCCTTCCAGAGCTGAGATATCGAAACTCAAAAATTCGGCCCGAAAAAAAAAACGACAGTGGTACCCCTTACGTTTTTTTGGGGGCGAAAAATTAAGTTTCTCCAATCTTCCCAAACTCTGGATTCTGATAGAGGGCCATGAGACTTAGACCTGAGTGCAAAAATGGAGGCTCTAGCCCCTTCCAGAGCTGAGATATCGAAACTCAAAAATTCGGCCCGAAAAAAAAAACGACAGTGGTACCCCTTACGGTTTTTGTTTTTTTTTTGGGCGAAAAATTAAGTTTCTCAAATCTTCCCAAAACTCTGGATTCTGATAGAGGGCCATGAGACTTAGACCTGAGTGCAAAAATTGAGGCTCTAGCCCCTTCCAGAGCTGAGATATCGAAACTCAAAAATTCGGCCCGAAAAAAAAAACGACAGTGGTACCCCTTACGTTTTTTTTTTTTTTTTTTGGCGAAAAATTAAGTTTCTCCAATTTTCCCAAAACTCTGGATTCTGATAGAGGGCCATGAGACTTAGACCTGAGTGCAAAAATGGAGGCTCTAGCCCCTTCCAGAGCTGAGATATCGAAACTCAAAAATTCGGCCCGAAAAAAAAAAACGACAGTGGTACCCCTTACGTTTTTTTTTTGGGGGGCGAAAAATTAAGTTTCTACAATCTTCCCAAAACTCTGGATTCTGATAAAGGGCCATGAGACTTAGACCTGAGTGCAAAAATGGAGGCTCTAGCCCCTTCCAGAGCTGAGATATCGAAACTCAAAAATTCGGCCCGAAAAAATAACGACAGTGGTACCCCTTACGTTTTTTTTTTTGGGCGAAAAATTAAGTTTCTCCAATCTTCCCAAAACTCTGGATTCTGATAGAGGGCCATGAGACTTAGACCTGAGTGCAAAAATGGAGGCTCTAGCCCCTTCCAGAGCTGAGATATCGAAACTCAAAAATTCGGCTCGAAAAAAAAAACGACAGTGGTACCCCTTACGTTTTTTTTGGGGGCGAAAAATTATGTTTCTCCAATCTTCCCAAAACTCTGGATTCTGATAGAGGGCCATGAGACTTAGACCTGAGTGCAAAAATGGAGGCTCTAACCCCTTCCAGAGCTGAGATATCGAAACTCAAAAATTCGGCCCGAAAAAATAACGACAGTGGTACCCCTTACGTTTTTTTTTTTGGGCGAAAAATTAAGTTTCTCCAATCTTCCCAAAACTCTGGATTCTGATAGAGGGCCATGAGACTTAGACCTGAGTGCAAAAATGGAGGCTCTAGCCCCTTCCGGAGCTGAGATATCGAAACTCAAAAATTCGGCCCGAAAAAATAACGACAGTGGTACCCCTTACGTTTTTTTTTTTTTTGGGGCGAAAAATTAAGTTTCTCCAATCTTCCCAAAACTCTGGATTCTGATAGAGGGCCATGAGACTTAGACCTGAGTGCAAAAATGGAGGCTCTAGCCCCTTCCAGAGCTGAGATATCGAAACTCAAAAATTCGGCCCGAAAAAAAAAACGACAGTGGTACCCCTTACGTTTTTTTGGGAGCGAAAAATTAAGTTTCTCCAATCTTCCCAAACTCTGGATTCTGATAGAGGGCCATGAGACTTAGACCTGAGTGCAAAAATGGAGGCTCTAGCCCCTTCCAGAGCTGAGATATCGAAACTCAAAAATTCGGCCCGAAAAAAAAAACAACAGTGGTACCCCTTACGGTTTTTGTTTTTTTTTTGGCGAAAAATTAAGTTTCTCAAATCTTCCCAAAACTCTGGATTCTGATAGAGGGCCATGAGACTTAGACCTGAGTGCAAAAATTGAGGCTCTAGCCCCTTCCAGAGCTGAGATATCGAAACTCAAAAATTCGGCCCGAAAAAAAAAACGACAGTGGTACCCCTTACGTTTTTTTTTTTTTTTTTTTGGCGAAAAATTAAGTTTCTCCAATTTTCCCAAAACTCTGGATTCTGATAGAGGGCCATGAGACTTAGACCTGAGTGAAAAAATGGAGGCTCTAGCCCCTTCCAGAGCTGAGATATCGAAACTCAAAAATTCGGCCCGAAAAAAAAAACGACAGTGGTACCCCTTACGTTTTTTTTTTTGGGGCGAAAAATTAAGTTTCTCCAATCTTCCCAAAACTCTGGATTCTGATAGAGGGCCATGAGACTTAGACCTGAGTGCAAAAATGGAGGCTCTAGCCCCTTCCAGAGCTGAGATATCGAAACTCAAAAATTCGGCCCGAAAAAAAAACGACAGTGGTACCCCTTACGTTTTTATTTTTTGGGCGAAAAATTAAGTTTCTACAATCTTCCCAAAACTCTGGATTCTGATAAAGGGCCATGAGACTTAGACCTGAGTGCAAAAATGGAGGCTCTAGCCCCTTCCAGAGCTGAGATATCGAAACTCAAAAATTCGGCCCGAAAAAAAAACGACAGTGGTACCCCTTACGTTTTTGTTTTTTTGGGCGAAAAATTAAGTTTCTCCAATCTTCCCAAAACTCTGGATTCTGATAGAGGGCCACGATACTTAGACCTGAGTGCAAAAATGGAGGCTCTAGCCCCTTCCAGAGCTGAGATATCGAAACTCAAAAATTCGGCCCGAAAAAAAAAACGACAGTTGTACCCCTTACGGTTTTTTTTGGGGCGAAAAATTTTGTTTCTCCAATCTTCCCAAAACTCTGGATTCTGATAGAGGGCCATGAGACTTAGACCTGAGTGCAAAAATGAAGGCTCTAGCCCCTTCCAGAGCTGAGATATCGAAACTCAAAAATTCGGCCCGAAAAAAAAACGACAGTGGTACCCCTTACGGTTTTTTTTTTGGGCAAAAAATTAAGTTTCTCCAATCTTCCCAAAACTCTGGATTCTGATAGAGGGCCGTGAGACTTAGACCTGAGTGCAAAAATGGAGGCTCTAGCCCCTTCCTGAGCTGAGATATCGAAACTCAAAAATTCGGCCCGAAAAAAAAAAGACAGTGGTACCCCTTACGTTTTTTTTTTTTTTGGGCGAAAAATTAAGTTTCTCCAATCTTCCCAAAACTCTGGATTCTGATAGTGGGCCATGAGACTTAGACCTGAGTGCAAAAATTGAGGCTCTAGCCCCTTCCAGAGCTGAGATATCGAAACTCAAAAATTCGGCCCGAAAAAAAAAAACGACAGTGGTACCCCTTACGTTTTTTGTTTTTTTTTGGCGAAAAATTAAGTTTCTCCAATTTTCCCAAAACTCTGGATTCTGATAGAGGGCCATGAGACTTAGACCTGAGTGCAAAAATGGAGGCTCTAGCCCCTTCCAGAGCTGAGATATCGAAACTCAAAAATTCGGCCCGAAAAAAAAAACGACAGTGGTACCCCTTACGTTTTTGTTTTTTTGGGCGAAAAATTAAGTTTCTCCAATCTTCCCAAAACTCTGGATTCTGATAGAGGGCCATGAGACTTAGACCTGAGTGCAAAAATAGAGGCTCTAGCCCCTTCCAGAGCTGAGATATCGAAACTCAAAAATTCGGCCCGAAAAAAAAAACGACAGTGGTACCCCTTAAGTTTTTTTTTTGGGTGAAAAATTAAGTTTCTCCAATCTTCCCAAAACTCTGGATTCTGATAGAGGGCCATGAGACTTAGACCTGAGTGCAAAAATGGAGGCTCTAGCCCCTTCCAGAGCTGAGATATCGAAACTCAAAAATTCGGCCCGAAAAATCGACAGTGGTACCCCTTACGTTTTTTTTTTTTTGGGCGAAAAATTAAGTTTCTCCAATCTTCCCAAAACTCTGGATTCTGATAGAGGGCCATGAGACTTAGACCTGAGTGCAAAAATGGAGGCTCTAGCCCCTTCCAGAGATGAGATATCGAAATTAAAAAATTCGGCCCGAAAAAAAAACGACAGTGGTACCCCTTACGTTTTGTTTTTTTTTTGGGCGAAAAATTAAGTTTCTCCAATCTTCCCAAAACTCTGGATTCTGATAGAGGGCCATGAGACCTAGACCTGAGTGCAAAAATGGAGGCTCTAGCCCCTTCCAGAACTCAAAAATTCGGCCCGAAAAAAAAACGACAGTGGTACCCCTTACGTTTTTTTTTTTTGGGGTGAAAAATTAAGTTTCTCCAATCTTCCCAAAACTCTGGATTCTGATAGAGGGCCATGAGACTTAGACCTGAGTGCAAAAATGGAGGCTCTAGCCCCTTCCTGAGCTGAGATATCGAAACTCAAAAATTCGGCCCGGAAAAAAAACCACAGTGGTACCCCTTACGCTTTTTTTTTTTGGGGAGAAAAATTAAGTTTCTCAAATCTTCCCAAAACTCTGGATTCTGATAGAGGGCCATGAGACTTAGACCTGAGTGCAAAAATTGAGGCTCTAGCCCTTTCCAGAGCTGAGATATCGAAACTCAAAAATTCGGCCCGAAAAAAAAAAAACGACAGTGGTACCCCTTACGTTTTTTTTTTTTGGGCGAAAAATTAAGTTTCTCCAATCTTCCCAAAACTCTGGATTCTGATAGAGGGCCATGAGCAGAGCCGGCTGCAGAAACAAACCAATGGACGGGCATTTAATATTGTAGGGGGGGGGGCTAATTATGACATCCAATACATTTTTCTATGGGACAAAAACCAACTATTACGCCGATTTCAAGTACCAGGCGTAATTTGCGGGTGGGATATGTCCCCACCGTCGATATTGTACCCACCACTTTTGAAACATTCCGGCACGAATGTACCAATACAAATAAACAAAACATCTTCAGTTAACTAGCAGAGCATTCGTTTTGTTCGTTTTTTAAATAAGAGACGATCTAGCGCTGAAATGTGTTTTTAAAATCAACTGTTCAAATTAATGCTCGTTGCCGCTGGCGCGGATAGGCTAATGTGTTTTTTTTTCTGGCTTGCGCACAGTCTTCACTCGGACGCGCAATCCGTTGTGGAGAGACTCTATTCATTACGGTGAAATTAAAACACAAAATGTTCTGAAGATGTTTTGTCTGTGCCTGATATACAACCACTGATAAACATAATCAGTTTTGATGAAAAAAAAAAATGTTATTAGAACGGATTAGAACCCAGAATCTCTGGCACGCTTGGCAAAAGTTCCTGGACCATTATTTACATTCACGTTTAATACAAATATAAAGGCGTTATTGAACGACCACATAAACCTAAATCAATAACTATTTAAATCGATTAAAGGATATCGTAATGTTATTGTACATATCTGTTTTATGATTTAGCATTGTGTCAGGGCTGGTGCAACTTAGTAATAAAAACAACTGGCCCACTCATGTTCTTAATACAGCTGAAGTCGACGTTTTTGGGAGTGGAATCTCCGCATGAGTTATTCAATACATTATTTTTATTTTTAAAATAAATTTCTTTTTAAAATTTATTAATTGCAAATTGCATGGAGAGGGGGGCACAGGCGCTCGGTAGGCGGGCCCGGCCCCCTAAGGCCCGCCCATAGCGCCGGGTATGGCCATGAGACTTAGACCTGAGTGCGAAAATGGAGGCTCTAGCCCCTTCCAGAGCTGAGATATCGAAACTCAAAAATTCAGCCCGAAAAAAAAAAAACGACAGTGGTACCCCTTACGTTTTTTTTTTGGGCGAAAAATTAAGTTTCTCCAATCTTCCCAAAACTCTGGATTCTGATAGAGGGCCATGAGACTTAGACCTGAGTGCAAAAATGGAGGCTCTAGCCCCTTCCAGAGCTGAGATATCGAAACTCAAAAATTCGGCCCAAAAAAAAAAACGACAGTGGTACCCCTTACGTTTTTTTTTTTGGGGCGAAAAATTAAGTTTCTCCAATCTTCCCAAAACTCTGGATTCTGATAGAGGGCCATGAGACTTAGACCTGAGTGCAAAAATGGAGGCTCTAGCCCTTTCCAGAGCTGAGATATCGAAACTCAAAAATTCGGCCCGAAAAAAAAAAAACGACAGTGGTACCCCTTACGTTTTTTTTTTTTGGGCGAAAAATTAAGTTTCTCCAATCTTCCCAAAACTCTGGATTCTGATAGAGGGCCATGAGCAGAGCCGGCTGCAGAAACAAACCAATGGACGGGCATTTAATATTGTAGGGGGGGGGCTAATTATGACATCCAATACATTTTTCTATGGGACAAAAACCAACTATTACGCCGATTTCAAGTACCAGGCATAATTTGCGGGTGGGATATGTCCCCACCGTCGATATTGTACCCACCACTTTTGAAACATTCCGGCACGAATGTACCAATACAAATAAACAAAACATCTTCAGTTAACTAGCAGAGCATTCGTTTTGTTCGTTTTTTAAATAAGAGACGATCTAGCGCTGAAATGTGTTTTTAAAATCAACTGTTCAAATTAATGCTCGTTGCCGCTGGCGCGGATAGGCTAATGTGTTTTTTTTTCTGGCTTGCGCACAGTCTTCACTCGGACGCGCAATCCGTTGTGGAGAGACTCTATTCATTACGGTGAAATTAAAACACAAAATGTTCTGAAGATGTTTTGTCTGTGCCTGATATACAACCACTGATAAACATAATCAGTTTTGATGAAAAAAAAAATGTTATTAGAACGGATTAGAACCCAGAATCTCTGGCACGCTTGGCAAAAGTTCCTGGACCATTATTTACATTCACGTTTAATACAAATATAAAGGCGTTATTGAACGACCACATAAACCTAAATCAATAACTATTTAAATCGATTAAAGGATATCGTAATGTTATTGTACATATCTGTTTTATTATTTAGCATTGTGCCAGGGCTGGTGCAACTTAGTAATAAAAACAACTGGCCCACTCATGTTCTTAATACAGCTGAAGTCGACGTTTTTGGGAGTGGAATCTCCGCATGAGTTATTCAATACATTATTTTTATTTTTAAAATAAATTTCTTTTTAAAATTTATTAATTGCAAATTGCATGGAGAGGGGGGCACAGGCGCTCGGTAGGCGGGCCCGGCCCCCTAAGGCCCGCCCATAGCGCCGGGTATGGCCATGAGACTTAGACCTGAGTGCGAAAATGGAGGCTCTAGCCCCTTCCAGAGCTGAGATATCGAAACTCAAAAATTCAGCCCGAAAAAAAAAAAACGACAGTGGTACCCCTTACGTTTTTTTTTTGGGCGAAAAATTAAGTTTCTCCAATCTTCCCAAAACTCTGGATTCTGATAGAGGGCCATGAGACTTAGACCTGAGTGCAAAAATGGAGGCTCTAGCCCCTTCCAGAGCTGAGATATCGAAACTCAAAAATTCGGCCCGAAAAAAAAAAAACAACAGTGGTACCCCTTACGGTTTTTTTTTTTGGGCGAAAAATTTAGTTTCTCCAATCTTCCCAAAACTCTGGATTCTGATAGAGGGCCATGAGACTTAGACCTGAGTGCAAAAATGGAGGCTCTAGCCCCTTCCAGAGCTGAGATATCGAAACTCAAAAATTCGGCCCGAAAAAAAAAACGACAGTGGTACCCCTTACGTTTTTTTTGGGGGGGCGAAAAATTATGTTTCTCCAATCTTCCCAAAACTCTGGATTCTGATAGAGGGCCATGAGACTTAGACCTGAGTGCAAAAATGGAGGCTCTAGCCCCTTCCAGAGCTGAGATATCGAAACTCAAAAATTCGGCCCGAAAAAATAACGACAGTGGTACCCCTTACGTTTTTTTTTTGGGGCGAAAAATTAAGTTTCTCCAATCTTCCCAAACTCTGGATTCTGATAGAGGGCCATGAGACTTAGACCTGAGTGCAAAAATGGAGGCTCTAGCCCCTTCCAGAGCTGAGATATCGAAACTCAAAAATTCGGCCCGAAAAAAAAACGACAGTGGTACCCCTTACGTTTTTTTTTTTTGGGCGAAAAATTAAGTTTCTCCAATCTTCCCAAAACTCTGGATTCTGATAGAGGGCCATGAGACTTAGACCTGAGTGCAAAAATGGAGGCTCTAGCCCCTTCTAGAGCTGAGATATCGAAACTCAAAAATTCGGCCCGAAAAAATAACGACAGTGGTACCCCTTACGTTTTTTTTTTTGGGCGAAAAATTAAGTTTCTCCAATCTTCCCAAAACTCTGGATTCTGATAGAGGGCCATGAGACTTAGACCTGAGTGCAAAAATGGAGGCTCTAGCCCCTTCCAGACCTGAGATATCGAAACTCAAAAATTCGGCCCGAAAAAAAAAACGACAGTGGTACCCCTTACGTTTTTTTTTTTGGGCGAAAAATTAAGTTTCTCCAATCTTCCCAAAACTCTGGATTCTGATAGAGGGCCATGAGACTTATACCTGAGTGCAAAAATGGTGGCTCTAGCCCCTTCCAGAGCTGAGATATCGAAACTCAAAAATTCGGCCCGAAAAAAAAAACGACAGTGGTACCCCTTTCGTTTTTTTTTTTTTGACGAAAAATTAAGTTTCTCCAATCTTCCCAAAACTCTGGATTCTGATAGAGGGCCATGAGACTTAGACCTGAGTGCAAAAATGGAGGCTCTAGCCCCTTCCAGAGCTGAGATATCGAAACTCAAAAATTCGGCCCGAAAAAAAAACGACAGTGGTACCCCTTACGTTTTTTTTTTTGGGCGAAAAATTAAGTTTCTCCAATCTTCCCAAAACTCTGGATTCTGATAGAGGGCCATGAGACTCAGACCTGAGTGCAAAAATGGAGGCTCTAGCCCCTTCCAGAGCTGAGATATCGAAACTCAAAAATTCGGCCCGAAAAAAAAAAACGACAGTGGTACCCCTTACGTTTTTTTTTTTTTTTTTTTGGCGAAAAATTAAGTTTCTCCAATTTTCCCAAAACTCTGGATTCTGATAGAGGGCCATGAGACTTAGACCTGAGTGAAAAAATGGAGGCTCTAGCCCCTTCCAGAGCTGAGATATCGAAACTCAAAAATTCGGCCCGAAAAAAAAAAACGACAGTGGTACCCCTTACGTTTTTTTTTTTGGGGCGAAAAATTAAGTTTCTCCAATCTTCCCAAAACTCTGGATTCTGATAGAGGGCCATGAGACTTAGACCTGAGTGCAAAAATGGAGGCTCTAGCCCCTTCCAGAGCTGAGATATCGAAACTCAAAAATTCGGCCCGAAAAAAAAACGACAGTGGTACCCCTTACGTTTTTATTTTTTGGGCGAAAAATTAAGTTTCTACAATCTTCCCAAAACTCTGGATTCTGATAAAGGGCCATGAGACTTAGACCTGAGTGCAAAAATGGAGGCTCTAGCCCCTTCCAGAGCTGAGATATCGAAACTCAAAAATTCGGCCCGAAAAAAAAACGACAGTGGTACCCCTTACGTTTTTGTTTTTTTGGGCGAAAAATTAAGTTTCTCCAATCTTCCCAAAACTCTGGATTCTGATAGAGGGCCACGATACTTAGACCTGAGTGCAAAAATGGAGGCTCTAGCCCCTTCCAGAGCTGAGATATCGAAACTCAAAAATTCGGCCCGAAAAAAAAAACGACAGTTGTACCCCTTACGGTTTTTTTTGGGGCGAAAAATTTTGTTTCTCCAATCTTCCCAAAACTCTGGATTCTGATAGAGGGCCATGAGACTTAGACCTGAGTGCAAAAATGAAGGCTCTAGCCCCTTCCAGAGCTGAGATATCGAAACTCAAAAATTCGGCCCGAAAAAAAAACGACAGTGGTACCCCTTACGGTTTTTTTTTTGGGCAAAAAATTAAGTTTCTCCAATCTTCCCAAAACTCTGGATTCTGATAGAGGGCCGTGAGACTTAGACCTGAGTGCAAAAATGGAGGCTCTAGCCCCTTCCTGAGCTGAGATATCGAAACTCAAAAATTCGGCCCGAAAAAAAAAAGACAGTGGTACCCCTTACGTTTTTTTTTTTTTTGGGCGAAAAATTAAGTTTCTCCAATCTTCCCAAAACTCTGGATTCTGATAGTGGGCCATGAGACTTAGACCTGAGTGCAAAAATTGAGGCTCTAGCCCCTTCCAGAGCTGAGATATCGAAACTCAAAAATTCGGCCCGAAAAAAAAAAACGACAGTGGTACCCCTTACGTTTTTTGTTTTTTTTTGGCGAAAAATTAAGTTTCTCCAATTTTCCCAAAACTCTGGATTCTGATAGAGGGCCATGAGACTTAGACCTGAGTGCAAAAATGGAGGCTCTAGCCCCTTCCAGAGCTGAGATATCGAAACTCAAAAATTCGGCCCGAAAAAAAAAACGACAGTGGTACCCCTTACGTTTTTGTTTTTTTGGGCGAAAAATTAAGTTTCTCCAATCTTCCCAAAACTCTGGATTCTGATAGAGGGCCATGAGACTTAGACCTGAGTGCAAAAATAGAGGCTCTAGCCCCTTCCAGAGCTGAGATATCGAAACTCAAAAATTCGGCCCGAAAAAAAAAACGACAGTGGTACCCCTTAAGTTTTTTTTTTGGGTGAAAAATTAAGTTTCTCCAATCTTCCCAAAACTCTGGATTCTGATAGAGGGCCATGAGACTTAGACCTGAGTGCAAAAATGGAGGCTCTAGCCCCTTCCAGAGCTGAGATATCGAAACTCAAAAATTCGGCCCGAAAAATCGACAGTGGTACCCCTTACGTTTTTTTTTTTTTGGGCGAAAAATTAAGTTTCTCCAATCTTCCCAAAACTCTGGATTCTGATAGAGGGCCATGAGACTTAGACCTGAGTGCAAAAATGGAGGCTCTAGCCCCTTCCAGAGATGAGATATCGAAATTAAAAAATTCGGCCCGAAAAAAAAACGACAGTGGTACCCCTTACGTTTTGTTTTTTTTTTGGGCGAAAAATTAAGTTTCTCCAATCTTCCCAAAACTCTGGATTCTGATAGAGGGCCATGAGACCTAGACCTGAGTGCAAAAATGGAGGCTCTAGCCCCTTCCAGAACTCAAAAATTCGGCCCGAAAAAAAAACGACAGTGGTACCCCTTACGTTTTTTTTTTTTTGGGGTGAAAAATTAAGTTTCTCCAATCTTCCCAAAACTCTGGATTCTGATAGAGGGCCATGAGACTTAGACCTGAGTGCAAAAATGGAGGCTCTAGCCCCTTCCTGAGCTGAGATATCGAAACTCAAAAATTCGGCCCGGAAAAAAAACCACAGTGGTACCCCTTACGCTTTTTTTTTTTGGGGAGAAAAATTAAGTTTCTCAAATCTTCCCAAAACTCTGGATTCTGATAGAGGGCCATGAGACTTAGACCTGAGTGCAAAAATTGAGGCTCTAGCCCTTTCCAGAGCTGAGATATCGAAACTCAAAAATTCGGCCCGAAAAAAAAAAAACGACAGTGGTACCCCTTACGTTTTTTTTTTTTTGGGCGAAAAATTAAGTTTCTCCAATCTTCCCAAAACTCTGGATTCTGATAGAGGGCCATGAGCAGAGCCGGCTGCAGAAACAAACCAATGGACGGGCATTTAATATTGTAGGGGGGGGGGCTAATTATGACATCCAATACATTTTTCTATGGGACAAAAACCAACTATTACGCCGATTTCAAGTACCAGGCGTAATTTGCGGGTGGGATATGTCCCCACCGTCGATATTGTACCCACCACTTTTGAAACATTCCGGCACGAATGTACCAATACAAATAAACAAAACATCTTCAGTTAACTAGCAGAGCATTCGTTTTGTTCGTTTTTTAAATAAGAGACGATCTAGCGCTGAAATGTGTTTTTAAAATCAACTGTTCAAATTAATGCTCGTTGCCGCTGGCGCGGATAGGCTAATGTGTTTTTTTTTCTGGCTTGCGCACAGTCTTCACTCGGACGCGCAATCCGTTGTGGAGAGACTCTATTCATTACGGTGAAATTAAAACACAAAATGTTCTGAAGATGTTTTGTCTGTGCCTGATATACAACCACTGATAAACATAATCAGTTTTGATGAAAAAAAAAAATGTTATTAGAACGGATTAGAACCCAGAATCTCTGGCACGCTTGGCAAAAGTTCCTGGACCATTATTTACATTCACGTTTAATACAAATATAAAGGCGTTATTGAACGACCACATAAACCTAAATCAATAACTATTTAAATCGATTAAAGGATATCGTAATGTTATTGTACATATCTGTTTTATGATTTAGCATTGTGTCAGGGCTGGTGCAACTTAGTAATAAAAACAACTGGCCCACTCATGTTCTTAATACAGCTGAAGTCGACGTTTTTGGGAGTGGAATCTCCGCATGAGTTATTCAATACATTATTTTTATTTTTAAAATAAATTTCTTTTTAAAATTTATTAATTGCAAATTGCATGGAGAGGGGGGCACAGGCGCTCGGTAGGCGGGCCCGGCCCCCTAAGGCCCGCCCATAGCGCCGGGTATGGCCATGAGACTTAGACCTGAGTGCGAAAATGGAGGCTCTAGCCCCTTCCAGAGCTGAGATATCGAAACTCAAAAATTCAGCCCGAAAAAAAAAAAACGACAGTGGTACCCCTTACGTTTTTTTTTTGGGCGAAAAATTAAGTTTCTCCAATCTTCCCAAAACTCTGGATTCTGATAGAGGGCCATGAGACTTAGACCTGAGTGCAAAAATGGAGGCTCTAGCCCCTTCCAGAGCTGAGATATCGAAACTCAAAAATTCGGCCCAAAAAAAAAAACGACAGTGGTACCCCTTACGTTTTTTTTTTTGGGGCGAAAAATTAAGTTTCTCCAATCTTCCCAAAACTCTGGATTCTGATAGAGGGCCATGAGACTTAGACCTGAGTGCAAAAATGGAGGCTCTAGCCCTTTCCAGAGCTGAGATATCGAAACTCAAAAATTCGGCCCGAAAAAAAAAAAACGACAGTGGTACCCCTTACGTTTTTTTTTTTTGGGCGAAAAATTAAGTTTCTCCAATCTTCCCAAAACTCTGGATTCTGATAGAGGGCCATGAGCAGAGCCGGCTGCAGAAACAAACCAATGGACGGGCATTTAATATTGTAGGGGGGGGGCTAATTATGACATCCAATACATTTTTCTATGGGACAAAAACCAACTATTACGCCGATTTCAAGTACCAGGCATAATTTGCGGGTGGGATATGTCCCCACCGTCGATATTGTACCCACCACTTTTGAAACATTCCGGCACGAATGTACCAATACAAATAAACAAAACATCTTCAGTTAACTAGCAGAGCATTCGTTTTGTTCGTTTTTTAAATAAGAGACGATCTAGCGCTGAAATGTGTTTTTAAAATCAACTGTTCAAATTAATGCTCGTTGCCGCTGGCGCGGATAGGCTAATGTGTTTTTTTTTCTGGCTTGCGCACAGTCTTCACTCGGACGCGCAATCCGTTGTGGAGAGACTCTATTCATTACGGTGAAATTAAAACACAAAATGTTCTGAAGATGTTTTGTCTGTGCCTGATATACAACCACTGATAAACATAATCAGTTTTGATGAAAAAAAAAATGTTATTAGAACGGATTAGAACCCAGAATCTCTGGCACGCTTGGCAAAAGTTCCTGGACCATTATTTACATTCACGTTTAATACAAATATAAAGGCGTTATTGAACGACCACATAAACCTAAATCAATAACTATTTAAATCGATTAAAGGATATCGTAATGTTATTGTACATATCTGTTTTATTATTTAGCATTGTGCCAGGGCTGGTGCAACTTAGTAATAAAAACAACTGGCCCACTCATGTTCTTAATACAGCTGAAGTCGACGTTTTTGGGAGTGGAATCTCCGCATGAGTTATTCAATACATTATTTTTATTTTTAAAATAAATTTCTTTTTAAAATTTATTAATTGCAAATTGCATGGAGAGGGGGGCACAGGCGCTCGGTAGGCGGGCCCGGCCCCCTAAGGCCCGCCCATAGCGCCGGGTATGGCCATGAGACTTAGACCTGAGTGCGAAAATGGAGGCTCTAGCCCCTTCCAGAGCTGAGATATCGAAACTCAAAAATTCAGCCCGAAAAAAAAAAACGACAGTGGTACCCCTTACGTTTTTTTTTTGGGCGAAAAATTAAGTTTCTCCAATCTTCCCAAAACTCTGGATTCTGATAGAGGGCCATGAGACTTAGACCTGAGTGCAAAAATGGAGGCTCTAGCCCCTTCCAGAGCTGAGATATCGAAACTCAAAAATTCGGCCCGAAAAAAAAAAACAACAGTGGTACCCCTTACGGTTTTTTTTTTTGGGCGAAAAATTTAGTTTCTCCAATCTTCCCAAAACTCTGGATTCTGATAGAGGGCCATGAGACTTAGACCTGAGTGCAAAAATGGAGGCTCTAGCCCCTTCCAGAGCTGAGATATCGAAACTCAAAAATTCGGCCCGAAAAAAAAAACGACAGTGGTACCCCTTACGTTTTTTTTTGGGGGGCGAAAAATTATGTTTCTCCAATCTTCCCAAAACTCTGGATTCTGATAGAGGGCCATGAGACTTAGACCTGAGTGCAAAAATGGAGGCTCTAGCCCCTTCCAGAGCTGAGATATCGAAACTCAAAAATTCGGCCCGAAAAAATAACGACAGTGGTACCCCTTACGTTTTTTTTTTGGGGCGAAAAATTAAGTTTCTCCAATCTTCCCAAACTCTGGATTCTGATAGAGGGCCATGAGACTTAGACCTGAGTGCAAAAATGGAGGCTCTAGCCCCTTCCAGAGCTGAGATATCGAAACTCAAAAATTCGGCCCGAAAAAAAAACGACAGTGGTACCCCTTACGTTTTTTTTTTTTGGGCGAAAAATTAAGTTTCTCCAATCTTCCCAAAACTCTGGATTCTGATAGAGGGCCATGAGACTTAGACCTGAGTGCAAAAATGGAGGCTCTAGCCCCTTCTAGAGCTGAGATATCGAAACTCAAAAATTCGGCCCGAAAAAATAACGACAGTGGTACCCCTTACGTTTTTTTTTTTGGGCGAAAAATTAAGTTTCTCCAATCTTCCCAAAACTCTGGATTCTGATAGAGGGCCATGAGACTTAGACCTGAGTGCAAAATTGCATGGAGAGGGGGGCACAGGCGCTCGGTAGGCGGGCCCGGCCCCCTAAGGCCCGCCCATAGCGCCGGGTATGGCCATGAGACTTAGACCTGAGTGCGAAAATGGAGGCTCTAGCCCCTTCCAGAGCTGAGATATCGAAACTCAAAAATTCAGCCCGAAAAAAAAAAAACGACAGTGGTACCCCTTACGTTTTTTTTTTGGGCGAAAAATTAAGTTTCTCCAATCTTCCCAAAACTCTGGATTCTGATAGAGGGCCATGAGACTTAGACCTGAGTGCAAAAATGGAGGCTCTAGCCCCTTCCAGAGCTGAGATATCGAAACTCAAAAATTCGGCCCAAAAAAAAAAACGACAGTGGTACCCCTTACGTTTTTTTTTTTGGGGCGAAAAATTAAGTTTCTCCAATCTTCCCAAAACTCTGGATTCTGATAGAGGGCCATGAGACTTAGACCTGAGTGCAAAAATGGAGGCTCTAGCCCTTTCCAGAGCTGAGATATCGAAACTCAAAAATTCGGCCCGAAAAAAAAAAAACGACAGTGGTACCCCTTACGTTTTTTTTTTTTGGGCGAAAAATTAAGTTTCTCCAATCTTCCCAAAACTCTGGATTCTGATAGAGGGCCATGAGCAGAGCCGGCTGCAGAAACAAACCAATGGACGGGCATTTAATATTGTAGGGGGGGGGCTAATTATGACATCCAATACATTTTTCTATGGGACAAAAACCAACTATTACGCCGATTTCAAGTACCAGGCATAATTTGCGGGTGGGATATGTCCCCACCGTCGATATTGTACCCACCACTTTTGAAACATTCCGGCACGAATGTACCAATACAAATAAACAAAACATCTTCAGTTAACTAGCAGAGCATTCGTTTTGTTCGTTTTTTAAATAAGAGACGATCTAGCGCTGAAATGTGTTTTTAAAATCAACTGTTCAAATTAATGCTCGTTGCCGCTGGCGCGGATAGGCTAATGTGTTTTTTTTTCTGGCTTGCGCACAGTCTTCACTCGGACGCGCAATCCGTTGTGGAGAGACTCTATTCATTACGGTGAAATTAAAACACAAAATGTTCTGAAGATGTTTTGTCTGTGCCTGATATACAACCACTGATAAACATAATCAGTTTTGATGAAAAAAAAAATGTTATTAGAACGGATTAGAACCCAGAATCTCTGGCACGCTTGGCAAAAGTTCCTGGACCATTATTTACATTCACGTTTAATACAAATATAAAGGCGTTATTGAACGACCACATAAACCTAAATCAATAACTATTTAAATCGATTAAAGGATATCGTAATGTTATTGTACATATCTGTTTTATTATTTAGCATTGTGCCAGGGCTGGTGCAACTTAGTAATAAAAACAACTGGCCCACTCATGTTCTTAATACAGCTGAAGTCGACGTTTTTGGGAGTGGAATCTCCGCATGAGTTATTCAATACATTATTTTTATTTTTAAAATAAATTTCTTTTTAAAATTTATTAATTGCAAATTGCATGGAGAGGGGGGCACAGGCGCTCGGTAGGCGGGCCCGGCCCCCTAAGGCCCGCCCATAGCGCCGGGTATGGCCATGAGACTTAGACCTGAGTGCGAAAATGGAGGCTCTAGCCCCTTCCAGAGCTGAGATATCGAAACTCAAAAATTCAGCCCGAAAAAAAAAAACGACAGTGGTACCCCTTACGTTTTTTTTTTGGGCGAAAAATTAAGTTTCTCCAATCTTCCCAAAACTCTGGATTCTGATAGAGGGCCATGAGACTTAGACCTGAGTGCAAAAATGGAGGCTCTAGCCCCTTCCAGAGCTGAGATATCGAAACTCAAAAATTCGGCCCGAAAAAAAAAAACAACAGTGGTACCCCTTACGGTTTTTTTTTTTGGGCGAAAAATTTAGTTTCTCCAATCTTCCCAAAACTCTGGATTCTGATAGAGGGCCATGAGACTTAGACCTGAGTGCAAAAATGGAGGCTCTAGCCCCTTCCAGAGCTGAGATATCGAAACTCAAAAATTCGGCCCGAAAAAAAAAACGACAGTGGTACCCCTTACGTTTTTTTTGGGGGGGCGAAAAATTATGTTTCTCCAATCTTCCCAAAACTCTGGATTCTGATAGAGGGCCATGAGACTTAGACCTGAGTGCAAAAATGGAGGCTCTAGCCCCTTCCAGAGCTGAGATATCGAAACTCAAAAATTCGGCCCGAAAAAATAACGACAGTGGTACCCCTTACGTTTTTTTTTTGGGGCGAAAAATTAAGTTTCTCCAATCTTCCCAAACTCTGGATTCTGATAGAGGGCCATGAGACTTAGACCTGAGTGCAAAAATGGAGGCTCTAGCCCCTTCCAGAGCTGAGATATCGAAACTCAAAAATTCGGCCCGAAAAAAAAACGACAGTGGTACCCCTTACGTTTTTTTTTTTTGGGCGAAAAATTAAGTTTCTCCAATCTTCCCAAAACTCTGGATTCTGATAGAGGGCCATGAGACTTAGACCTGAGTGCAAAAATGGAGGCTCTAGCCCCTTCTAGAGCTGAGATATCGAAACTCAAAAATTCGGCCCGAAAAAATAACGACAGTGGTACCCCTTACGTTTTTTTTTTTGGGCGAAAAATTAAGTTTCTCCAATCTTCCCAAAACTCTGGATTCTGATAGAGGGCCATGAGACTTAGACCTGAGTGCAAAAATGGAGGCTCTAGCCCTTTCCAGAGCTGAGATATCGAAACTCAAAAATTCGGCCCGAAAAAAAAAAACGACAGTGGTACCCCTTACGTTTTTTTTTTTTGGGCGAAAAATTAAGTTTCTCCAATCTTCCCAAAACTCTGGATTCTGATAGAGGGCCATGAGCAGAGCCGGCTGCAGAAACAAACCAATGGACGGGCATTTAATATTGTAGGGGGGGGGCTAATTATGACATCCAATACATTTTTCTATGGGACAAAAACCAACTATTACGCCGATTTCAAGTACCAGGCGTAATTTGCGGGTGGGATATGTCCCCACCGTCGATATTGTACCCACCACTTTTGAAACATTCCGGCACGAATGTACCAATACAAATAAACAAAACATCTTCAGTTAACTAGCAGAGCATTCGTTTTGTTCGTTTTTTAAATAAGAGACGATCTAGCGCTGAAATGTGTTTTTAAAATCAACTGTTCAAATTAATGCTCGTTGCCGCTGGCGCGGATAGGCTAATGTGTTTTTTTTTCTGGCTTGCGCACAGTCTTCACTCGGACGCGCAATCCGTTGTGGAGAGACTCTATTCATTACGGTGAAATTAAAACACAAAATGTTCTGAAGATGTTTTGTCTGTGCCTGATATACAACCACTGATAAACATAATCAGTTTTGATGAAAAAAAAAATGTTATTAGAACGGATTAGAACCCAGAATCTCTGGCACGCTTGGCAAAAGTTCCTGGACCATTATTTACATTCACGTTTAATACAAATATAAAGGCGTTATTGAACGACCACATAAACCTAAATCAATAACTATTTAAATCGATTAAAGGATATCGTAATGTTATTGTACATATCTGTTTTATGATTTAGCATTGTGCCAGGGCTGGTGCAACTTAGTAATAAAAACAACTGGCCCACTCATGTTCTTAATACAGCTGAAGTCGACGTTTTTGGGAGTGGAATCTCCGCATGAGTTATTCAATACATTATTTTTATTTTTAAAATAAATTTCTTTTTAAAATTTATTAATTGCAAATTGCATGGAGAGGGGGGCACAGGCGCTCGGTAGGCGGGCCCGGCCCCCTAAGGCCCGCCCATAGCGCCGGGTACGGCCATGAGACTTAGACCTGAGTGCGAAAATGGAGGCTCTAGCCCCTTCCAGAGCTGAGAAATCGAAACTCAAAAATTCAGCCCGAAAAAAAAACGACAGTGGTACCCCTTACGGTTTTTTTTGGGTGAAAAATTAAGTTTCTCCAATCTTCCCAAAACTCTGGATTCTGATAGAGGGCCATGAGACTTAGACCTGAGTGCAAAAATGGAGGCTCTAGCCCCTTCCAGAGCTGAGATATCGAAACTCAAAAATTCGGCCGGAAAAAAAAACGACAGTGGTACCCCTTACGTTTTTTTTTTTGGGCGAAAAATTAAGTTTCTCCAATCTTCCCAAAACTCTGGATTCTGATAGAGGGCCAAGAGACTTAGACCTGAGTGCAAAAATGGAGGCTCTAGCCCCTTCCAGAGCTGAGATATCGAAACTCAAAAATTCGGCCCGAAAAAAAAAACCACAGTGGTACCCCTTACGTTTTTTTTTTTTGGGCGAAAAATTAAGTTTCTCCAATCTTCCCAAAACTCTGGATTCTGATAGAGGGCCATGAGACTTAGACCTGAGTGCAAAAACGGAGGCTCTAGCCCCTTCCAGAGCTGAGATATCGAAACTCAAAAATTCGGCCCGAAAAAAAAAACCACAGTGGTACCCCTTACGTTTTTTTTGGGGCGAAAATTTTTGTTTCTCCAATCTTCCCAAAACTCTGGATTCTGATAGAGGGCCATGAGACTTAGACCTGAGTGCAAAAATTGAGGCTCTAGCCCCTTCCAGAGCTGAGATATCGAAACTCAAAAATTCGGCCCGAAAAAAAAAACGACAGTGGTACCCCTTACGTTTTTTTTTTTTTTTTTTTGGCGAAAAATTAAGTTTCTCCAATTTTCCCAAAACTCTGGATTCTGATAGAGGGCCATGAGACTTAGACCTGAGTGCAAAAATGGAGGCTCTAGCCCCTTCCAGAGCTGAGATATCGAAACTCAAAAATTCGGCCCGAAAAAAAAAAACGACAGTGGTACCCCTTACGTTTTTTTTTTGGGGCGAAAAATTAAGTTTCTCCAATCTTCCCAAAACTCTGGATTCTGATAGAGGGCCATGAGACTTAGACCTGAGTGCAAAAATGGAGGCTCTAGCCCCTTCCAGAGCTGAGATATCGAAACTCAAAAATTCGGCCCGAAAAAAAAACGACAGTGGTACCCCTTACGTTTTTATTTTTTGGGCGAAAAATTAAGTTTCTACAATCTTCCCAAAACTCTGGATTCTGATAAAGGGCCATGAGACTTAGACCTGAGTGCAAAAATGGAGGCTCTAGCCCCTTCCAGAGCTGAGATATCGAAACTCAAAAATTCGGCCCGAAAAAATAACGACAGTGGTACCCCTTACGTTTTTTTTTTTGGGCGAAAAATTAAGTTTCTCCAATCTTCCCAAAACTCTGGATTCTGATAGAGGGCCATGAGACTTAGACCTGAGTGCAAAAATGGAGGCTCTAGCCCCTTCCAGAGCTGAGATATCGAAATTTAAAAATTCGGCCCGAAAAAAAAAACGACAGTGGTACCCCTTACGTTTTTTTTGGGGGGCGAAAAATTATGTTTCTCCAATCTTCCCAAAACTCTGGATTCTGATAGAGGGCCAAGAGACTTAGACCTGAGTGCAAAAATGGAGGCTCTAGCCCAGCCTTTCTCAAAGTGGGTGCCGCGGCACACTGGGGTGCCCCCTGACTGTGTCAGGGGTGCCGCCAAAAAATTACGCAAAATTACGTAGGCTAAAAAAATAATAAAAAAAAATAGGCTAAATAAAAAAACAACTGACATTTCATATATAAATATATTTGAATTTACATATTTACATTCTTCTTTTTAAACATATGAACGTATTAATAAAATTGTAAATTCATTTTAGATAAATATATAAAATTATTAAGCATAAAAATCCGTCTCGCAAGACACGAAACTTGACGGAAGTGACGCAATCCATAGCAACGCGTTATAGCAACAACACCTCAGACTGACAGAAACGTAAAAATAAACGTAAATTTAGGTCACTTTAGTTACAGCATCATGGATCTTTTTTTTTTTTTTTTTAAAGAAAATCCCCCCAAGAACCGGACAGTTTTTCTGTGAAATGGAGCCTCAGCCTAATTCCTCAGTACTGGGGATGCAACATGCCCTCTCCCGTTGTGTCTAATATATGGGATTAAACTATCAAACCAAGGGATGAGTCCGCAAACTTAAAAGACACCTGACCACCTCTCATCCAACCCTGCCAGGATAGGGCGGCTGTGTGCGTCGCACCAGGCTCACGTCTCGATTGTGGTCACCCCCACCCCCGGCTTGTGTGAGCGCGTATACGCGCTGCATGCACGCATGTTGATCGTTCTCCCTCTCTCGTTGTGGATTATTGTTTGTGTGTGTGTGTGTGTGTGTGTGTGTGTGTGTGTGTGTGCATGTGCATGGCACGGATAAAAAAACAAGCACTCTATGGAAAAACATTCCTGCTTATCTCTGGTGCATTTTTTAACATGCATCTTTTTCTTATTGCATTGTGTATATATATATAGGTCTGTATATATAGGTCTATATATATAATATATATTATATATATATATATATATATATATATATATATATATATATATTAATGTCTTCCCCTTTTTATTTTATTTTAACTGCATCCTGCACTTCATTTGAGTTCTCCTGGTCTGAATTTGTTATTGGGTTCTTGTATTGGGCGGTCCACCTCTTACGGTTTTATGGCATTTGTGTCTCTGATTAATTATTTTGTGAATTACTTTGCAAACCTTTGTTTTTAAAGGTACTATACAGTTTTTATTATTATTGTTATTTACAGTTCATATTATGCTATGTTCATTACTGTTCTGTCTAACTAAACAAGACATTTGCATTTACATTTGGGTTATGCAGTGTTTTTAAATTATATTTTACACTGGGGTGCCTTGAGATTTTATGCACTTTTGAAAGGTGCCCTGACTGAAAAAAGTTTGAGAAAGGCTGCTCTAGCCCCTTCCAGAGCTGAGATATCGAAACTCAAAAATTCGGCCCGAAAAAAAAACGACAGTGGTACCCCTTACGTTTTTTTTTTTTGGGCGAAAAATTAAGTTTCTCCAATCTTCCCAAAACTCTGGATTCTGATAGAGGGCCATGAGACTTAGACCTGAGTGCAAAAATGGAGGCTCTAGCCCCTTCCAGAGCTGAGATATCGAAACTCAAAAATTCGGCCCGAAAAAAAAAACCACAGTGGTACCCCTTACGTTTTTTTTTGGGGCGAAAATTTTTGTTTCTCCAATCTTCCCAAAACTCTGGATTCTGATAGAGGGCCATGAGACTTAGACCTGAGTGCAAAAATGGAGGCTCTAGCCCCTTCCAGAGCTGAGATATCGAAACTCAAAAATTCGGCCCGAAAAAAAAAACGACAGTGGTACCCCTTACGTTTTTTTTTTTTTGGGCAAAAAATTAAGTTTCTCCAATCTTCCCAAAACTCTGGATTCTGATAGAGGGCAATGAGACTTAGACCTGAGTGCAAAAATGGAGGCTCTAGCCCCTTCCTGAGCTGAGATATCGAAACTCAAAAATTCGGCCCGAAAAAAAAACGACAGTGGTACCCCTTACGTTTTTTTTTTTTTTTTTGGGCGAAAAATTAAGTTTCTCCAATCTTCCCAAAACTCTGGATTCTGATAGTGGGCCATGAGACTTAGACCTGAGTGCAAAAATTGAGGCTCTAGCCCCTTCCAGAGCTGAGATATCGAAACTCAAAAATTCGGCCCGAAAAAAAAAAACGACAGTGGTACCCCTTACGTTTTTGTTTTTTTTTTTGGCGAAAAATTAAGTTTCTCCAATTTTCCCAAAACTCTGGATTCTGATAGAGGGCCATGAGACTTAGACCTGAGTGCAAAAATGGAGGCTCTAGCCCCTTCCAGAGCTGAGATATCGAAACTCAAAAATTCGGCCCGAAAAAAAAAACGACAGTGGTACCCCTTACGTTTTTTTTTTTGGGTGAAAAATTAAGTTTTTCCAATCTTCCCAAAACTCTGGATTCTGATAGAGGGCCATGAGACTTAGACCTGAGTGCAAAAATGGAGGCTCTAGCCCCTTCCAGAGCTGAGATATCGAAACTCAAAAATTCGGCCCGAAAAAAACGACAGTGGTACCCCTTACGTTTTTTTTTTTTGGGCGAAAAATTAAGTTTCTCCAATCTTCCCAAAACTCTGGATTCTGATAGAGGGCCATGAGACTTAGACCTGAGTGCAAAAATGGAGGCTCTAGCCCCTTCCAGAGCTGAGATATCGAAACTCAAAAATTCGGCCCGAAAAAAAAAAACGACAGTGGTACCCCTTACGTTTTTTTTTTTTGGGTGAAAAATTAAGTTTTTCCAATCTTCCCAAAACTCTGGATTCTGAAAGAGGGCCATGAGACTTAGACCTGAGTGCAAAAATGGAGGCTCTAGCCCCTTCCAGAGCTGAGATATCGAAACTCAAAAATTCGGCCCGAAAAAAACGACAGTGGTACCCCTTACGTTTTTTTTTTTTTGGGCGAAAAATTAAGTTTCTCCAATCTTCCCAAAACTCTGTATTCTGATAGAGGGCCATGAGACCTAGACCTGAGTGCAAAAATGGAGGCTCTAGCCCCTTCCAGAACTCAAAAATTCGGCCCGAAAAAAAAAACGACAGTGGTACCCCTTACGTTTTTTGTTTTTTTTTGGGGTGAAAAACTAAGTTTCTCCAATCTTCCCAAAACTCTGGATTCTGATAGAGGGCCATGAGACTTAGACCTGAGTGCAAAAATGGAGGCTCTAGCCCCTTCCTGAGCTGAGATATCGAAACTCAAAAATTCGGCCCGGAAAAAAAACGACAGTGGTACCCCTTACGCTTTTTTTTTTTGGGGAGACAAATTAAGTTTCTCAAATCTTCCCAAAACTCTGGATTCTGATAGAGGGCCATGAGACTTAGACCTGAGTGCAAAAATTGAGGCTCTAGCCCTTTCCAGAGCTGAGATATCGAAACTCAAAAATTCGGCCCGAAAAAAAAAAAACGACAGTGGTACCCCTTACGTTTTTTTTTTTTTTTGGGCGAAAAATTAAGTTTCTCCAATCTTCCCAAAACTCTGGATTCTGATAGAGGGCCATGAGCAGAGCCGGCTGCAGAAACAAACCAATGGACTGGCATTTAATATTGTAGGGGGGGCCTAATTATGACATCCAATACATTTTTCTATAGGACAAAAACCAACTATTACGCGATTTCAAGTACCAGGCGTAATTTGCGGGTGGGATATGTCCCCACCGTCGATATTGTACCCACCACTTTTGAAACATTCCGGCACGAATGTACCAATACAAATAAACAAAACATCTTCAGTTAACTAGCAGAGCATTCGTTTCATTCGTTTTTTAAATAAGAGACGATCTAGCGCTGAAATGTGTTTTTAAAATCAACTGTTCAAATTAATGCTCGTTGCCGCTGGCGAGGATAGGCTAATGTGTTTTTTTTTCTGGCTTGCGCACAGTCTTCACACGGACGCGTAATCCGTTGTGGAGAGACTCTATTTATTACGGTGAAATTAAAACACAAAATGTTCTGAAGATGTTTTGTCTGTGCCTGATATACAACCACTGATAAACATAATCAGTTTTGATGGAAAAAAAAAATGTTATTAGAACGGATTAGAACCCAGAATCTCTGGCACGCTTGGCAAAAGTTCCTGGACCATTATTTACATTCACGTTTAATTCAATTATAAAGGCGTAATTGAACGACCACATAAACCTAAATCAATAACTATTTAAATCGATTAAAGGATATCGTAATGTTATTGTACATATCTGTTTTATGATTTAGCATTGTGTCAGGGCTGGTGCAACTTAGTAATAAAAATAACTGGCCCACTCATGTTCTTAATACAGCTGAAGTCGACGTTTTTGGGAGTGGAATCTCTGCATGAGTTATTTAATACATTATTTTTATTTTTAAAATAAATTTCTTTTTAAAATTTATTAATTGCAAATTGCATGGAGAGGGGGGCACAGGCGCTCGGTAGGCGGGCCCGGCCCCCTAAGGCCCGCCCATAGCGCCGGGTATGGTGTTCTAACAAAGTATTTCTAAAAACAAAAGCGCTAAGTGTCATTAATTCTGCAAGAATGCATAGGGGACACCAGTGACCTCATTTCCTGGTGGAGAAATCATGAATAGTGTATTGTTGATAATGCCATTGTTGACTGAGTGTTGTGGCTAAGAAAATTAAGGACATTTAGCCCAATAACGTCACAAAGTGTACATGTTTATGTCTATTCCATGAAGATATACATCTAAACATCTGGCCTTCATAATTTGCAGTCCTGTTTATTAAGTTGTTTGTCTTTGGGATTACAGAGATTATTAAAATGGGGGAAATTCCCAGATTTCCAGTAAAGCCTTTCTTCACAACATCCGTGAGAGGTTAAAATCTAGACTATCAGCAATTTCACCATGGCAGAAAACCAAAAGCTGTTTTAAGAGACATGTAGTCAGCTGTCTTACAGGTAACTGGGGTTACTGGGAGGGAATCGTCTTAGTGCTGGGAAAGGGAGGATCCAGACTGACAACGAACCCTGATATTACAACAAGCTCTGGCAGGAAGATCCTTTATGACATCACTCTGGTTCCTCCCAATGAGCTCACTGGCCAGCTGATCATGCTTTCCAGCTGGGAACAACAAGTAAGTGTCAAACAAAACTGCCTGGCAACATCTGTGACATAAAAAAGGTGATTCTCATAATGTGTTATTAATGAAACAACCCTCCCCCGCAACAAAATGAGTGAGGAATAAAGGATGAAAGTCTGGGAATGTAAATAGCTCACCAAAAGCAATTCTCTCATTGTATACTTATGTGTTTTTTTTCTCCCCAAACCTGTATCTTCTTTTAAAAACATAAAAGAGAAACTTTGAAATATACCCATATATATATATATATATATATATATATATACTGTACATATACATATCCATTCTCTTCAATAAACGCATGCAAATCACAAATATAAAAAAAAACTACAAAAGTAGTTTTAAGTAGTAGTTTAAGTAGTAGTAGTTAAAAGTAGTAGTTTCTTCTAGAGTCATATGATAGCTTTTTGTGAGGCTGAAATGTGCCCATTTATATGGGGTATTTTATAAGAATTTTTCATGATAATGTATTTTAAAGATAATTATGCAAAATCCAAATGAACTTTAAAGATCTTTAAACAATGCTTTTCATACTTGTTCAATGAACCCCATAAACATTTATAAGCCCATGTGGATCAGGTTTTAAAGTCCCCCAGTGGTAAAAGTTTTTAATGCTGTTTATATGTCTATGTGGAATTTTTAATGCTTTAAGACAAACCATGTGCAAATTCATAAGTCAACACTATTGCTGAGTATTTTTTCCTGAAAACTGCAGTGTACCAAAGACAGACGAAATCAAAATCAAAATCGATGTTTGAAATTGCTTATGTTTCTGACCAACGCTATCTCGCGACCAATACCTACGAATTTTAACGAGTGATTAAAAGGTGGCTAATTTGTCTAAACCCACGTGACGGGTAGGTTTAGGGGCGGGGTCAGGGGTATGTCATTCGTACGAATTCATACGAATTAGGCAATTCGTAAAATATGTACGATTTAGCAAAAATCGTACTAATTTGTAATTCGTGAGGTCTTTAGAATTGTTACGAATTAGCCCCCTCATAAAATTCATATGAATTGCCATAAGATCGGGTTGTTCTGACGTAACCAATCACGCCAATGTGTGATCATCAAAGAGTGGATCTCTGAGCTGGTGCGAGTGGGTGGAGGCGGGGCTAATTTGCATATTCATAAACCTGCGTATACCAAATGAGGCGAAGGGTGTAGAGTTATATTCAAGCTTTTTTAAACATGAAGACAACCTTTTTTCAAGGAAAAACGTTTAAAGAAGTAATTTGTTTATCAAAGATAAGTTTTAAGGGATACAATTATTGACCCTAGGGGGAAGGTTAAAGGATAATTTCGGTATTTAACACCTTGAGTCTATTTTGTTGTTTGTTTTGAATGAAATAGAGTGGTGGACTTAGAAATTTCGACAATGGGTCCTGTCTCGACTTTTTGACTATTTTAGAATCGCCTGTGACAGCGTTAGACTGGCTGTCTATGGGCATGCACAAACATGTCCATAAAACAACCCTTAACATTAATTTTCAAAACTGTGCAACTCACCGAGTGGTTGGTGGTGTTCGTTGATGATTAAAAACAAATATATCGGCGCAATGTATGCTTTCAATCCGTGTTGTTTGCTATAGTGGAACTATTTTTTCAGATACCTCACAACCGTGTATAAACTTCCGCTCGATATTTGAGTCTGAAGCGTTAGCACACTCCCGAACACTTGATGGCGACAACCAGGACGCTGTACTGAACACAGTGTCTAGCGCACCGTAAAAAAGTCACAGACAGTCAAATATGGCAAGACGGAGAACCGAGCGAAAAGACTTCAACCAAATGTAAACAGACCCCTTTCCGTTTTCCTACCGACATCAATGCGATTTTAAAAAATGACAAATAAAACACGACAGAAACGGTATTTCGCTACGCTACTTGTTTCGGAACATCAACGAACACCACCAACCACTTGGTGAGTTGCACAGTTTTGAAAATTAACGTTAAGGGTTGTTTTAAGGACATGTTTGTGCACGCCCATAGACAGCCAGTCTAACGCTAAAACAAACTACAAAATACACTCAAGGTGTTAAATACCGGAATTATCCTTTAAGACACCAGATTTACTAACAGCTAGCCCCAGCACAAACACTCTTTTAGCATTAAAAAATATTTTTTTTTACACAGTGAAAATTTAGCTTTGAAAAGGTGTGGACACAGCTTTATTTTTGCAGATGAACTCGTCACATATGCAGTTTTTGGAGTTTCCCATTCAGATGCAAAATATGTGGGATGAGAGTATTTAAATGAATCATGCAAGTTGATTTACAAGGTTTGCGCTAGTCAATTTACTGGTATTTCCGCCAATATATACCGCCCAGACATTAAATTGCGCTGCTCTCGTTAGATTGCATTTGTCATTATGGAAATGATCTGGCTGGGACTGTTTTCTCTAGTTTGAGCGTCGTCAGTAGATCCAACCCGATCTCACGACCAAGTCGTACGAATTCGACGAATGATTAAAAAGTGGCTAATTCGTAACAATTCATACGACCTCACTCGTATGAATTAATACGATTTTGCTAAATCGTACATATTTTACGAATTGGCCAGTTCGTATGAATTCGTACGAATGACCTACCCCTTACCCCGCCCCTAAACCTAACCATCACGTGGGTTTAGACAAATCGTACGAATTAGTACGAGTGAGGTCGTACGAATTAGTACGAATTAGCCACTTTTTAATCATGCGTCGAATTCGTACGAATTGGTCGTGAGATAGTGTTGGTAGATCACGCACTGAACTTTCCACTCCCATCTCCAAGTTGTTTTGGAATTGGGAACTTAAAGAGACCTTTCTAGTGACTCTGAAAAACACCAGGAGTAAGATGCCCGGGGTCCCTGCTCACCTGCATGAACATGCAATAGTCCTGTTGTAGGGAGTCATGAGGACTGCTGATGTGGTCAGAGCATGAAACTGTCCGTAATGTAAGACACCTAATACAGGGAGACAGGAACGACAGCTGATCATAACCACAGTCAGTGCCAAAGCAAATGTAACCATGCAAATATTGGAAGAGTGGAGTAACATCTCACAGCAAGAACTGGCGAATCTGTTGCAGTCCATGAGGATGAGATGCACTGTTAAAGCAACTATTGGCCACAGCAGATACTGAATGCTACTTATGACACTGACAACCCAAGGCAACCCTGAGCCTGTTTTTGTTTTCTTTTCTCCATTCTGTAATCTGATGGAGTTTTGGTTCCTTGCCACAATGGCATCATTGTTTTCTCCAGAGCGGCTGTATAAAGAAAATGTTACAACAGAAAATGAACCATCACTGAACTTACTTAAGCTGGACTATGACACTATTTATCTGCTGTACAGACAGGAAAAAATAACTTTGTTGTGTTATTTCCCTGTTATAAAGCTGCTCTGAAACACTCTGTATTGTAAAAAGTGCTACAAAATTAGAGGTGACTTGACTTGACACACCTAAAACATACACCCCTTTACATCCCAATACCGTTTATCACCTTCATTCATTCATTTGTTATTATTGAAAACGTGCCCATAGGTGTGTAATACAATATCTGGAACTGGAATGAGATCGCGTCATGTTTGATTGGGTGTAAAGACAGGTGTTTTCCTATCTGAGGGTTATTTCCATGACGTTACATCATGTTACGAGGCGAGCCGTATAGGAGGAAATGAAAACCATTGGAGGAACTTCTCTGTGACTGATGAGACAGAGAGATCTGATCTGTCTGATCCTCACAATATACAGATGGTATGTAGGCCAACCACGCTTCAGCACGCCCCGTTTCCCTGTGATCCCTGTGATCCTTTTGTTCCTCTTTGTCTCATTGTTTTCTTCTCCACTCTTTCTTATTTTTCTTCTTCAAAAACATTGCTGTACCATTTGTCCCTGCTGAAAAATCCAGCATTTCCTACCCTATCTCACGACCAATTCGTACGAATTCGTACGAGTGATTCAAAAGTGGCTAATTCGTACTAATTAATACGACCTCACTTGTACGAATTTGTACGATTTGTCTAAACCCACGTGACGGTTATGTTTAGGGGCAGGGTCAGGGGTAGGTCATTCGTACGAATTCATACGAATTGCCTAATTCGTAAAATACGATTTAGCAAAATCGCACTAATTCGTACGAGTGAGGTCGTACGAATTGTTACGAATTAGCCACCTTGTATGTGAGCCGGATCTGGACCGAGGAAGTGAGTGCCCATGTTGAGCTTCAACTCTCTCCGTTGAAATCAACTGGGTCGCTGTGTCCATTTCTTTTACAGATGTTGTATGAACTATAGCTAGAAAGTGTTAAAATACTTTGTCTTCATTTTTTTTTACAGTATATCTATTGTTATTTTTTTGCCATTACTTTATTTTACAGTGTCCATGTTACACATCATACATTTGCTCAGTGAGTACATGCTAAGTTATGTAACAAGGACACTGTAATGAAAAGTACTTTAGTTATAACATTAAATAATGCATAATTACAAGCAACTAAGCCTAAACCAAACCCTAACCCTAAGTAATTACATTCTAATATTACTCAGTACTTATTTGTACGCTATAAATCACCTTAAAGTGTTACCTTATTTAAAACTTGTGAAATATTTTTTTTTTTTTAAAAAATAGCAATTTTAGAGGTCACATACTATTTTAAATCTTTAAAAAACTGGATAATCTTTTCAAATGTAAAATCCTTTTTTATTTGTTTTAATTTGTCTGTTTATCCCTGTATTGAATCTGTATTAAGCTGTGTTATGTGAAAAAAGAGGTTTTAACAACATACAGTATAATCATTTACATCTTCACATGTTCTAATAGATAGATAGATAGATAGATAGATAGATAGATAGATAGATAGATAGATAGATAGATAGATAGATAGATAGATAGATAGATAGATAGATAGATAGATAGATAGATAGATAGATAGATAGATAGATAGATAGATAGATAGATAGATAGAAATTTAGTATTTGTATTTGTAATGTTTATTGCATCCCAGAGTTCATTGCGTTTGGCTAACCTTATTAGACCAGGCAGTTCCTATTGGCTGAGGGAAGCTACAATCATGCTGTGGGATTCTCGCTAGAGGTGCCTGTGTGCGTGTGTGTGTGTGTGTATGTGCGTGTGTGTGCGCGCGCGGGGGAGATGCGTTATGTGTGTGAGTGTGAGGATCTCTCTCACAGCCTTTGTCTTATAATGAAAGCTGAGAGGTTAGACACGTTTAACTTTCATTCACTCTGTGGAAGCTAGAGCTGTTCCCATGTGTTTGAAATGCTGATGCTATAAATAGTCCCTGCCCTTACATGTTGAGGAAAGTGAGATGATACTCGTGCCGGTCACCGATAGTGAATTACTGAGAGCATGACACATTTCAATCTGCTAGCTCATACTGATATTAATATCTACACATGGATTAGCACTGGGTGAGCTTTCTTTTTTATCAAAATTTGAACAAAAGAATAATCATGATAAAGTTCCAGAAAGATGAAAATGTTGATGTTTTTGAACCCAATAAAATAACTACGTGATCATGTTAAAATTGGGTTTATTTTAATGACAGACTGACTGTAGCCTATATTTTTCTCCTTAGATGACTACTTACAAAATAATAAATCCATCAGCAGTCATTTTACAGTTTAGTGGTCATTTAAATCTGAGTGCAGAATGCCACTATTGAGTATTTAGTATTTCAGATATTTGTGTAAAAATAGTAGGCCTATATGTAATGTTTTACAACCAAAGGCTAATTGATCAAAGTTAAAACAAGGAAGCAACTTGTCTAAAATATAATCAATTGGGTGAAGTTAGCATGAGATTAACTGTAGGCCTTACTTCTTGCAGCAACTTTTCACAGCAGCTGAGCTTAGAGGGATACATTTTATCACCAACTGACTACACACACACACATATTAGGAATCTCTTGCTAAATTCAGAATAGCATGCTCTATACTAGTCTTACTATTCTACTATATATATATATATATATATATATATATATATATATATGCACAGTATGCTAATAGTGTGAATTGTGACAGGTTGCTCTGCCACTAATATCATCCAAGAGAAGAGGTGAGAGTAGGCCTCTCAGGACAGGCACACAAAAACTATGAATTACCTTAGCGTTAACGTAAACGTAGACCGGACAAATCATATCAGTTACTATGATGACAAATAAGGAGTGGAAAATTAAAAAAAAAGGAAAACAGGAAACAATGAATACTAACTGAAAGTCCAAGAAATGGAAACTAACAAAGATAACTAAATATCCCTGACATTAATTCTAAACTGCAGAATTAATGCATCCTCGTGCATTCTAACATTTAAAAGGTGTATTTTATTGTATGAAGACCCAATAAAAGAAAAAAATGTATAGAGATTATAAGAGAATATAAATGAAGATCATTCGCTCAGTAAAACAGTGTGTTGAGGTGTAAAACGCAAACAATTATTTTAAATGAATATAGAGTATTCTGTGTAGAACTATTCCATTATGAACATAATCTCAGGAATTTTAATAGATTAACCCAACCCCAGTTTCACAGAAAAGCCTTAAACCAAGTCTCAGACTAAAATGCAAGTTTAAGCTGTTTTAACTGAACTTGTACTGACATATCAGTGCCATTGTTTTGTCTCAAGATGGTTATTAAAACTAGGCCTACTAAAATGTCCTAATTGAAATAAGGCCTAGTACTAACTTAATCTAAGCCTTGTCTGTGAAACCAGGCTGTGAAACCCTAATGTTTAGGCTTTTTCAGTGCTGAGTGGCTATTCTTGTCTGGGTCGAGTGGCCAATGTCAACTGCCTCTATAAATATCTGCAGTTGCACTTCCTCACCAACAGAGAGCACTGTTACCAGAATTATTATAGAGAAACTTTATTTTCCCTAGTTTCTTTTCAGTTTGTTTATAGTCTCACTAATCTAATGCTCTTCCTGAAGTATTGCTAACATCTACTGCTGAATCTCTAAATGTTTATTCTTTTGTTGTCTTTAATTACCTTTTTTGTTGTTGTTGTTGTTGTTGTTGTTGTTGTTTTTTATTGTTTTGTGCATTCACTATTTTTAATATAGGCCTAACCTATGTTTGGTTTCCTAAGGTTTCCTAACAGGTTTTTGTTAGGATGGAGACATGGAAGCATGTATCCTTTAGATCCATCGTGACAAACCAGTCCTCAGATCTGATTTGAGTCATGATCTGCTTCAGTATTAACTTTTTGAACTTAAGTTTCTTGACAGAATGATTTAGAAGACGAAGGGCTAATATAGGACACAACCCTCCATCCTATTTGGGAACAATGAAATACCGGCTGTAAAACCTGAGTCTCTGTCAGGGGGAGGAACCGGTTCTATTGCTTCCTTTTCTAAAAAAAGGAAAAATGATTTTGCTTTTTGTTCCATCACCAGAGTCTAATCAGGATGTACTACTGTGAGTAACACCCCGTTGTATTGTGGTGGACGAGAACCAAACTGGATTCTGTAACCTTTTTCTACAATCTGCAGGACCCATTGAGATATGTTTGGCAGAATCCTCCATTCTGCCAGATAGTCTACTCGAGACTGACCTCTGATGTAGTTAGAGTAGCCACTTCAGTGACCTGAAGCATACTGGTAGGAAACTGATTTGACCGATTTTCGCCCCTCCTCAGATGGCATGAGCCTGACGCAGCATCGTTGAATCATGAACTCGAGGGAAACCGCTGACCCCCCCCCCCCCCCCCCAATACACCAAGGGTGGCGGGGTTGGCAGAACGGCCTCCTGAGGGCACCGAAGTGGCACGGGCACCATGGAATGATGTGTATTCTCTTCTGTTTTTCTCGATATGAGGAGCTAGACGGCCGGGGCTGCAAGGCGAGGGGAAGTACTGTAAAAAATATTTTCAAGATTTGTTATCACAACATATTTTCTTTTGTCAAATCAACTTTATAATAATTTATTTAGTTGAGATAACGTATTATTTTGTGTTTCTGATGGTTAAATTAATCTACTTCATTGTATATTAACTCACTTTTTCCAGTTCAATCAACTTAAAATTTTAAGGCAACCCAGGTTACTTACTTTTTTAAGCTAAACCAACAATATTTTTTTACAGTGTAGTAATCACAACATTTTTTCTTTTGTCAAATCAACTTAAATAATTTATTTAGTTCAGATAACATATAATTTTGAGTTTCTGATGGTTAAATTAATCTCCTTCATTGTATTAACTCACGTTTTCCAGTTCAATGAACTTAACATTTTAAGGCAGCCAGGTTACTTACTTTTTTAAGTTAAACCATCAATATTTTTCTACAGTGTATAGCGCCTGAACGACTCCGCTTGTTTTTAGCCTCCTGAAAACTGGTCCCTCAGAAGGTTGGCTTGGTATGATTGTAAAATTGACATTTTACTGGTTTAATGTCTCTTTTAGACTGGAGACATGCACCGGTCTGACCTGCCACCGTATACGCTTTTCCCACTCATGTCGATTATGTTTTTTGGGACTTAGTGGGAAGTGTCTGGGCCTTCATCGCCCAATAACCATACTCTTTTAGCCGTCTAATATCAGAATATATGTAAACCTGAGGACTAAATACTCAGCCCATTCTCACCCCCAAGGCGTCACTTAACTGACGCCTTGGGAAGCATTTGGACATGCTTCAATATCTGACGCTTTAGGCGCCCTTTAGCGTCAGTTAGATGACGCCCTAGGATCGCGTGTACCCTACCCCCACCCCACACCTAAACCTAACCGCGTCCTCTAACAGACGCTTTCCTTTAGCGTCAGTTAGATGACGCCGTAAGATCGCGTCATGTAAGTGACGCTAAAGGGCACCTAAAACGTCAAATATTGAAGCATGGTCAAAGGTGACGCCTTGGGGTGAGAATGCGTTGGTTATTCCGAATGTGCTTTTATATTTCCTGGTCGTGACGTCACCCGCGCGTGACATTCAGTCTTGACTAGTTGGCACATGTGCTTCAGGCGTTCCCAAAGCGTTATTGACGCAGCGCGAGTTCCCTCGAAAGGGAACCCCTCCTATGTTTCGACAGCTGGATCAGAACAAATCATTTACACTGGTTTTGGGTTCTATCTGACTCAACTGAATCATTCGTTCACAAATTAGACATTGCTACTTCTCTCAGGAATGAGAGTTAGGATGGATGTTATTAACTTTCTCATTCACCATCTGAATAATGATTTATATCTGTACATTGTGGTTGTTATTGTAATGATTCACATAGTGTTCCTCATAGTGTAAGAGAGTAGACAAATATAAAGTATGTCTTATATTTTGAGGGAGAGTAATGGATAAGGCTTTGGTCTGTCTGGGCGTTCTTTGATTTCTGGGAATGATTTGTCAACACAGTCTCATCCCAAAAAGTCATATAACTGACGTTTTGGGACGTCTTTTGACCATACGTCAATATTCGCCTTTTTAGGGCCCCCTTAAACGTCGGTAGATGGCGATCCCGGGCCGTCATACAACTGACGCTTTACCTTTAACGTCAGTTAGGTGACGGGTTAGGTTTAAGTCTGGGGTAGAGTTAGGATCCCATAACCTCATCTACCGACGTTTATGGGGGCCCTAAAAAGGCGAATATTGACGTGTGGTCAAAAGACGTCCCAAAACGTCAGTTATATGACTTTTTGGGGTGAGACTGCGCTGGATTTGTGAGTCATCTACTTAGTGAGTCCACAGTTAACAGGTGGCCCATATTCTGAACCTGTTTAACAAAGCCATGCATGTCAACCTCCTGAGACTGTTTCATACCCAACCATATAAAGTCTTTTCTCATTATGTTCCTCGACTGAATGGAAACTGCAGATCTCTTGAGTCCAATCCAAGAGTTATAGAGCCTTCTGGAAAATGTGTCTACTTTAGAACAACAGGGCCAGTTAATTTTACTTTAAAATGTTTTGTTAGCAGAGTAAGTATCATGATGTTCAATAGTTAATTATGTCTATTAACTTTAGACAAAAACAAGTATAAATAAGGATTGTGTGTTCTAATGCATATCACATTGATACTCTTCACTGTGGTGTGAAGTACTATTACATAACAATGATCGTCTCGCCTGTGATCAGGGCCTTGGGTTGCATCTGATCTTCTTCATTTGATACCATTTCCATGACATTCAGTGTTTGTCTGTTTCATGTCATTGCTGAGTGATCCAATATGAGCAAACAAAAGATCTTATTGCATCAATAGGGCCACTCAACATGGTGCTTCAGTTTTAATATGTTAACACTGAACAATAACACTTCACTTCAGGTTATGCATGCACAGAGAACAAAGATAATATTATGTAAAAGGGAAACCAAGGATATTTATTTACTCAGAAAATCTGGTCCCACTTTATATTAATTGAAATTAATAATTTGATACAATGGACTTGTTGTGTACATACATGTTTTTACATTGTACTTAGATTTTAAAATTCCAGCATGTAATTACAGCTATAATTAATTTATGTAATTACATTTGTAATTAGGCAGTTGATCCTACCCTCACACCTTAACCTACCCTTAAACCAACCCATACCACCACACCTGTCCCTAACCTTACCCATGTCACACCTCAATAGCAGCAAAAGTGTTTGACAATACAACAGGGACACAATAATACATTGTACTTATTGTTCAATGTAAGTACCTAGTACTTAAAGCCACTTAATATAAAGTAAGCCTGAAAATCTTTAGACTGAAATTTTGAAATTATGCCTCAAACATCTATGAAATGTCAGCAGTCATTACCCGTGTTAATTAAATGTATAACTTAAAACAATGAAACAAAAAATGTTTCATTAATAACACCCATTCTATGTAACTATAAACGTGGTATGTGATAAATATTAAAGTAAATGGAAAATATTAACTTATATGCTGTTCATGTAGGCCTACTTCAGTTCAATGAATAAGATTACAATGTTAAAATTGGGCGACACAATAGTGATATTCATGTTGGAAATATTCTAATTGTGAGATTTTGATGTTGCTTTCATGATTTCTGCTTTACTTCAAAAAACTTCCAAACCTTTTCCCCCCCGAATCAGTGGCTCTGTGGTTGTTTCAAACAGATCACGTGATTTTAGCAAACAATGCTTAGTTTTGTCATATTGTTTCAAACTTTTTAAAAATGTTGATTATTCCCTGCTGGATGTTGATCTGGTCATGAACGAGTGTCAGTGGTTTCAGCTGATCTCAGGTCAGTTTTAGAGAATGCAGGTTCAGTTTTAATGAGTTTACTTCAAAATAAAAATTCTGTCATCATTTACTCACCCTCAAGTCGTTTCAAACCTGTATGAATTTCTGAACACAAAAGAAGATATTTTGAAGAATGTTGGTAACCAAGCAGTTCATGGGCCCCATTGACTTCCATAGTATATATTTTTTCCTTCTATGGAAATCAGTGGAGTCCATAATTGTCTAGTTACCAACATTCTACAAAATGTGTTCAGCAGAAGAAATTCATACAACTTTGAAACAACTTGAGGGTGAGTAAATGATGACTAAACTTCTTAAACTATTCCTTTAATACATTTTATGCATGTATAATATGAGAATGAATGATATTTGAATAGTTTTGCTTACAGCATATTGTCCAGCAGGTGTCTCAAACAGTGACTTGTCATGCCAAGCAATTAGTACACTTGATTCAAAGTAGAAAAAAAAGCCTTGTTTCTCCCATAACTAATGAGTTTATTTTTGCTCCACTTATAACAATTGTTTTAAACTAAGTTGAATCAGAATGTCTCCACACAGCAGTGGTGTGCCATTACTGAATATGAATCATTAGATGATTCACTTATAAAGAAAAGCTGTTGTCTATAGTTCCTGAATGACTCAAACTTGAATCAGAATCCAGAATCTGTGGAGTGCATGATTCAGTGGCTTAAAAGCTTAAAAGTCAAAAGCTTATCTGACTTTCTGCCTCCCCAGACAGCAACATATGACGGCCCACAGCGTTGAATCCACATGTACCAGATGTGGCCCGGATCTGGGCCGACACTATGTTGCTGTCTGGGTCACTGCCCTGCAAGGCAATGACTTTGCAGGCAGTGTATGGTACCTCTCAAAATTGATTTCAGAAGTTTCTGAGGTAGCATAAGAGTCTAATGATCTGGAAAAAAAATATATAAAATACAGAGAAAATTGGTGATAACTAAACAGATATTTAATTACTATACACATACTAATTTCTCGCTAGAAAATTAAATAAAATTTGAAAAGGTTGTCCTGGTACATACATTTTATTTTTTAGCTAACCATCAAAGTATCGAATGAAATGAAGCTAGGGGGGCAATGAAGAATACATCTGTGCTGCCTTCAAAATTTTATCAGATGAAGCATTGTCACTATATATGACAATATATGGCACGATAATTGGGTTTGAAACATTTTGCTTTGAGTGCAGCCAGTCACTCATTTGTAAAGTCGCCCCCAGTGGTTTAACAATATAACCTGCAGAAACTTCCCCACCACCAATGCACAGACCAGGTGTTCCCAGTTCAGCTCAAGGAGGATCTCAATCCAGCAGAGTTTAGCTTCAAGCCTGATTAAGCAACACGTAATCTAATCAAGATCTTCAGGATTAGTAAAAATTGCCAGGCATGTGTGTTGTGGAAGTTACATTCTGCAGAATGTCGGCCCTCCAGGAGCAGGATGGAATGTGCAAACATGGACAAGTGAAGAGATAAAAGTGAAAAGTCCCAGTAGTATTGGACTATTATATTAGCAGTTGTTCAACCCAAAAAATAATAAAAGAAGAGAGAACTGATATAAAGGCCTATATTGTTTGTCCTTTTGCCTGGACCCTGGTGTGTTGTCATTTGATTTTGTAATTAAGTAATCAAATCAGACTAACGCAACACAATTTACCAAAAATGTAAGGCGGGAAATATAAACCAGGAGCACTTTGTTTAATAGCAGCATTAACCAGAACATCTCTTTAGTAGACAGTCCAACAAGTGTCCACGTCCTTTCAAAAAGCAGGTTTATTAATAACACAGTACAGTGTGTTTTAAAGTAAAGGGTCATAATGACACCATCGGGATGCTACATTAGGGCCATGCTAGCAGTTAAAAGTGCCTGTGTTTACTGGGTTCTGTGAGTATTCTGGGATGTGTAATGGCTTCCTCCCGCACACACTGCTGTAATTCTGATGCTGTGAAAATGAACGTGACCTTGAGTTAAGCAAATGCTCCGTTAATCTGCTATCAGCTGACTACCTTCAAAAGCAGCTTATCCTTTTGTTCCCTTGGCTCGACAGCCATTATTTTTATCCTAACGCCATCTGACAGTTTGACTGCACTCTTGTGTGTGAATGACATGAACCTGGTTTGGATCAGACAGGCATACTGAAAAGCACAGCATACTCTTACATGGGCTCAGAGGTTGCAGATGAGGGGAGCAGATCTGTTAAAAGATCTTATTCAGTTGTGGGAAAAAGAAGCAAGTGGTGCTTCTGTCTCTATTTACAACCTGTTGTTGATGATGACTGTATGGCAAAGCAGGGGAAAAGCAAATGGAGAGGGAGTCTTGAAGAGTGTGGTGTGTGAAATTCAGCTTAGCCACTTAAAAAAGGAAATATTATTATTCCTTACACTGGGATTACATATCTATATAACTTATAACTTATAACTTTGGTACATAACTCATCCAGCAGAGTTTGTGTTACGCACATGAATGATATCATGGCTCGGCTTGTTGAGGGAGGTTGTGATATTTCTTTTCCGAGGAAGTTTTTTTTCCGATAAATGTACATGTCACCTATAGCAACCATCCAGAAAATGTTAGCTACATGCTAAAAACCACTCAGAACCCATTAGAAACTACATATCAACAGCCTCAAAATCATGTAGGCAAATGTTTTCCAGTCAAGTACCACTTACTATGGCGGTGTTTTAGTGCCATGCAGTGTTGTAGTCGAGACCAAATCAAGACTGAGGGTACGTTTAAAGGGATAGTTCACTTTGAAATTCATTTTTGATATGTTTTAGCTTACCTCAAAGGCGTCCAAGATGTAGGTGTCTTTGTTTCCACAGTATTTTCAATTTTAACATTTTTCAGTCAAACCATTGTTGTCTGTCAGTCGTATAATGCAGGTATGGGGGTCCATGTCAAAGAGCATGCACAGAGAAGTCAAAATTAAACATGATTTAATGACTCGTAAATGTAAGTACACATTGATGGCCTAAGACACGAAACGAGCGGTTTGTGTGAGAAAACGAACAGTATTTATATCGTTTTTACCTCGTGTAATCACAGTCTCGTCCAAGTGATCTGAATCAGTTGTGCAATGTCCAACTGAACCGAACTGAATCGGTTCAATGTTAAGCCGGAAGTGATTGCTTGCGTGTGTATGTCACTCAATATTTACACGGAGATTTCAGAAGTTTTACCTTTTACTAAACATATTTAGATATACCGAAATCATCTTCTATTGCGATTTCCTGTATATATAAAAATGTTTAGTGAAACTTAAGGTAAAACTTCCAAAATCTCTGTATAAACAAAGTGTCGTAGGCGCGCAAGCGATCACTTCCGGCGCATCATGTGCAGACCGAAGTGCCCGTGCCGTCAGATCAGTTTGACAAGGCTGTGATTACACAAGGTAAAAATGATATACATACTGTTCGTTTTCTCACACAAACCGCTCGTTTCGTGTCGTAGGCCATCAATGTGTACTTACATTTACGAGACATTCAATAATGTTTAATTTTGACTTCTCTGTGCATGCTCTTTGAGGTGAACCCAGGGTGGACCCCCTTAACCTCCAGTGTATCACTGATAGACAACAACGGTTTGACCGAAAAATGTCAAAATTGAAAAACTGTGGAAACAAAGACACCTACATCTTGGATGCCCTTGAGGTAAGCTAAAACATATCAATAATTTATTGTGACAAGCAAATGTACCTTTGCGTTTTTCGAGAACAGATGACAACATTTTCAAAACGATCCCAGTCCTGATCTGCGTAAATGATTAAAAACCTTTATTATGCCAGGCCAGTAGTTGGTGATGCCACTTTGTAAAGAAAAAACTACGCGGACTGAACATGCAATACGCATGTGCATGACGTCACTGAAACACAAAATCCCATTGTGAAGAGATAACAGTGAAAAGTCCCAGTAGTATTGGACTATTATATTAGCACTGAACGTTGCTCAACCGCCCAAAAAATAATAATAGAAGAGAGAACTGATATAAAGGCCTGTATAGGTTGTCATTTCAACCCGATCTCACGGCAATTCGTACAAATTTTTACGAGGTATACCTACGAATAAGGTCGTACGAATTTTAGATGTTCTGATCAAGTGCTCCTGGTTTATATTTCCTGCCTTACTTTTTTTGGTAAATTGTGTTGCTTTTTAGTCTGATTGGATTACCTAATTAAACAAATCAGCAAATGACAACACACGAGGGTCCGCGCAAAATGACCTGCTATCTCACGACCTTTTCGTACGAATCGAGTGAGGTCGCACGAATTGTTACGAAGTAGCTATAGCTACTTCGCAATAATTCGTACTACTTCGTAACAATTCGTACGACCTCACACAATTTTCGCTAAATCGTACATATTTTACGAGTTGGCCAATTCGTATGAATTTGTACGATTGACCTACCACTTTATGATGGGCGGCCGGCGCAGGAGCATGTAGATTTGGGCTTGACTCAGACTCAACCCTTCTTTGGTCCTGGTCTTGACTTAATTGGACTCAAATTAGCTGGTCTTGACTTCAACACTGGTGCTATATTAAAATAAAGAAGCCTTTCACAAGAACAAAGTAAAAGCTTTGAGATTAAATTCAAATTACTACAGTAATTTTTATTATCAAAATTAATAAAGTTGTAACTATGTACACTATATGTCCATAATCCAAGATTAAAGACAATGCAAAACATTGCAAGTTGCATGTAGATGCATCTAGGCTCATATGCTTGACTGTTGATAGTGTTTATTATCAATAAAGTGGATTTAGTCTTCACTGCACAATGTCATGTTCAGAATTTCAGAAGAATGTCCCATTTGAGGTTACTTTTAAAAAATATATTCTTATTATATTTCTACTTTAATATCCCAATGCTACGAATTTATTACAGTTTTACTTTATTCTCCTAATATTACTACTTTAGTCTCGCTAAGTAACGCCATTATTATTTAGACCAGGCATAACCCTACTCCTAGTGGGCTTCAGTTCCAACGTCAGTTCCAACGAACCCTTCTCCAACACACCTATGTGTTATTTCCAAGTAATCCTGACCAACTTGATTAGCTGGTTTTGGTGTATTTGATGAGGTTTGGAGCTAAGGGGCCGTTTACTTGACAGATATCAACTAAAAACGTATAAAATTGACAGCGCATTTGGGGCCCTGAATTCGCAACCGTTCAAAGTGAACATTTTTGAAAACGATACATTATCGTCTCCGTGTAAACTACAAAAACGTGAATTTGTGAAAATAGTGATGTCATACGCATGCATTACATCAGTGTTTCCAAACCCTGTTCCTGGCGGCACACCAACACTGCACGTATCCTATGTCTCCCTTATCAAACACACCTGATTCAACTCATCAGCTCATAATCAGATGGGTTAATGAGCTGATGAGTTGAATCAGGTGTGCTTGATTAGGGAGACAAAGAATACGTGCAGTGTTGGTGTGCCGCCAGGAACAGAGTTGGGAAACACTCCATTACATGTTCAGTCCAAGGGGGTAATCCATCGACCGGAAGTTAAAGCCTCGCGGGAGCTGCCGTCTTGTAGCAGAACTTCACTTGCGTTAGCATTTCCATTGACTCCCATTCATTTTGGCGTCACTTTGACAGCGGATAACTTTACATCTGAGGCGTTTGAAGACCCCATTTGTCCTTCATTTATTTCTAAAGAAACACGACAATGTATAAAATGCTCCATTACCCTGTAGCTTATGTTATGGCCCCGTAGAAGCAGTTTTAGTTAAAGTAGGCTAATGATTGCGTCATACCCATGTGACTCTCGGTCGCACAGAGAAGCTCGCGGGCAATCGAGGAAAGGTGGAGGCAAAATGACAAAATAATTAATCAGAATACCTAGCAAAAGTTTCTCCTGCTCCTAGCTCATGGACAGCTCCTACTCACACTCTCCGCCTCTCCAAGTTTCTGAAGGGAATGATTCAGATTTCTCATGCCACAGCCACTAGAAGGCAGACGGGTTTGCCATGTCTATATGGTTCAGTCTGTAGTCATGTAGTGTTTCTACAAAGTGACACCGCCAACTACTGGCCTGGCATGCATAATACAGCATTATTACTTTATTTATTATTACTACAGCGTTATTACTTTTTAGAAGTTTTTTACTTCTTTGCAGATCCGTATGAATGGGGGTCGGTTTGACAATTTTTCAATTCGTCTTTACGCGAAAAATGCAAAGGAAAGTTTTTCACGTTTTGAGTACATCATTGTTGTATAAAATTACCTAAACTCTGCCGAATAACCCTCAAGAAACAGGGTTGCTTCTCGATTTATTTTCAAAATTGTATTTTTTTTTTCACTTTAAAGTGCCACTGAAATGTCAGTGCAACACAATATCTTAAGTAAATGTAAAAATCTCCTTTGTAAATGTTAACCATTTTCCCTACACACCCAGGCTTAGTGTAGTATGTTCTGAGGGCATGAAACCCGTCTCTCTCTGGACTGGAATTCATGTCAACATCCTAATGAAACCAACTGATTAATGTGTGTGCGTAGAAGAACATAACTCCCTCAAGGCTGTGTGGACATGGTAACCACACGCATGTTTTGGCTGATGTTCCTAAGGAACCGGGCATAAGGCTGAAAGGCTCTTCTTGGGAACCATCCCCCTTTAGATCTTACAAGCAACTCAGATTTTATTGGAGCATATTGTGTTCATTTGAAATTAGAAAGCTTAATAGTTTTTCACATTCTCAGGTGTGATGGTGAACTTATGAAGCATGTTGCTGTTTGCTAAGGTTGTTTTGGACGGCCATTGTCATGCAGTTGCCAGGTGGTTCCTTACTGGCCAGAGTCAACAGTCCAAAGACTCTACGAAATTCTGACCTCTTTAAAGTAAACCTATCTTTCCACCATGCAAAAAAATTGCCATTCAAATTACTTAGAAAAGTGATATGATCACACCTCTTCAAAACAATCCCCAATATTTGCATACATGTCTGTAGCACAAATTGAGTGAGAAATGAAACCATTTCAGAAATGAAACCACCCCATCAGTGAAGGGAGTTTCTCTGCCTCAGGGTCACAGGATTCCATCCTAGCATCAGAGCAGACTCTTAAAGAAATAGTTCACTTTTTTAAAAAAACAAACTTTTGCTGATCATTTACTCACCCCTGTCATCCATGAACCATTTGGTTCCCAATGAAGTCCATTATATGGAGAAAATCCTGGAATGTTTTCATCAAAACCCTTAATTTCTTTTCAACTGAGGAAAGAAAGACATGGACATCTTGGATGTCATGGGGGTGAGTAAATTATCAGCCAAAGTTTTTTTTTTGAACTACTCCTTTAAAACATCCATTGCTAATAATCAATCATTATAAGAGCAACTCCTCCTGAAAACCTAAAAATGATTGTGTCTCATATCTTTTGCATCAGAGCTCTTCATTAACGGAGCAGTAAATGTCATCTTGTGATATGTCTGTGAAATATGTGGACATTTAAGTTTGCAATCTTATAATCTAACTGAAGAAATCCATTTAGCTACAGGAAAACAACCAAGTCTTTCATTATTTAAATAAATGTTTTTGGTCATTTGAACTGGTTCATTGTAAAAGGTCCTAGCCCACCATCAACAACTTATCAGAGCTCAAAATTGTACAAGACAACTTGATATAAAGTCATTGGTATTGCTTATAATCTTACTTAAGCTAATGTGTTTAGTTTTACAGCATCTCTTTTATAGCATGTTGGCTTAACCTGCTTCTGGTACTTTTGATTTCTCTGAACTGGAGGTACCAGGTCCATAATTTGTATTTGAACAATATTTATGACCAAGATTTTTTTTTTTTTTACTCAATGACCCTGCGCATAATACCTATATCATGAAAGAGCACATGTGATAGTTGCTGGTACTAGTGACTAAGGCTCATGAAACATACCCACAGTAAATAATGACCAGTTAGTTGCACAAGAACAGAGGGAAAACCCTCCTCTAAAACCAAAAATATTCACATATTTCTGTCCACGTATTAAAAAATAAAAAATAAACGAGACAAGATTACAGTCATACACTTGCTGGCCATTTTATTGATGTTATTTTACAGTGGAACCAATGATAACAGAATCGAAACCAGCAATTAAAAGGCAAAAATTAACAAAAACAAAACAAAAAACAATGAAAAAAAAAATCTTTTAAGTGTTCTACATGCTATATCTGAATCTAATTCAATCATGCTCGCTTGGAAAAAAAATACTTTAATAAAAACATACAATTAAAATAAAATTAATGACTTACAATTTACTTCACCATTAACTTCATTTTAAATGTACCTTCCATTGGTTTTCTTCCATGCACAATTTCTAACAATATGTACGTAAATATATATATATAAAAAAAAGAAAACAAAATTAAGACTTTTAGGCGCGTAAAATGCCGCAAAGCAGTATTCCACTCGTACAAAGCACCTACAAGTTAAAAAAAAAAAAAAATTCTTATGGTGAATCCTTATGAAAACAAACGCTGGAACTTGGGAGAGCGTCATGAATTTCTGTACAACTCAAACGGATGAACGATCATCCACGGCTAAACGAACACAGAGTGCCAAAACAGACCAGAATGGAAGTCCAATGCCTCACATTGAAAAATTACAACGTTCTTAAAATAAATATCACATCTGCTAAAAATAAATAAATGATCTTAACACTTCACTATGGCAAATGCAAAATGAAAAATAGAAATCGCTGTGCACTACATAGTTGAGAGGGCAAGTGTTTCTTTAAAGCACTACAGTTGGGAGACGGAACCTTCTGCTGTTACCTTGAGGTAGATAACGCCTTTACGAACTTAGTTATCGCATCGCAAGCCTACGGCCGACGCTTGCTGTGCTGGCATCACGTTTGAGGAAGTTTACAGTATGAACAAAATGACAAAAGGCTTTTAAATGGAAATGAGGTGGAAAAGGTCAAATAAATACATTAGCCTTAGTTAATAAACAAAAAAAGGAAGAGAAAGGCCAAGACGCACTGCTTATGTCTGTCCTATTGGCTGTCAGTCAGAAGGTCACATTATGATGTCAGTGGCAGCACCTCCCACTTAGTGCATTATTCCACCCTCTTTTTCTCTATTCCTTTGCTTGCAATGAATAAACCATCTATTTCTCTACTAAACAGTTGTTCCTCTGTCTTTCCCTAACCTGTTTCTGAATCTACAGTACACTGTGTGCAAATGTCATGCCGTTAATTTCATGTGTGTATATATATATATATATATATATACACACACATGCATATATATATATATATACACACACATATATATATATATATACATATACACACACATATATATATATATATATATATATATATATATACACACACACACATGCATATATATATATATACATATACATATACATATATATATATATATATATATATATATATACATACATATATATATATATATATATATATATATTTCAGAGTTGGAACTGAAAATTAGAGGGCAAAAAAAAAAAAAAAGTCTCATATGTAGGAAAACAGTCCAGCACTTTGGATGAACTTACGAACTGAATTCATTAACATTTAATCCACAAATTTTAAAAAAAGAAAAAGTTTCCTTAAAAAGTAACCATATGTAAAAAGATAAATGATTCAAGTACAGAAATACATAACTCTATAAAAAATAAGCTGGACTCTGCTTGAACGGGGAGGGTTTTTTTTTTTTTAATTCAAATGCTTGAAAATGCTGCTGTAGGTTTTATGGGCGATTTGTGGGGAGCGCTTAACAGCAGAGGGCGTTAGCGTGGCCTGGATGGACTTCAGAGGAATGTCAGCCGCTCCTTCGAACCCCGGAATGGCCAGAGACTCCAGCTGCATGTTAAAGACTATCTCGCCGCCACAGGATATGAAGTCACCCTCCGGAGCAGGCACCTCGACGGGCTCCGGGATCTCGGACTCGGCCTCCTCCCGCTTGCTGAAGAGCCGGTCTAGGTAACTGCTCTGGCAGCTGCTGTTCTCCTTCTGGAGCTGCTCGTCTTTGCGGACATCCCAGCAAGCCTCGTCGATCAGGCTGCTCTCGGCAACGCCGGTGTCCGTGAAACTTTCCCAAGGACAGGGTGTCCGAACACCAAGCTGTGCCAGGTTGACTAGACACTTCTCTTCTTTTTCCTGACTGATGGACTTGGACATGGAGCCGCAAGGAGCACGAGTGTCCAGTTGGGAAACTGAGGTGTTTAACTCATTTAGGAGGTCGACGTCACCGGATTCCGGCTGGAGGCTCAGTTTGATGGTGCTGGCGATAAACGAGTCAAAGTCGAAGCCCTGGTTGTGGTTCTGGTGTTTTTCTTGTTCACGGTCCTTCTCGGCCACGCTGTGGTTCTGAGACGCTTCCTGCAGGGCGATCTGGGCCTTGACCAGTCCGTTCTTCTCACACTTGCTCTTGCCCTTTTTGTCAAACTTCTCTTTGCTCTGTTGTTCTTTCCAGTTAGAGAGGTTGATGATGAGTTTGGGCTCGTAGTAGTGGTTCACTTCACTGTCCCTCCAGATCAGATTATCCAGGTAGGATGGGGAAACCGCTTTGTAGTTGCATGTGTAGCTGCACTCTTGGTCGCAGTACTTGTTCTCGTGGTGATCTTCCTCTTGCCACGAGTGCTCTGAGAGGAGGTCGAATGATGGATCCTCTAGGAACTTTTCGCACTCTCCATCCATGTATTTCCGAGGGTCGATCTGGACCTCCTCCTCGTCTGTGCCGTCTGACATAGCTCGAGGATCACGCTGCACATCTTCCACTTCATGGGTGCTGTGCAGGTGCCAGTCCTGATCAGAGAACTGACTGTCATGGTACCTACAGTGGGAAAAAGAACAACAAATGTAACAAACGTAAATTGATCTGGGTAGCTTGACGAACAGTTTTGGAGACTTCTGCTTTTAATCTTTCAATTGTGTAGAAGCTGTACTGAAATATGCCCAGAAGCAATCTTGCCACTGGAAAGATGACGGCCAGGAGAACTGACTTTCCTTAAATAGGCTTTGCTTACACTTACTCTGCTCTTACCGAAGGTCAAGTCTCATAGAATGATGCTGGTAATTCTCCATTAAGCGTGAGCTCACCTGTCCCAGTTGTAGATGTGACTGTGGCTCTCATCCATGAGCAAGATGTCATCCACCTCATCCTCAATGTGGAAGGGGTGCGATGACACTGGTTCGTCTAATGGGAATGAGTAATCGCTCATGTATGGGTGAGCAAGAGCCTCTTCCGCTGTGAGTCGGTCCATGGGGTTAAAGGTCAAGATCTTCTCCAAGAAATCCAAGGCTGCCATAAACAAATGAACAATAATACATCAGATTTAGCTTGCCATTTAGCTTTCCTTTACCAATCCAATGTGGCTTAGCATCAACCGTTGCAGACCTGAGATCATTTTCTAAAATCATAGAGAATGCTATGGATTGCTAAAAAAAAAAAAATGGGTCATGGGAAGGGAGAGTGGTATTCAAGTTCCCAGGAATTTAAGCGTCCATAAATTGTTTCTATGAATTGCATGCATTCCGAAAATATGCTTCTTCGACTTACCCTCAGGGCTGACACCAGGCAGTAACTTGGCAAGCGGCGTGTGTGGTTCTGACATGTCGTTCCTGATAAAGACGGGTATTACACTTTGAAGCTCCAGTCGGTCTTCTTCATGGACGACCGGAATGGATTCCAGAATCAGCTGCATCTGTTCCAGCTCGTGAGCTCCTGCGCACACACAAATGTTTAATTCAGATAAACTGTCAAAATGTCAAAGCAAATGCTCAGTCAATATTTGACACAACTTGTAAACTCAAAAAACTGGTCTTGTTGTGCATGTTTGCCAAGACTTATGGCTAATTTCAACCTTCATTTCAATAATGAAATTCCATGACCTTTCCAGTTGTTAAGGATTATTGGAAACAGACTTGTAAAAATACATCTATAGAGACTGAGCTGAGAGACTGATACTAGTATATTCAATAGGGACATTTCCATGATATTTTACAATTTTATTTAATTTCAATAACTTTTGAGGGCCAGGAAATCATAATTTTAAAATTGTCAGATATTTCCTAAGCCAAGACTAGAATACACCAAAACCAACAGTTCTGTCCCAGTTTCCAAAAAGTTTGAGTTCACAGAAAGAGCTCCTCTCTCTTAACTACAACGCAAGAAAGAAAAAAAACAAAAACAAAAAACAAGTTGTCCTGATTAATTTTAATACATGGCCACAGGAAAAGACCTTCAACTACCTGATCATTGTGTGTGCAAGATAATAGAAGATAGTCACCAAGAACTAAAACAATTAGGCAGAATACATTCACACAGAGACAATGTTTAATACCTGCAAAGAGTGTTTTTCCAGTCAGCATTTCAGCAAAGATGCACCCAGCGGCCCACATGTCAATGGCTTTGGTGTAGTTATTTGGGGAAAGGAGCAGACGAGGAGAACGATACCATTTAGTGACCAGTCCCTCAGACAGATGCCCCTATGGAAAGACATAACCAACGTCAGTGTCAAAACAAAGACCCTTGGAAATAACACTGAACAAAAATCCTTCAAAAGTTTGTAGAAACTGTAACTATTTATGAAAAAACAAACAAACAAAAGAAAAACCCACAAAATGAGCAGTTAATTCATGTTCCTCATGTCTCATCTTGTTCATCGACGGGGTCATGCACTATAAAACACTCGGTTTTTACCAGACATTTCCTGAGTAAAGCAGCCATGGCCCAGTTTCACATCTAGGCTACCCTTCAAATGAAAAGGCTTATAACTACATTAACATTTCATTTTCAGTCAGTTTCAAGCTATGCTACAGTCAGGCCTATTGTTATATTGCAAAACATATTAATGCATTATGGGTCACTATAGTGTAAATTGTTCTAGTGTAAATTGTTCCTTAAATTGTCTTTGGTAAGTTGTTTTTTGTCCCTTTCAGGTCAGCTACCATTATGACAGAAATCTCAAACACGCTCTCAACATGCATCTATATAACAATCTCTAATGGCACAGAGATTTGAGTGCAACTACTGTCCCCCTTGAGTACTATGGTTTGTAACCATCACAGTGACCCAACAATTGACATTTTTGCTCAACAGGACCAAGGCTTTGCCAAACTAACCATTGTATACTTCTGGCCTATAGTTCTAAAGGAAACACAGAATGATAATGACTCAAGGACAACATAAATGGACAGACAGACAGATCAGCAGTCCCTCTAGACAAAGAACCAGGATAATCCATCTCGTGCCCAACACATTGGCAGACAGACAGACAAGTCATTGACATTAGCCTGCACCACTGGGTCACTGTTCATTAGAGCAGCACAATTCTGTATAAATTGAGAATCAAAATTTATTTGTTGTAGTTTCAAGCAGAGTTCACAATTCTCACAATTCTGAACAGTAGGGTTGGGTATCGAGAATCGAGTATCGATTGGAACCGAGACTAACTTTTCGTTTTTTCCGGAATCGTTCAAAAGTTAAAATTTCGATTCCTAGTTTCGATATTCACAGTCCGCCGAGCGGAAGAAGAAACCGCTGAACACCAACGAAGAAGCGTCTACCGGAAGTGTTGGCATAACCGCGCGAGTCGAACATGAGTACCTTACGTCGGCAATCCAAAGAGTGGCTTCACTTTTCTAAAAATAACGAAATCTCGGCAAAATGCAAAATTTGTGACAAAAGGAGTATTTTTACAGAAGGAGTTAGTTGGTTAGCAAGGTTAGCTAAACTTGAGGTTTTGACCCTGCCTCTTAAAAGAACCGGAATCGAGAATCGTTAGGAACCGGAATCGAAACAAGGAATCGGAATCAGAATCGTTCAAATTCAAACGATACCCAACCCTACTGAACAGACCACTAAACAAAACATGTACTGTAGCCTAATTTACAAGATGCTCGGACAAAATGTTAGCCTAATTGCTATATATATATATATATATATGATTATATATTTATATATAACATATATATAATTTAACATCCTTACACAGAGTCAGAGTCCAGCCAATGGCCCAAAAAGAAAAAAAAAAAGAAGGTGATTGAGGCCATATATGAATTCACAGTTCACTTCACTGCAAGGGCTATTTCTGTCTAAATCCATGGTCATGTATTGTTTTGCAAGGTATCGGTCAAGCTCTTAAAAACGGATTACAGCAGACCACGTACACAATTAGCCATTGAAAAGCCTTCTCTGGACCAACAAATACGGACAGACAAGACCATCATTTTACATCTCAAACAGACCTTAGTGACCTTTCACTCCCTCTCAAAACAGCACAGATGCCTGGAAGAACACCAACTAAAAAGATTACTAAACAATTGTCACAGTCATGGTTTTTGCGTCAAAGGTCATGCGCAAGGTTGCATAATGCAATGAGAGCAGATTACGAACATTCAGATCACATTCTACTTAAAGACTGTGTGAAAGAAAGATCCTGGTAAAGGATTAGACTTAAAAACACGCATGCTAAAGAGAAAACCAATCGGCTGTAACGGCAAAACTAGATTTTAGATTTTTTACATTAATCGAAATAAAACAAAAATCGTAAAACAGCTTCAGGCTGTGATTTATGAACCATGTGTTTCAGAGATAGTGAAGTGCGAAACTGAGACTCTGGCTTAACTATAAATATCCACTGAGAATCGTTTATAGAGGAGAAAAGCAAAAAGTAAATAATTCACAATCTCGGTTCAAACAACAAATTATTCAAATGATCATTCCTAAATGACAATTCATCTGTCTATTAAACCTTTGACAAAAATCACACTGGAACATTCAAACCTGCATTGGCTCTGCCGCTGAACCAGAGAACATGATGTATAGGTATAAAGCAGCTAGTCTTTTCAACAATGAACACAGTATTGTTACTTCTGTGCTACAAATATTCATATTATTACAGAAGTATGTAAGCCATCAAAATGGAGTAAATCACCTTTGGAAAGTAACTTGGCACTTCAAGTAACGATTGTGTCAACTAGCTACATTGTTACGCAACCAGGTGGTGACAAGTGGCAATATATATGTAATTTAATCATTCATTCAAGAGATTCGTTTAAAAACACCAATTCCTCCAGTATTGAAAAAAAGATTTATGAGGCCACCCTTAAAAATATTCTTGTTTGCCGTAACCCGACCGACCCTGTCAATTTAGGGCCGACCCAATTTTTTATTTTTTTTTCCTTTTTGTCCGACCAACTTGCCGGTTGTAACCTGCGTTCAGACCGACCGATTTTTTTTTTACTCTTCAAACGACTAATTCAAATTCAATAAAAAAATATTAATTATATTTTAGTTAGTATTGTGAAAGTTGCTTGTGTCTACATACCCTACAAACGTAGGCTACGTTCTTTCTTAAATAAAAACCCGTGGCGTCATATTCATCAGATTATGTTTACACCATTGGTTTAACGTTGCGTGTCACTATATGGCTTGTACGTTCGCTCGTTTCAGTGTTCCCGCTTGGTACCCGGTTTTAAAAGGGCAACGGGGCTGAATATCAACCATTTCTATATATAATAAAAATATTAAACAATTTGTCTGTGATGCAATTTTGCTATTCGCAGTCCAGAAGAGAGAGCGATCTCTCACCCGGAGCCACAGCGCGCACAGCACGACAGCCCTGCTGTCAATGACAATGAGGACAAAACGTGGTTACACTTTAGTTTAGATCTGGGATATTATTCTAATTGTATTTTAGATTTCCGCTTTCAAAGATTATAAAAAGAAGATATTTGAGATGAAACCATTACAGACGCATTCTGTCCAGCGCAACTTCCTTCCCTTCACAGCGTTGCGCTGTCATTTCTTCCTAAAACCCAAACGTAGGCTACCGTCAGAATCAGCACGATCTGTGATTGTTGTAAAATGCAGTCTGTACTGTTGCTAAACTGCGGACGCGTGCAATCATTAAAAGAGCCATTAAAAGCACAAAAGTCTGCGCAAGAGACGTTGTTCACGACGCGCGCTCCGAAATGCACTAAAACGAGACAAGAAAAGTAGGCTATCGCCTCATTTTGGGCTTCATGTGCGCATCTAAACCATCAAATATACATAAACACAGTTTATGTCTTAATTGAACGTAAATAGTTGGGAGAAAACGATGGTGCATCAGTCATCTATTACAGTAGAGTTCTGCATTCGGTCTTAAAGGGGCAGTAGTCTAATAAACGTGACGATTGAGCCAATGCGAATCAAACAACAAAAGGCAGATAAAAATCACTCACAGCTCTTGAATGAATAACTTAAACTTTAATAAGCATTAATCTAACTATGATAAACTATGCAGTGTCATTTTACATTTGATTACTAGCTAAATTAAATTTCTTTTCAGAGAGAGCGACAGACTTAACTAATTTTAGACCTTCCTGAAATTAAAGCACTGTGTAGCCTATATAGGCTAATTTGTATCTTTGTTTAATTGTATTCTTTGTTTGACCATGTGTTTGTACTTGTTTTTGCTTATCTCATGTATATATGCATAACAAATAGATATTTTATACATTTTGTGACTAGCCTAAAATGTAACTGGTCGTATTTTGCATTAACACCTAGCGGCGGATGCACAGTTTGAAGACCCAGTCAGTGACGTCACAATATGCATTTTTTTTTTTAAATTCACGATCACCATCTCCAAAATTGTACCTTTTTTTTTACACTGAATCTTGGAAAAAAAATATAGACCTACCTACCGACCCTTTTAAAAAAAAAAAATTGCTGTTACTGCAAACCAAAATATTTTTAAGGATGGCCTGAGTGAGTCATTGATTGAATCATTCATATAAACAAATTTGTAAAATAATTCATTCAGATTAAGTTAACCATTTAGACTGCATATCTATTTCTACAAACATACACATTTAAATTATTATAGTTTTAAATATATATACACAATTAAAATAATTTTCTTATTTATAATATGATTACAATACCATATTTTTTCCAATACTCCAATGATATTTTAATAATTGATTTTACTGTTGATTAAAATGCTAAATTTGATGTAACATTGACGGTGGAAATGAATGGGCTTGGACTTAAAACTCAGTAAACTTGATTTTTTTCTCACAGGACTTTTTATTTTAGTTGAACGATACACAATGCATAGTCATAATCCATGATAGCCTACATATTGTGCATTTTTGTATTGCGATATATTGTGACATGATATATGGTTACACCCCTAAAGCTTATTCAGGAAGTGACAAGAGCAGAGTCTAAGAGGGTGAATGCAATACAAATTTCTGCTTAAATGAAGAAAGTCAAGCCAAGCTAGTCATGACACATTTTAGGCAACTCATTTGAATTTAAACTGAATCCACCCTCGCTGGTGGCGTGAGGCGGCAGATGACTCATGCAGGCCATGAGATGGGCTCCTAACCAAACAGCAGGAAGATTAGATGTCAGACAGAATTGACAAACCCCAATCGCACCTCGACTCATATTTATTGTAATTTGCTAGGGCAACTATTACTAAAACTCACAATTATGGGAACTGTTTGCAATACTTTAAATCACACAGCTTGATGGAAAAGGGTCTCACATTTTTATCCCTTATACATAAAAAAAAGAACACATCACTTTGACCTTTCATGTTAGAAAGCAGAGTGTATTTTTTTTTCAGTACTGAGATCATCGGAGACCACAAAAGTAGGTCAAATTCAAGTCTGTTGAAGGAGTTCAGCGTGTAAAATGAGTCAATGTCAGAAAGTGCTGAGAGGAGTGAAAAACACTGGGCCCAATTTATGCCTCTAAAAGTCCCCTGTGTACAAGGAACAGTCTCTTTTCACAGCACATTTAACATGCGCACAATGAACAGATAGAAGACAGCCTTTGGTAAACTGACAAAAACGAAAACCTCAAACAGCTGCAGAGAAGAGGAAGAACAAGTCTGAACCCAATGACACAAGCAAACATCAAAAGCAGGACTTGGAAGAAGACCAGAATCCAGAGCGCTCAGCCAAAAACAGACAGAGAAGAGAGGAGAGGGAGAAGGGAAGTAGGGGGTTGATCCGCACGTGAATTCCAAACATTCCTCAGACTGGGTCGGATTTCTAGAGCAGAGCATAAAAAGACCCTCTAAAAACAAGCAGCTGCCCTTTAATACAGGACCCTTCTCACAATACTTAAGTGTTCACTTCAACACTTCATATTTTGTTTCTCCAAGGTCTACCTAATCTTAATTACGTTTTTTTTTTCTTTTTTGCATCAGAAAACAGTTTTTTTAACCTTAGTAAACAGGATATTGGTTACTGTACCTTTAAGACTTGTATGTAAAAGACTGCAGTTGTTGAATATTCAGTGCAAGACCGACTCCAGACTAGTGTTGGACGATATACTGGTTTAAACTAGGGGTGTGCACGAATATTCGATCTATAATTATTAATCAAAAAATAAAAGACTATTCGAACTTTACAAAGTTGCTTCGCTGTCCGTAAACGTAGTGAATCCATGATAAATTCCAAGAACTCGCAATTATAATTATATGCACTGGGTGGCGCTGTGGAGCGTTTAACAAGTTTGTATTTGATCACATTGTCGTCATCTGCCTCGCAAAGTTTGGAATTAGGCTACTCAAACATGGATATTGTTTGAAGGTAGTTGCCCATTTAGGTAGTCCAGCCTATGGTTTGGAATAGTGGTCAACCAAAATTTCTGTCGATATCTAGAATTATTTGATACTCAGCATCAGCCGATAAGTTCTGTATGGCCGATAACTAAGTGTCGGCAGTGGACTTTTTAAAATCCATATCAGCGATCCCTAGTTTGGCACAAAGCTCATGATAGCGTAACAAAGAACTATCAAAAGAGTGAGAAAATAGGGCTATGTGCCAATTAAGAAATAATTTGCCTCTGATGCAGCCAATAATAATCCAAACACATCACATTACTTTCTTCCATACACAATGCACATTCTGAATGTGGGAGGGTTCAAGTCAGAGCTTCCAGTCATCTCTAAAGGTCTGAGAAACCTCCTTCAAACATTTCTTAATTACACTTTCTCCAGCTCTGGCTAGTACTGCCATGCTCGAAACTGTTTTTTGTTTTTTAGCCAAAGAGCTTTGCTTATATTTAGCACTTAAACAGCCAGAGAGCTTTGCTTATGTTTAGAACTTAAACTGCCTGTTTGAATTATAGCTTGCAGCAAAATCTCAGTTAGCTTTTCAAAAACTGACCCAATTTCCATGGAAAGAAACATGGAAGGTTGGATGCTGGCAATTTTCAAAACTGACTTCTTTGTATGTTTTTTTTTTAATGCCAAAGGACCCTTTCGTTGGATGAAGAGAAAAACTTGGTTCACTAAATTTCATCCCCTGCTACAACTGCACGGTTTTGGGTAAATTAAAAAGGAGATCAATTCCTCTGCATGTGATTCTAAAAAGACAACAAAACACACAATTTAGTTAAGAGATTCTTACAAATTCTTACATTTTTTTTTTAATTAAAAACATTTAATAGTTGTTTTGAATGAATGATTCAATGACTCACTCAAATACTTCACTTGGTTAATTACCGGACGAATTAGCATTCAACAAAACTCCTGCATTACATTGCTTTAATGACAATGACTGATGTGATACAATCTTTGTTTGAAGCATCAAGCTACTTTCAATTGGGGATTTACTCTACTTTGATCACTACCATAGACATCAGTGTTTGTCCAATCCAAACTATAAACTTGTATCTTTTCTAAACTTTTACATTGCAACACAAAAATAGCCTAATGATACTGTGTGTGTCTGAAAAGACTTTGTAAAGTCATTTCATACTTAAAGTTTGATGACAACTGCTCTATCGGGGTCAGTGGCTACACAAACACAGATTTGAATGTTCACCTGTAATCGTACTTGTCAAAGGTTTAATAGTCATAGCCGAATTATTGTCATTTAGGAACAACATAGCATAGGTGTCCAAATCAAGAACACAACCTTGTAACGATTAATCGTGGTGCTCTTCCCTCTGCTCTACCATCCCATAACATTTGATGTCCAGGTCAATTGACGTGTGTAAGAATAAACATTTTAAAAAAGAACATAAACTAGAGACTGGAATGGCTGACACTGTGTATACAGCAGACGCGAACGCTGCGAAAAAGGTGTCCAGACAATAGAACACATTATAATCAGTGATGCTGTCTAGACTGGAACTGGTGCGCAGCAACAAATAGCCGACAACAATAAACTGAAGCGTAATTCTAATTCTTTTTCTGACGTACGCCAAGCACTTGCTGTCTGACAAGGCCATATGAATTTGGAGTGGTCGCTTTGTCAAGTCCAGTGTAGACTCAGTCTTTTGCGGTGCAACTTTTATCCACAACGGTCACGTCCAGTGTTGAGACCGTGCTTCCCACAAACCTCCACAACTGAAGTGCTGACTGCAAAGGGTCATTTCGCAAAGGCAACACACACACACTCTTCTCTTTCTCCATCTATCAATGCACAAAACAGCTTAAACAGGTCAGCAAAAGTGAGATGAGCACAGCACTTTAACAATACCCAATGCAGCAAAGAGAAAAATCGAGAGAAAGACAAAAGGAGGAATGGATGCAACCAAAAGAAGTGTGAGAAAGTTTGCTTCTCAACATCTTTTCTGGCTTCTTCTACAAAAAAAAAAAAAATGATATTTTACTGGGAATCTAACCAGAACCATGAATATCCAAATGAACCTAAGATTTTGGTTATACTCAGACAATGTATGGGATATGTAAATGTATTACATGTGCCACTTTTAATTGGAATTCAGTCATTTCAAATCCTTAATCAGAATCTGCTGTTTTTCCTTATACCTGCGTGTGTTTGAAAAACAGTATTTGAGCACTTTAAGAAACGGGTTAAAAAGTTCAGCTATCAAAGTCAAGATAACCATTTCTGGAGCAAAGAGGAAACAAATTTCTCACAAGATTAGAAAATAAGGGACATAAATCATACACAGAAGACTTTCACACTCATTCATTGGGCTCATTTGAATTTAAAATGATTGAGCTGGCTAAATTACAGTGCAAGTGTACTAAAAATGAACTCAAATGACAAGAAAACCGTGAGAAAAGAACATGGATGCATCAAGTTTTTCATAATACGATTACTGCAGAATTCTCCAACTACTGATGAACCAAAACCATGTTTTCACTGAGACACCAACACTGAAATTAAAGGTTTATTTTAGCCATAAACTGAAAATTTTATTTAAAAATTTATTTATTACATAAATTAAACTCAAGATTTAAATATAAATATTTAAACAGTGACTGTAATAAAAACTTGTTTTTATGACAGGTGTGATATATTCTAGGGCTGGGTAATAAATATCGATTTCTCGATATTAATCGATTCTCATTTTTACGAACCGATATCGATTCTTAAATCTCAAGAATCGATTAGTCATCCTGTTTCATTTGAATGAATGGGACATTGTATTGCGGCTGCACGCATCCAAAAAAATAATAATAAATAAATAAATTCGCAATAATCTTTGTCCTTTGTTACTATTGATATGAAACAAAGTCTCAATTTTCAAATTACGCCCATTTTCTTTAGAAATTCAAAAACATGAATAACGTTTTGGCGCTGTGGCGTGAGATCGCTCTGGCGCAGCTCAAGAAAACAGCAGCGCAGATCTCTCTTCTGGGTTAATAATACCAGTAACAGCGCAAAATAAACATGAATGAGCATCTGAAAAGTGTGTTAAAAGATAAGAGTACAACTTTTCAAGTCAGCGTTTCAACCGTGGAAAGACGTCAGTTAAACAGCTTGTAATCAATGTCATGTATCGTCATATATATTTATCTCAGAAAACCCACATAAACTCGTTAGTCAACTAAAAAAAATAACTCCAGAGAAGCATTTTGCTAAATATATACACCATATTACATATGCATTATAATCTTAATGTTCTTCAATATTTAATGCATATTTGAATAAATATGGCAAGTTTTTATGACAGCCACCATTTAAATGTTTATATTTCATATGATCTTCTTATTATAAAAATAAATAAAAGTGTGATTTAAGTGTTTGTACAAAACAGTTCATTATTACCTTCATATTAGGTTAATGAAGCCTAGTAGGCTACAACTAGACTCTGAGTACATGTGTGAGAGGAGATCTGGCTGGCATATGATCTTGTGAGCCCATAGAGAAGAAATGAATACAAATTTAAGACACGTGTATGCTTTAATCCAGCCACAACCTCCAACATCAGTGAAATTACCCCTACATAACTACATTCAGGAAGTGAAGAAATAGTGGACATTCCACTCTGATTCCATAAAGGTACAGCTGTATCATTCTTTTAATAATATTTCTGTAGTGTTCCTGTCTGTTCCTTTCAATACACACAAGACACAAATAACCAGATATGAGGAAACTGCAGTGGAAGTTAACGTATTGGAAAGGGATTCAGAGAAACAGGAAGTTGGTGTCATTTCAAGGACTGTCGCACTACTATTTACTTCCAGTGAAACAACGAATCAGTGAATGGAATTAAAGCTCATTCATAGCTAAGCCATACAAGATGCCATCTGGATGGGTTTCAATGAGATGGAACAGACTCCAAACACTGAAAGAGATAAACATGAAAGTGAATTTTTTTTAAATACCTTATGGGAATAGTGTGGGTCCATGATGCGGGCAAGTCCAAAGTCCCCAATTTTCAGCACCAAGTCCTCTGTGTTGACGAAGAGGTTGGCGGGCTTCAGGTCACGGTGAAGCACGTTTGCCGAATGAATGTATTTGAGTCCTCGCAGCAGTTGGTACATGAACAGCCGTGCATGGTCCTCGGACAACAAGCCCTGTTCCAGTACTTTACAGAGGTCGGTTTCCATGTACTCCTGTACGATGTACACGGAGTTGACTTCCGTCAGAGAGCTCACGTCCTCCGCAAGTCTCCTGCCACTGGGCCCGAGGGTTTCGAACACCTTCACGATGTTGTCGTGATCGAGTCTGCGGATGATCTTGATTTCACGTAGTGCATGTTTGACACTCTGAGGGTCGGTCAAGACTATCTTTTTCACAGCGACCCTCTTGTCACAATCGGTGTCGACAGCGGAAAAGACCAGTCCGTTTCCCCCGTAGCCCAGCGGCTTCAGGTCCATGTAGCGAGGGCCCAGGTCGAAGCCGTGAATGTTCATAAGGCTCTCAAATTTCTCTGCCATTTTGCTGTCTAGAAAAGCAGCTCTTTGCAGATGTTATAGCTGGAAAGATTTCTGATTTATCTGATATGCACTGATCTTGACTTGCAACTACTAGAGCTAGATGAGAAAGACAAACCTAAAAACACGTGACGAGCACTCAAGCACCCAAAGACTGGAGCGCTTTCCCCGACCGACTGTAACGGCGTATTTTGGGAGATGCTGGGAACTGATTTGGATATGTTGCCAAGATATGTTGTCATCATACACAACACTTTTTAGCAGCTTTTTACTAGGTTTATTGGAGATTTTTTGTTTATTTCTATGTTTAATAGGGTACAATGGAATGAATTTGGAGGCCAATGAAATATCTTTGAAAGCAACCGAAATAATTAAAGTCACTAACTATAAAACCATCGTCACAGTGCAGAAATTTTCAGTGTATGACTGGCCCTGAGTAGCAGCATTATTAGCGGTCCAACTAAATGGTGTTAAATCTACTTTTTTCTTATCCTGTTTTGAGCACCTGATGTGTGGAAAGCAAAAGGGTTGTGATCTCAGTGAGACGTTTCCTTCTCAATGATCAGGCGGCTCCAGCTCACCGCAGTCGCAATCAAAACTATCCTCCATTTTACACTGGGATACCCTGAAAAACAGAGAGAGAAAAAAAACAACCAATTAGCAACAATTTACCATATATCAGAAGACCAAAACTCAAAGTTGTTTACAATTACAATCCTTATTAGCACTTTGCAAATAGGATTTCCCTTTTCTATGGAGGAGACATTGAAAAATGAATTTATCCGATCCATGTTCTGAGATCGAACGATACTGAAGGGAATTTAAAAAGCTTGTCTGAAAATAAAACGCCAAGACCACGAGTACAATACAAAGCACTGCTTATTCAGATCTGAACTTTCTGAATGAATTTCCTCCGGTAAAATGACAGCCCTCGTCTTGAGCAAAGTTTCCTGTTTGTGTGATTGTTCATGAACCCCATCTCTGACGCGTCTACAGTATCTGATGTCATGGGTTCCTATTTCTCCACCCCAGACTGCAGTAACCACAGTGATCTGTAACACACGTGTAATGGATTAACACGGGCCCCGGCCTGTGTCTGAAGACACAAAGGTTGGGGGTGATTCAGCCACGTTGCAGTAGTGTGTGAGGGAAATTATGGCCGACCGGCTGCCAACCATTTTGTTAACTGAATAAGGGAGCCAACAAATTCTGATTCAGTCCTGTTCTAACATTAAACCAACACATAGAATTCATATTTAAACAATGACGAAGTGAAAGTGTGTTTTAAATTATATTCATAATCCCTCTAAACATGTTTCTGTTATGGACCCACCACATAAACTCCATTAAGGACATTCCATGACAGTGTTTACGGACACATTTAACACTCAAAAAGTAAGTATTATGATTTTCCAGGAATACCTAACGTTACATATATTAACAATTCAACATTAAAGTAGATAAGGATGTGGTTGAGGTGTGAGGGTTTTAGAAACAAAATACAACAACAAGGAAAACGTATACTGTGTTGTACAGAAGTGGTTTGCTTTTATTGCGGTTCAGTAAAGTTTAGTCAATCAGGATGTGTTTTTATAGGTCATTATCGGTCCTCCATTTTACTGCCACATGCTACATGCTAAAGCTAAAACTGAACACCGGCTCAGAGACGAAATACTACAATTAAAAAAACTGTAAAACAGAATTAATAACCTAATAAAATCAAGAAGACTCCTTTATATAAAACAGTATTAAACTGAAGTTATAATAAAACACACAACGAAATAGCGACAGCATTCAAGTAAACACCAATTCACATTAAAAACAAATATTGAACAGATTAATAAACCAGCTAATGGTGAAATACAACGTTAACGCCGCATATTAATGGCTCGTGTAGGAGTAAACAGTGTGTTCTAATGATGTGAGTGTAAAATATTGATGCTTTTAAGGCGCTTCAACGTGTTAGCTACCTGAACAAAGAAGGTTATTGTGCCGCGGAAAACCATCGCACCGCCTTTTGCCGTTAAAATAAACCCTTTAACCTGTTAGAGTAGCCATATTTACACCCCAGACACGCTCACACATAATAAAGACATAAAATAAGTACTCACTCTTCTCACGGGTGTCATGTATATTTTATCCCTAACCGTTCTTGGTTAAGGTTTGTATGCGCTACCAGCGCGCTCTCCTCGCAGAGTGCTGTGTGAAGCGGTAGTGTTGTTGAGGCACTTAGCGCTGCCACGCATGCGCACTGTGCGCTTCTATTTCTATCTGTATGGCGTGTTGCTGATCTATGAAGCGTAGTTACTACGCATGGGCATTGAATGCTCTCTGCAATCATACTGCTTATTTTATTGCTATGGGAACCTCGGCGTTTTCAAGCTTGAGTCCAAATCATTAAACTGAAACTCACTGGAATAACCACAGCATCTATAAAGCGCAAAAAACGCCAAGCTTAAGCTTAATATTGCAACAGCTCATACAAATACTTCTTTGTATTTGTTTTAAAACCAATTTTTTTATTTGTTTTAAATGTTTTAAACATTTCTCAAAATTCATTGTCACAAATTCACTATATTTCAGCTTATTTTTTTATTTTTTGATTGTTTATATTTATCCTGCTTTTTATACTACCGGAAAAGATTTAAAAAAAAAACAATTAAATTACTGTTATTGTCATATAATTTAAGTTTACTCAAATTAAGTTTAATTAAATTAACCTCATGAGAAGTTAAGCTCTAAATTCAGGTCTTGCTGTAGGGTGTTGCTAAAAACAAACAATAGAAACAATCACAGAAGTGCTAATGATTTCAACAAAACTACAAATACCATTACAAACCACATTTAACCATTAAAACTATTACCAAATGGTTTCCCTTGTATGCCAAGTGCCAACTGGGCTTTTGTAAACTGTTGCCACGGGTTTATTTTTTCCCCCCACAATATAAAGTTTTGACATAAACTGTAATTGTATGGAAATGCTTTACATTCTACCAATGATACAAGGTATATTTTTTTGCGAGAGACGGCCCTTTTAAGTTCTTATAAGAATAGGCCTAGTGATTTTTAAGTTCAAATTATGTATAACACAAAACAAAGACTTTAAAATATGTATTATGGGTGTGGCACATATGTTGAGTTTTGATATTTGCATAGGGTCATGCTGGTTTTGGGCTATTTTTGATAGAGCTTTAGGCTGGTTTTATTACAGAATTTGGTTATTAAACTTAGCCTATTTCCTGTTTTAAGACAGTTTAATTCCAGATCCTGACGTTTACGTTTTCTCATGGTTGCTAAAGCAGGGTCGTTCTGTTCTGTCCTGAGGTCGGTAGGTTTCGTCTTAATTACACAACTCCTGACACAAATTAAGACATAACTGTCACTATAAGTTCTCAGAATACAATAGAGGTCAAATACTGAAACTTGAGTCTTATATATTTTAAATAACGTATAGTGTGTCAAGTTAATAACAATAAATATAGTAACTTTTAACAATTAAAAACGCTTCACTGCGCCGGCGCTCTGGCAACGTCATGTAATCATCAATGAATAAATCCCTGCTGACATTGGATCTGCCAGTAGGGGCAGACTATTTCAGATCTCAATGTTCCCATCATTCAAGATTTATTGCCATTAAGCTGCTTGCTGCCCGAATAGCCCTGGGTCTGGGGTGATGTAATTATTTTGGGATGCATCTTGAACTTTCAGGGTAACTTACTGAATTTAAAAGTTAAAAGTTAGCCTATTTGTTTAGATCCTTATTTCCTTTTCACATGTTCAACAACACCATCACATAAACAGCCCTTTAAAATTTTACGAGTAATAATATCAACAACAAAACTATTAAAAAACAATGCTAAAAAATATATATTTTTAAAAAATCTTATCTTATCTTTTTAAAGGTTCTTATCTGATGCAGACAGCATGTTCTGTTCCAGCTGCCCAGCTATACTCACTGCAGTCGGGTCGATTAGTTGCTCCCTCCCTGTTTCGCCTCGCTTGTTTCCAGAATGCACGTTTTAATATTAGCACAATGTCTTCATATGGCTATAAGAAGAGGTCTGAGCGCACGACGCATGATGGTGTAGTAACATGTACCAGAGTTGTCCAAAAGCCATCTGATGCCCACTAGGCTCCAGACTGAAACGCTAACGAATACAGTGTAAACACATTACATGCAGCAAAGTTGAGCTGCATGGACTCCAACAGAATAATCAGGACTGCATGTCCTGCGCCAGTGATGGATGAATGGATGGATGGATGCGGTGCAGCATCAGGAGATACGCGCGCATGTGAATCCCCATGTGCTCGCGTCTATGCCGCACTGCGACTGCGCAACACTCAGCCCAATGTGTGTGCCCTACTCATCACAGATTATATCACAATGTATTTAGGCTATAGCCTACTACTCCTAAGTGACAGGATAAAAACATTATTTTAAGATACATTCTCATTATACATACATATTCATAAAGTATTCTTGTAATGATTTTTTTTAAGAATGTCTGCCATAAACTATTTAAAATAGTTAATAAAAAAATTTAAAAAAAATGAAAATGGTAATTTATTAAAACCGGTATTGCTTGAAATATGTAGACCTATGCTGAGCTTTAGGGAGCCTATATTCTAGTAAAATGTGCATGCTGCTCCTTTCCACACAATAATGCCATATAGATATGGATTTCATTAACCAGTAAAAAAGACAAAAAATAGCCCATGAAACCATTGTGGTATATTCCAATTATTCCGAAACTGCAGCTGTGTGGGGATAAGATTAAACTTTAAGTCATTTATTCACTGAAGATTTCCCTTTTTGGAGCTTGAGAGCAGACACTATTTCATTGAATGGAAAAGAGCAGCTTGGACATTCTACAAGACGACAATTTTAATTGGGTGTACTATCCTTCAGTGCCATATGGTCCAAGAGATAATAACAAAATTGTGTACCAAAAAAAATAACATATTATGCCCTCTATGTTTGGTCCAATATGTAGAAATCTATTGTTGGTCTTTCTGCACATTCTACCTCCATTACCGACTGAATGATATGTTTCAGTATGTGCCACATTATAGGCCTCCAAGATTGTGGCTTAAGTCTAATATAAGGTTGTGGAATTATTAAAAGGTTACCCTGGAGCAATGTTGTGTAACTCTGAGACATATAGTGTTACCCCTTATTAAAATTTTATGATGGAAGAGTTTCACACAGCCCAGTTTCACAGCAAATGTCTTGTATGTCAGGCAGTCTAGAAGCTCAAATCAACCCACATAACACATGCATGACCTATGGAAACCGTTGCGATTGTAGAGGGAAGCATTTGAATAAAAATAAACATAAGCCAGTGGTGTGACTTTGTGGACTTTGGGTCTACAGCATGTGGAAGGAGAACAGTAGGTGTTGGGTAACAGCTGAGGTGTGTCATTCACTCACACACATCAAACATTGAGGTTTATGACCCTCTAAGTCACCAGACTGTCTTAAACAAACAGATGCTCATAATCCACTTTCACAAGCAAACATTTATCATTTATAAAATGACAGCATTTCAAATCACAAATGGGGTTTTTCTTTTTCACCTTTGGAGACTGCCAGACAAAAAATGTGAACTTATCCTTATATTTATTATGTCATGGACATCAATAATATTACACAAATCCTGTTAATTAATTTTGTAAGTAGTTTGAATAATTATATTTTTGTGGATACGATCTCCTGGACTTGCACTGAAAAATCCAGCCATGTTAAGGACTCTGCCTAGAAACACCCTAGAGACCATAACCATGTAAAACCCATATAACTGTTACTCTTTAACACACACATATACACATATACATATATTATTGTTATTTTTTGAAACAGATTTTATAAAATGACTTGTTAATGTGCTGTTTATAAACCAATTATGTCAAGTCAAGTCAAATTTATTTGTATAGTGCTTTTTACAATATACATTGTGTCAAGGCAGCTTAACAGAAAATCATAATATAACTATTTATAATATCTTCATACCTTATGGTCACATTTAACAGATTATATAGTTTACATTTAGTGACAATACAATCTTTTCAATACAAACAATTAAGCAGATTAGATATGTTAAATAGCATACCACCTTGCGCAGGTGTATCCTACTGTATATATTGCATACTTATACATCCAACTTTATATAAAGAGTTGGGCGATAATATTTAGCGACAAAAAAACAAAATGAGGCAGGTGAGATTTGCTATCTAGTTTAGATCACTTTATACAGTGGAGTCTGTCAGGAGTTGGTAAGCAGCATTATAATACAGTTAGTTCCAATCCTTGATTCTGATTGATTGGTCAATAGCTGTGCTTTATTCATGATAAAACATGGCTATGATGCTTTCACCCAATGGTTCTATTTATCACTCCGCAACACTGCGGTTCCTATTTGTTTTTATTTGAGCTTTCATGCATATTACACATTGGAACGTTGTTGCTGTTCATGGTCAGGGACTATTTTTTTTCAAGCGGAAAAAAGGCTTTTAGTGATTTTACGTCATGAAAGTAAAATAAGTAACTAAAGGCACCAGGGTTGCGGTGCCACCGGCTTGGGCCCGCAATCGATGCTCGCAGCTATATTTCATCTTGTTTTACTCTTTCACTTCCATTCTCACAAATTATTACACAATACACAACAGTTCAGGCGTGCTTTTTAAAGTAGTAGTCCACAATATAATTTATTTATAAACACATTTTTTTATTATTTACTTATGCATCAACAATGCAAACACATCCGTACATCAGATTTAAGTTACATAACTTACCAACTGCTTTCGAACATCATGTTTAGGTCGTATGAGTGCATGTATGGTGAGCAGTGTTTTCAGGCAAAATTGTTAGTATGCATGGAAATGCAGTGAGATGAGAAGCATTCCATGTCTTTCCATCACTAAGAAACTTTCTGTGCTCCTTAGGAACGTGCAAGGGGGTCCGTACCCCCAGTACATCCCCCTACTGGAAACAAGGAGTGAGAGCACCTCGCTTAGCATCAGTGTGCATTTTCATTTGTTGCAGCTGAGTAAACCTTCGGCGAACAGTCATGCCAGTTGACGGGTGCATTTGCCTGCCATAGAAGGGCTGAAAGGGTGAAGTACCAGTTGAAGATTGTGGAGTGGCACAGTACACCTACAAGAAGTCAGTTACCACAGGTTTCCATGGCTGATTTGGATGGTGTGTTTGAGCACACAGTTGAACCTCTCTACAGCACTATTAGCTGCCAGGGAGTAGAGAGAGCAACGATGGTGACGAATATTCCTTCCTTCCAGAAAAGTAGCAAAAGCAGTAGATGTAAACTGAAAACAGTTGTCACCAAAAATAATTAATGGATTTCCATGGTGGCTGAAGATGGATGACAGAAACAAAACCACAGAATCCCAAGTGACAGTGTGAGTAAAGGAGACCTCATGCCATTTGCTGTAATATTCAGTTGAGGTTATAGCAAACCTGTAGTTGGATAAATACCAACTCTACAGCCACTTTCTGCCATGGTTCATCTGGTAGCGGCACTGACTGGAGAGGAGAAGGATGTGACTTGCCCGTTTTAGACCGGTTTTAGGAGCAAGAATATAAAGCACCAAGAACCTGAGCATCCATCTCTGGCCATTAATAGAGATCGCAAAGCCGTTATTTGGTCCTCACCTCTCTCTGACGTTCTTCGTGCTCTAAGAACACCAGCACAGATCGAAGAGCAGCAGGTACAATAAGCCGTGAGCCTCGGAAGATGGAGCTGTCCTTAATAGACAGTTCCAAACAGAGTTTATTAGTACCGCAATAACTCAGCGTCCAGCCCCTTGAGTGTAGGAGGCCAACCATTGGAAATCTGTGTACAAAGTTTAATTAAGCCAGGACAAGAAGCACATGAATCAACATCAGCAGCAGAAAGAGAATTACAGGCAGTAGAAAGAAAAGCGACAAACTCCCCATCAACAGGAGCTGGAGCAACGGCTTTATCTGCAGGAGAAGCATTTTGAATCGCCTGTACACGTGATTCATCAGGAAGAAGACCTTCCCCTGAAACAGGACAGCAGGCTTGTTTGCCAGAAATTACACTTGGGTTTATAAGTTGCAAGCCAGCAGCTTCTAAGACCACTTTGTCATGCACAGACATGTCAGATCCATGGAAGATAAAGTTGTCAAAGTAATTTTCAACCCCTGACAAGCCAGTCAGGAGAATGGTCATCATCTTCTGAAATCCATAAGGAACACATAAACGAAACAGTCCGTTGTGAGTAACAAAGGCTGTGAGGTCATGACTGTCCTCATGCAGTGGTACTTGGTAGTCAGGTCGATGGTAAAGAAAACAGTAGAACCGTAGTGCAGAGAGTAGTTCATCTATGTCTGGCAATGGAAAAGAGTCCATAATCACTGCTTTATTTTGCTCTCTAAGGTCATCGCACATCCTAATTTTACTTGACTTTTTCTGTGTAACGACAAATGTTGACACCCATGCAAAGGCGTCAATGCGTTCCATCACGCCAACTGCTTGCAAATAATTTAATTCCTCTGACACAGCAATACAAACAGAGAGTGGAAGATGCTGCACAGGTGACAGTTTCATCCAGCTTTACACAATGTATTAGGTTTTTAGCACATCCAAACCCAGTTGACTCAGCAATAGTGTACCAAAAGACTGGCACTGGAGGAAAACGTAGCAGGAACTGTCATGAAGGGAAATGTTTCAACAATCTGACAATCATCCAACCACTGGAATTTTGGCTTTTGTATACGTCACAAGCCTGGCCTTGGGTTGCGATAGCACAATTCAACCACCAAATCCACCACACAAGTCTGTGAGTCAGAAGTAGATGTAGTCACTGTGCTTGTAATAGGAGTATGGGCTGAATATTCTGTGTACAGTAGAGTAATTTCTGGCAATTTAATTTCACAGATCTTGCGCTTGTTTGACTGGCTGATCGGTTTAGCATGAAATCAAATGTTTTTACACTTCCTGCATGTTGCAGTCTGGCAGTTCACAGTGTTAGCTAAGTGTCTCCGGTCCACATCAAAAGCATGACTTCCTCTTTCCCACCTGAGCAGAATTAAGAGGTGCATGTGACAGTTTTTAACTTGGCAGGAATTTGAAATGGACTTAGCCTGTCGTAACAGCTCTGTCCAGTGTGAGATCAGTTTCTAGTAAAAGTCTCTTACGTATCGGTGGGCTAAACACATTCTCTACAAACTGACTGTAAATCATTTCATCCGACCAAACTCACATGAAACAACAAGCTCTCGCAAAGCAACAACGTACTGTAAAACTGTCTTGTGAGGAGCCTCACTGCGTTTATGGAAGGCGTAGCGTGGCGTTCAGCTTGTGTCAGCTTTTGGCTCGAAGAAGGCTTTCAATAGCCTGGATGCCAGCCCGAACCCCGCTCACAACATTTTTTGGTCGGGAAGTTCGGTCTGGACTCGGTCCATTGAGGAGAAATTATGATCAGTCAAAAAATTAACGGGCCAATCAGATTGCCAGGGCGGGCTTTATACGATGATGGACAGATGATCTGCAGGGACGTAATCATCACGTTATCAAAGAGCGCTTAACTGGTTTCCCTCAAAGATGACTGCAGCTGGAGAATTGAGATGTATAGATTCCGCTGTCGCATCTGTTGTAAAATAAATTTACAGCGCATTCATTTTTGTTTCAGGAAAAGTGTAACTTATCAACTGGCTCCGATGGTCGCTAAGAAGATGGGACATAATGAAACGCCTGTGGTCGTTGTGGTTTCTCCTTTGGTCGCACTCATGGAGGAGTAAGTAAAAGAAGCAACACAAGTTCTATAGTTGAAAACTGTGCTATGCAAAGTATTTGACTTACTGCGTTGCTCTGATTGGATGTAGGTCTACCGAACAGAGGGGTTTTTTTTCCCTGGTTTGGTTAAGACATGCCTCATAATCAAAGCCCTACGGAGCAGTATCAGAATCACATTCTGACTAGAATATGAGTATGACGAAGTCAGGCTAGGCTTTCAATGCATCCTCTCCATCCTTATATGTTGTACCTGTGGGCAATGATAAGAAAAGCTGTTGACCCTCTGTGTCAAGGCAATGAAGCAGTACAGCTCTCCATCTTTAGTCCGGCAAAGTATCCCCTATGGCATCAATAACCTGTAGACAATTTTCAGAAATCCACTACCATGGGTTAAACGGCGTAGCTGGCTCACCGGGGCAAGGCAGAAAAAACTTGTGAAAGGTACGTCAGCAACAGCCATCATCCTGACCAATGCTAGTCAGAAAAATGGCTAATTCCCGTCGCCAATTTGTCAGGACAGCAGCAAGAAATTACTGTGATAAAAAGTTGTGTAAGCAGTGACAAACTACACAAGACAGGAGTAGCGAACTTCATCCATCTTGTTTTACTCTTTCACATCATACAGTTCAGACTTTCTTTTTTAAAATAGTAGTCCACAATATAATTTACTTATGAAATACAAAGAGCTTTATACAAAGAGCTGAGACATTACACAGCAGAGATTATCACAAAATCAAAATAAATGTGTAATGTTTTAAACATTTACACACCATTTAACATACTTTTTTATGCAAAACAACTTCCAGTACAGTAGTTCCCTTGGGGGCAATCCAGAGCCACTTATCAAGGGCACAATAGCCCTCTATAGTTCCTGGGTCACCACTACTTGGCATCAACCTGCAACTATTGTGTAAGCAGGCCAGATCATTAACCACTTGGTGACCACTACAACACTGACACCATCACAGTTAATGACATAACCTTCGGGTGACAGCTCCATCCTGGAAAGATATTGATCTTAGTTGTCACAGACGTCACTGAGCAACTACTGATCAAAACAATAAAGTCGTATAGGAATGTTCTGTGATCTATAGTTTACATAATCCAGTGAGCTAGTTTTTACAGTCTACTAAGCCTCCTACACCCTCTCACGAATCTCCTCGCCGAGTGCCCGCATCACACACTCTGTTTACTGTTTGTCTTCACATGCTGTCTAGAGTTGTATTAGGGATAAAGCACTCGTATAATTACATTACAATGACCAACTCTATCGGCTACTTAATGATGTTCAGATGAAGCTGTGCTGTAAATTGTAACTGTGCAGGTTTAGGGGTCACTGACGCACTTCTGATAATGAGAGTTTTAAAGTTTCGCTATGCACAACTGAACCATGCCAGGACCTTCATGTCACTCTTAAATCCTGAAGCTGTCCGTGTGTACCCTATTTTCTGGGCCCTTTTCCCAACCTGTCATCATAAATCCCGAACATTCAGTGTCTATATTACATGTCCCCAAAGAGAGAATAAGGGCGCCAGGAGAAAGGTCTCTGAAAGTTAGTCAGCTCACTGCATTAGTAATAATCATAAATTAAGCAGTATAGTTCAGCAAGAGAAGTCAGGTAAGAACAGGTAACTTACCATGGCTGAATTCATCCAACATCTGCTGGGAGAACATTTCGAGTCAGTAATCCATGTAAAAGTATCCAAAAAAACAGTATCCAGCAGACAGAGGTTAAGAGCAGGTCGACTGAGACAGCCAGAGGGTGCCTAGAGTAGTTGTGTTGTGGATGAACACTCATCTGTTTCTGAACTCCTCCATAGTGGGCTGTTATAGGCTAAGAGAGAAGGGGGCGGGGCTTCTTCTGTGTATGGTTCTGTTATTCAGCTCCAACTCTAGTCCTTTACAGGTCACTCTACATGCATCTCTCTTGATCCTTCAGTCCCTCCTTATTTCTATTACTTTCTACCCATTTATCTTTCTGTCATTTAAACTACTGTGTGTTCAGTGCACATAAGCAAACTAGGAGCATTATATTTTCCTTTTTTGTAGACAGCAGCAGTTTCATGGGTGTTTGAGTTAGAGGTGAGTCAAATAAAATGAGGAATTATGAGAAGTTTTAGAAACAGGAGTTCACCATTGGCAAAATATTATTTCAGCTGATTGTTCTGTTCTAAAAGATTCCGACTAATCATTCATTTAACAGCCACACCTTATATGTGTTTCATATTGCATGACTAACATTTAGAGCACACAATAAATTAATCTAACACAGTACTTGCAGACAACATTAGAATCATAAATTAAATAAAAAATGACCCTATTTACTTACTTAAATACATGCCCATGGCCCTATTGTGATTGATTAATTATTCCAATAGGAAATAAAACAGGTTGTTCTATGTTATCTTACCTAATTGGCTGAAGTTACCAAGTGCACTTATCCTTTAATCCTTCAATTCAAACCACATGTCATAAAGAGACCACTTTTTATGATTAAATTTCAGTCAGTTCCTGGAGTTTCACTAGTTGGTAATACTGTACTTTATGTTTGGCATGTGAATTTGGTTCATGTTGACTTTAAGTATTAGAATACAAATGATTGTGATACACTATACAGTAGTGACGCAAAGGATCCTATTAATTCTAACATTTAAAAATATACAAATATAATTAGGCTGTTAAAATGTTAGTGGGGCAAAAAAAACACACATTATTTAAACAAAATACTTTAGTTTTACCATACTTTTACATATTCATCCATTATTGCAAACTGTAGCTTTTATTGCCTTGAAGAAAACTGTCAACAATTAAGAAGACCTTTGTTTCAAAATATATTCAATAATTGTAGCGAATCTTACTTAACCTACAACATTTTTAAAAAACACATTGAATGGTAGATAGCAGAATCAATTTTTCTTGAATCAATGCATCTTGAAAAGTGGATATTTTTGGGGCGAAATAAAATCAAAAGTGCCTTTTACCCCGGTGCTCCTTTAGCCCAGAACCATATCATAGAAACACACTGGTAATTCATGTGACAACTATTCAGTACCGTAAAAAAAATCGGATTGTGTACAATACACTCAATACGTTTTTGTAGGTTCCAACTCTGAGACTGGTGCTGTTATTTTGTTGATCACAGGGGCTGTGTGTCCTCAGAGGGGGCTGAACGTATGCCACGTTTGGATGTTTACAGGAGAGAAATACTTGGGTGTGATAAAGTTACAGGTTATATGTGGGGGTTTGTGTGTCATGTTGCAGAAATCTATCTCTTTTCCTCTCTCTATCCCTCGCTAATCATCTGTCTATTTTTCTCTCCATTCTTGTCATGCCATGAGCTCTGCATGCATGTGTCAACTTTTGTATCTCCATGAGGTCAACATTTCCACTAACAGATGCTTGCATCAAGGGTGTGATGTTATCAAAATAAAAGGCTCAAAATGGTTGGCAGTGGGCCTGTGACATGTGTCTGTTAGTCTTATTACCATTTGGATTTGAGTTTCTAGCACTGAATCCAGTCACTGTCACCCTGCTTATGAGTCTGTGACAAAATAAAACCAGGTAATCTTGATTCCTTTAGTTATCACACACATTTTGGTAAGTTGGGCAAGCTATAGTTTGCCGAGCTACAAGCTGGTTAAATTAAAATGACTCTTTTCAAACTATGCTGTAATCTAAAAAAAAGTTGCAAGATTGAAGTTTGCCCTGTTTCGTGTTATATATTATAATTTAGGTTTATGTTTAACAAGAAACCATGAAAAAATCATTACATTTGCAATTCCATTTGCTAATCTGAGTGGTTTAAAAATTAGCACAATGTTAGCTGAATGCTAATGTTTATCTTTCCATATAGGCCACATCATGACAAAACTTACAAAAATGTATCACCTCTGACAAAATACCACAAGTACAATATTCCTTGAGTAAAACTGTAGTCAGTTAGTAGGCCCTATTAGTGGATAAAAGTGTAAAAGTGAGGAATTATTAGCTACTGTCATCAAAAACAGAAGTGAATGGAACTGACATATTCTGAGACTAATAGTTTCTTACGGGTATGTCCCTCTTTGGCTAATACTTTCAAGATGGAGGGGCAATCTGGCGACCGATGTTAGAACCCCTTACCCGTATGTATTTTCAATGGCGTATTATACACTCACGAGAATACTCTATTACTTGAACGAAGTAATTATACAGTAATGAGCACATATATTTTTGAAAGAATTAAGAATTTTTAGCTAAGAATAAACTAAAATAGTTACACAAAGAAATTCAATATGATAAAGTGCCAAAAAATTTAGTAGGTGAAATTGAATGTAGTATGGAGTTTTTATCATAAATTACATTTTTCAATTTGTAGTACAGAAATAAAATCTTACAGGTTCAAAATGACATGAGGGACTTCAGAAATAGTTTGACCTTTCGGGACCTTGATGACGTCGGTGAATCATTCATTTGCAGAGGCTGCATCACCAGCCCCTCATTACAATTCAGACTGCTGTCAGTGATTCAAAACCTCGTTTAAGATAATTAGGCATTAGGGAACACAAAGCTTTCAGCAGTGAATGAATCTTTAACTGCAAAGACTTGGAATGAGTGCACGTAGTGTGTTCCTCTCCTTCTCAGACAAAAATTCATGATCACATCCCGTATCCAAATATGCTAATATATAGGATTTGAGTCAATGTTTCAGTCTTAAAGTGTTTATCTTTCAAATCACGCGGCCGCTGATAATGAATGACACATTACAGGTTCACAAGAACACAGACTTTGACTGATTGATAGTTCCCCAAGAATAAGACAGAACTTCCTTGAATGTAAGTGTTTTGGCATACTTTTTAAGGAGGTCAAAGGATGAGTGAAGAAAAAAACCTCTAATGTGTCTTTCTCCCCATATCTAGAGCAAAGGTCACTGACATATTGTGTCAGTGTCATTTATCAATATGTTCCGATCTGCATGGTGTATGTAGCAGCAGGCATGATGAATGCAACAGATAGAATTTTTTTTCTTCTCTGGTGAAAGTTTTGTCATGATACATTACCGACCAAATAGAATCATTTTGGTTCAAATGTCTGGACCCACTAGAACATCTCAGAGCTTTAATGGGCTAACATACCAAAATCAATTTCTTCAACCAGGATTGGCACTGTAAAGTTTGACATATGAAGTAATATTCTGAAAAATCTAAATTTTAAAATGGAACAGTTTACTAAAATTTTAGAGAAAACATGTAAACATACAAGTTTGCATATGTGTTTTTATTGAGTATCATGGAGCTTCTGCAACTGACAAACAACAGATTAGTTGAAAAAAGGGCATACGATTTCTAAAAATAGTAAGTTCCAATCTGCGATTCCCGAAAGCATCGTTAGCCAACTATGGTCGCAAGTTCCGTCGTTATCAGCATAATTCAATCGGTGTTTCCCGAAACCATCGCTCCAACGGACATTCGCAAACAGCTGCGCAAAGTTGTGTGGTTTGAACGACAGCTCTCGACCTGTGGTTAGAGGCATCGTTTCTATATCGCAACACATTTGGACGTAATAAGTCCTTATCTTGAGCAAAATAAGCAAGCTGACATTCAGTACAGTACTTTTATTTAGAATACATACAAATGTAATTTACGTCTTGTAGTTTGTCAAAAGATATGAAGTACCGTGTTTGAAGTGTGCACAAGTGCGAACGTGCTCTGCTATGTAAGAACAAGCCAAATATTGAGTCTGGTAATAAAGCTAAATAACTGAAAACAATTTGAAATAGTCCTCAGATTACATCCCAGACAGCAAACTGACATTGAATCAACGTGGAAACGACGTCTCTCATGATATTGAAACAACGTTGATTTTGCTCATCGAATTAACGTTGAACCAACGTTAGACGCGGCATTCTTCAAAGCTAAATGAAAATCGAAAATTGGTTTGCTTTCATAACGTTGAAACAACGCGTTGATTTCAAGTTGATTTTCCGTTAGTTTTGAAAGAATGACGCGTCTGACGTTGGTTCAACGTTAATTCGATGAGCAAAACAATGTCAGATCAACGTTGTTTCGATGTCATATTTCCACGTTGATTCAATGTCAGTTTGCTATCTGGGATGTCTGTCTAATCTAGCGTTAATTGCATCTCAAACAGTTTCATTACAAGTAATTATTACTCTACCACGTGCGAAACCAACGTGGTTGAACAATACTTTGCGACAATGGGTTTCGGGAAACAATCGCGACTAGCTAGTTGATTTCTCCAATGATGCATCGTACTATGGTAGTGGTGCAGCGAGTTACATCGTTGTACGGGAAACGCACCCCTGACTGGTTGAGGGTTGACCAGTCCAGTGGGAAATCATCTGTCTATTTTTCTCTCCATTCTTGTCATGCCATGAGCTCTGCATGCATGTGTCAACTTTTGTATCTCCATGAGGTCAACATTTCCACTAACAGATGCTTGCATCAAGGGTGTGATGTTATCAAAATAAAAGGCTCAAAATGGTTGGCAGTGGGCCTGTGACATGTGTCTGTTAGTCTTATTACCATTTGGATTTGAGTTTCTAGCACTGAATCCAGTCACTGTCACCCTGCTTATGAGTCTGTGACAAAATAAAACCAGGTAATCTTGATTCCTTTAGTTATCACACACATTTTGGTAAGTTGGGCAAGCTATAGTTTGCCGAGCTACAAGCTGGTTAAATTAAAATGACTCTTTTCAAACTATGCTGTAATCTAAAAAAAAGTTGCAAGATTGAAGTTTGCCCTGTTTCGTGTTATATATTATAATTTAGGTTTATGTTTAACAAGAAACCATGAAAAAATCATTACATTTGCAATTCCATTTGCTAATCTGAGTGGTTTAAAAATTAGCACAATGTTAGCTGAATGCTAATGTTTATCTTTCCATATAGGCCACATCATGACAAAACTTACAAAAATGTATCACCTCTGACAAAATACCACAAGTACAATATTCCTTGAGTAAAACTGTAGTCAGTTAGTAGGCCCTATTAGTGGATAAAAGTGTAAAAGTGAGGAATTATTAGCTACTGTCATCAAAAACAGAAGTGAATGGAACTGACATATTCTGAGACTAATAGTTTCTTACGGGTATGTCCCTCTTTGGCTAATACTTTCAAGATGGAGGGGCAATCTGGCGACCGATGTTAGAACCCCTTACCCGTATGTATTTTCAATGGCGTATTATACACTCACGAGAATACTCTATTACTTGAACGAAGTAATTATACAGTAATGAGCACATATATTTTTGAAAGAATTAAGAATTTTTAGCTAAGAATAAACTAAAATAGTTACACAAAGAAATTCAATATGATAAAGTGCCAAAAAATTTAGTAGGTGAAATTGAATGTAGTATGGAGTTTTTATCATAAATTACATTTTTCAATTTGTAGTACAGAAATAAAATCTTACAGGTTCAAAATGACATGAGGGACTTCAGAAATAGTTTGACCTTTCGGGACCTTGATGACGTCGGTGAATCATTCATTTGCAGAGGCTGCATCACCAGCCCCTCATTACAATTCAGACTGCTGTCAGTGATTCAAAACCTCGTTTAAGATAATTAGGCATTAGGGAACACAAAGCTTTCAGCAGTGAATGAATCTTTAACTGCAAAGACTTGGAATGAGTGCACGTAGTGTGTTCCTCTCCTTCTCAGACAAAAATTCATGATCACATCCCGTATCCAAATATGCTAATATATAGGATTTGAGTCAATGTTTCAGTCTTAAAGTGTTTATCTTTCAAATCACGCGGCCGCTGATAATGAATGACACATTACAGGTTCACAAGAACACAGACTTTGACTGATTGATAGTTCCCCAAGAATAAGACAGAACTTCCTTGAATGTAAGTGTTTTGGCATACTTTTTAAGGAGGTCAAAGGATGAGTGAAGAAAAAAACCTCTAATGTGTCTTTCTCCCCATATCTAGAGCAAAGGTCACTGACATATTGTGTCAGTGTCATTTATCAATATGTTCCGATCTGCATGGTGTATGTAGCAGCAGGCATGATGAATGCAACAGATAGAATTTTTTTTCTTCTCTGGTGAAAGTTTTGTCATGATACATTACCGACCAAATAGAATCATTTTGGTTCAAATGTCTGGACCCACTAGAACATCTCAGAGCTTTAATGGGCTAACATACCAAAATCAATTTCTTCAACCAGGATTGGCACTGTAAAGTTTGACATATGAAGTAATATTCTGAAAAATCTAAATTTTAAAATGGAACAGTTTACTAAAATTTTAGAGAAAACATGTAAACATACAAGTTTGCATATGTGTTTTTATTGAGTATCATGGAGCTTCTGCAACTGACAAACAACAGATTAGTTGAAAAAAGGGCATACGATTTCTAAAAATAGTAAGTTCCAATCTGCGATTCCCGAAAGCATCGTTAGCCAACTATGGTCGCAAGTTCCGTCGTTATCAGCATAATTCAATCGGTGTTTCCCGAAACCATCGCTCCAACGGACATTCGCAAACAGCTGCGCAAAGTTGTGTGGTTTGAACGACAGCTCTCGACCTGTGGTTAGAGGCATCGTTTCTATATCGCAACACATTTGGACGTAATAAGTCCTTATCTTGAGCAAAATAAGCAAGCTGACATTCAGTACAGTACTTTTATTTAGAATACATACAAATGTAATTTACGTCTTGTAGTTTGTCAAAAGATATGAAGTACCGTGTTTGAAGTGTGCACAAGTGCGAACGTGCTCTGCTATGTAAGAACAAGCCAAATATTGAGTCTGGTAATAAAGCTAAATAACTGAAAACAATTTGAAATAGTCCTCAGATTACATCCCAGACAGCAAACTGACATTGAATCAACGTGGAAACGACGTCTCTCATGATATTGAAACAACGTTGATTTTGCTCATCGAATTAACGTTGAACCAACGTTAGACGCGGCATTCTTCAAAGCTAAATGAAAATCGAAAATTGGTTTGCTTTCATAACGTTGAAACAACGCGTTGATTTCAAGTTGATTTTCCGTTAGTTTTGAAAGAATGACGCGTCTGACGTTGGTTCAACGTTAATTCGATGAGCAAAACAATGTCAGATCAACGTTGTTTCGATGTCATATTTCCACGTTGATTCAATGTCAGTTTGCTATCTGGGATGTCTGTCTAATCTAGCGTTAATTGCATCTCAAACAGTTTCATTACAAGTAATTATTACTCTACCACGTGCGAAACCAACGTGGTTGAACAATACTTTGCGACAATGGGTTTCGGGAAACAATCGCGACTAGCTAGTTGATTTCTCCAATGATGCATCGTACTATGGTAGTGGTGCAGCGAGTTACATCGTTGTACGGGAAACGCACCCCTGACTGGTTGAGGGTTGACCAGTCCAGTGGGAAATTTTAAGATACATGTCTTCTACATAGATTTAGCCATTGAATTTGACAACCTTATCAAGGTTTATGTTATCAAATCTTTAAATGAAATTTAGAATTTAATTTGAGGCACTTGTCGGCATTTTGTCATTTTCACACCTGGCTTGTTTGGAGCATTTGTTCCGGAACCTGGTGCATTTTCTCTTTTAGTTCGGTTAATTTAGGCATATAGGCCTATGAACACAGAAATCATGCTTGGATAAGCACAAAAAAGTGGTCTTGGCCCACTCTAAAACATATAATGGAGCAGTTTGTTTGTGGTGAGAAAGCAATCCAACTCAATGGACAATCAAACAGACTGTATCCAAATGCAAGAAGACATGCAGTGTTTGTTTTGCTAATGCCTCTAAAAATCAATCATGGGTTAGCAAAGATGAAGCGAAATACCTAAGTGAAATTTGGTTGGACTAAATTTCAGAACAAAATACAGAGGAAGCCCAGATTACTACTCAAAATGATAAAGCAATATAATGACAGCTACAAAGAAAGCCTCAATAATTCCACACAGCTGTTCCATCATGACGACTGACTGCAATAAGCAGAATCCCAGAACATAACAGGTCTCCTCTGACCAGTGAGAGGACAGTTTATTTGCACTTAACTTGGATTAACAAATTTTGGTGCCTTTAGAAACGTTGCCTTGTGAAAGTCGAACACATTGTAAAAATTGCAATCCCTGTTTCAGAACTAAGCAAACGATCTACAGGTGTGAAAACAGCCTTAGTAGAAAATGAATAAGATATAATTGAGAGCATGTTTCAACTTTGTTTTCAGTGTCCATATACTATGGGCTCTATGCACGGCGGTATTTCCGGTGAAAGTTTAAGGATGCTCGATAACTTCGGCCGATCGTAGAGTCCAATGCAATACCGAGAATTTATATTGAATTTTAAACTCCATGGTTATACTAAAGAAACGTTAGTCACAAAAACAGATAAAACAGACACCCCTCGTAGTGTTTATGCTTCTTTTTAAAATTATATTAAATAAACATAACTATATATAAAATTACATCTAAACGTATGAACGTTTTGTTTCAAAGACGGGAGGACCGTAAATTTTGAAGACTCTGCCATAATCCCGTTTTCCTCGGTTTTCCCCCGCTTTAATCTCCCCAACCGGAAACTGTTGAGCATCCTTGCGTCAAATGCAGAACTTATTCGTGCATATAGCCCATTGCACCTAAATTGAACATTTATCGTATGTATGTCAGTCAGTCTTTTCCTGTCTTAATGGATGGCTCTTTACCAGAATGAGCTGCAAAGTGGACCAGATCCTTTGGTGACATTCAAAATTCTGGATTTTTGAGAACAGAGGATAATTGTGTAAGGGCCGGTTTGGGTCAGGGATTAGCTGTCTGAGCCTATAATATTGATGGTGAGACTCTAATAAGGACAGATCTGGGGTCAGAGGTAATGTCTCTTTTAGTTTGGACAGAAACTGGGGCCAGTGAATTGTAAGAAATAGTTGTTGGCTACATACTGGGTTATTTTATGTAACACTGTTGTCTGCCTGGGGACAGACATTGCTGTCAAAACATGTCCTTGCGCCGAGTGCAGTTTGGGATACAGCAGAATCTGGGTTTTCTGTGATGTAACCAGATTTGCACTCACTAACCGTGCAATACATAAACAGGAATTAGAGGTAGCCAGTCCAGGTCCTTCAGCCTTTGGACAATCCCCTTTCAGAGATTAGGAGAGCGAACCCTGCTGTAAGATTTAGCATGACCCAGCATGAATTCCAGGTTGGTTTTTGGTTAGTTAGATCTGGTATAGTGCTGTTCTCAAACCAAACTGTCTGGTCCACCAGCACTCCCACTTTCCATGCTGGGGATCAGCCAACTAGCAAACCAGCATGGTGTCCAGCAATGCTGGATTTTTGAGCAGGGAACACTTGACAGGGATCTTCTTCTGTTCCCTTCAGACTCCTGATTTGGTTTGCGGTTGTTGTGAGTGTTTACCAGACAGCACTGCATGCGATTCTGACACCATAAGCTAGCTTAGCTTCTGCAGCTAAATCACATACACTTACTTACAACTGTTTTATTGCTGTACGGATTTTATTTGAAATCTTCCCTGCCATTGACAGAATTTCCCAACTTTCCGTGTTTTCACTCTTATATGGAATTTTATATGGCTTTTATGCACTTTCTGAAAGAGTATTTCCGGATCAAAACACAGGCAAAAAAGGCACAGAAACAAGAGATACTTATTACATACATCAACTTGATGCAACCTGGACACATCATCAGTGATGTTACCTGGGATCACAGAGTGTTTTGAGTCTTTCAAGCATCCAGGTGGGGTTGATCAGGCCCCAACTTGTGTCCAGGTAGCTCTACCCCACCCATGGTTCTCCTCTCCTTATCCACATCCACCTTGAGGCAACTTCTGCGGACTCAGTGACCTCTTTAAAAGCCCTTCGCTTATTGGCCACTATGATGCCCAGGATATTGTAGGCCCTGCAGAGAGACTGGCCAGAAAACCCTCTGCATCCCACCTCAATGAGCTCACATCGTGCTCACCACCCATTGTTCCCGCACTCCTCCACTAGCTCAGCATATTTTGCCCTTTTCTCTCTGAGATGAGTAGCATGTCAGGCCGCAGCGTTGTAGTGGCGGCAGTTTCTAGGAATTTCAGTTGCCTCTCCAGGTCAACTTTCAACTCCCCCAGTCATGTGCTGTTGCTAGCAGGCCAGGTGAGGGGGCCCTGGCAGCTACTGATGGCTTCTCCCCAGCCCGGATGAAAGCAATGGTGTTCTTCTTAACTGGGTGGAGGCACTTGCAGTGGCCAATTCCACAGCTGATGGTATTTGCTATAGTCTTCAGGACTTGGTCATGGCACCACCAGTAGCACCCCTCCAGTGCCTTCGAACAGCAGCTGAGGATGTCCTCCAGGGTCCCTCTCTTCAGGCAGAGGTTGCAGGTTGGTGACTCCACCAACAACAAGCTGAATAAAAAGCATTTGAAAAGTTTTTTCAAAAAAAGCAATTTTCTCAGCTTTTTGTTCAAAATATTGCTTTTCTTTTGAAATGTTCCCACATGTCAAGCCACATTCAAGTGTTGATCAATAAAGTGCATGGAGCTTGAATAAAACCAAACCAATTTTTTTTTTAAAGCTGAGGATTTGTTATTTTCTTTCTCCTTTTTGCAAATTGCATATTTATATTCAAGTCCAAAATATTCTAGGCACAATGAATGTTTTGTGAAAATGATCAAAAATGCTGGTGTTCACTGCTGAAAAATCCAGGATAAACCAGCACAAATCCCATGTTGGTCCAGGCTGGTTTAGGTTGGCTAGAGCTGGTTTAATGCTGTTTAAGCTTGTGGACTATAGTCATGCTGTTCTCAAGTAAAACTTAGCTGGTTCGCTGTTCCACCTACACTTAAGGTCAACTTGTACACCTAAATGTTTTTATGGTGTGAGATGGATCACATTATTAACATTTATGTATTTTGTCTGTAAGTCTGTAAGAGAGAAATAAATAGAAGGTTTTGTGTGTTGTTATATTTGTGATTTAGGATCAGCCTTTCTATTTGAGCTTGAAACCTGTACGTAATTATGGGTGATGCTTGCAGCATTGCCGTGGTAACTGCACCATGGAGCGCTCGCCAGTGGGCCGGTTACATAATTCTCTTTCTTTATCACTGTCAGGACAGCATTGCTCTTTTACCCAGCTTCCATGGTCTGTCCTTCATTTTTTAGACCCATTTTATTGCCAATACAATCAGATGTACACGCTGTAGGAAAACAAACTCAAGTATAACTGATTACCCAGAGTGGTTTGCTGGCTGAGGTTTTGCTGACTTGAATGAATATTGCTCAGATGCCGAAATATCAAAGTCCGAAATCAAAAGTCAGAGATTTCAATTTTTTTTTTTTTTTGTCAAATTCACCCAAGATCAAATGACCAGAGTTGTGTTACTTTATTATAGCTGTATATTCTTATAATCAAGCATAATTTGAGTAGTCTCATGAGAACGGACAACTTCTGAATAATAAAAAAATTGTCCTCTGAAAAAAGTCTTAATTTGTAATCTTTTTTTTTTTTTCCATTTAACATAGTTTACTGTTAACATGTCCATTAGTTGTCCATGAACAAAACTTTTAATTTAGCTAATGCGTAACATTGCCTTAGGCTTAGGTGCTCTCAGAACAGGGCAGATTGTAATGAACTCAGTGGGCTGTGCAGTAAACACTACCGTCACGTCTGTCTGCCATCCATTAAAGGAATGTTTCACTGCCCTGAACAATGTGTGACTGGGTCATAGCCTGGTATTCAGAGTTGTCTATGGAGAGCCTGGTGTGCATCAATAGTTTGTATAGATTTTGATTCTTTAAGCCACATTAACAATGGACAAATGGGAACAAGTGTGGTATAGATTAAACCAATTATTGACATGTAGAAATGGGCCTAGAACAGTGTGTTCTGTTCTGTCATGCTTTTGTGATGGTCTTTTGTTCTTTAATGCGAAACAAAGCTGAACTGAAATGCAAACGTGTGTTCAGAGTCACTGTGGTTGGGATGAGCAGTTCAAATTTTGTGAATTTGGCAGCTAATTTTAGGCTTATGGAAAGTTTTAGGCATTTAGGTTTGAGACGGTTAGGTAAAAGTTAATTACACGGAAAATTGAAATCTTATTAAACTCACCCTCAAACCATCCTAGATGTATATGACTTCCTTCTTTCAGCCAAATACAGTCAAAGTTATATTTAAAAAAAAAAAAATATCCTGGCTCTTCCAAGCTTGATAATAGGAGTGGAAAGAGCCTCTTGAAAGAGGCAAAAGGGCATCCATCCATCATAAATGTAATCCATATCCAGGGGGTTAATAAATGCCTTCTGAAGTGAATAACATTCTAACTTTTTTAATAACTTTATAACTAAAGTTTATAAACTATAATCACTGGCTTGGTTACGGCCATATGTGAGTTTAGTACTGGAGGAATGGTGTCCTCTGACCTGAGGTAGGATGTAGGAGTAGCGTAAGCTTAGCTCTAATTCGTGACCAGTGTTATGCGCTTCGGCATTCATCAATACATCATGCTTTATGATGGATTGATGCCCTTTTGGAGCTTTAAAATCTCAGGCTCTATTCACAAACTTGTGAGAGTGTATTTTTTGTATAACTTTTTATTATTTTTTGTCACTTTTTCAAGTCATATGGATGGCTTGAGTGCAAGTAAATTATAGGATAATAATTTTTAGGTGAGCTAACCCTTTAAGGTCAAGGTTAGTTTGGTTTCCTGTAGTCTGTATATATGTAAGATTAAAATTTGAATAATGAAGCCTATCCAAAATCCAGCAATACCCATCAATTTCCATCCTGTATGTATTTTTTTTCTAACAATTAAAAGTATTGAATAATTATTGGCTATATGACCATTGATTAACGTAGCTCAACACAAGTTTACAACAAAGTTCCTCTACCTCCTACAGCTCCACTTGTTTAGATCTGTTACAGGATTTATATATGTACCAGCAGTATATCTACACGCTCCCAGCAGTGTGTCTGTCTCTTTTGTCAGTAGCAATTCGGCTAACATTGACATATTCAGAGAGTTGACATGACATAAATTAAACCAAATCCTGCCCCATCAATTTCATTTAACCTATAGAAATTATCAGATATTATAGATCTACTCCAGTCTTTCCAGTAAGTATCTGTTAGAATTAAACACATTGTCATTGGTGGAACAACATTCAACAATAACTAACTGAACAGCTGCCTCAGAAAGTACATAATGCAATTAAATTGCCCAGGTATTTATGGTTTCTTACAAGAAAAGTGTTGGAAATTTTAGAAAAGACAATATGCACAAAATTGTCTAACACGCACTTTAATTGTTTAGTAGTGACTTGATCTAGTTCTTAGGTAGTGTTTTCTTGGTGTTCCCCTCAGCGAGTTTGCCATGTGTTGTGTAATCTCAGCTACCTGCTGAGAGTAGCCTACTTATTCTGGTGAATGCCACTTACATATGGAATAAATAGTAAAAAATAAATAAATAAATAAATTAAAAAGCACTTTGACAAGGAAGTGTTAAAGAAAAGAAAAAAAGAAAGTGTCACACTGAACTTTGACTAGTTCTGAAAATACTCGAGATTTTGTACCATGCGTGTAAATATGTGAATGTCATGCACATGCACCTGCTGTGCTTGGTTGTTTTCTTGGTTTCAGCCTTTTGAAGTGCAGAAACCCAAAGTAGTTATTAGCTCTCTATTGCTCCCCTGTCTCTCTTTCATTTCTTCTTCTCTGTGACTTTATGACACTGTTACGTTCTCCTGAAGGTCCTCTGGATGTTCTATTTTACACTCAGAATAACAAACAGGTTCAGTAGGTCATTTGTTTTCTTCCTTTTCATTCAACCTCATGTAGTGATCTGAGCTTTTGCTTTTTGACTGTTAGTAGTGTTGCAGTTAACGTGATGTCAAGTAGAGCATGTTCCTAAATCAACATCCAACATTCTTACAGTCCTCCTCGCCTTGTCAGCCCAGTTTCACAACGGAAGTATTCAAGTGATGTGTATCCACATACCATATAAGTACCATACATGTATAAGTGCCATAAGGACCATACAATTTGCTTAGTTCACTGAATTAGGCCTACTTAAATACCTTCCTTAAATAGGCTGCAGTGTTTCCAAAATTCTGCTGCAAGACTACTCTCCCGTAACCAGGCCCTGGGATCCTCCTTTACATACCTCCTTTTCTGTTCCTGGTCCCCCTTTACAGCCAGCAGGGCCTGATGTTGTTCTTGATGAAGGCCGGCGAGGGTTTGTATGATATCCGGAAATAGTGATGCTGGCGGGCACTGCATGATGGCGGCGGGATTCTTCTTCCTTTTCGGCACTAGTGTGGTAAAGTTCAGGTTCAACTTCTGTGGAAGGAAGAAGACTGGGACTGGCAGGCTTTTATTTAGTTCAAACAGAAAAAGATGTGTCATGATAGAATCAAGGAAGCAATTGCAGTTAAACTCTTTTAATTATAAGATTGACGAACACACAGAGACAGTCCATAAACAGGCAGAGATAGTGACGCAGGGGATCCGATGGTCCGGTGCAGAGTGCTGTGGTGAAGGTGGTGGTGAATCCAACGACGAACAATATCCAAATGACAGAGAACAAGGGCCAGAGCTGAACACGAATGAGCGAGACAGGAGACAACACACCGGGAACCACAAACAACGATCTGACAAAGGAGATGAGAAGTTGATGAGAAAATATACACAAGAAGATTAACTGCAGCTGGTGGTGATGATTGCTGATGAGCGCTGATAGAGCGGCACGCCCCTCCATCAGCGCACACACACACAACAATAACAGAAACACGAGACGAGAAGTAGACATAGGATTTACCAACCGTGACAGTACCCCCTTCCCTAGGAACGCCTCCTGGCGTTCCCAGACTCCCTTACCTGCCGATTGTAATCATCGATAAGGGAGTGATCCAGGATGTCTCTGGCCGGTACCCAACTTCTCTCCTCCGGACCGTAACCTTCCCAGTCCACCAGGTACTGGAATCCGCGCCCCCTCCGTCTCGAGTCCAGCACACGATTGACCGAATAAGAGGGTTCCCCATCTACGAGACGCGGCGGGGGGGGAACCGGGACTGGCGGATTAATGCGAGCATAAAAGACGGGTTTGATTTTGGAAACGTGAAAAACGGGATGAATCCTCCTGTACACTGGAGGAAGATTCAGACGGACTGTCACCGGACTAATGATTTTGGTGACAGCAAACGGGCCAATGAATTTGGGTGCAAGTTTATTCGAAATGGAACGGAGTGGAATGTCCTTAGTTGAAAGCCACACTTTAGAACCGACGACGTATACGGGAGGCTTCCGCCGGTGGCGATCGGCTTTGACCTTGGTGCGCGCCCCCACTTGGAGTAGAGTCTCACGGGCTCTAGTCCAAGTGCGGCGACACCGCTGGACGAAGGCGTGGGCGGAGGGGACCGCGACTTCGGATTCCAGACTAGGAAAGATAGGTGGCTGGTAACCTACACTACACTCAAATGGTGATAGGCCCGTGGATGACACTGGCAACGTGTTGTGGGCGTACTCCACCATAGACAATTGCTGGCTCCAGGAAGAGGGATTCTTGGACACTAAACATCGCAACGTTCTCTCCAAATCCTGGTTGGCTCGTTCAGTTTGACCATTGCTCTGGGGATGGAACCCAGATGAGAGACTGACAGTCGCCCCCAGCAGTCTACAAAACTCTCGCCAAAATTTGGACACAAATTGGGGTCCTCTGTCAGAGACCACGTCTGTCGGGAGGCCATGAAGCCGAAAGACGTGGTCAATGACACTCACCGCTGTTTCCTTGGCTGAAGGTAATTTGGGCAAGGGAATAAAATGGGCCGCCTTCGAGAATCGGTCCACCACGGTCAAAACTACCGTGTGACCCTGGGAGGGTGGGAGGGCGGTGATAAAATCTAGCGCGATGTGGGACCAGGGTCTCGAAGGCACCGGCAGCGGTTGAAGCAACCCATCTGGGGGTCGATTGGAAGTCTTGCCTGTGGCACAAACTGAACAAGCCAATACAAAATTTCGAACGTCACGAGACATGAGAGGCCACCAGAATCGTTGCTTAACCAAAAACATGGTACGACTGACTCCTGGATGACAAGCCACATTGGAACAATGACCCCACTGGATGACGCTGGACCGTAAACTCTCCGGCACGAACAAACGGTTCGATGGGCAACGAGTCGGAGGCGTTACCCCTTCTAAGGCCTTCTTGACCTTCGATTCGACCTCCCATGTGAGTGTAGAGATGAATAGATTCTCTGGTAAAATGCACTCGGGAGTAGACGGGCGATCGGAACGGTCAAAAATGCGCGATAAAGAATCGGGTTTGATGTTTTTGGAACCCGGGCGGTACGAGAGTGTAAAGTCAAAACGTCCGAAAAAAAGAGCCCACCGAGCCTGCCTTGAATTGAGTCTTTTAGCAGTGCGAATGTATTCCAGATTCTTGTGGTCGGTCCAGACGATAAAAGGTACCCCCGACCCTTCTAACCAGTGACGCCACTCTTCCAACGCTAACTTGACCGCCAACAATTCTCTGTTGCCAATGTCATAATTGCTTTCAGCGGGGGATAAACGGTGCGAAAAAAACGCGCAAGGATGCATCTTCTCGTCTGAAGGAGAGCGCTGAGATAACACCGCACCTACCCCCACCTCTGACGCGTCGACCTCCACCACGAACTGACGTGATGGATCAGGGGTTATCAGGATGGGGGCCGAAACAAAGCGCCCCTTCAGTTTGGCAAACGCAGCTTCCGCTGCGTCTGACCACCTGAACGTCGTTCTGGGGGAGGTCAAGGCAGTCAGAGGCGCGGCTAGGCGGCTGAAGTTGCGAATAAAACGCCGGTAAAAATTGGCGAACCCCAGAAACCTCAGTAGGGCCTTACGGGAATCTGGACTTGGCCAATCTACCACAGCCTTAACCTTGTCGGGATCCATGCGCACTCCGTCAACCGAGATGATGTGACCTAGAAAGGGAACAGACTGTGCATGAAAAACGCATTTCTCCGCCTTGACAAAAAGCCCATTCTCTAACAACCTCTGAAGCACTTGTCGAACGTGTTGCACATGTTCCTGGAGAGACGAAGAAAAAATCAATATGTCATCCAGGTAGACATAAATGAATTGGTCGACCATGTCTCGCAACACGTCATTGACAAGTGCCTGGAAGACCGCTGGGCTATTGGACAAGCCGAAAGGCATGACCAAATATTCAAAGTGCCCCCTAGGGGTGTTAAATGCAGTCTTCCATTCATCCCCCTCCCTGATGCGGACCAAATGATAAGCATTCCTTAAATCCAGTTTTGTGAAAATGGATGCTCCTTGCAACCTCTCGAAAGCTGAAGACATCAACGGCAAAGGATAAGTATTCTTCACCGTGATGTTGTTCAGCCCCCGGTAATCAATACAAGGTCGCAACGATCCATCCTTCTTCCCCACAAAAAAGAACCCCGCCCCCGCTGGAGATGAGGAAGGGCGGATGAATCCCGTTGCTAGAGAATCAGAAATATATTTCTCCATGACCTCTCTCTCAGGGACCGAGAGTGAATATAATTTGCCCTTAGGCGGAGACGTACCTGGCAATAAGTCTATAGCACAGTCATAGGGACGATGCGGAGGAAGAGAATCAGCCCGAGACTTACTGAACACTTCCTTCAGCTCCCGATACTCCGTGGGCACGTTTGATAAATCCACTGTTTCCTCCTGTAACACACGAGAAGAGACAGACGGACAAGCAGACACAAGACAAGACTTATGACAAAAACTGCTCCATGATGCTACTGATTTGAATTGCCAGTCTATTTTGGGGTTGTGACGGGTGAGCCATGGGTGACCAAGAACGATAGGGGCTAATGGAGTGTCCAGAATGTAAAAGGAAATAGTCTCTGAATGATTGCCTGAAGTGATGAGGGTGATGTCTTCGGTGATCCATGAGATAGTGGGGAGTCTTTGGCCGTTGAGAGCGTGTACATGAATCTGGTGTGCGAGGGGTTTGAGGGGAATATGAAGTTTCTTAGCAAATGAATGGTCCATGAAATTACCTTCCGCCCCAGAGTCCAGTAGTGCTCGACAATCGTGGAGGTGAGTTGACCATCGGAGCCTTACCGGGAGGAAGGTTGATGTCGATGAGGTCTTCTCGGCAGAGATCCCACCCGACAGTAGCCTCATTCTTACTGTCGGGCTGGGCCTTTTAACGGACAATGAAACGCCAAATGTCCCGCTCCACCACAGTACAGACAAAGGCCCAGGGATCTCCGCCTCTCCTTCTCCTCCCGGGAAAGCCGGGCTCGACCCACCTGCATGGGCTCGTGATCGTAGGTAGGGCTGACCGCTCCCTCGCCTCCTGAACGCTGCCCCTCGATGCCTCCAGAGAAACGATCGTGTTGACCTCGGCTCTTGACTCGAGAAAGACGTGCATCCACTCTTAACGCCAACGCGATGAGATCATTTAGCTTGGTGGGCAGGTCCAGGGCGTAGATCTCCTTCTGGATGCGGTCAGCCAACCCATGCAGGAACATGTCCCACTGCGCCTCCTCGTTCCATTTGCTCTCGGCTGCCAGGGTTCGGAACTCGATGGAAAAGTCTGATACTGATCTGTCACCCTGACGTAGTTCCGTCAACACCCTGGCAGCCTCTCTTCCTGATGCGGCCCGATCGAACACTCGCCGCATCTCATCGGAGAGTTTTTGGAACGAGGAACAGCAGTCGTCTTGGCTCTCCCACACCGCTGCCCCCCATAGCGCCGCTCTCCCAGTCAGAAGCGTCAATACAAACGCCACCTTGGTTGCCTCCTCGCGGAACGTCCTGGGTTGCAGAGAGAAATGCATAGTACATCTGGTCAGAAATGCTCGACAAAAATTCTCTTCACCTGCGTAAGGCTCTGGAGTAGGAAGGCGAGGCTCTGACTGGGATGGGTCCGCTGGTGGTGGTGTTGGAGGAATCAGCGGTGCGGGTGGCGCAGTGGGAAGACGAAGGTGTTGAATCTGTTGGGTGAGCCCAGACACCTGCGTCACTAATGCCTGTACAGCGCGAGCTGTGTCGTTGAGGTTCTTCTCCTGTGTGTCCATCCGTTGTAGACAGCTTCCCACAAACTCGTTCAGAGATCGTTGCGAGTCTTCCGCTGCTTCCATGCTTTGGTCAGATCGTTCTGTCATGATAGAATCAAGGAAGCAATTGCAGTTAAACTCTTTTAATTATAAGATTGACGAACACACAGAGACAGTCCATAAACAGGCAGAGATAGTGACGCAGGGGATCCGATGGTCCGGTGCAGAGTGCTGTGGTGAAGGTGGTGGTGAATCCAACGACGAACAATATCCAAATGACAGAGAACAAGGGCCAGAGCTGAACACGAATGAGCGAGACAGGAGACAACACACCGGGAACCACAAACAACGATCTGACAAAGGAGATGAGAAGTTGATGAGAAAATATACACAAGAAGATTAACTGCAGCTGGTGGTGATGATTGCTGATGAGCGCTGATAGAGCGGCACGCCCCTCCATCAGCGCACACACACACAACAATAACAGAAACACGAGACGAGAAGTAGACATAGGATTTACCAACCGTGACAAGATGCGGACAGTTCACCGTGTCGTCGCAGCGACACAGCATATGTGCTTCTGCTAGCAAATAGCTAGCTAAAGCCTATCAATTTAATTAAATGTCACTGAATCAAATAGAATATAAATGGATGAATGAATATAATAAAATGTCTTTGAATCATGTCAGGAAGCCTTTAAAAATTCACGTTGAAACTACTTAAAGGATTAGTTCACTTTTGAAAAAAACTTTTGCTGATAATTTACTCACCCCCATGTCATCCAAGATGTCCATGCCTTTCTTTCCTCAGTCGAAAAGAAATTAAGGTTTTTGATGAAAACATTACAGGATTTTTCTCCATATAATGGACTTCAATGGGAACCAGACGGTCCAAGGTCCAAAAGACAGTTAATAACAGTTTCAGATGCAGCTTCAAATGTCTTTAAACGACACCAGACGATGAATAAGGGTCTTATCATGCGAAACGATCGGTTATTTCAAAGCTTATTCCAAAAATGTAACTTTTCTAAGGACAAATGCTAGCCTTGCTCTATTCTGTGAGGCGCGTTTGTAACGTCACGTAATACGTAATTACGTTCAAAAGGTCACGGGCGATGTAGCCGGAAGTACAGAGTCAGTGTTTACAAGTTGAACGCATAGTGCAAACTAACTCAAACGGCGTTTACAAAAAAATGAATTAAAAGGTAAAACAACGATTTTGATTCTGTACTTCCGGCTATGTCACCCGTGACCTTTTGAACGTAATTACGTATTACGTGACGTTACAAACGCGCCTCACGGAATAGAGCAAGGCTAGCAGTTGTCCTTAGAAAAGTTACATTTTTGGAATAAGTTTTGATATAACCGATCGTTTCGCATGATAAAACCCTTATTCATCGTCTGGTGTCGTTTAAAGACATTTGAAGCTGCATCTGAAACTGTTATTAACTGTCTTTTGGACCTTGGACCGTCTGGTTCCCATTGAAGTCCATTATATGGAGAAAAATCCTGTAATGTTTTCATCAAAAACCTTAATTTCTTTTCGATGAGGAAAGAAAGACATGGACATCTTGGATGATATAGGGGTGAGTAAATTATCAGCAAAAGTTTTTTCAAAAGTGAACTAATCCTTTAAATTGGGTCATTGAAAATGACATAATTCCATTATGTTGAAGTTACATGAACAAATTATGTTTTCTTAACGTAATCCAGTTATGTGGAACCTGTTGACAAATTAAAATTAATTAAAGCCAACATATAATTTTTTTGAGTGAATACACAGTTCTCAGAACAATCTCTCCACGCCAATTACTGCAATCAGACACAGGTGTTCCTCATCTGCACTTGACCTACTTATTCACCGTGCAGCCTAAATATATTTGGCTTGTTCTCTGCAGTGGAAGGGCTCAAGGAAGCAGCTTCAACTCCAGCTTAAAGGGCTTTTGCAGGAACTTTTTCATAGTTCCTAGAACCACTGGTGGAAGTACCATTTTGGGCATGTTTGTACCGCAGTGACTAGGAACGATTTTAGTTCCTTTCGGAGGAACTAATTTAGCTCCTAGTTCAAAGCATAACCATGTATTTCTTCTCAGCAAGCAACACTGGACATCAACCACACACTGACACCTTTTTGTAAACTGTCTATATTTTACAGTATGTAAGTATTAAGACAGGATGAGGCTCTGGCTGGCGTTCTCAGTGCCATCAAAATAAACGTTCGCCAAAAGAAAAGTCACAGCAACAAGCGTGGCTAGTTTCTACTGGAATGCAACCAGAAAAATGTGCCTAACGCTGCGTGTCCAGTGGCGTGAAGCAAGCGGAGCCGAGCAGAGTGTTTTCAATTAATTCCTATGAAAGTCGAGCTTTACGCTTGTGCAGTGCATCGTGGGATTGACAACGGGATGGAGAAAGCGTTGAGAGCACTGAAAGGTGAGTGGCTACTTATGTAATCTGGCAGTTAATTGTAAGATTGGTGATTCCAAAATGACTCTTTGGAACTTCACTACTGTGCTAGATTACACAATAACTGCCGCTCATGACATAAACTGTGTCTCTCTCTCTCTTGCTCTCAGCCTGCGCCATTAGAGTCATAAATGAACTGATCAATAATGGGTAGACAGGACATGGAATGTGATCTATTTTTAGCTGCTCATGAATTGGACTTCATCCTTTTCTGGTCACGTCTATCTGAGTTACAGAAACCTGAATCCCTCTAACCAGGATACATATCTCTCAATATTGGGTGGATATTACAATTACAATAGCTTGCCGGTTACAATTAAAATACATATAAAAAAAACTTAAACATGTTTTATTTCAGCTAGATGCCAAGGCATTATTTTTCAATTTTCAATGTACACAAAAGGCCTATTTCTCTATAAAATATTGTTCACAAATCTGTCTAACTGTGTTAGTGAGCATGTATCCTTTGCCGAGATATTCGATTCACCTCACAGGTATATCATATCAAGATACTGGACAGTATGATTTTTGCACAGGTGTGCCTTAGGCTGGCCACAATAAAAGGTCACTCTAAAATGTGAAGTTTTATTGTGTTGGAGGGTCTGGGTGCGCCAGTGCTATAAAGTGCCAGACGCCATCGAGTGTGAGCATTTGCCTAGTCAATTCGGTTAAGACGATGAACTGCAGTCAGGTTGAGACCCCCATAAATATGAGCTTCCCTTAGATGGTTTTTTGACAGTTTGCGCAGAAATTCTTTGCAAATCGATTATGTTATGCGAACCGAGTGTTACAACAGCTGCGATGCTGGAGGTGGAGGTCCTAAGTTGGTTTGGTTACACGTGGTCTGCAGTTGTGAGGCCGGTTGAAAGTACTGCCAAATGAATTTTATACACTGACAGCTCTTTGAAATATGGTACCATACTGACCCTAAACTGTTTCCAGAAATCACTGTCATCATAGATTAATCAGTATATGTGTAACCATCTATGTGATTTTTTTTCCTATTCAAAAATAAATAAATAAATCAGTATATATATATATTTATCAGTATATATATATATATAATAAATACATTTAAATTAATAAAAATAAAGTAGTTTCTATATTCATAAAAAATGGCTTATTCAAAAAAAGACATTTTTCACTTGCATTTAATGCATGGCAAATGTGATTTTTTTAAAACCATGCATGCAACGTATTAATGCATTTGAACACAGTTGTATATGTATTCCTATATGTTTAACAAAAAAAAAAAAAAATAGCATAGGAAATAGTTGTGTCACTCTGACCTGAGGTGATTGTTTTATGTGTAACAGTGTATGTCTGACAAAGAGGTTGTTCTGGCTCTCATATGAAAGTGTTTATGCAAAAGCATGGAATACAGTTTCCCCTGATTCACACTGATTGTAATCACTCATGATACTGTGTTGCCTCTATCAGGGGTGTTGTTTTCTGAAACAACACTCTCTGAAAAAGTTGCATAACTCTTGTTAATCATCACTAAACTTTAGACTACTGGGTGCGATGGCATCATCTGAAGCACACTTCTAGGAAACTTTAAGTTAAAAGAGTGTTGCACCATTGTTTGAGCTGACTCATGCTGTACTGCCTGACGTCCAACATGATATTATGGGCTCAATAACCTTCTGATTTTGCAACACATGCATTGTTAGCCATAAGAAAGGCTGACATCACAAAGCTCTGGACTATTTGGATATGTGGCCTACTTAAAAATCTCATAGGATTGCTCCTGTAGACTTTGGATGCATGACAGTAGAGGAAAGAATAGGCAGATAATCATAGTATATCACTTGGTGATTGCAGGTTAGTTTATAAATATTTGAACTAAAGCATCTCGATCAAGGAACTCTGGAAAAGTGGTGTTGTCCATAAGGGTTTGATAAACTAACAAGCAGGTTGTGGTCAGTAGAGAATGGATACAGGGACAGAATGTGTCTGTCTTCTGAAAAAGAGGCTGGGAAGAGTGTCAGTTTCATCCAAGTAGAAGGCCAAGTATTGGTTGTAACTAAAAAGATTGGTAACACTTTATTTTGATGGTCCCTTTTGGACATTCTGCTGAATATAACTTTGCAAATACATGTCAACTAACTCTCTTTAGAGTATTAGTAAACTGTCTGCTTAATATCTGCTAACTCTTTATTGTGATGCTTCTCCAAAAGATATTCTACTGAGTAACTTTAAAACTTATAAGACCAATCTACTAATATACTTTATTAATAATTTAATGAGAGTTACAGTAGTAGACAGGATAAACGTTACACATCAGAATGTTCAAAGGAGGATATAGTCACAATGTGAAATTCATAGAAGGCATGATCAGTTCTGGAAATGGAAAGATGCAGAATTTTCCTCAGCACTGCCTTAACCTGAGTCTGGCGGAATTTGAGAAGTGTAGTTGCTTGATTATTATACAGATTTGAGTTAAAGGAAAGACATGGATGGACATCATTTTGGCATTGGCTAAAACAATCACCCAATTTCTCTGACAGAACAAGACATACAGGACACAAAAAATTAATGGAGGATATTTCATAACCTCCCATTACATAATCTTTTCTACATTGGCCTAAGCCTTCTTACATCACTCTGTCAATCACCTCTTGGTACTTTGTGTTTATGCTTAACTTGAGTTGGTTATTGGCTCTTTGGGTTGATTAAACATTGTTGATGTTCTTTAGGTACGGTTTAAAGTTTGTTCTTAAAATGGAGAATTATTAAAAAGTTCTGTAGAACCTAAAAAAAATCCTCGGGCTTTAAAACCATTTTGCTTTAAAGGAGAACTCCGGTCAATTTTAAGATTGAGCTAATTTTTTTGTACATTTGGAGTGCTGTCAGTTCAGACAAAAACGACAAAAATCAGTGTTGCCTACACCCGTTTTATTGTCTTTTCAAAATTCGCACCCTGTTGACGGTTGGCGGCTAGCCAGTATTTGCTGACAAACCTGTAGTAAATAATCTTACACATGCTTTCTGCCATCTGATGGATAGTTTTTTAGCGTGTAAAACTTATTTTATAATAATTCTAAAAAATCCCCCTTCGGGTCATGGTACTCATGGTACAAGATGGACACTAACTGGACTCAAGCACTTGGGTTTACAGGATAATTCAAACATATATATATATATATATATATATATATATATTGTTGTGGAAATTTTTGTACCTAGATCTTAAATAATAATTAAAGGACAATGAAGATCTCGAAAGTCATAAGTCTTACTTAGTTTCAGTTCCCCTTAATCACACGTGTCTCGCGATTTGTCTTGTGCCTAAGTTAGTTATTGTTACCGGGCAGAATTTTATGTCCTTTTGACCTGGCCTGTCTGTCCTATTTGCAATTTCCCTGACACAGCATTTACTGAAAAGGCACATCTATTGTATAAATCATCTCTGTCTAAAACAAGAAAACATCTATGTTTATAAAACACACAAGCATATGTTCCAAAAGAAAAGATACATAAAAAGAAAAGATAATATGAAAGATAATATGATTGGTTCTTCACTTACTGCCTCTTCTGTTACTAGGTAGAGGAGACTTTCTTTAAATGATTACTTAATAGATGTCAGGATCGAACTTAGTCATCTGTCTGGTTCCATTTATCATATTTGTTATTTACACACAATCAGGTGTTTGACACACACACATCTCTAAAGTACAAAATGTCTTAGTACATTGTCTCAGAGATTTAGCGGATAAATGAGGTCAACTGATAAACCATGGTTAGATTAATATTCAGTTTAAAATTTCCCTTACACTCCACCCCTTTTTCATATCTCGAAAACAAAAACAAAACAGAAATTTTCTTTTATAAAGGTAAGCAGAATACAAAAATAAGTAAAAGAATAAATGAAATACAAAAATAAGGAAAATAAAAAAGTGAAAGAAAACACCATAGAATTTGAAAACCCCATAATTGTCTACACGGGTACCTACATCTAGAAGAGCTAGATAACAGTATCCAATCCAATTTTGGGGTAAAGGGTGAAATGCAGTTTGTCCACATACCCACACTCCAACAGCTTGCTGTCATTAAATGAATTCTTTGTTAAAGAGCAATCAGTGGTTTTTCCTTCTATATCACATCCTTTATCAGTCAAATCTACTTCCGTATGACAATAAGATCGTCCAATCTTTATCAGTCTTCTCCCTACTTTCCTCTTTCCTTACTTTCCTTCACATACATATATCTCCAACCTGCAGCTTTACTGCCCATAGTGTGTAATGCTCCATCAGATTTGTACAGCCAGCATCCTCTCCTGCTAATACAGTCTCATCCCAAAAAGTCATATAACTGACGTCTTGGGACGTCTTTTGACCATACGTCAATATCCGCCTTTTTAGGGCCCCCTTAACAATTAACAGTTTTGCACTGTAGCATTTTTACAGTCTTTTACCGTTAAAATCATTTTTTACAGTATTCAGGTCTTTAGATCCGACCCAGATCTATTTCTAACACGGATGTATCTCTACCTGTCTGGATAATTTAAATCTCTGATATTAACAATTACAGAAGAATAAAATAAAGCATATGGCTGACCGCTTCTTCACCAGATCCACCGTCAAGTGACAGTGATTGTAATATTTGATTTTGCTCAGTATTTGCTCTGCAGTAAATCGCTGAGCCATTTCAAGTTTTGCTGATGATACTTCCTATTCTTTTGTTTTCTGCCTGCTGTATTATGAGTGAAACGTCACTTCATCCTTTTGAAATAAAGGTGAATTGCACTTATACGGTCATCAGATTTAATTATTGTTGTGCAAAAAAAAATATATACTTACACTATTACAAAACTCGTGTTGTTAGCGACCCAATACAATCTTTACAAAAAAAAATTAATGGGAAAACAGGGATTCTTTTATAAAACAATGTCTTTTTATATTGTTTATAATTAATTGATTGAGTAATCAGAGTAATATGTCTAACTTTAAAATAAGAATAAGGAGGAGCGTATATCCTGGGCCGCTAAAGACCCGAGGTATGTGTTTGAGGGTTAAACAATTATATTATTAATCAAAAAAAAATTGCCAAACAAGTAAAAATTAACATTTTAAAGATCATTTTCACTATTCTCTCCCCTCTCTCTGACACGTTACAATTAAACTGGCTGTTGGGCCTTAGAGAGTCCTATGGAAGCATACTATTCACGTGGGAAATGAGCTACAGTGCTTTGCATCTATTCATGAGCTGTGGGTTGCTGTCGTGCAAATATATAGTTTTTAAGTCCTCCATCCTTCAGCCTCTTTGAAAACCATGAATTGCATTGTGACTGATTCATAAACAGTCCGTCATCCTTTTGTTTCCAACATTGTAATCCTCCTTTTCTTCTGTATAGTTACAAAAAGGTCTTTATGGCTGAATAAGTTTGCTGAAGGTGTAGTGATTTCGTAATAATGGAAATCACAGGCTTGTTTCTTGACATGATGACAGAAACAAAAAGTGTTATTTTTACTTTTTTTTTTTTTGTAAGAATTATTAGCAGACAACTTCATGTAGTGATTGAGATGGGATTGCAACCACTGAGCAGTCCAAATGGCCAACACTTTAAAATAAATAAAGTGCCTGCCCTCCTCAGGTAAAACTAGTCCCATCCGAATAGGGCTTAACAACCATCTCCAGATAATTCATAAGAACAAACAAACAGATCTCACTCTTTACTCCTTGCGTATAAGACTCCACTCTTATTTCTCTCGAGGACAGCTGAATTGGTCTTTAGGGTGTAAGTACGATCTTTCCATGTGTTTTTTATTACGCATGTTCTGCATGATGTCATGGAATAATGAGTGTGTTTAAGCGCTCTTTTGTGTGTTTCTGCTGAGTAGGGTGTGTGTGTGTGTGTGATCAGGTGTTCTTCTCACAGGGGTGCTCCATACTCTGAGACATTCTTCTGTTTAACTGTCCACCCATGTCTCTCTCTCTCTCTCTCTCTCTCTCCCTCTCTCTCTCGAAAATATCTATGGTGAGTGTGATCAGCATAGCAAGATTTTTTCACCCACTTGAGAAATACACCAATCTTTTACATAACAAATGAAACTCATGCACACTTAAGGTGCAAACAGCATTCTGTGAACCCAAATGCAGAAACAATTGTACTCCAGTAACGTGGCGTACACTCTAAAAAATGATGTGTTGGATTTACTTAAAATATATATGCACCATTTTTGCATCATACTTTTTAAGTAATCCCAACTTGGAATAATTTTACTTAAAATTAACAAGAAAATCTTTGTTATTTGTACTTAATTATTTGAGTTCACGCAACATTCTTTACTTAAAAATGTATGCATCACGTTACATATATTTTTAAGTAAAGAATGTCACGTGAACTCAAATATTTAAGTTTATTTTATGTAAAATTATACCAAGTTAAAAATTTACTTAATTAAATGATTACGGATTACTTAAAAAGTATGACGCAAAAATGGTGCATATATCTTTTAAGTAAATCCAACACAGTGCAGGCCATGTGAGATCAAAACAAATCTTAGTTCTGTTTACTTAACATTTAAGCTCATTTATATATAAAAATAAGACAATTAAATCAGTTGAACCAACCATTTTAACTTATTTTAGATCTTCAGCTTACATGTCTTAAAATAAATTAAACATGCAAATCACACACAATAAAGCATTTCACTTTATTATTTATTTTTTACCCAAAACTTTTAAATTGCATCTTAAAATATATTAAAATAGAAAATAGTTGTTAAAATAATAATAATAATAGTCACAATATTACAGTTTTTTCTTGGATCAAAGAAGGCTTGGTGGGCAGAAGATATATAGGCTTATATATTTATTTTTTTTCAAAAATCAATAAAAAACAATTAAATGTAACAAATTAGTCCATTATTAAATGCCTATAAATATAAAAATGTGTCTATTAATATCTATTAATTTAAACAAAACAGAAGTTAATTAATGACTTTTGTCCAGAGGTTTTGAACGAATCTCTTCAGTAACTACTGCAAAACAGTAGATCTACAATCTTTATTTGAAGCTAAACTTTTGTTTAAAGGGTATTTACTTATTTTGATAATAATTTTGAAGGTTTAATTTACTGAATGTCGCTGTCATTTAGGAATAATATTGTGCTAGAATCAAGATTGCCATTATTTAATGATAAATTGTGCACACGGAGCTGTAGGCAATGTGTTTTTGAATGTAATATTTATGTTAACGTTAACCCGCGCCCAAAGCCCCCTTCCCCACAATCCATGTATAGATAGAGAATATGGGAATTTGTAAATATGCAAGGTACATTTGTTTTATCCAAAAACAACTCGCTAATAAAGTAGGCCTATAATCTAGGCTATCCGTGGGGGAGAAAGCGCCGTCCGAATTGGTAACCGAACGCGTCAAACACGTCGCGTCTAGTTAGATGCTTGAATCTTCCGCAGCCCGCTCAAGTTCAAATTTTTCTACCGAGGAAGACTTTCGCGGCAAACGAGTCACCCAATTCGCGACGCCCGGCGCGAATGATGCGTCTTCGCGTCTTTGCATTGACTATGAATGTAATCTGCTATCGCAAGTAATTAAATTCACGTTCTGTGTGAACACACCATTAATGCATAAGCCAACATCATGGTCATATATTTTGAAAAAACACAATATACTCTTCAAATACTCGCGTGCAAAACACTTATTTCATTCATTAACATGTAGACTAAAAACGTTTACATTCGTAAGTAACACGTTTCTAATTGTTGATGCACAATTTGTAGCAACTCTGAAATTCAGTTAGGCTAAAAGTAAATTTCTTGACCAAAAATGCAATAAATGATCATGTGTAGGCCTAAGTACAAAAAATAAGCTTACCTCTTCTCAACGTCTTCACATGTGCTGTGAAATAAAATGGCTTAAAATTTTTGTCTGGATAGGCATCACGGGAAATTGCATATCACGTGGCTAATATAGTTACTTAAAATGATATGCTAGATTTACTTAATTTTGACTTAAGTTGACATGCCTTATGTATTTTTCATTTTATTTATACATACATTTAAGTGCACCTAGTAACTTATATTTTTGTGTTACACACACTATATATTTTAAGTAAACGTTGAAAAGTTATGAATACTTAATTTTTTATGTTTGATCCAATTACTTTTATAAGTAATGGTTGTTCAGCCAACGAATCGTTTTTTAGAGTGTATTATCAAGTAAAACAGCACTTTTGATAAGAAAATAGATGGGAATTGTTCTGACTGGCTAGTAAAAGAGGGGAGGGGCCAGACAATAACAGGACTTGGTGCATTATATAGCATTATATTCCTTTTATTTATTTATTTATTTATTTATTTATTTATTTATTTATTTATTTATTTATTTATTTATTTTACCTGTACTAACCCTGTAAAGCCTGACATATGAGAAATAGCCAGAAAACTAAAACATTTTGGTGGTTGAGGTTTGCTTGTATTCAGATATGAAAATGAAGTAAACAATGGTTAACCTCAGTCAGAATACACTTAAAGGGATGGTTTACCCGAAAATTAGGTGTATAAGATATTCTTCTTTCAGACGAATCGGAGTTATATTAAAAAATGTCCTGCTGGCTCTTCCAAGCTTGATAATGGGAGTGAATGGCTGGATGTCGTTGTTTATCAAAGTGAATGTATTCATGATTATAGTGCTAAAAATTGGGGTTAAACAAATTAAGGTTAAAAGGCGGTTTAAAAAATTAACTTGACGCACAACATAATGACAATGTTCGTCTGAAAGAGGAAGATCATACACACCTAGGATGGTTTCAGGGTGAGTAAATTATGGGCTAATTGAAATTTTTGGGTGAACTATCCTTTTAAGTCTCTAATAGAGAGGAGAGTAATTGTAATCATGGAGTTTAGCTAATCTGAATATAACATGCATCTGTGACAGGCTCTGGCAAGCCGTTTGAACTTTTATTCATTTCCAGGATATGAATTCTTGATATCAACAATTTAATTGCTGGTATCTGTAAAAATGTCACCATAGGCTGCCATTCAAAATAAATTGTTGATATCAAGAATTGATTTTTTACTAGAAATATCATTTCTGATATCAATAATTACATTGTTACTTGTAAAAATGTGAATTCCTGATATCAATAATTTAATTGTCACTAGCTGAAATGTCTATTCTTGATATCACTGTAAAAAAAATATTGTTGGTTTAACTTTTAACTTAAAATTTTAAGTTCATTGAAATGGAAAAATTGAGTGAATACAATGAAGATTGATTTAATCATTAAAAACTCAAAATATTATCTTATCTGAACCACATAAATAACTTAAGTTGATTTGACAAAAGAAAAAAAATGTGATCATAAATATTGTTGGTTTAACTTAAAAAACGAAGTAACCTGACTGCCTTAAAATTTTAAGTTCATTGAAATGGAAAAATTGAGTGAATACAATGAAGGAGGTTGATTTAATCATTAGAAACTCAAAATATTATGTTATCTGAACCACATAGATAATTTAAGCTGATTTGACAAAAGAAAAAATGTTGTGATTACAAATCATGAAAAAAAATTTTTTTTACAGTGTATCAACAATTCAATTGCTACTAGTAAAATTTTCATTTTTGAAATCTGAAAATGCATTTCAGATATCTAAAATGGCTTTCTTACTACTAACAATCACATTCATGATATCAAAAATGAACATTGTTACTTCAATTGTTGATATCAAGAATTGATTTCTTACTAGTTGAAATACCAATTTCACATGTCAGAAATACAATTATTACTAGTAAAAACCTTTATTTTTGATATCAGGAAATTCTTGATATCAAAAATAAAGGTTTTTACTTTTAGGTTTTTTTTCGGTATTTCAGCTAGTAAGAAATCAATTCTTGATATCAACAATTGGTTTTGAATGGCAGCCTATGGTGACATTTCACTAGTGAAAATACACTTACAGATATCAACAATTATAATTTTTACTACTTCAAATGCAATTGTTGATATCAAGAATTCTCATTTTAACCAGTGAAAATGTAAATGTTGATATCAAGAATTAAGCAAACATGAGGTTATTTTTTGGGAACCAAACAAGAACGTTATAGGAACGTTCCATTTTTAATAACGCAAGGAGAATGTTCCGGGAACGTTCCCTCAACCTTAAGGGAAAGTTCTAGGAACGTTCTAGGAACCAAAAACTAACGTTCCCAGAACCTAAATTTGTTTGTTGGGTTGTTACTAGAAATGTTATTCCTGATATCAACTAGAAGAAATCTAATTCCTGATATCAATAACTATTATTTTAACTAATGAAAATATAATTGTTATCAAGAATTCATATCCTGGAAATTATTAAAAGTTAAAAAGGCTTGCCATGCAGGCTCTCTAATTTTTGCATCTGTATGACAGCATAAAAGGACAGGCTTTTATATGTCTAGTATTACACACTATTACAAACCTGTAACTCTTGACTCTTAGATCTCTTTGTCATTCTTTCAATTTATCAACCTGGGTTGATGAACAGAAAATATACGTAAAATATGAAGTATGCAGTACTTGTTGTATAATGATTGTATAATGAACATAGCCAGGAAGAATGCAATCACCATTAAGTTTCTATGAGTTTCTATTTCTATTCAGTTCAGAGTGACTTGACTGAAACAGGCCTGGCGTTAATGCTTCCACTGAAATGCACGCGTTATCAGGTCACAGACTGACATTATATCATTTAGGAGCAGCGTGATCCATTTGGGGTGGAAAACTCAATGTCATCTGCTATCTATGAGGCAATATCAAAGAGAGAGAGAGAGAAAGAAAAACAGAGAGACATGGGGGCTTTAAAAGCTGGCTTCTATTTATAGCTGCTCTGGTGTTTGCTAGAAGGGTGCTCCATAAGGACAGACAGAGACAGACAGATAATGAGGGGGAGGCTAAATGGCAGATGGTGTGAAACTGAAATGGCAAGAGTGAAGGAGCATCAAGGAGAAAGGGTTAATTTGAGTAACAGCATTTGGCCTGTTAGCACATCCAACATTTCAGATTAAATCTGACTAAATGAATAATACTGTTTAATGACGTCTAATCTAATGAACTTAATGGTAGCCTTGTACTTTATATCAAGTCAAACATATTTGCATTTTGTAGAGTGTCTTTTCTTAGGGAACTGCTTTTAGCTGTACACCTAGTTGGCATTCATAACACATCAGGCAAAGTAATGGTTCAGTCACAGTTAGAGTCAATACAACAGTATGACATAATTTAACCTAGTGTCCATTTAGAAAACATGAGCTGTTCTCAACACTAAACAGTAAAGTAGTACTTCTGGAAAACACCATTTTATCTATGGCATTCCATTGTAGGAGAACATGGTCTCTCACCAGCAAAAAACTACAACACAACAAGTAACACTGTGGATTCCGGCCAACCTACTTTATCCAGTATCTCCTCAGTTGATGCATAACAACAAATGACAGATCCCAGCCAGATCTCCAAAGTGTTGGTCTGCAGAATAAATGGTTGGCTGAAGTTTTGGGGCATGGAGATGTACCTCGCATGTTAATGTACCTTTCAAGGTATTTAATGTTTTTTCCTTGTCAGGCATGATTGATAAGTTGTAAGGATGACGTCTTTCACTGAGTTCATTTATATTGTCATGAAATTGGAAAGAGCTGCATTTGGGACAATGCCAACAGGACTGGACCATGGGCTATGAAACTCCTTTATAATTCCCAGGTGTAATATATTCAGGACTTACCCACTTATACTGCTGGGCATTGTAGAAATTGAAGTATGAGTTTGTGGATACGGGGCATCTACCTGTTAATCTGCACTTGTGTCTCATACATGCTTAGTAATAAAGCATTAGGCGGAAAAAATACCCGGCAAATCAAAACTGAAGTGTGACCTGAAATCATTTGGTCATATCTCCCCCTTTGCAACCACTTATTCATATGCATATAGACAGTTGGTCGAACTCTGCTCCATCATTTTTTCAGGAAGTAACATCCACAATCATTTTAGCCAAAGACAAAGTGTAAGAGATAACCGGATCGAGCTACCGAGCAATACAAAATATTGTGCAGTGCCTGGTTGTGGAAGAAGACAGTCGCTGCATAAGCTTCCCCTGGATTCCAATAGGACTGCATGGATAAACTTTATTTTTAATGATGTTCCAGCTGATGAGGGTAAAACCTTGTCTTGTTTTGTAAATAAGACTGGATTTGCAGACCGATTAAGAGTAAAGAACGGTGCTGTGCCGTCTATATTGAATCTGACAGGAATTGTGCAACACACGGACTCTGGGTCGAACATTTATGGGCGAATCATTCCGGTTGCCATTTTACAACATTGGACGTTTTCAAAACAATTTTCCCCACATACACCGACGAGGTGAGTGGAAACTCATTATAATATGCAAAACTGTTCTCCACTCACAGCAGTGGGCGTTTACTTCCAAGTGCGAGACGCTCATAAAAACCATGCATTTCTGAGCTGTGCTCAAAACTAGGGTAGAAAATAGCCTTTTACTTATTCATTTTGATGTTTTTGAATGCAAAAACCAAGCGAATGTCATAAGTTGACCTAAGACAACAATATAATAAAATTAATGTATGATGTATGACTTTTAATGTATGACTCATGAAGAACTAAACCATTAATGATGACTGCATCAGCAACTAATGAAGAGTCTATACAATTAATAGAGTAATATGATAGAAATAAAGTAATATATTATTAATTGCTATTACTTAAATGTGTCATCATGTATTAATTCCGTAATAACATATAGTATTAACTAATAGTGTCAATTAATATGTAATTACCACAATTGGTCAAAGCTATGTAGTTCAACTTCCAGTTCTCTGCTTTAATTAATAATTAGCTAATGATTTGCAAATGTATGATTATGGTATTTACTTGTTGACGCAGATGTCTATTAACTAATTAAGTAGTATGTTGTTATGGTCATAGACCTCATATAGAGATAGTCGACCGCTACTGCCTATTGGCATGGACGAGCCGTGGGGCCGCCATCTTAAACCGGTCATACAGATTTAATTAATCATATTTCACTGAATACCGAACTGATTTTCACGTGGGTTTTTTTTTTTTTTTTTTTTGCTGCAAAGGTCATGCATATAGCTATGATACAGGACACATGGGATATTTTATTCACAAAAAACAACCAATAGTATATGGTAATGTTAAATCTTAAATCTTGCTTGTGAAAAGTAATTCCTGAGTGATAGTCTGCCGATTTGAGCAGGAATATACTGCACAGTGCTCTGGTATCTACTGCTGCTATGCAACACATTAGGATTATGACCGGTTTAAGATGGCGGCCACATTTCTTTCGCCCAGCGGCCAATAATGCATCTAACTCTATATGATGTTTATGGTTATGGGTTTGACATGGTCTGTGGGGCAGTTGCGCATGCAGTGAATGTAATGTCAGAGTATGTGAAGTTGGGCTGCACAAAAATATCAGCACACCAGAATCTGAACTAATGACCACTGTTACACCATGTTTAAACTCACCTTGACCATTATCGCGTCATGCCGTAACAGCTGTCTACACTGGACATGACAGACCATTACAAGTCCATTTGTCCTTCATAACATTAGCAGCACAAGAGCTTGGAGTACATCAGAAATAGAATGTGGCATCAGTTTACTGTCAGGGATTTGTGTCATGTAGCGTTGCGCCGCATCCAGTGTAGTATCACTGATAATAATGGGTTCTACTGTCTTTGTCCAGTCTGGACACACTGTTACGAAATAGCAGTGGCCTGGCTACATGTTATTAGTGTTCCACCTTTTTGAATCCTAGACCTCAAGCTTAACCTGACATATTCCTGTGCCATGGACAACAAGGTACTGGTTGCGGCACTTCATCTGGCATAGTGGAAAATCCATGGCTTAGTGTGGATGTCAAAACCAAAATAAAGTAAAGTAATAACATAATGATACGTTTACAAATGTTTAGCTAATGATTAAAAGTAGATAACTGGAAGTTGAAGTATATAGCTTCGACTCATTGTGTTAATTGATACATTAATTCACACAATAATGCTATTTGTTATTAAAGAGCCCCTATCATGGATTTTTGAAAATGACTGTTCACCTAGTGTGGAATATAGCTCTAAGGGAATGAAAGCATCCTGCAAAGATTTATATCTGAAAGTGCACCGTATATAAAGTTATTGTCTTTCAAAAGTGAGAGTCGACTCTGAGTCTATGAAATGAATTGTTTTTGAAACGAGTCATTAGCTGTTTCGTCGTGACGTAGAGAGGTCGTTGGCCGCTCCCAACAACTGCGCGCGCAGACGGAACTTGAAGTCTAGAACACATTCAAAAACTTCAGCTGAATCGCATCATGTCGAGAAGAAGCTGTGTTCTACATTGCAAAGACAGTTCAGCCACTTGTTTTCATTGTCCAGGGACGAGCATGTGAAGAATCAGTGGATAGAGTTGCAACGATACCACAACAGTATAGCCCGAACCTTGCGTTCTCATCATTTTAATGACGAATCATTCAAAAACATACATAAATTCAAATGTGGATTCGCAAGCCGGTTGTTCCCGAAGGAGGGCTCAGTATCCACTATATATGGATCAGGTTTGTCCTCCTCCGAATCACAATCTGTAAGTATTATTAATAATGTTTGCTGTTATGTTTTCTGTAGCATGCACAATATAGTTATATTGTGTTGTGTAAACTCCGCGCAGCTTCTAAGCGGGGTAAAGTTAGTTTTGTTTTTGGTATTCACCAGACATTCACTGAAAAATGGCAATTATTTCCTAAACGACTTAGCCAAATATGACTTCGCTCTATATAATAAGCACTGCCCCTCAAAAGCCGCCGCAATGTGAGTTTCGCCGGGAAAGCTCGCTCTTGACGGACACGCGAGTAAGGGACCGTGTGGAAAGTGCACTTTTTCTGACATGTTTGTTCATAGACTGTATACAACACTTGACAAGCTATAATCCATTAATGGTGATGGGTGTTCCGTTGCCGACAATCTCTGCCTACGGTTTACCAATAACAATTGACTTGGTCATTTGACCAATCACCGCAGATTCGTGTCACTCAAAGGAGGTGTTTGGGAAAATGAATCGTCGAACGAATCATTTGGGAGTTGTTGAGCAAAATAAATGCGTATTATAAGACAAATAAAGTGTTTTTATCCTTGCATGCACTTTAAACTGTTTTTGGGAACTCCCAAAACAAAAATAGGAATATTTCAAATGCTATGATAGGGGCTCTTTAAGGAAATAATACATGATGATATTTATTCAATGTTGACAGAAATGCAATATCACATAACTATGTTTTCATTGGTGTATAAAGACCTTACTTAATGAACCGTTATGTTTTTTATTACCTTGGAATGAGACATTTATCTCTTCAAACACCACTGGTTCCCTTGCATAAAAATGCGCAGACATGTTTCTACAGTAGCCCTAAATGGACATGTTGTTCTTCGTGCAAAAAAGCTAGCTAAAGTCAGAGAATAAAACATAGACACAATGATGAACAAGTAACAATAATAATCGCAATATTAACTGGCCACTCTCTGCTTTCTTAGATGACGACATTTTTTGTTGTCGGCCATCATAACTTCTGTTGTTTGCAATTTGCAACCTCATCACTAGATGCCGCTTAAAATCACACAGTGCACCTTTAAGCATGAATTAATGCATATTAGTGCACCCGTATTGTAAAGTGTTACCGATGTAAAGCTGGTTGTTCTGTCTTGTCTGGATGTTCTAGGAGTGCCTCTCTCGCATGCAATTTATTTTTAGCATGCTAAGATAAGATTTCTGTATGCATTTACTTTAACTCCTAGTTTTTTATAGCACTGTTTGGATACATTTACCTGCAGTAAACCTATAATCCTAATAGATCTGATGATGTTCAAAATGAGATGCGGGAAAGTTTCCTTTAAGTGTTAAAACTAGTAAAGCAGCCCTTTAAACTGCCTAACCGTCAAGCTGGAGGTCACCTGCATGTTATGAAAGAGATCTGAATCCAGGCTCAGAGCTACAATAGCAGGCTCTGTTCAGTCCAACCAGCCTGTCATCAGCTTTTATTCCGCAAGAGCCAGTACCAGTGTGTTGGACATTAGTTATATTAGCGTTAAAAGCTGGTTCTCATTACAGATGTCCCTTGCAGCAGAGAAGAGGGGGGAGATTACGCCATTGAATGTTTTTTTTATATAAACACACTTATGCAATTGAGGTGGCGCTGACCAACTTTTCATCTGGTGTGTATTTTACTGAGTTTAATATGTTATCTAAATGATTAAGCCTACCATGTACTGGCCAAACCTGAGTGTGTTTGATCTGGAGATAGCTATTTTAACTCAAATGGCAGTTGCCAGGGTAGCGCATGCAGTGACCTGCAAGCATATGACCTGCATGAAAAGCAGAACTTTTCAACTCGCAAGCAAAATTTTTCAACTTGCAAGCAAGATTTAGACTAGAAATTTGTCAATTTGTGATGAAAAGTGTTTGAAATCCACAAATAAAAATAAAGGTTTTCAAAGATGTACATGCATTGCAAATAATTTTATCAACTTCTTTATTTTTGAGCCTTTAGAATACTTTTTTGCTATCTTTTTTATAGCAAAAAAAAGTTTTACTCTCAAATGCAGTATGTTTGATTTGAAAGGAAACTCCATAGACAAATCCCCCATTTATTTTCTTTCTTTTTTTTCTTTTTACTTTTGCTTCCGTAGAATTCCAGCCCAGCGAGTTGATAACCACTGTAACCAATTCAACAAATCATTCAGTAGAATCAAGTTTACAACCATCAGTCTGATTTGTGAATACATTTCTGATTTATGAAGCCAGATCAACTGATTCCCTGAAAATAGTGATTCAGACTAAAAATAGTGATTTGTTCACAAATGCCAAAATTTTAAGGAACCAAAAAAATCATATTCTCCCAAGGTTTAATTATCCGAATTATGCTATTACAAGGGAGTATGGTTTGTTTGAAAGCTAGTTGGGACATTTTGCAAGGACCTATTACCTATTAACATGAGTTGCAAAAGACACTATAAGAACTTAAATTGTATAATAATAGATGAGAGGGAAACAGAAAAAACTAGAGCTTTGTTTATCTGTCAGTCACAGTTATCAATTTCTCGAGTCCTTGGCTGCCAGTAGCAAAGGTAGAACTGACTCCTGCTCTCTATACAAAAGACAACTGCTACCACATCTGAGAAAATCAGGAACTGCAGCTGCTCCAAGGACACTAACAGCTACTAAATGCGTCATAAATGACCCTGTTTCATTTCAATTATCATGCATGATTATGATGCAGAATGATTGAGATGTGGGTGTAAAACATTATTAACGCTCATCACAGATATCTGTACCGATGTTATGCTCTTATTTGGACTGGCTGATCACATGGTTGCTCTGATCCGACTGTTGCATGGGAAAACAGTCCATTTCCAGTTATTCCCTCTCTAACAGAGAAGCTCCACAACTTGGTTCTTGTGTAATTTTCTCTCTGTTTCTCCAGTTACCTAATCTCCCAGTCGGACGTGAGTTTGGGAGAGACGAGGGATGCGGGGAAAGAGTGATGATATGTGTTTCTCACTGTTTGACTCGAGTTAATGGTTCTGTCAGGGGCGCTGATCACAGTTAGGTACCAGATTCCACAGATGTGTAGGTTATATGAACCACCCTGAGAATCTTTGTCAGCATATTCGAAAAAAAAAAAATCAAAAATGAGATCTCTTTAAAGAAAAAAAAGGGGAAAAATAGATGAAGTAGAGAAACAGTAAACTATATATATATATATATATATATATATATATATTGAGATGGTCCTCACTGCGGAACATGAAATCCATGGGGAGGAGTCGGATCCAGATCCAACTCCTCCCACCTTACATACACCTAAACCTACCCAACTCCGCCCCCTGATCCCTAAACCCACCCCTAATCCCTAAACCCAACCCTAATCCTACCCATCTCCACCCCTTGGATCGTGATCCGACTCCTCCCCGTGGATCTCATGTTCTGCATTGAGGTGCTACTGTATATACTGTACAGGGGTTGGACAATGAAACTGAAACACTGGCCAATGTTGGAGGTTTCACATCTATGTGCCTGGCGGCCAATCTTCAGAGTGAAGCACGGGTGGATCAGTGATGGTTTGAGCTCCAATATCATGACAATCCTGATTGTATTTGATGGACACGACACTGCCGAGGACTACCAAACCCTTCTGGAGGATCATGAGCACCTGATGCTCAAACCGTGTATCAGCATGATCATGCACCAGCACACACAGCAAGACTTGTGACAGAAGGGTTTGGTGAAGATGAAAGTGACGTTGAACATCTCCCATGGTCTGACAGTCACCAGATCTGAATATTATTGAGGTGTTTTGGAGAAGTGAGTCCACCAGCATCATATAGTGACCTGGACACTGTTCTGGAAGAGGAACGGCTCATAATCCCTCTGGTCACTGTGAAGGACTTCTATCTGTCAATTGGTGCTGTATTTGGATGCAAAATGAGGCCCTCACCATTCTAACAAATTATTGTGTAGTAAAACCAGGTGTTTCAGTTTTTTTGTCCAACCCCTGTATTTGCATTTTGGTGATTCAGTAGAAAGGATTTTAGTAAGTGCTTCATTTGTGAAAATTGCATATATGAAGAGGCAGATTTACTAAACTGCACAAAATAGAGGCTGTTTACACGAAACAGTTCTCAACTAAAAACGCAAAACTTTTTATGCGTTTTTTGGCCGTTCGTTTACATGACGACAGCATTTTGGGTGCCTGAAAACGCAAACTTTTAGGCTATGTTTACACGGAAACGATCTGAAGAGAAAATGCAAAAGTGGCTTTGCGTTATCACTTTTTAATCTACGTTTAGACGAGCATTATGGGTGGGAAATCTGCGTGCATATGGTGACGCAAAAGTGTGTGAAATTTGATGTAGTATGTACTCCAGGCGGCTAGGTGGCGATGTGAAGCACTGCCACACAACAACACCAAGTCCGCGCGCCTGCGTACAACCTTCACTGTCAAGCAGACTTTTGCGTTTTTACTCTTTACACAGGAACGTGACGGTGGACCGTTTTTAAGATTTCCACTCTGGAGGGTGGTTTCAGTTTTTTGCGTTTTTAAGCCCCAAAAACGCCATCGCCGTGTAAACAAAGGCACATCCGAAAAAATATTTTTACGTATTCACCCGCGAGCGTTCTCGTGTAAACAGGGCCTTAAAAGAAAGTTTTTGAAAACTTGAATCTCTGAAGAGGATGACATCATGCATATTACGTGTTTAATCTTTTTAGTCGTTTAGGTTTTTAGTCGTTTTCGCTGATCCGTGTGAATGGGGATCGTTTTGACAATGAGACACAAAATCCTTTAGAAGCAGCCGAATCATTTCCATAATGACAAACGCAATCTACCGGGTGCAGCGCAAATTAGCGTCTGGTTTAAGACATGTTTTTTGGGACGTAAATAACGGCACAAATACCAGTAAATTGACTAGTGCAAACCTTAGTATATCACCTTGCGTGATTCATTTAAATACTCTCCTCCCATATATTTTGCATCTGAAACTCCTACAAATACATATGCAAAAAGGTCAGCCACAAAAATAACCGTGCCCATGCCTTTTCAGCACAAATTTTTCACGGTGTGTCTTAAGTACATCCTGACTGTTGTTTTTTAATGCCAAAAAGAGGGTGGCGTTGGCGCTAGCTAGTAAATCTGGCCCCTAGACTTGTTTTCAGAGAATTCATCTTGAATATATTTTGAATTAAGTTAATTTATACCCTACTGGATTTATCCAACGAGGTCAAGAAGATTATTGGCCTGCATTGTGTCAGTTGCCAGCTCATTCCCCCTGAGCTATGATTCTGCACTTCTGTTCTCCAGCAAATGCATTGTAATGAGCAAGTTGATTCTCAACGGTATCCCAACAGAAAAACATTGAGGAAGAGCTTGCAGCTGTTTTTGCGAAGATTTGCACAGAAAATTAGTTTGTAGTGTGCATTTGGCTTATGGGAAGATCTAATAAGGTGATATTTGGTAGCTATCCCAGTGTATAAATTATAAATGTAGCCTAAGTATAATGTATTTAGAGCATTAAACTCAATTGTTTTGATTAGTTTCATCCAAATACATAAATACTTCAATAATAACTCAATAAATCGTTTCTCATTTAAATAAATAAACTTCTGAACACAATCTTAGAATCTGATAATGTGCTTCAGGGCTCTGGAGTGCGACCAAAATTTGTAATGGTGAGACCAAAATTTTTCCTAGGTCGCACCAGTGCACCTAACGTTCTCGCATGATCGCATCCGCTCACTTTCCACAAGCGAGTCTTTTGTTCTCCTTGCACGCATGAAAATGTGCATGCTGTGTGATACGAAATAAATTGCGACCTGAAGATGACGAAGAAACTTTTAAAAATGTTGGCTACTTTTTATGGCCTGGTAAAAATATTCTCATATTCAAAAACTAATTCTCATTTTACAAACCCGTTGAGCTGTTAGTCAGCTAGAAAAAATAACTCTAGAGATGCATTTTGCCAAATATATGCACCATATTACATATTCAATATAATTTTTAATGTTTTTTAATATTTAATGCATGTTGTTTGAAAAAATCTGGCAAGTTTTTATGCAGCCACCATATAACATTATTATTATAAAAATAAGTAAAAGTGTAATTTAAGTGTTTGTGTACAAATCAGGCCATTTTTACCTTCAATATTATTGAGGGTAATGAAACAGTGGGCTACAACTGACGCTGGCACTTAGAGGCTTTTGCATCTGAACTCTTCATATGAAGTTTATATCTACAATTGAGATTTAAAAAAAAGTAAGAATTGCAAGATACAAAAGTCAGAAAAGTCAGAAATAAACTTCCAATTGTGAAAAAAAGGTCAGAAATGTTAGACAAATAGTCACGATTACTTTTTTCATTTTTATTCTGCGACAGAAATAAGCTCTGTGGAACATAAAGGAAGATATTTTGAGAAATGCCTAGGTGTTTATTTGGTTTTCTTTTTCCTCTTTGTGTTTTCCTCTTTCGTTCTTTTTCCTCTTTTTTTCCAGAAAAAAAGGTAAAAAAGCGGTCACTGGGGCTGTACCTTTTCAAAAGGTACACTTTTGTACCTAAAGGCTGCATATTGGTGCCTTAGTGGTACATGTTAACACCTAAAATGTACATATTAGTACCTAAAATTTATACATATTAGCTAAAATGTTTAGGACCTACAGTAAAATGGACATATTAGCTCCTAAAATGTACATATTAACATTTAAAAATGTACATATTAGCACCTAAAATGTGCATATTAACACCTAAAATGTACATAATAGAACCTACTGTCACGTTGGGCAAGGAATGAAGTGCAGAGAGAATCCATGTGCAGAACTTATTTAATAAAATACAAACATGTAACTTAACCAGAAACCAAGAGCAGGAACACGGAACAGCAAGACAGGAACATCAACGACTGACAAGGAACAACTAAACTACAGGGGTATAAATACAGGGGAAAACTAGCTAGACAAGATAACAAGGGGGTGTGGTTAACAAGAAACACCTGGGAAGACTAATCAAACTAATGGGGAACTGAAAACATGAGAGGAGACAGGGGAACACAGACTTGAATATGACACCTACAGTAAAATGGACATATTAGCTCCTGAAATGGACATATAAGCATTTAAAAATGTACATATTAGCACCTAAAATGTATATATTGGCACTTAAAATGTACATATTAACACCTAAAATGTACATATTAGCACCTAAAATGTACATAATAGGACCTACAGTAAAATGGACATATTAGCTCCTGAAATGTACATTAACACTTAAAAATGTACATATTAGCACCTAAAATGTACATATTAGGACCTACAGTAAAATGGACATATTAGGCCTGTACATATTAACACTTAAAAATGTACATATAAGCATCTAAAATGTACACCTTAGCACCTAAAATGTACATATTAGCACCTAAAATGTACATAATAGGACCTACAGTAAAATGGACATATTAGCTCCTGAAATGTACATATTAACACTTAAAAATGTACATATTAGCACCTAAAATGTGCATATTAACACCTAAAATGTACATAATAGAACCTACTGTCACATTGGGCAAGGAATGAAGTGCAGAGAGAATCCATGTGCAGAACTTATTTAATAAAATACAAACATGTAACTTAACCAGAAACCAAGAGCAGGAACACGGAACAGCAAGACAGGAACATCAACGACTGACAAGGAACAACTAAACTACAGGGGTATAAATACAGGGGAAAACTAGCTAGACAAGATAACAAGGGGGTGTGGTTAACAAGAAACACCTGGGAAGACTAATCAAACTAATGGGGAACTGAAAACATGAGAGGAGACAGGGGAACACAGACTTGAATATGACACCTACAGTAAAATGGACATATTAGCTCCTGAAATGGACATATAAGCATTTAAAAATGTACATTTTAGCACCTAAAATGTATATATTGGCACTTAAAATGTACATATTAACACCTAAAATGTACATATTAGCACCTAAAATGTACATAATAGGACCTACAGTAAAATGGACATATTAGCTCCTGAAATGTACATTAACACTTAAAAATGTACATATTAGCACCTAAAATGTACATATTAGGACCTACAGTAAAATGGACATATTAGGCCTGTACATATTAACACTTAAAAATGTACATATAAGCATCTAAAATGTACACCTTAGCACCTAAAATGTACATATTAGCACCTAAAATGTACATAATAGGACCTACAGTAAAATGGACATATTAGCTCCTGAAATGTACATATTAACACTTAAAAATGTACATATTAGCACCTAAAATGTACATATTAACACTTAAAAATGTACATATTAGCACCTAAAATGTAGCCTACATATTACCTAAAATGTACATATTAGGACCTACAGTAAAATGTACATATTAGCACCTAAAATGTACACATCAGCACCTAAAATGTACATATTAGCACCTAAAATGTACAGTGTACAATGAAATTATGGCTCCAATGTTGTTCAATTTTCTTCAGAGCAGCATGTGTTCTGGATGAAATAAAGTCATGCAGGTTTGGTGCAACATAACAGAATGTACACTTTTGGATGAACTATCCCTTTAATTCAGGGGTCAAATTTAACACAAGCCAAATATGACAGTAATTTCAATGAAATAAGTATAAAATTGTTGAAATGTAATTGTAAAAATGATAGTCTGATACTCTGTTAATGTAAATTATGTGCATACATCTGTCAAAACATTGCTGTCTTCAATAAAAAAAACTGTCTCCATAAATCTACAACATAGTATGTGGAATATTCCTCACATCAACCCAACAAAAACATTTTGGACACTGTTTGGTCTCAATTCTAATTGAGTAGAAATCATGTTTGAATCATGTACAGGTCATATCCACAGTGATTACGCCCATTTCTCTGAAAGTGCACTAACATTAACCAAGTGTGACCCTCCAGGTAAAGCTGATAAGTCAGTCTTATAAAGTGCTCAGTTTCTGACGCACATTATGATGTTGTCCTTGAATAGTAACCCTCTGAACCCTCTGAACCAAATCACCAAGATATCAATCAGCGACTTTACAGGCAGCAAGCTTAAGTCAATTGGTGTGGTACTGGTATTATTGCAGGGATGGGAAGACTCTGACCTTTTACAACCAGACCCAAAACACACAAAGTCAAAGAGGAGAAAAATGTGATAAGATAATAGTTATATTAATAAGGTTAGAGGTTGCACCGAGTTTGAAGAGTAAAGAAAGTGCAATCAAACAAAAGCACCACAGTCTCTTATCAGAAACAAAGGCTAGCATGGTTTGTTTATCCTCCACAGTTTGGTTGCTACAAAGCTAACAGAAGGATTGCATTTTTAAAAAAATCATCATCCACTTTTAAGTGTCAGGTAATGGAACACCATTTATGGTTGGAAGGGGATATGCCGGAATATTCTTAATACGACTTTGAATGGGATTCAGCAGAAAAACATGTGAGATGTTTCCAGCATTAATGGGCTCTTATGTTGCTTCCTGATTAGACTTTCCCCAGAAGCTTGAGGGAGGGAAAAAAAGGGAAAACAAGACGGATGAGGAACATTTGTGCGTCTACACAGAGCTCATATGACTTTCCAAGAAGGCCTGGAAGCAGAGAACTACTCGAGGCTGAGCGAACCTCTCATGATACAAGAGATTAGGTCCAATTACATATATTTAGCACTTTTGCAAAAACACATTGAAGACACACTGGACAAAAGCAAGTTTTTCTTTTCTCTCATAAAATGACTTTGGACACTAATGCATCAAATACTAAGTTTTGTGGCTAAATGGATCAGATGGTGAACTATAAAATCAATATATATAGTTCAATATGAGTTCATTGCGTTCAAGTAATAATTAGACTGTGGGCCAAATTATAGGCCTGAGAATACATTCAGAGGTGAATTCACACAGTTGTGGTACTTAAGTCCATATTTTAGCACAAAAACCTCACGTTTTATTCACAAACCACCCACAGTTTTAACCAATTCCCACACACACTTGCTTTTAGTGCTACATTAGGCATTTTACGTCATTCTTTTCAATAATGCAAAATACTAATTATAGATTGTACCTTATTTACTTACCGCCTGCCATAAACAGAAAGCAGATGGTAAACATAATTTTAGTTAATATGTGATGTTTGCTTACATTTTCAAGTGATTGTGCCAGCAGCAATTCATCAAAATCATAACCAAGGCAAATAACCACGGGCATATATACAGACAAATAAGCAGCCACCTTCAGCATTTAAAGAGTTGACTCAGGTGCCTTACACACCGCTGTCCTTTTTTTTAGGCTACATTTTTTCAAGTAATGAATGTGTGTGTGGCATAATAACCCTGGAATCCACAATAGATTGAGATCATGTGTGTGTTGTGTTAGCAGATGAATGTTCCTGGGGTCTTCTTATCTGGCTCATTCGTTGATAGCTTACAAATATATCTAATATTTATATGGCAGAAATGGCAAGAGTTTAATGCTATATGCCATTCTGAATCAAGCGATTCATTGTGTACGATAATGGAGACACCGTAGTGTTTGGTGTCAAGGGGTCAAGGTTTGGCTTTCTATCATGAGCCCATTGGCCCCTGCTGGTAGATGTCATAACTAAATCCTTAAAATGGGGAAAAATCATAATCCTTTCATTGATTGCCATCCAAAAGATAGAATACTTAAGCAAACACGGTAGAATTCAAAATGTATCATAGGGGGGTTTCTTGCACCAGATGTTCATATAAATTGTAATGCTAATGGTTAGCTCTCTCTGGGTTTTATAGAGCATCTTGTTTTTAACATTCTTTTCTAAGATGACCCCTGTCCCTGTTCCTCTGTAGTCTCCATTTCTGGTGGCCTTTTCCAGTTGAACCTGTCCTTGGAAATGTCCCTTTTTTAAACACAGTATACACATCCACCTAAGGATTTTAAGGAACACTATACTGCGTTTGACCCACTTTCGCCTTCAGAACTGCCTCAATTTTACGTGGCATTGATTCAACAAGGTGCAGATAGCATTCTTTAGAACTGTTGGCCCATATTAGCAACTTGCAGTTGATGGAGATTTGTGGGATACACACCCAGGGCACGAAGCTCCCGTTCCACCACATCCCAAAGACGCTCTATTGGGTTGAGATCTGGTAACTGTGGGGGCCATTTTAGTACAGTGAACTCATTGTCATGTTCAAGAAACCAATTTGAAATGATTCGAGCTTTGTGACATGGTGCATTATCCTGCTGGAAGTAGCCATCAGAGGATGGGTAGCCTACATGGTGGCCATAAAGGGATGGACAGTGTCAGAAACAATGCTCAGGTAGGCCGTGGCATTTAAATGATGCCCAATTGGCACTAAGGGGCCTTAAGTGTGTCAAGAAAACATCCCCCACACCATTACACCACCACCACCAGCCTGCACAATGGTAACAAGGCATGATGGATCCATGTTCTCATTCTGTTTATGCCAAATTCTGACTCTTCCATCTGAATGTCTCAACAGAAATCGAGACTCATCAGACCAGGAAACATTTTTCCAGTCTTCAACTGTCCAATTTTGGTGAGTTCTAGCAAATTGTAGCCTATTTTTCCTATTTGGAGTGGGAATGAGTGTTACCCGGTGGGGTCTTCTGCTGTTGAAACCCATCCGCCTCAAGGTTGTGTGAGTTGTGGCTTCGCAAATGCTTTGCTGCATACCTCGGTTGTAAAGAGTGAATATTTCAGTCAAAGTTACTCTTCTATCAGCTTGAATCAGTCGGCCCATTCTCCTCTGATCTCTAGCGTCAACAAGGCATTTTTCGCCCACAGGACTGCCGCATATTTCCTTTTTCACGCCATTCTTTGTAAACCCTAGAAATGGTTGTGCATGCCACGTTCAAAATGGCTTAAATTACCTTTCTTTCCCATAACATTCAGTTTGGAGTTCAGGAGATTGTCTTGACCAGGACCACACCCTTAAATGCATTGAAGCAACTGCCCTGTGATTGGTTGATTAGATAATTGCATTAATGAGAAATTGAACAGGTGTTTCTTTAGGTGAGTATATAAAACTTCACACATTTTCTTTTTAAATAAAGATGAAATATGAATCTGAATGTCAGAATGGGAAAGAAAGGTGATTTAAGCAATTTTGAACTTGGCATGGTTGTTGGTACCAGACGGGCCGGTCTGAGTATTTCACAATCTGCTCAGTTCACGCACAACCATTTCTGGGGTTTACAAAGAATGGTGTAAAAAAAGGGAAAACATCCAGTATGTTCATCCAAAATATATTTATTTCATCTCTATTTATTTTTTTAAAAATGTGTGAAGTTCACCTTTCTTTTTAGATCAGTGATTGTATTATAAATGAAATCCAAAAGAGCATTCTTTGTATAGAACGAAAATACCATAGAAACTCAATAAATCAACGAGAATAAAATATACACTGGAATACTTGTTTCTGATTGGTCAATGGTGGCATTTCTGTCGTCAAATGTTTAAACAATAATCGCTCAAACCTATGTGCTGCACCTCATGTATCACCCTGCAAGCAGTAGGCCTATCTACTTCACACATAGCCTACAAAAATCATTCCCAAATTAAAAATGCAACTCCATTCTGTAAATAATGCTAAATAAATTAGCAGTAGGCAGTAGCCTATCGGCTAAGAAAATTAGCAATAAACTATTCATTTTCCCTCACTTGATGATTGTTGCCTGTTTCACACAGTATCTGCACAGTATGCAGTAAAGTTTTGAATACATCTCTCAAATGCAGCACTGGTCACAGTGAAGCTGGAAGGAGACGGTGAGGCAATGTTGCAGAAGTCTGAACCCCCACCTCTCCCCAGTCTGTGTCAATGGCCAACCACTGCTGCCACACAATTACATAACACTACTGCAGAGAGAGAGAGAGAGAGAGAGAGAGAGAGAGAGAGAGAGAGAGAGAGAGAGAGAGAGAGAGAGAGAGAGAGAGAGAGAGCTGCCTGCACCTTCAGCTGCCTGCACAGTGCACACATACACCCATTTCACACAACAATCACTCGTCTTCCTCCACATCATCCTCCCCCTCCTCCACGACAAATAGACATTATTTTGGACTTACTATACATGTTAAACATTGTTATTATGTGACTGACGCAGCTGTGGACTTGACACACCTGAACAACAAAAAACACCCGTCAGCATCTGTGAGAAACGTGGGTGTGTGCGTGCGTGTGTGTTAACTGATGAAGCAGCACGAGTGCAGGCGCAATGTACGCTTACGTGCGTTCATATGATTTCATAAGTTCAGTACAACCCTGAGGCAAAATTAAGATGAAATGGGGATTCCTCTGTGTGCAGACGAACGGAGGAGAGTGCTGTGGAATGAATATCAAGTATTTTACGCAAGCACGACTAAATCACCTGGGTAAACAACTCCTCGATAGACTAGTGAGAGGGAACATCGTATCAAATTAAAATGCACCCACACAATTAACATATTTCTATTATAGATTATAAAATATTTATACATTTTAATACATTCTAATATTTCCTATTTTGCTTGGACATTAAATTGTCCAAGATACATTTAAAAAAAAAACACACATTTTGCACTTACTCGAAATGTACTTTAATATTGAAAATCTGTATTTTATTGCCCCCAGAGGTACACTTTGTAATATATTTTGGCATGTGAAGGTTTAAATGAAATGTAAGATTTCCGCAGCAATTTTTTACAACATATTTCGCATATTTGAAATGCCCAACGCATACAGAGAGTCCTTACCGTTTCATCTTTATTTTCAGGAAAATAAAATAAAACACTGAACCGATGGACAAAAAAAGTGAAGTTCCGTCATTGTCGAGTAGAGCAGCGTTCCTCAACCTTTTTTGTCTTTCATAAGTTTTACAGTTCAGGAGTCAAACTTTCAGAACAGTGATTTTATTATAAAAAGAACATTAAACATATTACAGTGTAATATTTCAGATACACATTTAATAAACCACAAGCAGGCCACATCGAGGTTATTGCGCTTTATTGTTTTGTTGTAATGATGAGCATCTTCAATCCTTATAAAATATACAAATCACTGCAGATTTTATTTCATGGATTAACCACCTACTTTATTGTGATTAAACAACCACAAAACCATAAAAAAAATCTATATATAAAAAAAAAAAAAATCACTCGTCTTCCTCCACATCCTCCACCTCCTCTACCTCCTCCACCTCCCCCACCTCCTCCTCCTCTTCTTCATCACTGATGACATATTTTTTGGGTTTCTTAGCAGCTGCAGATTCATCATCTTCCTCTGCCTTTCGCTTTCCAGAGTTCTCTCCCTCCTGAAAAAAAAGATAAGTAAACATTTTTAATTCCCTAAAGTGCATTTATGGTGTTAGTCAAGGTGTCTTAGAGATAAGTCCTAAGTTTTCCAACTGTTTTGATAATATATCTTTAAGACTTCTATATGTAAATGACCTCTGTTATGATTGGCTAGCCTATAAACCTTTGAAATAGCCTATAAACCTTTGAATACAATGCTGAATAAAATTTTTGGACCAAAATGTTTTTTCGATGCTTCAAAACATTCTAACTAAGCCACTGATGTCACATGGACTACTTTGATGACCTCTTTATATCCTTTCTGGACAAGGACAGTATACTGTACATATTTTTAATGGAGGGACAGAAAACTCTCGGACTAAATCTAAAATATCTTAAACTGTGTTCCGAAGATGAACGGAGGTCTTACGACTTGGAACGACATTAAAGTCATTAATGACATCCTTTTCATTTTTGGGTGAACAAACCCTTTATGCAGGATTCAGTTACCAAAGAAACAAGAATCATGGCGAAAGATTCAAATATTGTGATTCATTTTAAAGGGTCAGTTCACCCAAAATTGAAAATTCTGTCATTTACTCAACCTCATGACTTTCAGTCATCTTTGGAACAAACACATTTTTTTCATTTTTTAAGTCCACACCAAAATGTTCAAGCTTCAAAAGAAGAAAGTTTCACCTCATCACTGTCCAGTCTCTTGGCCTTCATCAGCCGCTGGGCCTTGTCTTCATCGGAACCTTCATCGCTGTCTGACGAATAGATTCTGGCACGCTCCTCTATGACCCACAAACAAACATTTTAGCACAGCTCAGATTTCAAGACACATTTTCAAGCATTCCAGAGAGATGTTCTTTCAGTAAATACCTCTTACTGGCACAAACAAACCAAACTTAACAAACTAATCTAAATCTCAGTTGGACTCCGACATAATGCAGTATTAAGGAGTCGGCAGGTAATCGGCTAACGGGTGTGACGGTTACTGTCGGTGAGAAAGAGTGTGAGACGTACTGTTTTGGGAACACTAGCTGTTGTTGCTGTACAAAATGTTCTCGCTGATCGCAGCAGGTCTCAATCTCACTCAAAGAATCTGTTGTGCAGAAACACTGAACCACAGGGAAGCGATGGAATACAATATAGAGGACGGACACAGCACCCCACCGCAGTTCAGAGGCCATTTCAACTGACCTACTTCCTATATAGGTGCTCATTTTCACACTATTGGAGCAGATGCAATTCGGAGTTGTTTGTTTAGTTGGCGTAAAGGGTTGTTCCTCAAAAAAAAAAAAGAGGTTTACAGGTCTGAATGGCTACAAGCATATGGAAATGATTAGTGATGCACAGAAATTCCGTCAACCAAAAACTATTTCCAAATATACAGCATGTTGGATGGTTTTGGAGGGCCGAAATCAAGCGCTGACCAAAGTGTCCATTTCGTGCTCACAATGTGGATAAACTACATGTTAGCTGTGTGGATAATATAATTTTATACAATTTAATCAATCTTTATCTTGAAATCACAGGTCCGCATTTTTCAAACAGTAGGAGAGACCATAGACAGTAAAAGAGAGACACCTCGACACGTCACTGTTTATGGTTTATACACACTCAATTGCAGTATATATTTTGAAATATCGCACCGTAAGTTAGTCTGATTACTTTCATGTGTGATTGATCAAGCCAGTAACGTTAGATTAGCTAATGTAACTTAGGCAGACTGTATAGAGATGACTTGTCAGTGTTATTCCATGGCAGCGCACACGACTAACTTACATAAATATAAAATAGATACATATAGTTTTAAACACTAAAGGCACTATTGAATGTATTCATTGTTGTTATGTTTTGTGTTTCATACATCTTTTCTTTTGGGACAGTGAGAACATTTTCAACATTTAATTGGACCAACAACACGGTTTGGTAAAATACATTTTTCCATTGGATCAACATATTTCTAATGGAGCCCATGTTAAAAGACTGTTGCCACAATAGATAAAATTCAGATGTGACCAGTCAATAGAAATTTTTGAGTTGGAGAGGTCTGACATTTTTTACAGTGTACAATCTGAAAATGTTTGAGCATTTCATACACAATGGCCAATGTGTAATATTTTCCACCTTACCCCTCAGACCTCCACCACCCTTATATTTGCTCTTGATGGCGGCTAAGCTGATGGATTCGTCAGCCTCCTCATCCTCATCATAGCGATCTGGCTCCAGGTAGCCGGCGTTCAGACCTCGCTGATGCTGTTTCTCTCTCATGCGCCTCTGCTGGGACTCACGGCGGATAGATGCACGTAATCTCTCCTCTTCTTTCTGCGCAGAGAGAGAAAAAGAAACTGATGTCACTGCAGGATTACACTGAACGAACACATCCCCTTCCTAGTTTATCAGTCAAAGAGGAGATAAACATAGATACATTTTATCTGAGTAATGAAAAAGGATTTAAGAACTAAACCTTATTGGATTTAAAAACTATTTTAATTTATTGCATTTTCAATCCAGGATCCCACACTTTTCACCAGAGAAGCGCAACAACTTTCCCATGAATTTGCAGACAATCAAGATTCTCTTTTTAATACAATCATTTTACAGAGATTGCTGGGGTTTTTCAGATACTAAACTTTTACATTCAAACACTAAAATCATAAATGCCGTTGATGTCACCTGGAATGTATTCTATTTGTATATTGTATTGAATTTGTATTGTACTCTACTGTTAAAAAAAGAATTTTCTTATGATTTGATTTAAATTTATATTTGATTTAAAATATGGTAAAAACGTCTTCACAATTCAAAAGAACAGTTTTTACTTCAATATTTTTTTAAATGCAATTTATTAAGATTTTTCAGCAGTCATTACTCGAGTCCTCAGAGTCACATGACCTTCAGAAATCTTTCTGATATGCTGTTAAGGAGTGCTGCTTAATATTGTTTAGGAAATCGAGATTTAAAAAAAAAAGAAAATTAAAAAAGAAAAGTATTTATTTGAAATACAAATCTTTTGTAACAAAATAAAAGTCTTTACTGGCATTTTTTAAGTTAGAAAATTAAAAAAGAACAGTATTTATTTGAAATACAAATCTTTTGTAACAAAATAAAAGTCTTTACTGGCATTTTTTAAGTTAAAATTTAATGCACCCTCACTGAATAAAAGTATTTATATTGAAAAAAAAAAAATCTTACGGACTCCAAAAGTTTGAAGGGTAGTAAATATATATATATATATATATATATATATATATATATATACACACACACACAATGTAAATTCAGGCCAGTTGAAAAAACAGGTCCAGGCGTTTATGCATGGTAATTATCTCTCAAAATCACTTTCAATAAAATCTGAAATCCTTTTATAGCTCTTCATTTAAGACACATCAAAGACTATGGTCTAATGGTGTCTAACTTATCGTCATTCATCTGATATGAAATATGGCTCTTTGGACATTAAAAGTAGGAAGTTAAATAAGGAAATAGATAAAACATTTACAGTACTCCACTTCAGTTGTCAGACAATCTGTTTAGATAAGACAGCTCAAATCATACGTGCATAACCTGCTGCTGCCAAGATCTGCTGTGTGTGTTTGTGTGTGTGCTAGAGTGTGAGAGAAGACATGTTGTGAGCCGAGATGGCCAGGTCTTCGCAGACTCTGTTATGTTATAGCTGTCTTATGCAATAGCTTATCAGATTTTAACAATGAGATTTTCTGAAATGAAATGACAAGAGCGTAGTCATTGTGTGTAATGTTGTCCTTAAAGGCCCCGATATACTCAGTCAAGGCCAAGTTCTTTTTCGTTCCTCCCTTAGGAGTAAAAAGAAGTTCGAAAAAACGTGACCAATGGTATAGTGTTAGCGAACATCCGGACGTTTAGATGAATATGTAATATGTGAATTCCCTTTCAAACAACAACAAACACGCAGAAAAAATGACAGCAGTGAGAAAACAGCCATTGAGAAAGCATCTGATGGTTCGATGGTGTTTACCAGGCAGAGCAAACTTTTCCGGAAAGTGAGAAACTTTGTTTTGGCCTGATTTTGAAATGACATCACACCAGTTTGTTCTTCGACTTAGCTTGAAGTATATCGGGGCCTTAAGATTCAAAACATGATGCTTAAACTCCCTAGGAGGACATTTCTATGAACTCGTTTCCTCCTAAAACTCCAGGGTTTCAGAAAGATGAGCTTTTTATTAAGGAGGATACATGTTGTGAAATAACCTCCCTCTGAAAACACAGCATTTCTGTGTGGATATGAATTTTTTTCATCAGTCTTGGTCTAAAGTCAAATCTCTTTGCCGAGTTGAAGTTTGTGTGTGTTTGTTTTACCTTGATCATCTCATTTCTCTGGGACTCTGGGTCTCTGCCAGCCATGGGCAGAATTCGGATCTTCTGTGTCTTTGAGCAGCGGTCAGCAAGAGAGAGGGTCATTTTCCTGTGTGTGGCGCTGTCTGTGGAGTGAGGTCTACAAACAAACATTCATGTCAGCTACGTGTAGAAATACATATTAAGTGTGATATGCTTTTAATAAATTAACTAATCTTAGAATTATTGCAAATGCATATTACTTGAGCATAGGAAATTTGTTCTTTTAAAAATATCACACAACAAAAAAAGGCTTAAAGATGAGGCTTTGACAAAAGTTCTGCAAAAACTCTTTAGAAACTAAACAAAAAGATCTTTCAATGAAACAGGTTTTATCCTGGGAATATTATAAATTATATGTAAACAAAAAGGCTTTCTTTTCAATGGAGGAATTTGTTTGGGCTTTGTTTTCAGGCGCTATACTCAAACTTGAATAAAAAAAATAATTAAAAACGTAAAATAAGTTTAAATTGCAATAAGTTTAAGTTGCTTGCAATACTGGTTATATCATTTGAGAGATCATTCCAGTATGAAATGTTATACTGTCTTAAAGGAATACTCCACTTTTTTTGGAAATAGGCTCATTTTACCACTCCCCCAGAGTTAAACAGTTGAGTTTCACCGTTTTCGAATCCATTCAGCCGATTTTCTGATATTTAGAAGAATATCAGTAACCAGACAGTTTCTGGTCTCATTGACTTCCATAGTATATTTTTTTCCTACTATGGAAGTCAATGAGACCAGAAAATACCTGGTTACTGATATTCTTCTAAATATCAGAAAATCGTCTGAATGCATTTGAAAACGGTGAAACTCAACTGTTTAACTCTGGGGGAGTTGTAAAAAGAGCCTATTTTCAAAAAAAGTGGAGTATCCCTTTAAATAGAGGAACATCATGATTGAGACTCACTTGAAAAAAAAAACAACAGTTCCTATATAAATAGAATAGCACTAAATAATGTATAGGGTTTTTTTTTTTTTTGCCATCATGCAGCCTCTCCTGTGTAGAGGTACTTTTCATCCACAAAATGTAAATTCAATGCAGATGCGCAAGCGGTTATCATGGTAACAGAGAATACCAGCTTATGACAGTGAGTGAAACTGTCACTAAAGGACGATGAGGACTTGGATGATGAAACCAGAAGTGCTAAAGTGCTAACTTGAGTCCAGGTTGTGGCCTACAAAAACATGCGATCCTGTTACACTAGTTGGCACAAATTACCCAATAGCACCACCTAGCGTCCAACCAGTGATATATCATCACTACCAATAGTATGGCTGTGCCCAAAAGCTGAAAAATGTTGCCACTGCAAGCAGGAAGGCAACAAGACACATACTGAAATATCATTATTTGATTATTGAAGGCAGCATAGATGTATCCTTCGCTGCCTTTGATACCCCATAATCCTGTGCGTTTCATTCCATAAGAGAAATATGGTGTCGTAAAGTTACGGTTGGTGGTCAGTTTGTATGTAAATGTCCATTTTTGACAAACTTTTTCCACTTTTGATGTCATTTCTAGCAAGAAATTAATATTAGGGGATTATACATTTGTTTATTTATCACCAAAGCTCTCTTTATTTTGTTGTAGTAGATCAGTAAACTACGGAGCTCCTCTAGTCCCATTTTGGCAAAAAAAATTAATTGATACTATCTCGTGGCCTCAATATACTATCTCGTGGCCTCAAGATAGTAACTCGTGGCCTCAAGATAGTAACTCGTGGCCTCAAGATAGTAACTCGTGGCCTCAAGATAGTATCTCGTGGCCTCAAGATAGTAACTTGTGGCCTCAAGATAGTAACTCGTGGCCTCAAGATAGTAACTCGTGGCCTCAAGATAGTAACTCGTGGCCTCAAGACCTCAAGATAGTAACTCGTGGCCTCAAGATAGTTACTCGTGGCCTCAAGATAGTGACTCGTGGCCTCAAGATAGTAACTCGTGGCCTCAAGATAGTAACTCGTGGCCTCAAGATAGTAACTCGTGGCCTCAAGATACTATCCTGTGGCCTCAAGATAGTAACTCGTGGCCTCAAGAAAGTAACTCGTGGCCTCAAGATAGTAACTCGTGGCCTCAAGATACTATCCTGTGGCCTCAAGATACTAAATCCTGGCCTCAAGATACTAACTCCTGGCCTCAAGATAGTAACTCCTGGCCTCAAGATACTAACTCTATCTTGAGGCCACGAGTTACTATCTTGAGGCCATGAAATAGTATCTTGAGGCCACGAGTTAGTATATTGAGGCCACGAGATAGTATCTTGAGGCCACGAGATAGTATCTTGAGGCCACGAGTTACTATCTTGAGGCCACGAAATAGTATCTTGAGGCCACGAGTTAGTATATTGAGGCCACGAGATAGTATCTTGAGGCCACGAGTTACTATCTTGAGGCCACGAGTTACTATCTTGAGGCCACGAGTTAGTATATTGAGGCCACGAGATAGTATCTTGAGGCCACGAGTTAGTATTTTGAGGCCACGAGATAGTATCTTGAGGCCACGAGTTACTATCTTGAGGCCACGAGTTACTATCTTGAGGCCACGAGTTACTATCTTGAGGCCACGAGTTAGTATATTGAGGCCACGAGATAGTATCTTGATGCCACGAGTTACTATCTTGAGGCCACAAGATAGTTATAATAATTTTTTTTTTGCCAAAGTGGGACTAGGGGGGGTCCGTAGTAAACCGCTATGTTGCCTCAGAAGTCTGTCCGAAATTAGTTTAGTGAGGTACTGTCCTTCATGCGCCTGCAAGGTCATTTTCTGATATGGCAGTAAAGGCAACAAGTCAGCTGTCTAAGCTTTCAGATGCAGCCTATAACCGTGTGTGTGTGTGTGACGCACCTGAAGGTGAGTTTGGTCTTGAACACAGCCTGACCCTGCAGTCCTGTGCCCTGGCGGATGAACAGGTGGTTGTGGTCACCCTGCAGTGGAGCTTTATACACATCAAACACCTCATTCCCCAGGTGCAGAGACATGCTGCAGAAAGAGAAAGAGTGATGCTGATTTCCAGATTTCTGCTCTTATTTTATTCTGTGTAGTTTTCCAGCACCGAATTCTGCATGCATCTCCTCACCTGCCGTCTGACCATTTAACAATCCTTGCGTTGCTCTCCTTGACTTCGATGCCCTCCTCATCGCGCCTTGAGCGCCACCTGATGGTGTTCTCCACCTTCAGCTTGAGACGGGTCCGTCCTTCCTCATCCAACATCTCCTCATCCTCAAACTCATCCTCATAGTATTGAGGGTCAAACGGCCTGTGGAGAGACAGTGAGAGATGAGACGAACTGCTGACTGACTGGGATTGTAAGGATGGAGCATTTAAAAACTCCTTCAGTTCTCCAGGAGACATTCACACACCTGGGCTCCACACTGAGAAAGTTGGGCAACTTGACAAAGTAGAGCTCACTGCCCAGATCCGTGCTGACTTTGGGAATCTCCACTTCGATCCTCGTCTCTGGAGCCGGCTCCTCCTCGGGATGATCTCCCTCCAGACCGTCCTCACCATCCTATTTAATCAGTTCAGATTCATTCAATTGATTAGTAATTTGCATATTGAAGGGTTGCAGTTTATTTTCAGGTGATATTGTTACAGTGTAATTACACAAATAAGTAGAGAGTAATATTTAGTATACTATAGGGTTAGGATTAGTCACTTGTAATTATGCATAATTTACTGTTATTAGTATAGCAAGTGCATACTTACGTGGATTTACGTAACCATAAAATAAAGTATTACCTACTGAAAATAAAGTAAAATATAACCCGATTAATTCTAGGTGTTAGAGAGGGTGAATATGGTGTGAAAATCAATAAAGAAATATATTACAATAGTAATAATGTACTATTGTGCAGTAAACTAAATAAATACATTGAATGAATAAATACGTATATTCATTTTAGAAAATTACAATAGTAATATTTATGACTGTCTTAATTTGTTAGTACACTGTTAGTACATCTTCCTGAAAAACAAAGCACTGTTTATTTCATTAGAATTTTTGTTGTTGTATTTTTGTAAGTTTTGTTTGCAATTAGTTTCTTTGTTTGTATTGTATTGCTGGCTGTTTACTTGTCTTCTGTAACTGTTTTGAGGACTTTTTACTTTAAAACTTACTGTTTAATTATATTTCAAACCCCCTAAGAAAGGTAGCTTGACTTGAGAAAATATATAGTTAGTTATTCAGCTAATTCATTTATTTTAGTGTTGTGCGTGTAAATGTCTCACCATTGGTTGCCCAGGTGTGAGAGGTTTCTCGGCGTCGCTGTCAGATGAAATATCATCTGCTTCCCCGAACAGATCATTTGCTGCAGGCTTCTTACCTACACGCACACAAACACAGATTTTAGCAGAGCTGCTGTGTGTGTGTCTGACACTGCGTTTCATCACAGCAAGTGTCTGTCACTCACCCCTCTGCGAATCACGGTCAGAATCCGAGTCAGAGTCAGAAGCGATTTTTTTCTTTTTCTTGCGTGTGAAATCCTCTTCACTGTCACTGCCCTTGATAGACTCTGAAATGAATGATCACATCAGAAAGATTTGTTAGTATAAACATTAAAAATATCAGATGAAAACAGATTTCAGGTTTTGTTTTTGACACAAATACCAAAAATGAAAATTCTGTCAGTATTTACTCACCCTCATGTTGTTCCAAACCTCTATGTGTTTATTTGTTCTGCTATACACAAAGGAAGATATTTGGAAGAATGTTTTAATCAAACAGATCTCAATCCCCATTGACTTCCATAGTAGGAAAAAATACATACTAGTGTATGGTAGTCAATGGGGAATGAGATCTGTTTGATTAAAACATTCTTCCAAATATCTTCCTTTGCGTTCAACAGAACAAATAAACACATAGAGGTTTGGAACAACCAAACATTTTTGGGTGAACTAACCCTTTAAATGAACTGTTATTAATCATATTGATTGCTCAGTCAGATTGAAACGGTTTCACATAAGCACTTTTTCATATAAGCAATTGAGTGTGATCTAAATTAACTTTCAATCAAATCATTTGAAGCATATTGTATTGTACACGGCAAAAATAGCCTGTATTTGACCGATTCGTCAAAAAACTGACTATACTGTAGATAGCGTGGGGACTGTTTATATGGTTGACAATGGAAATGGGATGCTAAATATAATTTTGGCTTTTATCAAATTTTCCCAATAAATTGGCAATAATTTACCAGGTGTCTTCCATTGTTCCTGTTCTTTCTGACAACAAAGCACTTGAACGCGACAAGCTTGTAATCATGACTTCAGAAGTGGGAAGTAGGAAATTTCGATACACGATAGCATGTGTAGGCAGCATATGGACTAATTACAAATAAAATCCAGTTTGTGTTGAACTCGTTTGGAAAAAAGTCGCGAATATATCACACCTGATTTTTGTCTTTCCCTTTCATCATCAGAATGGTCTCTTTCATCATCCGAGTTCTGCGGTTTGTCCTCGTCCTCTGATTGGTCACTTTTTCCATCCCCGCCCCACTTCTCATCTCCGGAATGGACATCTTTCCCTGACCCCTCTCCATCTGAATGAGGTGTGCCAGGATCTGAATGACCACTTCCAGCTTCTGAGCGTGGGCTGCCCGCCTCTGACACTGGACTTGCACTTCCTCTGTCAGACCTGTGGCTTCCTGCTCCTGAGACTGGACTCGCTACATCTGACCTGTGGCCCCTGTCATCATCATCGCCGTCCTCCTCGTGATGGCCCTCTGACCCACTGTGCTCGTTATCCGAACGCATGCTCGCTTCTGATTGGTTGCCCGATCGCTCTGACGGGCTGCCGCTGCGCTGGCTTCCGCTGTGTTGGCTGCCGCTGTGTTGGCTGCCGCTGTGCTGGCTCCCGCGCTCGTCTTCACTGTCGTCTCCAAACAGCTCTTTATTGCTTGGCTTTCCTCCATCTTCATCCTCATCATCATCATGATCCCTGTCACTCTCGCTGCCAGAGGCATTGCTGGCAGATCTGGGTCTCTCATGCTCCGATTCAGAGCCAGAGCCAGATCCAGAGACGGACGCTGGAAGAAACACATTAAAGCATACTCAAATGTATTAAATTGCTTTAATTTTGCTTTTATGCTAATATGCTTTTATCCAAATTGACTTACAGCTTCAATATGGAACACAGACCATAAACAAGTCCTTCAGAAACATTTCACATGCCAAAAAGAGCTGCATAATGAGGAATTTTTCCAAATTAAACTAAGCTAATTGTACAAATAGTAACTGTTTATTCATTTTAATTAATTCGTCAATGCCATAAGAGTGTCTTCGATTAAATAAATGTTTTTTTGTTGTTGTTGTTGTTTTTTACAAATATCATATTTTAATAAATATCTTGGTTTGACATTTTGAAACCTGAACTAAGCTTGGCTTTTTGTCACACAAACTATGTTGTACGACATATTATATTATTATTTTAAATTATTTGATATTTAAAAGACACGGTTTTTGAGATTTATATTGACGGGAGATCATATGAGGGGACTTGTCTGATATCGCTTGGTTGGACCATTATAACTTTAATGTGAAATGTTTTTCAAAAACATAAATTATAAACAGAGAAGCGACTATTATATATATATATAATCATATCAAGACAGTTGTATAATGATCATGACATTTCATTTCAAATGGAAAAAAAATAAGCAACATAACGTTACACATCGTGAAAGAGGTTTTATTCAAGTCAAATTTTTGCACTTGTTTATGCAATTTACAATAAATATTTTGATGAGGAACAAATGACCATCTACCCTATTATAATTTATATTTCTAAATGTATAATAGGCCTACATAGAAAATAGATGTATTTGAAAAGACTAAAGTTACTACTTTTTTTTTTTTAAATAGATCAAAACATTTTCAAATAGCTACTTCTTTATTCTTATTCGTTATTTTGTGAAGATAATAACGTTAACGTTACCTGATCTGATATATAACCATATAACGTTAGCGATAAATAAATTAAATCTGTGATGAGAAATGACCGTCTTACAGCTGTCTGCATATACCGCTAAACGAGAGCTCTGCTGAGATATATATACTTAACACATAAATGAAACACATTTTCAATGATTAGTGCAATAATGCAAGTGTAAAAACTACCTCGTTGCTCATTGTCACTATCGCCATCACTACCGAAAAGCTCGTCCATGTCCGCCATTTTCACCGGTTGTAAATAACGATCAACATCCGGTTGAAGGTTTGTAAACCCAAAGCTCCTGTAACACTTTATAAAATAAAAGCCCTTTTAATAAAGTATAAGCACTGGAAATATATATATACACAAAAGCCTCTTACATTTAATGTATTTGTGATTACAGGGTCATCAAGGCAAGATCAAGGGAAAAAAAAATAACCTTCAACACTGAATTTAGTTAATATTATGGAGTAGAAGTCAACCACAGAATTTTAACCATATGGACAGTAAAATATGTCTTTATGATTTTTACTTCTATTATTGTTGTTATTTTTTTAAATTATATTTATTTGTTTATTTTTTGCATGAAATAGATTTTTTGTATAAACATTTTGTGGAGAATTCTTAAATATTGTAAATATAGCCTACAGTTCAAAAGTTTGAGGTCAGTAAGTTTTGTTGTTGTTGTTGTTGTTGTTGTTGTTGTTGTTTTTAAGACATAATTACTTTTATTCAGCAAGGAGCATTAAATTGATCAAATATATATTTATATATATATATTAAAATAGAACACATTAATTCAAATTGTAATAATATTTCACAATATTGCTTTGTTTTACTGTGTTTTTAATGAAATAATTGCAGCCTTGGTGAGTGAAGAGACTTCTTTCAGAAACATTAAAAAAAATATTACCAACCCCAAATTTTGTGTAGATTCTCTGAAAATGAGTGCCTAACAATACTGACTTAACAGTTGATTTAATTGTGCCATTTGGTGGAAAGGAGAAAGACGATCATAAAGCTTTAAGTTGTATTTTCTATTTATTTTCTATGATATTTGCGATTTTTGCAACCCTTTACAAAATTTGGGACGTGTAAGGGGTCTTTGACGTGTTGGGACGTCAGGACTTTGGCCTTGTTTTGGCCACTAGAGGTCCTCTTTGTGTTTCATTTTCAGTTTTTTTCCACCGTTGTATCATATGTCATTGCTTTATTAAGACCACTAGAGGTCCTCATTGTGATTCATTTTCAGTTTTTCCACCATTGTATGTGTCGTTGTTTTCTCCTGTGTCTTGTTTCCACAGGGTATTCAATTTGCTCTGTTCCTCTGTGTTTTATGTGTTGTGTGAACAATCTGGAGTTACAGTATGAAATTACTTTATGGATTGTCTTGGATTTACTTTGTGGACTTATTAACAATATTTAGACATTTTAAGTCAGTTCTCCCTGACTGTGCACTCCTTTCTGCACCATTTCTTTTGTTCGGACCACACAGCCTAATTCATATCTCGGTCCTGACCATAAACTGTAAAAATCCACTCTTGAGAAAACCCTGATGTCATGGTTCAGCTCAGTTCAGTTCTCATATAATGGCCATACAGGCAAATCAATAATAGCCTATTGTTGAATATTGAATTAGGCTACATGTCCCCAAGCAAGCCACTAGGATTAGTGACCCTCTTGTTCTTTAACATGCTAAATAAGTTATATATTGCATGTGCTATGATAATTCTAGATTTTAACTGAAATAGTAAGCATAAGATTAATTTGTTTGAGGGCTCAAAATGAAGCAACTTTTTTTGAGTAATCAGCTTAAAAATGTTTGGTTTATGTTACAAATCAATATCCTCTAACTCAATGTAGTTTGTTAGTTGAACACAATTTTCAGGATAAAAGGAGAGACAACAGTGCATGCAAGACGAGAGAGTTGCGGGGAAACCGGTGGGAATTCTCTAATAAAAAAAAAGATTTGCATTTGATCAATAAATAAAAGGACATTACTATATTGGTTTGGTTTAATCTTTATTTGTCATTGAATGTGTCAGGGCTCAGTTATTTGACTTAAGGCAGGGTAAAACATTGAACCAGTTAAAAATTAAAACCATTCATCTTTGACTAAAATGTGATTTATAAAAACAAAGCTAGTTAGTTCATTTTGTAATTGAGATGCTTAGTACATGCACTGTGAAAAATATTGTTGGTTTAACTTAAAAAATGAAGTAACCTGGTTAAACTGGAAAAAGTGACAATGAAGGAGATTGAATTAATCATCAGAAACTCAAAATAATAAGTTATCTGAACTAAATAAATTATTTAAGTTGATTTGACAAAAGAAAAAATGCTGTGATAACAAATCTTGAAAATATTTTTTTTTTACAGAATGGGCCAGCCAAGAGATTTAGACAGGAAGTTGATCTCTTGGGAATTCTAAAGGAAATGAGACTTGCCAACTTTGATGTATTAGAGGGGACACTGAAATGTGATTCTTGATCAATGTGATTTTTGTTTAATATAATCATTTTGCATTAACTCAAATCTATCCATGGCTCTAAATTTATTTACTAAATGTATTGTGTTCATTCCAGGATTTGTGCTGTCTGTTATTGTTGTGAAAATTTGTATGGTTTTGTTTCTTCTTTTTTGTTTTCATGGTGCTGGCCACCTCTTATAAATTCTGTGTATGTTTTGTTTGAGGGAGTTGTTGTACTTTAGGAAAAGTGGTGTTGAATTTTGTCCTTTGTCAGTTTGAGCAGCTCAAGACCAATTATGCCATTTTTGGAATACTGTGATGTAATTTGAATGGAATTCTATTTGTTTGATTTTTTTTAAACTGTTGCCTTTTTTTTCTCTGATGAGGCTTGATGATTTTTATCTTGGGTATTCAAGATTAAACCAAACTGTCACAATTGAAGACCACTTTGCTCCCTGTTTTGTGGCGATGGACTCATTTTTTAGTTGTGATTTGCTAAGGCTCATGGCAGATCCATCACAATTCTAGAGGCTGTTTCACACCAAAGGCTCTGTCCCAAATGGCACCCTAAACACTTGCAAGCTGTGTTCCAATTCAGAAGCTGCATCCTTCGAAGTCCACGAAAGTCGGAACGAGTGTTGTTGAATGGCACATTTCTGTTTCATGCCGACATGCGGTCACATTTACCACTACACATTTTTGCAGGCAAATTCCAGTCATGGAAAAAAAAAAAAACATGTTTTGCGTGCAGGACCAAAGGTTTTCCCACACAGATTTCACAACAGGTTCCAGTTGGTCACGCATTCACCGCATTGACCAACAAAAAACTTTGTGGTTGAATACTGACTTCTGTATATACATATCATATATACAAATGTTGTCAATATACAAAAAATATTAAGCAAGCAAGCAAGCAAAAAAAAAATAAAAATAAAAAATAAGTCAGAGGGAAGAATAAAATTAACATTTGGAGCGGCACACAAGGGGAGATTAATCAAAATCAATAGTACTAGATATGTCAATACACATTTTTCTTGCGATTTTAGAAGATTTGATATTTTTCAGTGAGGTAAAAAAATTTTTTTAAATATTTTTTTTTAAACCAAACAAAGGAAGGAGAACATCTACACTTACTGAAATTAATACGATATTTACCCATAAGAATAATCATATTGACTAAATCTGATACTGATGAATCTACATTATCCATATAAAAGAGGATGTGTGGCAAGGTGGTGAGAGTAGGGATATGGACACGGGGGGGGGGGGGGGGTGGGGGGTGGGGGGGGTTGTTCAGAGTCTCATCAGCCATCTCATAAAATACACAAGGGTCTATGTCCAATTTGAATCTTTTTCTAAGAAAGTCAGCGACCGGATGTATCTATATTAAATTATTTTAAAGCGAGTCTTTTTGACATTTGGGAAAATGGGACATTTAATACATTTAAAATGTGTTTTTCTATGGACAATGCACACAATCCTCTGTTATAATCAAAAAACAATTTAGATTTCAAAGCATCAATTTGAAAAAAGCAATGTCTATTATTACATTTATTGTCAACTAAAGTAGGCTACAATCATTAATTCAATTTGGTAAAGTTTGTAAGTGTCATTCTTGTATATCAATGTCCTTTGAATTAACAGTTTAACAGTTTCAATTAACAGAATTTACAGTTTAAATTATATTTGTCTAAGAAAGAAAAAAGTTACCATCTATAACATCATTCACAAACACAATGGCATTTTCATACCAATACTAAACAATGATTTCATTGATTATAATGACCATAATTAGCTCTGTGCTTCATGCATCTCTATTGGCTACTATTGGCAACAGAGAGAGGACTTTTTTTTTTTTTTTCAGTTGGATAAAGTGTGACATGTCATTCACACAGCACTGAACTTACCAGTTTGACTGCAGGTCTTAACGAGTAGGCTATCTTATTCTTTGTAAAGGAATGATTTGTACGTTTCATTTCTTAAATAAAGGAATGCATATATGCATATAGGACACTCAAAAAAGAAAAGAAAAAAAAAGATTGAGATCTGAACTTGAGCCCACGAGACATTCTCATTTAATAACAATAATGGCCTACCTTCTAATGGTTACTAATTAATAAAAAACCAACTGTACACTATAATGAAAATAATTAAATAAATAAATAATTAAATACTTAAATAATTAAATAATTAATAAATAAATTCTTCAATTTAAATAGCGACACAATCGCACAAAAACCATAGACAAACAATGACGGCATCAGTGGACTTCATATTCCATGGTCCTTTGTACCTCTACAAGTCTACAATCTCTGATTGGTTGCGTGCTTCTGGTAGGCGGGAACAATGCTTTATGGGCGTACTCTTACATTCCGATTAGCTGTTGGGGATGTCAATCATTAGGGCAATTCTAGTGTCTGGTTTCCTGTGTTACCGCCCTTGGGCTGAGACAGTGAAGACGGGTGCGGGAATTTCTTTGCTTTCCGACCAAGAATAGGTCAATAAAGAGTACAACACTTGCAGGAATTTTTCTAAGGTAAGAAATATGCTTCCTCCTCTCTCACCGGGAGGGTTATGTCTAGGTGGAGTTCACAAATGTAGAGGTTTGTGTGGTTCAAGAGTTAGCTGGCTAAGCGCTCGAGCGCTGATATATATCCGTATGAGCGTGAGCAGATGGGCCAACAGTTTATGATATTAATATTACAATGATCCAAAACTATCAAATGATCTTATCAGCATAGCGCCCTGATCTATACTTCGTAATATGTTGAAACGGATACATGATCAAAACTAATTAACAAATGCTTCACTGATTTTATCAAGGTAACACTTGAGACCATATGTGAGATGGGCATAGTAAGTTAAATAATACATGTAACGTTACTGTAAAAAATACACACAATTTTGATTCAGTATGGTTTCTCGTAGTTGTATTACAACATAACGTTACCTCAATTTAATTTCGCAATGTAAATTTAAAATATGATTACTACTACATCCTAATTCATAATTTAGGACTTTCGGGCGTTTTGATCGTTTTTAAAAAGGAGCTGTGTAAATGGAGTTTTGTATTATTGTCCATGTAGGCTACTGTACATGATTGTGTATAATGATAACGTGAATGCTTAAAAGCATATTGTAGACGCTATAGCGTGCACGCGCTGATCATGATGTGGTCTCGCGCAGGTCATGGCTGTTGCTTAATTGTATGTTTATAGTATAACGTGATTATTATTACTATTAGTATTATTTAGCTGTCTGGCACAGAGCGAGCACAGCTGTACAGTATGTGAGCCCTTGTGTCTCGTTATAACGGGTGTGGTCTTCACCCGGGGCGTGACTCTGCGTGGTTTTACATAACTGACTCATGGGATTTAATGCATACTATAACACACTATAGTTCACTTTCTGTAAAGACATTATTGAAAGTAAGAGAATGAAAACGGTTCCCAAACAAACATGTGCTGCTTTGAGAGATGCTGATGGAGGAATTAAAGAGCTCCATTGTCTTTTTATGTCATAGTTTTTATTAATAAAAACTATCCATCTATCCATCTAACTGTCCGTCCGCCCGTCCGTCCATCCATCCATCCATCCATCCATCCTTATTGAAGGCTGAACATTTGTTTGTAATGGATTTTTCTCTTCCTGAAATGGCACTTTAAAGAACACTTGTCTAAAGTAATGATTGCTTTGCTAGATGTACCTCTTACACAATAAACATTTCAAAACCCACACCCTCCATCTGGGTTCCATAAGCCTCAGCCTCTGTCTCTCAGAGGAAGGGCTTGATGAGAAAGAACCAAAGAAAAGATTCTCAATGTTGTCACTGTCAGAAGCTAATTTTAGCTTTTTTTTCCCCTTTCTAGAGTAATCAAGGAAATGATCTCACATTTCCTCTTTTGAGTTTTGAGTGAATAAGGAACCAATATTGACACCTGTAAGTTAATGATATACCCTATAAGTTTGTGGTCAACCGGTCTAAGTCTCTTTTTGATGATCATCAAGCCTGTCATAATTTGATCAAAAATACTGAAAAAATGTAGGCCTATATTACAATTTAAAATAATGGTTTTCTATTGTAATATACTTGAAAATAAAATGTATTTCTGTGATCAAAGCTGATTTATCATCAGCCATTACTCAAGTCTTTAGTGTCACATGATCCTTCAGAAATCAGAATAAAAAAAAAAAATATTTTTAACTGAATAAGTATTCAATTTTTTTTTTTTTAAAGAAAGAGAAAAATACAGATCCCAAAATTCTGAATGATAGTGTATATTGTTACAAAAGATTTATATTTAAAATAAATGCTGTTCTTTTTTTATTCATCAAAGAATCCAGAAAAAAGTATCACAGGTTATAACAAAATATTAAGCAGCACAGCTGTTTCCAACATTGATCATAAATCTTTCTGAAGGATCATGTGACACTGAAGACTGGAGTAATGATGCTGAAAATTACATCCAGCAAAGTAAACTTTCAGGTTGAAGGATGATTCTCACAAAACTGTATTTTCTGCAAGCTTTTTTCATGGTTTATTTTGATAAAAAAAAAAAGGACAGTTGGAAACTCAAATTGCTTGTGCCATTTTAGATGTTCAGTTTGATAAACTCCAAACTAAGATCATTGTAGGGCGAAAGTAAATTACTTGAATGATACAATTTAATGTGCCTCAGGAACTTATTTGCATCAAATTATTTTAACCTAATAAGGATTCTTTAATAAATCGCTAAATATATTTTAATAAATCGCAATGCAAGGTTTCGTGTGGACTGTGGAGTGTTACCTACAACTCTACAACAATAGACATCAAAACAATAGAAATGTTGTCTGTAAATAAAGACAATGTGACTTTGAAAGAAACATTAAGTAAAGGTTATGTAATTATGTGGTTATGTATTTTCAAGATTTGAGCTGATAAAAAAAAAAATAATAATCTGGAGGAAGTGTCTGAATTTGAGCTCCAGAACTGTTCGTCTGTGTCGTGGTTCTGACCTTTTACCCTGTGTCTTTTCAATCCTTATTATGGATTTGTCCCATAATGCACTTAAAGAGCAGGACTGGCTTCGTCTGTATTTTGTCTGTGTGCCGGATTAAGAGGCGTTGATGAGGTTTGTCTGATGGACCATCACAGAGAATAACTAACATACCGTAATCGCCTAGTAGATGAGAGAGGAAGTGGGTTGAATAGGTTTCCCTGCAATACAACCACGGACACATCTAAAGAGTCTATGACCTAAACTGTAGTGTGTGCCGCAAACATTTTCAAGAGAGAGCTGCGAAAAGTGGAGAATGGTGGACTTCTTGCCTTGTTGACAACAAATTCAAGTTGTGAGTGATGCTCTACCAAGTCCCAAGGACTTTTCTATCCCTTCAGAGGTGTGTGTGTGTGTCTAAAATGAGAAGTCATCCACCTCCGCAGAGCTCTCTTTATTATGAAGGTTCATGGGGCGCGTAGATCTAGGCTATGCACAGAACGATTTTTTTAAGCAGAAAATTAATAATTTTTGAATGCATTTATTGGTATATAAACCACTATATATTTTATAATGACATAATTGTACATGTAGCCTACATTAATATGTTTTAAATAGAATTACGATTACTGTAGGCTAATATAGTAGCAGGGCATTCTACATTTGAAAGGACAATAATAAAGTGTCAGTGTCTTTCATAAGACTTTAACTTAGCCAGCTATATAAAAAAATCTATCATTTCTTCACATTTTGCCACTGCTTTTTAGTGACAGTCGATATGCATGGGACATAGAGAGCCTAAGTCCCTCCCCTTCCGGTCGACCACCATGGGACCTTATTTCGGAAAAAATTGTATGGTAGTCAATGGCGAGAGACAACAAATATTTTGATCTTGTTTGAATTGTGCCCTGAATTGCACATATGATCTTTGTCAATTTATAAGATACATTTTAAAGTAAAGAAAGTCACAGTTTGATGTGAAACCGTTGAGGTATAAGACTGTGAAAATACGTAATTACAAAGACTACAAACCCCAAAGGCGCACATTTTCTCTCAATGAATGAAGCTAACTTTGCTGAGGCTAATTGTCATTGTTTCTATAGTCTTACGGTATAATCGTAACGTTACGCCGTCATACCTGAGTGTTTTATACCAGACTGCACACACATGAGCAGAGGATCTCGTTTCGCTTCCCGGGAGATGTAGTTCATTGAGCGATTTTCACATACAACTAAAAGTTACTCTTCTGTTTTATGACAAATGGCGACGTTTTCGACTTGCAGAATTATCTTTTAAATTGACAAACATCATATGTGTAATTCAGGGCACAGTTCAGACGGAATAAAAAGATAAGTTGTCTCTCGCCATTGACTACCATACATATTTTTTCCGAAATAAGGTCCCATGAGCCGGAAGCGGAGGGGCGGGACTTGGGCTCTCTATTGGCGATGACAGTGATGGCCATACCCACTCCCATACCTCCCTTCTTTTCACAGCCATCCACACCCATTTAAATTGCATTTTTCAAAAAGATTGTGAACTAGACATGAGCTGAAAAGAGGGCGGTTTCATGACCCTTTAAATTCAAATAAGTTTGAATAATAAGTGAGGATTCATTGTCACAGGAATAACTATGCAACATGTATTTCACTTAATTAACCGATTAACAAAACGGAAGGGAAAAAAATTATACGACGACGAGTAGCAGCCTATATGCTGAGTTTGGATCATTTGTGACGTGCTTCGTGAAGTTCACTAAAAGGAAACTGAGGTGGCAGAAAGTGGTTGGTTGTTTTCTTTATTTTATAAAAGTAAACATTATCTGTATGACCAATTCTATTTGACCCATTTAAGTAGAGCCATTTAAGTAGTTTCCACTGTTATTAGTAAACAATTCAAGTGATCTCAGCCTAAAAAAGGCAACCAAACTAAAAGTTACACTTTTCTCCAAGCATATTTGAAAGGATGATGTTGATGATTTTCCTTTATTTACTGGTATTTTACATAAGCTAATATATAATAATAAAATGTGACTGGTTTAAAATGGGTTCAAATGGACTCTCAAAACCTGAATTTTATATGTATAGCATATATATTTTTAACCATGCAGCAAATCTTTCTTGAAAAATTACTTTTTAAACCGTTTTACCGATAGTATTAATCGATCAATATTCTTACTGTCGGTTAACTGGTTAATTATGAGTATCCTCACTTTGAGTCATTTTGGATTTGGAGGTGTTGAGGAAATGGAAAGAAGCTTGTGGTTAAGGATCTTGGCTGGTTTGATCTGAGGGGTCAAAAGGGATCCTGAATTTGTTCCAGTTTTAGCCATTAAGCCACATTAACCCCTGGTTCAACTGTTCCTTTGTCTCCTACAGTAACAAGAAAAATTGTGAGTGGGGAGCTCTTCGGTCAGCTGCTGCTAGTATGTAATGTCCTTAATGCAGCTTTTGCTTGCTTAATTGAGAGTTAATGTGAACATTATGGACGTTGACCTTGTGAGGGTCTTAACACAGTCTTAAGATGAGGTGAATAAGCTGACACCAATCCTGCTGAGAAGCCCAATGGTCTTTTACCGGATTTACCACTGGTTTTCTTAGCATTAGCGAAAGTCTTTACTTCTCCATTAAGCACTCATAAGTTAGACTGAGTTGTACATAAAGTCTTGCTGTGATTTGTTCTTGCATTTGGCTCAATGCAATAGTTGCACTGATTTTAAAATGTTAGTTGTTTGATGCATTGATGTCGAGCTTGAATTCTCTCACAGCTTTGGCACCAGCGCCGGTTAAATACAGCTCCGTCCAACATTAATACAGCGTTTCATTCCCAATGACACATTTACTCTAAACTCTTCAACAACGTTGACTGCTACTGTAGGTTTAGTTTCATTACTCAGTCAAGAGCTCAAGTAAATGAGTTGTAATTGAAACGAAGAAATTCTGTAATTGCAGGGTCTGTGAACAAACTATAATCTTGTGATGTGGTATGCCCCAGGGTTTGTTATTATATACTTTGGCAACATATCATTTTTTCTTTAGGATGCCCTGTTTTTAGTCTCTGAGTCATGGGCAAAAATGACTATTTATTCATGAATTGATGAATAAATTATATCAGTTATTCCTGCTATATTTGTGGCTGCTGGAATTTCCTCATGTTTTATGGGTCTGATGGCTGACTTGAGCTGGCAAGGCTTTATTTAGGGTTCCCTGTCTAAAACCATAACCTTAATCACAATTCACAACCCAAAATCAAGACTTTTTGACTTATGTTCCATTTAGCAATGATGACTCATATCTTCACTGAAATAGCCTGATGAAGTAGCTGAGGAATTTGGAGATGGTGCAGTTCTGCATGGGAGTGAAGTTCAAAGGTCAAGGTGTTTCCATATGGGAATGAGAGTTAAGAAAATTAAGTTCTAGCCTGAGGTTAAAGGTCATGAGGGGGAGGCTTACATGGGGAACATTTGCCGGATATCACACCGAGGACACGTATTATCAGTTCAGTAAACTCGCTCTCTCTCTCGCTCATTGATTAGTGGAAAAATCTGCTTGTGTTTGTAAATTGAGTTATGTAATGTAAGTCTGTAAGTAGTTCTTGTCTCCTGCATTTGTAGTGTGTGACAGCCCCTTTAGTGTCCGCTTCAACTTCTGGTGGAGCGCAGTGTATGGAAATTGTAAAAAATGAAGTACAAAATTAAATCTGGAGGCGTTACGCAACAGAACAAAGCAAAAATGATCTAATCCACCTTAACACTAAAGGATTTTAAACCTTCTGGAACTCATTACTAAAATGTTATGGTTTAATATAATATTAATGTTATGTGTTATTTGTTAATAATACACTGCTTGGCCAAAAATAAAAAAGTCGCTGTTTGTATTTAAACAAGCAAATACTCAAAAGTCTATAATTGGGTCGTTATTTCAGTGATTTGTTTTCGTATTATTATATGTTTGGCAACAATTATTTAACCCGTAACTGATGCACTGTAGCTTTTTATTTCTTTTATTTCGGATGATGTATCCCATGGCCATAATCCAGGATGACAATGCCAAGATTCATCGGGCTCAAATTGTAAAAGAGTGGATCAGTGAGCATGATTTAGCCACCTCAGAGTCCTGACCTTAACCCCATTGAAAGTCTTTACGATGTACTGAAGTAGAACGAGCAGATCTTCTGTAGTCAATACAAAATCTCTGACAAAAATGAATTCAACTATGACGAATGCATTCTGTAATCAAAGCTAAAGGCGGTCCAACGAAATATTATAGTGAGCGACTTTTGCTTGCTACTACCACAGTTTGTTATGGGAGAACCATATACTGGAGATTTTAACAGCAATAAATATGTATTTAGCATACATAGTTCATTGCATGCGAAAAAGCCTTTATTCTGATGGGAGGACATTTGCATATTTATTAAATTAATATTTCATTAGTTAGTCAACATCATGAATTGTTCTGCATTGTTGCGCTCCAAAATGTGTAACTCTCAGAGTTGCCACAACGGGCGCTACACCAGACGTCAGTCTTTTACGATCAGTTTTCTTTCTCAGGTCTTCTATCATGATAACAGTTTGAAGAATATCTTGCTGTGCACATTAGTTGAACTGTTGACATTTATATAGTTAGTTAACTGAATAACATGTTTTTCTGTTTGCAGACACTCAATCAAACTGGACCACAGTCTTTCTCTGACGGACAGTGTGAATCATGGCTCTTCCTTTTAAGAAAGATCTGGAGAAGTATAAGGAGATCGATGAGGATGAGATTTTGGACAAGCTTTCAGAGGAGGAGCTCAAGCAGCTGGAGAGTGCTCTAGATGAGATCGACCCAGAGGTGAGACACTTTTATTCACTCTTTCAGACAGTTTGACAAAATCTATCTAAACTTCATTTAACGGTAACACTTCCTTTTACAGTCCAGTTACCCATGTAAATACTATGTACTTATTTTAGTAACTACAATTACTAGGTAATAACTAGTACTAACCCTGAACCTACCCATGTTCCATGTACTTACCTTATATTAGCCAGGACTGTACTTTCTAGGTAAGTACACTGCAAGTACTGTACTGTAAAAGGAAGCGTTACCCATTTAGCAACGTGCAACTTGCAACGTGGGTCATAGTTCACATCCGGACAGAAATAAGTGTTTGTTTGAATGGCCACATTTCATATAGCAAATCATAAAGATTGAGTTCATGACACTTTAATTTGATTTTGGACATGTTTGATGGCTTCAGCACTAGAGTCAAAATTATGAACTCCATATATATTTCCATGCATTTGTGTTGATGTCTACATCATTGTTACAGCAGTGGATGGAGATATACCAGAATTTGATTGCACTGCTCAAAACAAAGGGATCAGTTATTAATGTTTATCACCCCAAAATCTGAATGACCTTTTCATCCTTTGTGGAACATAGCTTAAAGAAGATATTTTGAAGAACGTTGGTATCAGTTTTGGTGACCATTGACTTGAAAAACACTGAGACATTTCTCAAAATATCTTGTTCCACAGAAGAAAGCTACAAGTTGAGTAAATAATGACAGAATGTTCATTTTTGAAAATGTATTATCCCTTCCTGAAGCACTTGTGTGGAAAATCAGTCCTAAAGTTGGGAATTTAATAATTTGATGTTGTATGCACGCAGAGCAAAAAAGCTTAGAAAAAATCAGACACAAACAATCAGCCTTTCATTTCTGGTAAATTGCCAGTAACATGGTGGTGATGTAATTCACAATAATGTTATTGTGAATATGGGTGTGGTCATATGTTTGCACTGCTGTGATAGTGTTGAGAAATCATTTGTTTATCAAACTTGTGAAAATAGCCATTTTCCAAACGGTGTAATTCTGCCTTTCTGGAGTTTCTGTTAAGACCTCTGATAAACAACTCTCTATCTGTTTGTTTACGAATAAACAGAGTTCAAGTTTGCTCCCAAACACAAGAGCCAAACACTCTTCAGCAAAAATATCTCAGCAGTTGTTGTTGTTTTCTTTCCCTATTAAGCAAATATGTGTCAGTAAACAAAAAAAATTCTGTACATTTCTGTTCCATACTATAATTGGTACATCTGTTCTGAATCCATTACCCAGAATGCTCTACTGCCAGCCGGACTCAGGCAGAAGGACCAGACCACAAAACGGGCCACCGGTGGTTTTAACCGTGACAAACTCCTGCAGTATCTGGAGAAGGAAGCTATGGACCATAAAGACCGTGAAGATTGCGTCCCCTTCACCGGAGAAAGGAAAGGTACAAGAATGAGATGAGACGTGTTTGATATCAGTCTGATTTTTGATACAGCAATAAACATTACTTTATCAGAAATGCCACTCGTGAAATATCCATAAGGGTCCAGGTCTTGAAGATTTGCTGCATTAACTTATTAGTAGAGTTTCTTAGAATCAGAGTTTGTATGACTCGGTACAGTTGAGGGTTTAAAAGAATCTGTTTCATTGAAGATCTGAATTGTTCAGTCATCATTTAATTTCTGTCAGAATTTTGCGACAATTTCATAAATCATATGAAATCATAAAAATGACTGAGAAATGCTGTACACTGAATCCTAATTGTCTGTCTTCTCTCATAAAACAACATTTTTTTGGTGTAAATTTAAAAAAGATCAATACAAAATAATGTTTAAAGACTATAAATAATGTTAGAAAATAATGTTATGCTGTCGATTAAATAAGCTGTTTCCTAACTAAAGCAGTTTATTCTGTGTACTGAAGCCTCTTCTCCTTTGAAAAAATGGGTAACACTTCCTTTTACAGTACAGTACTTATGTGTACTTAAAGTGAGAAAGTACTAGCTAATATAAAATAAGTACATGGGTTAGGGCTAGGTTAGTAAATGCAATTACTATAATAACAGGACTGTAAAAAGAAGCGTTACCAAAATATGACCCATTGTATCGCAGCTTTACATTTATTTTTTGCTACAGTAACATTGGTGGCTTGCCTTAAAGGGTACATATCATGCTTTTAAATCATTCATTTTTACTTATAAATCATACATTTGTGGTCTATATAAAGCATAACTGCAATGCTTGGGTCTGAATTCCTCATTATTATAGCTCCACAGGCCCCTTTTCTACCCCTTTTCTGATGTGCGTCTGTGAGCGACCTGTTTCAAAGCGGCCCCTTTAAATAAAATGGAATAAAAACGCTCTCCAGGTCGCTGAGTTCACACTCGGTTCAACTCCCCGCGTTCGGCCATTATTGTAGTTTGATTAGAGATATACGATTATGTACTATAGCTTCAAAGAACATTTTTAGTCACTCGTTAACAAAATGTCAACAACGGAAGACTTGTCCATCAAGCCTTACATATTCGAGCCAGAGCGAGTGAATTGAAAAAGACGACGACGAAAAAGATGACGACGAACCTGTAGAATGTCTTCATATGGATGCAGGGGTATGTAACGTTAAGTTAACTATGTTGTGTTATTAGTGAAAGTCGACTATTTCTCTTGTTAAAACAAGCACACTGACAAGATAAATGACTACGGTCCAATCTTACCACTAAAAATCTGTATTAATAATGATATAATAACTTGCGTGTAGAAAAGCATCAGAAAACACAGCAGCTAAATGATAGAAGGAATTTACCCCTCATTCAGACGAAGTCGATCGGCAAACCCTTTTGTATACTGGTGGAGGTTGTTGAAGTGGGGATCCTTGAAGTGCTTCCGGTCACTACATCCAAGAACCGAACATTTTGACTTGCCCTCTTGTAACTTCTGCATCATTGAGCTTGGACTACAAAATCAGAGCGAGAAATAATAATGGCGGATTGCTTGAAGTGTTGGGCCGGTAGTCAATGTCCTTATTTGTCAGTTCCGCTGCAAATACGATGATGTGATAAAAATCTGAACAGGTTGAAAAATATTACCAAAACAGAATATAATGATATAAACGAAGCACCTGAAGAGAATAATTTCATCTTTTCTGTACTTATAAACACTCCAAATATACAACAAAATGCATTTAAGGGCTAAAAAAGTGGATTTTGCATGATATGTCCCTTTTAAAGTGACCCTGGTTATGATATGTCTATATGTTTATTTGTCCTTTTGGAGCTTGACCATATACATCACTGTCCTTTTTTGTTTATATGAAAAGGAAAAGTTATACAGGTTTAGTGTTAATAAATAACATTTTCATTACTTTGAGTAAACCGGTTCTAATAATGCTGCATCCAAAATCACATACACTCTGATTGGGTTCTTATTTTGAAAAAAGTACATATTTTTATGTTTAAACAGTCACACAGTATGTTCTGTATAGTATGAATGTACTACATTCGTCATGTTGTCATGTGACCTCCTCCCTCTTCACTCCCATTCACAACTCCTCTCCCCTGGTCTCTTGGGATAGTAAACTGCCTGCTGAATGCGCACTTCAGAATATCACCAGAAGTAGTAGGTCATCCAGGAACTTTTTGTGAATTTGGACATACTACTAATCTCCCAGTGTGTTTCGTCTACTATAGTGCTATATTGGGGAGTATTTAGGCTTATTTAGATCCAGCCATTGAGATGATTGGTTAGGGGACCGTAAGGGGTTATTCTATGTTTTGGGCTCAGTGTTGGTCAAGTTTTGCTGAAGCTTTTAGAGCCTGGTTGTTATTGTGACTCACTGCACGTGTGTGAAAGCCCTGATATACTCAGGACAAGGTTATTTGCTTGGGGGTAAAAAAAAGTTTGAAATCGCTTCAGGAATATACAGTACTCTATCTCGACGCCGCCTGCACTGGTGAGAGCTGCGTTTAGATGAATATGTAAATCTGCTGCACACTTTCCTCTCAAGATCAAAATAAACGCACCGTAAAAGTTACAGCAGTAAGAAAACAACAGTTAAGAAAGCAAATGAACTCGAAAGTTTTGCCCTGATAGTTTGAATTTATATCACACCACATTTGTTTCTTTTATTTGGTTTGAAGAATATCGGGGCCTTGGCTCTTCCATATCCTCCTGCTGTGTGTGTGTGTGTGTGTGTGTGTTAGTGAGAGTGCTGTATCAGCTCCTGTAGTGATTTAAATTCTGCTATCTCTGCATGTATGATTAGTTAATACTGTCTGTACTTACAGTACATAACCACACACACTGAGGCTTGGATGCCCGATATCTGTATGTGTTTGTGGGATTGTCTGTGTGTGTATTAACATGTTGGCTTGGCACGTGAATGCCCCATTTAGTAAATGCACACTGCTTTTTATCTACTGAAGCTGCTGAGATACATGCACTCATTCACAGCTCCATGATGCCGATAGTGTTGAGAGAGACAGATGTTTAATAATAAATTATAGTGTCTAAGTATGTGCATGTACAGGGGTTGGACAATGAAACTGAAACACTGGCCAATGTTGGAGGTTTCACATCTATATGCCTGGCGGACAATCTTCAGAGTGAAGCACGGGTGGATCAGTGATGGTTTGAGCTCCAATATCATGACAATCCTGATTGTATTTGATGGACACGACACTGCCGAGGACTACCAAACCCTTCTGGAGGATCATGAGCACCTGATGCTGAAACCGTGTAACAGCATGATCATGCACCAAAACACACAGCAAGACTTGTGACAGAAGGGTTTGATGAAGATGAAAGTGACGTTGAACATCTCCCATGGTCTGACAGTCACCAGATCTGAATATTATTGAGGTGTTTTGGAGGAGCGAGTCCACCAGCATCATATAGTGACCTGGACACTGTTCTGGAAGAGGAACGGCTCATAATCCCTCTGGTCACTGTGAAGGACTTCTATCTGTCAATTGGTGCTGTATTTGGATGCAAAATGAGGCCCTCACCATTCTAACAAATTATTGTGTAGTAAAACCAGGTGTTTCAGTTTTTTTGTCCAACCCCTGTAGATTTAAGGCCTGTTCACACCATGACGAATATTTGGTGCGACGATTCTGTGATAAACATCTTAATTTGAATGAACGGCTGTTACTCTGCCTCTGTCTTTGCTGTGTTAAGAAAACTGGCCAGCCAATAGAGTGCCGAAGTTACGACGTCACTCTGTAAGGCAAAACGCGGAAGCGATTCGCATTTTAGCACTCCGGGTTCCCTTCGCTTGAATGGGTTTTTGCTAAATCGCCTGAAATAAGGTCTGTGGTGAACAAAACCTCTAAATATTTTCACGTTTTGATCTATGACATAGAACACACAGTTATAACCTGCTTGTGGTTTTTTAAACTTTATTGTGTCTGATTGTGTTTTTTAAAATCTTTTATACAGGCTTCAAAATCTATAAATTTTGGATTAACTTGTAAAGATTATCTTGCTAAACAAAACGTGTGAGGGTCACAACCCTTTGTTAAAGACGGATCTTATTTTTTGCGATTTTCCAAAAGTCTATGGGGAAAATGCATAGCTTTTCGACCGACGGAACCCATGCGCCGCTAGCTTCCAAGTTGTCCTACAAAGTGACGTCATCACTTCGGCACTCTATAGCATTTGTGCTTTTGGTCACATGCCCGCAGAACCATCAAACTAAGAATTGGTGGTGCTCTTAAGTTTTGCTAAATGACCGTGAATAGCAGAGGAAGAATCCGGAATAGGCTCTCATTCTCTGTACTCCTGTATTGGGTGTTGATTGAGAAACATTATAGTGAATACATAAAAATGAATGGCTGTTTAAAAACAGTGTTCGACTTCCGTTCTTCTCCGTTTTGTGTCTTGGAGTAACCAGGGTGTTTCTGCTTTTCTATAAACGCCACCTACTGTCAGAGCCCCAAACTGCATTTTCATTCACACAAATCACGAACAGAGCTGAAGTTTAGTTTTGGTTATAGGCGTTTGGCTTCTGACATGTATAAGCGGTAGACCAATCACAACAGACCATCTGGCCAATCAGAGCAGAGTAGCTTGCAGAAAGAAGGGATATACAGTGACTGATTTGTCATTTGAGAATAATTGAAAAATGTTGTGATGAACAAATGAAACAGTTTTTTACATGCCATCCTGTTGTGGGAGACCTCCAAAACAAAATTGGAAGCCTTTAAAATAACATAATAGCACTTTAAGGTTAGTGTGTAGTTATTACTTAGCTTTATTTAATAAAAACTCTAGTTTATATGGTACGTCCTAAATTTAGATTCATGTGAGTTTACTCACCTCTCTTGTTGTGCCCAGCCCAACTTAAGTTGTTTGTTCTTGCTAGGTGTCTTCCATTCAATCAGTCAATGAATGATTTGATGATAATTTCCTGTGACTCGACTGTTAATCTCTTAACTGGGCAAATCACACAAATTGATCACATTTCAACAAGATGTGGGCCTACTTTAAGAATTCATCATCAGTTTCATGTTATCGCGGGTGCGTTAAGTGTCGAAACAATAAAACTGTGTGTCTAAAATATATACAGCATGAGGAAATATTAGCCAAAGGTTGTAAGATAACTAGCCTGATTCAGCAGATATATAAGATACACATGAGAGGTGTGGAGAATTTGTAAAGGTTGTTTAAAGGAACTAAAATTAACAAAATAATTCTAAAATCCAACCCTGCATATCACGTTTTAGATCGGCGCAAGAGATCTACAAAAATAGTAGTACTGTAAAGATTTGCTACAAATGCTATAACAAAACATGTTGTTTTTTTTTGCTTTAAATTATTACATGTATGTAATTTCTGATTAGAGGTGAAAGTTACTAAATGTTGACTTGACTGACTGCTTCAATGGCCACTTTAAGCCTTTTTATTGTTTGGAATCCTATTTAAAATAATGTAGAACACCTCCTGTATAAATGGCAGTGTGTGTGTTTTGTATGTGAAACTGGTATTGCTTCTTATTCTATTGAGATGACAAACCGGTTCTGCGGAAAATCAGTATTTCAGCAGAAAACCCTACTAAACTCAGTAAACCGGTTACTAAATAGCAGTATTATTTACCTGAGAAATGTTTTTCCTGAACACTTTATAGCCATTTTCAAATACAACAAACCATGGAGATAATGTTAATGAATGTATTGGTCACCTGTGGTCTTTGTCAGCTGATTGATTTGAGTATATGACTTTATGACTGGGGATGTTTCCAGCCATTTTCTGGGCTGTCAGGATGAAATATAAAGATCTTTAGAGTATGTGGTTCCCACCCTGGCATCGTCTGCTAAATCCATCTCAGATGGGTTCAATATCTTATTACACACACACCAGATTAGCCTGTAATGGTTTAAAACACTACGCTTTTAGCATTAGTGTCAACAGTAGTGTGTATATTAGTGTTGCAATGAATTCAAATTCAGTTGTTTACAGCTCAGACCTGTAAAAATCACTGACACACACACCCTTGTCCTGTTAGTCATGGTTCATTTGCAATACGTAATGTTCTTTGGGTCACTGAATGTTCATTAAATTAAGTGTCTACAGTAATAATTTGTTACATATATATAGCGCTTCTCTCTGCACTCAAAGTGCTTTATATTGAAGGGGGAATCTCCTCAACCACCACCAATGAGCAGCATCCTCATGGATGACAAGACGGCAGCCATAGTGAGCCAGATAGTCACCAGCTTACTGAAGGAGAGGAGACGGACTGATGAAGCCATTCAGTATTTTTATGGGGATGATTATGAGGCTATGATGGTGGATAGAGGCCAATTCGGCAAGTTAGGCCACGATGCCGGGGTTACACCCATTCTCTGAGGACATCCATGACCACAGAGAGTCAGGACCTCTGTTTAAAGTCTCTCATCCGAAACACGGATACAGTAGAAACACAAACAACAGTTTATAAAGCTTTTGTACACATTTAAGTCACCTGTTCATTGTCCACCTTTGACAAATTAGTCTTGGCCTTGTTGTAAGGATTATTTTTTTGTGTGTGTGTGTGTGTGTGTAAAACAAAGCAAAATTGTGCAGGACAAAAATACTTATTTGGAGAAATTGTATACCATTCAAAAGTTTTGGGTCAGTAAGATCTATGATGTGGATTTTTTTTTTTTTTCATGCCATAAAATTAAAGGTACAATATGTAAGTATTTTGTAATAAAATATCCAAAACTATATTTATAAAATATCCAAAACTATATATACAACTATATTCCCTGTAGTTGTGTACTTACAATACCCCAAAAGATTTTTAATTTCAGAGAAATTCCCATTTTTGCAAGCAGACTTTGAGGAAAAAAGGAGAACTAAAACAAGGATCAATATCAGCGTGGCGTTTTCGAAGATGCCAAAAGCTCCACGTCCGTGACAAACTTTGACATGACAGTGACTCTTGCATGTACTTTATAAGACAGATGAGCAAATGTACATAAAACTAATCGATGTTATATAGTTCAACATGATGAAATGTTAGAATATGATCTGTATGTCATTCTAATGTTGATCTGGCTTACTGCCAGAGATGTATAGTAACAAAGTAGAACTACTTAAGTATTGTACTTAAGTACTAAAATGCTGTATCTGTACTCTACTAGAGCATGTTTTTCTCATACTTCTACTTTTACTTCAGTAGATATTTTCGATGAATTTAATACTTTTACTTCGATATTTTTTTTTTTAATGTTTTGCTAGTTACTCGTTACAATTATAAAAATTTTACGAATCATTCTTTGCAAGTTAGCTTTCATGCTGCCTAAATCACTCGCCAGTTTTATAGGGTAATGGTATTGATTGACACACACATTGACAACTAATGCAGGGGTTGTCCTGCAATGACATTTTTTTTTTTTTTGGCGGCCGCCAAAGCAAATTTGTATCCCGCCAAAGCACCTTATTTGATTGCTAGTTCAAACTTTTGACTGCTTTCTTTAATAATTACATGACACAATACTTGTACTTTTACTTTTAGTACTTAAGAAGTGACTTTTAAAATAAACTACTTGCAATACTTAAGTACAAAAAATGTTGAATACTTTAGTACTTCTTAAGTGTGGTGCTTAAAGAGCACTTCAACTTCCACTCAAGTCACTTTTTGATAGAGCACTTGCACTTTTACTCAAGTCCGGGTTTCTAGTACTGTACTGCTTGTAGCATACAGCTACCAAATAACACACAGAATAACATTATAAACTTTCACCACACTCAAATGCAGTTTAGTGTGATAGTGTAGAGCAAGTGAAATCGCGCTGACCTGTGAGTATTAATACAACATTTAGAAGGTAGAATTAAATGTTATTATTCCTTTATATCCCTGGGACTCGCGTGTGGCACTGATATCTGACTGTCTCTTATTAGCATCACACCCTACTTCATACCACAGTCATGAAAAAAAATAAAAAGTATTCACTCACCCATAAGCATCATTAGATCCATTGGCTTGACGGCAAGTTCCATAATTCCACTGGAATTTTGCATCATCAACCTACATCTTTGTTATTGTAACTAGGTTAGCCACCCCTAGCGGCTGAATAAATTACATATTGCATGTCTTTAATGCTAAAGGTATTGTTTCAATTTTTTTTTCAAATAAATGTGGTTTCAACTCTTCAAGAATTCTAAAAGAAGTATTTTGCTTACCAAAAAAGTATTAAGCAATTATTAATTTTTTTTAACACCAAATAAGAAAATTAGATATCTGAAGGATCATTTGACACTCAAGGCTAAATTATATTTTCAAAAAGAAACATACAAAAATTTATTTATTTCACAATATTATTGTTTTACTATATTTCTAATCATCTAAATGCAGCTTTGGTGAGCATAAGAGTTTGTTTGTTTTTCCCCCTCCAATGTTTGATAGTGGTAGTGTTTATTAGTAACAACCAGTTATTGTACAACAAATGGTTATTGTAATATGTTCACGGCCTTTTTCACCTTGTATCTGCATAAAATTCCTTAAACCTGATCATCGACAATTAAAGAACAAGTGATTTCACAACTTCTAGTTTGGAATTTGAGATTGTTTGTTCAATCACAATGTCTGAGGACAAATGAGGAAACAGGAAGTGCTGGAATTCCTCTGGGATGAAATCTAAATGGCCCTTAGCAACAGAGAGAGAATTTAAGAGATACACAGTACTTGGGAGAGACGCCTATCTCTTTCTTTGTATATTTCCATGGTAATGTTGTCAGAGAGGGTACACATGAGACACAAAGTTTGTTGTTGAGGCATCATGGGATCCACCTCTGTGGCCATATCTGTTACTTGACTTGATAGTGAATTGGAATGGAAAACTTGACGGCATGGATTTCCTCTGTTTGCTGTCCTGTCCTGCTGGAGCCTTCAGAGTACAGCTGGCTGCGACAGCCTTAGCAGAAAGACTCGACTGTACTGGTCCACAGGGGAGGACACTGTGATTGGGTCGGGAAAGGACAGGAAGTAGTTTGGGAGGTAGAGGTCAGCCAAGATCAGCCCAGCGTCACAGCTGAGCCCAAGAGACCCACTGAGCTCCTCTCTTCTGGTTCTGACTGGTTTTGTGTTGTAGGCTTTTCTCTGAACCACAGTGTTTTATATGAAAAGAACAAAACAACTGCTAAATAAAGGGCTTAAATAAAGCTTTCCCTCTTTTCTCTGTGTGAGGTCTGCTTAACAAAGATGCTCCTTCAGATCCAGTACAGAACTGCTCTGTTCATATCTGGCCTTCAGATTCAGAATCATTGTCTGTGCAGTTCAGAATAAACCACGACTCTAAGTTTAAAACGTAGCTGTTTTGGATTTAAAAACTGTAGGGAGTATTATGAATGCACACATGGTTTTCGTTAGGCTCCCAAACCAACTGTATGCTGAAAGATCAGTTTGGAAGGAATACAGTTTACATGTAAGCAGATGCTTTTACAGATAACGCACGTGTCCCAATGCCCAGTGTAAATACCCTCATGTTGCTGTTGTTTTGGATGCCTTAATGCTGAGGACTTTATTGCACTCCATAGCCTCTAACATATGTGATTTCTTCTGAGAAACCAGCAGTTTTAAGCAACCAGTTCACTTATAGGAATGGTTCCAATCCCCCCCCAAAATGAAAATGATCACATAAAAATTTACTTGCCCTCAAGCCATCCTAGGTGTATAACTATCTAGTGAAACGATGGGTTTGTGTAAGAAAAATTATGGAATCATTTAAATTTGTTTTGGTGAACTATTCCTTTAAAGGTGCTATATGTATTTTATTAGCGACCTCTATCGGTGATGTTCCAGATTGTAACCAATTTTTACAAGAGTGCTCGTGTTCTTGCGCGTGCTCGAACACAAGAGCGAGCACTCATGGTACCGGCCACACTGAGACTTTCTACACACTGGAGAAAGCATCACACAACATGCTGGAAACTCATGTAAACTCCCACTGCGACGTTACAATAATAGGCTACTTTTATCAGCTTGACATTGAACTAATGCTCCAGCTCGTACCATGATAACTTTACATTTGTGGTGTTATCTAGCATAAGGCATTTAACTAACTATTCGTGTGTCTTTCACAATTAGCAGTTTCAACATAGTAGGTGAATGTATAGTGTGATAATGAAAATGGTTAGTAAACTAGACTGAACTATATTAGTGTTACAGTAAGATCGTAGGAAGCAACATTACTGTACTGAACAGGTCTGGAAATGTGTATGAACAATATGGTAGTTGTGGGATGAGTGACGTTAGTCAGTAGATCTAGTACATGAAATAAGAGTTGCATCCTAAAGCACCTAATTTTTGTTATCCTGGAATAGTGTTGCACGGTGGACCTATACTTCAAAAGTTTCGCGATTCTCGGAAATTAAAAACCTCACGATACCTACATTGATTAGTATCGATACTTTTATGAATGACCGCGTTCCAGTTTGTATGAGACGCATTTTATGTTGGTGTGTGCAACGCATGCTTCTAGTCTCCCAATGGACATCTGTGTTTCTCCTCACGCACGTAGCAAAGAAGCTACAGCTGCCATGAGACAAACACTACAGTGAGACGGCTGCATGCGCGAGCACAAGTGATACTGTGGCTCCCGGTCAGTAGCGGAGTGGCAATCCGGAGAGTCTGGACTTTTTCCGGTGGGACGATAGCTTTTCGAGGCTGTGAGGGCCGGTCTGATAGTTATACATTGCAAGTTCTTAGCAACATCATCCGGCGACCTGGTATGCGCCTTCTTCCCGTTGGTCAAACTGTGCAGAATAGTCTCCGCAACTGCGATAGATTGAAGCGCGCGTCCGAGTGAAGATTGTGTGCGACTGCGCAAAGCCTCTGCTTGATTTAAAAAACAACAGATTTTAGCGCTAGATATCTTATTAATAGCAAACTAAATGAATGCTCTGCTAGTAAATGGACATGTTTTATTAATTTTTGTGTAAGGTGTACAACTTTCCCCCCCAACTTTCATAGATGGGATAAATAATTTGGAAGCTGCTAAAATAAAGCATACAAAGCATATATCCTCAAGATTGTCGGAAGGGGTGAATCGGGGCTAGAATCGGCCTAATTGACCCTTTGCTAAGCCCCGCCCTCCCTAGTTACTGTTGCTACGCCTGTCAAGCTTTCGCGGCTGGCCCATCTATTATAGTGTGTGGATGCACCTGGTGTCAGACATTCCCAATGAGATAATTAGTAATTTTCGGCGAACAAGTGAAATATATTTTAAGTGAAATATCTGAGAGAGCAAGACAAAAGGGACTACAGTATGCATTCGTGGGATATATTCACGACATTATATGCAACCGATTAGAGAATAATTTCTTACAAATTGAAGTTAAAGCCTAACGTTATAGTCCCAGCGCAAGCAGCAGCGCCTCATACGCTGACCGTTCAAATGGAAAACACAAATTGAGGAACAGCTATGTTCAATCATACACAGCAGGGTATGTGAAAATAATCTTAATAATTATAAATCACAAACTGACGACCCTGTTTTCTAACATTATAAATCTTTACTCTAACTTTTTTAAATTGATATTCAAAATAAGGCATCCATGCCAAAAAATTTATAATAATAATTATAAGAGTAGTTTCTTTTAGAAAAACAAATCTTACTGACTGCTAAATTTTTAATGGTAGTGTAGTGTAGTGTAGGTTAGTCAAATGCAAGCCTATTGGTTGATGATCAGGGCTTCTTAAACAAAAGCAAAAAAAAAAGAGAGGAGCCCAGATAAAGGTGACCTAGGAATGAGTAAGTAGGTTACTAAGAGAAGCTGTGCTGCTAATGTTATACTGTGTCTGTGTCACATTGAATAACCCAGTCCTGCTTTACTGCATTGACATGAAGAGATCATAACAATACAAGAGCACATTCTCCATTACTACAGCAGAAGAGAATTCGCTAATTTCAAGCATGAAGCATGTTTTAATTTGTTCTTGTTAAAATAGTTGAGGAGTGATCTAACCTGTCCTGCTGTTTTCACTTCTCCCCCCTGTTCCACCAGTACGGTTTTAACTTGTGTTGTTCATTTAAATCACAGAGCCTTGAAGGCATTGACTTTGTGTATGTGTGTAGGACATAGAAAACATTATACTGTATATATCTGTCATTGGAAATAACTGAATATTATCAAACATGTTATTGTAGTTGACTGTGTGTATGGTAGATATCCTCTGAACACATGAAATCATCTGTTAATGGCAAAAATACTCTTTTAGAACTCAGCAGTCTATAATTTCCCCAGTAGTGACTCTGCAAATAGTTATTCTCAATCAGTGTTCTTTTGTTTTATTTCCTGGTTCACATTAATAATTTTTTTGCACTGATAACATGTGTTTGGAATTCAGCCACACCTCAAACACAAAGCCTGTTCTTGTGTCCAGAGCAGTGAAAAAGGTCTTAGGATCCTCAGCCTGTTCCTGTTAGGAGCTCTAGAGAACCAAACAAACTAAAAACTAAAAAAAACTAAACAATAATCCATCCTGTGCCTAACAGCACCCCTTAAAAGTGGTAAAATCGCTGTAATGCACAGCCTGGCTATATGGAATAAAACAGGAGAATAAGAAAAAAAAGTATCTTTGAACTGCATGGTGTGTGTTTCCAAACCTCACAGGCCTGAGTGACGTACTGTTGCCGTCCTTTATGGAGGGGAAAGAAACTACGAATGTGTACTAAGTAGATAGTTCTAGTCCTAGAGCTGTGTGTAATGAGAGGTTTCTGAGCTGCCAGCTGCTTTTATGACTGTTGGAAATATTCTGTCATACATGAAGGTCTAGAATCATCATTTCATGGGTACTTAAAGGAATACTTCAGCAATAAATTAAATATGCCATGTTTCAAACCTCTTATTATTTTTAGAGTGCAACAATGCCTTTTCACTTTTTCAGTGGCCTTGGTTCAGAAAGTTTTTTAAGACCCGTAGGGGTCTGAATTCACTTGTTGTAAACCACAATATTACAAACTTTGATTTGAAGCAAAAAAGTATTTGAAAATTGGACAAAAAGACAAAGGTACATGATTGTGTACTTAAATATTTGCATGCATATTTCGCATCATTACTGTATGTAGTTTGAGAGCATAGGATTTTACATCATTCACAGTTCTTCATGGGATTAAGTGGGTGCTAAAGTGCTCTTTTGGCTCGATTTACTTGTTGTGGTTCTCTGATTATTGGAGATTTTTTCAGCATAATCATGGGTAATGTAGTTTTTTTCTTTCCAGGAAGACCTCTATTAAAAAAATATTTGATATAATATGGACTGTCCGCTTCAACAATAGCATAAAATCGATTAACAACCTTGAAGGATACTTTTGAGTATAATCCAGAGTTAGTTTTAAAGATTTTAGAAAAAAACTAATCCTAAACATTTTATTTTTTCCAATAACTATACCTGGCTCTTGCCATAAACATATCCGTAGAATCTAGAATGGCATTAAAGGAAAGAAAGAACAATCTCTATTTTTTTTTTTTTTTTTTTTAATAGGGCATGAAAAGAGATGTTTCAGAAAGGTTAACGCTGCTCTTTTACATACAATGTAAGCAGATAGTGACCAGGGCCATTAAAAAGTGGTTCAAGCGACTAATGATGACAGGTTGTTAATTTTTTTGGGGGGGGGAAACTGTTCCTTTAAATGTGTCTCAGAATCAGCATGAGTTGGAATATTCCATGTTGTAATGCGCTGAGGAGTGGAACAAATTTTGATGGACATTGAATAATGAATTTCCTGTAGTCTTTATATTCTATGAGAAAAGTTTAATTCATATGTGGGGTTTTATTGAAACACGAGCTGAATCAGCTTAGCAGAACATCCTCTCTCCCTCTCAGCAGTCACATGTCCTGAATAAAGAGCGTAGAGTGTGTTTTTCACTGTCCAGAAAGAAAGAGCTCATCACAAGACCAGCATCATATTACCCAAACTCATTATCAGTGTCAGAGAGTCAGATAGTCTGACTGGAGTTGGGTTGAGGTCAAGCGGTGAGTTATCATGATAGGCCTGCTGTACGCCGTCTATATCTGTCGTTCATAAATGTTAGCCATTTATATAGCTGGACATTATGTTTGACCACTAACCCTCTCTTTCTGCTGTGGTCTTCTTTGGTAGTGATGTAGTCTTTTGGCAATAATCAATGTAGTAAAGGGTTGTTCACTTTTTAATGTTTTGGCTGAGCTGCGAAGAAATAATTTTATTTTATGGTAGGAAGAGGCTGAGTTCTAGTATTTATTAAACTTAAACAAATGTTTAAGTGGAAAATTAAAAAATTATGTTTCAAAGTATATTAAAATAGAAAACTGTTATCTAGAATTAAAAATATTTTACATAGTAATACTGTTTTTACTGTATTTTGCAGCATTGTTGAACATACAACTTATTTCACTAACATTTAAAAACATCTCACCGAACCGAAACTTTTTAAAATATAAGTTGAATCTTAATGTATTTATGTGAGTGACATTAATGCCTGTTTCAGATTACACTATTTTATCCCGATCCGTTTGACGTAGGGTGTCATGCGGATTCGTAAACGGCAACGGGTGTCGGGACAACCTATGTCGCGTCTGCGATGCTTCACGATAAAAAGACTAGCATGTTTAGAAAAAAAAAATTTTGGTCCTCCATGTCGGTTTTTGTCAAGAGTGAACAAGCATATAAGTGTAAGAGTGAATGTGTGCGTGTGAGATGGCTCGCGATGACTGGTCGGAAAGCAACGTGTAGTCGGACATGTCCACGACAAGATTTTAGGAGTCAAAAATCTGACACCGTGACTATCGTAACAGACAAAAAAATTGTGCAATCAGAACCTGGCATAAAAAATAGTCTAAAGGGGCTTTCACACAGGACGTGGTATGCGCTGCGCTGGCCGCTGGGTTGAGCGTTGCCCTTCAGATACAACGTGATTTGCGCTGCGCCATGCCGTATGATATTATATATATATATATACAGGGGTTGGACAAAAAAAACTGAAACACCTGGTTTTACTACACAATAATTTGTTAGAATGGTGAGGGCCTCATTTTGCATCCAAATACAGCACCAATTGACAGATAGAAGTCCTTCACAGTGACCAGAGGGATTATGAGCCGTTCCTCTTCCAGAACAGTGTCCAGGTCACTATATGATGCTGGTGGACTCGCTCCTCCAAAACACCTCAATAATATTCAGATCTGGTGACTGTCAGACCATGGGAGATGTTCAACGTCACTTTCATCTTCATCAAACCCTTCTGTCACAAGTCTTGCTGTGTGTGTTGGTGCATGATCATGCTGATACACGGTTTGAGCATCAGGTGCTCATGATCCTCCAGAAGGGTTTGGTAGTCCTCGGCAGTGTCGTGTCCATCAAATACAATCAGGATTGTCATAATATTGGAGCTCAAACCATCACTGATCCACCCGTGCTTCACTCTGAAGATTGTCCGCCAGGCATATAGATGTGAAACCTCCAACATTGGCCAGTGTTTCAGTTTCATTGTCCAACCCCTGTATGTATATATATACACTCACCGGCCACTTTATTAGGTACCCCATGCTAGTAACGGGTTGGACCCCCTTTTGCGTTCAGAACTGCCTCAATTCTTCGTGGCATAGATTCAACAAGGTGCTGGAAGCATTCCTCAGGGAGTTTGGTCCATATTGACATGATGGCATCACACAGTTGCCGCAGATTTGTCGGCTGCACATCCATGATGCGAATCTCCCGTTCCACCACATCCCAAAGATGCTCTATTGGATTGAGATCTGGTGACTGTGGAGGCCATTTGAGTACAGCGAACTCATTGTCATGTTCAAGAAACCAGTCTGAGATGATTCCAGCTTTATGACATGGCGCATTATCCTGCTGAAAGTAGCCATCAGAAGTTGGGTACATTGTGGTCATAAAGGGATGGACATGGTCAGCAACAATACTCAGGTAGGCTGTGGCGTTGCAACGATGCTCAATTGGTACCAAGGGGTCCAAAGAGTGCCAAGAAAATATTCCCCACACCATGACACCACCACCACCAGCCTGAACCGTTGATACAAGGCAGGATGGATCCATGCTTTCATGTTGTAGACGCCAAATTCTGACCCTACCATCCGAATGTCGCAGCAGAAATCGAGACTCATCAGACCAGGCAACGTTTTTCCAATCTTCTATTGTCCAATTTTGATGAGCTTGTGCAAATTGTAGCCTCAGTTTCCTGTTCTTAGCTGAAAGGAGTGGCACCCGGTGTGGTCTTCTGCTGCTGTAGCCCATCTGCCTCAAAGTTCGACGTACTGTGCGTTCAGAGATGCTCTTCTGCCCACCTTGGTTGTAACGGGTGGTTATTTGAGTCACTGTTGCCCTTCTATCAGCTCGAACCAGTCTGGCCATTCTCCTCTGACCTCTGGCATCAACAAGGCATTTCCGCCCACAGAACTGCCGCTCACTGGATGTTTTTTTCTTTTTCGGACCATTCTCTGTAAACCCTAGAGATGGTTGTGCGTGAAAATCCCAGTAGATTAGCAGTTTCTGAAATACTCAGACCAGCCCTTCTGGCACCAACAATCATGCCACGTTCAAAGTCACTCAAATCACCTTTCTTCCCCATACTGATGCTCGGTTTGAACTGCAGGAGATTGTCTTGACCATGTCTACATGCCTAAATGCACTGAGTTGCCGCCATGTGATTGGCTGCTTAGAAATTAAGTGTTAACGCGCAGTTGGACAGGTGTACCTAATAAAGTGGCCGGTGAGTGTATATGTATGTATATATGTGTGTGCATCTACACATATAACATCGAAATCAACACACGAATCATGAGCTCAGTTCTTTTTTAGAATAAAACATTTATTTAAATAACAAACGAAGAAATTATACTATTAAAACACACCTGACAAGCCAACTTGAATGGCAATATGTCTGCATGACACAGCTTTTCTGACGATGTCAAAATTGTATCGTACAGCTCAGGAAATTCCGACAGTACAAGCTGTTCATCCATTTTGATTTCCGTGTTTGTTTCCATGTCCTGTTTCTATTGGCCGCGCTGATAATCGTCACAGAGCGCAGCGGCAAAAGTTAACCTATTTTGAACTTTGACCGCGGCATGCTCGCGAGCAAGTCAATGGTGCGCACCGCTGCGCTTGCGCTTTTGTCGACGCAGCAACAAAACGTCTTCGCGCGACGCAAGCCATTGAAATGAATGGGTTTCATAGCGCCGCGCAGCGCATACCGCGTCCTGTGTGAAAGCCCCTTAACTGTTAGAAACCATGTCTCAAAATAACATTATACCTTGACATGTCCTGTGACGTGACATTCTCAACATCTAAAGGCCTGTTCACGCAGGGACAAATTTCGTGCGCGATATTCGCCGACGTTTAAAGTCCCCGTGAACCGGAAGTTGCAAACGATTTTTCTCCAGTGCTGTGACGTATTTCCAAGTGAAACGGAATATTGAACAGAGGGCAGGGTTTTACTCTAGCGCTCCTCCTCTCCATCTCTCGCTCATAGCAAACTAACGGTTTGAGGGGAGTGGTTAAGCGTTTCCCCACCCAAACTGTGAAACCTACGTCATCAGAAAAAGAAACCGTTCCAGACCGGAAGTAACTTTTCAGATTTTGATTAAAGATTACTAAGGTAAAACATTTTTTTAATATATATTCACTTGCACGGATTAATTGTTCACCACAAGACTAGTAATATGCGCTAACAAAGTAAATAGGTTCAATTTTGATTTCACGGGGACAATTTAACGCCTCGTAACTAAACAAAGGGCGCCAATATGAATGTGCACACCGACGCGTAAAAACGGCACATGTAAAAGCGTAATTTTTTTTTAAACGCCTCGGGTTCCTGTTTTTCTAGTTTGACGTGCTGCGTCAACAACTATCCGAACAATGAGATTGGCGCTTTTGCTCACGTGTTTGGAGCTTCCGAAGTTACAGTAAAAAACAACTTGGGCGCACTCAAACACAAAACGGTCTTGCCAAGCACAAGTATGCAACGGCAAAGAAGATATGCGCCAAGTAGCGTCGCCTTGCCTAGGTCGCAAGGCAAGATGAATGTAAAGCTGCTGGTCGTCTCGTTGGTGTTAGAACATAAAGAACAATATGACAAACGCGACAGCGACTACAAACATCTTGATGAACGAACTGATATGGAGTGGTAATGCAGAGCAAATTGGCGCCATCTAATCTCAGAGAATGAATATGCATATTCCCTCGGCTCAACGTCACCAAAAATCGCTTGGATGTGAACACAAAAAACGCATTGAAAAATGCTGGCGAATAACGCGCTGTGTACGGCCCATTTAAAAAATTTTATTTATTAAGAAACTACGTACATGGAATAGTTTGCTTAAATGTCATGACAAACTTGGTCACAAGTTTTCAATTTAATTCAAGAAACAAGCCATACAATTTACTAATCACTTTTTGTCTTTTCATTCTACAGGAAAAGTATGGATTCCCAAACAGAAACCAATCGAGTTGCTTAAAGAGGAAGTCACGACCCTTGACCCGGAATTGGAAGAGGCACTGTCCAGTGCTACTGACACAGAACTGCATGACCTGGCAGGTAAATAGAGGGATGATGGGAGATCAACATGCGAATGCTAATATCACTAGGGTTTGTTTTATTGCTCTAATGAATACTGAATGAATAGCTCTGTGGTGTCTAGTGGTTTTCTATCACTCTCTCTAGAATAAATTTCCTCTGTGATTCTGTGGGTATGAACGCCCACAATGCATCCATCACAGCTCCAGAATACAACAGCAAACATTCAGCCTCTTTTAGCACGCTGCTTTGAGAGATTGTCTCTGTCTGGTTTCATTATAAACATGTGATGAACATGTTTTGGTCAGCTGTGTTGAAAATCAGGAATGTGAAAGTGGTTTCATGCTGTAACATGCATACAAACATAGAAAATAGTGGTGAAATAAGTGTTCGAGCATTTATTTTTAATTGCATTGCGAATTACAATACTTCATACAATGTTATAATATTTTAATCCTATCACAGGCTCTTTCAAGCACTTGTTGTTTGTGTATATTTTATAATTACAGTTTTGTGTTGTGTTGTCTAGCTATTCTTGGAGTGAACACACTGGTGACGAGCACGCAGAGTTATGACAGCTCCTGCAAAGACGGTTATAACAGTGAGTTTATTCTATTGTTGATGTATTGGTGATAAGTTGATGTCATCTTTCTACAGATATTCTATTCATTTTCTTTTCAATGCTTTATATCTTTCAGAATGTTAATTATGAAATGAGTTGTAAATGCCTAGTATATGTGACGGTAGCTGCATTTGTGCAGTGCTAATTACGTTGACAAATAATTTCCGTCATTTTTTTCACTGACAAAAAATGAGACGATAACTATATAAAAACTAGTTTGTGAAATGGCTGTGTAAAAATCTGTTTATGATGGGATTGATCACTCAGTTGAACTAAAAAGCCTTCATGTAAACAATGTTATTTCCATAGTAATGTGGAAATGTAATGACATGTAAATTCTTTCGTCTGCTTTTTTTTTACTTGTATAATCTGCTATTTAAATCTGATTCAAAAATACCTATGCAATTATGTTCATATAAACAGAACTTTCAGAATCTGAAATTAGATTGGATTGATGAAAATGAGTGCTTGCAAACATACCTAGTGATGGCTCATTTGTTGATTTTTGTGTTTCTGTCATAGATGTTATTAAAGGAGAAAAGGTAAAGCCAGTTTTCGATGAACCACCGAACCCTACAAACGTGGAGGAAACTCTACAGCGAATAAAGTCCAATGATTCCTCACTGACCGAAGTTAATCTCAACAACATAAAGGTAATACGAATCAGTTTAGCGCACAGAATAGAGTGGTGCAGGAGGCTTTTGGATTATCGCAAAAAACGAGCACTGCGATCAACAAAAGTTTATGATACTTGCACATTTTGTCCATCAAGATAATTCTCACAGATGAACACAACTTTTATGAATTTTGAATCCTAAATGCAGCTGCCAGAAGTAAAAAGCTAAAGGTAGGCTATAAACAAAATACACCACGGTCCCACGAATGCAACGTCACCATCATTAAGCTTCCGATAACTCTTTCAGTTTTTATGTAAAAACATTTTCCCACAAAGTTTGAGTTGGAATTGTTTATAAGTGTACAATTATAATCGGCCTGAGTTTACCTGTTCGTCCTGATGGCGTTTACTCCCACTCGACAGCTTCTGTAGTCTCATTTAGCTACTTGTTAGCAACCGCCTTTTTCAAGACACTTAACAGCTTAAAAATTCACAAATGAGTTGTATTTTATGTCGTAAAATAAAATGTGAAAGTGTCCTGAGCTTACGTTCACCTCAGACCTTATTTCAGCCATTTAACCAAAACCCATTTAAAAAAAAAAAAAATGATTTTGGGACGATGAAACCGGAAGTGCTAAAATGCTAACTCAGCTTCCACGTTTTGGCCCATTAAGTGATGTCATACCTGCACCACTCTATATGTTAAAGGGATAGTTCACTTTGAAATTATTTTTTGACATGTTTTAGCTTACCTCAAGGACATCCAAGATGTAGGTGTCTTTGTTTCCAAAGTATTTTCAATTTTGATATTTTTAGGTCAAACCGTTCTTGTCTGTCGGTCATATAATGGAGGTCTATGGTCACCACCTCAAAGAGCATGCACAGAGAAGTCCAAATTAAACATGAATTGATGACTCGTAAATGTAAGTACACATTGATGGCCTAAAACACGATTTTTTTTCCATTTTACCTCTTGTAATTACAGCCATCAATGTGTACTTAATTTATGAGTCATTAAGTCACGTTTAATTTGGACTTCTCTGTGCATGCTCTTTGAGGAAGACCCCATAGACCACCATTATATGACTGACAGACAAGAACAGTTTGACCTAAAAATATCAAAATTGAAACTACTGTGGAAACAAAGACACCTACATCTTGAATGCCCTTGAGGTAAGCTAAAACATACCAAAAATTAATTTCAAAGTGAACTATCCCTTTAAATTGAGGCCCCCTTACAAAAAAACCTTATGAAATTGAATGGCTAAATAAAAATTGCATTTATATTACCAGCTAAATAATTTAGTCCAAACATCTGATGCCACATTGACAATCTGGGATTTAAAAAAAAAAGTTATTTAAGATTGGAAATAAAAATGCATAAAATACATTTAAAAAATATTGATAATATTGTGCATTATTTACTGGTCACTAATTAAATGTAAAAATTAAAAAGACTCATTTGTAAAGACGACCTGGTTTTCTTGCTTCCACTTAAGGACTGGACATGCTCCAAATATGCTGAGAATACTACAACACTTTTTCTCTTAAATGAATTGATAATCTAATTTATGCAAGCATTTTTAGTGGTCTCAGAATTTCGGACTCTGTTGGACTTACTTAAATATAAAACCCATTTGGTTTAGCTGCTTTAAAGTCTTTAAAATCTTTAAAATATTTGCTATTAAATAACTATGCAATAAACAGACACACAAACCACAACTGCAATAAATATTCTTTTACTGCTCCCAGCCCAACATTTTTCCTTTTAATTAAATTATGGCTTATCATTTTGGTTATCTCTTTCACTGGGAGGAATGTTATTTGGTTATATAAATTTACATATGGCACACATTAACTCCAAACCCCCAAAATGGAGAGTATGTTGTATAACCTGAAGTCTATACAACATACAAGTGTCAACATTTAGTTGTCCTGTTTTAATGTTTCCTTTCTCTTTTGTTCCAGAACATTCCAATCCCGACTCTAAAGGAGTTAGCCAAAGCCATGGAGAGGAACACTCATGTGAAGAAGTTCAGTCTGGCTGCCACCAGGAGCAATGACCCTGTTGCCGTGGTTAGGGACATCATTCATTCGCTTGAGATGTTTGTGTGTTCTAGGTTGAGATTGGATAGACCTTGAAGCATTGTGCATTGACTCTTCCATGTACAGTCCAGTGCTGAATGTCTGATGTTGTTTCTCCATCATTGCTGGTGCTTTCATTCGCCAAACAATTCATTTCAAATAGGCAGCATTTCGTGAGCTTAGAATTATAAGGTTCTATCTCCGTTTAGGGTAGTTCTGAGATATTGAGCATCAAAGTTTTTACATCCCACCTGGCAAAACTGTAATGTAGTAAAATTTTCTATTATAGCTTTATCTATTAATCTTTTTTTTTACAAAAATAAGACCACACAGGCATTAATAAACACCTAATGGATCAGATTATGTCAAAAACTCAATTTCGACCAAAAGTGGAGATAGAACCTTATAATTCTAAGCTCACGATTTGTTAAACCTCTGAAAATTGTGTATAACCAGTTTAGTGAATATTGAACTCAAAATAATACATTACAAGGTCATTCCTTATAGCTGTAGTTACTGGTGTTTCAAGTAATTATTCACCCTTAAATGAAACGCATCTTGAAGTGATGATCGCATTCAATCAAAACATATTTTATGTGTAATATATAGACTATCCAGCATAAGCAACAAGAATTTGAACCAAGTGACATTCTGATAAACTAATATGATCATAGCTTAACAAGAGAACCGCATCTCTTCCATGTGTGTTTCTCTGTTCACCCCAGGCCTTCTCAGACATGCTACGAGAGAATAAGACGCTAAGGAGTTTGAATCTGGAGTCTAATTTCATCACTGGTGCAGGAGTTCAGGCTCTGGTAGAAGCTCTGCGGGACAATGACACGCTCTCCGAGATCAAGATTGACAACCAGGTACCACCACACGGACACAACCACATCCTTTTCTAAAGCCAGCCAACTATTTTCTACTCTGCAGACTGTCAGACAGGTGCTACCAGTGCAGAGCATTCACGCTCGCCTGGCTATGTCTGGCAGGTTTGTGTGTTCGCCGCCATTCTCCGTATCAGCGAAGACAACTCGAGCGACAAAACTTTAGTCAACTTTCAACAAAAGTAGACGATGGATTCAAAGAGACCGGCTTGTAGTTAATTCCAAACCTGAGCTTGTAGTTCATTAGAAAAATAAAACAGGATTTAGTGTTTAGTAGGCCACTACACTGGTGTGGGTACTAAATTGTTGTTGAAACTTTGCTATTTTCAGCCACTATGCAAAATGAATGCGAACATTAGTCATAGTGAAATGTCTGCGAGTGTGGGCTTACATAAGCACATCTAATAGAATGTGTGTGATGTTGGCTTTCAGCGGCAGCAGCTCGGCACGTCGACAGAGATGGAGATCGCCAAGATGCTGGAGCAAAATACAACCGTCGTGAAGTTTGGGTACCAGTTTACCCAGCAGGGTCCCAGATCCCGCGCCGCTGCTGCAATCACAAAAAACAACGACCTGGGTGAGAACATGACCTGTTACACATATACACTGATGGACGGATACACTGGGAGGAGGGGCTTGCTATGAGTCATTGGGCATTTGCCATTCTGCAATGCAATATTGCTTTCTCAGAACTCTGCTCACAAAATCTGCTATTACCATGGTAAAGCCTTGAAGTGGTTCTAAGATGGAAAACAGTGAGACTTGGTTAAGAAACTTGTTGGTTAAGAACAAGGACACGAGTTCATTACTGATGCACATCTGTAATTTACTTATTCATCTTTGAAGAAATTAGGACAGAAGTGGTTGAAAGCAGACAAGACGGATTAAAACACCTGTTCTAAAAGGGAATGTGTTTCTTTTATCTACTTGTGATCCTATTGACCAAAACACATCTTAATACCAGGTGTAAACGGGTCCAGAAAGTTATCGTCCAATGCAAAATATCGGTCTAACCACTACAAAACTGTAGAATAAGGTCCTTTAACCCTTTACCTGTCCCCCCTTTTTGAAAATTGGCATTAAAATGCACTATACAAAGAACAAACTCAAATGGTTGTAATTCAAGAATGCTTTGGAATATAGACCTAAGTTTGGTCTTGTTTTAAAGAAAACAATCAGCAGATTATTACTAAATTGAAAGCACTTCAAAAAATTAAGTTATGAAAAACTTATGTAAGTTATAATTTACAGTAAATCAAATATACTTTATTAATATATTTTTTTTAATATGAAATATATATTTTACAAAATATGTTTTACTATAAAATGAAAGCTAATATCTAACCAAGTTGTGTTCCAAATTTGAAGTTGATATCACAAAAATTGAAGTTCCCATGAGATTTTGTTAAGGCGTAGTACCAAAAATAGCCACCGGGTGCCATTGAATTCCATTGAATTTAATTGTATGCTTTTTTCCATAACAAATTAATACATTTCTATCCTAAACTATCTATCCTGTCACTAAATATGGAACCTTGAGACTCAGAACTTTCTGATAATATGTGTTTTGTCAAGATTAGAAAAGATTTTATAATAAATTATGAAAGATGATGCCCAAAAGGGGAGGGGCCTAATAAAAAATACCGTTTCTATGGTAACGCAACGTCCAATTTCAAAACGGTTTTCACAGGATGAATTCTGAGTTCGTAAGCTTTCAAATGATACCTGATTTATGATAACTACTAAAATATTATATGATAATAATTAAATAAATAAATGTATATATGTATAATATATTTTACTTTTTAGAGGACTTCTTACCTTACTTTTTAAAATATAATTTTATCTTTTTTTATTGACAAATACTAATTATGTTTTATTATGAACTTTTAGCACTAAAAGCCAGTTTCGATTATTAAAAGTGTGTGCATCGACCTTTGTGACAAAGGTCAGAAACTCCTGTAATGACGTCGATTTATTTGAGGCGCACTCTTGTCATATATTCATATATTACTGTTCATTCATAATTTGTAAGAAAAAAACAGACCTAAAATATCTTTTTAGGAGTCTTAGACCTTTCCAACGATAAATAGTTTGTTATGACTAGATTAGGATTTAATAGTAATATAGTGAAGTAAAGTTAAGGGGCTTTAAATTGGTATTTTATTCATGGGACTTTCTCTTCCTTTCTCTGTTTCCTGGATGAAGTCTGGATCTGTCTCCTGTTCGCCAGTCTTATAATGATACCACGCACACACAGTGTGCTTTACACGTGCGTGAGATGATGTCATGCACCGAGCTCTATTTCAATTAGGTATTATGTGTGAGTGCATGGGTTTGACATTTACCCTTTGGCATGAATGCTAACAGCACATATTAGACGTTATGTGAGTTTGTTTGACCCACCTGTACATTGTACAGTGTGATAAGGTATCAGATCCTCACTGTTGTGAATTCAGACCTTATATACAGATGTGAACAACACTGATTAACCAAACACACGATCCACTTGTGTAAATGCATAAGAACACTAATATGCTACAGTTCAGAGCAGTAGTCTTGTGTATGCAGACTGCAGTTATCTGATTTTCAGCATAGTCTGGTCCACTTTGCTGCTTATCCTCTCCAAGAATCGCCCGCTCAGACAGGACCATGTAGAGATTAGCATGAAATGTGCTTACCAATTGGGACTTAAAATCCAAAAATAATTGTCATAGCTGGTTTATAAACTTTATGTTTGATTTTTGGGGGGATGAAAAGTACCTTTATACATCACCCATCAATCTGATTTAAAACGTGTGTCCTGACTCCCGGACATTGCGTAGCAGTCGGAAATCTAATTGGATAATTTTGACTGCAACATGCATTCTGTAAACGGACTCTCAGATCCAGACTCTCGAGGGCAGCTCGAGACGTGAAAGTATAGAAAGCCTAAGTCCCTCCCCTTCCGGTCGACCACCATGGGACCTTATTTCGGAAAAATATTGAATGGTAGTCGATGGCGAGAGACAACAAATATTTTGATCTCGTTTGAAATCCCAGGTACATTGAATTGCACATATGATGTTTGTAAATTTAAAAGATACATTTTAAAGCAAAGAAAGTCGCCGTTTGATGTGAAACCGTTGAGGTATAAGACTGTGAAAATACGTAATTACAAAGACTACAAACCCCAAAGGTGCACATTTTCTCTCAATGAATGAAGCTAACTTTACTGAGGCTAATGTCTGTCATTGTTTCTATAGTCTTACGTTATAATCATAATGTTACGCCGTCATGCCTGAGTGTTTTGTACCAGACTGCACACACACAAGCAGCGGATCTTGCTCGTTGTTTCGCTTCCCGGGAGATGTAGTTCATTGAGCGATTTTCACATAAAGCTAAAAGTTACTCTTCTGTTTTATGACAAACGGTGACGTTTTTGACTTTCAGAATTATTTTTAAATTGACAAACATCATATGTGTAATTCAGGGCACAGTTCAGACGGAATAAAAAGATAAGTTGTCTCTCGCCATTGACTGCCACACATATTTTTTTTACGAAATAAGGTGCCATGAGCCGGAAGCGGAGGGGCGGGACTTAGGCTCTCTATACTGATTATTGAGTTTGGTAGGGGCTGCATTCTTGCAAGTAAATAATACATGATTAGACGAACAAAATAATCGATCAGGATAACTATCCTATGTCTGCAGGCTGATAAGTCATGTTTGTTACTAAGGCTATGTTTACACGGAAACAATTCTGAAGAGAAAACGCGAAAGTGGCGTTGCGTTATCACTTTTTATTCTGTGTTTAGACGAACGTTTTGGGTGGGAAAACCGTGTGCATATGGTGACGCAAAAGTGTGTGAAATACAATGTAGTATACACTCCAGGCAACTAGGTGGTAATGTGGAGCACTGCCACACAACAATACCAAGTCCGCACGCCTGCGTACAACCTTCACTGTCAAGCCGACTTGTGTTTTTACCCTTTACACAGGAACGCAACGGTGGAACGTTTTTAAGATTTCTACTCTGGAGGGTGGTTTCACTCTTTTGCCTTTGTAAGTCCCAAAAACGCTGTCGCCATGTAAACGAAAGGCACATCTGATTAAATATTTTTACGTATTCACCTGCGAGCGTTCTCGTGTAAACAGGGCCTTGTTTTTCTGGTGAAAGTGTCTTGCCTCAGGCTCGATTTTTCAAATTTGCAGATTCATCTATGGTAGCTTGATATTATAATATTGACGACATGGCTATTATCTACCAGCAAACATTGAATTGAATTATCATATCCATTATGTAAAACAGTAGCCAATACGCCTTATTCACGGCAGCGCCATCTTTGATTTTTAATGAGAATGAAAGTGAGGCTGTGAGGGATAGACATGCATCTCTTCAATGGGCTGTACTATTATTTAATGTGTTTCTGTTTTGTTCTGCTCATGAAGCACTCGAAAAATATCTTTCCAAGAAATTTTAGTTGACAAAAAACTCCCGACAAAGTAATCTAGGAGTGTATTCAGCTTTTTACAGCGGATGCCATTGGAAACATGGTAAGTCTATCCCTCACAGCCTCACTTTCATACCGGTCATGGCGCTGCTCTGAATAAGGTCTATAGGCTAACGTTACTATAAAGACGCTGAGCTACCCGATCTTTTGACGTTTGAAAAAAAATTTAATAAATATGACACTATATTCATAAGACATGCTGAAATATATCCCAATGTACCTGGGATGAAGACATTTCACACGCAACACTGGAGTCTGCCCAAGATGTGAGAACTCCTTCCTTCTGCAGAGTTCGAGGGTATAGCTTGTCAACAAATGCATGCGTGTATTCCCCATGACAGAGTTTACAACTATAGTGGCTCAACTATAAGTATCAAGCGACGAGAATACTTTTTGTGCGAAAAAACAAACAAAAATAACGACTTTATTCGACTATTCCTTTACGAGACTGAAACGAGACTTCCTTAGATTTCCACGACGCATGCGCGAGAATTGCGATGTCCTTCAACTACTTCAGTTCAGTTCTCGCGCATGCGTCGTGGAAATCTAAGGAAGTCTCGTTTCAGGCCAACAATGAAGAAAAGGAATAGTCGAATAAATTCGTTATTTTTGTTTGTTTTTTCGCACAAAAAGTATTCTCTTCGCTTGATAAACTTATAGTTGTTTTGCGTTTTTGTGTTTTTTCGCACAAAATGTATTCTCGTCGCTTGATAAACTTATAGTTGAGCCACTGTAGTCACATGGGATATTTAAACATTTTCTTCATTGACTTTCTGGGCCTTCAAGAGCCAGTCCTTTAGGCAGCCAATGTGGTAGTGAGACAGCTCTCAAATTTAATCAAAAATATCTTCATTTGTGCTCCGAAGACGAACAAAGGTCTTACGGGGTTGGTACAGCATGGGGGTGAGTAATTAATGACTTAATTTTTATTTTTGGGTGAACTAACCCTTTAAACATCTGGAAAGATGTCGATACTAAAATGCGAAACAATAAAAAAAAGTAAACACTTTTATACAAGCCAAAGCAGGCTAAAGTAGTGCTAGCGCACTGTGAAAGAGACCGGATAGCAAACCTGACACAATTTGAATCGACTATACCATGGATCCTAGTGCAGACCCAAGGGGGACCTGATTGTTCATGACAGCATTTTTTTTTTTTTGGCTGAATTGGGTAATCTTGTGTAGCTCTGAAACAGGATAAAGGATTGACTAACACACCTTTGATTTATCAAGCCTCTTAAATGAGCAGATCTCATTAAAGTTTCACGCATCTCACAGCATGTTCTCACGGCATGTTGATAGAGGACTGTGACCGTATCCGATTACCAACACGTCTCCGTTTTCTCTTTCAGTGCGGCAGAGACGAGTCGAGAGGGATGTGTAGAGCATATTCTACTCTCGCTCTCTGATCAGACTCTTGTGCCAAACCCTCTGAGGGAGCCGCTTCACCTGAAGAAGGGACACAACTGGATACTTTCCCTCCCTTATGTTAATACTCAATGATATTTTTGTGGATTATTATTGTTAATTGCTGTTTGTTTTTATGGCTGCAACTGTTTTGCAGCTTTTTTTGTTGTCGTTTAGTTTTTTTTGCTCATGTAAAACCTTTTCTGCTCTTTTCTTTATAAAAGTTCTTTTATAAACAGAACAGGTTACGACAGTTACACGCACACAAGTCTTATAGTGATCTCTTCACGGATCGGCTGGATCGGAACCTGTCGCCTCTGAACAAATCTAGACTCAACTGGACTGGATCTGCTGTGTTCCCCGCTAAATGTGAGCTAAATCTAGATTTGTCGAGTCTGGGTTTGGAGCACAGGTTTGAAGAGGGCTGGGTTACCCAACGAGTCGCGCTGATCGTTATGGACACTCCTTAATAAGTCCTCTATACTCTTGCTGTTGGCTTCACCGTGAGGGGAATAGCGTGGATGTCATTGGGCAGCTTGGTCGTCTTAAAAACACTCTACTTCCACACTGCACCCTCATACGTTGAGACATTTCGTATGGTTAAAATTCACCGCCATTCCCAAGACACACCAGCTGATACAGTGTCTGAAGAATTGCAGAGCTAATTTAAGATCAGCGCCCCATTTTCATCCAGTCATTGCCGATGGAAAAACTTGTTCTAGATCAGCACTAATGACAACTTTGGGCGTGTAAAATGAAGGTCAAAGGTTTGACCCGTTAACTAGATTTGTAAGAGGATTCCTTTTCACCAAGCAATGCACTAAGGGATATTTTCTTTTATTTCTGCACAAGTAAGCATTTATGTTATATAGTTGTCAATTATAGATTTAGATTCCTGTAGATTAATCTGAAATGGCTTTTCTAATACCATGCCAAAGACTAACACCTAAATACTCTCATTTTCAGGACTCTAGCTGAGGTCAGACAGGATATACGAGTTTGGATTTCTTTTGAGTTTATTAAAGCAATAGTTCACTCTAAAAAGAAAAATCTGTCATTGTTTTCTTGCACCGATTTGTTTCAAACCCTTATGCTGTTGATCATTAGTTTAGTAATTGTGTCTGGTGCAAACCTATTGTCATAATCCCCTTTAATGTTCATGTCATATCAAGGTTGCATGTCAAATCATTGCTTTACCGCTTTATAGCTTGGAATGTAGCTCACTATAGTCACTACAGACTTTGTATGGAAAAGAGCTGCATGAAGATCCTTCAAAAGTTCTCTTTTGTGTTCCATTGGGGGAAAAAGCACATCTGGCTATGGGTTTGGAACAACATGAGCGCGAGGAAATGACAAAATGCTCAGTTTGGGGTGGATTATGGGTTTAGTTTATGTAAACTCTGCATCTAGAAGAATATTTTTAAATGGATTCTTCACTTTTTTTGGAAATAGGCTCATTTTACAACTCCCCCAGAGATAAATAGTTGAGTTTAACCGTTTTTGAATCCATTCAGCCGATTTTCTGATATTTAGAAGAATATCAGTTCTGGTCTCATTGACTTCCATAGTATTTTTTTTTCCTACTATGGAAGTCAATGAGACCAGAAACTGTCTGGTAACTGATATTCTTCTAAATATCCGAAAATCGGCTGAATGGATTCAAAAACGGTTAAACTTGACTATTTAACTTTGGGGGAGTTGTAAAATGAGCCTATTTCCAAAAAAAGTGGAGTATCCCTTTAAAGCACATGGTCTGTGCTGAGGATGAAATTGGGGAACTAGTTAAATGAGAGGGATGAGAAAAGGTTTCATCTTAAATGGCAACCAATTCTGGGAGCATTTAGTTGTCCCGGTGCAGCCAGAGCCCCGAAACACACACACACACACACACACACACATGCACGTTTGTGATCGTATGCATGTTTGCAATGTAAAGCAAAGCTTTATCTTTTCACTAATAGAAATAACCGTGTAAAATAAAATACTGTATTAACCTTTATATTGCTTGCCATGTTTTGTGAGCTTGTACTTCTTACAAGGTTCATTGATTGTGGTATATGTTGTAAAGCACAGATGCTTTGGCAGGATTTTGTGGAATGTGGTGAATGGACCTTTAGTGCAAAAGTATGGCATCTCGGACTGAGCTTGGCTGGTATGGATATATAGCTGGATTACACAGGGGAACATTGTTTGTTTTTTTTTAAATGCAAAAGCTATAGGACCAAGTTTGAAGTTTTCCTTTTCTCAACATTGACGTTGTGTTTTATTGTTTTGTACTGTTCTGTTTTGTAAGAGCCTTGTGTATCAATTGACTTTGAGTTTGTTTGTCCGTTATTTTTCTTTTTGAACAAATGCTGAATTGTGTGTATGAAATTGTAGGGGTTTTTTTTTCAGGTTAGATTTCATGTTTTATTCCATCATTGTTTAATTATGGGTTAAAGGTTCATTATTTTTTGCTAAAATCTTATGCTTGTAAGGAGGAGCTCTGCAGTCTTACCATGAGTTTATTTGAAATATCCATCTCAAATCCTCTTCAGAAGACAAATATAAAGATATGCATATAAATATCATGTATCGTAAATGCCTCTTATATTGCCGCAATTTTGTATGTTGATACTACATGTCTGGATTCCAGAAGAGGAAATCTTATGTAATGTTAATAACACATCTCTGTAAAGTATCAGATGTCCTCAATAAAATGTATGTTTTTACAGATTTGTCTGTTCATTTTCTTTCTCTAATCCTGCTGTGAGTTGACAATTGATTGTGAAATGCGTTCATCTCACCAGTTTAAATGACTAGTTTATATATATATGATATATAAACTAGCAAGAGAAAGGTTTAATATAAGCTTTTTATTTATTTGTAAAATATCAACTTGTAAAAAAATTATATATTAATTGCCAATTAGTATGTAGTCTATTTAAAGTGTGATTGACATGTATCCCAGTTCTACAACTTAAAGGGACAGTTCACTTTGAAATTAATTTTTGGTATGTTTTAGCTTGCCTCAAGGGTATCCAAGATGTAGGTGTTTTTGTTTCCACAGTATTTTCAATTTTGATATTTTTAGGTCAAACCGTTCGTGTCTATCAGTCATATAACGGAGGTATAGAGATACTATCTTGAGGCCACGAGTTACATATTTATAATGATTTTTTTTTTTTTTTTTTTTTTTTTTTTGCCAAAGTGGGACTAGGGGGGCTCCGTATTGAGGAGTTAGTATCCTCAATACGGAGTAGATGCAGTTAGAATAGTAGATACAGTTACTATCTTGAGGCCACCAGATATTATCTTTAAGCCACCAGTTACTATCTTGAGGCAACAAGAGATTATCTTGAGGCCACCAGATATTATCTGAGGCAACCAGATACTATCTTGAGGCCACCAGATATTATCTTGAGGCCACCAGTTATTATCTGAGGCAACCAGATACTATCTTGAGGCCACCAGTTACTATCTTGAGGCAACCAGATATTATCTTGAGGCCACCATTATTATCTTGAGGCCACCAGATATTATCTTTAAGCCACCATTACTATCTTGAGGCAACCAGATATTATCTTGAGGCCACCAGTTAGTATCTTGAGGCCACCACGTACTATCTTGAGGCCACAAGATATTTATAATGAGTTTTTTTTTTTTTGACAAAGTGGGACCAGGGAGGGCTCCGTAGAATCAAATCCAGTTTCTGTGATTATTTGGAGATGCCAGACACATGATGTAATTGAGACTACATCACTCCTGCCGTGTGTTAAACTCCAGAGCAGGAGTCTGTTACAAACAAACTGACTCCAGAGATTATCTCATCCTGACTAGCACCAGCCCAGCAAAATTGCTACGTGGGAAATGAGTCATAAAGTTTCTCTCTCTCCCTCTCCCTTTCTCCCCCTCTCCCTCTCCCTCTCTCTCTCTCTCTCTCTCTCTCTCTCTCTCTCTCTCTCTCTCTCTCTCTCTCTCTCTCTCTCTCTCTCTCTTTCTCTTTCTCTCTCTCTCTCAGATGTTCCACTCTGAGGCTGACCATGTATTTTCACCAGATGTATTCAATATCTTCTGTGATCAGATATTTTCCTAAATGACCTGGGGTTTCCTGTGAACTCCTCATGTTGTCTATGTGTTTTTGTATTCGAGGAGAAACCACATTCCTCAGCTCCTATTACTGGATCTGTGGTGTCCAGTAAGAGGAACATAGAAATATTTTGTTTCAGTAATCTGATTGTCAAGGTTACCCAAATGAAGTATCGGTGTGTGTGTGTGTGTGTGTGTCTCGATATCTGTAGTATGCGAGTAAACACAGACTGCTTTGTGTTAAATGTCCTTGTGAGACATGCAGAGGACAAACCAGGTGTGACAGAAGTTAAACATTGACCTGTAAACTGGTTGTGATTAGCAGCATCAGAAGCAGGAAGGCCTGTTTTCAGATCAAATGTCCGTAATAATAATAATAATAATAATAATAATAATAATAATAATAATAATGATAGATAGATAGATAGATAGATAGATAGATAGATAGATAGATAGATAGATAGATAGATAGATAGATAGATAGATAGATAGATAGATAGATAGATAGATAGATAGATAGATAGATAGATGAGCAAATGAAAACATACAAACAGTTGTTTAGAAACGACTCTTTACAACGGGAAATAACAGGTTTTGTGCTGAGTCTGACACGCTCTCTGCAAGTTGTCAAAAACCACATGAGGAGTGATGAACAGACATTATCGGTCAATGTGCGCCCTCTATAGGCAACATAGAAAGACAAATTATATGCGATAACTACCGTGACCAGTAGAGGTCAGTGTTAACCTGATATTATTAAAGGGATTTATAAATCAACATAAATACTTTGAGGGTGAGAGACTTGTTTAATTTCCAGTGCATCATGGGAGTCGGTGGTCGCATTTTAGTATGATATTTATTAATATGGTAACAATAACTGACTTCTAAGAATGCATTTTCTTTGTTATTATGGGTTTGGATAATAAACATTTATATATATATACAGGGGTTGGACAATGAAACTGAAACACTGGCCAATGTTGGAGGTTTCACATCTATATGCCTGGCGGCCAATCTTCAGAGTGAAGCACGGGTGGATCAGTGATGGTTTGAGCTCCAATATCATGACAATCCTGATTGTATTTGATGGACACGACACTGCCGAGGACTACCAAACCCTTCTGGAGGATCATGAGCCCCTGATGCTCAAACCGTGTATCAGCATGATCATGCACCAACACACACAGCAAGACTTGTGACAGAAGGGTTTGATGAAGATGAAAGTGACGTTGAACATCTCCCATGGTCTGACAGTCACCAGATCTGAATATTATTGAGGTGTTTTGGAGAAGTGAGTCCACCAGCATTATATAGTGACCTGGACACTGTTCTGGAAGAGGAACGGCTCATATTCCCTCTGGTCACTGTGAAGGACTTCTATCTGTCAATTGGTGCTGTATTTGGATGCAAAATGAGGCCCTCACCATTCTAACAAATTATTGTGTATAGTAAAACCAGGTGTTTCAGTTTTTTTGTCCAACCCCTGTATATATAAGCATATTTAAGCATATTCAGAAGATAGGCCAAGTCCCTGATATTCCCTGATAGTTGAGTTGGTACGTTAAAACTGGTAGAATATAGTTTTATATTTATAGAGTGAAACACTGTCTTGACCGACCTCTTTATTGCTCTTTTGTTGGATTTAAAAAAAGTCTTGTAAATATAAGATACTACTCCACCTGATACATGTTCCAGTGTTTGATCAGGAGCTTTGATGTTTGCAGAGGAAGATGACTGTTAAAAACTGATGTGAGGGACAGAAAAAAGGGAAGAGATAGGCTAATTATGTGGAATAAAGGAGACAAAATATGTAAACAGTATTAATATTATTACAAACTAGTAAACAAAATGACATGACTCATCCCTTATTGCAGCATTTCCATTAAAACCATCTACCATCTAATGATAAAAGGCCATGAGATGACCAGTATATTTTGAGTCCCTGATGATGTTTTCACACTTCATTAAATGAAATGGTGCTTGTGTACGTGTCATTAGTAAACACATGAGAATGAACAGATGCTGTGATCTCGTTCAGATTAATAATCCTCCGGGGTCCTTGAACACCTGCTGTAAGAACACCCAGAACCCAAAACAAACCACTGTGACCCCTCCAACACTGATTGCTTTTGTTCACACAAACCTTGACATTTGTATTCATCATCTGTTTCGCACACGCACACAACTCATCCTTATTAATAGTCTTTGCTATAAGCATCACAAGTGTACATTATGAAATACATTTATAAAAAACCTTTTAACACATTAGCAAAAATGTTTATAATTTAATAAGATAGGGCTATTTGGACACATCGAGAGATTTATCCTGAAAGGAATTTAGCCTGTTCTGTCTCATTAGGCTGGCTAGCCACCACTCTCCAAGACGGGACATTGTCCTGCTCCCCGATAAAGCACCAAACCCTCCAAACCCCCCACGGGCTCTGAAAGGAGAGGAGAGATTATTAAAGTGTTTATAATAAAGTAATTAAATCTATCAGGCTGCATGTTATTTCTGTCATAAAAAAAGTTTATTAATTAAATATTTCATTATTTTAATAGGTTTGTGTGAACATTTATAAGCAATCAGTGTTGGAGGGGTCACAGTGGTTTGTTTTGGGTTCTGGGTGTTCTTACAGCAGGTGTTCAAGGACCCCGGAGGATTATTAATCTGAACGAGCTCTATCAGCATGTGATTGGCTGTTCGCTACTGATGTTACACCTAAACTCAGGACCAGCCTGTGTTGCCTTGATGAGTAGCTATTAATAATGTTATTATAATTCTTCCAACCAACACTGTTATTTCACCCTTTTTAATTTCGTTGAGGTTATGTTCCCACATCGTTAGCTAGTTTGGATCGCTATAACTTGAATGACTGTCAACTGCTGAATGAACGAGTGTCAAGCATGTCAAGTCGCGCTTACTCGAACCGGAAGACGCGCCCACTTTTGACGCAAGGCCTCATGGGGCGTAAGAAACTTGTGGATAGCCTACTAATTTAATTTTAAAGCACATGCAGCCACCAAAAAAATATATTATAAGATATTGTTCTGAGGTTAAATACAGATATCTGAATGAAATTATTTTTACATTTCCAGCTCTGGAACTTCCTGGAAGGAACGCATTGTCACTCGCCATGGCTGCAAATTTAAACAAGAGTCAGAGTAACAAAACGGCCTTTAAATCGCAGGCATCGTGCAGACGTGCACATCAAAAACAGGCAAAGCAACACACATTATTCAACATATCCTATTCTTTTCAGAAACCTTTGTAATCGTTAACATTTTCATAAGTAGCTACTGTGATTTAATTACACATTTTTTTCTCAGTAACTGTAACGGGGTAGCTACTTTTATTTTCTATTTAAATTACTTAGCACTGTTACATGTAGACAAATTACTCCCCAACACTGGTGATGAGGCAGTTCCCTAAAATTCAAGATATCAGGACAAAAATGACCCTGTATAAGATTGTGTCTCATATTTATATAATAGACCTTAGTTAAGCAATTTAACAAAACATGAGCGGAATGAGTAGAAGTGTGATAATGATTTTATAGAGCAGTTAAAAATTGTGTTATCTTAGAATATTGTTTGATTTTGCTCATTTTTAGCCAGAGCAGAACCAATTTGCCACTCATAGCCACACGATCAACACACAGCAGTGTTTTGTTACTTAATGATTCTGTGTCTTGAGCGAATCAATCGGGTGGCTGTGAACCAATGATTAATGACCATTTCATAAAGAGAGGTATTTAGGCTACTTCATTCCAGAATGAATCATCTGTTTTAACCAATGAACGAATCGAATTAATGAATTCATGAATTCACCACTCAAAGTTGTGTCTGAAATCGCCCCCATATCCTTAAATAGTGCACTATTTGAGTAGACAGCCATTTGTAGTGGTGTCCAAAACCAGACATTATCGAGTGCAGTCGTTCAATCCCACAATGCACCGCAATAACGAGTGTACGTTACAAACAAACTGATGTTTGCTCAATGGCAAGACCCAGCAACCTCACAGTAACACACTAAAATCTCCTGGAGCACCCTTGCAACCTTATAGCAACACACTAGACAAACCCTGCAATCAGAACTCCATATATCAACCCAGAACACGCTATCAACCTCATTGTTTGTGAAATAAAAAACACCTCAGCAACCATCCAGACCATTATAGAGAGCCTAGTCCCGCCCCTCTGCTTCCGGCTCATGGGACCTTATTTCGGAAAAAATATGAATGGTAGTCAATGGCGAGAGACAACTTATCTTTTTATTCCGTCTGAACTGTGCCCTCAATTACACATATGATGTTTGTCAATTTAAAAGATAATTCTGAAAGTCAAAAATGTCGCAGTTTGTCAGAAAACATAAGAGTAACATTTAGTTTTATGTGAAAATCGCTCTATGAACTACATCTCCCGGGAAGCGAAACAACGAGTGAGATCCGCTGCTCGTGTGTCTGGTACAAAACACGGCGTAACATGACGATTATAACATAAGACTATAGAAACAATGACAGACAATAGCCTCACTCAGTAAAGTTAGCTTCATTCATTGAGCGAAAATGTAGCCTACGCCTTTGGGGTTTGTAGTCTTTGTAAATACGTATTTTCACAGTCTTATACCTCAACGGTTTTACATCAAACTGCGACTTTCTTTACTTTAAAATGTATCTTTTAAATTGACAAACATCATATGTGTAATTCAGGGCATAATTCAAACGAGATCAAAATATTTGTTGTCTCTCATTGACTGTCATTCAATATTTTTCCGAAATAAGGTCCATAGACATATACATTAGACCTCACCTTGGATACGGCAGTTCATTAGAACGAATGCGTCAATAGAGCCGCCATCTTGAAACAGGGGAGCCCCTCCACTTTAATGCATCAGCGTCAATGTAGTAGACACAGGTCTAACGCAAATAAAATCACCATAAATCATCATGAATGTGATTTTTCTTGTTTTTTTGGTTTGTTCCAACGGTCAGACATGTATTTATCATTGATTCCAGAAAGAAAAAAAAATTTAAATTTTTTTTTTTTTTAAACATTCTTCCTAGTTCAGATTTCATCCGTGAACATCATACGCTGCACAAAAGTCCGCCACCATCAATGAATTCGAAGTAAAGACAGAGATAGCAGCGTTACCTAGCTACTGCCTATGACAAGACCCCTGTTCCAAGATGGCGGCGGTTTTGACGCATGCTCTAGTGTACATGTCGACCGGAAGGGGAGGGACTTAGGCTCTCTATAGCCTACTTCATAGCAACAAACGAAAAAAAAAAGAAAAAAAACCCAAAACAACCTTGCATCCGAGCACACTATCAGCCTAAACGCAACAAAACCCAGAACTCTGCATCTGCCTAGCAATAGCCATTGCCATTCAATGCAGAAATCATTAAGAAGTCTTTCAGCATGATTAGAAGATGTGCTCCTGTGGAACATCTGTCTTTTTACCTGCACCAGGTGCATTGAATATCATGTGACGCCTTCATCAAGTCCTCTGTTAAAATATGCATGACCCCGTAACCCCTCTGCCACCACTCAGCTCTGTTCTATTAGATAATATAAGTGCATGTATGAAGTGGTATACACTAATGACATCATGCAAACATTATTCAAGTGGGTCTAAATAAACAAACATGACGCATTCATTCATTCCTCTCAGTAATGAGCTTTACTGAGGAAGACTGAAGGACTTTTAGAGCTGCAGGTCTATTGTCTGCTGAGGGTGTAACATTTACAGCACCTGCTGTTACTAATAAGGTCCGGAACCTGGATTCTCGCACTGACATAAATTATTATCATATGATTATTATATCAGGCCACACTACCAGAAAAAAAAAGCAAAATATATTACAGCAGCGTTCTCATCCAAAGGCTTCAAATACTGACGCTTTTGACATTTCGTCTACATCCAACACATGATGGCACCCTTTAGCGTCAATATGAGACACAAATATATATGGGTTCTGAAGGCGCCTCCTAGAGGTCTAAGCCTAACCCTACCCTAGAACTAAACCTACCCAAAACCGAACAAAGCTCTGTGCGGGTTATATTGATTCTAAAGGGTGCCATGTGCGTTAGATTTAGATGAAATTTCAAAAGTGTCACTATATGACGCCTGTAAGACTGGAACTGGTTGATGGAATCAATCTGACCAGTGTCCTCTAAAGACAATGCTGATTTGGTGTTCAAGAAACATTCATTTTCAGTATTGAAAATGGTTGTGCTGCTTTACATTTTTGTGGATTCTTTGATAAACTCATCAAAATAACATTTATTTGAAAGAGTATTTGTATTTATTTGTACAAGTATTTGGTTACAGTGTTGATCAATTTAATGCGTTTTTGCTCAATTATCAATTTATTTTCTTAAAACTTATTGGCCCCAAACCGTGGAATTAAACTAAACACTTTTAATACTTGTATCATGTTCTGGTAGTTGAGCTACAGGAACTTTTCACCGTTTTAAACATCACTTATATGGTATTAGATGTATTTTTATTTTATTTTTATTTTTTGTGTTGTTTTTTTATGACCGGAAGGGTTACATGTACTTTTTCTGGAATCACAAAGATTGCACAAAACTGGCAAGTATATTAGGCCTATATTGTTGAATTTGTGAGAACTGACTAATACACGGAAACATACACTAAATTACATTGTAAAAAATAAAAATTGTTTAATTTCATATGCTATTTTCACTTAACTTAGTACTAAGTACAGTTTACTTAATTCTATGTGTGAAATTAACTCAAACATTGTCAGTGCAAAAACTTGCCTTGAAAAAATTAAGTAAACTTTACTCATTGTTTTTCAGTGTACAATGTACTACTATATTGCGTTCCATTCGACCGTAAGTGGACTGCGAAGTAGACTTCACAGGGTATTTCGCCATCTTAAGTGAGATTCCAATTCTAAGGGAACGAACATGTTCAGTTCGAAGGGCACTGCAAACGGCATAGGGAATAAGGGAACATCGATACATCACTTCAGGAAGTTACTAAAGTCCACTTCAACTGATATATCGTGTTCAGGGAGCAGGGAGCAGTGAACACTGCGTAGGGACCCTGTCGAATGGAACGCACCTAGATTTACAGTAGGCTAATATTTTCCCAGAATCCATTGAAAATCTACAGAAATGTACACATACACTATGAAACTGTTAAGAATACAATGCTGTGAAAAGGACAAAATCTGCAGTAACATTCAGTGTGTCAAAAGTAAAAAGAAGGGTAGGGTCTTGCTCTGTCAGTTGAATCTGTTTCCCATAATTGTTTGCTAAGTGAACCTGTGAAACCACAATCCAGCAACATGTAGACACCTGCTTCCTCTTTCTCTCTTAAAACCAGGTCATGCGTGGTTTAAAAAAATCAAGAAACATCTCAGGTGTGAATCATAACAGATGCAGGGTCCATAAGAAGAGTTTCTGTCATCAACAGATAATGTTTTTAATCACATCCTCTGTATTTAAAAGCACACTGAGATATTGTATTATTAAATACTACAATTATACAAATCCATTAAGGTTTGTCATTTTAGAAGTATGATTTGTGTGGGTTTTATTATGTCAAGTGATAATCTGTGCACACTAAATCTTAATCGGGTTGGATTATAGGCCTATTGTGTGACCTCACTGTCCATGTTTAAGATTAGATAGAAGACAGACATTTCTTCACATTTCAGGCAATACTGTGTGTGTGCATGCTTAATCACTATCATGATAAGTTTAGTTCATCATAACACCAGTGTTGTCTCGTTTGTTTGGTGACATTAGAGTGTTACATTTCTTCAGTCTGTGCAAATGAACAGTTGCGTTTTAAAGCAAATAACTCACAATTACATTCTAGAAAACAAACAAAAAAAAAGCTTTAAAAAGGGGACAATCCATAATAACATTGTGTTTGAATATGTTTCTGTTTCTGTTTACAATTATACACACACACACACACACACACACACACACACACACACACACGCATTTAAATCAACATAATGTAGCCTATATAGAAATATGTCTGTAGAACGAGGACTTGAACTGTACACTGAATTCGACGCGACGCTTGAACAAATTCGTTGATTGGTCGACTGGCTGCCGACGTCACATTCTATCAGTAGCATCTCCATTCTATTCGAAACCTTGAAAAACGCGACGCGCTAGTTTGCAGCTAGATGCTGGGTGTCATCATCACACACGCGCATATCAGGTTTCACTGGACATAGTCTCTCGCGCAGGCCTACAGTAACGACAATGGCGACTGGAAAAATCACACACATCTACTGCTTCCTCTGAATATCTCCGCTAAAATGCGATGCTCGAGCTGTGGCGGTGGAAACATGAGTAATAACATCTTGTGAGTTGGCTAATATTAGTCTTTGCGCGTCACGGCAGCTTTAATAATAACGGATTGAAGATGGCGGAGTTTTCTCCGGTGCTGCCTCCTTTGCGGGATGAAGGAGGAGGCGGACGGTACGGACAGCCGCTGTTCCCCAGATCCCTGCCCGGTTCGGAGTCGGACAGTGAATTGTCGCAGAGTTTGGCCCGCACAAAGACGCGCTCCTACGGCAGCACCGCGAGCGTCACGGCGCCTTTAGGAGAAACATACATAGAGCACCGGGTAACGGACGGGGACACACTGCAGGGTATAGCCCTTAAATATGGTGTTACGGTGAGTCTCGCATCAATAAAGTCACACACATTTGCAAGAAACCATTTCCTAGCCATCTCCATACATATTCAATGTTGTTTTGCATCCTTTTGGAGCATCATGCACAACATGGAGTGTGTCCCAAAAACTAGTGCGCTTGCTATCTAGACAACATTTTTGAGACGGCATCGTGGGCCGTTACCTATATAATATACTTATACGAGTGAGTTCGTAGGCAACGTAGTTTTTTTGTTTGTTTGTTTTTCTTTTTACCATCACAATAGAGTAGTTTGAGCGTACGTTAACGTTATCCAGCTAACAATAAAATCGAAGAAAATGTAAGTGAACGTCCACGTTCAAAACGTCTTTTTTAATGCATTTAAGTTACTTCTTGGTTAGGGTTAGGCTATACGGGAAAATACCATTATGGAAACGTAACGTTACTTTTGAATGTTCTCTGAACCGTCTGCAACAAGTATTAACAATTAAACAACATTAGAAACTCGTCCAACTAAACTTTCCATGAATGATGCAAGTTATAAATGTTTTTGTGCTGGCGTTTTCATAAAAATGTAAAGACCAGATTCCTTTATAACAAATCTTCTACAGTAAGTTCCCCTTGAATTTTTTTTTTTTTTCCCCCACAACTTCGAGGTAAGCCAAAAAGTTTCCTAAAGCTGTCATGCTGTTGCATAGACTGTGGCTGAATCTGAAATCGCCCTCTTAACCCTCAATCACTAGTCCCTATATTAGGCAACTAATACAGTTCACTTGAAGGAGTGAATGAAAAGGAATGAGTGAGTTCGGATTGCCTTTGTACACTTATTGTTGCAGTGCATTGTGGGATAGAATGAGTGCATTCACTATGGTTTCAGACACCACAACAAATGCCTGTCCCCCCAAATAATGTCCTATTAGAAGGTATAGGGGGTGATTACGGATTCAGGCATGCCAGTAAACTCCCTTAAAGGCTTAGTTCACCCAAAAATGAAAATTCTGTCATCATTTACTCACCCTCAAGTTGTTCCAAACCAGTGTGAATTAATTTCTTTCTTCTGAAGAATAAAAGTAATAAAACAGTTGATGGGCCCCATTGACTTCCATAGTATGGAAAAAAAAATTCTTAGGAAGTCAATGTGGCCTTTCAACTGTTTGGTTACAGATATTCTTCAAAATATATTATTTTGTGTTGTTCAGCAGACGAAAGATCAAAGAAATTCATACAGATTTGGAACAACTTGAGGGCGAGTAAATGATGACAGAATTTTCATTTTGTCAAACTGTTTTTTATGGAAAACATTGTGAAGTTTGAGTATCATTAACTATGTCATGTACTCAAAACCGCTGTGATTTTGGCTGTGTTCAAAACTAAGTGAGCAGTCTAAGAAGAATTTTAGGGAATATTTAGTCATTTTAGAATATAATTGGCTTGTTCTGCGTGACGAAAATGTGAATGTGCTGTGAATCAAAATCCAGAGAGCATTTTTGAACAGTCTAGATTGGCTTAAAACCTATTAATTTGTCTAAGTACATAGAACTTTATGTGATGTGCAAAACTCCTTCAAATGCCTATGATGCCCAGGTTAACTATACAAAATGTAAGTTTGAGTTATGATTGCGTACGATGGCCATGCAGACATAATGAAGCTCAAGATAATTGAGAAAATGAACTAGATCAATAAACCACACACAGCCATTACTAAGTGTGTTGAGAGAGATTTGGAGATCAAATAGATGATGTGGAAACTGATTGAGTTTACCTAAAAAAAAATCAAACAAATCTATAGGCAAACAATTACTCATGTATGATTAAAACATAAGACACATGCTGGTAATTTGGAAGAAGCAAACACCAAATGGATAAATTGATGTTTAGGACTGTTTTTATAGTTGATATATGATATCTTCATGTTTGTTTTTTGTTTTCCACAGATGGAGCAAATTAAAAGAGTCAATAAGCTATTCAGCAATGACTGTATATTCCTGCGAAACACTCTCAATATTCCTGTGAAGTCCAAAAAACCCTCCCTCTTTAATGGACTGTCTCTGGAGTCACCTGACAGCGAGGGTTGTACACTGCAGGAGTCGCTGTGCTCGAGTCAGGACATGGACGTCCCATCCCCTCCGCCAGAACCGGCCGTCCCGGAGCCCAACACCCGACCCGTGCAGGCGGAAGAGCTGTCTGCTAAAGACTTCTTGCACCGACTGGACTTACAGATCAAACAGTCCAAACAAGCCGCCCGCAAACTGAAAGAGGATGGTGAGAGGTAAAACAACCTTTGACCTGCATGAGTGTCTCTCTGCCTTAATAAACCTACTGACCTCTTAATTAATGATGAACAGAAGCTCTGTTCCAAACCCTAGGAAGTTGCCTTGTTATCTTTTGCCTGTAGGCAGTGGCCCTTATAAGGCAGCATCCTATCTTAACACTCTCTATGGCCCTGTTTACTCCTGGAATTAAGAAGCGTTTTTGTCGATCGGATCACAAGTAGGCGAGGGAGACGCGTACCCATTGACACCTGGTGTTTTAATCCATCTCTTTTATCCACTTTCAACCGCTTCTGTCCTGATTTCTTTGAGGTGAGAGTCTATGGGCGGGTAAATATGTTTTTGTTTTTTTAGGTCAATTTTAGTAGTCAATCTTTTGTGGTTGTTCCTCTGCATTTGACCTTTTGAGTGCTTGCATTACGAAAGCAATCCGGTCGAACTACTTCTGAAAGTGGTAGTAAGCTCAAAAAGTTTTAGACCCTGTTTACACCTGCGTGGTCTACTTGTGATCTGATCTAACAAAACACGTCTTAATACCAGGTTTAAACGGCCTATTTGCCATTATGTCCATAAATTGTGCATATTTACAAAGACCAACAAGTAATAAATCAGTCATGGACACACAGGACATGTTCTTGTAAAAGCTAGATAGACCACAACTGAATGTAATAGAAAGCAAGGGGTTCTGAGCAGGCTTGGGAGGTTTACTTTAAAAAACGATATCCCGTCACAGTTACAAATTACTTCATAAAAAAATAAAATAAAATAAAAATCAGTAATGTAATCCAAGTGTAACCAAATGTAACTGATTACTTTTGGATTACTTCCAGGACAGATATTATTTTAAAAACAACAATTTTTATTATTAAGAATTTCACAGCCCTGAATAAATATTCATGTAAAGGACTATACGGACATCTAGTGGCTACAGTATGGTATTACAGATTATTTTTGTTTTTATTTTTAACTTGACATGCACAAAGGGAAAAGCAAATATAATAAAGAATTTTTAGACAATGGAAATGTTTCTTCAACAGGAAAATAGAGAATGCAAATGCTTCTTTAGGTTGGATGTCGAGTCCTGTGATAAAGAAGGTGTTTTCGTTGCTGGAAGGCACAGTTTGCACTGTACAACCATGTTGGAATTTTCTTCTTTAAAAACAAAATAGCAGCTGAATTTCCAAGAATTGAAAGCATTTTTACCTGTGGGCAGCATCGTTTCTAGCAGCAGAGATTCAGTCTGTGTCTGAGGAGATTGTTGTCGATACTGTTATTTTGCGCAGTCACCACCGGGTGGCACATGTGACTTGTGCCGGTGTTCTGACAATTCATGCTACCCATCGAGATTTGCTACTTACCACCCGGTTGTGCACATGTGCAGACTCACAGTTTTTTTTTTTTTTTTTTTTTTTTACAAAAGGTACATTTTCCTGTTATAATGTATAATTTCCCTTTAAAAAATGCTTACTACGATATGAATATGTGTACGGTCAGCCAGCTGAAATAGAATAACTGAAAGTTTCAGTTACTATGAAGATGAATATTTTATGATAATTTGTACTTTTCACACCGTTTTAAAAATAAAAACAGTAGTCTACAGTATACAGTAGCTACTCATAACTTAGAATTGTATTATAATTGTATTTCATACGACTTTAATTGGCATTCTGTGATCAATTCGCGCTACGGTAGCATTTTTCGACAAGGCAGCAAAAATCGACAGAACAGCGGGAGTCGTTAATCAAGCAGCGCTTTATAAAGTGTTATTATGCAAAATACAGATTTATTTAGTTTTAAATGAAACCATTGAATCCTGAAAGTATCCCCCCTTTTTTCAAAACGTAACTATGATTTGATTACTATGTTGTTGTTTTTTTACTTAACTGTAACTAATTCCAGTTACTGGATTTTGTATCCTGATTTTGTAACGCCGTTACATGTATTCTGTTACTCCCCAACCCTGGTCCTGAGTCAACTCTTGAATATCATTTTAAACATTGATAATAAGCCATCATAGGAATAAATTACATCTTAAAATATATGAAAATAGAAAAGCTATTTTATGTAATAATAATGCAAATGCAGCATTGATGAGCATGTTACCCACCCCAAACTTTCAGTGTAGCCATCTGAACTCAGAAGATTTCAATAGTTTGATGTTAACATGTTGCTAAACAAAAGATGCCATAATCATATGATGCAACATAGTCAAATTTGCATAATTAAGGATAAAGTATTGACTGAATTATTTTGGGAGTCAACGTTACTCTCAACTTTGCCCAGCATCTTATTATATCTACCTTGTTGCAATTCATTTGTGGCATTACCTTATCTGCAAAATGTATGCAGTAGGGCTGTATTCAACCAAAGAAATCCTTAGTCGACCAAAGTCGAGTCCTGCTCGACGATTAGTCGACTAAAAAAAAAAAACGTGATATTTTGATTAAACATTTTTTAAACAATTGTCATTGAGCATTTATAAAACAACAACGAAAAAACATCACAAATAAATAAAACTATAATAATAATATAATTCTTTGAAAATTAAGTGATTTTTTTAACTGCAAAAAGTGAAGAGCTCTGTCCTAGGTCTATAGTACAGTCCCAATCGCGCACCTGACCACACCACACGCTGCAAAAAATATAACTGCTATCTGCCACATAATGAAAAATTCCAACAAAAGCTCTCGTTTATACAGGCTTTATATTCTTCTTTACTTTCAAAGCTATGGGTTAACTTTAGTCCTGACGATCAAGGCGTTTTAAACAACACTCAAAAAAAAACAAATAACTTAAAAACAATCCTATAATAGGCTGTACCGCGTATAGGTTTATTTTCGTTTTGTTGCATTATTTAGGCTATTTTCAAATGCGTCAAGTGTACAAATAAAAACGAAAACATTAAGAAAACACAATCTATTGAGTCAGCATGATATAGCCGTTAAAAGGCTGCTCACGTCTTTTGCGCGCTCAAGTTCGATTTTAAATGTAGGCGCGCGACTTGCGCGCTCATAATGGCAACGCGATCGCCTCCCTCCACAGTCTTGTCGTCTTTGTTTTAAAATGCAGCCAGACAAAAGATTTATATTTCCTGGACATTTTGTCGACTAAAGCCAAAACAAGCAGCGTTCTAACAGAATGAATACAGCATCCCTTACCGAGCGCGAGCAGCAGCGCAGCCAGCCACAGGTGCGGTTCCCGAGTGTATTATGTGTGTGCGCTAAACTGTGGCGCAGTTACAAAAATAGCCTAAATTAAAGCATTTTAAAGTTGGGGACAAAACATAGGCTAATTATATTTAGAATACAGTAATAAATAACTGATTATAAATGAATAAATATCAAGGAGTAAGTCATTGAAAAATTCCTTCTATTGGTAAAAAAAAAAAAAAAATGCAACTGGTCGACCAATAAGAATGTCAGTCGACCACGACGGCATCGACCGATTAGTCGACTAAACGACTAAAGTTGACAGCCCTAGTATGCAGAAATTGGCCCAATTTTGAAAGAAGCACGCTTTTTTTATGTTGCTGATCAGATCACTTTTTTGGTCCGCTGCAGCAGTTGGCAGCTCCCTGGAGCACAGGACGAATGTGAACATCTGCTGACCTCTTGTAAGAAATTGAAATCTGTCCGTCAACGGTGCAGTTTTTATTTTAGCTGAATCAGTCAGCCAGACTTGTGTCTGCATCTTTTAGTGGAGAAGGCAGCAGTTGTTGTCTTCCCTCCATTTTAAGGCAATAGAAGTTGTTTGTCATATATTCTTACAACAAACATACACCTGACATATTTCTCAGAGTGAAACCTGTCAAGTTAGTCCTGAAAATACATCACTGACATGTCTACAGGCGTGAACTTGATCACTTGTTTATTCACTCAAGAAGTGCTGCAATTTGGCACACTTTTTAAAAATTGCAGGTTGTAACCTGTTCGAGTGTTCAACTCAAACTGAAAATGGTGAACTTCATGCCAAAATAATTCATTTCATTGCAAATCTATGTGACTATATACTTCTGTACTGTAGAATAGAAAAATAGATGTTTTGATGTGACCGGCTTACAACTTGATAAACTATAGCCTGTTAAGGTTAAAAAATGACACAAAAGCACCATGCAAGTAGTCCATACGAGTCATGAGCTGTATTTAAAGTCTTCTGAACCCATACAGTAGCTTTTCAAGAGGACTGTCTGAAATTTCAGTATTCAATGCACATTGGATTCCTCTTGAGTTTCCTTGAACATTCTGGGCAGTTGAGTTAGTGTTCAGTGCTTCTCAATCTGCCATGAGACACACATGCAGCAATTGTGTTTGTCGTCATTGATGTCAGAATACACTAGGCATTTTGTTTATTGGGTGAACTATTCCTGTAATTAATTTCCTGGGTGTAATACATTCTCGCTCAATCATTTGATAATTGGTGTGTAAATAAAAAATCTGAATCGAAAAGCGATTCATGAACATGTTCTCTCTGCTGGTGTAAGATGTATGAGTACACTAGCAGAAAACTGCTCAATTAATCATGAAGATGTGCACGTGCTCAACCATGTCCTCGATCAAACAGACGTGACATTTTGATCTTTGATCAATGTTGCGACTGAGTCATGGAAATGATCTATGGCTAGGCAGTGCTGATCATCAGTCATTTTCTCCATATACAGGAACTGCCAATCCAAAACCTCTTATCTAGTTATATTTATTGACTGGCAAACATGCTCGTTTCAATTAAAACAGATTTCTGGTGTTTAAACAGTCTGTTTGGGGAATATAGGAAGTCAAACAGGGGCAGGTCAGAGCCTGATATGGTTGTTTCCACTGATGTCTTATTGAACTTCTGGATGAGGAAATTACTAAATCTGTGAGGAATTGTTCACCCAAAATATAAATTCTGCCATCATTTACTCACCCTGATGTTGTTCCAAACCTGTATGACCTACTTTCTTTACTGGAACAAAGATGATATTTTCAACAATGTTTTGTTCCTGTTGACTTCAATTGTATGAGAAAAAAAGTCAATGGAAGTTGCTCATGCAATTGAAGTTGGGTGTCCATACCATTAGTGTTGAGTAAGTTACTCTAAAAAAAGTAATTCACTACTTGCTACTGATTACATCTTCAGCAGTGTAATTAGATTACTTTTATAAGTAATGTTTACATTATAGCATTACTTATTACAAAATTACGTTCTAAATCCTACATCAACCTCGACCATTTGAACAGTTAAGGATAGACCTGAAACTGCTCTTTTAATGATTTCAGATGAATCATGTAAAAGTGCATAAATACCAAAGTATTTAAAGGGAACAAGGAGGTTACATTTAAAAATACACATTTTAACATCTGACATTGAATTTTGATTTTATATAGATTTGTTCTATAGTGTTTAATGCAATTATGTCAGAAGTAACTAATTACATTGCATAAAATTAAGAGTAATTAATTATATATATATATATATATATATATATATATATATATATATATACACATACATACATAGATACATTAATCGTGATTAATCGCGTCCAAAATAAAAGTTTGTGTTTACATAATATATGTGGGTGCACTGTAAATAATTATATATATATATATATATATATATATATATATATATATATACACATACACACACACATGCTTGTATATATTTAAGAAATATTTTCATGTATATACTGTATATATTTATATATAATTTATATCTTTTATCATTTTAATTTTTTCTTAAATATACATGCATGTGTGTGTATTTATATATATATATATATATATATATATATATATATATATAAAATAATTATACACAGTGCACCCACATATATTATGTAAACACAAACTTTTATTTTGGATGCGATTAATCGAGATTAATCATTTGAAAGCCCTAATATATATATATATATATTATTTTTTTTAAAGAAATTTCTATTAGTCTTACAGCTGATTTTTTAAATTATTGTTTGTCTGTGTTTAATTTCAGAGAGGAAGATGACCCAACCGACTCAACATCATCATATCAGGAGATCTGATGGACTCTTCTTCATCTCTTTACCTGCAGCGCTGACAATGACCCATCATCATCTTCATCTTTCCATTCCTCTTTTGCCTACTTTTTTTAACTCTCTCTTTTACCCAAACTGCAACACATGACCACAGGTCCATCATTGCCTTCTTCAGCAGTATTATAGTGATTTTATTTCTGATTTTTATCATCACTGTTTCTTCTCGCATAACAGTAAAGATTCTACAGCCGAGTTTGTCTTCTTTAGGAAGAGCTATAGCCATCCACGCGCAGATCACAAACTTATGATAACCACAGTCTATGCTCATATTAAACTGTATGTGCGGTCTATCCCATATAACGTATAACAGAAAAGTATCTGGACTCTGTGTGGCTGCCTGCTGATTTTAATTTATTGTTTTTTTTTGTTTTGTTTGCCTATAAAAGCTTTATGTGTGGGGTTGAAAGGGATAAATAATGCTGTTTTGGTGTGAATGTTGTGTTTGTGTGTTGGGGTTTAAGAAAAATGTTTTACTGTGCTGTTTGATTTGGGTTATGTAGAATAAATGCTTCCGTAAGCGGATCAGAAGAGTTTCCTGTTTCATAGATCTGCAAACAAAGTTTGGGTTATTATAGGATGGATCTTCACCCTTCTATCAGTTTCCTAGGCAGTTTGGAAAAGTATGTAATTTCTAGGGCTGGATAAGGCTATGATAATTTTTTTTTGCCCTAATCAGTTTTCTAAAATATCATATTAAGAATTTCTATAAAAAATAAATTTAGTGTTTTCATGGCAAAAGTTTAGTGATCCTGATGCTTTAGTGATTGTCGAACACAGTTGAATAAATTTAAGGTTATGTAAAGCACTGTCTTTTACCAAATGCAAGTCTCTTTTGAACATCACTAATTGAATTTGCGTGTGCCACTTAAACAAGAAGCGAACAATCAACTAAATCATGCTGTACTTTGTTAAACATTCAACATCAAACCACGATTACAGTTATATATGTAGGTTATAAAGAGTTTTAGGTTTCTTCTCATGTAAGTGCATGTTATCACAAAATTCTGAGAAAACTATATTTACAGTTGAGTCTTCTATCAAATGCAATACTGAAAATTATGCTGAATTAGCCATTTATGTTAAATATGGTCTGAAAAATCTACAGAGGTATGAAGATTTGAGTCTGGAAAAGTGTAATTTTGAAATGGAAAACGCGTAGGAGCCCTGTCTCTAACAAACACCCAGGCAGTCGAGATTTTAACAGTCCCCTGATGTATAAATTCTTGGCAGTTTTTCTACTGAACTGAAAGTAAAAGATATTTGCAACATTTGTCTATACACAAGCCTATAACATTTTTTGACTGAACTTATGATTGCACTTGTAATGCAACAAGGACACTTAAAGTTAATAGCTACAATTTAATTATTATTTTTGATGCTCAGGGGCTGCTGATCTTAAGGTAAATACATTAACTGCCTAATGTATAGTTTTTAAATATCTCGGATGTGTTCAATTGTGTTTACTTTGAAGTGTGAGAGATCATTCAGCCTGCCATATGCGAAGCTTACACTGTGGCCATGACAGGAATTGTTTGCTGATCTTCTTCATGTCTTACACCATGAACTTAAACAAAAACCTAAACTATTATTTGTCTGATTGCACTACATTTAGAGATAATTTGACTTGGCAACTGGTTTATGATTATATGACTGTATGAAAATAACAACAAAATAGAAAAATCTGATGATCAATAAGATGGTTGAATATTAAGTGCCCACCTTGGGGGTTCTCCTCTGGCCAACGAACAAACACGGTTGTGAATATGATTCAGGCTGCATCACAAGTCATAATTCAGATTGGGATCGGCAGCATTCAAATATTCATCCAGTTCCTTTCGCTTGAAGATCGGATTCTTCACACCAGTATGGAGATGAAGCATATGGTCTGTGGGGAGGACCTGTCTGCTTCTTGTGATCTTTGCTAAAGATCTGTCAGTTTGGAACCTGGGTGTGCTTTTTGATATCAATCTTTCATTTGAAAGCCGCATTTCTAGCATCTGTAATGCTGTATTTTTCTATCTTAAAAGTATTTCTAAATTATGACAAATGCAGAAAAGTTAGTTTGGTAACACTTTATTTCGATAGTCCACTTTAGACATTCTACTAACTATAAGTAAAATATTGCAACTACATGTCAACAAACTGTTATTAGAGTATTAGTAGACTGTCTGCTTAAAGGGCTCATGAACTGTTTTTTAAAATTGAATTATATTCTTGTCTGAGGTTAACTTATGACCTTGCTTGGTTTTTGCATTCAAAAACATCCAAATGAATAAGTAATAGGCTATTTTGTACCCTAGTTTTGAGCCTAGCTGAAAAAAGCTCGGTTTTTATGGGCATCTCGCACTGAAGACTTGGAAGTAAACGCCCACTGCTGTGAGTGGAGAACAGTTTTGCATATTATAATGAGTTTCAACTCACCTGTCGATGCACTTAGGGGAAATTGTTTTGAAAACGTTCAATGTTGTAAAATGGCAACCGGAATGATTCGCCCATACATGTTTCGACCCAGAGTCCATGTGTTGCGCCATTCCTGTCAGATTCAATATAGATGGCACAGCACCTTCTTTACTCCTAATCGGTCTGCAAAGCCAGTCTTGTTTACAAAACAATCCTCAGTGAAATGAAGCGAACAGACGGACAATGTTTTACCTCATCAGCTGGAACGTCATTAAAAATAAAGTTTATCCATGCAGTCCTATTGGAATCCAGAGGAAGCATTTGCAGCGACTGTCTTCTTCCACAACCAGGCACTGCACAATATTTTGTATTGCTTGGTAGCTCGATCCGGTTTGTCATCTCGAGGTAGGCATCTATGTTATTTGACTATGTAATGCGCGAATCGGTGGGCGGGGCTAAACTGGCCGTTAAAGTAGGAGTCGATCTTCTTCTGCGGGTGGTGTTTTATCATCTTCCACTTTGAAAAACGAGTCGTTTGCTGAGGCTGGTGTCAATAAAAGCTTTTATTGGACTAAGGATGTTTTCAGTTCTGAAACTTACAGGATATTTTTATAATATGATGACATGTCAAAGATCATAAGTTATTAACTTAGGGGCCGCTAAGACGACTCCGTTAACAGAATGCTCTCAATGCGCTCCGGCCCGCACATCCACACAAATCAGTGCCTGGTGGCTCGAGAACGCAAAACCGTGAAATAGATTTCAAGGTGCAATTAAGCGTTGAAAATTGTTATATATTGTTATAAAGGTTATCTCCGCGCAAACCAGTGAAAACGCTGATGGCGTGCACATGCCCATCATGTTTTTAGTCAATAGGTAGGAAAAGTTATAGTCCAAATGACTACAGTGGCTCAATCTTAGTTTATCAAGCGACGAGAATACTTTTTGTGTGCAAAAAAACAAACAAAAATAACTTATTCAACTATTCATTTCCTTCTTTGTTGGCCTCGAGTTAGTTCACGTGCAGCGCTTCTGGTTGTATGTTGTACTTCCACCTGTTCAACCTTCAAACATGGAACCACTCAGCTGAAGCCAATAATGGCCCATGGAGGTCACAGTAAATCTGGGATCTGTGCTTCATTCAAAGGGAGAGATGGTCCTGGGTGCAGACAACCCCAGGATGAGGTGAAGAAGCACATGGAAGCCTAGAGTGAGACTGGCTGAAGAGAAAGAAAAGACACAGTTAACCAACTTTGCCTTTCGTTTTTCCTGTCTTCCCCCTTCAAGGAGGCCTAGAGTTCAGGGCAGTCGTTAGAGGGGTGAAAGGTGGTTACGATTCTAGAGGCACACGGATTTGGGGGGACACACTGATTCCAACCAAGGGGGACCCATCAACACCCCCACCCCCGATTTCAACCGAGGGGGGCCAACAGCAACCAAATGCACTGGATAGCGTTGCCGAGTCTGCAGTTTTCCCATGGTATTGGGGTACTTTTACACTGTTGCAGCCATAGACTGTAAAAAAAGATGGACGACGCCCCTTCACTCTTCACTCTCTCCATCGGAGAGAACTGAAGCCGCCAATGTCCCGATATGGCGCTGACATCTTGGGACTTGAGTCTGCGCACTTGCGTTTTCGGGACCAGACATTCGCAGTCGTGAGCAGGAAGTAAAGCCGCAAAATCAAGACCGCGCCCACATTCTCGCTGAATCAAACGCAAGCAAACGCCCTGCACTTTCAATAAGTGGCCTCTGTCTGCTTCGTTCCTCTCCATTGATGTCTGCTGATTGCAGAACCTCGTTAACATAAGGTAAATACAACTACTAACCACATAATCAACATTATTAACAAAACTCCACTGGTGCTTCAGTGACTACCTCGCACAGAGAACCTGTCAATCATGATGTCTGAGTATCGTTTATAGCATCACATAACTAACTAAAAACAAACCTAATTTAAAAACAATCTCTTGAAATTACATCAATGTGATAGAAACTACAATAAATTACTGAAACTATCTTTGGAAAAAGGATATGTGAAGTGTAATTGAATTGTTTAGTAGTTGGTCTCGCGTCTCGTTGAGTAACATGGGGAGGTGGGGTTTATGACCTATACTAGGACCGGTCACAGGGTTTTTTTTTTTTTTTTTTAAACGTTGGGCTGGTTTTGTTACGTGAACCTGGCAACCCTCCCGGATGTCTTAGTTACGGCCCTGATTACATGATCGATCTCATTTTTACAGTCATTTGATTTATAGTCCAACAGCATCGAAACCTAAAAAAATGACAACCACACAAGTTACGTATTTAAAGAAAGGCAATGTTTAATAGAGTTTTGGAAAAAATCACAATATGTACATTTAAAAATACTCGATTTTTGTGAATCTATAGCATGTGGAATATACAGAGTCGAATAGAGAAGCAAAACCAAGAAAACCAAACTTAAGATAGAGAAGGGAGGTATAAAGATACAAAGACTGCCCCCTATTGACTGGGAGAGAAAACAACAAAAGTGGAAAAGCAATTCACTGACAGTCAGACAAAGCTGATTTTTTGGTTGATTGAGAAACAATAATACAGGTTGATTTCCTTCATCAAATCAGATCAAAAGAGGAAAGAATGTTATACACCATACATGTATGAATGTTATATGTTTATGATACTGTAAAAGTCTATTGCAAAAGAGGTGCAAAAGCTTCTGTGCAAGTCATACAAAAAAGTCCACTAAATTTCATTCTTCTAGGTAGCCAATGCTCTTATTCTGTCCTAATGTGTAAAAACACTTACAACTCAAATGTGATTTGTGGCTTGTCTAGAACTAGTTTGCTTCCTATTGCTGACTGCACTGAGAAAGGATATTGCCTTCAGGAGGAAATACTGTCTGAGTTGCAGACTAAATCTTATTTATTAGGAGTTATAGCATTAGGATCTGTGTTAGTATGCCCGGTCGAAGTATTTAGTAGACTCGCTGTTATAACGTGAAGCTGCACTGGCTCCTACAGGCTTCCGTAGATTCTCTTGATGACATCACCTTCCTCCTTCTCGAGGATGCCTTTATCGATGTACGTGTCCACCTGCTGGTCCATGAAGTCCCTCAGCTTAGAGAGGTCGTAATCTTAGAAACGCAAACAGAGAGAAGAACACAGAAACTCATCAGACGGACTAAAGCACTTACTTAAATAACCCTCAATAACTTAAAAATTCATATAAATACTCATATTCAACTTAAAACTCATACAAAAAAGTTAAAAAGCATACTTTGGTCACATTAACTAATATATAAAATAAGTTTAATGTGTAATGCATTTGTAAATGTCCGTTTATCATCAAATACAGTATAAGCTAATTGAATGTCTTCAATCATCTTCATTTTACAACACACCACTGTTCAGATGATTTCCGTGTAAATAAGACAGCGGTTATTCTTTTTATAAGAAAATACTAATTTAGTCTTTCTTCTTAAAAATTTTAAGTTATGTTTACATGCCATTCAATAGTGAAATTTACTAGCAATATCAGAGTACATTTTCCATATTTAAAAATGCTACAACTTTACTGCAGTTACCTATATATTATAAATATTTTTAATGATTATTTATTACTAAACAATTTGAAAAATTGTTTTAAATTTTTTAAACAATTTTAAAAATAAAGGTTTGATCTTTTAGACATCATGCTAACCAGAGAGGCATTTTAAAAGGCATTATATATATATATATATATATATATATATATATATATATATATGTGTGTGTGTGTGTGTGTGTGTGTGTGTGTGTGTGTGTGTGTGTGCTTTAGTCATGTACACTCCAAAAAAATATTCATATAATCAAAAAAAGAAAATGTTTAAATTTATAAATATAAATCACATAAACTAAATGGTCCATTCCATTGTTCCATTAAGATTTATACAAAATGTTGCTTTCTTGAGGAAATTAATGTGCTATATTATTCTTGAGAATGATATGCATAATATGTATGGATTATTCAATTCAATTTGAAGGAATTTTTCTATAAAATTTAAATTCGATTAAAATCTTACAAAAAAAGGCTTAAAATAGTTTTTATTTTATTGTGTAGTTCAGTTAAGTTTGGTGTTTTAGTAACGTTTTAGTTAAGGCCGCATTTTTACACTGAACTTTAGTTTTGTTAACATTTTGTATCTATTGAGGGTGGCAACATGTTTCAGAAGAGAATTATTATGGGTTATATAAATCTCTGAGTAGGTTGAAATAACGTAGTGTTCCATGCTATAGCAAAGTCTTGAAAAAGACAAATCCTTGAAATGTGAGATTGTATGTTTTCTGTTGAAATGTTGTTATTAACTCTGGATGTCAAAGGTCACAGAAATGCCTGAGAGTAACCAGGCATAAATCATATTCTAAATTCACAGTTTTTTGGCAAAGCATGTGTGTGTGTGTGAATGTGTTTGAGTACATTGTGTGGGCTGAAAACGCTGGGTATCAGCAGAGCGTGTTTTTGCACGTTTGTGTGGGTGGGCTTCTGGCAAAATTTATAGACCAGTGAATTCTTCCTACACTGACCATTACAACTGAATAAGACTGGACAGTCCTCACACACACCGAACAGAGCAGTGGAGTTTCCTCCTTCACATGACTATGTCAGTCTCTGTGGCCATAATGACCAAGACTCATGTTGTATTTAAATACACACAGGACCGGTCTCACTGGGACTATCCTGCCCCCTCAGTCAATGCATCTGTTAAACGGGTCACAATGAGTGTGTGTTATGTGTTAGTGAAGCAATTGTAGTGAGCGTCTGTTTTATAGAAAAGCAGACACAATGAATTACTTTTATGGTGGTGGTACTTCTCTCATAGTAAAAACGCTGAAATTGTTTATCTATGAGGTATTTATATCTGGTGGTTTAAAACATGTTTTTTAGAATAATTTCAGAATAATAATAATTTTTAGAAAGTCTATTAGTACGTAATGTTTCTTTGCAAAGTGACATAACCGATTACTGGTGAAAACTAGCTTTGACAACGTTGTCACGTGTACACGGAAAAAAAGCAAAGGAAACAAAAGAAAAACTTTTCGTTTTTTAGTACATTGTTGTCATGTAAGCATACCCCAATTAAGCATGAGATTTTTATTTTAGTTGACAGCAATAGTTGTAAAGTTTAATGAAATATCTGTTTGTGTTCTGGATTTAAAAGGGATTCATTACACAACTTTACAACTCAAATAACTCAAAGAAAGTAGCAACCCACATTCTTTACAAGCAAAACATTCTTCCTCTATTTTTTTTCCCCTCTGTCTTTGTCACACATGCCTAGCTTACAATCATTCTCCAGATTCCCATGCAATGCACGCCACTGTTAATTTAATTTCCCTTCGAATCAATGGACAAAGACTTGCACACACATTAGCAAAGCCTTTCAGACTGTCTAGAGAGAGAGGGGAGTGAAGCTGTGCACCTGAGAAATCAGTAACCTTATTTAACCCATAAGAATAACCGTGTCTATAAATTTAATTACTTAAGTTGATTTGGTGATGTTATTTTTTATTTTTTTTTATTTTTTTATTTTTTTACGTGAATTAATCTAGGTAATTTAGATGTTAACATTTTGGTTGCTATTTTTCAGTGACCAAACTAAGTCTCATCTCCAACAGAGAGAGAAAAAGAAAAAAAAAAACTTTTCATATAGAACTAGCTTCACTTTTTCAAGGCTTTTTTTTTTAAAAAACACATTTTGTAAAATGTTTTTGCTAAATGTGCTTTTTTCTATTTCTGGGTCTAAGCAAATCACACTTGGTATAATATTTTAAAATTTAGAAAATTGTTTCTTTCAGTAAAAATCCATTCAAATTATTTTGAATTGGTCATTCATTTCTGTTATGATATCCACATTTCACTCCTAAAATAAAAAAAACAACAACATATATTGTGGTGTAAGAAAGTGAAGTCAATTTAAGGATTATTACATGTTTTTTCATTGTAACATTAATTTCACAAAGTCTTGATTATGTTTTTGTGATCTACTAGAGTAGGTTCTCATGAATGAATTTAAATTAAGGTAAATTGTTTATACATCATGGAATTATTGGTTTTACATTCTTTAGTTTATTCTGAGAAGAAATTAATGAGAATGAGAGATAAAATGTGGCTTTGTTTGCTTTATGCAGAATAATTTTCTTCTTTTTTTGTGTGTCTGATTAATATGACCTGGACATGATTCACCCGTCTAGACGGTAACATGCTGCATCTAATGAATCTGTTTGGAATATGAACAATAGAACAACAGTTCTCATCTCAAAACACACACTCATTTTCTGAGCTGAGCAGATGATGCCTGAAGAACACAGACAGTCACTCAGTCTCATGCTGGCAGGTATAAAGAGAGGAATACACAGATCTTTTGTCCAAAACAGAGCAGACTTACAGCGCCGTAACAGAGCCAAGCTCATCAAACCGACACATATTCATGAGTGCTCTCACCCACGCTTATTTTAATTGCAAATTAAGGGGAAAAGGAGTCTTTAATTTGACTGTTGTTCTCCATGTTTCTATGTAACCTTGAGTTAGGGATCATACAGCTCTAAGAAAATTTAATAATCAAACATAAAATAACATTGCATAATCTTCTTCACATATGAATTAAATATATATTAATCCTTGGTAAAGCTACAAATGTTTTTTCTTTCGTTCTTTCTTTAACATTAATGTCACAGAGGGCTATTTTAAAGGATTAGTTCACTTTTCAAAAAACTTTTTCTGATAATTTACTCACCCCCATGTCATCCAAGATGTCCATGTCTTTCTTTCTTCAGTCGAAAAGAAATTAAGGTTTTTAATGAAAACGTTCCAAAAATTTTTCAGTGGGAACTAGACGGTTCAAGTTCCAAAAGAAACTTTCAGTGCAAACTGCAAACTTGTTCAAAGGGCTTTAAACGATTCCAGACGATAAATAAGGGTCTTATCAAGCGAAACGATCGCTCGTTTTTTTAAAAAAAATAACAAAGTTTAAGTTTTATAAGATCAAACGCTCGCCTTGCTCTGTTCTGTGGTGCACGTTCGTGACTCTCCTGTTCGAACTCGTTCAACAAAATGAACAAATCTTTTTCCGAATCAATTCGTTCATTTCTTTCGCCGAATGAACCAAATGACTCTGAAAAAGATTTGTTCATTTTGATGAACGAGTTCAAACAGGAGTGCGTTACAGAACAGAGCAAGGCGAGCGTTTGAGCTTATAAAACTTAAACTTTGTTATTTATTTATAAAACGAGCGACCGTTTCGCTTGATAAGACCCTTATTCACCGTTTGGAATCGTTTAAAGCCCCTTGAACAAGTTTGCAGTTTGTACTTAAAGTTTCTTTTGGAACTTGAACCGTTTGGTTCCCACAGAAGTCCATTATATGGAGAAAAATCCTGGAATGTTTTCATCAAAAACCTTCATTTCTTTTCGACTGAAGAAAGAAAGACATGGACATCTTGGATGACATGGGGGTGAGTAAATTATCAGCAAAAGTTTTTTCAAAAGTGAACTACTCCTTTAAGGTTTTGTCACTTTAAGACCGAATGCAATATAGGCCCTGGCCCAAATGGCACACTCCGGACTTGTGGTCTACCTCAGAGTCCACACTTCGGTGACGTCATGTAGTGCAGACCTATAGGGCCCTTAGCGAGAGTCCGCGAGGGCTCAGTGAAAGGTATTTTTTCGATTGTCACACCAGAAGAATTTTTTAATTTTTTATTATTACACTAATCTGACCACTAATTAGACTGTAGAAAGTAATTTTACTAATACAATTTACAGAATATGTGCATTAACACAATAAAACATAAGGCAGTGAACATATCCTGCTGGCTTGAATCACGATTAACATTCTCTGTCCATTTCAGCAGCTGTAAAATATGTCATATTTGATGAACCTTTACCTTCTTTGTTGCCTTCCTTGTTGTGCTTTTTCAGCCATTCAATGTTCTTCCTGATTGCATCCAGATAACTCTCAGACTTCCCGGGATGACCTGACAGACAGAAATTGTTATTATGCCATCTTAGAGCTTTTTGTTCAATTATCAGATGATTTTCCTACGTATGACATTATTTTATGACTAATCCCCTTTTTTTAAGGTTGGAATTTTGGCCAGTGACAAAAGTATTCTTGTTTAAATTAATATTATTATCGTTCAATATTTTGCAAGAGAATACAGAGATGAATAAATGGTGCTTTTAGAATAGATGTATTTTTACAGTCATCAAGTACACATTTGTACACAGATCACTTTGGCATTGAGAGTTTCCATAGCAACAAATCATTTCCGTAAGTGCATAAATTCATCTCATAATTGTGACATAAAAGCAGCATTAATGTACAATGGGTGTGCTCTAAATGGTTCTTAGGGTAATAAACCACAGTGATTATTACAGCTTTTAACAAAAATGTAAAGTGCATTTAAAAAAAATCAATAAAAGTCTCCCTTAACAGGGTCTCATAATATCTTTCATTACTGTCAGTTCACTCCGAGTGTTAGCGATAACCTCAATCTGTTGGGCTGCTGCAGAGTCTCCCTATGGGACTGACTCTCTCTCTCTCTGTAACACTTATACTGCAGTCTGGCTGTATGTTTCCAGTGAAATTGCAAGCTAATTTCATATTTAATGCAGGCTCATCAGTGTATCTGCCTCAGTGCTTCTGCTAGCATGCTAAACAGCTCAATTACACCAGCAGAACCTGAGAGGCTTTTAATAAGACCCAAAATCATAAACATGCAGGTGAAAATGTGAAAATGATATACTTGTATACTCACTGATCTCTGCGGCAGCCTGGACGTCTTTGGTTGAGTCTTTCAAGGACTCATACTCCTTCTGCATCTTGGCAGCTTCTGTTTTGGTGTTGTCATCATCATCTGCTGCTTTTCCTGGAACCAGGTTGGGAAACAGTAAAGTGATGCCAAAGTGTTCCTGAGCAGAATCTGCAGTGAATGACTTGCAGACGTCGCATTTGGGTGATGATTTACCTGTAGGTGGCGTAATGCTGAGAGGAACCAGAGATTTGCCCAGCTTGTTCTTGGTCTGCAGGGCAATCATTGCATCCAGATTTTCTGTGGGAAAAACGGAATATTTATAAATACATGATGTCAGAAAAATCATATGTGATGATTATTTAAGCAATTTGGAGATTGTGGGCCATACAATCCCATTGTGGGCCATTTTTTTTTTTTTGCTAGTTTCAGCCTAACACAGTTATCATTGTGCCACGTTGTTTAAATAGCAAATGAGTTTTCTCCGCCAATCTGTTCACCCATGGACTGCTGGTCTAAAAACGGTGTGGCGGCGTTGCTATTTTGTGGCAACTGAAATACACTGCGCCAACTGAAACCTGGTCTAAGGTCAATGACGCAATATTTTTATTTTTATTTAAAGAGCATGTTAGTAATGTGCACCTATAGGCGGGTTCACAACCACGCACATGAGCAGATCCTTTTCTTTGCTAGAGAAGCCTTCAGTTTTTCCGCTTTCCACCACGTAAATAGCGCAACTGGCTTTTAAAGGGAATGAGAGATGAGACTCTGATTGGTTCATTGCACGTTACGCCTCAAACCTATATGCTTCCACTCATGCTGATAGGATACTCATGATGATTGTTGAGTAAATTGGATTGCTGTATTTTTCCGGTAACACTCTACAATAAGCTCCCGTTAGTTAAAGCTGCAGTCTAGCTTTTATTGGGTTAAAAATTTACCAAATTACATATTTGAGAAAATACATAACTAGCCAGTGTTCAAAACGATCTGCTTGCCTTAGCTCGATTCAGAGGGGTAAGCTTGTAATTATGTTTTTAATTCCTGGTGGAGTTAAAGTTACTGGTGGATTTCCGCAGGAGATTCGAGCATGTCTTTGCGTCATTACGTCGCATCTGTACACATAAAGAAGGAGTCTCGGCTAGTAGGCTATATTGCGTGTGAGGATGATGGAGGTGGAGATTTAAAGCCTTTTCTCAGCACTTGATATAATTAAACTTATCAATTTGATGGCGGATCTCACGTACAACTCACGTAAAGTTGATAATTCCGCAATGGCAGATTTCGAACAGAGATGGCGACAAAGAGGGAAAACTGCCAACTGCAGCTTTAACATTAACTAGTTCAAGCATTAATGCACTAACATTCACTAACAATGATCAATACATTTGCAACTGTATATATTACTCTTTATTAATGATAGTTGATGGTAGGTACATTAAATAATATTAACAGATACAACTTGATTTATTTGAGTAATGTATTAGTAAATGTTGAAATTAACATTAACTCAGATTAAATGCTTTAGAAGTATTTCTCATGTTTAGTTAATGGTAAGTAATGTTGTTGTGTTAACAAATTAAACCTTATAGCCTAATATTAAGGGTAACACATTAGTATGATGTTCCACTTAGGTAACTTTGCAACTTTTTTCATTTTTTAGGAGTTCATTTTTAAACTCCTTGAGTTTTAGGAGACTAATAGTTTTAGTTGACATGTAGGGGCGATTTACACGACACAGTTAACTAAAAATGGAAAACTTTGTATTTTGGCCGTTCTTTTACACGGCAACATTTTGGGGACCTGAAAACGCAAACTTTTGAAAACGGGATTCAAAGTGCAAGTTTTTGAAAACTAACATTTTCGTCTCTGTGTAAACTACAAAAACGTGAATTTGTAAAAAGGGTGACGTCATGCGCATGCGTATTACATGTTTCTTTACAAAGTGACATCACTACTGGCCTGGCATACATATATAAATAAAAGTACATATATAAATACAAATACAGCGTTTTTAATCATTTTCGTTGATCTGTGTGAATGAGGGGAAAAAGCAGTTAAAGTAATGTCTATTTGTTCTTTCTCAGAGGTAAAAGAGCGTATATTTTTTAACTGATCAGAATTATATTTAACAACAGACAGCTGCTTCCAACAGTCCATATGCAGATGTACCCTGCTCATTATGTGTTGTGGACACACTTTTGTGTCTTGGAGCTGTTTGCCATAGACAAACACACACACATTAGGGCACAATGATCATCTCATGTTTAAACCACAGCATATCAATAACCAGCCGTATCCTGGCAACACTCCTGCCATTCCATTTGATCTTTACAGCGTGTGTCATCCTGTGGCGCAGGTTGCCAGAGTAACCCTATTATTACGCAATGGAGAATTCCAAATGGTTATCTGTGTTCTATCAGAACGACCGTGACCATCTCGTTAGAAAAACACACCGAATTAATTACACGGAATGAAAGAGAGAGAGAACAAAAGAGAGAAACAGGAAGCTGTTTGCTTGAACATATAAGGGCATGAGATGTTTTGCACATTGCTTATGTCTCCTCAAAACACTGTGATGATTAGTGACACAGAGTTAAAACATTTTGGAATCATTGCAAAGTTAATGAAATGCAAACACAAATTCAACATTTTGTAATCCTGAATGCAGCTTAAAATAACCAGACACTAATCGGAATGAGATTTTATTTTTACTTTTTGGTGATGGAGTAAAAACAAAATGATATGGTCTCTCATTTATCTTTATATACTCATTTAAACTTGACCTTGACATATACTTTTTCTGTTAGATTAGGACTTATTTACAAATCTTAGAAAATAATGTTGAAGGTAGCCGTATATAATGTGATATGTAATTAGTCACAGATATGCATACAAACACATACTGACGTCAAACTATTAACATCAGCGTGTGAAATGTAATTCATCTGGAGTCATTATTGATCTGCGTGTCACATGAGTCATGACCCATAACCAACGCAACCAAATCAATCCATCCTTAGCAAAAGGAACTTGAACATTAGCACAGAATCCAGTGTTAGTCAAACAAACCCACATGAGCCATATTAATGACAGGGAACATTTTCCCATTCAATTAGTTATTACAAAAACACTGAATGTGCACTTGCTGTAGGCCTACTTCAAATCTTGCAGATAATATCATTTTAATTAAATAAAATGCCAATTAAGTGTACTTAAAGAAAGTATACTTTTCATGACTACAGGGCTTAAAGTCCCTGTGAAATCAAAATTGAACCTATTTACTTTGTTAGCGCATATTACTAGTCTTGTGGTGAACAATTAATCCGTGCAAGTAAAAATATATTTAAAAAATGTTTTACCTTGGTAATCTTTAATCAAAATCTGAAAAGTTACTTCCGGTCTGGAACGGTTTCTTTTTCTGATGACGTAGGTTTCACAGTTTGGGTGGGGAAACGCTTAACCACTCCCCTCAAACCGTTAGTTTGCTATGAGCGAGAGATGGAGAGGAGGAGCGCTAGAGTAAAACCCTGCCCTCTGTTCAATATTCCGTTTCACTTGGAAATACGTCACAGCACTGGAGAAAAATCGTTTGCAACTTCCGGTTCACGGGGACTTTAACCTTGGGTTATGGGCGTTCTAAACCCCACGTGGCTCATAGTTGCTTTGGACAGTTAAAGGGTTAGTTCACCCAAAAATGAAAATTATGTCATTAATGACTCACCCTCATGTCGTTCCAAGCCCGTAAGACCTCCGTTCATCTTCGGAACACAGCTTAAGATATTTTAGATTTAGTCGGCGAGCTTTCTGTTCCTCGATTGGAAATGTATGTCCATAAAGGCAATACAGACATCATCAAAGTAGTCCATGAGTGACATGAGTGGGTTAGTTCGAATTTTTTGAAGCATCGAAAATACTTTTTGGTCTAAACATAGCAAAAACAACGACTTTATTCAGCATTGTATTCTCTTCCGTTTCTGTTGTCATTGCTGTCATTGCTCATTCATGATTCCAATGACGCTGCTGACGTATTATCTTGTGCGCCCGATTAGGACGATTTGGACATCCGCGACATGCACACTTACCAATCGTTTTTAAAAAATATTGCAATACAAAAATACGAACAATATAGAAAAGTTTGAATACTAGGGGTGTAACGGTACATGTATTCGTATTGAACCGTTTCGGTTCGAGGCTTCCGGTTCGGTACGCATACAAACCGAACGATTGCTTGGACCATTTTTACTGCCGGCAAAATTCGTGCTGACGCGGCCAACACAACGTTGCGCAACATTAAATGGCAAGCGTAATGAAAGCAGAACGAAACTGCGCTACTGTGCTTCATGGATCGTTTATCTGTTCGGACCAGCAACATCTGTGCAGCGCGAGCCGATCTCGATCAAGCAACACTGTTACTACACAGCGCTAAGAGATCCGGTAAAGAAAACATTTGAATTCGCCACTGAGGTAATAACATCGCTGCGAGATCTAGTGAGATGCATTCACATTTCTCCGTTATTAACCGTAGATCTCTATTAGATCAAACAGCGCTGTCATGGAAACCAGGAGAAACATTGTGCCGTGAATGAACTAGTAATACTTTACGTCCACAGACCAGCAACATTCACCATGGATTTAATATAGTAACTGGAACCAGTTTGGCTGGAATGGTGGAATGCTTTCAAGTACTTCACACATCTTTTTCCAGCACTTCAAAATTCAAATATTATATAAATAAATATATATTTAAATGTTATTTTTTAATGTGATGACCAAAACATTATTTGTTCATCCTTCAAAGATGACCCCCATTTATAAACCTGAAAGTTTCAAGATCTAGGAAAACTCACACTTATTTAAAAATATTTTTTCTTTAAACAAATAGGAAATTTCTCTGGCATTTCTTTCTTTTTGCTGTATCGAAAACGTACCGAACCGTGACTTTAAAACCGAGGTACGTACCGAACCGTGATTTTTGTGTACCGTTACACCCCTATTGAATACAGCGCGCGTCTCCATCAGACTGTAAATGAAGCTCGGGCGCACAATATAACACATCAGCAGCGTCATTGGAATCGTGAACGAGCAATGACAACAGAACCGGAAGAGAATACAATGCTGAATAAAGTCGTTGTTTTTGCTATGTTTGGACCAAAAACTATTTTCGATGCTTCAAAAAAATCGAAATAACCCACTCATGTCACATGGACTACATTGATGATGTCTGTATTGACTTTATGGACAAGGACAGTATAAGGTACATACATTTCCAATGGAGGAACAGAAAGCTCGCCGACTAAATCTAAAATATCTTAAACTGTGTTACGGGATGAACGGAGGTCTTACGGGCTTGGAACGACATGAGGGTGAGTCATTAATGACATAATTTTCATTTTTGGGTGAACTAACCCTTTAATGAAACAATGCACGTTCCATATAAACATTCGTTTCAGTATTTTGAGGTGACAAATGTTAAATGGTGACAGAATGTGTGACAATTAAGGTAAAGAAGGGGTTTAAGTCCCTTCAGTATGAACTTGATAGTAGCATCAGCAATATGTGGATGCGCAATGCAAAAGATTTTATGTAAACAGGTTGCATACTGCATTCGTCCAATCAATGACTCTGACACAAATATGCAAATAATGTTAACCCGGGGTTTAGGAATGCACAGTGTGAAATGTCAGTTTATGAATACCCAGGATTAACCCCGGGTAAATTATGAACAATAACCCAGGATTCAGTTTACCCGGGGTTAAGAATGACCCTGGTTTAAATATGAAAAGACCTCATGTTTCTCAACTCACTTAGGTACACTTTTAGAAAGTAATAATATCAACTTAAAATCTTAAGTCCAATTATGTTTTAATAATCTTTTGTCATAATTTTTTTAAAGTAGCACTTATTTTGATGTGCTGACTTACATACTAAAGCATGTAAAGTACTCAATTATATTTATAAATGTATGGAAATATATTTAAAAGTGCTAAATTGCAACTTCATCCTCGCAAATGTGTAATTACCCTAAATAATTTTAGTTTACCATAAATACTTGTCAGTACATTCAGTAGTATAACCATATTTAAAAGACAATAGAAGTATGAAATAACAAATTATTATAGCAGGTCAAAAAGACCTTTTACTTTCAACTAATTGCATTTAGTATCAATTTTAACTATAATATATTTGAATTTAATTCCAATTAACACGGAATTTAGTGTCCAAAGCATTAAATTGAGTTCATTTAGTATATTCTTTTAAAATGTATTATTTACAGTACTACATCATCAATACATTTATTTTTCACAAGGGTTAACATCATTTTTGAGTAGGAATCACTTTTAGAAATTTAATGCTTAAGATATTTGTTTGGTACCGATAAGTATTACAATGAAACAATCTGGTGCTACATTGCACTTGTATGCAGTCAATGTTTGTTGAGTGGTTATTGTGGTTGTCATCATGGAGGAAGCAAAAGAAGCAATATTCATGAGCTAAGCTTTCATCTTTTAAGCTTTCATCAAAGTCATAAATGGCCCCCTTCGCCAAACACACTATTTTTTTAAAAAAAGAAAGTGATATCCATGCTGTTCTATGATTGTACATACAGCAAACACTGATACTGCATCTATAAAAAACTGCTTCAACTATATTATACTTGATTTGATTGAGGATAAACCTTCAACATTAGAGGCAAGTCAAAACACAGCTGTTCTCTCTCTCTCTGTCTCTCTTTCAGGCTGGACAAAGCTTTGTTTCAGGATGCAAATGCAGTCACATTAAGCTTATCTCAGGGATTCCTTAAAGCCCACACACACATACAATAACTAGACATGACAAACAAGTATTTACTGCTATCCTCACTGAAAGAGAAAATACTGTGTAATGTGACACAATAACAGCCAGTCAGAACATATCTGTTGTTTAACTAGGGTTGGGTATCGTTTGAATTTGAACGATTCTGATTCCGATTCTGATTCCTTGTTTCGATTCCGGTTCCTAACGATTCTCGATTCCGATTCTTTTAAGAGGCAGGGTCAAAAAAGTTTAGCTAACCATGCTAACCAATGGTCTTTCTGAAGGAAATAATCCTTTCTGAAGGAAATACTCCTTCTGTCACAAATTTAGCATTTTGCCGAGATTTCGTTATTTTTAGAAAAGTGAAGCCACACTTTCGATCGCCGACGTAAGGTACTCATGTTCGACTCGCGCGGTTATACCAACACTTCCGGTAGACGCTTCTTCGTAGGTGTTGTTCAGCGGTTTCTTCTTCAGCTCGGCGGACTGTGAATATCGAAACTAGGAATCGAAATTTGAACTTTTGAACGATTCCGGGAAAAACGAAAAGTAAGTCCCGGTTCCAATCGATACTCGATTCTCGATACCCAACCCTATGTTTAACACAGCTAAAGTGAAGCGGATCAAATATTCTATGGTTTCTATTGAAGAAACAGCATATCTGACTTCAGGACATGAGGGTACCACACTTACAGTACAAAAAATGAACAACAGAAATCACAACTCTCAGTATGAAGGCTTTAAAAAAGGCATTAGATGAATATGAAACGTTTTAGTTTGATTTGACCTATCAAATAATGGTGACTAAACTTGTTATTGAAAAATATAATAACATGAAGCTTTTTTTCAGATAGACTACCAATGGTTGCCAGTTGGATTACTTTATTTACCTTATTTTTCAATGTGAAAGAAAGCTATTTCCTGTGAATGTGCGAGACTTCTGAAGCTGCTATTGGTAAATGACTAGAAGAATAATAAAGTGCAGTAAATGGTAAAACTGCCAGTGTGTTTATGATTACGATAATAAATGAAAATATGTTAACAAATACCAGTATGCTGCATCAAAAATATGTCATAAGACAGACTGATCTCATGAAGTAGTGTGTGTATGACACGCCAATTCGTATTTCCATTTTTGGCGTGCTATCAAGACGCATAATCGCCTTTCAGCGTGTTTATGAACGCCGTTGAGTTTACGTTATATAAATATATGACTTACCTCAACCCCGTCCCTAAACCTAACCGTCACTGGGGTTAATGGCATTTATGACTGTTCCCTAACCATCCTAGGTTAAAAAAAAGATATGACTTACCTCAACCCCATCCCTAAACTTAACCGTCACTGGGGTTAATGGCATTTATGACTGTAGATTTGACTGCGTGTTTAGACACGCGGAATGACGCGGACGTTAATGGCGTAGACAGATACGCATTCACGTGGATACACGCGGATAGCAGAAAATGCGTGGAGATAACACGCCACCTGACTCGAAAGTGGCGTATATGTTTACGCAAAAGTCATGATGTCATGTTGCATAAAAAGTTGGAGAGAGTATTTTGGTCTTACCCAGATAAGACACTCCTTCTTCAGGTGTGATGGTTCCATATTTGACCATCATCTTCACAAAGTCAATCAAGGTCTTCATGATGGTGATCAGGGTTTCTCTCTCCTCTTTATCTTGCTCTGTGAAGTGAGAGCAGAAGGATGTGATAGATTAAGCGATGACACTAGACTTTAATCTGGATTAATGTGGAAGAGGACAGTTGAGACCACAGGGAATGTGTTTGGCCAGATGGTGATGTTTCTACAGACCTTAGCTGTTGATCTGCTCAATGAGCTGTGTTGTGTGTTGCGTTGTGTTATGAGGCGTGTGTTTCAATATGATCTGTGTGTCTTTTGTGTGTGCTGTGCTGTGTTGTGCTATACTCTGGTGTGTTGTATTGATGAAGTTGCTATTTAGCACATTTAAAATCGAATAACACACTACAATTAAAACGATAATCAAGTACTTTACATGTGCTTTATATGTTAGTAGTCAATATATTCAAGTACAGTAGGTGTACTTCTTAAAAGCATGACAAGAGATTATTCAACCGATTAAACTATTTAAAATGTAACTTTAAACTTGACATTTATTACTTACTATTTATTACATTTAGTGTACTGAAGTGTTTCAAGAAATACATTCAATTCAGTCATGATCTGCACCTACAATTTATTGTGAAAATATACTTTTTATACAATTAAGCACACTTATTTTTCACAAGGGGTGGTTTGTTTTGTACAGTAGCTTTACTGTGTGTGTTGTCATGCTATATTCTATATGTTGTGTGTTTAATTTTGCTTTGTTTTGTGGGTTTGTTTTGTGCATTGATCTATCATTTGTATCTATTATTTATATGTATTTTACAACCCGATCTCACGGGAATTCGTACGAATTTTACGAGGTGGCTAATTCGTAACAATTCATACGACCTCACTCTTACAAATTAGTACGATTTTGCTAAATCGTACATATTTTACGAATTGGCCAATTCGTATGAATTCGTACGAATAACCTACCCCTGACCCCGCCCCTAAACCTAACCATCACGTGGGTTTAGACAAATCGTATGAATTCGTACGAGTGAGGTTGTACGAATTAGCCACTTTTTAATCACTCGTACGAATGTGTACGAATTGGTCGTGAGATAGGGTAGGTATTTTATTTGTTCATATTAAGTTGTTCCCAATATATGTTCATACTGCCCAGCTCTTCTGTGGATGACTCTGATTTCACCAAGTATAACATGTTCCTGGATCAACATTGATACCTTCATTGACCAACACTGATACAACATTGATACATAGTTGGATTGATACCTTCCTGATTGATACCTTCTTGGTATGTACTATGCCTAATTATATAGCAGGGCTCTCACGTGAACAATTTCAGGATATATTTTTTTTTTTTTGGTTGTTGCGTTAAATCTTACCCAGATACAATAGTACTATTTTCTGATTGGCTATTGTATAGCACTTTTCTATTTTTTTGATTGGCTGATGAGTGGCAGGCTCAACGACAGAACTCCAGGAGAGACGCGATTGATTCCTGCCGGTTCCATAGTAAGAGCGGCGTGGCCAGAAACATTTTGGGCGCTGCGGCATATTAAATGTATTATAAACAGTTTTCCCGCGAGATAAATACAAAAGGGCGAAACGAGTGACTGTGATGATCAATGCGTGACACTTGAGAGCTCTGATATAGCTAACAATGCAACAATGCACCGTGTACAAACCAGAATGCTATACGTTTATACTTCTCATCCAACCACAATCAAATGCCCTCTATCTGGATTAGGGATGGGCAACGATTAATCGTGAGTAATCGCATCCAAAATAAAAGTTTGTGTTTACATGATATATGTGTGTGTGGTGTGTATACTTATTTTGTATACATAAATACATGTATATAAATCTGTTCTTAATATATCAAATATTCATATTTATACATAATATTAATTATGTATAAATATATATAAAGTATATACATGCAATTATTTCTTAAATATATACATGCATCTGTGTGTATTTATATATACGAAATAATTATACACACCACACACACATATATTACGTAAACACAAACTTTTATTTTGGATGCGATTAATCGCGATTAATCGTTGCCCATTCCAAATCTGGATGGCGCCTTTTTTTTTTTTTTTTTTTTTTTTTACGATATCAAGCCGAAATGAAAACAAGCCGAAATGCCATAACATTAAGGAGGCTATTTATTGGAGGCTAACTATGTAAGGAGTAGAAAGTAGCCTACAGATAATTGCGTGAATAGCCTATGTAAGGAGTAGAAGTAAAACGTCGACTGAAAAATAATTACTCCAGTAAAGTATAGATACCCAAAATGTGTGTTTGGACAGAATATAAGACAAATAAATTCATTAAAACCCCAAATACAGATATACTGGCTTCTAAACCTTAAAGAAATGCCACAATCAAGACCTCGGAGAGGAAATAAGTAAAATAGGAGTCTTTCCTTGCCATTAGTGCTTGGATAACACGCTTAGGCCATACGTCTCTTTATCAGTAATAATATAATGATGTCTAGTGAGGTGGCTGTGATATATTTAAACCCACCAATGTCCGTTGCCCTGATTTTTGGAATGACTGATCGCGAGAGGAAAAAATGACGTTTTAGTCGCATGACATAGTGAAATGGAAACGCCGTCATTTCGTAATAGTTTTTTATCGATTGCATGAATCTGTGATGGAAACGCGACAGCATTTAACATAGACTAACTTTTTAGAGTTATAGTGTTCATTATACTAACAATTCAACTCTGGATTGATTCTGGAGGAATAAGCACCAGCAACAATCCGTCCTCCAACGCATGATCATGTTTTGATTCATATCGTGCTCGAAGAGGAGGGGCTATTCGCGTCTCCGTTGTCAGTTTGTGAGAGCAGCGCACAGCTCTACAATAAAATAAAAACCTAAAAATCAGTCAGCGTTGATATTGTGGTGGGCCGCCACAAATTAATGAATGTATGGGAAACCCTGGTAGAGTTAGGTTTAGGGGGGTTTTCAGACTGGAATGTTGTCCCAGGATCAACAAAATATGTTCAGGAACAGGCAAAATCCCAGTGACCCTCTACCGTGGTGTGTTGGACTCTCTTTTATCATTTTATATTGTATGTTGTATTTTGTTGTGGTATATACCTGTGTTGTATTGTTTGTTGTGTTGTCTACCTGAGTCAAGGCTCTTTAGGAGTCTGTAGAAGTTGGGGAAGAACTGAAGGTCCTGAAGTCCGTCTTCAGGGTTCAGTTCATTTCTGTCATTCCCGTCGCTCACGGCGTCCCATGAATCATCTGCCCTCACTGTGTCATCTCTACTCTCCTCCTCCGGTTCTTCATCACCATTATCATCATCGCCACCATCATTATCCCCTTCATCGTCTTCCTCATATCGTCGGCTGGGCCTGTCTTCCTCGTCCTTAAAGTCCCCCTGTGGTGAAAGTTTTTAATGTTGTTTATATGTGTGCAAATTCACAAGTCAAAACCATTGCTGAGTATTTTGTCCTTAAAACTGAAGTGAACTAAAGACGTGTTTCTGACGTCACAAACAACCAATCACGTCAACATGTAATCGTCACGAGTGGATCTCTGAGCTGGTGGGAGTGAGTGGAGGAGGGGCTAATTTGCATATTGATAGAACCACATATACTAAATGAGGCAAAGGGTGTAGAGTCACATTCAATATTTCGCTTGACTATATATATATATACTGTATATATGTATATATAAATAAATAAATCCTCAATAAACACATAGTTATTAAAAACACTACAGTCACACACTCGTACCATATTGTTCTGTGTTTCTTTAGCTGCGTTTACAGGGTAGTCCATATTGAGGTCTCCAATCATGTTCTCTTTGGCGTTTTTAGTGATCAGATCCTGCAGGGCTTCAGCAACTTCATACTCCAGCGTCTCTGCCTGACTGTCAGTGATCTGAAGGACAAACAAAAGAACATCTGCTAGAACAAACAATTCACAGAGGGATTATTGTATGACAATCTATTTTCCATGCAATACAAGCTGGTTAAACTGGAATTTGTTGCCCTAGAGCAACTAATACATAATATATGTTGTTTATTGCATCAACATGGTTATCAGAATCACTGCTCATGCCACCATTTGAATTTCTTACTAGGCCCAGCTTGAGCAGTTTAGACACAATTCTGTCAAACACTCCTCTGTCATCCTCTTCATAGATTTTGTTGGCGATTTTCTGGACGATGTCCTGAGCTGTTAGCGGAGTCCCGTCTAACTGCCGAAAGCTTTCAGGATCATCTGAAACCAAACACATGAAAATATTTTACATCTCTGCATTTAAACAAAACTGAATATTAAAAGCTGTTCACACAAGGATTACTATAATAATACAGTTTAATAAAGTTTTAATAACAGTTTTAATTGTATGAAATTACAGACAATTATGATGTCAACACAGAGGACCGATATTGTTGGAATCACTTTCAGAACACTTTTTTTTCCAGTTTATGAAGTTTATGCCTATCAGAATCCACAAGACTTTAAATAACACACACATTTGAAACAGCATAAAAGTGTTTCACTTCTGGATCCTTCACATTCAACCTTTATACGTCAAGAAGTGAGAGTGTATGTCTTTTAGATGATAAATAGCTAATATCTATTAACAGAGATTCTGGCAATAGATTAGCTTCCGTGTCTTTTTTGAATTTGAAATTGGTGCTACCTGGCTAGAGAAACAGAGAAAAGGAAGAAAAACACCCATAATGCACTTGGCATGTTGCCTAGACTCTATATTAAACTAAAATACTGCATTAATATTTTTTTGAAAAAAATAATATATATATATATAAAATATATATATATATTTCCATGGCAAAAATAAACCATAAATATTGCATAAATATTAATAAATTCAATTAAACTGTCTCAAAATACTAAATTAAAAAGAATAAATATTATAGAACAACAAAAAAAAAAAGGCATTGGTTTGACTGGGATGGAGAAAGTTTCATTTTTAGGTGTCCGGTCACTTTTGACCGGAAAGATAACAAGTGTGACTCCGAAACGAAGAGCACCTGAGGGTTAAACTTGGTTTGAAAAACAGTAAATTCACACTTTGAACATCCCATGATAATGTTGGACAAAACAAAAAAAAAACACCTCCTACACACAACCGAAGGTGCATAGCAGAGCCAGACTGATATTATCGGCCGATATTATGCATTTTCCAAAATATCGGTATCGGCAGTCATAATGGCCGATAAATGAATATTTAAAAAATAAAATAAAAATGGACGAAACACGCTTCAATCATTTCTTCTTGGCCTGTTATATTGAAAATGTATGTTTTACAATTTGCAGTATGATGTTATCTATTGCTAAATTATGGCTCATCATAAACTAGCTAACCACAAAGCTATATCAAGCCACTATCATCAGTAGAAGACCGCTAACGTTAACATTAATGAGCTTGGAAACAACAATGAACTTTTTCTGCCTAAATAAAGTAATTATTACTGTATTTATAAATAGCATATCTCTAGTTACAGTCCTTGCATTGTAAAATGTAAGTTAGACTTGCGAGGAGTGAACATTTAGACATAGAGAAAAAGTATCAAACGTATCTTGTGCAGAAAATTTAGCTTTTCTTTTACACGTGTGTGAAATCCAAGAATATTTAATAATAAAAAAAAAATATTGGCCGATATATCGGAATATCGGATTTTAAAACCCAAAAATATTTGTATCAGTATCGGCCTTCAAAATCCTTTATCAGTCGGGCTCTAGTGCATAGTCCATAGGTTTATTTTACGCTGTATTTGAAATAAAGATTATTTTATCAAAAGCCAACAAGCTCAAAGCTCTTAAAAAGCAAGACAAGTACGATGCGAATGTGTGAAACAGAGATATGAATGTTGGAGCTGGAAAGCGCCAGCAATACTTGTCTGTCTGTTGTAATTCCTGTAACCCATTGAAATCACACAAAAACACCTCCCACTCTGTTATCTGCCATTATCTACCACACAGATCGACTTACACTGCCATATTCGCTTCCAGTAATCTCACCATCTGCCTGAAACGTGAAACTGATCAAAAGACTGATGCTAATTCTAAAAGAAAGTCAGAGGTCCTAGGTGACATGGTCCATATGGTGAAAATGTAATAAATGAACACATGACTGCCCACATGTACAACACATATTCAGTGTTAAAAAAAATGGTTGGTGAGGTAATAAGGACCACATAGAACAGATGCTGTTTATGATCCTAAACACAAGAATAAATAACAAGTGAAGCATAGCACAGTTTGTCAAATCGTTTGCTGTGTGTAGCACCTACAACTCTGCAGACCCTTCAATAATGGAAAGGAGAAGCTGAAGTTTATTTTTAACAATATCGTCAATCATTTCATTCATTGTAATCTTAAAAGTTTGAACAGTACAATTTAGTTTAGATTTTTTTATGAATTACACATCACAATGTAACAATCACAGTACGTCACAATATAAAGAAAAGAAAAGAATCGAACAGAAACTTTGAGTTACGTTATAGAGTTGGGGAAGATGTTAAAATGTATGATATGATGTCTTTGAGCTATTAAGCTATCGCTAGGTTAGAAGGCTTTTAATGTGTGTGTAGGTTTAGTCTGACTGCTCTGTCTCTCTCTCTCTCTCTCTCTCTCTCTCTCTCTCTCTCTCTCTCTCTCTCTCTCTCTCTCTCTCTCTCTCTCTCTCTCTCTCTCTCTCTCTCTCTCTCTCTCTCTCTCTACAAAATACCAACTGATTGACCTATGGTGTCTGCCACCTGTTCCTGTATTTAGGATCACATACAGTCTCAGCGTTTACTAGAGTTGATTAACATTTTCAAAGTTAGAGATAATTTGGCTTTTGACAGGTCAAAACAACAGCACCAAAAATGTTCATAGATATTTTATTTTTTCTTGAGGTTGAACACAATTTACTCTGACATAAAGGTTAAGACTAGAAGACAAAAGCAATGCTCAAAAGGGAATATTAACATAACAAACACTGCATACTGCCTATTGTTTTTTTGTTTTTTCTTTTACAGTATTTGAAAAAAGTATGCCCACATATGTTACTGTGTGGACATAAATGTAATTACATTTTTTTTTTACGTTATGAATAAATGTCTTGCATTTTGTTAGTTTGACTAAATAATCAAAATGGGTATAAACAAAATTCTGGTTCATTCGTTACACTGGAAAGAGCAAGCACATTGCATTGTGGGATACATCGTTACACACATAGTATGCTCTTTGGCAAATATCCAGTAAATATCACCATATTGTGCACTGCACACATACCGCATAGTACGATGCTGAATAAACTTTGTTAGTATGGTAATTGTAGTTCTTACCTTGGTATTTGTAGTCCATTACATTTTTAGTAGAGTCATAGTCATCAGCTAGTCGTCTGTTCTTAGTAGAGTCGGCCTCATCAGAACCGTATCGCCCATCCTCAGAATCTGAGATGGGAGTCTCGTTGTTTGACTCTTTGGATTTCTCGGCCAGAGACTTGAGGAAAGTGATGTCATCATCCTCTGAGTTTGATTCTGCCTCGGCTGGTGGTGTTGGCTTGGGTTCTGCATGGATGAACAGCAAGCGATTGTGAGCTATTGATCACTATGAAGCACTTTGTTCTTATAGGATTATATTATCTCACCTGTCTTTCTGATGCTGTCAGCTTCTGCAATCTGTTGAAAAAGAATATAAACAAAATCTCGACTCGTGCTCATTTTTATGTTGAACTTCATGCATAAAACGCAAACAGTATTTAGTCTGATGCTTAATGTACTAGGTACAAAGTCTATTCATCGGTTTCTTTCACATAACATGGTAACTAATAATACGTTTCTGAAATCACACCTGCTGTTCTAATGGCTTCTCCTCAGTCAGCTCTCGGTTGTACATGCTCTTATCTGGATCAGGAAAAAAACACACTTAAAAAAAAGGCAAAGATCAACGATCGCAGATCAGTCTTTTCTCACCTTAAAGATATAAAACTGAAAATGTATTTTTTGTTCTGCAGAAGTAAGAAAGTCAAACAGGTTTGGATTGAAATGAGAGTGAGTATTAGATTTTGGAAGCACTTTCCTTATAATGCATTATAAAAGTATTTTAATCAATTAATTATGCCTTGTAATGCACCTTATAATTATATGATCTCATAAATAATCGTAACCACAGTTATAATACGCTACACCTTTAAAGAGTATAATGCATTAAAACACGCCACACGCCAATTTCAAATGTAACAATCTGCAAATGCTATAATGCAATTTAACTTTGGTTACAATTATTTATGAAAAGATTATAATGTACATCATGAATACTTTTATAATGCATTATGCATAAAGTGATACCCTAATTTTTTCTTTTCTTGTTTTTCTTGTCGGTGAACTATCCTTACTACACTGACCAGGAGGAATGATGAGATGAGAAGATCTGCAGTATCGCTACTACAGTATCAATCTCAGATTACTGTTGATTGGTTATTATATTGTAACTACAATGTAAAGATATTGTAACAACATTATTTTAAAGAATCTGTGCACCTCTCACCTATGTGAATTGAGTATGATTTTGATGGAATCAAGAGAAGATTATTTTACCCTAAAGTAAAGATATTATTAATAGGCTTTTTATCTTTATATATATATATATGAAGAGTTCAGATGCAAAAGCCTCTAAATGCCATTTGAAATTTTCTTCTTTAATGATGATTTTTATCAAACTTGTATATTTAAGTTCAGTAATTTCACTTAAATAACAATTAATAGGTAATTATCATTGCAATTTAAGTGAAATCACTGAACTTAAATATACAAGTTTGATAAAAATGATCATTCTAGAAGAAAATTTCAAATGGCACTTAGAGGCTTTTGCATCTGAACTCTTCATATATATATATATATATATATATATATATATATATATATATATATTAACTTTCTATGGTTGTTGAGATCTTTGATGCACTCACTTGCATTCCAAACTGTTCGAGAAAATGCCACCAAATAATCGGATTACTAGACAAAAGATTAAAGGCCTTTGAAAACACCAGAGCCCAGAGCTTTATATACAATACAACAAAATAAACAATCCAATTCATTCACCTTCTTTCCACATGTGTAGTTGTAGCAGGCTAGTCAACTAATATGAATTTTTCACAGGCTAATATCTGGAGTATAGTAAAGCCTATGATTGTTGGCTAACAGTATTAAAAATACAAAATTAATACGAAATGTGACTAAAAATGAATATACGTCGTGTACTCAATATTTACTCAATAAATTCCCTTTGAAAACAGGTACGTTAACTGGTCACGTGGCTACTGTCCTAATAGCCTATCAAATTTGCAAAATATTGACTGACTAACTGACCGAGCCTATAAGCAACATTATTCTAAATTTGTTGATATATGATTCATTTAATCAGAATAATCGTCTAAATCAAATATTCCCTATTGTACAATATATTGGATTGATGTATTGGACTAGCCTACATGTTTTTTTGTTTTTTTTTGTTGGAAATTGAATAACTCACCGTTGGGTCCGGCAGGTGTTGGAAACGCGCTGATCTGCGATATCACAACAAGGAGAACCACAAGCCCTACGCGTGTTGACGCCATTCTATAGCTGGTTTCCGAATTTTCGTATATAGTTTTGATATTTTTTCCTCTGTGTTGTCCTCTGTGAAGATGAACGGAACCGTTGGTTTGGTGGCGCGCGCTGGTGTTGACTGGATGCCGCGCGCTCTCAGCGCCTCTCCTCTATAAGCGCAAAGACTTGAGTTCTGCGGGAGCTGTTGAGTCCCTGCAGTGCTGAAACCAGGTCGCTGGCTATATTTAACAGCGGATAAGCTGATGGGAGCTCCTCGTGTATAACGGGCCCTGATTCCAGCAGCTCATGGATGGAGGAGGAGGAGGAGGAGAATGGCACGGTCACATCCGCCCATGTGCGTCAGTCTAAAGCACCTGCGTCACACGCGCATCTCACAGTCATTCATGCTGCGGGGCAGTAAACGACCGATGAGCGCTATGGAGAGCAGATAAGAGATAACACAGCACTCCGATGTCTAAAAAAAAATGAGAGAGAGATTTATGACGATGCAGATTCAAATGCAAATTAGAGATTTGACCTGCTTTGTTTAATCCACCATTATATCTCTGCTTTATGATAGCCTACGTTGAAAAAAATGTTTAGTCAGTCTAGCCTACAAAAACTGGTTTTGTGGAAATGAAATAAATGATAAATGATTTAAAATTACTGAGTAACTGAATTCAACCAACCTTAAAAAAACAGGTTTTGCTGAAGCATAACTGTCTAATAACGGTATAACCTGATTTCTCCAGCTGAAGGAGTAGTTTACTTTAAAATAAAAAAAATAAAAAAAAATAAATAAAAAACTTTTACTGATAATTTACTCACCTCCATGTCATCCAATATGTCCATGTCTTTCTTTCTTCAGTCGAAAAGAAATTAAGATTTTGATGAAAACAGGATTTTTCTCTAAGGACTTCATTGGGCACCAAACGGTTCAAGGTCCAAATGAGAGTTTTTGTGCAGCTTCAAATGAACAAATCTTTTTCGAGTCATTTCGTTCATTTCGTTTGTTTAATAAAGAACGAGTTCGAATAGGAGAGTCACGAACGCGCAGCACCGAACAGAGCAAGGCGAGGATTTGTGCTTAAAAAACTTAAAACTTTTTTGTTTATTTTTGAAATGACCGATCGTTTCGCTAGATAAGACCCTTATTCATCGACTGGTGTCGTTTAAAACCATTTGAAGCTGCAATGAAACTCTCATTTGGACCTTGAACCGTTTGGTGCCCAATGAAGTCCATTATATGGAGAAAATCCTGGAATGTTTTCATCAAAAAAAATGTAATTTCTTTTTGACTGAAGAAAGAAAGACATGGACATCTTGGATGTCATGGGGGAGAGGAAATTATCAGCAAAAGTTTTTTTTTTTTTTTTTTAAAGTAAACCTTTAATAGGTTGTAAATAATCTGTAACACTTTACAATAAGGTTCATTAGTTAACATTATTTAATGTATTACTAACATGAACTAACTATGAGAAAATACATTTGTTTCTGTATTTGTTAATCTTTGACGTTAGTTAATAAAAATACAGCTGTTCATTGTTCATGTTAGTGCATTAACTATAATGTTAACAATATTTAATATTAGTAAATGTTGAAATTAACATGAACAAAGATTAACAGACTAACTCCAGTTAATTAACTTAAGTAGTTAACTAATGTTGTTTACTAATGAATCTTTTTGTAAAGTGTTATAATCTTTTTTTTTGTTTCATATGGTTTTATAAAGTCCTTTTCATTGATACAAATAGACTCAAAACTACTTAATTACCCTTAACTAAACGAAGACATTTTTAAACACAGTGTATTTCGTTAATTAATTGATTTAGTTCATTCAAATTAATTTGGTTATTTGGGTCAACAGTGTCACTCACTGATGATGGCTTAGGCCGAAACGCGTCTGTGTGGACATGGTGAATGAATAAATCTTCATGAGATTTAACTAGAGAGTGCGGTTCTTTTTCTTTGCATTGATCACTGTTTTATAACTCGCACCCAAGAAGCGTCTTGGTAGTTGAGCGCGCCTAGTTTGAACAATATATAATGAACCATTAAGTTAAGACTTAATGGACATTGAACATTGAGTGCCAGGAGCCTGAGCTGCAAAATTCAAAAACAGAAACTCATCTGAATGTCCAACACAACTGAATAACTGCATTTATCCTACAAAAGCATGGTGGGAAAAACAGATCCACTGCCCAGGGGTACATTTCCCAAAATCATTGTGAGCTAAATTGTTCGTAGAGCCTTTGCCACCAATGGTCTCTCCGATCAACTTAGCTCATGGTGCTTTTGGAAAATACAGCCCTGGACAGTGGATTTGTAGTTCCCAGCATGCTTTGTAAGGGACTCCATTAGCATTAAAATAAAAATAAAAATGTAAGCTTGTGTATTTTATTTTTATTTATTTTGTGTTTTCTTTGGAATATCAGACACATTGTAAGCTCCATTGACCCCGATCCTGGACTGAAAAAAAAACAAAAAAACAGCAAGAGCAACACATTCTCAATCTCATCCCAAGACGTCATCTAAGACGTCATCGATCCTAGGGCGTCATCCAACTGACGCTTTACCTTTAGCGTCAGCTAGATGATCCGTGTAGGTTTAGGTCTGGGGTAGGGTTAGGATTAAATAGCGCCATCTAACCGATGTTAAAGGGTACCCTAAAACATCGGATGTTGACGTATGGTCAAAAGCATCAGTTATATGACATCTTTGGATTAAAACGGGCTGGCAAGAGACCTTGGGGTATGTTTTAAAGGAATGGAATTGTGTAAAGCTAATTTAAGTGATTAAACAAGCTAGCAGTTTTTAAACTAACTGTGGATACACTTTCCCTTTTACAGTTTTCTCTTCAACAGTGTGATTTCCATTACTCGAGAGTAGCCTACAGTAGTTCAGTAACCATGCTTCTCCATCCATTTACGCTTCCTTCCATATGGTGATGTGACTCTCCTTCTGTCCGGCGTTAACGGCTGCAGTGTACTTGCACGTCAGCACACACAATGGCTGCAACTGCAGTGTGGTCTCCCCAGTTTACCAGCACCACAACCGTCTGGATTGAGCCGGGTAGGGGGACATCTCTAGGGTCTTCAAGTGGGCACCTTCCATCCTCAGTGTTTCGTCGACTAGCACACGAGCCTTGAGGAGCCTGTTGAGGAGCCCTCTTGACATTGACTCTGGTGTCCCAGATTCACCGCCTTCCGTCCCCCACTCAACTCAGCCCAGCTTACTGACCTTTACATCCCTCCTGCTGCTGAGGTTGCTCCTTCCTCATAGTTCACATGTGACCTAACCACAATCTCACAACCTCTCCGCAACCCAACCATACGCGCCAACCTGTTTGACTAAGATTCACATTTGCTGAAATTAATTATATAAAACTATAATGTCAGTACATAGTAGTTACATAAATGAATTAGATTGCATTTGCATTTATTTCCATTCAAATAAAAGATAAAGCAATAAAAGGTTTAGAATTAGCTGTTCTCCTCCTGAAAATCAGAAATGCATACATCTATTATAATTGACCCTCTTTTTGTCCTGATGTGACCATGATGTTAGTATTCCTTTGTTATAACAAATTAAAGAAAATATAATTTTTACCAACACCTTTTTTTTCTGTTAAATCCGCTTGTACTTAATCCGCTTGTGTTTGGCTGTAGACTGATTTAATTATTTCAACTGTTTGAATGAGCATGTTAATCTTAGCATTTAAGATGCTAATATGTGCTACTGCAAGCAAATAGCTAGATAGTCTATCCATTTAATTATGTGTAACTAAAATAAATGAAATATTAATGGATTAAAGAATATACAAAATACCTGAATCATGTCAGATAGCCTTTAACAATCAATTTGAGACTACTTTAATAAGGTTGCTTAAAATGGCTTAATTCTATGATGTTGAAATTACATGAACAAATTATGTTTGCACATCAATACTCTGGTGTCAAGCGAAAATACTACCAAAATTGTTTCTTTTAATATTTCTTTTCTGGGGAAGGTTACTGGGTATCACTTTACAATACGGGTGCACTAATAAGCATTAATTCATGCTTAACTAATGCACAGATAATTCTGAATTAATGTGTAACTAATGATTATCTAAGCTATTCATTAATAGATCAATATAAATTCATTTTAAATGAATGGTACAGTCATTTCAATCTTTCTACTTTCTTTCACCTCTGTGAAAAGGTTTGTGGGGACTGTGTCTCTTTCATGAGAGATTCATAAGAGAGGTTCTGTTTTCACCCATCATAATCATGTCAATTACTTATTTACACTAAATCAGATTTTCACATTTCCCAGAGCAGCAATGTTCTGTTTATGTATTTAAGAAGCTTTCAGTTGTCATTGAGACATTTATAATATTTATTTACTGATCAAGGCATGACCTCAGATTGATTACTTTGTATGTCTTGATATGGCAGTGTGCCTATTTGTGAAAGTGGGACAGTTTCTGTCGACTCGGAAAACAACAGGCTCTTTGTTCTGATGCTTCATTAGCGCTGCTCCACATGTTCTGCACAGCATCAGTCTCTCAGCCCATGCATGTGACACTCATGCTTCAGTTTCCGCATTATTAGGAAGATAAGACTTCTTGTTGAATTAATGCAGGTTCTAATCATTATCATTACATTCAAGCTGATTACTAAATGATGCAGCGTTGATTCACAACGAGGACTGTGTCAACACACTTATTTTTAGAATTAGATATTATATAAATAATTTAAAAGAAAAGACTACAAACATATACAGTATATATATATATATATATATATATATATATATATATATATATACTGTATACACACACACACACACATATACACACACACACAATATAAATATATATACACATTAAAAATAAACACATAAAAAAATCTTCTTTCATTTGAATTGCTTATTTGTAATACATATATGCAAAAATTGTGTTGTATATTGTGTTATACAGTATAAATATATTGTTTCAATTATTTTTGGTTGCGTTTATTTTAGTGTCCTGTAGAGGTCACTGATGTCTTCTTTCTAGGTGGACAGAGATTTGAGAGAAATGGATTATGTTCGTTCTACAAGAGACACATCATACTGAATTAAAAAAAAAATGCTTTCATTTACAAGTAATTTTACATCTATCAAACATGTAAGGTTTGGTGAGCAAGCTTCAAGTTGATGGAAAAACGGGAAAATTTAGTCAGATTTGTATTGGCAAATATCTTGGAGTTAGTTATTCCAATGACAAAACATTCAAAATACATCTGTAAAAATACTGTACTTATACCACACAACTTTTAATATCTGCCTTAATGAGATCAATGTGTCTGCAACATTAATATGCCTATATGACGTTAGTTAAGTCAGCTGCATAATAATAATATAATAATTAATATATATATATATATATATATATATATATATATATATATATATATATTACTTTTTAATACATGTGTTAATTTAATGTTACCAACCAGCAAACAAGCCCCAATGTGGGTGCAACTTTGGACAGTTGGTGGTGCTAGAAGAGATTGAGTTAGAGACTCCAAAATATCTGCAGGTAATGTTCAGACTGTCCTCTATATGATACATTTTCCTCATGCGGTTCTATGGGCTTCCAAAAGTAAAAGAAAATGGACAAATAATAAGAACCTACACACCTTCAGTGCTTGGTGGTCCCTAATCATGATCATGTGGGCCACTATATTTCAAACATTAGTAGTATTTTCTTTAATAGCAATGTTCATTATATTATAAACATTTCAGTTCATTTCAAATGATTATTTTTAAAACACATCAATATTTACATGTTGACTGATCATTAATACATTTTATCTTCATCAGGTGCCCATCAATTCACACTTGATCCAAACACAGTGAATAAACACATTCTGTCATAGAGGAACAGAGTGGCTACTTACACTGACACTGATCATTCACACAGATTTGATGTTTATTATCAGGTGAGGTGATGTGTGGAGAGAGAGTGTCTGAACGTACTGGGAGCTGGAGTGGAATGGTGATGTGGGTATATCAGTATCATACACTCAGAAAAAATGTTATGTTGACTTTACTTAATTTTTTTTCCATCAACAGGTTCCGCATAACTAGATTACGTAAAAAAAAAAAAAAAAAAAAAAAAAAAAAAATTGTTCATGTAACTTCCACATCATGGAATTAAGAAATTTTAAGTGACCCAATTTAAGTAGTCTCAATTTTTTAAAAGGCTTCCTGGCATGATTCAGGGATTATTTTATATTCATTCATCCATTAAAATTTCGTTTATTTCAGTGATAATAATAAAATTAATAGATTATCACTTGTTATTTACTAGCAGTAGCACATATTAAATGCTAAGATATACATGCTAGAGTTGTGACGTTCGCGAACGAACCGATTCTTTTGAACGGCTCATAAACATGAACGATGGGAGCCGAGTCGCGGCAGGAGGGGAGCCGTTCTTTCTGTCGTTCTTTTTTTCCTATGCGTGTTTTACACAGATGCACATAAATTACCTCCTCAGTTACAGGGGAAGGTGCGCCCAGCGCAGGGGTGATAGTTGTGCACGCGCGTGCATCTTTTACGTTATCTTTTATAACCCTACGTGCCTATGTCATTGGGTAGGAGCGGAGCCAAAAGTTGTGCACGCCGCCATCACATGGTTACTCCAGTTTTTTTTTTTAAAAAAGCCATAAAGTAAGGAACTGCTTGTATTTATTTACATTGCATTTTGTGTTCATATTAATGTTATTGTATCTACAGTATATATTTACAACTTTAAATATTTTTTGTTTTTTATCAAAATGTTCTTGTGGTATTGTATGGAAAACATAAGTCAACAGCTTTACACATACACTCACTTTGTACTAAAGGTAAATCCAAAATAGTGATGTCACGTTCTAAGCAGAGGGATGTTGTGCAACCCTTTGAAATATAGCCCACACATGACAAATGAGGTAATAATCAATATTTCAGAATAATTCAAACTCAGATATTGATCTGTGATATCTGAGTTTGAATTATTTGACTACAAATCTCACCTCATCATTCCTCCCAGTGATTATACTAAATATTTAAAAAGAGCCAAAAGAGCCATTCTTTTGAACGGCTCTTTGAAAGGAACGGATCGCCAAGATCCGGATCCCCTCAAAGAGCCATAAATCCCATCACTAATACATGCTCCTTCATAAACAAATCAATCGACAGCCAAACAAAATGCTCCACTCTTCTCCACAATGGTAACCTACTTATTCATTCCAATGTAATTTAACATTAAACACAATTAAACACTATCAAGTCTTCCCCTTTTCTAAATTTCTCCAAAAAAAAAAAAAAAAACCCATAAAATAACACTTAATTTTAACATTTATTCTCTATTAATTCAACCATATGCAAAGTACTGTATGCTGGGAACTAAAAGCACCGCCCAGTTTCAGTTAATGCAACACAAATCAATCATATAATCCAACACAAATGCATTAAAGCAGCACTTTGCAAGATTTCTGTTTTTGTCAAACTGCGACCCCTAGAGTCACTGTGGAGTACTTGTACTATCATAAATAGCATTCACGCAAAGATTTCTCTGCACTCACGACTTGTTTTGTTTATGTGCAGGTTTGTTTTCATAATAATAATTTAGGTTTGAAGTAATTGTTATAATTGCATACACATATCTTTGTTTTTGAGATTTGTTGTTCTTAGTTATTTCACAAAGAAATAAAGCACAATGATCATTTTCATTCTTTGATCAGATTTGAAGTGTTTTGACTTTTGTTTGGATAACTGATGTAATGCACTAGGAGTAATAATATTAATATGAAAAAATATTATTATTATTAGTTTTGAAATTGAAATATGATTGTTCTTAAACACCGTGGAATATGCTGATAATTTCAAACGAATGTCTATGGATAACATTACTGCTTAAATACTTAGCACTTTAGTAATATTACAATTACTATTTCACATAGTTTTGTGATATTTCTATTTTATTCCATAGTACTTTTTTTTTGGAGTGTGTTTAGAAAGTGTTCCCTTTCTGTCCAAAATGCAGTATGTCAGCAAGACATGACTTAAATCAGAGTATTAGCAGTCAGAATAATAGGCAGATGACGAGAGAGAAAGAAAATGCTCAAAATACAAACTTTAACCAATTAAAAACTTGAATTAATGACAGAGAGGGAGAAAGTGAGCATCCAGATGAGCAAAGATTTATTGTGAAATGCAATGAAGTGTTCTTTTCACATTTAAAAGTAAAAAAAATAAATAAAGGCATGGAAATCCATGTCTCTGTCCACTTCTTGGGATGACTTAGCAATGTAGATGCTTCTTTTTGGGTTATGAAAGTTCCACTGATGAATTTATTGAAGTCCTAATATTTGTTTATTAACGATGAAAAAATATCTTACATTTAAAAGATGAAAATTAATGTGAAATGTATTGACATTATCAGTAATGTTTAATATAACTAAAAATGAGATTTGCATCTGACAAAACGGTTGCAGATGCATTGCATATTTGCTTTTCGTTTGGAGCCTAACGGTTCTATTGTTTCTGCTCTGCAATCTTCGAAGAGAGTGTTCTACGAGCCTTCTGCTTTGGGGAAGAAGCCTCTTCAGTCGGTGTTCATGTGACGGTGCAATCTCTTTGCGCAGCTCTTTGGAGAGTGAGAGCACACAGCGGGCTGCGCTGATTCCTGCTGATTGTGCCACGTTTTCGATGTGTGTGATTGCAAACAGCGGGCTGCCCTATTTCTGCTGGTTGCGCCACGGCCATTTCCCCTGTGTGCTTTAGGATCAGATAGAGATTAGTTTCCTCATAAGAGTTCATAGACATATACACTAGACCTCACCTTGGATACGGCAGTTCATTAAAACGAATGCGTCAATAGAGCCGCCATCTTGAAACAGGGGAGCCCCTCCACTTTAATGCATCAGCGTCAATGTAGTAGACACAGGTCTAACGCAAATAAAATCACCATAAATCATCATGAATGCGATTTTTCTTGTTTTTTTGGTTTGTTCCAATGGTCAGACATGTATTTATCATTGATTCCAGAAAGAAAAAAAAAATTATTTTTTTTTTTTAAAAAACATTCTTCCTAGTTCAGATTTCATCCGTGAACTTCATACGCTGCACAAAAGTCCGCCACCATCAATGAATTCGAAGTAAAGGCAGAGATAGCAGCGTTACCTAGCTACTTCCTTTGACAAGACCCTTGTTCCAAGATGGCGGCGGTTTTGACGCATGCTTAGAACCCCCAGGTGAGGTCTAGTGTACATGTCTATGATAAGAGTTCTCTGGATGCGGCCATTACCTGGCTCCACAGACTGATCTCATGAAGTAGCGTGTGTATGACACGGCAATTCGTATTTCCATTTTTGGCGTGCTATCAACACGCATAATCGCTTTTCAGCGTGTTTATGAATGCCGTTGACTTAATGTTATTACTTTATATATAAATATATGACTTACCTTAACCCTGTCCCTAAACCTAACCGTCACTGGGGTTAATGGCATTTATGACTGTTCCCTTACCATCCTAGGAAAAAAAACAGAGCTCCCCAGATGTAGATGTACATTTTGCTTTGTTTTGTTCGGACATTTGACGGCGTGTACGGACACGCGGAATGACTCGAACGTTAATGGCGTAGACATACGCATACACGCGGATAGCTCAAAATGCATCACGATAACACGCCATTTGACGCGTTCGCGATAACACGCCATCGATAACATATCGCCAATTGGCGTGTATGTTTACGCAAAAGTCATGATGTCATGTTGGGCTCCGGCTGACAGTCAAGTTCGTTGCCTCACATGTCTGGCTGTTAAGAACGCTGAGGGTGCTTTTGTGGATGAGTCATGTACCCATGTCTATTCTCAGTATTGTGGTCGAGACTTGAGTATTTTAGAAGTAGTGGCGTCCCTTTGCCAATCCTCTGATCTAGTTCCTCTTCTGGTGGCTATCAGAAAAGGGCTACTTTGGCTGACAGCTTTGGAGACCTGAGAATCACAGTGTGGGCTTCTTCACCGAGCAACTAATCTCCGTGGGCCCTTTACCCATCTAGTATACCACCAGCTGTGGAGCTTCTGAAGGAGTGGCCATAATAAAGAGCATTTAAAGGACAATTACTCAAGTCTGTCTGTTATCACTGCTGTGTAGCAGGCCAGTTAAGGGAAACAGAAGTTAGGGTAAGAGACTCAGTGGTTGCCTGTTTGGTGTTCTGAACTGAATCCTCCTCTAAAGCGCAATGGGTTGTGGGCAATATTAGCCATTAGAATGTGCACGGATACACACTTCGATAATCTAACAGAAATAGTAGACCATTTGGGGACTTTTACCATACTATATTATGCTTTGGGACACATTTATAAGCTCAAATACTATACATTGGGGTGTAGGGTGTGACTTTCCAACGCTTTCTCACCCAAAGAATAATGAAAACTTGGAGGAGTGTGTCCCTAAACCGAATTGCTCAGCTGTCATCTAAACAAATGTCAGTCCAAAAATCAGTTTGTAAATGTATTTTATTAGAAAGTGTAGATTTCTAAAGAGTAGAGCAACAGAGTCTGTGAATGACACCGTTTGTTATTTTGTCTTGCCCCCATTGACAAAGATTTGATGATTTTTTTTATTATATTTAAAAGAAACAAATTATATTTCAATTCACTGAGACCTAATTTCATATGTCTATTGCAAAAGCCACCTTACGTATAGAAACATATAGAAATACTAAAATAATCAACACATATTTCCAAAACTACAAAGTGCTTTCACACAATAGTTATCCCCAAGTCAACTTGCTTTGCGTTACACATTGTTCATAATTATTGCTGACTGTTGTCAAGTTTATACTGAACAGACTTTTCAGACTATAAATGTAAGAATGAAACGGTCACTTCTACAATTGTTGTGTTTTTAGTCACTATTTGACATTTGTTCCCTTGCTGAAACAATACTGTCAACACAGTGTTTCTGTGACGATATAAAGCACGTGGATATGAGGCAACAGATGTGATTGACTGCCAGCCTCTAAACATAACATTCCAGTGTTGTAGTCAAGACCACCTCACTCGAGTCCGAGTCGAGGCCGAGACCAGAGAGAGTCCAGTCCGAAGACCGAGTCCATAGAGAGTCGAATCCGAGTTGAGTCCGAGACCAGAGACGGTCGAGTGCGAGTCGAGACCGAGACCAGTGAGCGTTGATTACCTAATTTAGTTTTATTTACTTAGAGAAATCTTTTTTTTTTTTTTTTTACTGAATTTACTTAGAGTTTAAAAAATATGATCAGTTTAGGGTAAAAAGGCCACATAGTAGGTGCTGTTAAAAGTAATTTTATTACAATTTGTCATGCGCAGTTGCGCACTAGAAAATCACCAATCACTGGGCATGTCAATCAATTTAAAGAAATATTTTATTAACGTACATTATTAATCATGAAAAATATTTTGAATTGAACTTGAGTGGACTCGGGAATAAGAGTCCTAAAAAAAAAATGTTCGAGTACGAGTCAATTCCGAGTCCAAATGCACACGAGTCCATGAAAAGACCAAGACCATTAAAATATGGTCTCGAGTCCGAGTCTCGAGTACTACAACACTGTAACATTCTAACATTATAATAGGAATTTTAGTCGACTAGCTGATGACCATGTTGTCGATAGTCTGAGGCTTCGAATGTTTTCCGTTTGATTTTGCAGACCAATATGATGGGGTTAGGGAGAGCGGGGCACAACCTAAAACATTTTGGTTTTGGCTCAATTATTTAAAAAAAATAATTAAGTTAGATTCATCTTTTTTCTTTTTTTTTTTTTACACGAGCAACATACAAATCTCTGCTACAAATGAACACTTAAAGTTTATTTTCTAGGACCTACCATTTTCGTACATTTGCACTGAAAGTGACAGAAGTGTAAATATTACAACCTACATATGCAGGGGATAATTGTAACAGACAGAGGAGTTAGCTGTAACACTTGTGTGTAAAACAAAATTGACCTATGGCTAAGCCACGCCCCCTCCACTCACTCGGACAAATAGTCAACATTCAAGGACAGGCGCTGGCAGCTGTCACAGTAGGAGACATTTCACAGGAGGTAATTGGCGATTTTTGGAGACAGAAAAATTATATATCATCTCCAAGTCACCTATAGAGCATTAACTATGCATTGGAGGGTTATATTAATAAATTTATTGTTGAGAAGGTCGATGAAAAGCTTCAGCTCCACAGAGAGATATAGGTCACAGTGTAAACGTGATAAACCGCATATCGTTGCCATCACCGTTTGGTGCTACAGTATTTACATGAATGAATCATTCAGCACTACATTGTTAACATTTGTTATCTCGGTTATTTACAGATACATTAATGATGCCAACTGACATGATGTAACGTTACAACACTGCTAGAAGCTAACGTTAACATTTTCTAATGTTAATCTAATGTTAGCCTAACGTTACGTTATTTTAAAGATAGTTCAAATACATTGTTGACTTAACTTAGTACAGATGTAGACATCCTTGTTTAATTTATCCGCGTTTAGTTGGTGTTGTGGTCTACCGCATTCCGCATAACTTAATCGCTTAACTTTATCCAGAGCAGACACTTATCTCGGTTGAGATGTGGCTTGGGAAAGGGTAAAACAGACACACACACACACACCGTCACGCAGCCTCTCGGGAAACTAGTGTCGGAGTTGCATGTACCCCATGCACAATGTTTGACCATTTTAAACATAAAATGACAAGAAAAACGAATGAAAACCAACTAACTGCAATGCATTTCAATGGACGTGGAAGCAGATAATTTCCGAGTGTATAGAGCATCACAGTCCCGCCCATAGCTGGTGCCGGAAGTAAAAATTCAATACAATTTCTGATACAAAGACCGTCTTCTGGCAGAGAGAGAAAAAGAGCGGAAACACAACCTTGATCCTGACTAACTATGTAAAAAGTCTGTGTAACTAACCACGTGTTAGGTAGTGCCCCGCGCTCTACTTAATTTTAGCAGTAGCAGCACAGGGGTGGGGAGCAACCATGATTAAAAAATGCTTAAAAACAATGCCCATATAAAAATAGAAGATAGAAACACATACACGTTTTAAAATGAATTTAATTAGGAAAATGTACAGGGCCGACCAGGCTGAACAAAGAGCTAGTTATTATTAGCTATGGTGGATTTGATCCAGTCAGTGTAGCGACACACCTCAGCATAAACCCCAGGAAGGTCTGGTTGAGCACAGCCATCACCCCAGGAAACAATACCTTTCAGTTTCCCCTTGCACACCACAGGGCCACCAGAATCCCCCTGAGAAGAAAATTGGAAAATGAAAAGGACACAATTGTGGTTTGTATAAAAATTTCAAACTCATATAAAGAGGAAGACCAAGTCATTGACATACCTGACACGAGTCTTTGCCTCCCTCCATGAATCCGGCGCAGAACATGTTTCTAGTTATTCTTGTACCATATGCTCCCCTACACTGCTCATTTGAGAGTACAGGCAGATTCAAACACTGCAGGGCAGAAGCAGTGTGCTCTGGAAAAAGAAAATGAACAGTGCTAAAACTTGTATAATGACAATGCATGTTTAATATATTATATAAAAGTATAAGAAGATTTTCTACTCAGCCATCTCACCTCCAGTTTTGCCCCATCCAGAAACCAAGCACTGTTCCCTTGCAGAAGAGCACTTGGTTGCCAGACGGATCGGCTTCACATAGTTGTTGAAGAGGACAGGCTTTTTCAGCTTGATCAGCATGATATCATTGTTAAGAGTCTGACCATTAAAGTCTGGATGACGAATCACCTTCTCTGCATTGATCAGCTGCTCTGTGTTTTCAGTAACAGCCAAGTTGTGCTTTCCCAGGTGGACAACGAGTTGGCGTCTATTTGAAAAAAGAAACTCAAATTTTACTCAGCCTATAATATAATGTTTATTAGAATATTGCCTACCTACATATTAGGTCAGTTTATAGTCTTAAATAGGTTTTACTTAGTGTAAGAGACATAATGGTTATGGCAAGACAATTACAGACAATAAAAATCCTGCATTAGTATGCTGAATAATAATAATAATAAAAAGTGTTCATATTTATTGAAGCCAGAAAATCCAGAATAGGCATATTTAAATACTGTACACAAATGTAAATTTGTTTCAAAATTTGAGCTGGATGCCAATGGTTGGTAGACTAACACACTCATCTTTATTATAGTACAGAATGTGTAACTTTCTTGACAGCCTTTCTTTTTCTTTAGAAATTAGGATTTTTTTTAGTACACATTCAGAAATGGTAAACAATAACTGTTGCTAATCTATTTCTTAAAAGGGCCCTTTTTAGGGAAAATGTAGTTTGATGGTAAATAGCTTTAACATGTTTTTAAAAAATACAGGTTAAAAAGGGAGGTCATATACTCACATGAAGTTGCAGTGAGCTGCAGACACGATCCATCTTTTTTTAATCAAAGATCCTCCACACGAGTAAATCTGATCCGTAAGGTACACTTGCCAGGGCTGGGAGTGGGGTGAACATTCATAACCTCCAATGATTTTATCACCTGTGCTGTAAACTTCATTGAAAAATAAATTGTTCTTTTATTAATGCTAAAGACTATCTATAATACATATCAGAGTAGGGATAATCTAACAATTGTCATGAATAATGACTAATAAGAGAGATCTACATACCCACAGCCACAACCAGAAAAGTGAACACAACAGTCTTCATTGCAGTAAAGGAGAGAAGTACTCACAGCTTTAGAGCACAAAATTGAGGAATAGTACCTATGCTTTTAAGCATTTTTTTGAACACCCCTACAGAACATATCAGCCAATAAGATCACAACAAAGGATTCACAAGTAAAAATTAGCATATGAGACAACAGTTCTTTTCATACAGTTTGCCATGGTCATATAAATGTGTTGGAAGGAAGGGTTGACTAATAAAAAAAATAGATGATCAAAATGCTGTTTTACTTTTTGAGAGACACACAACTTAAGATTGTGGAGACTTTTTATAACAGTATGTTTTCTTAACCTCTTCCACTCTAAGGCATATTTTGGAATTCTGCCTGAATTTAACACACCCAAAATATTTACCCGACACATACAGTGTAAGAAATTTAAAGAGCCCCTATCATAGCAATTGAAATGTTCCTATTTTTGTTTTAGGAGTTCCCAAAACAGTTTAACATGCATGCAAGGATAAAAAAACACTTTATTTGTCTTATAATATGCATTTATTTTTAACTGATTTGCTCACCGACTCCCAAATGATTCATACAATGACTCATTTTTCCAAACCGCTCCTTTGCGTGACGCTAATCGGCGGTGATTGGTCTGATGACAGACCCAGTCAGTTATTGTTTGTTAGCATAACGCATAAACATATTGATAAACCACTTCAGTAGTACAAGACGCTCTATTCTTTATGACAACTCCAACAACAGTGACAAACATTTCACATATTTAAAAAAAAATTGACATTGGAGACCTAGAAGCTGCGCTGAGTCTAACTCACACACACACACACGCACACACATACTTATTGTGCCTTCCCTCCTCGCGCCCGACGCTACAAAACCGTTCAAAACCCATAAGAGCAACAATTATTAATAATACTTACAGGTTGTGATTCAGGAGGAAGCTGATCCATATACACTGGGTATAAGTTACTGAGCCCTCCTTCAGGAACAACCGCTTGCAAATCCACATTTGAATTCATTTATGTTTTTTAACGATTCGTAATTAAAGGGTTAGTTCACCCAAAAATGAAAATTAAGTCATTAATTACTCACCCCCATGCTGTTCCAACCCCGTAAGACCTTCGTTCATCTTCGGAACACAAATAAAGATATTTTTGATTGAATCTGAGAGCTGGATCAGTCCTACATAGACTGCCTAAGGGACTGGCTCTTGACGGCCCATAAAGTCATTAAAGAAAAGGTTTAAATATTCCATGTGCCTACAGCGGCTCAATCATAAGTTTATCAAGCGACGAGACTACGTTTTGTGCGAAAAAAACATAAATAACGACTTTATTCCACTATTCCATTACTTCCTTATGGGCGCATGCGCGAGAACTGAGACGAGGACGTTCTCATTCGTCTACTTCTTGTTACCGGCTGCTCACCGCTTAGGAGTTTTACCGCCACCTACCGTATAAAATGATGATCCATATATAAGGCGCTCCGGATTATAAGGAACACTGTCGTTTTTTGAGAAGATTAAAGGCTTTTAAGTGCACCTTATAGTGCGGAAAATACACAAATTGAAAAGCGTATGTACAGCGCGCATCTTCCTCTGCTTGTAAACAGAAAGTTTTGCGCTTCCAGCTATATCAGCACATCATCTTATACGGTAGGTGGCGGTAAAACTCCTAAGCGGTGAGCAGCCGGTAACAAGAAGTAGACGAATGAGAACGTCCTCGTCTCAGTTCTCGCGCATGCGCCCATAAGGAAGTAATGGAATAGTGGAATAAAGACGTTATTTATGTTTTTTTCGCACAAAAAGTAGTCTCGTCGCTTGATAAACTTATAATTGAGCCGCTGTAGGCACATGGAATATTTAAACCTTTTCTTTAATGACTTTATGGGCCGTCAAGAGCCAGTCCCTTAGGCATGTAGGACTGATCCAGCTCTCAGATTCAATCAAAAATATCTTTATTTGTGTTCCGAAGATGAACGAAGGTCTTACGGGGTTGGAACAGCATGGGGGTGAGTAATTAATGACTTAATTTTCATTTTTGGGTGAACTAACCCTTTAAAATGATGAGAACACAATCGGGCTATACTGTTGTGGTATTGTTGCAAATATGAACTCTAACCACCGATTCTTCACATGCTCGTCCCTGGTAAATGAAAACAAAGTGGCTGAACTATCTTTGCATTGTAGAACACAGCGTCTTCTCGACATGATGCTATGATGAAGTATTTGAATGTGTAGATTTCAAGTTTCCACTTCAGTCTGCGCACACAGTAACTGGGAGCGGCCAATGACCTCTCTACGTCACGATGTAACAGCTAATGTCTCGTTTCAAAAACAATTCATTTCATAGACTCAGAGTCGACTCTCAGTTTTGAAAGACAATAACTTTATATATGGTGCACTTTCAGATATAAATCTTTGCAGGATGTTTTCATTCCCTTAGAGCTACAGTATATTCCACACCATATGAACAGTCATTTAAAAAAAATCCATGATAGGGGCTCTTTAAAAAGCTAGTGTCATTGTACAGAAAACCCTTCAAATGTACTAAATCGGATTTAAAAACTTCATAAATAGCATTGTATGCTTTTAAAGTTATTAGGATGATAAACATAAAAAATAGGCCTTTTTTAAGAATCCTGTTTTTGAAAATCTGTGATTCAGGTAGGCCTACTGTTTGCTCTGGGGACCTGCTGATTAGGCTATATTGTTTGACTACACCAAGTCACAGTATCCACCAGAAAAAAAAAAAGAAAAGAAGTTTTTTTCTCTATCACATTCTGAGCAAGAGTTATACAAATATAGGCTAACCGAAGGGAGGCAAAGCATAATTTTTAGCGCATATACATGTGTCCTTTGGATTTTTCTAATATTGCTTTGACGCAAGAGAACACATTTTTAGCTGCTTTTCCATCTTCAGATGGCATTTTTTATTTTTAAACACTCGAAAAATACAAATATATCCACAAATTTTCTGTCAGTCGTCTTCGTCACTTGTAATTCACTTATTACTACATCTACTCGCCTATCATCAACAATGTAGTGAATCACATGCTACAAAATAAATACAAAAAACGGTCGTGATCCTGCACACCCACCTGACTGAACTAGATCAATCCCTCTCTATTTTTTATTTTTTTTTACCCTTTATGAAAGTTGTGAAAACACAGTTGTGGAGGTTTTTTTTTTTTTTTTTTTTTTTTTTGCTATATGTGCAAATTGTAGACTCTTTCACTGCTACAGAAGTTTACCCAACCAACTGTGACAACTTCAACTTCTGAGAAACCCGGAAATGTGAAAAGGGTCAATTGCAATCAAGACCACTCTCTACCATGGAACAACTTTTGGCCAATCTCTTTCCCTATCTGGGTTTGTGGTTTTATTTTTGGTGGTGTGGAGTTTAGAGAAGTAAAGAAACACGCAAATGCGCGCACACACACACACACACACACACACACACACACACACAGTGTTTTTAGTTTATAAAAGTAGACTTTTAAGTGTACTTCAGTTCAATATTTTTCAATATATTGCACAACTGTACTACAAGTAAATCTATATGTTAGTTTGCTAATTTTTCTAGTCAACTTCTTAGTTTTAAAGGACAACTCCGGCGCAAAATGAACCTTTGGTCTAATTACACATTGTTACCTAGTAAACCGTTATCTGAGATTTGTTTTCATGATTGCCGAATGTAAATAGTTTTATCTCTAAAAACAGTTTAGCCTATAACGCTAGTATAATGCTAGTATATAGGGCATAGAGTAATGACAAATAAAAATCGCTTGTTATTACCACTAAAAAGGCTCAAAATAGCCCCACACCAACGCGACAGCATAACAAGAGTCCCTACATTCAAACCGAAGCATTGAGAACTTTGTCAGTGTCCAAACAGTTTAATAAGAAGATATTTTATACACACAGTCAACTTCGCGAATACAGGAAGAAGCCATCTTGGAAAAATATTCTCGACCAGTCGATCTACGAACGCCGATCCAAGTGCGGTGGTGAGATGTGAATAAGGTGATGTGAGCGCGAACAGTAGGCTACGTGTACATATTGAAGACAAGTAAACGGTTTGTGTTTGTGTTTCTTCTGGAAACAACGGACCATATGAGATTCTGCACAGTTCAGCGCACTTGGATCGGCGCTCGTAGATCGACTGGTCGAGACTATTTTTCAAAGATGGCTTCTTCCTGTATTCGCGAAGTTGACTGTGTCTATAAAATATCTTCTTATTAAACTGTTTGGACACTAACAAAGTTGTCAATGCTTCGGTTTGAATGTAGGGACCCTTGTAATGCTGTTGCGTTGGTGTGGGGCTATTTTGAGCCTTGTTAGTGGTAATAACAAGCGATTTTTATTTGTCATTACTCTATGCCCTATACTAGCATTATACTAGCGTTATAGGCTAAACTGTTTTTAGAAATAAAACTATTTACATTCGGCAATCATGAAAACAAATCTCGGATAAAGGTTGACTAGGTAGCAATGTGTAATTAGACCAAAGGTTCATTTTGCGCCGGAGTTGTCCTTTAAGTAGGCATTAAAGTTTAGTAAATTTTAAGCCATTTATGCCATTTATTCATTTTGCACTAAGTACAATATAAGATGAAATAATATATAAATATTTAATATATAATAGTATGTGTTCAATAAAAAATATCCATAAGCCAATAACCCTTATTTGAAAATATATTTCAAATAAAACAAATAACATTTATCTTCCAATCATCTGTCCTCAATTTCTTTCTATGTGACAAAATATACAAGCCAATCATTTTCACACAAATTTTGCTAAAACTGATCTGGGATGACTGTACATTAGTTAAACTAATCTGTTTGTTAGCATGTAAACTCAACTCAGTTAAAAATAGGCCAATTTAGGTGCAAGAAGTATTAAAATAGTACACTTACAATAGGGCCTAGTACATTCATAATAGTACATTTCAAGTATACCTGAAAATAAATTTAAACATGATTAAATTTACTTAATACTTAATTTATTTAATAAAATTAACTTGAAATATACTTGAAATTGTTTAAGGCCAAGCATGCACGACGCTCTATGTGAAATAGTGACCACATTTCTACTTCTCTTTATTTACTTCTCTTAAAGCGTTAGTTCACCCAAAAATGAAAATTCTGTCAGTATTTACTCACCCTCATGTTGTTCCAAACATCTATGTGTTTATTTGTTCTGCTGAACACAAAGGAAGAAATTTGGAAGAGTGTTTTAATCAAACAGATCTCATTCCCCATTGACTACCATAGTAGGAAAAAATACATACTAGTCAATGGGGAATGAGATCTGTTTGATTAAAACATTCTTCCAAATATCTTCCTTTGCGTTCAACAGAACAAATAAACACATAGAGGTTTGGAACAACATGAGGGTGAGTAAATACTGACAGAATTTTCATTTTTGGGTGAACTAACCCTTTAACTCAATCCCACTAACAAAACGGCCTCCACAAACCCAGGTAGGGAAGAGATGGCCAATGAGACGTTTGTTCCCAGACGTTAACAGAGTCTGATTATCTGATTATAATGTCTGATTATCAAATCAAAATATCTGAAAAGTACCACTGTAACCAAAATGATTACCTAAAACCTTTTCGATTGGCAGAAGGGTCAAATGCTTAATTCCTGAACTGCAAAAAGTTTTCCTTCACTGGTTGAGGGTGGATTAGTTGTAAAATGGACCCACACCTGTAGTAACATTGTAGCTGTGCAGTGTTGTACACATCATGTGGTTGTAGTAAGCACACAGGAGATCTGAAGAAATACAAATATTTATACACAAAACTCAAACGACTCTGGACGGACCAGACAGAATTTAGGGACAGCATCCGAAATGGCATACTTCCCTACTATATAGTAGGTTGAAAATAGTATGTGACAAAATAAGTATGTCTGAATTAACAGTGCTCATAAAAGAGTAGGTAAAACGTCCACAGAAGAGGATTTGTGAATGGCAGTGAAGCGATGTAACCAAGCGGCAACATTCTAATGTGAAAGATGAAGCCTACCCGGAAGTGCGAAAAACTATATATCCACAAGTTTCCGAGGGGCGCTCCTGTAAAAAAAAATAAAGTGGGTGAAACTTCCGGTGAGGCGGCAGAAGTAGCATTCCAATGGTATTTTGTGTGTTAGTTAGCGAAGAGGCTAGCTGTTTTTCAGAGAATTATTTTACTATTTAAAGACGCAAATCTTTATGAGAGATGTCGTTACGGAGCTCAGGGACAACATGTGCTGTTCGCGGTTGTATGTATAACCGGACTAAACTAATTCAGTGGCTTAAACGTGATTGTTTTGAACATAAGTTGAAAACGAAATCAGAGTGATCCTGCCAACGACTGTAGTTTCCATCACCTCCCAAAAGACGACGAATCTTCCTGTGTACATTTGTTTAAATTCTTAATATTCTATAAACTCTATCAGCAGTGTTTGGCTGTTCGCTACGATGTTACATCTAAACTCAGGATCAAATCCGGAGTTGACAGAATACCAAATGTGCCAGTTAATGTATTCAAGTAGCACATTCATTTATAATTTTGAATAAACTCCAAAGCACAATGACTAAGTGTGTATTTTTTATTTTAATTGTTTGTCAGCTCGCACAACTGTCTGTCACCATGCCTTGATGAGTATTGATTATTAATAATGTTATTATAATACTACTAACCAACTACTGCGGAGGTTAAAGGTACTGTTATTTCACCCTTTTGAATTTCGTTGAGGTTGTGTTCCCACGTCGTTAGCTAGTTTGGATCGTCATAACTTGAATGACTGTCAACTGTTGAATGAACGAGTGTCAAGCATGTCAAGTCGCGCTTGGTTTACTTTGAACCGGAAGACGCGCCCACTTTTGACCTTTTGACGCAAGGCCTCATGGCCATAGGGAATTTGTGGATATTTTAGTAAAACCAGCAAAATGTCATTTGTTTTGTAATATAACAGATATGCATGAATACAGAATACATTGTGCATATGTTGTGACGTGCTCATCTGCAATAACTCTCAAAGATTTTCCTGTCAGATGTTAAACAGATATTTAGTAAGCGTATTTAAGATATATATGGTTTATGTAAATCCATGTGTGCAGTGTGCTTAATGGAGCTCTCAGACAGCAACATAAGCCCACATCTGGTACGCATTGAATCCACATTTACCAGATGTGGGCCAGATTATGGCCATCACTATGTTGCTGTCTTGGCCCCTGTTAGCATTACAAAATAAAACATGTTTTTACAGCAAAATCACAAATATACTACCTAGCGTCTTTACACCTTCAACAGTTCACTCTACAGTTGTTCAACAAAAGTGATTCTCACTAAAGGAACCGTGTTTAGGGTAATTTAAAATCGCGATATGATTAAACGCGATTTTGTAATCGCAAGAAGCAGGTGTGTCAGAGAGTTACAGAAATCTCATTGGCATTGTTGTTATTGTGTCATATATGTGTTAGGGCTGTGTATTATTACTACATTCTATCAGGTTAGAATACTTATAATAATTGCTATATTATAGTCTTTTTATAGTAATTAGATAAGATTTGGATTGCTTTGGATTTTTGGAACTGGACTGGTTTTTGGTTTGGATTGCCCTTTTGGATTTACTTTTTGCGACTCTTCCTTTTTCCTGGTAATGGAGCCTGCAAGAAAGAGGAGATCCTCACCATCTGGGCTCAACAGAAGCATCAGTATCTTCATTTATACCAACTGGCACTGGCATGTTCCCTTGCATCCTCTGTTCCTTGTGAAAGGATCTTTTCCAAGACTGGAGAGGTTTTGTCCAAAAAGAGGAATCATCTAAACCCCAACACACTTGAAACATTTTTTTGTTTCTCAATAAAAATCTATTGAAATCCTTCCTTTTCCCACCCCAGTGTTTTAGTTTGCTCCTCTATGTCTCCAGTCCCATAAGCACAACACTGCACTCAAACTAGTATCAGTTCACTGCACAAAACACACCAGAAACAATTCTTAACTTTTCAGACTATGTGCAGTTTACTTTATTACACTCCCTCCAATCACTGCACTCAAAACAGTGTCATACTGTTACTATAGAAACAATGTATTTGAGTAATTCATGAACTGTGTGTGTGACCGTTGTCTCTGCACTCAGACAGAGAGAAAAAATATTTTATTTTATACCCAGGCAATGGACAAATTTCTGCTCAAGGATATTTATTATTGCAAACGAAAAGGTTACATATACATTAATAATGAGAAGAAAATAAATAATTATTTATTAGGGGGTACGTCTGCTCAGGTCATTGGTTCAGAATTAATTAATATGTCGGTTACTTCTTTGTACAGTAGCTAGGTGTCACTGCAACACCATTCATGTGATAAGACTCTTATTTTGACATGTTGTATTTATGTATTCTTTTAGACGGAAGTGTTTTTCAGTTCTCTGAGTAAAGTCACAGTAAAGTTCACGGACAGTATTCGACCTGTCAAAAATTTAGCTGCAGCGTTTGAGTCGATCACCTCCACTATCATAATGTTTGCACTTAAGACAATAAGGAGTTTATCTCCTGCGACTAAAAATGTTTATTTGCAGAGTAAACAGGCTTTTACAGTGACTATGTCTAGGTGAGTCATTTTCTTTCTCCATATAAATTTAATTTTCTTTAATGTGTTCTCTTCAGAGAAATTCTGTGATACATTAATTAAAATTCACACAGACAAATAGTTAATTTTATTACTGAAATATTTAGGTGTTGTACTATAACTTTACTGTAAATAAGCTTAAATCAGTACTGTACCTCTAATACAATAAATATATTGTCTTGTAAAATATAGCCTAGTTTTATTTGTTTTACACATAGTTGACCAAATAACAGGTTTTAACTCTAGCAATTTTTTTTCTCCCCTGTTCAAATTATAATCTTTTACAGTTATCTTAATTATCAGTAAATAATCATTACCGATCCATTTTCCCGTAAATTATGGATTAAAAATTATAATTATATATTAAATTATTTATAATAAATTAAATTAAAATTATATAGTAAATTATGAAACTTATTATTTTTTCAAATAAGTTATGTAAATTATGTAACTTATTTGCTGTAACACATACTTTTCAAGATTACTTGGGGTGTAACTTTCATCAGACATGTTGAATTTCTGGATTATAACGAAATATAAAGTGGATAGCTTTAAATAGAATTATGGAAAGGGGTCAGAAGTAAATCACCGTGGTTTGGTTTGGTTAATGTCACATCCTGAATTGTTAGAATTAGATTTTTTTTTTGTCAAACAAAACGGGATAATCAGTGTTAATATTTATTTTAAAATGGCACTGGTGTTTCCTATGAGTGAAATTAGAATGCAAATTAATAGAACGTTTTGAGGAATATTACACTTAAAAAATGTACCAAAAGTAGTATTATCATGCTTTTCTGAATATGGACCTTTGTCCCACATAAATGGTTTCCGAATGTGGTTGAATCTATTATTAAATCAGAGGTAAAAATATATAATATGTAATATATTTTGAATATTTAAAGAACTATAGCCAAGTCTATTTTAAGGTATTAATTTGATTTCCAGAATGCTGCATGCGGAGCTCCAGCATGGGGAAACTCCAGCACCTTTTCGACCTGAAACATCCATGGCCAAGACCATGATGGACATCGGCACCAGACGGATCTTCTCCGAGGAACACGACCTGTTCCGTCAGAATGTGCGGCGCTTCTTTCAAGAGGAAGTTGTTCCATATCATACTCAGTAAGTCACCAGTTTGTCTTTTCCTGATTGTGAGATGTAATAGATACAGAATGAAAATGTGGTACAGTCTTAAATGTATGCGCATATGCTTGCTTATAGATGGGAGAAGGCTGGTGAGGTCAGCAGAGAGGTTTGGGAAAGGGCTGGAGAACACGGATTGCTGGGAATATATACACCTGAGGAGCATGGAGGAATCGGAGGAGACCTCCTGTCAGCTAATATCGTGTGGGAGGAGCAGTGAGTAACCCTGCCCTCACCTGTCACAGTAACTCCTCCCCTACCTGTCTGACCCTACAGTAGATTGGGAAAAATTCGTAATTTTAAAATGTCTAAACAGTTATATGGACCTTAATAATCCATGTTTCATGTTTCATCCACATGTTTGTAATCAGACTAGTAGCCAAGTCCGATTAAAACCACGTCGTTTGGAATGAAGTGGCCAAATCCAAAACCAAAACTGGGAAGTTCTGCACATGTGCAATGCCATAGAAATGGATGTATGATGCACAGAATGAGATCCCATGCTGGAGCTCCACATGCTGCATTCTGGGAATCGAATGAACACCTTAAAATTGACTTGGCTAAAGTTCTTTACATTTTTAAGACATTCATAAATGTCTTTCTAAAATCTCCTTCCATCCACTTATCATCTGTGAAGTGTGTTTTGGGTGCGGGAAGGGGAATTTTTATAATAATAAATATAAGATTCATGTCTCTTTGTCTTCAAATTAGCACACAAAATAAATAAATATTAGTGTTTTAATAATTACCACAGTCATCGATACAAATTTTAATTTTGCGACCACAAAACAAACACCACTAAATGTCCTGAATATTATATTCCGGAAACTTCAAATAATAATGAAAGAAAATGTGATAGATATATTAGGAATATGGACATATAGGAATATGAATATTGATTAATAGATGCTGATATAAATGAAAGTTAATTTAAATATCATTATTTTAAATCTATATTAAAATATATTTGTACAGGAGACATTTCCAAGCATTGATAATTTATATAAATATCATTTAATGTTTCTTTAAATGCATGTAATCGGCAGGATATGTTTTGGGGTAATTATTTAAAAATACACTTAAAGAAATTATATTATTTATACTTACAGCAGTCATATGTTATGTTTTTAATGATTCAATTGTAATTCTACTTCCTTTAAAGTAAAACTTGAATTGCAATTCTATGTCCTTCATGTTGCTTCAAGTCAAATTCAGGCCTGAAATTCGTTTCTGAATGGTGCATTAAGTTCAGTTTTTCCCTTGGCTTTGTGTGTCTGTGTGTGGTGTAATGTAGCGTGTGTTCTGGCTCTGTTTGTGTTGTAGAATGTACTGTAACTGCAGTGGCCCTGGGTTCTCTCTCCACTCTGAGATTGTAATGCCTTATATCAGTCACTATGGCTCTAAAGCTCAGATCGAGCGCTATATTCCACAGATGACTGCTGGGAAATGCATTGGGGCCATCGCTATGACAGAACCTGGAGCTGGCAGGTGAGATTCAGTGGAGGCATGACATTAAAGAATAAATGGCAATTGAACTTGACTTTTAAACATACAAAGACATATTGTGAAATATATTCTTTTGTTCACTGAGTCGTCCCGGTTCACATCTTCTATTTTCTTTATGAAGTGACCTTCAAGGAGTGAAGACGTATGCAAAAAAAGATGGAACCGACTGGATTCTTAATGGAAGCAAGGTATGAACAATGGCAAGTGATGCAAAGATTAGGGCTGGACGATTTTGGCTAAAATCAAAATCACGATTAATCGATTAATTAATTATTGAACGATTATTTAAATTTTTTTTTCTTTCTCATATGTCACTGGCAAGGCTTATACTGTAAATATGTATGTATTTTTTTCTAATAAAAGAGTGCATAATCCTATCTTTGTGATTCTAAAATAAGGAAACGCACAGATAGCCTTTAACGCTTATTAAATATTGAAAAATATAGAAAAATGTCAAATAGTTATTTTTGTAAACAAAATGAATTATTGTAAAAATTGCCATCTGAAAAGTAAAATATAACTTGTATAAAACTAAAATAGTTTTATAGAAAAATATAGAAAAATGTCAAAAATAGTTCTTTTTGTAAACAAAATAAATTATTGTAAAAATTGCCATCTGAAAAGTAAAATATAACTTGTGTAAAACTAAAAAAAAAAATCCTTATCATAATCATATTGTGTAGCATTTGTAAATGCTTGTGTTATCGAAAGCTGCTTTGTGGAATGGAGGCACTTGTTGCTGGGCAATTGTCAGTCTCTCACTTTCGCGTGTTTCTTTGTTACAAGCAGCTCCTGTTGCTGAGTTGACTCAGTATTTAAGGAATCAGAGTGTGCGTTCACACACAACCTGCAAAGACACGTGACATATCTCAGCAGCGTCTATATAGTTTGCTTATGAGCTGCGATTTCTTTCTAAAAGCGAGAAGTTGTTTGAAGTTCAGCAGATTCAACAGCCTGAGCAAACTATCAGTTTAGTCCTAACATGCCCATGTGTAATGTTTAATTTCATTAGGTGTTTATGAAAAGAATCTACTAGATTCTTATAATACTAATGCGCCATAAAGGTAGCAAAATGTCATGTAAATTATCAAATGGGAGACGAAGATTGGAGTTTATAGAGACTAAACATGCTACACTTATGATTTGGTTAACCATAGTATGCAAGTCACGTTTCAGACCAAAATAGTTTAGAAGAGAGAATGAAGACAAAGGCCAAACCACATAAAGGGAACATCATGAGATCAAAAATTAGGGTGTCCACGGGGTTTTAAAAACTATTAAAAAGTGATAAATCAATATATATATATATATATATATATATATATGAAGAGTTCAGATGCAAAAGCCTCTAAATGCCATTTGAAATTTTCTTCTTTAATGATGATTTTTTATCAAACTTGTATATTTAAGTTCAGTAATTTCACTTAAATGGCAATGATAATTACCTATTAATTGTTATTTAAGTGAAATCACTGAACTTAAATATACAAGTTTGATAAAAATCATCATTAAAGAAGAAAATTTCAAATGGCATTTAGAGGCTTTTGCATCTGAACTCTTCATATATATATATATATATATATACATGTCCTCTTGGTGCCCCTATTGGCTAGGAAACAAATAATACCCACAATTGGAATAAAATAAACCCTGTGACAGGCAGGGACTATTACACTGTGCAATGTCAGGGAGGATGAGGAGCAGATCTTGTTAGTGGCCAAACTATTGGCCAAATCTTGACCTAGTTCCCAGAACTCTCATTTCTCACGGCAGCCCCTCCGTGGTGTATTTTTCAGAGGAAGTTTGCTACCACAGAATCCGAAAATACTCGGGACAGCAGCATTTGTCTAAAAAACAATCTTAACCATTCTATTTCATCAGAAATGATCTTAAAACAGGGCTTTAATTGTAAAATACCGAACTTGAGAGAGTGCAGAGTGACTATTTTGCAGATTAGTTGGTAGGCTGTTATGAATATTCAATTTTCCATCTGGTTTTGTCTTCTATTTCTGTCACTTTTTTTCAGGTGTTCATCACAAATGGCTGGATGAGTGATGTAGTGATTGTAGTTGCCGTGACTAACCGTGAAGCGAAGACAGCAGCTCATGGAATCAGTCTTTTCCTGGTTGATGGTGGCACTAAGGGCTTCCAAAAGGGGCGCAAGCTGGAGAAGCTTGGGCTCAAAGCTCAGGTGCCTCCTGAATCCTTTTATATAAATAACAACTGTTTTGAATGCATATGATTTGTTATCTTGTTTAAGAGTGATTAGAATTTATTGAAACATTATAGAGGTCTGGTTATAAATATATTGGGTGTTTGTTTCTGTGCAGGATACAGCCGAGCTGTTTTTTGAGGATGTGCGTTTGCCCGCTGAAGCTTTGTTGGGTCAGGCCAATAAAGGATTTTATTATCTGATGAATGAGCTGCCACAGGTATAACAGTGAGAGCACAAATCTTCTACTTTCTAGCTCTGACGGAAACTATCTGCCTTCAGAAGTTTAAATTATATTTTTGTTTCTTCCGACCTCTGTATAATACCGTAATACTATTAGTGTTTATAAGCTCTGTGTGCTTTTGTAGAAGAATTGTATATGTGTGATTTGTATTATTTAAATTGATCTCCCCCTTCTTTTAACTTCAGCAGCCAACCAATTCCCCCTCACATACAGTATTGCATCCGTCTGTGATGATCTTTTGTACATGGATTGCATTGTCAGTAGAAAATATCAAAATATTAAAGGGTTAGTTTACCCAAAAATGAAAATTCTGTCAGTATTTGAAGAGTTCAGATGCAAAAGCCTCTAAATGCCATTTGAAATTTTCTTCTTTAATGATGATTTTTTATCAAACTTGTATATTTAAGTTCAGTAATTTCACTTAAATAACAATTAATAGGTAATTATCATTGCCATTTAAGTGAAAGCTTTAGAGGCTTTTGCATCTGAACTCTATTTACTCACCCTCATGTTGTTCCGATCACGTAAGACCTTTGTTCATTTTCAGAACACAAATTAAGATATTTTTGATGAAATCTGAGAGCTGGATCACTCCTGCATACTAGTCCATTGGCTTCTTGAGGGATTGAAACTTGCCGGCCTCGAAAATTTATTAAAGACTTCGTTAAAATAGTCCAAGTGACTAGAGTGGCTCAATCTTAACTTTATCAAATGACGAGAAAACTTTTTGTGCGCAAAATACAACAAAAATAACTACTTTATTTCAACTATTCATTTACTTCTCTCTCTGCCTCGAGTCAGGTTACTAGTTTAATAACCTAAGCTTCTGTTATTGTACGTCACACGCATCACACACATGACCAGCGTCGCCAATAGTGAGACGTGTGACATAGCTCTACACTATCACACTACGTTAACAGACTACAGGCCCATAGAGAAGGAAGTGAATAGTTGAAATAAAGTCGTTATTTTTTATTGTTTTTGCGCACAAAAAGTATTCTCGTCACTTGATAAAGTTAAGATTGAGCCACTGTAGTCACTTGGACTATTTTAACGATGTCTTTAATAACTTTTCGAGGCCGGCAAGTTTCAATCCCTCAAGAAGCCTATGGACTAGTATGCAGGAGTGATCCAGCTCTCAGATTACATCAAAAATATCTTAATTTGTGTTCTGAAGATGAACGGAGGTCTTACGGGGTTGGAACAACATGAGTGTGAGTAAATACTGACAGAATTTTCATTTTTGGGTGAACTAACCCTTTAAGGGAATAGGATACTGCAATTTGAAAAGTTCTATAAATATTCTTACTCACCATTATGTAATGGGAATAGGGAGAGATTTCAGTCATTTTTTTCCGTCTCTTTCATTTTGTAGGAACGCCTTCTTATAGCATCCATGGGCCTTGCCAGCTGTGAATTCATGTTTGAAGAGACAAGGAACTATGTAATGCAGCGGAAGGCATTTGGCAAGACCATTGCTGACCTGCAGGTAAATATTTTTTTAAAGGTGTTATACAATTTTTTATAAAAAAAAAAATTAAATTACTGTATTTGAGGGAAGGGGAAAAGACAAAAAATGTCAATGTTATTATTATTTAAACAATCATTATAATACACCTGATGTAAAAGGGAATGTGTCTGCCTCATCTACTTGTAATCCGATTAACCAAAATGCATCTTAATACCATGTGTAAACAGGGCCTATTTACCCACTTCACATGTGAACTGAGATACAGCACTCTTGAGTCTAATATAGTTTTGACTTGTCCCATTCTTTTGTATTAGCCTCATTGTCAGATTCAAAAACAATCTGCTATGAAATATGTTGCATAAGAAAGCAATATTTTAAGATTAGATTAAAATTTCCAGGAAATAAACTTAAAGGAAACTGCAGAGTTTGTGGCGAAAATAAGGAACTGCATTGACCAAAATGCAATGTGGTTATTAGTAGAGGTTCTGTTAGACGGAAGGACGCAGCGGGATTAATTAAGCAACAGGGTTTAGGCAGGGAAGTTTGAAAAACACAGAGTGAATGTGAACTGGATGAATTCGAGCCGCTGGAGTTTTTAACAAGCCTGAGTCAATCTCATGTCTTTAATCATTTTGCTGGCTGCACTCCGGAAGAGTGTTGTGATCATCGTTCTCGTGATTCCTGAAGGACACTCATCCATCAGCTGTGTTTGGGCTGTACGTGAGCTGAATACACACTGGTTATGGGTTTTCCATTACAATGCCGCCGAAAGGGCGAACTCAATTGTAGATGTCTGTGATTAAGTATTTCGCTGGCTGCACTGTGAAAGAGGGTCTGTATTGTCATTGTTGATATTCCTGGAAGACACTTGTTATCACAATTGCCTTGGCTGAGCAGGAGCTGATCGTGGCAGTGCTTGTGAGTTACTTCTTTTCATTGTGGACTGTGAGACACAAAGCCAAAATACTGTACGTCTGACTCCAGGTAGGACTGCTGGAACAGTACGTTGACTCAGGGTGTTCCGGACGGCTGAAAATTTCTACTCGCTGTGTTTCGGACAGGTAGAAGGAGTCATTTCTAATATATTACACACATTTTAACAACTATAAGCTGGGTTGGTCGGAAGTGAAAGAGGATGAGGATATATACGGATATCAGTGATGCGCGGGTCAATGTATAAACAACCCACACCCGACCGACGTTTTCAACTAACCCGCCCGCAACTCGGACTGCAAAAAAAAGTAAGAAAATATTGTACCCGACCCACTTCCTGACCGCATTATTTTTTTAAAGTAGTAAATGCTCATCGTAGCGTCATTGGGCCATAGACGTGTAACAACACAGCATCGCAAGAAGACGTACACATAACAAAGCCAGGACTTTGGTCATCGTCTTTCATTATTTCAAACCAGTACACTAAATCGAACTGAATCGTGCTAAACAGTTTGCGTCTTGTGTCAGTGCTGATCCACAGTCCCTCCAAATCGAAATAAACCAATATCCCGAATTATATTGTTTAATTGGCATCTTTTTTCAAACGACCCGAAGGACTGCGACCCGAATGTCATTAAGAATATTTTTGGATGACTCGTAACTGCAGGTGACCACAGGCACCCGCTCATTTTGCATCAACCCGCACATCACAGACGTATATATATATTTATATATATATATATATATATAGATGCAATGAGCGTGAAGTGTTTATTTATAGAATTTGCGGGAAGCGGTCTAGTGTCCGGAATACCGTGAGACCATTTTGCAAACACTTCCTGTGTCAGTTTGTAAATGGTTTCTTTATTTCAAATATTTGTAGTAGAGCCCGACCGATAAAGGATTTTGAAGGCAGATACCGATACAAATATTTTTGGGTTTTAAAATCCGATATATCCGATATATATCGGCCGATATTTTTTTTTTAATTAAATATTGTTGGATTTCACACACGCGTAAAAGAAAAGCTAACTTTTCTGCACAAGATATGTTTGATACTTTTTCTCTATGTTTAAATGTTCACTCCTCGCAAGTATAACTTACATTTTACAATGCAGGGACTGTAACTAGAGATATGCTAGCTATAAATACAGTAATCATTACTTTATTTAGGCAGAAAAAGTTCATTGTGGTTTCCAAGCTCATTAATGTTAACGTTAGCATTTTCCTATGATGATATTGGCATTAGCTAGCTTTGTGGTTAGCTAGTCTTTGATGAGCCATAATTTAGCAATAGATGACATCATACTGCAAGTTGTAAAACATGCATTTTCAATATAACAGGCCAAGGAGAGATGATTGAAGCGTGTTTCGTCCGTTTTTATTTTATTTTTTAAATATTCATTTATCGGCCATTATAACTGCCGATACCGATATTATGGAAAATGCCTAATATCGGCCGGCCGATATATCGGTCTGGCTCTAGTTTGTAGATGTTTGTTTAACTTTTTGATTCAGTTGTATTATGTTCTGTTGGTTGTATTTTATCCCAACCTTTATGTAGTGTTAAAAAACTGAAACAGGAAGTGCTTCTGGACCAGTGTTGTTTACATCTCGCTAAATGCTCTATAGTGAGTCTATGTTAAACTATTAACTCGCCCTCAACCTACAAAAAAGATAATACAAACGAAGATCACACACTTACCTCAACTAAAGAATGCTAAATTACCCTGGTCATTCATGATTTAGTAAAAAAGGTACATGAATTTAGTTTTTTCTTTTATGCTATGTGAGTTTTTAAAAACTGATTACATTTTGGTAATACATTTATCGTAGTGGTTGATGAGATGCTTTGTTGATTGCTCAAGAATATTATGTACACTCATCTAAAGGATTATTAGGAACACCTGTTCAATTTCTCATTAATGAAATTATCTACTCAGTTACTGGGATTTTCACGCACAACCATTTCTAGGGTTTACAAAGAATGGTGTGAAAAGGGAAAAACATCCAGTGTGCGGCAGTCCTTTGGGCGAAAATGCCTTGTTGATGTTAGAGGTAAGAGGAGCTGATAGAAGGGCAACTTTGACTAAAATAACCACTTGTTACAACCGAGTGAAGACTGGAAAAATGTTGCCTGGTCTGACGAGTCTCGATTTCTCTTGAGACATTTAGATGGTAGAGTCAGAATTTAGCGTAAACCGAATGAGAACATGGATTCATCATGCCTTGTTACCATTGTGCAGGCTGGTGGTGGTGGTGTAATGGTGTGGGGGATGTTTTCTTGGCACACTTTAGGCCCTTCAGTGCCAATTTGGCATCGTTTAAATGCCATGGTCTACCTGAGCATTGTTTCTGATCATGTCCATCCCTTTATGGCCAACATGTACCCATTCTCTGATGGCTACTTCCAGCAGTATAATGCACCATGTCACAAAGCTGGAATCACTTCAAATTGGTTTCTTGAACATGACAATGAGTTCACTGTACTAAAATGGCCCCCACTTCACCAGATCTCAACCCAATAGAGCATCTTTGGGATGTAGTGTAACAGAAGCTTCGTGCCCTGGGTGTGCATCCCACAAATCTCCATCAACTGCAAGATGCTGTCCTATCAATATGGGCCAACATTTCTAAATAATGCTTTCAGCACCTTGTTGAATCAATGCCATGTAGAATTAAGGCAGTTCTGAAGGTGAAAGGGGGTCAAACACAGTATTAGTATGGTGTTCCTAATAATCATTCATTTCATCTTTATTGCCAGACTCAAGGTCCATTAGAACACCACACAACACTACAAACACCCACACACCTCCATAAAAATAAAATCACAACAACAACAAAAAAAGAAAACATAATTAAAAAAGACAGTTATACCAGTGCTTCCATAGAGGTGACTGGTAACGCACAACACTTATACTAGGATTAGTCAGTAGATTAATAATGCCATTCTGAGAGCTATCCAGTCGACCAATAAATTTGTACATCAGATTTCTCAATAAAGCCTGGAAGGTGTTGACTCTTGCCTTACAGAACAAGTCACTTGCACTACACCACCTGGGTTTCTTAAGCAATATCCGCATACAATCATTATAGGCCACCTGAAGCTTATGTTCGGTGGCCTTTTTAAACTTAACCCACAGTGGGGCTGTGTAGAGTGGAGTACAGTGGGCTTGAAAAAGCCTTATCTTAACAAAGTCAGAACACATATGGAATTGTCTTGCTAACATGTTAGCTTGAGCATATACGGCACTGCCTATACATGTCATCATCATCAGACAATTGATCTGTGAGAAAATGCCCCAGATATTTTTTTTTTTTTTTTTACAATTACTTAGGGCTTTGCCTGATAAATAAAACACTGGAAAATTGAGGTCTTTATCCCCTTTTGTTCTGCATACCATGACCATACTTTTCTTTGCATTATACTGCACATCATATTTGAGCCCAAAATCAGAACATAAATTCAGTAACTGTTGAAATCCAGCACTACTAGGAGAGACAATCTGATAAATCATTCATATACAGGTTGAAAAGGGCTGAGGAGAATAACCCCCCTTGTCGTACTCCGTTACCAACCCTAAACGAAGCAGATACTCTGTTACCCCATCTGACCTGTATACTCTGGTTAGCATACCAGTTTATCCCTTTATTGCAGTTTCAGAAACAGCTTCCGATGATTGACTCGGTCAAAAGCTTTAGAGGCATCTATAAAACCAATTAAAACTGAGGAGTTTTGCCTCCTATACACTTCAACTACTTCTTTTAAGGCATATAAACACAAATCAGTTCCATGTTTAGCTTTAAAGCCAAACTGGTTGTCTGTGGTATCAATATACTCACTCAGACGATCCTCTCTAAAACTTTAGATAACACACTAGCTAGTGCAATAGGCCCATAATTCTCCATGCTTCCAACCTTGCCAGCCTTGTCTTTTGTGACAGGTACAAGAATAAAAGCTAACATCGAGTTGGGTAACATTCCATGGGTCATAAAGCCATTAAAGCAAAAGGCAAGAAGGGCTGCAACCTTTGGGCTTGCATACTTAAGATGTTCTGCCGTGATATGATCTGAACCACATGCTCTATTATCAGATAATATCTCATTAATTGTAATTCCCAGTGTGTCTCTTTTGGCAATATTTCCCACTTCAAAAGGGTCGCTATTGACACTGTTAAATAAAGCAGAGTGTTGCCTCCACAACTCCGCTATATTATCAGCTCCAGAAACTCCCTCTATATAGTGCATGGTAACAGATTATTAACCTTGTTTTTAGCTCTTCCTTCCTTCCAAAAGTCAGTGGTGTTATTACAAAGTAGTTTTTCAGCCAGAGAGTCTGCTCTCATAACTTGCTTGTATTTGCAAATATGACGTACTGCATACTGTATTTATACCTATAGCATTAGTAATTTTTTTTAGGTTCAGTTCAGGCCCCTGTCTAGGTCTACCCACCAAAACTCAAGCTTTAAATGCCTCCTTGGCTTCTGCCCTATGTGCAGCCACAAACTTATTCCATCCTGGCTTGATGTTATATGACTTATCCGACTTATGGCCTACTTGCCTCATACAGAGCACCCACAATACAATCATACATTGCACATAAATCTTCACAATGAGTAGTGTCAGTACAATTTACATTAGAACACATAATTGCACTTTTTGGCAAATACACACTACCCAGCTAACAGGGAACGTTCTCAGAACTTTGGCTAACATTCCCTGGAGGTTTGGTTAATGTTTTAAATAAAACATTTGCATGCAATGTTTAAATAATGTTTTAAGGATGTTTTCTCATTTCAAATAATGTTCCTATAAGGTTAAATGTAAACTAAGATATAACATTTTCACTGTAACATTTTGTGAATGTTTTGGGAATGTTGCTGAGATAACAGATTAAACAATGTTCTCAATAAAACATTAGCACAATATCTCATAATAACAGAGGAGGAACATTATTAAATCAACGTTCGCAAAATGTTTTGAGGATATTATTTAGGCCTGAGATGATGGAATGTTTTTATAAAACGTTCTTGTAATGTGACTTGTTAACAAAACTAGAACATTGTCACTGTAACATGTTGAGGATGTTTTCGGAATGTTGTTGAGATGACAGATATTAGAATGTTATCAATAAAACATTGGTACAATGTCCCATAAAAACAAAGGAGGAACATTATCAAATCAACGCTCGCAAAATGTTATGAGGATATCATTGAGGCCTGAGATGACTGAATGTTTTTTATAAAACATTCTTGTAATGCGACGTGTTAAGAAAACTAGAACGTTTTAAATTTAACATTTTGAGGATGTTAATGAGGTAAAGGTTTGTAGAATGATCTCTTATAAAACATTGAAACAATGTTCCATGATAACAGAGGAGGAACATTATCAGGTTAACGTTCGCAAAATGTTTTGAGGATATTATTTAGTCCTGAGATGACGGAATGTTTTTTATAAAATGTTCTTGTAATGTGACATGTTAACAAAACTAGAACATTTTCACTGTAACATGTTGAGGATGTTTTCGGAATGTTGTTGAGATGACAGATATTACAATGTTCTCAATAAAACATTGGTACAATGTCCCATAAAAACATAGGAATAACATTATCAAATCAACGTTCGCAAATGTTATGAGGATATCATTGAGGCCTGAGTTGATGGAATGTTTTTTATAAAACGTTCTTGTAATGTGACGTGTTTAACAAAACTAGAACGTTTTAAATTTAACATTTTGAGGATGTTGATGAGGTAAAGGTTTGTAGAATGATCTTTTATAAAACATTGAAACAATGTCCCATAATAACAGAGGAGGAACATAATCAAATTAACGTTCGTAAAATGTTTTGAGGATACTATTTAGTCCTGAGATGACGGAATGTTTTTTATAAAATGTTCTTGTAATGTGACATGTTAACAAAACTAGAACATTTTCACTGTAACATGTTGAGGATGTTTTGGGAATGTTGTTGAGATAACAGATATTACAATGTTCTCAATAAAACATTGCTACAATGTCCCATATAAAAACATAGGAATAACATTATCAAATCAACTTTCACAAAATGTTATGAGGATATCATTGAGGCCTGAGTTGATGGAATGTTTTTTTATAAAATGTTCTTGTAATGTGACGTGTTTAACAAAACTAGAACGTTTTAAATTTAATATTTTGAGGTTGTTGATGAGGTAAAGGTTTGTAGAATGATCTTTTATAAAACATTGAAACAATGTCCCATAAAAACATAGGAATAACATTATCAAATCAACGTTCGTAAAATGTTTTGAGGATATTATTTAGTCCTGAGATGATGGAATGTTTTTTATAAAATGTTCTTGTAATGTGACGTGTTAACAAAACTAGAACATTTTCACTGTAACATGTTGAGGATGTTTTGGGAATGTTGTTGAGATGACAGATATTACAATGTTCTCAATAAAACATTGGTACAATGTCCCATAAAAACATAGGAATAACATTATCAAATCAACGTTCGCAAATGTTATGAGGATATCATTGAGGCCTGAGTTGATGGAATGTTTTTTATAAAACGTTCTTGTAATGTGACGTGTTTAACAAAACTAGAACGTTTTAAATTTAACATTTTGAGGATGTTGATGAGGTAAAGGTTTGTAGAATGATCTTTTATAAAACATTGAAACAATGTCCCATAATAACAGAGGAGGAACATAATCAAATTAACGTTCGTAAAATGTTTTGAGGATATTATTTAGTCCTGAGATGATGGAATGTTTTTTATAAAATGTTCTTGTAATGTGACGTGTTAACAAAACTAGAACATTTTCACTGTAACATGTTGAGGATGTTTTGGGAATGTTGTTGAGATGACAGATATTACAATGTTCTCAATAAAACATTGGTACAATGTCCCATAAAAACAAAGGAGGAACATTATCAAATCAACGTTCGCAAAATGAGGATATCATTGAGGCCTGAGTTGATGGAATATTTTTTAATAAAATGTTTGTAATGTGACGTGTTTAAACATTAACACTGTAACATGTTAAGGATGTTTTGGGAATGTTGTTGAGATAACAGATATTACAACGTTCTCAATAAAACACTGAAACAATGTTCCATAATAACAGAGGAGGAACATTATCAAATCAACGTTCGAAAAATGTTTTGAGGATATCATTGAGGCCTGAGATGACTGAATGTTTTTATAAAACATTCTTGTAATGTGACGTGTTAACAAAACTAGAATGTTTTAAATGTAACATTTTGAGGATGTTGATGAGGTAAAAGTTTATAGAATGATCTTTCATAAAATATTGAATGTAGGCCTACAACAGAGGAAGAACATAATCAAATTAACGTTCGCAAAATGTTTTGAGGATATTAGGCTATTTAGTCCTGAGATGATAAAATGTTTTTAATAAAACATTCCTTTAAATTGACTTTTTAACAAACATTTTGCATGATACATTTTGAGGATTTTTTGTCGAAATGTTGTTATCTTTTATAAATCATTGGCACAATAACAAAGGAGGAACATTATCAAAGCAACATTCATCAAATGTTTTGTGGACATTAACCTGAGATGACAAAATCTCATAATATATGTTAACAAAAGCTCATAAAATTGTAAGGATATTTTAAGGAAGCTGTTTAGGTAACAGATTTTAGAATTATTTTAACCTATAGAATAATGGCATAAAAGAGGAACATTGTCAAAACAGCATACGTAAAGTGTTTTGAGGATATATTAGGCTACTCTGAACTGAACTGTTGCGACAAATGCGTTTACAAGAGATGAGAAGCTGATTGGAGGTCGCTGTAGATCGACGTTTAAAACCACCAATCACAGCGCGATGTTCCCATGACGTAAGAACATTTGAACTCGTCGACAAACAGCGCAAATAAAGCAACGTTTCTGTTGAAGAAATCGGCGCAGAATGTCCGTTGTCTAAATTGGCGACACATTGGCCCAAAACAACAGAACTCCTGGTCAACGGAACTCTTTCACAACTGTAAGTTTTTGTGTGTATTTTTTCAGTTTACATAGCTTTCTCTTATCCTTGATGTCTTTCAGTATTAGACCTAACTTTCTACTTTCTTAGAATTGTATGACAGTCGCAATAAATCGACTGAGTGTATGCTACTTTTGAATAACAGCTAGATTTGTTTTAATGCAGACTCCAAACGGACTGTTTCAAGATGATTAACTTACCGATGACACAATAAAGTCTCCATTTACAACCAAGGTAGCCTACTATAATGCCGGTATTGTGTTCTATGCATACGAATACTGTAGCCTATTTTTACTTAAAAGTGATCTTAATGTCTTTTGAAAGTAAAAGTTAATAATATTTCAGTAATTCATATAACGTTAGAGGTTAACGTTAATGAATTGGAAAGAGCGTTTCTCAAGGCTTCAGGTGTACGAATTGGTCGTGAGATAGTGTTGGTATATAACATTCTTCTTTCAGATGAATACTATCTGAGTTATATTTAAAAAAATGCTCTGACTCTTCTGACTTTTAGAATGGCAGTGAATGGCCGTCCATCAAGGCGCATCCATCCATGATAAAAGTAATCCACCACATGACTCTGGCGGGGTTATAAAGCCCTTTTAAAGCGAAGCATTTGTGTAAGAAAAATATCCATTTTTAAAACTTTATTGGATTAAGATATTGGATACATGGATTAAGTATGTTTTAAATTACAGAAACAAAAAAGATACTCATAATTTATCATATTTATACTTTCAATAAATTAGTCTTTACATAATTTCTGACTGCTAATTAGGCTGGCTAATTTTGAAAGTTTTCAATGTCAATATTGCTTGTGATCTTAATGTATGTGTATTCTTTATGTTTACACTTTTGCATGATCTTCTTTTTTAGGCTATGAGGAAAAACTCTACCGTGGCGTGCACACAGAGAACAGAGCTCAATGCTGCTAACTGGGGGAGCAGCTGGACAACTAGAAGAGAGAATAGTAGAACACTATTATTAATACAGATTCCTGGATTATTTTTCTGCAAGAACCAAAACAAGCAAAAACTGATGATGACTCGAGTGCTCTGAGCAAACACTGGAGTCAAGACGCATGAGTGACTTTACTGAGTTCTTCATGTAGCTAATGTTGGGCATTTACTGTACGCAGAAGTTCTAATAATTTATGTGGATGCCATTTATAAACCTGTTAGATTTTGATGTTTTAGTTTTGAGATTAATAAAATGTTATGCTTTAACAATGTTATAGCTAATCATTTTTGAGGGGTTTTAAGAGAACATTTTGGGAACAAAAATAAACTTCCGCTAAAAACTTTATAAGAAAGTTAGGGGATAATGTTTTAAAAATGTTATGATTAAACCTTTATAGAAGGTCATCACAAAACATTTTCAGAGTGTTCTTAGAGAATGTTATGCCATCTTTTAAGAGAACATTCTGGGAACAAAAAGAAAACTACCCGCTGAAAATGATATAAGAACGTCAGGGAATAATTTTCTAACAATGTTAGCATTTAACATATTTAGAATGTTATATGTACATAACATATGTAGAAGAGAATGTTATTAGAACTTTTAAGAGAACATTCTGGGAACAAAAAGAAAACTACCTGCTGAAAATGTTATAAGAACATTAGGGAATAATGTTCTAACAATGTTAGCAATAAACATATTTAAAATGTTTTTAGACAATGTTATTAGAACTTTTAAGAGAACATTTTAGGAACCAAAAGAAAACTACCCGCTGAAAATGTTATAAAAACATTAGGGAATAATGTTCTAACAATGTTAGCAATAAACATATTTAAAATGTTTTTAGACAATGTTATTAGAACTTTTAAGAGAACATTCTGGGAACAAAAAGAAAACTACCCGCTGAAAATGTTATAAGAACGTCAGGAAATAATGTTCTAACAATGTTAGCATTTAACATATTTAGAATGTTTTTAGAGAATGTTATTAGAACTTTTAAGAGAACATTTTAGGAACCAAAAGAAAACTACCCGCTGAAAACATTATTAGAACACTGCATGGTAATGTTCTCAGAACATTTTTAGAACAAAAAAATCCTAGCTGGGTACTCAGAATTCACACTAATCCTTTAGGTGAGTGTATATTCATTATGATTTTGTGAGGTGAGGTATCCAAAACACATCGACTCACCACAGGGGTTCCCCAGGGTTCTGTTCTTGGACCGCTCCTCTTCTCCATTTACACCACATCACTGGGACCCATCAAATGTAAATGTACTATATTATGTATTAGGGCTGGGTATTGAGACAAATTTCACAATTCGATTCAATTTCGATTCACAAGCTTGCAATTCGATTTGATTTTTGATTCGACGCAATATCGATTATTTTGGATATCAGTTACAATTAATGGCAATTTTTCTCAAGGGAATCAAATCTCTTAAATGCTGTAAACTATGGGAGTCTAGTTGTAGCCTACTAGGCTTCATTAGCCTATGAAGGTAATAATGAACTGTTTTGTAGCTATACAAACACTTAAATTACACTTTTATAATAATAATAATAATAATAAATTACACTTTTATTTATTTTTATACTAAGAAGATTATATGAAATATAAACATTTAAATTGTGGCTGTCATAAACTTGCCAGATTTATTCAAATATGCATTCAATATTGAAGAACATTAAGATTATAATGCATATGTAATATGGTGCATGTATTTCTCAAAATGTTCCTCTCTGGAGTTATTTTTTTCTAGCTGACTAACGAGTTTATGTGGGGTTTTTCTGGGGTAAATATGACGATCACATTGATTACAAGCTGCTTAATTGACGTCTTTCCACGGTTGAAACGCTGATTGAGCGAATCAATGTGACATGATACGGATTTCGATAAGTTGTACTCTATCTTTTAACACACTTTCAGATGCTCATTCATGTTTATTTCGCGCTGTAACTGGTATTATTAACCCGGAAGAGAGATCTGCGCTGCTGCTTCTCTTGAGCTGCGGCAGAGCGATCTCACGCCAAAGCGCCAAAACGCTATTTATGTTTCTGAATTTCTAAAGAAAATGGACGTAATTTGAAAATTGAGACTTTGTTTCATATCAATAGTAACAAAGGACAAAGATTAGTGCGATTTTTATTTTTTATTTTTTGAATGTGTGCAGTCGCGATATAATGTTCCATTCATTCAAATGAAACAGGATGACTAATCGATTCTTGAGGTTTAAGAATCGATATCGGTTTGTAAAAATGAGAATCGATTAATATCGAGAAATCGATATTTATTACCCAGCCCTATTATGTATGGTTATAGAGGGTTTGATGACACAAATTCAGCCATTTCAGAATGAGAGACTTTTTAGTTTAGTTAGTTTCAATTAATGTTTCTGTTAGACTCTAGAAATTATTTGTATAGTAAGATTGGACTATTTTCATAGTATGATCAGCTCTCTTATTATCTCAGCTCTATTTATCTCAAAAAAGGAAAAATTTGATTCTTCATGGTATGATCCCTTTAAAAACCCCTTTCAGTTGTATTGAGTTTCTGTGCCAGATCCTCGTAATTAGTTTCCTCATTTGTTTACTCTGCTTTTAACCTCACATAAGGTCACAGCCACACTCTCACTTTGTAACTGTATCCCTCCATCCTGCCGTCAGTTTGAGACAGATGCTCAGAGAAATTAAATAAGCTCCATTACGTTGTTCATTTGTGCATATGGATGAGTAGAATCAGTGAGGTCTAAATCAGGTTTGCACTATTAACAGCTCATCATCATCAAAACTATATGTGATTGTCTATCTGTCTTTCAGGTGGTGCAGCACAAACTGGCTGAGTTGAAGTCCGACATCTGTGTAGGTCGAGCTTTCATTGACAGCTGCCTTCTGCTCCACAGTGAGCAGAAGCTGGACTCTAGCACAGCATCCATGGCCAAATACTGGTGAGTCTCTTGTTGAGTAGATCTACTGAACACTTGTGTTTGGCACTTTTGAAACTTTTGTACTCCCTGAATAACGTTATTTCAGCAAATTAGGCTTCGTCATGTCATACTTTTCACTATCAAACCTGATTTTGTTTGAAATGACTTCACACCAGTTCGCTCTTCGATTTCACCGAAATAAAGGGTAAAAGGGTTAGTTCACCCAAAAATGAAAATTCTGTCAGTATTTACTCACCCTCATGTTGTTCCAATCCTCCATGTGTTTATTCGTTTATTTGTGATAGTATGTCAAGTGTAAACACATGAATTTAAAGAACCTGTTAATGGGATAGTTCACTTTGAAATGATTTTTTGGTACGTTTTAGCTTACCTCAAGGGCATCCAAGATGTAGGTGTCTTTATTTCCACAGTAGTTTTAATTTTGATATTTTTAGGTCAAACCATTCTTGTCTGTCAGCCATATAATGCAGGTCAATGGTCACCACCTCAAAGAGCGTGCTCAGAGAAGTTCAAATTAAACATGATTTAATGACTCGTAAATGTAAGTACACATTGATGGCCTAAGACACGAAACGAGCGGTTTGTGTGAGAAAACGAACAGTATTTATATTGTTTTTGCCTCTTGTAACCACAGCAACGTCCAAGTCATCTAAGGGGGCGGACGTTTTGGTCTGCGGAAGCGCCGGAAGCGATCTCTCGAACGTGTATGTTACTCATTGTTTACACAGAGATTTTGGAAGTGTTACCACTAAACACATTTAGATATACAGGAAATCACAATAGAAGATGATTTCGATATATCAACAGACAACGATTTCAGAGATCACTTTTGGCACTTTCCGGTGCTTGCGCACACCAAAGCGCCTGCGCCCTCAGATCACTTGGACGTGGCTGTGGTTTACGAGAGGTAAAAACGATTTAAATACTGTTCGTTTTCTCACACAAACCGCTCGTTTCTTGTCTTAGGCCATCAATGTGTACTTACACTTAGAGTCATTAAATAATGTTTAATTTGGACTTCTCTGTGCATGCTCTTTGAGGTGGTGACCATAGACCTCCATTATATGACTGATAGACACAAACGGTTTGACTTAAAAATATCAAAATTTAAACTACTGCGGAGACAAAGACACCTACATCTTGGATGCCCTTGAGGTAAGCTAAAACATACCAAAAAATATTTTCAAAGTGAACTATCCCTTTAAGAAAAGTGTAGGCCTATTCCTTCGAACACTCTCCCCGGTCAATGCTCTGACAACAGCCCAGACATGAAGCTACTTCAGCCATCAGTTCAGGGAAGCACTTTTAAACATTTTTAAAAGTTATTTAGAAATGTTTTATTTTGCTTAATGTTTTAGTTTGGCCACTCAGTGAAGCACTTTACACAGTATAATGGTGCTTCAAATAAAAAAAAGTATTCACCTACACCTTAATCTTGTTTAAAATCATTTACATAATATGTATGTATGTATATGAAGCGTGATAAAAAGGCGACCTTAAAATTGTGGTGTTAAAAAAAGGCGACGCAAGCCGAGGAAAAATTTGGGTGCACCTAAATAAAAAAGTTAGCAGCACCAGTGCAACGGAGCCCTGGCTCTATTTGGAAAGAATCAATTATTCTAGGTTGTGATTAGGAGGATACTCATTGAGATAGCTATTTTGACACTTTTAAGTACAAAAAGACAGGAAAAAGAACTGAATTTGGTGTGTGCACACACAGTAAACAGTGTGTGAGTTCTCTTTCGTGTGTTCTTACACTGAACTCGCTTGAATGTTTAAACTAACTGTACTTAAAAATGTGAAAATGATAAACTTCCACTCTCGCTTTTTCTTAAAGGTGTCCTATTATGTTTTTTCACTTTTTTTATTATGTTTTTTCAAATTTTGTTAGTGTGTAATATTGCTGTTTGAGCAGAAAACAGATAAGTTGCAAAGCTCAAAGTCCACTAAAAGGGAGATTTTTTTTATTTAACTGAATCCAACAAATTGTATCGTTTGGACTACAAAATATCTGACGAACTTAATGGTTAATTTATTTTTAACATTGCTCCTGAACATCATATCCCCATTATTTGTCTGTGTGCTGCAATTTTATGGAGAACAGCAGACAGACAGAGTAAAATGCAGGCTACTCTCAAAAGCTTATTCAGAAAGATGTTGCTGTTCTATTTTTTTCCGGGAAAATATTTGGTTTTTGGATCACAACTCTTAAGTATGTCTTATTATTTGAAGTTGTGTTTTCTATTAACAGTTCCAATAATAAGCTTTATGTAACTGCTATGATAGCTGTAATGAAGGGCAAAGCTTTGCCCCAGCTAGCCTGATAACTTGCATTACAGTATTGATTTAGTGTTTACTTTAGCTTTTGTGTGCTCTTCCTTTTTTAAGGCTGTTCACCACCCCGTAGTGAAATTATCCATGATATTGTAATCGTTTTCCAACAAATATGATTAAATGGTGTATAACAATGTATCTATGTGAAAAAAAAAAACAAGAAAAAATTAAAATACCACTTGAATATGTTTGAAATAGACTCCTCATCCTTAATATTTACACTAGAGAAGGACATTTCCCGCCCTTTCATAAGTGGTGCCAATTACTACACATGTAGTATTTCGGAATAAGGTTATTCATTGAAAATGATGTGTTCAAGACAGACTGGGGGAGAGGAGCTGTAATAATGTAAAATATATGAAAAATTATGTCATAAAATTATAAAATTATAATCATAATATGATAATAATATGCAAATCACATGTATTCTGAACCAAATGACCTGGACCGTATTGATAACTTATCAACTACAATCCTGTGTTATGTCACTGTCAATGTTACTTGACATTGCACCAATGCTGAAATGATATATCATGTTTCATGTTAAATACTAATTGTGAATGTGTCTTTTTCCCTCCTCAGGGCTACAGATTTGCAGAATAGAGTTGCCACTCAATGCCTGCAGCTTCATGGAGGATGGGGCTACATGTGGGAGTATCCAATAGCCAAGTGAGTAACATCAGCACTTCTTCACTACTTTGCCCTTGTAACCAGAATGCAATGTTTGTTCGATGACAGTGATTGCAAACACTGGTTGAATGGATGGTTTACCCACAAATGACAATTCTGTCATCATGCATCCTCTTGTCGTTCCTAACCGAAATGAATTAAACACAAAAGAAAAAAAAATAGAATGTTCAAGCTGCAGGAACGTGAGTTTTACTTATTTATACAGATTATCGTAATTTCCAACCTGAAGGATGAATAATGTAAATTGCATTAATCCGAGGCGGAAACAATGCTGCCTTTTCCAATACATTACATGTGAGCAGCTCATGATAAAAACAAGAGAAGTTATTGTAATTGAACTGTTGTGCAAAATAAAATGATTTTATTTCATTTTACTGTGGAATAATATTATTGTAATTGTAATATATTTATGTGTTGATTTGTTTAATTTTATCATTTAAATTGAGTACTACTACTACTACTGCTAAAAATAAAAGTTGTTATAGTCATATTAAATGGGGGGGAAAATGTTTTCCTTTCCTTTCTTTTTTGTCATCATATGCCTAAAACTGCTGTCATCCATTCAATGAAAGTGAATGGGGACTGGTGCTGTCAGTGACAAAAAAAGAATAATACAAGTGTTTTTTTTTCTTCTTATTTATACAGAAACATGTGAAAACTATATTCACATTTGATGGCGTTGTGTAATTTTTTTTTTTTTAAATTTAAGTAGTTATTCACTGAATATATATATATATATATATATATATAAATATATATATATATATTGCAGCTTGATTACAGAACCCCTAAAGGGACATGGCGATGAGAAAAATATGAGATGTGAGGGAAAAAAATATGAGGTGGTTTTGCATTCTCTAGCAACAGTTTGTGTTACCCTTGAGTTTGGAACGCAAAACATTGTGCGAGAGAACACAAAAGCATCGACTTCTCTTTTTCCTCCCATCCCATATTTGTCCCATCACCACGTTTTTTAGGGGCTCCATAGCTTGACAGCCCAAGTAGGGCTCGCTGCATCATGTGGAGTACAACCAACCCCGCCCACATGCATGTGTGATGTCAGAAGCCACGCCCATGTCCATTTACGCCAGCTTGTAAATGTTTTATTTTTATCTATATTTATCTATATTTTAGCTTGTGACTCCCCGTTCCCGTTCCACCCCTGAAACCCCATTTGTTGTATGCAAGTTTCCGATTGCAAGGGGTTCTTAGGCGAAAGGGTAGGTCATAAAAAAGAGAAATATAAGAAGTAAATGAAAAAGAACTTGGTGTGAGGGTTACGTCTTCTCAATGATTCTTCCTGTTTCAAAGTTAATGAGGAAACGTGATTTTTGTTTTGTTTTCTCCCCCAAACCAGAAATGCTGCTGATTTTATTGGTTAATGTTATAGTGACTGGTAGCTTTAGGAATCAGTGTTTGGTGTAGGCAATCAGTACTGTGATTTGAGGGGGTTTGATATACTTGTTTGGAAACGGGCGTGGCTTCTGGCGTCATGTTACACTTGTGTGTGGGTCCAGCTTGAAATGGCATGTTCAGTTGTTTTTTCTAATATCCAGCAGAGGGCGTGTTTCTCTCAGCTCTGCTGTCACACCATCTCACACTTCAAATGTCTGTCAGTAATACAAAAATGCTATGTGCATTGTGAAAAACACTTAAATAGCCTTTTCAAGGAAGCAACAGTTTGACTATGTGGTTATCAAGAGTGACTAATCAGAAATCAGACTAGTGGATATTTGTATATTTTGCTGGCAGCAGTTGTACCCTGTGTAGGTGTGAAATGCCTCTTTCAGAATCTCCATATATAAACCTGATAGTGTTTAGTAAAGGCTCAATTTTGAATACAATTTTGATTACAATATAAATAGTTTTTAGATAAATTACATATCTCTCCCTAAGATGAAATGGGGGGAAAAAAACTATTTTATTGGATCATTAAGAGTTTTTGCTCTTTTAAGAGTTTCATGACAATTGGGCACATTTTGAGTACATTTCTGGTGTTTGGTAGTTTAATGTAAGATACATTATTATTATTTTTTTTTTATTGTTTAAGTTTTTGTATTTCCTTATGTTGATTTACATTTTAGAAAGCAATGTATTATTCAGGGTTATTGAGACACTTTTTGCTATTGAGATGACTTGGAAAAAGTTTCCCCAACCTGTATTCACCATACATGAGAATCATAAAAAAAATGTCTTGATGAATTACAGTAATGAGAATTCCCCCATTATAATAATGAAAGTTTGAGGAGGAAATGTGCTTGCCATGAAAATGTCACAATGTAAAATATCTTAATGGTCTTAAAAATAAGCTTCAATTAAAATAATGTATTTAGTTGTTTTCTTTGTTCTTGAGGTGAAATATGACCTGGAAATTCTTGAGATTCACCCAGCCAGACTGTGTTTCTTGACCCATAGATAAAAGGCAGCAGAAACGTTTTAATGACTGTCTCATGTTCTCTCTTTCAGGGCTTTTGCAGACTCCAGAGTTCAACCCATCTATGGAGGAACCAACGAGATAATGAAAGAACTCATATCACGCAGCATTGTTAGCAAAAAATAAATATGGAAAAAAATGAACAAGGTGAGAGTTTGATTAGGTGCCTCTAATCCCTGGTGAAAAATAAATATGTTAAGTATATTAAATCTTAGCATACTTGAGCATACTTAAAGCCAGGCTAATCATCAGTATACTTCAAGTTTGTTAATGATCATTTAACTTGAAGCATGCTATTTTGGAACAACTAATTTTGTACTTAATATATTTTAGTTGTAATTTAATTGTAGAAAAGCATAATTTGAAGTGTACTTAGTGTACTTTTACGTGCTAAAGTGGAACCACTTCAAGTAAACGTTGTATACTTGAAGTATATGGCTGTATGTACTAATATACATGCTTGATTAATAAGCATTAAGTGTACCATATCTGCGTTAGAAGTACATTTAAAATGCACTTTGAATGTCGTACAAATATACAAGCATTATACTTTTAAAATATTATTATTGTGATGATAGTATGCTCAGTTCTACATAAGAGTTCAGATGCAAAAGCCTCTAAGTGTCATTTGAAATTTTGTTCTAGAATGACCATTTTTATCAAGCTTGTGTATTTAAGTTCAGTAATTTCACTTAAATGACCATTAATAGGTAATCTTCATTGCCATTTAAGTGAAATTACCGGACTTCAAGATACAAGCTTGATAAAAATGATAATTTTAGAAGAAAATTTCAAATGGCACTTAGAGGCTTTTGCATCTGAACTCTTCATATATATACTGTATATATATATATATATATTTTTTTTTTCACTAGGGATGCCTCATATGTCCGTAGCAGGAGCTTCATGTATTGTTGATTATATATAAAAAAAAAAAAATCTCACGAGTGATTCAACACATAGTGTTATGTTAATGTCATGTGACAGACTGTTGATATCATATGGTGTCCCCAGAGAGAATGTCTTCTCTGTTTGTGACTCTTTGCTGTATTTATAGATCATTTAAGATACATTTGCCTTCCAGATCAATTTGCACCACTTAAGAACAGTAAAACTGTCTTTTCAGTTCAGATATTTTGAAGAGATTTGCATGTTTGATATGTGGATACTGTCTCTTTTGTTCTACTTAATCTTTATAAATCTTTTCTGTTCTTTTATCCCACAATGTGATTCTCTTCTTTTTCAAATACACCTTCAGGAAACTAAAAATAATCAATTTTAATCATGCACTGTTATGACTCGTGTAAACAAAGAGAGCTTGTGTAAGTGTGTGTGCTTTATGAGTCTCTGGCTGGCTGGCGTGTTCATAGTGAGTCATGGAGCAGAGGTGGGTGGTCTGTGAGAGTTGGTTGGTGGTGGGTGTTATAAAGAGATTAAAACCAGAGTGTTCAACTCTTTCTCCATCCCGCCCTCTTTCTGTCATGGGTATAATTATAGAGCAGTTTTCCTTTTATTCAAAGATATTCAAATATAGAGACATGCTATGGAAGTTCGGAGCAACTATAGATTAGACAGAGGAGAGAAAATCAACTTTCAAAAGCAAGTTTGACTGCCGGTCAGAAGATCAGAGTCATGATTCTCTTAACAAATCGTTCTAGTGAAGCGATCATTTTTAATGAATCGATTGAAGTCCTTGGCAAAGCATTAGTTAATCTCTGGATTATCTACATCTACCCTATTTTCTGTAAATGTGCAAGGCTCCCGATTCATGCTATCTGTAAATGACTAGAAGAATAACAAAGTGCAGTTAACAGTAAAACTATTTGCTCTACAAACTAGCGTGATATTTGATTTATTTTATGATAATAATCCATTCCAATAATGATATCAAATAGGCCTACCAGTTTGCTATATCAAGAAGCATTGACAAAACCTTTGGCAAATATATTTGTTCTTGTTCGAGAAGTCTCAGCTACATATGGAAGCTTGTTTCCGCCACGAATTTAAAAGTACGAAAGGTAATTTTGTTTTTTAATCTCACAATTCTGACTTTTCTCACAATTACGGGTTTACATCCCCATTTCTGAGAAGTCCAAGTAAAAAAATAAACACAACTTCAAGATATAAACTCACAATTGCGAGAAAAAAAGTCAGAATTGTGAATTTCTATCTCAAAATTCAGACTTTTAGATAAAGTCGCCTCACAATTTTGACAATCTTGCAATTCTGAGGGGAAAAAACTGATTTGCGAAGATTTACTTTCTCAGAATTGCAAGTTTACATTTCGCAATTTGAAACTTTAACTCGTAATTGCAAGTTTATATCTCACAATTAAATACTGGTTACTTAAAAATTACGAATTAGTAATTACCAACTATTTTTTTATTTATTTATTCAGTGGCAGAAAGAAGCTTCTATAGGCCTACGTTGCAATAGACCATTTCACAAGATGTAAACAACACTGGTCCAGAAGCACTTCCTGTTTCAGTTTTTTAACACTACATAAAAGCTGGGATAAAATACAACCAACAGAACATTTAAAACTGAATCAGAAAGTTAAACAAACATCTTTAAGATGTTTTCTTTACATGTGAAATAAAGAAAACAGTTACAAACTGAAACAGGAAGTGCTTCTGGACCACTGTTGTTTACATCTTGTGAAATGGTCTATAGGGAAGAAAAAAAAAACGATTGCAATTTTCGTATCATGACGAGTTGATACGAAATACGGATACTTCTTAGCAAAAATAAAGTGACAATAACTTTTTTATGACAACGATTTAGAAAACATTGTGATATCATTATGCAATCATTTATTTCACAAATGCAATGAAAACATCTTCGAGTAACGAATCAAACCATCAGTTCAATCGGTTTGAACTGTTCGAGGGGGCTATTTAAAAAAACACTTCGCCTCCCCTGAAGGAAGCAAAACCACTGCTTTGATCAGCGCTCTGTCATTCATCTTACTAAGGTTCCCCAGTTAGAGCACACTGTGTGGCTTTTTTGAGTGTGTGTGTGTGTGTGTTGATTTGCAGCCTGTTGATGCCTAACAGCCTGTCATGTCTTTCTTTTATTTAATAACCCAATTATTTCATCTCTGAGCTACCCGACTTATGCCGTCTGCTGCTGCAGCTAAATTTGGACTCAGTCGCACATTCTCGATCTGTGAAGCCACTGGAAGATCATGCGCTGTTCAAAAAATTAGTGTCATTCCTCATTAGCAAGCCCAGACAGAATCTGCTTATGTGTCTCACTTTTTCTGTGATGTTTTGGGCCCCTGATAAGGTCAAAAATAAAGGTCAAATGGGGTTCAAAACAACACTGGACCCCACTGACTACTTATATGAACATAAAACAGCATTTTTTGTTTGTGTGTGTTTCACATGGAAGGACATGTGAGTGAAATGGACAGAATTTTCATTTTGGGGTGAACTATCACTATCAACTTTTCATTTTGGGGTGAACTATCAGAAATTACTTACATCTGCTTATAGTGTGCAGAGTTTTGGAAGTAAAACATTAATTTTTCTATAGGACATTTTTAAGCATTAACTTATACACCTATAAAGACAAATCTACTGTTCCAGGGTTAATTGCTAATCGATGGTACCATTTGTATAATTTCAAACCAGATCAAGGGCCAATCCCAATTCGACCCCTTACCCCTTCACTTTCCCCTAGCCCTACCCCTTCGCCTTCCCCAGAGTGGCAATGCGTAGGGGTGAAAATATTCCCCTAAGAAATGGGACACCACTACGCCTCCGTTAAACGTCATTATAAGTCGTCGCTAGCGCCTACGTCACAGGAGATGCGCCGATGTTTATCACAACTTCCAAGATGCCGTCGACAGCTGCAGTTATCTCAGTCGCGTGGGTTACAGCTGTTTTCTTGCATTTATCTTGTGAAGTTCGCAGGAAACAACGGAGACGACAAAAATATGTTGCGGGACTATCGCTAGCAAACTAAAGTAATTTTAGCGATTTTTTTTTTTTTTTTTTTTTTTTTTTACAAACGTTTCTGTAAAGAAACTGACCGTAAATATGAACACAATATTGAATGTAACATAAAGCAAATCATTATTTGTCATTACAATACTTATTAAAGCCACAAATACTTACATTTATGGGTCTCCTTTTTCGCTTGGGCAGCCATTTTGCGTCTGTAGCCTGGGTTAGCAGTGACACTTCTCATACCCCTTCGTTTGAAGTGTGCTCCCGAAAAATCTTCGTTTGAAGGGCTATCTGGCCCTTCCCCCTAGCCCTCCCCCTCCAACCAAAAGAGAATTGGGACAGCCCTACCCCTTCACGTGGACGCGCAAAACGGAGGGGAAGGGGAAAGTGAAGGGGTAGAATTGGGATTGGCCCCAAGTCTCTTCAGAAAATGTGGACTAAGGGCCAATCCCAATTCTACCCCTTACCCCTTCACTTTCCCCTAGCCCTACCCCTTCGCCTTCCCCAGAGTGGCAATGCGTAGGGGTGAAAATATTCCCCTAAGAAATGGGACACCACTACGCCTCCGTTAAACGTCATTATAAGTCGTCGCTAGCGCCTACGTCACAGGAGATGCGCCGATGTTTATCACAACTTCCAAGATGCCGTCGACAGCTGCAGTTATCTCAGTCGCGTGGGTTACAGCTGTTTTCTTGCATTTATCTTGTGAAGTTCGCAGGAAACAACGGAGACGACGGAAATATGTTGCAGGACTATCGTTAGCAAACTACAGTAATTTTAGCGATTTTTTTACAAACGTTTCTGTGAAGAAACTGACCGTAAATATGAACACAATATTGAATGTACCATAAAGCAAATCATTATTTGTCGTTACAATACTTATTAAAGCCACAAATACTTAAATTTATGGGTCTCCTTTGTCGCTTGGGCAGCCAGCCTGGGTTAGCAGTGACACTTCTCATACCCCTTCGTTTGAAGTGTGCTCCCGAAAAATCTTCGTTTGAAGGGCTATCTGGCCCTTCCCCCTAGCCCTCCCCCTCCAACCAAAAGAGAATTGGGACAACCCTACCCCTTCACGTGGACGCGCAAATCGGAGGGGAAGGGGAAAGTGAAGGGGTAAGGGGTAGAATTGGGATTGGCCCTAACCTCTCAATTCATATGGATTAGTTTTTCTCCACAAATGTAACTAAAAATAGGTTGAAATTATGCAAATGGTTTACCATCGATTACCTGGAACAGTAGGATCATTTCATATGTCGAATGTCCGCTCAATTCATGTTGATTAGTTTGAGCCCAATCTCATGAAAGTTCATATCTATTGCACGAATGTCATTTCTCGTGCCATTTATACACCAAAAACAGTTTTTGCGTGCATATGGTACGCGTTTTTCGCATGCATATGATACGCACTTTATGGCGTGTAATACACACAAACTCCCCACCCCCTAAACCTACCCAAGGGGTTTTCAGTGCGTAGCATATGCACGCAAAAAACATTTTTGGCGTATAAATGCCACGAGAAATGACATTCGTGGTATAGATACGCACTTTCATGAGACTGTGTTGAACTTTTTGAAGCATCAACGTGTTGCTTAGCTGTCAATAGAGGGACAGAAATCCCTCAGATTTCACCAAAAAGTTATTTGTGTTCGAAGATGAACGAAAGTTTTACGGGTTTGTTTGAAAGAATTTTTTTTTTTTTTTGGGTGAACTATTCCTTTAATATATATGTTGCATTTTAAATGGCTGTTAATGGAGAAAGAACCTTTTTGCCCCACATAATTGTGTAGTTACCAAACGGGAATGAAATGGACCATGCCGACCCCTTGGCTCACAGCTATGAGAGGGAATTTGAGTGCTAGTCACTTTTAAAAGTGAATGAATAGCAAGTAATACAGATTTTTTTGTTTGTTTGTTTTGTTTTGTTAAAGCGTCTTTGTCTTGCATTAATTTCTGTCTTAATGTTATTCAAACCTGGTCTTTCAAACATGTACAAATGCCAGTCTGTTCTCTGCATGTGTTCAAAAAAAAAAGGAATTACAACAGAAAAGGAAGTTTTAAAGCTCGGACATACCTGTACATGGTTAAATGTCTTCTCATATCTTAAAGGATCTGCTCCATATTTTCAAGAACTTCTTTGTGTTGGATTAAATGTGTCTTCTTTAGTTGTGGTAGAATGTAGTTATTTTAATTGTACTCCCATTAGACACATTATTCAATGCTGCATTCAAGTCCTGTCAGAATGATCATTTTTACAAGGTGAGTGAGTGCACATGAAGACATAATTGTCAGTGGGAAATAGGGCTTGTCAATTAGAAATTTATGGTGGAAACATATTGTTATTAATCATATGCTGTTCTTACTGTATGAATGTTGATGATACAATTTTGTTTGTTCACATTTTGTGTAAAAAAAAAAATATATATATATATATATATATATCGTCTGTGGACAGCATAGGACCATAACATGTATGTCCAATTGCAATTGCATTTGTTTTGTTATACTCAGAACGGTTCGTGACTCGAATTTTATTGGTTTTATGGCAACACTATCAACACCGAAATGAATCTGCACCAGTCTGGTGGTAAGAACTCTTTAAGTTGTTCATTATTATTTTAATGTTTTGTGCTTGAGACATGAGGTAGTTTAATGCCACCTCTCATCTTGTGACGTTTTGCAAACTCTAATGTGTGTGTTCATGTGTTTTGAAGGAGGTGTGGCTTTGGAGACGCTCTGAAGGGAGGGTGAGATCCCATGCTTTCAAAGCTATTACCTTTAAAGACAACTGAAATCCCACAGTGTGACATGACTTACAGCAGAGATCATGTTTGTTCAGTCTGACAAGCAACAGTCGTAAAATACCATACTTATAAATCGTGTGCACTCAATAACTGTATAATATAGTAATGAGCTCCATTCAACTCATCCATCCAAATTCTAACTTGGAGAATTACAATAAACCAGTTTATAAATGGCAACAGAATGCTTTACGGTTAGGGGAAAGATATTGAAGTAGAAATATCCCATAAGCATAGACATTCTATCTGACTAAATAGTTTGGGCTAATCAAACTCAGAGCAATCACAGTAGTTGAAATGACAAAAGGACACTACAGGAAGTTCATATGGACCGTTTAATGACAGCTAATAGTGCTACACTTTGGGGTTACTGAACAGGCTTCTTATGGAACAGTCACATTTCTCTCCTGCATGTATTATACACACATTAACATGCTCTGAAACATCAAGATCTGGAAAAAAACAAGCAGGATCATAGGAGCTGTTGTGACACTGAGTCATTACAAAGGCAAAAGAGAAAAGATCAAAACCCCAAAGTTTATTTACAATCTTTCTGCTGCACTTCAATTATTTATTTTGGCAAACACTCTGTTCAACAAAGGTCTGCGCCATTTTTTTTTATTAAACTCTCAATGCTTTTGTAATCTTAAAGGGATAGCACATCCAAACAATATGTAAATTCCATCATCATTTACTTGCCTTATCTTGTTTCAAGCCTGTGTTATTTAGAGGCGATCCATACTTTTCCTACAAGAAAGTGAGTGGCATTGGACTTCAAAATGAAGTGATGTATTTAAGTTCATATCCACATTCAAATACGCTGTGAGAACAAATTGGGTCAGGTTTGCCATCAATAATACCAAATGACCTTGTTTTGTGTAACTTTCATAACTAATTGTTTGATCTAATTTTGGTATAATGAAAAAAGTCATCAGTGAATATGGACAAATTTGTTTTGTACATTTATTGTTACTTTTTGTTCCCCTTTGATTACGGAAAAAGAGACCTTGAAAGATTATGCTGAACATCTCCTTTGTTTTCCACAGTAAAATTAAAACCATAACGGTTTGGAACATCATGAGGATGAGTAAATGACGACAGACTGTTCATTTTGGGGTGAACTATATCCCTTTAACTTTCGAGTAGATTAACTGGACATCTTAACTGGTTCTTGACACACTGAAGAGAGCTGGGGTTGCATTGATAGGCCATTCATAAAGGATAGGTAGGTCAAATTTCATACAGTGCATATTAAGGAGCTTGTAATTTAAAACAGCCCGTTCTCATCCTAAGGCGTCGTATAGGTGACGCTTTTGAAATTGCGTCTACATCCTACGCACATGGCACCCTTCAGCGTCAATATGAAACGCAGATATATATGGGCCAGAAGGCGCCTCCTTGTGGTCTAACCCGAACACTACCCCAGACCTAAACCTACCCATAACGAAGCGTGTTATATTGACGTGTGCGTCGAATTTAGACGCAATTTCAAAAGCGTCACTTAAATGACGCCCTTGGATGAGAATAAGTTGCTTAAAACAGTCCTGCAATTTCACACAAAGGGCAGGTTTTAGGGACACCGATTCATTCAGATTTTCCACTTAAACAGATTTTCCCCAAACAATCATTCGGAATGTTGACAAAACAGACCAGGATTTGACTTTAATCTGCGTCTGGGTGACCATCCCTACAGGTTGGGTTACAATCCCATCATCAAGTTATCATGACAGCCTATCTTTCAAGCAAAAAACAAACAAGTTGTGTAAAATCACTCAGTTCGAATCCCAGCGGCCTGATGGAGTGTCATGTGAACTGGAGGTTAAAGTGTGCCTTCATCTAGGAGTTTGTTTATCCCGTCGCAGATCTTCCTCAGGTTAAATCTGTATTCTTCAGATGGGCCGTACAGCTCGGTCAGGAAATCCACGTCTGCGAAATGGTTGAAAACGTGGTCGATTCGCCCGTGGGAGCGCATGGTCAAGTGGTGCTCCACCAGCTCGTGAAGAAGGTCCCTACATTCCATCAGCAGCTCGGAAAGAATGCCGCGATCGAACGTGTACTCCACCTCGTAAAAGCTCACCACCGTCATGGCTGCCTGGTTCATCTTCTTTTTGAAGCGCTCAACGGTCTCCATCTCATCATGACTGAACTGGTGGTTCCGGTAGAGAATGCCAATTTTCAGTGCGATCTTGATGACATCTTTGATGATCTTGTGGGCTTCCTTTTTGCTCTTGGTGTATTCACGACTGGCCTTGTAGAGTTCGTCCAGAATCTCGCTGCTGGTGTCGTCCGTGAGGAGGTTTGCCACGGCCATGGTGGCCATTTTACTCAAGATCTTCTTTTGGGCCTGAAGGGCCAAACTCTTGGAGTTGAAGCTCTCTTGCCCTATAAAAAGAAAAAACAGACAGAGAGAGCGAGAGAGAGAGAGAAAAAGCAAAGTTAGCCACTCAAAGATTTTTTTCTCTTTCCCATGTAAATCATTTTGAATGTCAACAATGTTCTAGAGAAGATTTTTCCTGGAAATTGCTGCAGTGTTTTGAGCACCCAGGTCAAGGACGGCCAAACAGACGTCTTTATCAAAAATAATACTGTGCTGAGAGGCATAAAACGTAAAACATTCATCGATCTTTCAACATATTTTGCTCTAAAAGAAGAGTGAAGGTTTTTCTGAACCCTGATTACTTATCTAACCCTCCATTCAGTTGATGTCAAATGAAATGTTCTAGCATTTTTTAAAAGACTACTTCCCAATTCTATATCTCATTCCATCTTCAAACTTTTCAAATTTGAATGAAATGATGAAAGAAAAAAAACATTTTTTAACACATTGATATCTTATATTTATTTGTGGTGATTTAGTACAGCAAAGGATGGTATTAGGATCCATGGGTTACTTATAAATCTTTTTCATTGTTTAATATTTGGATACTCCACACTTAAAGGGTTAGTTCACCCAAAAATGAAAATTAAGTCATTAATTACTCACCCCCATGCTGTACCAACCCCGTAAGACCTTCGTTCGTCTTCGGAACACAAATGAAGATATTTTTGATTAAATTTGAGAGCTGTATAACTACCACATTGGCTCCTAAGGGACTGCCTCTTGACGGCCCAGAAAGTCAATGAAGAAAATGTTTAAATATCCCAAGTGACCACCGTGGCTCAACTATATGTTTATCAAGCGACGTGAATACTTTTTGTGCGAAAAAACAAACAAAAATAACGAGTTTATTCGACTATTTCTTTTCTTCCTTGTAGGCCAGAACGAGAATTCCTTAGATTTCCACGACGCATGCGCGAGATTTGCGATCTGCTTACACCAGCTTAGATCGCAATTCTCGTGCATGCGTCGTGGAAATCTATAAGGAAGTCTCGTTCTGGCCTACAAGGAAGAAAAGAAATAGTCGAATAAACTCGTTATTTTTGTTTGTTTTTTCGCACAAAAAGTATTCGCGTCGCTTGATAAACATATAGTTGAGCCACGGTAGTCACTTGGGATATTTAAACATTTTCTTCATTGACTTTTTGGGCCGTCAAGAGGCAGTCCCTTAGGAGCCAATGTGGTAGTTATACAGCTCTCAAATTTAATCAAAAATATCTTCATTTATGTTCCGAAGACGAACGAAGGTCTTACGGGGTTGGTACAGCATGGGGGTGAGTAATTAATGACTTAATTTTCATTTTTGGGTGAACTAACCCTTTAAAGTCAACGGGAAAAGCCATGCCCGTATTCACAACCCATTCTACTCCAGAAATGTGATATATTTCTAAGACAGACAAGTTGTTCAACAAGAAAAAAAAATATCTATAAAGAACTGATTGGACTGTGAAAAGTGGGAAGGATGAAGAGGTAAAAACATAAGAGTGCTTGTTTAGTGAGAACAAAAAGGGAACCATTTTTTGTTGATGAAATATAACATTTTATTTGTTTGTGCTTTTATGAAAGCTAATTAGTTGAGGCATAGCATCATTGGCTGATGCCACTGATTTTATGTAACATGATGACATTAGTACAATATTTAAGAGGGACTTTATTGAGCCACTGTGCGTCACCAAACCAGATTGTTTGCAAATGCATGGCAGCAATGTTGTTGATTTACTAATGATTTATACAGTGTGTAATGTACTATGATACTATTAGACCAAGCTTCCTGGTCAGACTGCGTTGTTCCTCTGGGTGTGTGAGAGCTCTCAGCATGTTCATTCTGCTGAGGTTTGCTGCCTGTCTGATCTGCTGTTGTGGAGGTGGAAACTGTACGTTCAATAACTCAATAATAAGATTTAAGGCAAAAATAGAAGAAGAAGTGCATTTAAGGAGGGCTGGGGTTAATGGTTCTGGCAGTGAATCGCATGTGGGATTCTGTGATCAGACATGCTGCTGTGTGCAATTAAGGCATCCCGCTAACAATACATGAATTACCCAGAGCAGATCTATACAGGTGGAACTGGGGAAGGTGGAGGGTTTCTGAAAATGAGCTGCACTTCAAAGGCAAATGCTAGCTAGTAAGTATTTGAAGGCTGAGCATGCAAGCTCATTGGCTACTGATACAGCAGGAACCAATCAGCTGTGCCCTATGGTGAACGATATGATTACAAGCAGTTTGAGTTAAGGACCTATTAGCCTGCGCAATCTAGAATTTCATAACCAAACTTTGTATGTCACAGCACTGACTGAAACGCTAAACAAATGATATGATCACAAGTCAGTGTTTCATACCAGCCCATTCTCACCCCCAAGGCGTCACTTAACTGACGCCTTGGGAAGCATTTGGACATGCTTCAATATCTGACGCTTTAGGCGCCCTTTAGCGTCAGTAAGATGACGCCCTAGGATCGCGTGTACCCTACCCCCACCCCACACCTAAACCTAACCACGTCCTCTAACACAGCCTTTCTCAAACTTTTTTCAGTCAGGGCACCTTTCAAAAGTGCATAAAATCTCAAGGCACCCCAGTGTAAAATATAATTTAAAAACACTGCATAACCCAAATTTAAATGCAAATGTCTTGTTTAGTTAGACAGAACAGTAATGAACAGAGCATAATATGAACTGTAAATAACAATAATAATAAAAACTTTATAGCACCTTTAAAAACACAGGTTTGGAAAGTAATTCACAAAATAATTAATCAGAGACACAAATGCCATAAAACCGTAAGAGGTGGACCGCCCAATACAAGAACCCAATAACAAATCCAGAACAGGAGAACTCAAATGAAGTGCAGGATGCAGATAAAATAAAATAAAAATCCCCGGCTCTTGTGGGGATTTTCTTTTCAAAAAACGATCCATAATGCTGTAACTAAAGTGGCCTAAAATCACGTTTATTTTTACTTTTCTGTCAGTCTGAGGTGTTGCTATAACGCGTTGCTATGGATTGCGTCACTTGCGTCAAGTTGTGTGCGTCTTGCTTCGGTCTTGTGAGACAGATTTTTTTATGATTAATTTTATATATTTATCTAAAATGAATTTACAATTTTATTAATATGTTCATATGTTTAAAAAGAAGAATGTAAATTCAAATATATTTATATATGAAATGTCAGCTGTTTTTTTTTTCTGGGGGGTTTTTTTTTTCACATTTTTTTTAGCCTACGTAATTTTTTGGCGGCACCCCTGACACAGCTAGGGGGCACCCCAGTGTGCCGCGGCACCCACTTTGAGAAAGGCTGCTCTAACAGACGCTTTCCTTTAGCGTCAGTTAGATGACGCCGTAGGATCGCGTCATGTAAGTGGCGCCTAAACGTCAAATATTGAAGCATGGTCAAAGGTGACGCCTTGGGGTGAGAATGCGTTGTTCATACAGATTTATACAGTGTTAAAGCATACATTTTGTAACACCAATATTTAATCACTTTTGTTTATGACAACTAATTCTGTTTTGTGTATAAAAAATCAATAAAATAATATATTTACATTTAAATATAAGTCATTAAAAAATAATAGTCATTTTAACAACTTCAAGTATAGGCTACACATGCTTCACTTTGATTCTGACTTCACTGCGATTCAGTATGTTGATTCAGATAACTGCTCAGAATCAGAACCCCTGTGTGTCCCAATGCACTTACTATCCATCTAAATTAAATGTGAGTGTAGAATAAGTGCGATAAGAGTTCCAAAGCATAGTGTGTTGAAAAGTGTAACTAGTATGTATAGATTTATGAAGTGTGGATCTGTGCACACTTTATTGCCTAATATTGCTACTTGTTTTCTCTCCAGTAAGGTAGGAAGAATAAAATAAATGTAAATGTGGAATTTGTATATGAATGTTAGTTGTGACAGAATGATTACAGTGATATGATCCATATAACCATGCAACATCATAATTTTAGATGTCCCAAGGTTTGCCTACACCTCTGCTACATTTCAACTGACTGATTCAAACCACAAATTCTTGAGTTTGTGAGTCTTTTTGAACAATTGAAAGAACCAGCTCATGATATTTTGTTGTTGGTGGATCAGTTTACACTAGACTACTGCACATTTATGAGGACAACTCAATAGAATAATGTGTTTTCTTGCGATTATTTAGCCTTTTTAAAATTCACATTCATTTAGACTACTGGCTTTGTAGATTCAGCAGGGATGAAAAGCGGTACAGGAAACACATGTACTGTACACTAATTTCCGAGGAATTACACACTTAAATGTCTCATTGAAGTGCATTTTAAGAGCACTCATGATAGCATGCTGGTAACACTTTATTTTGATAGTCCACTTTAGACATTCAACTAACTATAAGTAACTTTGCCGCTACATGTCAACTAACTGTCATTAGAGTATCAGTAGACTGTCTGCTTATTATCTGCTAACATTTTATTTTGTTGGTCCCCCAACAGATATTCTACTGACTATAAGTAACTTAGCAACTACACGTCAACTTGTTCTCCTAACCTGAACCCTAACACCTAACCCTAACCTGACAGTCTACTACGGTCTACTAATACTCTAATGCCAGTTAGTTGACATGTAGTTGAAAAGTTACTTATAGTTAGTAGAATGTCTAAAATGACTATCGAAATAAAGTGTAACCACAAATCTTTCAGGAACTGTAAAGCACATGCTTTCTGGAAAGGATGTCTCTGCAATAAAATTTGAAAAAAACTGTTTGTGTGAAAAACTTTGGCAACTGTGTTTTTTATGTGCGCTGAAAAAAGAGGAGGAAACGAAAGAAGAGAAGATGGGCACGGTCATCATGGCTAGGGAAAAGAGGCCAAATTTGCAGGCCAATTTTGCAAATGGACCTTAAGGTAAGTAGTTTAAGCACCATGTCGCGTTGATAAATATGCCATTTCATGTTGCATTTTTATTGGCTAGTCAGAAGCTGTAGGTCGTAGCAGCAAAAATACTGTGAGATGATCATGCACCCTGTCAGAAAATGATCCCTACTGTCTTTGGTTGCAAGGCCGTGACAACGGCCATCTTTGAACCACTCTAACTGTTCAACATAGAACCACCGTTTATGAGCTACGGCCACAGAAATTGCCTGTGCGATTGGTCATCTTTCGTCTGGGACAGCCCAATATCGCACAGTGTGTACCAGCCATAAAAGGTGAGGGTCTATACCAGGGGTGGTCCTGGAGGGCTAATCAAGGTTTAGGCAAACGTTCCAGACAGCTGTGTTGAGGCAGGTTGAGCCTAAACTCTGTAGGACAGTGGCCCTCCAGGAGCATGTTTGGACTCCCCTGGTCTTTACAGAATCCATGTGCATGTTAAGACCAGGTGAAAAGGGTAATGTGCCCTAACCACTCTTGATCGGATCACTGAAAATGCATCTTAAAGGGATGCTTCACCTCTGGAAAAAATGGGTATTTAAAATGGGTAACACTTTACAATACGGGTGCACTAATAAGCTTAACTAATGCACAGATAATACTGAATTAATGTGTAACTAATGATTATTTAAGCTATTCATTAAGGATTACCACATTAGGAACTAATTAAGAGTATGTAAGGTTAATGTATTAGTTCATACATGAATTGTTATGAATTAAATATGTAATTGTTGAATAATCCCATAATAACTCATTTTTTTAACTAATAGTGTCAATTAATATGTTAATTACCAGAATGAGCCAAAGCCTTGTATTTCAACTTCCAGATAACATGACAGGTACACTAATATGCATTAATACATGATTAATTACTTCATTGTTATTGCAAATTCATGTGCAAATTACTACAATTACTGAATGACTAGTTAATAATGATGTGCCCCAACAAGTAAAGTCATAACATAATGATACCTTTGCAAATCATTAGCTAACAGGAAGTTGAAGTGCATAGCTTTGACTAATTGTGGTAATTAACACATTAATTTACACTATTAGTTAATAAAATATGTTAATACACAATGGCACGTTGAATTAATAGAAATTCATGTATTACTTAATCTATTAATCATATAGACTCTTTATTAGTTGCTGATGCGGTAATCATTAATTGATGGTTTAGTTCTTCATGAGTTATACATTAATTCATGATTATCTGTGCATTAGTTAAGCATGAGTTAATGCATATTAGTGCACCCGTATTGTAAAGTGTTACCAATTTATGTTGAAGAAACAACCCGGTCTCATCCCAAGACGTCATATAACTGACGTTTTGGGACGTCTTTTGACCATACGTCAATATTCGCCTTTTTAGGGCCCCCTTAAACGTCGGTAAATGAGGTTATGGGATCCTAACTCTACCCCATACCTAAACCTAACCCTAAACCTAACCCGTCACCTAACTGACGTTAAAGGTAAAGCGTCAGTTGTATGACGGCCCGGGATCGCCATCTACCGACGTTTAAGGGGGCCCTAAAAAGGCGGATATTGACGTATGGTCAAAATACGTCCCAGAATGCCAGTTATATGACTTTTTGGGATGAGACTGTGTTAGAAGAAATGTGAAATTATTTTTGAATTTGGAGCTTTCTAGACTGAGAAAAGCCAGAAAATGTATTTTTGGCTTATGTGGATGAAAGACAACAACTCCCAGAATACACTTGCTTCGCTGCCCTAGGAGGCCACGCTTACCAGAAACGAAGAGCTAAACAACTAGCTAAGTCTAGGCTACTAGTGAGTCTCCATGATGAGTCTGCCCGAAATGTGTTTTGAGATCGCCCAAAATGTCCTGGATTCGGCTTTTACGCTCTACAGTCGCCATTCATTACGTTTACTTTGGCGAGCAGGATGAGGCTAGGACTGTGGGAGAATGGCGTGAGGCCGGTGGCGTGATAACCAATGAGCAACACCTGTGAGACGCAACGGTCTCGTATCTCTCACGGAGGGGCGGGAATTTTCTTAGCAATGTTAAAACGCACATCAAACGATCACTTGTTTAGCGTTCATGTAAACACTACATTCAGATTCACCAATCGGAATAAATTCAGATTGATTGAAACAAAAGGTGTGCATGTAAACAATGAATGGCGACTGCAGAATCCCGGACATCGACTGCGGGACATTTCCGTGAAAAAGAGGATGGTAACCCCTACAACTCAGCTTTCTCCACAGAACAAGAGCCTAGCTTAGCTTGTTAGCTTAGCTTCCAAAAAAAGATGTCTTACACTATGTGTACATTTTGTGTGTGAGATCCACCCTCTATGGGCGGGTGGAGAACATGCGGGACAGACCCTAATACTGACCGTAGTCTTTAGTCTCTGGCCAAAAAAATCCTCTGATTACATCGGAAACAGAATGGGGATTTTCATCTGAGGATTTTTCCACACAAAAAAATACATAAATCGTCTCGTCTCAGGGGGATATGAGGGTGGAAAGCATGGTAATTCGAAAACACTACAAGTTTTCTACTTAAAGCAAAGCTTAATGCTAAATCCTGAAGTATCCCTTTAATAACTGGTGTAAACAGGGCCTTGGAAGGTAGGTGCAGATGTAGACAGATGACAAGGCAGCTCGCTAGGTTTGGGAACAGAGCTATGGTGACCGTATAAGGCCATTGTTGTATGTCTGAGTGTGTGGGTTTATCTTGGGCTGAGCTGGTGAGATGGCACAGGGAGGAGGGTATTGTTTTGTCATGTTTATCTGTGAGGCGTGAGCAATCTGAGAGCAAAATTTATTTGATACCTCCCAGTTCAAATTACACACTACAGACGTGATTAGCATTACAGAACCAAATACCAAGAAGCTGTTTGGTCCTGAGAGAACCTGAACCCGTCACTCTCGCTTACTGCCTCACACAAATCACTGTTATATGTCAGTGGGGTGTTGTGGAAAATACATAATTTGAGAATGCCACAGAATGGCACGTGAATGCCACACAAATGCCTTACCGGAGCTCCAGTTGCGTCATTTTGACACAGAGAAAGCCAGAGTGAAGTTCACTTCTATGCACGCGCACGCATGGACGTCTGGCTGCCAGGTGAGATGACCGAGGCATGACCTTTAGCAAGTGTCTCTGACAGGAATGATGTTCACTCTGAATGACAAACTGGTTCATACAATTGTTGCACCTGTACCTCAGCTGGTAGTGCTTGATACTAGCAGCACAGAGGTCCCTTGTGGAAAAGAAGTATACTTTAGCATACTTTAAAAAAGAGTGCTTAATTTGAAAATAAATAAATACTTTAAAATAATATACTCTGAATGAAGTGGAAACTGAATGTAATGTTTGTTATTTACAATTAAATGAAAATGTATTATACATTATATATATATATATATATATATATATATATATATATATATATATTAAATGCAACTCGTCAAACTAAAAAGGAAAATTTCACCGAATTCGCCGACGTTTAACGGCTTGTGACTATACAAAGGGCGGCAATGTGAGTGTGCGCAACGACACGGAAATCTGCATTTTTTTAAAAAAAAACGCCTCTGTTTTTTTTTGTTTTTTTTTGTTTTTTTTTGACGCGCCATGCCAAAAACTATTCGACCAATAAAATTGTTGCTTTTGCTCACCTGTTTGGAGCTTCTGAAGTTACAGTAAAACACCAAGCACAGTGTTGACAACTTAGCGCCTTTGTTGCTATTTTTAGCGACTTTTCATACCCCTTTAGCGACATTTTTTTCAAAAAAGCGACTAGCAACAATTTTAGCGACTTTTTGGACAAACCTCAGAAACCTCCAAATGTTGCAAATACTGTCCTGCGAGCGTGAGCTCTTGCTTTCACTGTCGTCACCCAAGCTGTGTCTCCCCTGTTCAGTGAATGGCTGAGAGGAGCGCACGGCCATTGATAGATGTGAATAAGCAGTGTTTTTCCATGGACTTATCACTTATCTGCTTTTCTTTTGTTTTATATTTAAAGAATTTAGTTTGACCATTTTCATTTTATTTCTTTACTTGTGCTTGTTATTACTCGTAACCGTAACACGCACTATGACAAAGCTTAGTTCATCCGGTTCTCTAACTCTCTCAATTCGGATAATGTTCCACATAGACCTATACAAATTTTAATCATTCACCATATTATAGCTACTCGTTTTATTTTTTGCCGGACAACAAAAAAGATCAGCTTTATTTGACATTCTGCTATATTATAGTAATAGACCCAGACAGCAAACTGACATTTAATCAACGTGTAAACGACGTCTCTCATGACATTGAAACAACGTTGATTTTGCTCATCGAATTAACGTTGAACCAACGTCAGACGCGGCATTCTTCAAAGCTAAATGAAAATCGAAAATTGGTTTGCTTTCATAACGTTGAAACAACGCGTTGATTTCAAGTTGATTTTCCGTTAGTTTTGAAAGAATGACGCGTCTGACGTTGGTTCAACCTTAATTCGATGAGCAAAACAATGTCAGATCAACGTTGTTTCAATGTCATATTTCCACGTTGATTCAATGTCAGTTTGCTATCTGGGAGAGCATTAATTTAGAGAAAACGCACTAGGCTGACACAAAACAAGTATGACGCGATGACGTCACTAATATGCTAATTAGTGTGTGACGTCATCTAGCGACATTTAGCGACTTTTAGGGAAGGCCATAGCTACTTTCCTTAGAAAACAGTTGGCAACAGTGGCCAACATACGTCATGGAGAAAAAGATCTACGCCAAGTAGCGTCGCCGTCTACGCTGCCAGGAAGAAATAAGACAAGGAAGATGCAAGGCAAGACGAATGTAGAACTGCTGGTTTCGTTGGTGTTAGAACATAAAGAACTGTATGACAAACGCGACAGCGACTACAAAAATCTTGATAAAAGAGAACTGTTATGGAGTGGTATTGCAGATCAAATGGGCGCCATTTAATGTCAGGGAATGAATTTGCATGTTCACTCGGCTCATCGTCAGACTAGCATAATCTAGATCAACATTAGAGACTAACATACTATACAGATCATAATCTAACTTTTCATCTTGTTGAACTACATAACATTGATAGTGCAATGGACATTTGCTCACCCGTCTTACAAAGAAACTTAACATGCAACACTCGCGTCTCTGTCAAGTCAAAGTTACGGACATGGAGCTCTCGGAATCTCGAAAGTTGATCTCGTTTTAGTCCTCTTTTTGTCTCAAAGTCTGCTTGCCATGGTCCATAATGTTTGAACAAAACAACAAGAGCATGAGCGTCCTTCTAGGCATAACGGGCATAACCAAAAAAGAGCATAATTGGGCATAATCCAATTGTTAATATCTGTCGCCATGGTTACTATTGCAGTACGAAGTCAAACAAGGCGGAAACCGGGGGTAATGCGGATATTATTGACCCCTGCACACACACCGTTTCCTTGGTTAAAATCACAATTTTCTCACAATTTACAAATAGTTTGGGATAAACATTTGGGATATTGTAAGTAATCAACTAAATAAAATATATAACATTGGCCTCCCAGATAGCAAACTGACATTGAATCAACGTGGAAATATGACATCGAAACAACGTTGATCTGACATTGTTTTGCTCATCGAATTAACGTTGAACCAACGTCAGACGCGTCATTCTTTCAAAACTAACGGAAAATCAACTTGAAATCAACGCGTTGTTTCAACGTTATGAAAGCAAACCAATTTTCGATTTCATTTAGCTTTGAAGAATGCCGCGTCTGACGTTGGTTCAACGTTAATTCGATGAGCAAATCAACGTTGTTTCAATGTCATGAGAGACGTCGTTTCCACGTTGATTCAATGTCAGTTTGCTGTCTGGGCTAGTGGTTTTTGAATATTTTACAGCAATAATCCTGTACTTTTAAGTACATCTTTCAATTTTACTTCTATTAACTTTGAATTATGATTGTACTCTCAAATGTACTAGTAAGATTTATGCTAAACTAAAATTTAACGTTTAATACCTTACTGTTATAAGATTTGAAGTACTCTCTGGTGCTTATTAGACTGATTATCTGAACATGCTCCTCCCAAACTTTCCTTAATGATTCATTAAAAGAACCAGCTTGAGTAAATTTGTTCGGAATTCAAACTACACACACAGCATTGTATTTTTGTTGTTTTGTACATTCGGCTTGCACAAAACAAGAAAGAAGTTTCATCTTTATATATTTTCCAATTATTTAGTGGTGCCAGAATTTGGGGTTTTTCAAAAGCCAATTCTGAAAGTACTAAGAATTGGCTCTGACACTCCTGGCAGTTGGTTTTGCAGTGCACAGGCGTTTGACTGTGTCTGCATTTGTGTCAGGGCTGTCGTTTGTTGTTGATGTGAATCGAGGCTTTGTTTAGCATCACTATCTGTGATGATGTAAAGTCAGTGAGTGACAGACACGACCTGAGGCATCAACACACACCAGACCAACCCGACACTGACCAGCGACACAGGCGTTTCTGCTCTTTTTGGCATTGGTCCATGCTGTGGTCAGGGGACGTAGAGAGTCATAAACCCGGCTGTCTGAGAGAGCAAGGGGAGTTCGTTAATAACGGATTACGTTTGCAATATGCAAATCAGGTAAAGGCATAAACAAATCCAAAGAAATGTGTGCTGTATACTGTCAGCACGCGCAGTTCCCCATCTTGCATGCCAGTCCTGAATGAATGCTAAATTGGGGATGCCGCAGACTATCAAGATATGGCATGTGATGCTCTTCTCTATTATATAATGAATAACTGCTCATGAATTATTGATTACTAAAAAATGTGCACGTGGTTCGACTTGTCGACTTGTTTTCCAAAGATGGTTGCTGCCTGAATACACGAAGTGAACTGTCTTTATTAAGTATCTTCTTATTAAACGGTCTATACTCTTACAAAGTTCTCAATGCTTTGTTTTGCATGTAGGGACTCTCATTATGTTACTGTGTTAGTGTGGGGCAATTTTGAGCCTTTTTAGTGGTATTAACTAGTGATTTCTCTTTACTTATTTTATGCCCCCATATACTAGCATATACGCTAAACAGTTTTTAGAGATAAAACTCTTTACATTCGATTATCATAAAAAAACAAATCTCAGAGAACGGTCGACTAGGTACCGTTGTGTAATTAGACCAAAGGTTCATTTTGCACCGGAGTTCTCCTTTAAATGTTTTATGAAATAATGCATGCATTTGCGTTCTCAAAACAAAACAAATATTTTGCAATCGCTTACAAAATCTTTTGCGTTCCCTCGAGTCATTTTGCGTTTGCTCGCAAACAGTTTTTTAGTCTTTTTAAAGTCTTCAGTGTCATCCACTGACCAGTTCATAAGATGTTAGCAAACATATTTGCATGTTCAGAAGAAATCAAGCATGTATCATCGGCTATTTAGCTGCACTTCCCGCTCTTATTCATGCAAGACTACGTGTATGGGCTGGGAGTTTTTGCCAAAGCAACCATACCGCTAATCCAAATTGTATGCTAATTGTCAGTTTTCTCATTGTATGCTAATTGTTATCGTATATATAAACATGTATGCATTGTGACACTGTGCGCAAGGTATTTTCGAGTCCAACTGGTTAGTTTTTTTTTCTATTGTTTGGATTATTATATTCAGATTAAAATTTTATGCGGATTGACTTGACAGTTGTGGTGTTTACATGAAGGCTTTTCAATCGGATTGAGGCCCCATCCACACTACTGCGTTTTCGTTTAAAAACGGAAACCTTTTGCTACGTTGGTTTGCACCTCCCGTCCAGACTAAAACGGGAAAAACGAAGACCTAAAACGTTTAGCGAGTTTTAGAAACGCTGCAGGTGCGTTTTGCGTTTTGAATCTCCGGAGGGCGTTTTAGTGTGGACGAGACAAAACGGAGGAGTTTACAAACGATGACGCAGAGGCTCACGCTCGGCTCTATGATTGGGTGTCATCAGTCATGACGTATCCTTCCCTGATTCACCAACCACTGTTTACACCGGCGCGCGCATGCCCAGTGTTGGTGAATGGTCAAGTGATCCGCGTTTTCAGTCGTTTTAATGTGGACGGAGATTAATTCTAATATGCAGATAAAACGCTGGTGTGGACGGAGATCGTATTCGTTTTAATTCTCCGTTTTTAAACGAAAACGCAGTAGTGTGGACGGGGCCTGACCCAGACAGCAAACTGACATTGAATCAACGTGGAAACGACGTCTCTCATGACATTGAAACAACGTTGATTTTGCTCATCGAATTAACGTCAGACGCGGCATTCTTCAAAGCTAAATGAAAATCGAAAATTGGTTTGCTTTCATAACGTTGAAACAATGCGTTGATTTCAAGTTGATTTTCCGTTAGTTTTGAAAGAATGACGCGTCTGATGTTGGTTCAACGTTAATTCGATGAGCAAAACAATGTCAGATCAACGTTGTTTCCATATTTCCACGTTGATTCAATGTCAGTTTGCTATCTGGGGAGTGCGATTTCTATTTGATTATTACAAATTTTCATGAGACTGTTTTGGAATAAAGTGCAAGTATAACAGGCTTATTTACCAAAACAATTACTCATTTGAATATGCATGATGCAGAGCTAAACCATCGCATAGCATTAAACTGGAAAGAACATGCCGAAATACTCCTTGCAAAAGTGGCACAAGTGTTTAGTGAATTTGAAAACAAAAAAAGATATGGGGATGTGTACACCTTATGAAAATTCTAAAGGTGATAAAGCTGTTTTTTTTTTTGCGTATTGGCTGGAGGACCATACTGAAAACGGTCTGCACTGGATCTTCCAGCAGGTAAAGATATTGTCTCTTAACAAGTAGCCTGTGTATACTGCTGTCATAATAGTGTGCTAGTGTCCTGCTAACTTTATCTTGTGTTTGGAACAGAAGAGAACAACTAAACATGGAGAATGAGTAATGCTCTTAAAGACTGCATGACCTTTACATATAAAACAAGCTAAACCCGCATAGGTATATGACTGATTTGTTTTTGTTTATTTTGAAAAATTCAACATTAATTAACACTCTTTTTGACTCTCTGTCCCTTTCTTATTTCACCTGACCGTCTATGTCTGCTTGCGATGTTCAGGCTGTTGTTGTGGTGTGCAGCACTAGATGCTGGATGATATTAGTGAAGTCACTGATTCTCTGCTTGGTTTGAGTTGATTTTGTCTTGTATTTTAGCTATTATAGCCATTGCTTTAGCATTTCAAACCTAGAGAACATCTGTTGGTGAAACATTCTGTTTGAAAAGTGCAAGGGGACAGCCAATGGATCCTTTTTGTCCATGTGTTTGCGTATTCACCCGTTTCAATCCACCATCTGTAGGAAAATAAGGTGGGATGATTTTAAATACATGACACACCTTTCTTTGCACGATAGACAGGTTTATGTTTCACAAAGTGATTTATGTCTGTAATACTTTTGAGATGCACTAAACGGCTAAACAAACTGCTAGACAAAAAGTAATCATAATATTTTATTTTCCCCTCATGATTTTCCGCTCTGTGTATTGTCAAATACTTTCATGAAGGGTTTCTCAGTCCCAGGGGCAGATTTCATTTCTCATAGAATGCTATTGAATGCAGGAAACTTACTTCATTTTAGTTAGGTTTCATTGAAGTATCAACTCTTTGATTGCAGACTTTGATTTGGTATTTTGGTAGTTATTGAACGAGACATATATATAGTGTTTTAGGCCTTAAATACTCTGCTTATTAATAATATGGTATCAGATAGTAATGTAATGGCTCATTGATTTATACCGCGATATCATATACATTGTACTTCAAATAAATCTCTTTCTAAAAAAATGAGTGCGCATAGTTGTGTTGAATGTGCACTTATATTGCAACTGAAAGTATATATGAAGAGTTCAGATGCAAAAGCCTCTAAATGCCATTTGAAATGTTCTTCTTTAATGATGATTTTTATCAAACTTGTATATTTAAGTTCAGTGATTTCACTTAAATTGCAATGATAATTACCTATTAATTGTTATTTAATAAAATTTGTTGTTTGATAAAAATCATATATATATATATATATATATATATATATATATTCAATGGAAGTCAATGATGCCAAAGTTCCAGTCGTTCTTCAAAACATCTTCCTTTGTGTTCAGCAGAAGAAAGAAACTCAGGTTTGCAACAACTTGAGGGTGAGTAAATGATGACAGTATTTTTGGGTGGAGTGTCCCTTTAAAAGTGTACTTCTTTTTCACAAGAGATACCATGGTAAAACCATACTTTTCCAAAAACGTTGTACTATAAAAACAGTAAATTACTTTTAGTGTCATATTTGTAGCGGGTGCAAGTTCTGGCTGATATTCTGGATAATAATGACTGCAATGTGTCTCAGTGCGGGAGCAACGAGCCTGGGGCATTCCATTATCCATAATCCTCCTGTCAAACCAGTCATTTATAATAGAGTCACACAGAGAGAACTGCTAACGACTACTGTTGTGTCACAACATCACACCTAAATTCACCTGACAAGCTCGCAGCTCCAGATTCGAGAAGTGGTACAAGCACCCCGCGGGGGTAACAAGTGTGTGTGTGTGTGTGTGTGTTTGTGATTAACACAAGCTTGTCACAGTGTGTGTGAACCACAAATAGACATTATTAGAGGTTATTTTGGGTCCTCCAGCGGTGTGTGAGTGTGTGGGTGTATTTGTGTCTCCCCGGGGCTTGCTTTAGAATCACTGTAAATTTAATCAGCATTGTCAGCGTGGCCAGTGAGTTTACATGATGGAAACAGGCAAATAAATAAACAAACAAATAAATAAAATAACCCCATCATATTGTAAATGTAATTCAGTTAACCTCACTACTATTATTAGAAAACAAACCTTAATGAGAAAGTGAGTGAAAATATGTGTGTGTACAGTTTTAGTTATATTAGTTAGACTGCATTTATATAGCGCTTTCAACAGACCCATTGCCACCAAAGTGCTTTACATATTGCCTCAAAAATTCACTCAATCATACACCGATGGCGGTGTCAGCCATGCAAAGCGCCATCCAGCTCGCTGGGAGCAGCTGGGCTTAGAAGTCTTGCTTATGGACACCTTGAGAGATGAAACCAGAGATGGAACCACCAACCTTCCGGTTTGCAAACAACCTACATGAACCACTGAGTAAATATCATTAATTCAGACTTGGCTTTCTTTCTTCTGTGGAAACTAAGAAGGAAATTTCTGAGAAATTTCCGATTTCTTGTCTCTCCATACAATGGAAGTCAATCATCACCAAAACATGACATGAGTGTGAAAAAATAATGAAAAAAAAGTTTCCTTTTTGGAGGAACTATCCTTTTAAATCAACTGATATCAACAGGTTTGTGAAAAGGGGTTATTATTAGGGGCAGTTACCAAATATCAACATAAAAAAAGAGAGATCTATGTGGTCAAATCCCAAAGCTTACATACAACCCCACCAAATAAGGAAAAAAAGAACAACCTCAAGCATACAATAGACAGAACACAAGTCCAATATAAGATATGTGGAAAACACCACAACAGAAAAAGAAAACATCACAAAATTGAGTTATGTGTATATGAACTGTTTCATATGGAGTTTCAAACACTTTTACAGAATCCTTTGTGATGCTTTTTGGGGATGTCCTTATTTGGTAAATGGACTGCATTTATATAGTGCTTTCATAGAAATGAACTACCAACCTTCTGGTTTGTAGACAACCTACATGAACCACTGAGCCACTGCCGCACCTTATATGTATTTGTACAAACAGTATGCATATTTTTTATTGTACAGAAGCATACAGTTATATGTTTGGGTGTAGGTTTGGTGTACAGTATTTATAGCTATAAATAAAAACAATGTAAGTCTGACTCCCCATTTAGATTAAGTAAACACGCTTTTACGTGCTTGTTAGTATGCTTTTGTGCAGACTGAGGGGAGGTTCATCAGATGCACCATCTTGTGTTTATTTTAATCTTGGCGTAGAAAGCATCATCTGCCAGTGATTAAGTTTATTACAGTTTACATTTGCAAGTGTTTATATCCTCCTCACCCACTCCTACTGAATTCAGTAATAAATAAGGACTCAAATATACTTAACATTATGTTTTACAGCTGTTAACACACTTCTCTGAGGTGCGACCAATGAACTTAGCCCTACGTTTTTACACGATCTTCAGGTCTTCACGTGCCTTCGTGGGGTTTCAAACGCGTTACACGACTTCCACCAATCAGATGCATCACTGTGGGATTGTGGGATTGTTTAGGATTGTGGGTAATGAAGTACTTATCCAATACATCGCGAATAAAAGGGATTTATCTTAAAACAAGCTTAGTACCCCATGAACTTTTGCCGTTTATCTGATTTGCTCGGCTATTGGTGGTTTACTCGCGCATTTCCTAATCAGAACCTAACAGTCCAAAAGCTATAGCCTAAAAATCTAGACACACCCTAACGGGAGCAAAAAATATTTTGCAGCCAGTGTGGTCTAGCAACTCTCCGTTGGCTTTCAAAGTGGAAAAACCAAACTCTGGTCAGGCCAATCACATCGTGTATAGAGTTGGTGGGCGGGCTTAACACTGACGGCAGAGTTGTGACGGCTCTGCGCCTTGATTGCGATAGGTGATTTCCCTGCTACTTGAAAACAAGCAAGATGCTGCTGGCAAACAGCAGCTGTTCGATTCGGCTTTGGCCGCGACTCTGGATGACTTGTAGTTAGGAGAACGTTAGTCTCAGCCTCAGACGTGACGCCCACGGGACGTTGGCTTAATGTCTGATGCATATGGTACACTTAACTGGAAACACTTCAGGAATGTCAAAGTCGTCATCTGATTGGTTGAATTTTATCGGATTTCCGGGGGCTTCAGTGTCGCGTTTATTTTCGGTCCGCCGGGAAACAAAGCGCAGACGTGTGATTGCGGAAGAGAAACTGTTGTGTTTATATGAGTGACAAAGAGCATTTATCAAGATCAGTTAAACGTAGTTGTATGTCCCCTTCTATCTATTATGTAAGATCAAGTGAAGGACCTAACCGCGAAGGGGATATCAGCCGCGTTTGTGGGCAAACATGAAACAACAGACGCTGACATCACAGCTGGCCGATTCAGTATTCATAAATAGAGCGCACTGGATTATAAGGCGCATAAGATACTGCAGAGTCAAACGTTTGACTGGGTTTGCGTTATGCATCCACTAGATGTGCTAAAGGCTAAAGGGAATGTAGCGAGTGCGTGTTTATTTAGTAGACGTGAGCACGCTGGGGCGGGGACGTAACTTACATTCGCAGCCTGACTCATGTGAGTATTCAATGTGCGGCGGCTCGCTGACACGTCTTGAAACATGACGCTGAACGAAACGAACGTAATTGGTTGTTTGACATTTCGGTCCAACGGCCTTATGGGCGGGCCTTGGCCAAAGAAAGCTGCTATGAATTCCAGACCTTCAGGCGTCAGTCTGAAGGTCTGACTATGCGAGACGAGGAGAACGTCACTTAAGAAATTCTTAAAAAAGGTGGGAAAACGCATGGGACTCACTCAGCCATAGCCGTTTGTTGTTCTGTGGTGCGTTTCCCGTACAACGACGTAGTTCACTGATTCACTACCATAGTACGATGCATCGTTGGAGAAATCAACTAGCTAGTCACGACTGTTTCCCGAAACCCACTGTCGCAAAGTATCGTTCAACCACGTTGGTTTCGCACGTGGTGGAGCAATAACTACTTTTAATGAAACTGTTTGAGTTCCAATTAACGCTAGATTTGTTAATATAAATTACAGACATGTCGTTTGAGGACTATTTCTAATTGTTCTCAGTTGTTTTGCTTTATTACCAGACTCAATATTTGGCTCGTTCTTACATAGTAGAGCACGTTCGCACATGCGCACTCTTCAAAATCAGTACTTTAAATCTTTTGAAAAACTAAAAGACGTAAATTACATTTGTATGTATTCTAAATAGAAGGCACCGCTTGTACCGAATGTCAGCTTGCTTATTTTGCTCAAGATAAGGATTATTACGTCCAAATGTGTTGCAATATAGAAACGATGCCTCTAACCACAGGTCGAGAGCTGTCGTTCAAACCACACAACTTTGCGATGCTGTTTGCGAATGTTTGTTGGAACGATGGTTTCGGGAAACACCGACTCGTTGAACTATGGTGATAACGACGGAACTTGTGACCATAGTTGGCTAACGATGCTTTCGGGAAAGGCACCCCTGGTTAGTTAGCGCAATATCCTATTGCTTGTAGAGGGATATTGAAACACAACCTTTTATCCCGCCCCTCGGATTGAGGTATGCCCAATTATGAGTTCCCAGGCCTATCATCTTGATGTATGTCTGGCTTGCCAGGCTGTCCAAAAGCAGCAGAAATATTCTACAAAATGTATCTTTTTGTGTTCCATAGAAGAAAGTCAATCATACAGGATTTTAATAACATGAGAACTTATCATTTTTGGATGAGCTATTATTGTAAGTTTTACTGCTTCCTGTTCTACAATACAAAAAGTCACAGTCAGAGTCAATGAACTGTTCTACTGTTTGATTTAGGTCTATGATCAGAGAATAAATTCACCAGGATCTGACAGTAGGTGTGTCGTTGCGTTCAGTTGTGGTCACTCTGATCATAGGGAGGACAGTATATGTTCTGATTGGATGCAGCAGTTGGAAAGAACTTGTCACATATTATCACTAGAGTGTGGGACTTTTCTACATTCCCCTTTTTCCCTTTTTATGTGTTTGCAGATCAGTGAAAAAACAATGAATTGCTTTGTCAGCTCTCAAAGCAACAACCAGAGACAACACGCCACCAGCACAGTCTCCTGCTTGCTTGTTTGGGTTGTGTATCTGTGTTTATTCGGATCCATCAATTAATGTCATGCATCACGCATCCTGATTCTCATCCCTTCTCATTCATATAAATACATAAATCTCTAACCATATCAAAAAGGTCAGTACCAAAGTTCAAAGAGTAACAATCAATCACGAATGTGCCTGCTCTTTATTGCCCATTCTAAACAAGCAATTGACAAGGAGAAAAAAATGATGTTGGTTACCAAGGTTGGAAAATGAGTCCTTATACGGTATTAAAGAGAAGGATATTATTAGCTGTGTTTTCTAAATCAAGCATTACTAATATTGCTCATATGCAGGGGGACTTTAAGTATGAGGTCAAGCATGATGCCTCAAGTTGTGCAGTTTGTTTTTATCCATTGTCATCCGAAGATGGATGACAATGGATGAAAAAAATCTATTAGACACACTAAAGGATATGAGTCATATCTAAAGCTCAGAATATCTTAGCAGTGGTTCTTAAACATAATTTTCAAGTACCACCTCTGATAGTTTGATTAAATCCAGAGATCTCATAGTTTGATTAAGTTGGAACTTGGAGATTGGAATATTTATGTACAGTTTCATTAACAATAAAAACAATGTAGTGCAGTATTTGTGATGGGGAAGCACTATACTGTAAAATCCAATTAGTACACCTTACTTGAAAAAAGCATGCAAACCGATTGCACTCAAAAAATTGAGTAAAGTGAAATAGGAATTATATGTAGTCCTTAAGTGCATGCCTAGTAGTGTACACTTACAAGAGATTTCCAGTAACTTAAAATAATTTCTATAGACCATTTCACAAGATGTAAACAACACTGGTCCAGAAGCACTTCCTGTTTCAGTTTTTTAACACTACATAAAAGCTGGGATAAAATACAACCAACAGAACATTTAAAACTGAATCAAAAAGTTAAACAAACGTCTTTAAGATGTTTTCTTTACATGTAAAATAAAGAAAACAGTTACAAACTGAAACAGGAAGTGCTTCTGGACCAGTGTTGTTTACATCTTGTGAAATGGTACTTGATCTTTTACTTTCCAGTATCTGTGAACCGAGGAAGTGTACTCCCAGAGTGCATTGCGGCATGAATAAATGTATTGCTTTATTTTACTATTTTTGGCTTTATTACAATTTTATTTGCTATCGTTATTGGGGTTATACTGAAAAGAGACAGCAAATAAAATTGTAATGTTTAATTAATTAAATGAGTTTTTTTTAAATGTTACCACTGTTGTGGTTTGCATGCTGAATGTTGAAGTCTGTGTGTGACTCAACCAAAATTGCAAGATATTGTCACAAATATAACGGGATTATATCAACCCAATTAAAGATTTATGCCATAAGCGTTAGCAATAAAATGTTAAAAGATCATTATTATACATGAAATATATTTATGTTATATATAATTTATTAATTAATTTAAGTATGTGTGTTTGTATATATATATATATATATATATATATATATAAATTACTTCACTTCCTTTGAAATCAAATAATTATGATTTCAAGTTGCATCACTGTAAACAATTGGAAGAGAACCATAATATAAATTAAGTTCCAAGTGCCCAACCAAAGGGAACATCAATCACAATAATGGTGAGAAAGGGAAATCAACAAGTCAACTAAAGAATTTTGATGTTCTCCCAAAAATATTTAGGTGTATTGACAATAACACTCAAGATGACTGGAAAATGAGCGAATGCAAATTGAAAATGGTACTCAAACCAGTCAAGTAATGTTTACAAGGTTTTTCTGAGTAACGAAAGCACACATGCAAACAGTACAGATTACTAAGAAATTTGAAGTAAGTTCAACAAATTATTGCACTTTAAGTAAAGTTAACATAAAATTCTTAGTAAGAACAATGTTAGATTTTACTTTCGTATCACCTTAGTTTTTTATGCTTTCTTTTTAAGTACAGAAATAAAAATTGTATGCACATTCTGATCATTTCTGCAACAGCTGGAGGTCATTGGTCAGTGTTTAACCTATTTACATCTCATGACTGTTAGCCTTTGCAAAGCAGTATTATAATTAAACAGATTCGAAAAAATATTTAAATTGTGTGTGTTGTGTGTGTAAGATCTCCTAGTGTAAGGGGATAGTTTTTACAGTATAAAATATGGAAAGTCCCCATAAACCATCTTTTTTTTTTAATTCAGATATTATATTAATGAAATAAAGGCCACTTAGCTGTAGCCTACTTAAAGAGAGTACACTTTCAGCACTATGTTTAACACAGTTAAGTACACATTTAAAAAGTGCCCTTTTTAATAATGTCAAATGTAATAATTTTAAACATTTTACTTTAAAGTACATTTTAAATAGCTGTTTTAATAATCTTTTGCCATGCTTTAAAGAATACACTCATTTCAATGCATTGACTAGCAGACTAAAGCACATGTAAAGTACATGAGTATAAATGTACATGTACTGTCATTTTATAATATATTTAAAGTTACTATATTTTAAACGCACTGACTTAAATATATTATTTTCATAATAAGAAATCTATTAAAAGCATCACTGTCAGTAAGTGTTTGTTTTTCACACAATGTCTTGTATAAGATGCAGTACAGATATATTAATGTGTGATTTCTTCAGCTCTGTTTTTTTCCCTTCCTCTCTGTTTGTTTGTGTGTTTGTGTGTGTGTTTGTGTATCAGTGAATGTGTGAAGCTGTCAGCTGGGATTTTTTTTTTTCAAACACTGAAGAATTAATTAAAAAGGTGTTGAAAACACATAGACAACACAGACCCTTGCTCTCCTCTGACACTCCCTCCTGTCTCTCTCCTATACCATATTTTTGGTACCATTTTATACCATTTTATAAATTTTTATATAAAAAATATATGTTATTTTACATAAACAAATAATTGTGAGTGTGCTTGGTGATTTGTTAGGACATGACTGTATTATAAATATGAATGTAGAATGTACTGTAGCTCCCTCTCTAGGAGTCAGAAATGACGATGACACGCGTGTCCCATAAGAACCTTGGGGTCACTGATATTATGGGGATTATTTTTTAATATTATTAACAAGTGTGAGAGAGACAAATAGACAAATATAATGAATAAGAAAGTGTCTTGAACACAGGAAAAAATACTGTGGCTGTGCTGTGGTATTATTCCAGTTACTATTCTGTTTTTGAACCATTTTTTCTATGAAAGGCATCTGTGACATGTTGGTTAAACAATAATTTTGACTTTCTGCACGAGGTGTGAACAGTATATTTGCAGTACTTATTATGGAAACAGGACGGGCTAATTTAGCAACAGTTCAGTAAACAAGCTGTTAAAGTGTTAAACCGTTCCAAACCCATAAGGCTTTGTTTTTCAATAACATACTTCAACTCAACATTAAAGTCTGACAAGGTTGTTTTTATACTCAAATATCACTTAAAAAACATTATATTTCAGGTCAGTCCATTCAATGTGCAGGTGTAGAGAAAAGGCTGAGCTCAAGTTTCAAGACACCAATTACTTTATGGCTGTTTCTATGGTATATGGAGCTTCCAACAGCAGCTGCAGTGATTCTGTCACCAAAAGGCTACCGTAAAGATCAAGTGAAGACTTTAAATGGATATTTGTCGTCATACGGTGAATTTCTTTTTATAATTCAGATTGCAGTTAAACTGAGAGAATTTGCTATTGTTCCAAAAAGAAGCTCTAGTTCAGCGAAAATCAACATTGATGATTTTTGTGGAAATATTTATATTGATAATGTTGATGTTTCGAAACACCAATGTAGGGATAAGGTTATAAGCAATGTTGTTTGTTATGTCTTTTTTCCTGCAGCAAGATTTTTTGGGCTTCTTTATTTGGTTGGCCTATCTGGGATAATGAAAAACAAGTTTTGTATCAGTAACAAAAGAGTCTATGATAGAAATATGTCTATTTTATATGCTTTTTATTTTCAGAATGACTGTGTTGAAAGTAAAGGATATATTATACACTTATTTATTTTATTTTATATACCATATATATAAAAATATGTGGCCTCTTTATAAACACAATTTTCCTCCTTTTTTATAAATTACATGAAATACAGTAAACCTGGATCAAACTAAACAAAAGCACTGAAAACATGTAATGTTGTAAAAGCTAATGTTAAATTGTGACTGTGAAACTTATTGTTTTTGTGGCATTAAATAAAAAATGTAAAAAATGTATGACTCTGCAACTGGCTCTTTTATTTTGAAGGCGGGACTTTACTAGATCCACCATACTGAGAGTTTCAATTTAAAATAGAATAAAAGCAGAAGCTTCATTATAATCTATTTTTTTCTATGTATAAATTGTTCTTTCTGACATGGAATTGTTTGAGGAGGAACTTGAAACCAAAGTAGGCAAAAACTTTTGAAAGCAAAGTATGCAGTGCTTTATGGTATTACATCACATCCTTTCCCAGTCTCTTCACACAGATACTATATTAAAAAAGTAATCAGTTTTACTTTTCTAGCTGGCCAAGAGCAGAGGCGACTATAAAATAGAGGAGGCACAATAATTGTAGTGGTCTGCGGACCCTCTCCAGAGGATTTTTTTAAATCTTTTTTTTATTATTAATTGCATTTAAATGGATTTTTTTTTTTTGGACACTTTGGCACATTTGACCATAATGGCACTTTCCCACTGCATGGTACGATATGGTACGGCTCGCTTTAAATGGTACCACCTCTGTTGAGGTTCCAAGCGTACCGCGCCGATACTAAAATGTGACGTCGTGAACACACTGCAGATCACTGATTGGTCAGTCAGACAGAATCGTCACTACCAGTGTCATTGGATTTGCTAGACATCAAACCCGTTTGATTTAAATAGCCAGTAACAGCCACCACTATAGCACCTGTTTTAAAACTACTTCCTTGACTTGCTTGAAGAAAAAAGAAAGAAAGAAAACTTCCAAAAAAGAAAGTGGACGAAGTGCAGACGATCCTCTCGTTGGTTGCCGAGGAGCAATATATAAATACAATTCCACTCACCTAGCCTGTCAGGTGAAGAAAAAATCCATAATTTTAACCTTTTAATTTAAATGTCTGTGTTAAAAGAACATGTTCAGCCATTTAGTGAAGGTGATTGATGTATTTTTTGCCTCATTTTTAATTTGTAGCTGCATCACAAATGGTCTCTTGGTAAATTTGTTGGAGATCAAATATTCAATATCTCTACTCTCTATAATTAAGGTAGTTGCTAGATTATCAGCAGGAGCAGTTTAAACTAATTTTATGTCTCTGCAATGATTAAAGTCTGTGGCTATGAATTTGCCTCCCCCTCCCTTTCTCTTCCCCCTCCCCCCTCAGTCTCGTCTTAGCTCAGATTTCCTAATGGCAGATTCGACCCTTTCGTTGGAGGAGCAGCGGGGGTTTTGACTTCAGTGATATGGCGTTCCAATGGTGAAATTACAACACCGAAAATTCCAACCCGATCTCACGACCAAGTCGTACGAATTCGACGAATGATTAAAAGTGGCTAATTCGTAACAATTCATACGACCTCACTCGTACAAATTTATACGATTTTGCTAAATCGTACATATTTTACGAATTGGCTAATTCGTATGAATTCGTACGAATGACCTACCCCTTACCCCGCCCCTAAACCTAACCATCACGTGGGTTTAGACAAATCGTACGAATTAGTACGAGTGAGGTCGTACGAATTAGCCACTTTTTAATCATGCGTCGAATTCGTACGAATTGGTCGTGAGATAGTGTTGGAAAAATCACATTCTAGGACATGAAATGAAAAACTGGGAATTTTATTAACATGAATTCATCCTTCTCCCATTTTCACCTCAGAATACGTAAGGCTGTGCCTCCATTGCCTCCCCGACGAGCCACCACTGGTCACAAGATACAAAGAGCCAGCTGAAGTTTATTCACATATTGCCTGCTAGACTTCATTGTAAGTGTATCAATAACGTTCTTATTCAAATACACACTTGAAGTTATTGTAAAACTTTATTTTGATGGTCCCTTTTGAAAATTCTGTTGACTATAGGTAACTTTGCAACTACATATCGCCTAACTACCGTTAGAATAGTATACATTCAACTGACAATAAGTAACTTTGCACCTATTCATCAACTAGGGTTCTTCTAACTCTAACCCTATCAGTATACTACTCTACTAACACTCTATGCGAGTTTGTAGACATGTGCAATGTTAGTCAACAGAATGTGTTAATAGGACCATCAAAATAAAGTGAAAGTTATTATCTATAATTGACAGCAGGCCAAATTTTTTTTAAATTCTAATCCAATCTCCGCATGTTGGGTGCACAGCTGCATCTCTTTATAAGCCTCATCCACTAATAATGTAATAAGCGTTATAGAGACATGTTCAGACAGCCCATTCTCACTCCCAAGGCGTCACCTAACTGACGCCTTGGGAAGCATTTGACCATGCTTCAATATCTGACGCTTTAGGCGCCCTTTAGCGTCAGTTAGATGACGCCCTAAGATCGCGTGTACCCTACCCCCACCCCATACCTAAACCTAACCGCGTCCTCTGACTGACGCTTTTCTTTAGCGTCAGTAAGATGACGCCGTAGGATCGCGTCATGTAAGTGACGCTAAAGGGCGCCTAAAACGTCAAATATTGAAGCATGGTCAAAGGTGACGCCTTGGGGTGAGAATGTGTTGGTTCAGAAGAACACATGAAAGCTCTCTGCGCTTCTGAGAAAAGATTTGTACTGAGGGAATTCTTGTTTCTGAGGAAGAGAAGACACATCTTTACTTTCCTATCTCAAACCTAATGTTGCCATAGGCTCCTTCTCTCCTTCCCACTCTTTTTGCGCTCTTTGTCTCTCTCCTTCTTCTGTCTTCCTCTGAGGAGAACGCTATGATTTCTGAAAGCTTCTCCAGTGAGGTCCCTGAGGGACAGATTCGACATGAAAATGGGTTCTTCTGCTCTTATATCTCTCCTACTCTGAACCAGACATCACGACATGTACGGTAAATGCTTTAAACAGAGACAGCGAGCGGTGATCTGACTTTGGCAGCTGGAATCCTGTGTAGAATTTGAGAGTTATAATTTGGAAGTCAGATTGCATTTGCAAGAAAATACAGTACCAGTCCTTGCTGGGAGGAAAAGAATACTTATACATATGGAAATACATATGGTTCAGACGTTGGGTCAGTTACATTTTTCTTCTTCTTTTTTTGTGAAGAAATTAATACTTTTATCAGCAAGGATGCATTAAATTGGCCAAAATTCACAGTAAACACTTCAAATAAATGCTGTTCACATGAACTTCTATTTACCAAAAAGCCTGTTTTCAACTGTGATAATAATACGAAATTTTAAGGATTCAAAGGCCCGTTCTGATTCGCTGTTAATGTTTTTTATCATTCATGCACAAAAATCATTCTTAAATTGACCATAACGATTGTTATTGTTCCTCTGTGCCGTTATCTTTATAGTTGTGGACTCTGCTATTCTTTCATAGAACAACTTTCAAATGTGTATCATAATCTGCCTTGTTGCGCCTTTAGAAGGACATCTGAAGGAACATGTGACACTGAAGACTGGAGTAATGGCTGATGAAAATTCAGCTTTGCCATCACATGAATAAATTACATTCTAAAAAATATTAAAATTGAAAGCAGTTTATTGGAATTGTAATAATATTTAACAATATTACTGTTTTTACTGTATTTCCAAGCAAATGAATGCAGTCTTGGTGAGCAGCCTGAATGAACCACAACATTTTTAAGTTTGAGTGTAAACGTTAAGCAGTCTTATAAGTTTAAAAAGCAAGGTTAGGGCATAAGAACAAACCCAAAGCAGAATGTTCGAGGAGTATCAATGCATTGCGGTATTGCAAGCACTGTAATAAAGTTTGTGGTGTGATTAGTTGTGCGCGGTGGCGGCAAAGCCGTGGGCCTCCTCGTCTGGGATCGGCACCAACTCTGCTGTGACGTTTACTCCTGTGAGGAGCTGTCAACATTTAAAAGACGCACAGCAGAGATGGATCACTGTGAGTGAATGCTTGGCACATCATTGGGAGCCTTCACTCTTTCCATACTGGAAAAAGACATAGGAAACGCGGATGGAACAAAAATGGGCAAAATGTGAAAAGAAAAGAGACAGAGAGGGAAAGTGTGTGCAATGATGGAGAGTACTCATTGGAAAGACTGATCTAGTGTGCTTGGCGTTTTCAGTTTGATGATCACAGCTTCTTACACAATACTGAAGAAAAAACAGAAATCACAACAGAAAAGTGCATTGATTAGAAGATGGAAAGTTCTCAGCTGATTGTTTTCAATTCTGTTAACATCATTTTTGTTAAAATCAACCCAAGTCTCAACACCGTCATACTCGTGAATTATGAGGAAGGATTGTGAAAAAACTAGTGGAGTTAAGTGTCTGAAAACATTACATTCAGTGTGTATATTTGTTTTGAAAAGAACATTATTTCTGTAATAGGTACTCTTTTTAAAAATATGTAACAGGGTACTTCTTTTACAAGGGCAACCACTAAGCAATAAAACGGTAACACTTTACAATACGGGTGCACTAATAAGCTTAACTAATGCACAGATAATACTGAATTAATGTGTAACTAATGATTATTTAAGCCATTAATTAATGATTACCACAATAGGAACTAATTAAGAGACTGTAAGGTTAATGTATTAGTTCATACATGAATTGTTATTGATTAAATATGTAATTTTGGATTAATTCCATAATAACTCTTTTTTTTTAACTAATAGTGTTAATTAATATGTTAATTACCAGAATGAGCCAAAGCCTTGTATTTCAACTTCCAGATAATATGACAGGTACACTAATATGCATTAATACATGATTAATTACTTCATTGTTAATGCTAATTCATGTGAAAATTACTACAATTACTAAATGACTAGTTAATAATGATGTGCCCCAGCAAGTAAAGTCATAACATAATGATACATTTGCAAATCATTAGCTAATGATTAATTAAAGCAGACAACTGGAAGTTGAAGTGCATAGCTTTGACTAATTGTGCTAACTAACACATTAATTTACACTATTATTTAATAAAATATGTTATTAAGGAATTAATACACAATAACACATTGAATTAATAGCAATCCATGCATTTCTTAATCTATTAATCATATTGACTCTTTATTAGTTGCTGATGCAATAATCATTAATTAATGGTTTAGTTCTTCATGTGTTAAACATTAACTCAGTATTATCTGTGCATTAGTTAAGCATGAATTAATGCATATTAGTGCACCCGTATTGTAAAGTGTTACCAATAAAACATTGCTCTGGATAATATGTAACTAGATTGTTTTCCTTATGTGAAATCTCTAACACCAACCAAACACACACATACACACACCCCTGGTGTTCTGAAAAAAAAAAGAAAAAAAAAGAAAAAGCTAGAAACATATGAAATTGATTGTTTTCTAAGTGGGACAAATGGATTGTTTTTATTGTTTCTCATCATCTGCAAACACACACTAACAGGAAACACTGATTCTGAATCAATACCTGCTTCTCTGACATCACAGTTCAAATTTAGCAGCCTGAACTAGCTGTGTTCCAAACGCTATAGTATTCAGGCATCACGGATGCACTCTTAAGCTAAGATTGATCAGAACAGGCTGGAAACATGCTAACATGCTTTTAAAAGATACCTAATTTTGGCCCTCTTGGAGAAGCCGATCTCAGAATTCACTGCGTCGAGCTCAGTGAAACAAATTACTCCAAAATGGCTGATTCAAGAAGCTGAGGAAACTTAGAAAATAAGGCATACAGTTGTGAAACAGTTGAGTCTCTTGTTTACTTATCAAGTCATTAACATAAAGTGGCATTTTGGTTAGGCCTTAAGGACAAGTTCTCGTGTTCCATTAGCGCAGTTATTTAGGCTAATGATTGTTTTTTGTTTTTTTTGATCCCAATACTCCGTTCCATCCCATTGCGCTCCGCCAAGCTGTTTTTGACCTCAAGAACATGTTCAATGAGAACTTTCCAATGGTGGCCTATGAGGTGACTCACTAGGATTTGGAAGAGAGCCAGTATCACCACACATCTCTATGTGATCTGAAGTGATATCAGTCCAGTCAGACATATTGACCTTTGTCTAAAAGTGTTGAAAGTAAATGGATTTTTCTCATTGTGTGTGTCTCTAATGTGTGATTTAACATAAAGGTCAGTTGTCAACTCTGAGAGATGTTAGATTTTACCCTGTGGAGATTTTTTAAAATCAATTTATTACATGCTAATAGACATATCTCTGATTGACTGACTAAATGTAGGTCATGTGATAACACTGGTACATTTAAGGGTTTGACGTCAGGCTTTTTAAATGTGTTTTGTTTGAGAGAGACAGATATCCTTTGCTCTCTGATTTGGTTCAAGGTATTTAATTGTACACAGACTGTTGCCATGCATTATGCTTATATGAGATTTGTTTTGGTAAAGTATTGACTGAGAGTCGTGCCATGTTTTATGAAGTGTTCTTCAGGCCCCTTAAAGATAGTTTCAGCCTCAGACTGAATGTCTGATGCATATGGCACACTTAAATGGAAAAACTTCAGGATTTTCTAAGTCGTCATCTGATTGGATGAATTCTACAGAATGTCCAGGTGACGTGTGTTGCGTTCTTTAGCGGTCCACCTGGAAACAAAGATGACATGAGGCCAAACCCCCTCATGGAAAGAACGTTGTTGTGTTTACAACTGTGACTGAGCACTTCAACACTGGATTTTTAAAAGTATGTGAGGAATGAAAAGCTCAAGGCATAAACTCCTAGAGTTTTGCACACCGGCCTGTTGTAGGGACATTGACGTTACATCTTCATGCCCCTAAACATGACGTGAACAAAACTAACTGTGATTGGTTGCTTTACATGTTAATCAGACGACCTCAGGCAAGCCAATGAAAGCTGCTATGGAGTCTAGACCTTCTGGTAGTCTGAAAGTCTGACTAAACGAAAGAGAGGGCTGCAGGAATGAGTCCTAAAACCTGGAAATGAGTAAACATTTCTGCACTTCCAGTTCTACCGTCCCAAAGTCAATGGGTTTTATGAATGGGTTTTTGATTTCACAGAGCTTATTTTCTGCAATTATCCAAAAATCACTTTTTGTTGAGGAAACCACCACTCATTATCAGTCGTCATCACTCTAGTCTATTGACTTTCCAATCTAAATAATGATTTACAGCAAACTTGTGGCCAAATATATTGTGTTTTTCAGAATAAAACAATTACATTTCCAAATCCTTTTGTAAATGACACAACTGTGTTGTGTAAATGCACTCTGAAAGTGCTCTTATACAATGATGACTAGAATACTAGAGAAAGCTTTGACAGAGTATTTGACAGATAGGAATGAGTATTATGTGTTCTGAGGGTGAGAAAAGAGCTGACCCCAATTATTTTAAAATGAGTTTCTATGCATCGTGTTATTCCAACAATTATTTCAAAACACAAGCGCAGTTAAATATTGACAGTTTTCTGTTCTGAAGACTAAGAAACTAGCGATTTTCAAAATCACCAAAGTGATTTTGGTCAATTTGCCTCCATCTAGAAGTAATAAACACTGAATATTTGAGAAGTAAGTCTAATAGAAAAACAATATATTGCCAAACTACTTGAAAAACCAATATATTGGCAAAAAAAAAAAAAAAGTCTGGGTTAAACACTTTTTAAAAAACTGGTTAAAACACTGTTCACCAAAAATGAACAGTCACTTACCCTCACACCATTCCAAACCTGTAAGACTTCCGTTCATTTTGAGAACACAAATGAAGATAATTTTGATGAAACCTGAGTTTTTTGACAGTCCAAGCAACAAGAACTTTGACGCTTCAAAAAGTGCATAAAGAGATAGTAAAACTAATCCATATGAATTGAGTGGTTTGAGTCCCAATTTTATGACAAGACACAATCACTTTATAAGATGAACAAATTAAATTTTGGCTTTTATTCACATATAAACATTAAACTCACAAATCAGTTGTGGTAAATGGAAGCTCAAGCTTGTTCGCTTGACGTGTGAGAACCCATGAGGTCAATTCTCGTGTGCTACGCAGCACGTTTGAGCTTCCGCAAGAGGTTTGTTCTTGTGTGTTATGCATGTTCTATTGAGCTTCTGTGTATGTTTGCTGATCAATGTTTATATTTCAATAAAAGACTATATTAAATTTGTTAATTCATATGAAGAGTTCAGATGCAAAAGCCTCTAAGTGCCATTTGAAATTTTCTTCTAGAATGATCATTTTTATCAAGCTTGTACAGTATATTTAAGTTCAGTGATTTCACTTAAATGGCAATGATAATTACCTATTAATTGTTATTTAAGTGAAATTACTGAACTTAAATATACAAGTTTGATAAAAATCATCATTAAAGAAGAAAATTTCAAATGGCATTTAGAGGCTTTTGCATCTGAACTCTTCATATAAAGCGATCGAGTTTCTTCAGAAAATTTGGACTAAACCGCTCAATCCATATGGATTAGTTTTATGATCTCTTTATGAGTGGTAGTTGTGTGCAGTAGCTGTCAGAAAGATGTCATCAAAAAGATTTGTGTTCTGAAGATAAAAGAAAGTCTTATGGGTTGGATATGACAAGGGGGTCAGAAATTATTAACATTTTGGTTGAACTATCACTTTAAGGCAAGATGCCAGGAACTTGTTTGCACATCTAGTATTTTTCCCCTTCAAGCGCTTGCAACAACCTGCTAAACTTCCTTTTTATGATGATTTATGTTTTATTGGGTTTTCTTAATCTTATGGACCAAAAACACAATCCTGCTGACTTCTAAACACCAATCTTATCTGTATACAGTATGCATCAGTCAAAGCTAAAATTCTTTGAAATGACATACCTTTTTAGGATTGACTTCATAACAATGACTCCTCGCTGTTTAAATATTTATTTTAATGTGTGTTAAAGTGAATTACAAAATAATTCGTCAAAGGATGGCAACATACGCCTCCGCAGATGTCTGGACTGAGCCCAGAATATCCACTGACCCTATAGAGTCCCACTGTGCTCAATGTCACACTGAGTTTCTAAAATGACATTTACAATTCCTAACTTTAATATCTTGCATATACTTGTCTGTTGACTGACAAAGAAGAGCCAATCAGACAGTTAGCATGAAATCAGATCTAATTATGGCTCTGAATTTACTCAACTCCACATATAATGACAGATTTAAAGAGTTAAATATTCATCTGCTGTGTGTGATATCACTGTGAGCAGCTGCTCTGTGATTATTTAGACGTTGGTGAGTCTTAAAAAAGACAACAAAGGAAAGAAAACCATGAGTAGAAAGATGACTGGCCAACCAATGTCAAATATAAGTGTCCTCCTCCAGAAGTGAAGCCAGAACAGCCCGGGGTTATTATGTGGATTTAAGGAAGTCTTTGAGGGCAGAGTTACGCTCCCTCTTGTCTGGCACGCACGTGCGTTTTCCAGACTCGGCAGAAACCACAGGAGGTTTGCAACCGGCTGCTGATTTTTAAATGGAAGGTAACAGTTTTTACGTCCCTTCCAGCAGATCTTGAAATGTCAACCCAAATATCTCGCTTACTATAATGCGAAAGATGCTTAGATATGTAAAGCAAGTCTTTTTATGTGATCTGCCCACTTCCCTATTAAGATGTATCAACCATTTAGGGTCAACAAAGTAACAACTTAAAAAGACATTTTCTTTCAGTTATTTCTTCTGTGGAAGACAACAGAAGAAGTTAAAAATATATATATGTTTCAACAGTTTCTGTCCATAAATTATAGTCAATAGTGCCCAATAGAACAAACACTGAGACATTTTTTCAAAATATATTATTTTGTGCTTTCACAGAAGAAAGAAAGTCATACAGATTTGGAGATGTGAAAAAGAAGTGTACTTAATTGTATTAAATGTGCACTTGTAGTGAACTTTAAATCTTAATATATATATATATATATATATATATATATAAAATCTTAATATTATATTATCTGCCTTCTTGCAGATAATATAATATTAATGAAAATGATATTTCTGTGTAGGCTATTAAATGAGTTTCTTCATATTTTCATGACTTTTTATTCATGAATTTTAACTTTTTAAGTGTATTAACACAGTTAAGAACACGTTTAAAAAGCGAGCTTTGTAATAATGCCAAATTAATGTTTTGTTTAAAGTAGAATTCAAAGTAAAACTTTTTACATATTACATTTAAATTTAATATATATATTTCAGAACAAATCAGAATGATTTTTGAAGGATCATGTGACACTGAAGAATGGAGTAAAGAATTCCTGAAAATTCAGCTGTCATCAAACAATGTAATATTTTGCAAAATTACTTTTTTTATTTTATTTTTTATTTAGAAAAATGCTGGATTGGTGAGCATGATCGACAACCAAATGTGTACAGTATGTTTGCACATTCCACAGGCTCAAATCCAAGCAAATCTCTGTAAGCACAAGCAATACCAATTACTGTCAGCATCTCTGAACAAACCCCAGACCTCAAGTATTCAACTTTGGCTTGCTACTCATTCAGCACATTTAAGCTGGGTTTCACAGACAGGGCTCAGACTAAACCAGGATTAGGCCTTAGTTAAATTAGGACTTTATAAACATGCCTTAGGAAAAAAAAAAAAAAAACAGTTCTGATGTGCAACTTGAGAAAAAAACAATGGCACTGACATATTTTAAGATATGCCAATTCAGTTGCTTTCATTTAAAACATTTTAGTAGGCTTAAGCCTTGTCTGTGAGACCCAGGTTATGCTACAGACATGAATGATACTTCAATTGGTGCAGCTTGTAGAGGAGAGTGTTACTATTACTTTTTACTATTACTATTATGACAAAACCTCATAATTCTTCTACAGACAAAAAGTTAGTTATAAAGGTTTGGAATGACATAAATGATAACAGAATTTTTATTTTTGGGTTAACTATTCTATATCAGCTCTTATGACCTGGGAAACTAAGTAACCACCTAACAACTAACCAGAACACAGTAATAACTACCCAGAAAAGTGTGCTAAAAATCACTCTAGCAACAGCATAGCAACACCCTGGCAACCATCCACGACACCCTAGCATCATGGCAGCAACTTTTGCAGGATGTAGGTGACAGTGTTTTCTTGTTCCCTGAAAATGTAAATATTTAGGAACTGCAGATAAGCCCTAAGCCAAAACCTAAACACCTTTAGCATTAAAAAAAATATTCAGTCTCTCGTAACACTTTTTTTTCCTCTTCCTTTTTGAAGATGTCAAAAAAAAATAGGTTATTACCAGTTTGCTTCTGGGGGCTATTTTTTTTTTTACATAAAGAAGAATAGTTGGGTCAGCAGCAAACAAAACACACGCCTAGGTACAGACGAGCCATGCCACTAAAGCTCAGACCACAGTCTCAGACTGAGTCTCAGTGGGGGACTTCCTGTCCAGAAAAGCTCTCAGTCTGAGTCAGTCCTGCCAGATTCCCCATAACCCTGATGTATTTGTGTGAGGGTGACTGGCTCACTCTTGGCTAACACACTCTCACATCTCTCCAAATGGATGCTTTATAATTATAGAAGCCATTTATTTTTAAGAGTAATGCATATTCATTTTGAAAATGGAGCTGTGAGAACATTTCTGTCAGTCACATCAAGGCAGAGTTTGTCTGCAATATTTTGGATACATAAAGCATCAATCTCAGCAGCTAAAAGGCAGACCTACTCCAATAGGCTATATCATAATAGACCCACGTCTAACTGACAATTTTGACCATGCTTCAATTTCCGACGCTTTAGGCACCCTTTAGCATCAGATAGATGACGCTATCCTAGGGCGTCATCTAACTGACGCTTTACCTTCGTCAGTTAAATCATGACAGCCCATTCTCACCCCCAAGGCGTCACTTAACTGACGCCTTGGGAAGCATTTGGACATGCTTCAATATCTGACGCTTTAGGCGCCCTTTAGCGTCAGTAAGATGACGCCCTAGGATCGCGTGTACCCTACCCCCACCCCACACCTAAACCTAACCGCGTCCTCTAACTGACGCTTTCCTTTAGCGTCAGTTAGATGACGCCGTAGGATCGCGTCATGTAAGTGACGCTAAAGGGCGCCTAAAACGTCAAATTTTGAACCATGGTCAAAGGTGACGCCTTGGGGTGAGAATGCGTTGTAAATGACGCGAGTAGGTTTAGGTCTGGGGTAGGGTTAGGGTTAGACCACTAGGAAAGCATCATCTAAAGGGTGCCTAAAGCGTCGGATATTGAAGGGTCAGGTGTATATAGCAGAGACATGCCACTCATATAAAAATGAAAAAGAGAAATTGGAACACCAAATATGGCAGCTCTATCCAAGGGATACTCCAACCAAATTTGTTTTTTTGGGGGGGGGATTTACACTAAAAAGAATCCATCTCTGTAAGTTAATGTAATGAAAGTATATAGGGCTTTCAAAGTTCACATTTCAAAAACCACACTAAGTGAACACACTGTTATGACCCCAGTTGATGAATCATTGTCTTCTGAAACAAAACTGTAGGTACGTGTAAGAAAAAATACTAATATTTTATACTTTTTTGAACTATAAAACCATCTCTTCTGGCCAAGTGTCATAAGCGGGTTTGTGAGTTTACCCTTGACTTCAAAGTCAACATGTTGTAAAACGTGATGTGGATTAGTGACTATCTCAGGAATAGATTTCAGTTTGTGCAATTAACCAACGACAGGTCCCAGCTACAGTGGGTCACTTGTGGAGTTCCTCAAGGGTCAGTCCTTGGACCAAAGCTATTTTTATTATCAAAGACATTTGTAAGGTGTCTACTCAATTAAATTGTGTCTTATTTGCAGATGATACAAGTCTATTTTGTTTTAATCAAAATGTGAGATAGCATCTGAACACAGTGGAAGCAGAAATGGAAACATTAAAAAATGGTTCGATGTTAACACATTTTAATTAAATATAAATAAAACTAAATTTATTTTATTTAGTAATAAAAAAATAAATACAAATGTCCAGATCATAATTGAAATGACTGAACTAGAAATGGTAAGTGAAACTAAATTCTTAGGTGTAATTATTGACCGCAAGCTCAGTCTGACATTTCAAAAACATTTCAAAAACTCTTGCTATCCTGTCCAATATAAAACACATTATTGATTCAAAGGCTCTAAACATACTGTAACAGTCTCTACAGAGCCCCTAAACATGCGTTCCCCTGAGAAAAGTTATTTGCGTAACGTTTTTTTTACGTACAATCAACTTAACTTAAATTACATTAAACTGACTCAAAGTTAGACTTACATTAAACTCAAAAAATGAGTTGAATCTTGTATAACAGCAATGTAAAAACATGTCATAACTTATTGACCATATACATTTTTTATAATTAGCAACAAACGCTTGCGCAAATGCTGAAGCGTGGCTAACACAAAATGAACGAATCACTCTCTGAGACAACTCCTTATTCCAGAGTCATAGAAAAGAATAGTTCAAAATGAACGAATCACTCTCTGAGACAACTCCTTATTCCACAGTCATAGAAAAGAATAGTTCAAAATGAACGAATTGTTCATGAACGACCCATCATTAAAATCATTTATGTATACGGAAAATACATTTTGTCCTCAGTACAAGCTGTTGGCGATTGAGACCACAATCAACCTTTGTTATAATGTCTATAGGTGCTAAGAAACATAAGCATTAAAACGTAAGCATGATGATAACATAACTATGATGATGATATTTGCCGCTTACATAGATCATGTCAAATGATCTAAAGCTTAAACAAGTCTTTTGCAGCCTTTTGATCACAACTATTTCCCTCTGGAAATGCTAATGTCATTATTATTATTGCCATAGCTCTGGCCACACTGTAAACAAAGAGGCTAATAAAACCCTGACAGACACAATGCAGTTCAATTAACAGAGCTTTACTATAGCATTCCTCTTTTTAATGGGAAAGCGCAGTGGAAATGGCTGTGGGACGCCTCAGGGAGAGTTTATAGTCGCTCATACTTCTGTCTGTTTTTACTGATTCTTGTTAAATGTGGATGAAAAATATTCCCCTATTTCAGCAAAATTTCTTTCTTTCTGCCCCCACCCCTTTTCTGTCTTTGAGCTAAAATTATGACTCTTTCTCCCTTGCGGAATTAAACTTAAGAGTGCCAGAAGAGTGTTTAAATGGTTATTTTTCTCTCGCACACACATTCTTTATGCGGAGAGAGGCTTTCATGTTTTCATTCTCTCTCTCGTTTTCCTTTTATCTTTTTTGGTGGGGCTGATTTTCCTCTGGCAGGACACTGCAAAAAAAAAAAAAGAAGAAAAAAAAAGAGAGAGAGCGATGCTTGCCTTTATTCTGGTCCACACGTGGCTTCACTGTCTCTCTGTGCACTGTGCTGGTTGGTCTTGTGGTCAGATATCAGTGCAAAGAGATCAAAATGAAGCTTGTTGTTTCATGGATTAAGGTGATAAATCTAGCATAGCTGGATCTCAAGAGGATAAAACCTGGATTTAATTCAGTTAAACTAAAGTGTATAATTACATTTATACACTTAAATGTGGTGGCATCACTGTAAAAAGCCCCTTTTGGAACCTTTATTTTTAAGAGTGTATCCTATATTTCCAGCTAAGCCATTTAAAGATGATTTTCGGCAAATGACGTTGCAGCTTTACACACAATTTTTTTGTGCTAACATGTGAATGGAGGAAATGCGTTATACAATCATTACATGTATAAATGACAAATGTGGTACATTCACCGCAAAAGACAATTTCACCTCAATTTATGAAGTACAAGACTGCTTTTGTTCAGAGATAAAGGCTAAAGCCTGCTGACACAACAAACACGCGCCCACGCTTCCTCATCACAATTCTTGAGAATCTAATGATAGACACATGTCCCAGGAAGCAGATCAAAACCTTTGATTACTAAAACACACACCCTGACCCAATGCAAAACATTTCAGCAGTATCCACCCGAAAACTGCTGGGTTTTGGAAAAACAGACATTCAAACTGTGTCTGCAGTTTCAAATTCCCTACTGACTTATATTGACACACACCAAGTCAACACAAACAACCAGAGAAAACTCTTCCTCTAGGTACCTGATGCCCACAGTCAGAAATATCTTTAGTCAACCTTTTTGAAAAAGAAACACACACATACTATGTGTGTATAGACCATTTTGTAAGATGTAAACAACACTGGTCCAGAAACACTTCCTGCTTCAGTTTGTAACTGTTTTCTTTATTTCACATGTAAAACATCTTAAAGAAGTTTTATATGTTCTGTTGGTTGTATTTTATCCCAGCTTTTATGTAGAGTTAAAAAACTGAAACAGGAAGTGCTTCTGGACCAGTCTTGCAAAATGGTCTTTTTTTTCAAATACAATTTGATTAGACTGCTCTGATTTCATAATTACTATTATTGTCTAGTTAAAGTATGGATAAAGTGTAATGCCAAATGTACTGATTTATGGACAACTTAAATATAATGAGATTTGTATTGAAACGTTTATAAGGTAAAAACTGTTTGTATGGATGAAGTTTCAATTTAGTCTATTTATATTAAATAATAATGTTACATAACACACATTTAACCAGTTTAAATTACAATCAAGTACTCATGAAAATACCATGTGAATACTTTTGCTATGATAAGTTTATCTCAGCTGATCTAAAGAAGTACAACCCAGCCATAGGAAATACTATCCTGACTTCGTCATACTGATATTCTAGTCAGAATGTAAGTCCGAAACTGCTCCGAAGGTTGATTATGAGGTGTGTCTTAACCGAACCAGGAAAATAAAACTGCACTCAATTGGATAGTCGGCAGACCTACGTGTACAACCAATCAGAGCAACGCAGTAAGTCAACTACTTTGCATAGCGCAGTTTTCAACTATAGAACTTACTTATTTTAGAAGTAAAATAACGAGTGTTGCTTCTTTTACTTGGTCCTGCATGAGTGCGACCAAAGGAGAAACCACAACGACCACAGGCTTTTAATTACGTCCCATCATCTTAGCGACCATCAGAGCCAGCTGATAAGTTACACTTTTGCCGAATCATGTAGAAAGGACGGCAAAAATGTCTTTCCGATCGACAAATGTTTTCTGTTCGTCTTTTAAAATGAATGCGCTGTAAATTTATTTTTCAACAGACGCGACAGCGGAATCTATACATCTCAATTCTCCAGCTGCAGTCATCTTTGAGGGAAACCAGTTAACTAGCAGATCATCTGTCCATCATCGTATAAAGCCTGGCAATCTGATTGGCCCGTTCGTTTTTTGACTGATCATAATTTCTCCTCAACGGATTGAGTCCAGACCGAACTTCCTGACCAAGAAATGTTGTGGGCGGAGTTCAGGCTGGCATCCAGGCTAAGGAAATACAATAATAAAAGAGATTTTTTTTTTTGATGCACACATAAGCAGTGTGTAAGTGTAGCAGAAGCATTGTGCTTTTAAACATTTTCAACTCAACAAATCTGAGCTCTCCTTTAAAAGCCTTGAAATGTCCTCAGAGCTATAGATGTTGAGTTGGAGAGTCACATGTGGGTTTGCGTTACAGTGTTTCTAATCAGTTCTGCAGTTACTCATCATGAGGAGAACATGTGTATGTAGGGTGGAACGGAAAATGGCTGGCCGCAATTGCACTGCTCAGTGTGATCCTTATCCCTTACTCTGGTGAATCTAAGGCAAACTAATCTGCAGCAGAGTATTGCTACTGTATCAGGCATACCTTACTGGGACTGTACAAACTCTCCAGCATTTCTCCACCGTAGTCCACCCAGAAAGCAACATAGTGTCGGCCCAGATGAGGGCCACATCTGGTACATGTGGATTCAACGGTTACCAGATGTGGGCCGGATTTGGGTCAACATGTTGCTGTCTGGGCAGGCATGTTTAGGCAAATTTACTCTGCACAGACCAACACATTCTCATCCCAAGACGTCATCTAACTGACGCTTTTGAGCATACGTCAACATTCGACGTTTTAGGGTACCCTTTAACGTCAGTTAGATGACGATCCTAGGGCGTCATCTAACTAACGCTTTACTTTCGCGGGTTGGTTTAGGTCTGGGGTAAGGTTAGGATTAGATAGCGTCATCTAACTGACGTTAAAGGGTACCCTAAAACGTTGGATGTTGACTCATGGTCGAAAGCGTCAAGAATACGTCAGTTAAACGCATTTAAGCGTCAGTTAAATGACGTCTTGGGATGAGAACGGGCTGCACAGACAGACCTCGAACAACAGCAACAGACACTTCGTTGGGTTTTGACAGATCAGTGTATATAACCCGTCACCATCTGTTGGCATTGGTTGGTGCTTGTTTTTACCGAATGAACAGCGACATACTGTAATCTGGCGATTGTCCCAGATGGTCAGCGTTGGTCGGTGTAGTGTGAATTGTTTTTTTAATTAAATTAATTTAAGTTTCTAAACATAAATTCCAGAAGAGTAGGTCCATCTAATCTTCTAATTAACCACCAGAGCATTCATGCAGACACTTATATTACTCTGGTGTCGCTGTTCCGGCAACCCGCCACCTCCCCAACACCACATCTATACTTTAGGTGTTTTGCCTGTAATCATCTCCATCCATAGTAGTCCCATAGGGGGTATATTAGAGCTTGAGTTGACCCTCCTCCATTGCAGACAGCGAGATAAACTTGTTTAACCATCTATCTATTCTTTGCTGTCCCTTGGGCCATAGGCAGAGAAACACCTTGGATGAATGGCCAGTCCATCACAAGGATACAAAAGTGTTTGGGCTCTACAGTGAAATGATTAAATGGGAGTCGGCTACAATTTAAAATGGCAAAAGTGCACTCAACTACACTCTACATCCAGTTATAACAATCTTCTCCTTTATATGACAAAGGTTTCCAGTCCAGGTAGGCATAAGCAATAAACCTTCATGTCCTTGTTCCCCAAAATTGTGTAGAACTTCAAATCAGACTGAAACCATCTGATCACTTTTTTTTTGCCAATGGTTTTGGGTGGTCCATGGCCATGCCATCTGAGGCAAACTGGTAACTTATTCAGCCAATAAAATGGAGAGAAAATTAACAGCAGAAGCTGATCAGCCAATGAAAGAGCAGAAACATGAAAGAGAATCTTCCTCTCCAGTCCACAACTCTTTGAGAGAGACCTTCAGCCAAACCTCACAGTACCCGAGGACCTCAAGCTGTCAGGCGCCCCACGAATGTAATGACTTACACATACAACTAACGTTACCACATTTACGCCTCATCAGCAGGGGATGGAGGGAGTCCTGCAGGAATAGGTCTGCCAAACGTGAAAATTTGGTCGTCATTTATTTACTTAAATATCTAGTTGTCAAGTTCTTCAGTTAAATTATTTAAATTCAGGAAGTTTGTGGGATTTTTTTTGTGAGGAATTGTTGCTAAATATACTTGCATGTCATTCAGAAGTTCTTAGTTATGTATATATTAGAAGTATCTGCCTTATTACCTAGCCATATGTTGGCATAGAGCAAATGTAAGAGTTATAAAATGAGTGTTCAGTTCAGATCATTTGGTCTAGGAAGAATTTGATTTTTTTTAAAAAGATCTCTGACTTTTGATCTTAGCCTCTGGTATCTTGGCAATTCTGAGCACAGTTTGTTGAAATCTCATCTGGAACTCTAGAAGACACACATTAGGTTCTTTTTCTCAGGAAACAAAGCAGGAGAATCTGTCCAGAATAAACATCTGAAATATTAAAGAGACCACCTTTTCTAGTATTTCCGTCTTTGCATTTGATTCTTTCACAACTCTTTCAGTGAGATTATGCTTATTCTTTATCACAATCACAAGGTTGTTTTAGGTTTGTCTGCCAGCTTGAATCATAATAAGTAGAGTCTGTGAACCTTGCCAGCCATAAACCAAAGTGCTGCTGTTCATTTTTCCAGCACCCTTGCATTCAGCCATCTCAAATTTCCCAGATTAACTTTTCCTCCGAAGGCAAAACCACAGGTAAAAAAGCTCTGAAGAGACTACACATGAGCACTTGGCGGATGAATGCCCTGTCACAGGCTGTCACGCCGGGCAGGGAAGATGAGTACAACGATGAATGTTAAATGTGTTAATGAGAAAAGTAGCAGCACGTGCCTGTGCTCGCCTGCACTGCCAGAAGCTGCAAACCAAGTTTGAGAAACAGAAGAAGAGAAAGAAAGGACCTATCCCTTACCTGGAGTGATCTCTCCTTCACTCTGATCCCCAGAATCTGAGTCCATCTCTCCACAAAGAACCTCTCCTCTTTTCACTTCACTTCCTCTGTTTCTGTCTGTCTCTGTCCTGTCCCTCCACACTGAAAACTGTTTTCTTGAGCTCAAATGCACCAGCCCTCCGTGTTCAGAATTTAACTGACTCAATGAGTGCGCGCTATTTGCCGAGCGCCTTTTTTGTGCAGTCAGACTGCCTTCTTTCACTGACACTCTCTTGCTTCCACTTTCTCCTCTCGTTTGCTTCCTTCTCCTCCCTCCCTCTCTCTCTCTCTCTCTCTCTCTCTCTCTCTCTCTCTCTCTCTCTCTCTCCTCTGTCCCTCCTCCCCTTTCTCCACTCGGCTCGACATTGTGATGCCTACAAAAACATCAAGAGGAGGAAAACTCTGTCTCTCTCTCTGAGTCGATCTCTTGCCTGTGAGGAATGTTTTGTATGTTGGGGAGGTTTTTGCATTCAGGCATTTTAGTATGCTATTTAAGAGGCAAGTTTAGTTTTTAATGTTCGAAAATGCTTTTTGGATCGACAAGTGAACGGGAAATGACCGCAGTGCGGAAGGTGCTGCTTTAAAGTGTCTTTGCCACACCATCCAGCACAAAAAATTAATAGAGTAACAGAGTGAATGTGCCAGCAACAGGTCAAATTTTTGGCTGGTTAGTGTGGTTCAGTTAGCCCCTGCTGGTAGATGACGTAACTACACCATAATGGGTCAAAAAGCATCTTTCTTCTTTGATGGTCATTTGAAGTAGCTTTTTATCGTGATGAAAGAATTCCTTTTTCATTGTATAAGGTAGAGGCTGTAAAGTTTTCTGATTTTCCCCCCTGTCTTCTGCCTTTGACACACAGAGCTCTGGGTACGGGTTTAGAACTGGGTGTTCTCATTGTGTCATTTTAGATTGCTTAGTCATAAATATAAAGCTTGAATTCAGATTGATTTCTGTCCCTCCAAAAGTAATAACTGCACATTATTTTATAGATATATCCAAAGACTTTGTGCCACATTCATAATGTCCCATGCATGGCAGATGCAAATACAGGTCATATCTTCTTGAATGGAAAGACAAATATCATTTGTCGGAATTAAATTTCTATAACATTTAAAATCCTGTTGTCCCAGACTTGTGACAAGTTGAAAGCAGATAATCTTCCCAAATATATGTTGTTGACCAAAAAAACATTGGGGGGACTGAACACAACCATTTCAAATTTGTCTTTGTTTAAAGATAATTTTTTTCGCTAACCAATTTTTGACCTTGTCCAAGCACATACATACAAACATACATACATATATATTGTTATATTTGACGGCAGTCATTCGTGAGGGGCTGTTGTCTTTACTTTCATTTTGTATTTTTTTTGTTTTGTTATTGAATTCTTTGAATTTTCACAGATTCCCACCTCCTTTTTCCCATAACCTCTGAACTGCTTTACAGAGACCACAGATGAGATGAGCAACAGAGAATTGATTCCCTAAACCTTCCTTAAAGACCATTCCTTTTAAACCCAACCATGACTCTATAATAAATATATCAATGTAGTGCTCAACAGTATCAAATGTGGCAGATAAATCTAAAAGAACTAGGATCATATAAAATATTATTTAACACTCTTAGAAGAGTAGATTCTGTGCCATGAGCAAAACCGGATTGAAAAATTTCATAAATACAATTACAGTTCGCCAATAGAGTTATTACTGAATTACTGAAAATAATATACTTTAAAAGAATACACATAAAAGTATACTGAATGGCATGTTTTCTGGCACTTGATTCTGGCACTTGATTCAACAAGTTGCTGAAAGCATTCTTTAGAAATGTTGGCCCATATTGATAGGATAGCATCTTACAGTTGATGGAGATTTGTGGGATGCACATTCAGGGCATGAAGCTCCCGTTCTACCAGATCCCAAAGACACTCTATTGGGTTGAGATCTGGTGACTGTGGGGGCCATTTAGTACAGTGAACTCATTGTCATGTTCAAAAAAACAATTTGAAATGATTCGAGCTTTGTGACATGGTGCATTATCCTGCTGGATGTAGCTATCAGAAGATGGGTACATGGTGGCCATAAAGGGATGGACATGGTCAGAAACAATGCTCAGGTAGGCCGTGGCATTTAAACGATGCCAAATTGAGACTAAGGGTCTAAAGTGTGCCAAGAAAACATCCCCCACACCATTACACCACCACCAGCAGCCTGCACAATGGTAACAAGGCATGATGAATCCATGTTCTCATTCGGTTTACGCTAAATTCTGACTCTACCATTTGAATGTCTCAACAGAAATCGAGACTCGTCAGACCAGGAAACATTTTTCCAGTCTTCAACTGGTAAAGGTAACCTGGTAACTTGTAACTGGTAACTTGAACTTCTGCTGTTGTAGCCCATCCGCTACGATGCTATAAATGGTTGTGTGTGAAATTCCCAGTAACTGAGCAAATTGTAAAATACTCAGACCAGCCCGTCTGGCACCAACAACCATGCCACGCTCAAAATTGCTTAAATCACCTTTATTTCTCATTCTGACATTCAGTTTGAAGTTCAGGACATTGTCTTGACCAGGACCACACCCCTAAATGCATTAAAGCAACTGCCATGTGATTGGTTGATTAGATAATTGCGTGCCACGACGAATATCTTGTCATGCCCTTCGGTCTGTCCATCTCACCCGCTGTCTTCCCAGGCTTCATGAATGAGATCTTCCGTGACTACCTGAATCAGTTCATCATCATTTATATTGTTGACATCCTCATTTACTCGGCCAACCTGTCAGAGCACGTCCATCATGTTCAACTGGTCCTCCGGCCCCTGAGAGAACATCACCTCTATTTGAAGCTGGAAAAGTGTGAGTTTCATCAGTCAACCATTCAGTTCTTGGGCTATGTCATCACCCCTCATGGTATCACCATGGACCAGAGGAAGGTGGATGCTGTCACCAACTGGCCTCAACCCACCAACCTCAAAGAACTGCAACGTTTCCTGGGATTTGCTAATTTATATTGCCGCTTCATCAAAGGTTTCAGTCAGATCAGCGCACCCATCACGTCACTACTCAAACATGGGGCCAAGTCTCTGTCCTGGACCATGGATGCCATCAACGCCTTCGAAGAATTGAAAAGGACCTTCAGTTTAGCGCCTACCCTCGTCCTTCCTGATCCAGATCTCCCCTTCCTTGTGGAAGTTGACGCTTCCAACTCTGGGGTAGGAGCTGTCCTTTCCCAGAGGCAGGGGAACCCACCCCGACTCCATCCATGTGCCTTCTTCTCCAAGAAACTGTCCCCGGCGGAGCAGAATTATGATATCGGCAACCGGGAACTGCTGGCCATCAAACTCGCCTTGGAAGAATGTAGACACTGGCTGGAGGGAGCACAACATCCCTCCGTGGTCATCACCGATCATCGTAACCTGGAATATCTCCGTGAAGCTCGCCAACTCAACCCTCGCCAAGCCCGCTGGGCACTCTTCTTCACTCGCTTCAATTTCACCGTTACTTACCGCCCTGGACATAAGAATATCAAGGCTGACGCTCTATTCCGCCAGTTCCAACAGGATTCCAGTCCGTCTGTTTCTGAGACCATCCTCCCTCCAGCCGTAGTGGTCAGTCCCATTCAGTGGAGCCTGGACGACGACATCGCCAAAGCCACCCAAACTGAACCTGCTCCACCGGGAGGTCCTGAGGGACGGATTCATGTACCCTCACAACTATGTCTGTCCCTCATGGACTCAGTTCATACATCTCCAGGCTCTGGACACTCAGGCAGCCACCAAACCCTCTCGCTCATACAACAACGCTACTGGTGGCCTAATATGACCCAGGATGTCTCCCGATATGTCAAGAGCGGCTCAGTCTGTGCCATGGCCAAAGTTCCTCATCGACTCCCGGAGGGGAAACTTGTACCACTGCCTGTACCCACACAACCCTGGTCTCACCTAGGGGTTGACTTCATCACCGACCTGCCTGCTTCAGACTCACACACTTGCATCCTCGTAGTAGTAGATCGTTTCTTGAAAGGCTGCAAACTCATTCCACTACCTGGGTTACCCACCGCCTTTGAGACTGCTGAGACCCTGTTCCACCAAGTATTCCGTCACTTCGGCATCCCCAAAGATATTGTATCTGACCGTGGACCCCAGTTCATTTCTTGTGTCTGGAAAGCCTTCTCAACCTCCTGGGTGTCACAGTCAGCCTTACTTCCGGATACCATCCGCAGTCCAATGACCAGACTGAGCGGAAGATCCAGGAGATCGGGAGATACCTGCGGTCACATTCCCATGACCACCAGGACTGCTGGAGTCGCTATATGCCGTGGGCCGAGTATGCGCAGAATCGCCAATCCACCACCAGCCTCACCCCTTTTCAGTGCATACTCGGTTTCCAGCCTCCATTATTCCCCTGGTCCGGTGAACCCTCTAGCGTCCCTGCAGTCCATCATTGGTTCCAGACAAGCGAGAGGGTCTGGGACTCAGCACATGTCCATCTTCAGCGGGCTGTCCGGAGACACAAGAGCCAAGCTGATGCCAGACGTTCCTCAACACCCCAATATCAACCTGGGCAATTGGTGTGACTCTCGACTTGGGACATTCGTCTCCGGCAGCCCTGTCATAAGCTGAGTCCCAGATACATAGGTAGGTCCGTTTGCCATACAGAGGCAGATCAACGAAGTCACCTACCGGTTATCACTCCCTGCTCACTATCGTATTTCACCATCCTTCAATGTGTCTCTGCTCAAGCCATACACTAATCCTCTCACTCCTTCCTCCCCAGGGTCTGGTACTGAAGACGTGCCTCCTCTTCCCGTGGACCCTGAGGACGATAACATCTATCGAGTCCACGAGATCCTTGACTCCCGATGACGGGGAGGCCTTCTGGAATACCTCGTCGACTGGGAGGGCTTTGGTGCAGAGGAAAGGTGTTGGGTTCCTCGTGAGGACATTCTGGATCCCGCTCTCCTTCAGGACTTTCACTCTGCCCATCCAAATCGTCCATCACCCAGAGGCCGTGGTCGTCCCCGTCGTCGGTCCTTTCCACCAGCTGGAGCTGGCCGTGGAGGGGGGGATACTGTCACGGATACACCAACGCCAGATTCAGCGCCAGACACCTTCACTCCGCCCACTCGATCTGCTTCGCCGGAATTCTACTCATCGTCACCTGTCACCACCATCTGCCTGCAATCCTCACTCAATCTACCCTTACTACTTAAGAGACTTCAGTTCACTCACTCATTGTCTGGTCTCATCGATACACACGACAGACTCCCGCTTACCTGAAGGTCCACTTCCTGCTACTTACCTTCTCGAAGTCCCCATCCAGTTCTCCACCTGTCTGCATTCCGGTCCTGATCCATTCCTCCCGATTCTTGTCTTCAGTCTGTCTTCAGTTCTGGTCCACCTGCATAAAGATAAGAGACTCTGTTTACAACCTGTTCATCCTGATCTGCAATTCTCTGATTCCAGTTACTCACCTGCTAGTCCTGACGTTACCTGTTTCAATAAACTCATTGAACTTACCCATCTGTGTCTTCCGGCTTTGTGACAATCACCAAGTGGGTTAAGGCATCTGCAAGTACAGTTTTTTTTTAAAGATATACTTTTAACATTTTAAGTGCACAGGCAATACAATTAAGCTTCCTGTAAGGCCAGGTTTCAACCTCCATATCCATATTTACCATTCACATATCTATAAGTGGACCATCTCTGCCTTTTTAGTTTCAGATCACAGGGAAAAAAAATCAATTCAAACAAACCTCTGAATGACTTTCACAATTTATAAGCTAACACTGTTAGAAACTCGAAAACTCCGCCCACAGTGAAATGTCATTGGTGAAAAATCCTGTTCCACGTTGCTGCATTATATTCTTTTTTAGCTTTTCTCTATCTCTTTCTTTCTGTCTGTCTGTCTGTCTGTCTGTGCAGCTGTCGTTGTGTCTGTCTTGTGGTCTGTTTGTCCTTCAGGAGTGTCTGATAGCTCGTGGCTCTCAGCAGGGTCAGTGTGGTGGCAGATGGTGTGTAGGTGCCTGAGGGTGTGTGTGGTCAGCTGTCACATCTTAATAGACAGATGGTCATGAACTTTCTCTCTTCAAGTCCAATTTCTGTCCCAGTTGAGTCCGGTGAAGCAGTCAATCGTCTCAAATCACTCACGCTAAAGTCCAGTTTAAGATTGATAGTAAAAACGTTCATAGGTGAAGCTGTTGTTGTAGGTTTTGTCCAATTAAGGCTGCCTCTTCATTATTCATGGCCTTTTATTTGATTTAATGAAACATGTTTTATTCCCTGTTGGGTTTTCAAATCTACAAGTGTGTTGAATGTATAACTATTCTCAATGACAGGGATTGAAATTTGCCCTTTTGTATTCGCCACCTGGAGTCTTTCTATAGTTTCTAGTTTTTTTTTTAGTTTCTTCACAACCACCATTGGTGAAGGTTTTTTTGTTTGTTTGTTTTTTGCAGTTAAAACACTAAGAATAGGCACTACCACCTGCAGCCGTGGGATAATGTTGTGTAGCTACAATAATAATATTAAGGGACATTTTGAAACTAATCATTAATGTCTGTGCTGTCATGTTTCCCCCTGCATTGATCTTTCAAATGCAAAACTTTTCGCATGAGCTAAAGTTTGCGGTCTGACACATTCACATACACGTGAATGAAAGTCAATGAAAAGTCAATTGTATAACCGCCCCTTTAGTCCTGACAAGAGTTGCTACTCACATTTACAGCACATTTATTACAGTGGTAGTTAGGGGTGTGCCGGTTATTATATAACCTTGAGGCCGACGGTTATAGTTGAACACCGTCATTAGAACTCTATAACCTCCAAAACCATGTTATTTAAATATTGTGCAGATATACTGCACTGACTAATATCAGTGTTGGAGAGTAACGGATCACATGTACCGGCGTTACGTATTCAGAATACAAATTATGAGTAACAGTAGTCTCCACAGAACATAAAATATTAATTTTATTTCATGTTTCGAGTTCGCATTTATGAGGAAAAAACAATGCGCAACATTTCATGTTAAAAATAGCCGTTTTGTAACCCATACATGCTTAAACAATCGCTTGATGGGCTGAATGAGCCCTTTCTCTGATCACTGCGATCGCCTCTATAATCCCATACAGTGAAATAAAGAAGAGGGATTCGGGCTCGAATTTGAGACTGGGCGTGATGATGTCATGCACGTTCACGCTCCCCTGGATATGTGCCTATGTCTTGCAGCAGGTTAGTGTATTCGTCGCCATTCTCCTTATCAGAGAAGATAACTCGAGCGACACAACTTTAGTCAACTTTCCACAAAAATAGAAGATATATTCAAAGGGGCTGTTTACACCTGGTCACTTCATGCGTTTTCTGTGATCGGATAGCAATTCGATCGTGAAAAGACCAGGTTGCCCTCCGAAGCGCATTTGAGACGGATTTGAATCCGATCGCTCAAACCACTTGAGGACGTGGTCTGGGCCGCATTCCAGACGAAACTGGACAAGTGTAAATGCATCTGGTTTTTGGAACCAGGCTATATGTCATGTTGTTATAGTCATATATGATGACGCAGCTGAGCGCCTATTCATCAAGCAAGCGCGCCGCAATCTATGGCAAATCAAATTGAAAGTAAGTCGCAGACGCTTAACACTACCATCTTCATTAAAAGTAAAGAAATGAAATGATGTTACCAGGGCTGTTGCCGCTCCCTCTTATTGCTGTCTTTTCTGATTTTAACATTAGCCAATGATCAATAAAATGCAGCTCATATCTGTTGCTTTCAGTGATGTGCACTTCATGAAATCTGTATATAGCGCGGAAATTGAAGATCGTATTAATATCCGTTTTGCAAAAACACATTTATGTGACCAGGTGTAAATGGAATCGTTTTGATAAATCAGATGGCTATCTGAGAAAACGCATGAAGTGGCTAGGTGGAAACAGTCCCAAAGAGTAGAGAAGAGTAGAGAGCTTGTAGTTCATTCCAAACCCCAACGCAAACTCCACGTAAGACAAAGAAAATAAAACTTCTGTCTGTCCAGTGCCAGGCGTCAGAATAAGATGAGAGTCGACATCGGGAAGGCTGATATCCGGTCGGCTCTAGGGCTCAAACGGTTCCTTTAAAAAGTAATAACTTATATTGTTCATGAACGTGTTTCCATAATAATACAATCATAAGTGGATACAGTTAGCACATGTATGTGTTCCATGAGTGCGCACACCTCTGGTTGCAGTTTCACTTGTCACCAGAGGGGGTGTAGCTCTGCAAAAACTCAGATACTTGCGTTTTGCACCTTTAATAAGAAAAAAAAGTAAATATAGCAGACGATAGAAAATCATGAAACGGAGGCGCCGGCGGGTGAACTGGAGCTTGTCTCATAAATGAACCGAAACTCAGCATATAAGGTAGCTTAATTGCCTCACAGACATGTCTGCTTTTAAACAGAACAATTCAAACCGAAATAAAACTACAAAGACTGCAGACTGCTCTCTGCTTATGTAATCTCAACACTATATCACGACCAATTCGTACGAATTCGACGCATGATTAAAAAGTGTCTAATTCGTACTAATTCGTACGACCTCACTCGTACTAATTCGTACGATTTGTCTAAACCCACGTGATGGTTAGGTTTAGGGGCGGGGTAAGGGGTAGGTCATTCGTACGAATTCATACGAATTGGCCAATTCGTAAAATATGTACGATTTAGCAAAATCGTATTAATTCGTACGAGTGAGGTCGTATGAATTGTTACGAATTAGCCACTTTTTAATCATTCGTCGAATTCGTACGACTTGGTCGTGAGATCGGGTTGGTATTCCATATGAAATGTGCATTTCTCTCTGGCGCGTTGACTAGTGCAAAGATCATGAGTCAGCATCGTCAACTTCATCTTTGCAGCCGACACTGACAAAGAAAGGCCTGCTTTTTTTGTTAAAGATTTGTTTCTTGTGTGTGATTCAATTAATTGAAGCACATTCACTGCTAGTTATCTTGCTGTTAAATTAAAATAAACATACAGCAAGTAGCTAATCAGTGTCTGCTCCTTTATTTAAACTAAGTTGTCCTATAACAGACGAATGTCGCCATGCCTGCAACATGGGAAACGTCATTGCATGTTGTTTAAAAAAAAAAGCAAGTAATATATTATAAAGCATATATTGTCAAGTAAACAGCACACTTTTGCGAACACAGCCATAGTTACTGCCTGCGTGACACAGTTAACAACATTCATTAATTACCATTAATCCTGGACAGATAAATACAGTCTATTATAGACACACACACACTTATGCAGCTGCCAGTGAGACAGAAAGAGATGAAAACACACTTTAATGGGAGTTAATTGCTGTCTAATTCACTCTGAGATGAAATCCTGGAGGGAACAGCATGGCTCAAGAAGTTGTTGCCAAACACATTCCCTAAAACCACACCATCAAAAATACAATTCAAAATCTGCAATGCAAGAACAATCCTGAGTTCAGGCGAACCACAAAACTGGCTCTAAAAGCCTCTGATTTTCTGGTAAATGGCAAATGAACGCGTATACGTGGGTGTGCAACTGTTATTATATCTGATAGATTTCCCTGTTATTCATAGAACTGCTTTTACTGGCCATTTAGTTTAGGAAGCTCACGGTTCACTTTATATTCCTGTGTCTTATTTTCACGGCAGGGTTGTTTTCTTCATTGAGGCAAGAGAGGCAGTGCTACCTCAAAAAATTAGATGAGACTCAACTTTTTATAGAGATGCATCTGAGAACAAGTGCCGTCTATATTCCATCCACCTATTTTTATGCGAATTTTGGGAAATTGCATTTAAAAATTTTAAAAATTATAATTTGTTTTTATCTGATAAGAAGATATGCACATAAACTATGATGGAAACACATACCGAATAAATCTGAATAAAAACACATGAGTTTGCCTCAACAGAGAATGTGATATGGATATCTGGACTAACCAGCAGACCAATTCCATTGCACAGCATCTCAAATGTTGTTTTGGTTATTCTGAAATGATTGAGCCATAGTCTGTCATCAAAATGGTTGGGTATAATTATCATCCAGAACTGTGTCACAGGATTATGTATCTGCATCAGAACGCAAAATAACATAAAAGCATTTATTGCATTTCACCTGCATGCTCTGAGATGATAGTAATTAATGATAAAGAGTGCAGCAAACAAATTTTTTTTGTGCCAATTTCCCAGAAGTGACGATTTTGTCCTCTTGAACATATTTAATGGAAACAGTGCTTTATCCTGAATTTGATTATGCTGCATTATTCCAATTTTGAGGACTAAATGTCATCACATTGAACAAGTTAACTCATCTACTCACTGGTCTGCTGTCACAGACTCGTGTTTATAATTGCGCTCTTGCAAACTATTGTAACTCACACTTTCAGGTAAAATGTTTTTTTGTTTTTTTTTTTGTTTTGTTTTTTAATAAAGAATGCATGAGTTGTCCGAAGTGGTGGGGACGATGAAGTGGAGCGACAGTGATGTAGTTCGTATTATCGTTTTTTTGTTTTTTTTTCATTTCTGCTGATTGTTAGACCTCAAAATTCATAAAAGTTGTAACTTGTGCCCATTTGTGTAAATTATTTTAATGAACAAAATGTGCAAGTATCACAAACCTTTTTTGTTCATAAACAGAGATATTTTTTTTGATTTTTGTTTAACAACACAAATATGTCATCCTTGCAGCTCTACATCCCATTACAGAGTTAACAACTTGCCTTGGACATCACCACTTCTGCTCACGCCTGAATCAAAGTGAACTTACGATGAACTTAACTGAAATTACGATCTGTGACCAAACATGTTTTTAGTGATCTTTCAGCTTGCTTGAATAAAAGCTATGGCTCCAGTTTATATTAGTTGATTAATGGTCTGAAAAGAAGATAAATAATGGTCAAACAACAGCAAGTAGTGAAAAATGAAAGGTACAAATAAAAGAAAGAGATAGAGGAGTAAAAACAGAATGATAATGGAACAGATTTAATAAACAGAAAGAACACAGAACTGGGGAAAGTGGAGGCTTACACACGCTGATTTAGCCTAAACGAGAAAGCTAAACGAGCAACAGATTAACTGAATTAGTGAATAACTGGCACACACAAGGAATCTAGTAAGCTACTGCATCCCAATTCGCCAACTTATATATATATATATATATATATATATATATATATAGAAAACGTTCACTGCCCTGTATCAGGGAACACATCTTGACACAGTTAAAATCTTCCCTATTCAATTTAATTTGATTTCCTTACCATATCGTAGAGAAATGTTGGCCATAACACGTTGATCTGCCAGTCGTGGGTCTTTCATGCTGAAACCTCTCCTCATATGTTTGCAATTTTGCATAATTGAATGACCAAACCTATCATTATAAAAGTTCACAATGTTGCTGCAGATTAAATATAATGTTGATAACATTGAATACATATATTTTCGTCAGGTTGGAAACTGATAATCAATCACTCAAACCCCTTTATCTAAACCTCTCTACTTAACCGTTGGACTCGCACACCCGCCATTTTTGTAGTTTTTTATTTACTGTTTTTAACATTTACTGTAATAAAATATAGGCCTATTACAATTATTATTTTTAAGAAATGTACATTTTGTTTTAAAAAGAACATTTGATGAGATTTGTTATGTCTTTCTACATAAATTATAATGTAGATCTATAGGTTAAATTCTGTTTCATGTGCCTTTAAGCTAGAAACATCAAATTGAACTGAAACATAAGGTTCTAAAGGTTTGTAAAGCTACTCTCATAGATAAAAATAATAGTAAAAAAGAATAATAATAATAATATGTAGGTTGTTGTTCTGGGTTGGTTTCACACAGAAACAGAGGGTTCAGTATATAAGAGGCTTTCTAAAACCACAGAGTGTCTTGAGGATTTGATCTGTCCGATCCCAAAGCCAGATCTGAAGTGAAATGTAACTTTGATGTGATCTTGGAGCTGGAAATATGCCCATGATGAATGAAAGAGCTAATGGTTTTCAATTTCCTTCTGTCTCTCTGTGCCAGTTATTTAAATCAGAGGAAAATATATTTTTGCTTTGATTAAATCCAAAGCAAATGTCCTTGTTTGTCTTTGCCACCAAAGACAAATACATTAGACTAACTTTACTTTTACTAAATGAAAATACTTTTATGGTGCTTTTACATTCTTTTGGAGCTAAGCTTCCTTCGTTCCCCTTGTTGTTTGAACAAGAGCAGCTTGTATATTTAAATAAATTCTCCTTTTGTGTTCCACAAAGTTTTATTTTTTCTTTCAACTATTTCTACTTCTGTTTTACAAGAAACACTTGTACACATCCTGCTTTCATTTCTCAGTTTTCATAATGAAACAGAAGACAGAGATGTTTCAGAAGACTCAAGGACTTTTGATATTCACAGATGCTGATGATCTCCATGGTAACCAGCGCTAACATTCCAGCATCAGGGCTTAGATTAGTACAGCACTAAAGCAGAGTCAATGGAGGACTGTGCAGTGTGCAATAATGGTTACAGATGTCCAGCATCTAAGTGCAGTGTGTGCTCGATTACCATACCAGAGGGCTTATCTTCACACACTCGGCGTGTTACATCGCCTGCCACACATCACATTTAAACATCTCAATCAATTTCTATCAGTGCAACTGAAGATGTTTTCTCTTCCACAACAAGAGCAACATTTCATTCAAGGGTTTCCTGACCCTTTTCCTGCGGCACACAAACACTGTTTAAAAAATTGTCCTATAATTAAACACAGCTGCTAATCAAGTTAGTAGAGACTAAAAGACCGAATGGGTTAAACAAGGGAGACACGTTCAGACATTTAAAAAATGTGCACCGCAAGAACAGGTTTGGGCATCTTTTCCTATTCCACTAAAACAAATACACCAACAAAATAACACAAATACATACAGTCAGGGTCTTTTCAATCCTTTCTTTACTACACAGGCCCACATTAAAAACATGCCCCCATTTTTTAATACTATTTTGATCCTGTTATGGTTATAAATGTCTTTATGAGTCATTATGCACAAATATCTGCTTTATCACTAACAAACGGAAGACGTTTTGTATCCAAAATCAGATCAGGCACTATATATTTTTGTTGTCTGAAAAAAAATCTTCAAATGTTGACTTATATCTTACGCAATTGTATATATTATACTCTTTACTATGTACATAGTTCTGAAACATGTTTTGATTTTAGGATATATTTTGAATATAACTTTTTTTTAATTGCTGCCTTAAATTTTTAAGTAGCCTATAATCAACTTGGATGTTTAAGTTATGTCAACTTAAATTATTTTAAACTGACTTGAAAAATGACTTGAAACTTGTATAACTTATAACTTATTTTGATGAGTTGTAAAAACATTGTCATAACTTATTGATTAGCCTTTATATGTTTTTCCAGTGTGCCGCTCGTTAACAGGGGCTGTCACAGTTGCTAAGCGACAAAAACAAACCCATTTAACAAAGCGCAGTCCGATCTTCGTGACTTTTGAAGGCGTGGACTTTAAAGGGGAAATGAAGCAGTGAATCAAGTTTACATGATTTACAAGATGGATTTCCAATATAATCAACAATTATATAAGGAACATTATAAATGTAAACATTTAGAAGAAAAAAAGAAAAAACGTTGTATCTTTCGCCGCCAGGGCGCCGCCATTGTGCAGTTGACGTCACGGGGTTGGTTGGCTCAAGTTTAACAGGCTCTGGGCATTGAAAATCGCGACATCAAACTGTGTTTATACCAGTGTTTTGACTGCAAACGACTAATGTTAGGTACAGACATTAGACAAAAAGACGACGTCTCATGTTATATGTTGACAAACTGCACATAGAAACATTGTTCGCGATGTCTGCCGTCAGATATTCCCGTCTCGTCAATAACATGCAAGTTAGCACGTATTTGTTAAAGGGGAAATGAAACGTCCATATTTTCGCACTGGTAGTGCTAGTAACGTTAGCTACAGCCTACATATACTAGGAAAAAGTGTCTCCGCTCTGACATCCTTCAGGGAAAGCATCGCCGCTTCCACACGTCTAACTCACGGCACAGCATGTTAAACGTGCGCGCCGGTGATGCAGAATTGACCACGCAATACATGCTCAAGATCAACCTCTTGACAACATATCCACTCTGACACGGACAAGTCCGCAGACAGACCCATCTCGACACGGAGGGCATCGCAGGACAACAGCCACACTGACACCTGGTAAGTTAGGTACGTCGTCTTTTTGTCTAATATCTGTACCTAACATTAGTCGTTCGCGGTCAAAACACTGGTATATAAAACAGTTTGATGTGGCGATTTTCAATGCCCACAGCCTGTTAAACTTGAGCCAACCAACCCCGTGACGTCACCTGCACAATGGCGGCGAAAGATACAACGTTTTTTTCTTTTTTTCTTCTAAATGTTTACATTTGTAATGTTTCTTATATAATTGTTGATTATATTGGAAATCCATCTTGTAAATCATGTAAACTTGATTCACCGCTTCATTTCCCCTTTAAAGTTCGAGTCCTTCAAATATGCAGTCTTTAAATTTGGACACAGCTTTTGTATTTTACATTTCTATGGAGCGGAACAATTCTTTCTATGCACACCCCAGATACACACATCTGGTAGATGTGGATTCAACACAGTATTCAACACAGGATTCAATCTGAGGTCGTTCAACCTCTAATTACTATCAACATGTCATATTTTTTTTGAAGAATGGATCGCATCACTGTTTCCTTGTGCTTTGTAAGGCAGAAGTTGTTGTTGTTTTTTTCCAGTGAAGCTAATTTTAGGTTAACTGCTTATCTTATCAGAAAGGTTCTTCCTGTTTAACCAGATAATTCTGTTTTTATTCTACTTAAATGTGATTGGTGTTTGAGTGTGAAACTGATCTGGTCTGGTAAAGGATATCAGAGATAGCAGGACATTTGTGGATTTTATCTCATGGGATTTACTGCATATTAATAATACTACTCTAGACTTCTCATCTCTCTTATCATATAGTTTACCCTGAATTGGCAAAGGAAATATATATATATATATATATTGGTAATAGATATTTGACATGCTGGTCAACAAAAAGATAGAATGTTCCAGATAATGAAAAGGAAAAATCTAGATTTAAATGCAGGAATTCTTGGAAAGGCTCTTTGAATTCAATATAGTTTTGAAAAACCTTCTCAAAACAAGTTTAAATTACTCTGAATGTAATAAAGTAATAACCTTATACTTTGACTACATGATAGTGTACACATCCTAATCATTATTTTCAAGTAAATACATATTTTTTAAAAACCTTAAAACACGAAAGCATGTTTTTTTCGTGGTTGCAAGTTGCGAAATTTCACAACCTGAAACAATCACATTTAAGCCACTGAATTAGTTTAGTTCGGTTATACATACAACCGCGAACAGCACATGTTGTCCCTCAGCTCCGTAACGACATCTCTCATAAAGATTTGCGTCTTTAAATAGTAAAATAATTCTCCGAAAAACAGCTAGCCTCTTCGCTAACTAACACACAAAATACCATTGGAATGCTATAGCCTACTTCCGCCGCCTTACCGGAAGTTTCACCCACTTTATTTTTTACAGGAGCGCCCTCGGAAACTTGTGGATACCCGAATGTCAATCATTAACTAAAAAAAGTTGGTTTAGGGTTTAGTTACCCTTTAAATTAAATGAGAAGAGGTAGACATGCGAAGACCTGAGCTCTCTCTTTCTCTTTATGAATATCTCAATGTGTCTGGTGATAAACATCTTCCTGTTTCCTGTTAGAGAGCATTGACATGGAGATTTCCGGAACAGACAGGTGTGCGTTTTGTTTGAGTGTAACAATGTGTATTTGTCTACAGTTGCCACTAACACAGCTGTGCAGGTTACCACGGCAATACCGACATGCATCATTCATTTCTGTGTTCATCTAAGGGTCGGCCAGTGATTTTGACTGAAAACAATAAGCAGAGCAGATCCGGTCCGTCTGTATGAATGCTGATTATGATGATAATACATCAAAGCAACCAATCTTATGAAATACTGTAGGCAATATGCATAAACAATTACTCTCTTAAGTTAAGTTTGACTGTTTACATCGGCTCATGACATATTAAGCAGTGGTGTGTGTGTGTGTGTGTGTGGTGTTCATGCTTTCTATGTGTTGGCTGATGGCTTTATGTGCCCCATATGGAAGAAATGGCCCCTAAAATCTAATGGACCCTGAGACCCTTATGCTGCCTGCCAGCTAAACACAGGAGCTGAATGGGGTCTGTTGAACATCTGTTCAGCTAGTTTTGAGTTCATTGAACTCATTTAAAACTCGACAGCTCTGAATTCATTCATCTAATTATTTAAATCAAACAGTTGTGAAGTTCATGGATGATTTATTTACAGTAGGCTACATGCAGCGCTCACAGTCTCTATGGTGTGACAATGCCCTCTGCTGGTGAAAACTACACTATGACCACATACACAAAATAGATAAATTTGATCATTTATCAAGTAATGCCATCCCCCCCCCCTCCCCTCCCATTCATCTCTGTGGCTGATCTGCCTGTCTGTGTCTGTTTTGTACAATTTACACACATAAATACTTATAGGCTATATTTGATTAAATATACAACATGTACTTCTTAAAATACTAATTTAAGTCTTCCTATATTCTCTTTTTAACTAACTATTAAGTGGTTAATATGTTTATAGCCCTGATTTAACTTTTACAACTTTGAAAAACCGCTAAAGAGGTAATGTACAAAAATACAGAATTCCGTTTTGGCTATTTAGCCAATATATTAAATTGTTATAGGCATAATATTTGCATTTTCTATTTTAATTTTCAGTATTGCTCTTGTATGTATACACACATATGGTTATTTTCTATAATTTAACCCTCAGGTTCACTCTCAGAAAAAAAGGTACAAAAACTGTCACTGGGGCTGTACCTTTTCAAAAGGTACACTTTTGTACCCAAAGGCTGCATATTGGTACCTTAGTGGTACATATTAACACCTAAAATGTATATTAGTACCTAATATGTACATATTAGCACATAAAATATACATATTAGGACCTAAAATAGACATATTAGCTCCTGAAATGTACATATTAACACTAAAAATGTACATATTAGCACCTAAAATGTACATATTAACACCTAAAATGGACATATTAGCACCTAAAATGGACATATTAGCTACTGAAATGTACATATTAACACTGAAAATGTACATATTAGCACCTAAAATGCACATCTTCGCACCTAAAACATATTAACACCTAAAATGTACATATTAGCACCTAAAATGTACCTATTAACACTTAAAATGTACTTAATAGCTCCTAAAATGTACATATTAGCACCTGAAATGAACATGTTAGCACAAAAAATGTCCATATTAGCACCTGAAATGTACATGTTAGCACATAAAATGGACAAAAGTTTACCTTTTAAAAAGGTACAGCCCTAGTGACAGCTTTTGTACCTTTTTTTCTGAGAGTGTTGTGTTTGGGTCTTTTTTACCTGGAGAGGATATTCTTTTTCTTTCTCGTTATGAAACAACGCTGTTTTGTTTTTAACGTTGGTCGCAATGGACTAAAACTTTCCGACTTTACTATTTCCCCAAATATTTGGAGATTTGTTTTACACATTTTAGTGATTTTTCTCCCAACCTTGTTACACTTGTGGTGTTTCTGGTCAAAACTGACTGGTCTTCAAAACTTTGCTTATAAATCTCTCATTACTCTATATTATGAAACATTTTGTATTCAGTCTTTTATTCTTTCATATAGCACAGGTTTTGTATTTATTTTTTAATCTGATTGATCACAGGCCTTGTTGATCTGAGCTTATGCATCTCAGTTTTTGACCAAAAATAGCAGTAATTTTGGCAATATTGAAAAACATTTACAATGCAATTTATTACACTAATGTGGTTACCTTTTAACAAGGAAGTTTGTTTTGAAATGCATTTATCTTGTACAAACTGTGTTTTATCTTGTACAAAATGCAACAAAGTCACACTTGTGGTGTTCCCAATTAAAAATAACCGGCCTAATGCATATAAATCTCTCGTTATGCTATAATATCACCAGAAATTAGATTCAATCTTTTTGTCAACTTGCTTTCTCACAATTACTGTATCTTCACTGATTGTAGGCCTCATTTTTGAATGGGAATTCACATCAAACTGGTTAAACATTAAATCACTAATAAACTGTGCAAATTATTTTCATATTTTGTTAAATATGCACAAGTAATGCTTTTTTTCATTCAAAAACTGAAGTGCATACAGGCTCAGTGGCCTACGATCAATCATTTCCTAAAAGAAATACAAAACCTATAATAATTGAAAGAAAACAGGATATTATATCATAAGGAGTGATTTACAAGCTATTTTTTAAAAGGCTCGTCATTTTTGACAAGGAACACACACTGTGTTACAGGGTTTTCAACACAGCAGAAGTGCCATTTGCTTTGCACATCACAGTAATATCATATAAACTCTTTTTAAAACAATCAATTACAATAACATCATTTGATAATACTTTTATTACCCTTTATTAACAGTAAAAAAAAACATTATTTTGGAGCCCCTAAAGTTACATGAAGAAAAAATATGTGATAGGAAGAAATATTTGCCTATATGTCAATGCTTTTACGTTCTCTCACAAACGGTTTGCATCCCCCCGAGAAACTTGTGAGTTCATTACGAGGACACAAAATTTCTTAGGTGAATGCAAAACTTTTTAACTATATTTCCTCCCATGCCATGTCCCTTCAGGGGCTCCATACATTATAACAACAATTACATAAACACTGCATACAAATTTAAACAAGTATCTGGAAGACTGACAGCTAAAAGCAGTAGATAAATACATGGCACACTCTTTACAAATAAAGGATCTATTGTTCCACGAGGAACTTTAACATACATTGAATTTTTCCAATATACAATAGGTTGTTTATAATTAAAAGTAAGGTTCTTTAGATTTTTTTAAATGTTCTTCAAACTTTTTGAAAATATTTATTTTAAGAACTGTTCACTGAAAGGTTCATTTGGGGAACCAGAAGTGTTTTTGCCATGCCTTATGCACATAGCATATGACGGAGGTGAATCAGGCAGTGTTCCTCAGGATGAGCTGCACGCCGAGGCTTGATGGCTCCTCCACCGGCTGCTGAGACAAGTTATTGGTTTGCGGGATGGTTTCTACGGTACAGTCCTTCACAGGACACACGGAGAAACGAGACAACAGCGTCACAAGAACGGACTTCATCATCACCATAGCGATGTGTTTTCCCACACACGACCGCGGGCCTGATCCGAACGGCTGAAAGAAACGACTCGGCACCTTTAGAGAGAGACAGAGAAAGGTATTGCTCTGTGTCGAAAAATATTATATGTATGGCTTACAAAACAATAAATTAAATTTATTAAGAAAATGTATATAATATTAAACTTTTTTATATTAATCTAACCTACAGTATACTTAGGTTACTATTTTTTACAGTGCATTAGTTATACTAGTCCAAATACTTACTAATTTTCCTTAATTTATTATAATTTTACAATAGTAACAATAGCTTTTATGGCATTTTGGTTTAAAAAAAACTATAATTACCACAATGCATTTTTGTAAAGCTGAAAGAGAGATAAACATTGAATTTGTAGATTTTATACAACTGCTGTATTCAATTATATGTTTATGAAACATAATGCATTCGTTTTTAAAATAGTGAACATTGATTGTTAATATTTACTATATATTTTATGAATTTTCAATTATGAATTATCAAAGTTAAATAGCATGGATTTAATTACAATAATGGTGTTCGAAACATAAAAAACGAAATAAATGATTTAAAGCTGCAGTCCGTAGTTTTTCCTCTTTGTCGCCATCTCTGTTCGAAATCTGCAATTGCATTTATTTGCGGAATTATCAACTTTACGCGAGTTGTGCCTCGGCACGGCACAGCGCGATTGAATCCAATGTTTTAAGGAGAGTGTGCGGCTGTCCGGTGTGGATTCTGGCATTCGCAATCACAGATTATCTTTTTGGAAGTAGTTTCATCGGAAAATGTCATCTGAACAAGTAAGTAACATCAACTTTTGTTCTGACCAACTAAGGGGAAAAAAGCATAGCAGTAAATTGCACTGATTAAATATAACGATCGCTTATCATATCACATCAAACCGTGCAAACTATCCTTTGTTATCAAATTGTTAATGTTAACAACATCAGCATTGCGTGACTTGGGCCCGGTTGCAATCTCTTTTTTTCTGTAGCCGAAGTCCGACGTCTTTTGCATTTTACAACGGGTGAATCTATTGTCGTTTGAACCTTTCTGGATCTGCAATCAAATTGATAAGTTTAATTATATCAAGTGCTGTGAGAAAAGGTTATAAATCTCCACCTCCATCATCCTCACACGCAATATAGCCTACTGGCCGAGACTCCTTCTTTATGTGTACAGATGTGACGTAATGACACAAAGACATGCTCGAATCACCCGTGGAAATCCACCAGTATCACTGGAGTTAAAAACACTATAACAAGCTTACGGTTTTGAATCAAGCTAAGGCAAGCAGAGAGTTTTTAACACTGGCTAGTTATGTACTCGCTCAAATTTATTTTGGATAATTTGTAACCCAAAAAAATTACGGCAGCTTTAAAATATACTACAATTAACATGGTATCTCTATTGAACAGTCTCAAAATCATTCTTATTCATTTATGTATTTATTTGAATGATGACTAATAGTTTAGCTTGAAGAATGTTTGTGAGGGCTTTAAAGATTTAGACTCACCTTCTTCTGGAAGTTGTCGAGACTGAACTCATTCGGTTTAGGGAAGAAATCAGATCGGTGCATTCGACCCACGTTTAATATGATGTTTGTTCCTTTCTTCACTTTGTAGCCCTCGATGACATCATCGTCCAGCGCCCGGCGCATGGTGAAGTCCACGACCGGGTGGAACCGGAGAGACTCGTTGATAAAACTCTCCAGAATGTTTAACCTGGACAGATGCGAGTGCTGCAGGCTCCGACCAGCTACAAAACACAATCACAGCATCATGTTTAAATAACCACTTTGAAACAAACATTGGCTACACAATCAAACATGGATAGTTCATCCAAACTGGAACATTCTGTCATTATTTATTTTCATGTCATTCCAATCCAAACTACTTTCATGATACTTTAAAGTGACACTATGTAGTTTTTGAACCTTCATTATACATTTTCAAGACCTTTGTGATGGTAAATCGACTTACAAAAGGTTAAATGACATGTCTGGTATAGTCTGACGTGGTCTGTATCGCTTTTACTTGCACTATGAAACTTCGGGTTTCGGGTAGGAACCGGAGCACGAAAAGAACTACAAAATTCGACTGCTTTACGGCATACGTCATACCTTGTCTGAGGCCATTGTTGATTCCAAAGCTGACAGCGTGCGTGCGCGTGCGACAGTAGGCTGCGGTAGGCTAAATTATTTACGACAGCGGTAATGGACAATTCCGCTTCCAACCTGTAGGGCGACCGCAGAGGAAAAGTTCCATGGTGTTGCTTTAATGTTGTCTTTAATGAAGTCTGACACTAAATGGAAAAGAGTTCCTCAAAAAGATTCTTCCACATTTTTCTGTTTGTGTAGGCCTAACACAGAATATTTCTAGAAGGTTTGGAATGACATGGTGAGGGTGAGTAAAGGATTCCTTTAAAGAACAAAACATGACATTCATGCAGAGATGTATAAAGTACTAGAAACCAGGACTTGAGTAAAAGTACAAGTGCTCTATCAAAAAAGTGACTTGAGTAGAGATTGAAGTGCTCTTAAAGCACCACATTAAAGGATTAGTTCACTTTTGAAAAAACTTTTGCTGATAATTTACTCACCCCCATGTCATCCAAGATGTCCATGTCTTTCTTTCCTCAGTCGAAAAGAAATTAAGGTTTTTGATGAAAACATTCCAGGATTTTTCTCCTTATAATGGACTTCCATGGGAACCAGGTCCAACCGAGGTCCAAACGACAGTTATAACAGTTACAGATGCAGCTTCAAATGTCTTTAAACGACACAAAACGATGAATAAGGGTCTTATCATGCGAAACGATCGGTTATTTCAAAACTTATTCCAAAAAATGTAACTTTTCTAAGGACAAATGCTAGCCTTTCTCCATTCTGTGAGGCGCGTTTGCAACGTCACGTAATACGTAATTACGTTCAAAAGGTCACGGGTGACGTAGCCGAAAGTAGAGAGTCAGAGTGTTTACAAGTTGAACGCATAGGTTGAATGTGAAAACTAACTCAAACACCGTTTAAAAATTTTGATTCTTTGATTTGATTTTGATGAAGACAATTCTGATTCTGTACTTCCGGCTACGTTGCCCGTGACCTTTTGAACGTAATTACGTATTACGCGACGTTGCAAACGCGCCTCACAATATATTACAAGGCTAGCATTTGTCCTTAGAAAAGTTACATTTTTGGAATAAGCTTTGAAATAACCGATCGTTTCGCATGATAAGACCCTTATTCATCGTTTGGTGTCGTTTAAGACATTTGAAGCTGCATCTGAAACTGTTATTAACTGTCGTTTGGACCTCGGTTGGACCTGGTTCTCATTGAAGTCCATTATAAGGAGAAAAATCCTGGAATGTTTTCATCAAAAGCCTTAATTTCTTTTTTGACTGAGGAAAGAAAGACATGGACATTTTGGATGACACGGGGGTGAGTAAATTATCAGCAAAAGTTTTTTCAAAAGTGAACTAATCCTTTAAGTAGAAGTACTAAAGTATTCAACATTTTTTGTACTTAAGTATTGCAAGTAGTTTATTTTAAAAATGCACTACTTCAGTACTAAAAGTAAAAGTACAAATATTGTGTTATGTAATTATTAAAAAAAGCCGTCAAAAGTTTGAACTACAGCAATCAAGTAAAGCGCTTTGGCGGGATACAAATTTGATTTGGCGGCCGCCAAAAAAAAAAAAAAAAAAATTCATTGCAGGACAACCACTGCATTAATTGTCAATGTGTGTGTCAATCAATACCATTACCCTATAAAACTGGCGAGCGATTTAGGCAGCATGAAAGCCAACTTGCAACGAATGATTCGTAAAATTTTTATAATTGTAACAAGTAACTAGCAGAACATTAAAAAAATATTGAAGTAAAAGTATTAAATTCATCGAAAATATCTACTGAAGTAAAAGTGAAGAGTTCAGATGCAAAAGCCTCTAAGTGCCATTTGAAATTTTCTTCTAAAATGATCATTTTTATCAAGCTTGTATATTTAAGTTCAGTAATTTCACTTAAATGGCAATGAAGATTACCTATTAATTGTCATTTAAGTGAAATTACTGAACTTAAATATACAAGCTTGATAAAAATGGTCATTTTAGAAGAAAATTTCAAATGGCATTTAGAGGCTTTTGCATCTGAACTCTTCAAGTACAGATACAGCATTTTAGTACTTAAGTACAGTACTTAAGTAGTTCTACTTCGTTACTATAAATCTCTGCATTCATGACATTTAAGTTTCATTAGAAAAATTACAATATATTTTTAGTTGATCATAAATGTGTTTTTGTGTATTTGGCAGTACAAAAAGGCAATAGAAGTAATTATGAAATTATACATGAAGTTGTAAATCTTAATCTTCAAGTCCTACTTTAAAAAGCACAATTCAGCTTATTGCATTTAATATAAATTGAAGCTAGAACACATTTTCATTGAATTGTAAATGACATGTGTTAATTAAGTGTGAACACTACATTCAGTTTGCAATTTTTTGCATATTCTTTATATAGAAGTATATTATTTCCACAATAAGTATTTTTTTAAAGTATGCTGGAGTGTACTTTTCACATGGGGTGAAAGACAAAATAACTGTATCTTGTGTGTGCGCTCAGACCTAAAACAGTTTCCATTTCCTGCAGGATCTTCAACTCGACGTCCGGATTCTGTTTGAGTAACAGCAACATGAAGAACAGACTGATCGAGAGAGTATCTGGAGCCGCGATCAACATCTCCAAAACACACTGTCTGACGTTCTCAGCGCTCAGCTCTCCGTGGCTCTAAACACACATAGACACACAGGTCAGTCATTCTTGCTTCAAAGGTGTGTGTGTGTGTGTGTGTTTGTGATACTGGCATGTCACATGCACCTGAGCGAATATCAACTCTGCTGTGAAGTCGAGCTGGTCGAGTTTTTCTGCATGTGTCAGCTGAACTTTCTTCTGCTCGATCAGCGTCGTGATGGCGTCCTGTAACTCCTGACTGAAACACACACAAGCACACTATAAATAAATAAAACTCACACTATAAATAAATAAACCATCACTTTACAATTCAGTCCTAAACGAAGGAACTTCGAAGCTAGATGACAAAAAAACACACACACACACACAAAAAAAAAAACCACTGGTTGTACCAATATCATGGCTATCATATTTATATAGCATGGTATTTACATGCATTTACACACTTCTCCAAAACAAAATGGCGCTATCATGAACTCACGCTTCTCTCTTGTGCTTCTTGTGCAGCCAGTCCAGTCTGAAGTACACGTCAGGTTTGATTAATACTGTCTGCCAGGTGTCAAAATATTTCTGAATCTTCTGAAGCAGATCACGCTCTACAACACAGCAGCAAGACTCAAGCTGTTAAATATGTTATTTAGTGAATCTTCAATGTATATCAGGAATTAAAAAGCAAAATTATGATCACAAACAGAGAACATCATGCCATTATGCTCGTGCTTATACAGTACATCCCAGACAGCAACATACCGTCGGCCCAGATCTGGGCCACATCTGGTACATGTGGATTGTAATGTGGGCCGGATCTGGGCCAACACTATGCCAATATAGGCTGAACAAGATTTCACCACATACAACATGATCCTGGATTAACCTCCCCTATCTCATGACCAATTCGTATGAATTCGTACGAGTGATTCAAAAGTGGCTAATTCGTACTAATTCATACGACCTCACTCGTACGAATTCGTACGATTTGTCTAAACCCACGTGCCGGTTATGTTTAGGTGCGGGGTCAGGGGTAGGTCATTCGTACGAATTCATACGAATTGGCTAATTCGTAAAATATGTACGATTTAGCAAAATCGTACTAATTCGTACGAGTTAGGTCGTACGAATTGTTACAAACTAGCCACCTCCTGTGAGATCGGGTTGGGATTAACACGTTTATTCAACATTCCAATCAACCAATAAGAGTTAAGGGACATGTTTACAGTCTATGTCAAGTTTAGGGTTAGGTATTAGGTGCTTCTACATCAGTGTTATTCACCATCATTTCCCTCTGATTTTAGGGATGCATTATGGGTAGGGGTAGGTTAAGGGATATGGTTAGGACAACATTTTCAGATAATAATGTTGCTCCAGGATCAACAAAATATCTTTCTCCGGGAACAAGTCTTTCTTGGTGAAATCATGGTGCCCGCCAAGATACATAGCAAATAAAACCCAGACAGCAACATAGTGTTGGACAAGATCCGGCCCACATCTGGTACGCATGGAATCCAGATGTGACCCAGATCGGGGCCGACTCTATCCGTACGTTCACACCACCGCCGGCGAGAGCGGCAAAATTCGCTCTCAAAAAGACGCTGTGGAAAGATTCGTGGATGCTCTGATGCTCTGACGTAGATCGAATGCGTGGGGGGAAAAAACGGTACTTAAAGGGGCCACAAAGCAAACAAGCATGTCAGTCGTTATTTTTGCAGAAAATTGATCGATGAAAATAACTTTAAAATTATAGTGACATGTTTGCTAACGAAATAAACAAATTAAAAGCCACATGTGTGTGGTGTGGCTTGTGTGTTCATGGTTAAGTGCTATTATAATTTGCATTCTCGCTAAAAAAAGTGTTCCAGCACGAAAATCTTGCCTATAAATAGTGTTGCGCGCCCTCTTATCAAATTCAAATTATCAACCTCCTCTATTTTGCTTGGTAACTAATGTGGCCGGAACCAAAGTTTACAGGACTACGTTCTCTGGGATTCTCTCAAACGGAGCACTTCTACATTCCGATTGGTTGCCGTCGGTTGCTGCCGAACCGCGTCATTGCTTATTACCATAAAGTTTAACTGATTTCAACTCTGCTCGCCGCTCTTGCCGTCCGAAACGCGCCGCGCCGCTCTCGCCGGAGCTCGCCGCCGGCTCTCGATGAAAATGAATGACTTCCGGCCACTTTGACGCTCTCGCCGGTGGCGGTGTGAACGTACAGTATGTCGCTGTCTGGGAAGCGTTTCACTTTTTTTTTTTGATGGTCCACTTTAGATACTCTAACTATTAAGTAACTTGTTATCTAACTCTCATTAGAGTATTAGTTGACTGTAGTAGAATTAGTTGACATGTAGTTGGAAAGTTACTTATAATTAGTAGAGTCCCTATAGTGGATCGTCTAAATAAAGTGTTACCTACAAAGTGGATAAGACACATGCCTTTGGTGTGAGAGACCCGGGTTCAAATCCACTGCGAGACACCAATGTGTCCCTGAGCAAGACACTTAAAGGGTTAGTTCACCCAAAAATGAAAATTCTGTCAGTATTTACTCACCCTCATGTTGTTCCAACCCCGTAAGACCTTCGTTCATCTTCGGAACACAAATTAAGATATCTAAGATATTAAGATCACTTAAAATTGAGCCACTGTAGTCACTTGGACTATTTTAACGATGTTTTTGATGACTTTTCGATGCCAGCAAGAGTCATTCCCTCAAGAAGCCTATGGACTAGTATGCAGGAGAGATCTTAATATCTTAAATATCTTACAGGGTTGGAGCATGAGGGTGAGTAAATACTGACAGAATTTTCATTTTTGGGTGAACTAACCCTTAAACCCCTAGTTGCTCCAGAGGCGTGCGACCTGTGACATATAGCAATTGAAAGTTGCTTTGAATAAAAGCGTCAGCTAAATTAATAAAAATGTAAAAAATGTAAAAAAAAAAAAAAAAAAAATGTGAAGAAACACACTGTCGTTCAAAAGATAGGAGTAAGATTCCTTTGTGCGGACAACAAACATTTTGAGAAATGTGTTCTGAAGCAGATTAAATGTCATAGATGTTTGGAACTACATGAGTGAGTAAATGATGACAGAATTATATATTTTTTTGGATGAACTATATCATTTTATGTCAGACTTACAAATAAATGGGATTGCATCATATAACAGAAAGTTTAAGTTCCTATATACCTTTTTGAGCTGTTGTATGTTAGTGCAAGTGTTTCTCAGGACTGACCATTGAGAGGGACTCCTAGAAACAGTCTGTTGGAAATGTCCACCACAATGCACCGCAGCAAGTTGAGAATGTCCACTTGTCCCCGAGCATCCGTCAGGTGAGACAGGTCATCCAGGTGTGTGGTTGTGGAAGTGGTGCAAATCTCTAAAGTTCTCTGAAGCCCTGGACCTGTTAGAGCTGATACACACACACACATGCTTAGCACGTAAAACAAACACTGCTAAAATCCAGTGGAATGAAATTAGATATCTAAATTAATTAGTGACAGAGATGTCAAATTTGATCATGCAATGTAATTCCTTGCATATTACCAAAAGCATGCCCACCTTTAGCATAAAAGGTGCGGATTTTTTTCCAGAGCACCACATTTGAGTTGAATATGATGCCCTGTTCATGCATCCCAATACACTGCAGACCTAGTTTGCTCCCAAAGCGTGAGGTGTACAGAGATCTCCTCAACACATGACACACAGCAGATGACCTGTGACGCACACAACATCAGAATAATACATTCGTGCACATTCGGTTCATTTGTCCTGTAATATTTTGTGATTGGTGCTAACGAGAGACATTTCGTTGTTTTGAATGTGCACATGTGTACTTCTAAAAACTATACCTGTTGATGTTATAAGATTAATGAAATGATTAAAGTGACTTCAGTGCACTTTTGTACTGATGCACATAAAAAGTTAAGTACATTTCAATCATTGTGTTTAAATATTTTTATCATACTTTAAAATGTATTATGTGTTGACTAACATGCTTAGCATTAAAATGTCTTGATTATAATTTTAACTGTAGTGAGTAATTCGTTTTTAGTAGTTCACTTTTTTTAAAAAACTATATATATATAAAAAACACTTTTGCTGATAATTTACTCAGCCCCATGTCATCTAAGATGTCCATGTCTTTCTTTCTTCAGTCGAAAAGAAATTAAGGCTTTTGATGAAAACATTCCAGGATTTTTCTCCATTTAATGCACTTTACTGGTAACCAAACGGTTCAAGGTCCAAAAGACAGTTTCAGTGCAAACTGCAAACTGTTCAAAGGGCTTTAAACAATTTGAGATGATGCATAAGTGTCTTATCAAGCGAAATGATCGATCATTAAAAAAAAATAACAAAGTTTAAGTTTTATAAGCTCAAATGCTCGCCTTGCTCTGTTCTGTGATGCGCATTTCGTGAGTCTCCTGTTCGAACTCGTTCATCAAAATGAACAAATCTTTTTCCGAGTCAGTTGGTTTCATTCAACGAACGAAACGAAATGAACGAATTGACTCTGAAAAAGATTTGTTCATTTTGATGATCAAGTTCGAACAGGAGAGTCACAAACACGAATCAGAACACAGCAAGTCGAGCGTTTGAGCTCATAAAACTTCAAACTTTTTTTTTTTTAAATGATCGATCATTTCGCTTGATAAGACCCTTATTCATCGTCTGGAATCGTTTAAAGCCCTTTGGACAGTTTGCAGTTTGCACTGAAACTGTCTTTTGGACCTTGAACCGTTTGGTTCCCATAAAAGCGCATTGTATGGAGAAAAATCCTGCAATGTTTTCATCAAAAGCCTTAATTTCTTTTCGACTGAAGAAAGAAAGACATGGACATCTTGGATGACATGGGGGTGAGTAAATTATCACCAAAAGTTTTTTTTATTTTTTTAAGTGAACTACTCCTTTAATGTAAATACACTAATTACTAAATTGCAACTTCATTACAAATGTGTAATGATAAATATATTTAAATACACAACAAGTTTCAATTGCTTTTCAGATGTACACTTTAACCATATTTCAAAGACAATATAAGTAATTATGAAATGACATATGAAGAGTTCAGATGCAAAAGAAATTTTTTTTCTTTAATGATGATTTTTGTCAAACTTGTATATTTAAGTTCAGTAATTTCACTTAAATAACAATTAATAGGTAATTATCATTGCCATTTAAGTGAAATCACTGAACTTAAATACACAAGCTTGATAAAAATGATCATTCTAGAAGAAAATTTCAAATGGCACTTAGAGGCTTTTGCATCTGAACTCTTCATATAAAGATGCTTTATTATGAATTCAAACTATACCTAATATAATTAGTTTAACTGTAAATAGCATGCAGTTAAGTGTCTGAAAAGATTACAATCAGTTCACACTTAAGAATATTTTGTCTGTTTAGGAAAAAAAAAAAGTATGCTAAAGTGCACTTCTTTTTCACAAGGGGTGATGTGTGTGTCAGGACTTACCTGCTCAAGATGAGAGTTTCCTCGCCGTTGATCCAGACCCGCACAATGTCTCCATATTTGCTGTTGTAGTAGTTGCTGGCAGTCCCGATCCCAGACCAGATGAACCGACAGTAAGAGAGAAAAGGACCCAGACCCAGGAAGAAACAAGGACCTGAATAAAACACATTGCAGCAAACAAGTAACTACCCTACCCTACCCCACACCTAAACCTAACCATCACAGCACGTGTTATATTACCGATAACGGGTGCCATGTGCGTATTATAGCGCCGTTTTGTCATATAGCGTTCTATATGGCGCTAAAGGATGAGAATGCGTTGGATATAATTAATCAAAATTTATTTCATGCAACAGTTTTTATGACCCATTATAACATAACAATACGTAAAAAATACACCATTGTTCAGTAAATAGTTAAATGTATTTCTAATTATTGTTTAATGTAGCAATTAGGCACATTAATATTAAAAGTGCTCACAGGTGTCTGTACTGTATATAGTCCTTTTACATGTATTATGAACATTTATTTATTCGGTAACACTTTACAATAAGCTTAATTTATAAAACATTAGTTAATGTATTAACTAACATGAACTAAACATTTGTTACTGTATTTGTTCATTTTTGTTAACGTTAGTTAATACAAATCTAGCTGTTCATTGTTGTTCATGTTAGTTGCATTAACTAATTTTAACAAGATAAAGTATAATAAAGTATTAGTAAATGTTCAAATTAACAAAGATTAACAAATGCTGAAGAAGTATTGTTCATTCTTTGTTAATGTTAACTAATGTAGTTAACTAATGAACCTTATAGTAAAGTGTTCCCATTTATTCAATCAGAATTTAGACCATCCGTTGTATAAATATACTTTACATGTTATTAGTATACATTGCATAGTCACTAACAAATGATAAAAAGGCAAAACACCACATGATGTAACCATTTGAAACTCAGTTCAGAATTCCAGAACATGCTGCAAAAAAATAAAGGACAAAATTTCAAACAAACCCTACCGACCCGGCACATGAGATTTCTCTGGCCGATGGTGTCTGATGGCCAGCAGAAGGCAAAGTAACAGCAGCAGCAGTGTGGCCGTGGCTCCACACACGTTGTCTTGAGCTCCTTCAGTGCTATTATGGACCCCTTCGACCAGAAAGTCAACCGCAGCCTCGCCAAGACGCACCGGCTTCATTCCACAGGGCTGGAGCAGTTCTGCTGCCATAAGAACGGATGGGAAATCACAGCCTCTTCGAGTCTGAAGCACCACAACTGCAGACATACACTTTTATATCTGAGCGGTTGCATGGGATTGGATCAGGATAATTCAAAAGTCAAAATAAAAACTCAGCGTAACCTTGTGTGATCCTCGTGTCCTTGAGGTTTGAGTTTCCAAAACATTATCATGACACTCGAACCCTCAGCTGTGCCAAACTCATCTCTGAATTTTTATTAAGACATCAAAGACTATGAGAGATATGAGACATCTGTGGCATGACCTTCAGTCATTCTACAGGCTGCAAAAAGGGGCAATTTTTATCGATGGTGTTGATGGTGCTGGACAACAAGCATACACTCAAACAAACCCAATGCCCCTTTTCTTAGCAAACAAACTACAATTTTCCAATGGTGGAACATACAACAGAATATCAATGGATGGGCACTTTTGTTCAGTAAGCAACCACTTAGCTATACTGGTCATAACAAAAGAAGGACACTTTGCAGGATTCAGCGAAGCCAGGATAAAAACTTATAATATAATCCCACTCTTTTTTTTCTTAACCCCCCCCCCCCTCCTTCTTATTAAATTTGTCCTAGTCTGTTAAATTCTTAAAAAAATTAAATACATTAATTCATAGATTCTTTTAATGTTATGAGGTTAATGCTTTAAATATAAAATAACATTCATATAGAAATATGAAATTTTGAAATAAGTATGTGGTGACATTTCATTTTGAGTCACTGAATCATTCATTTAACTGATTGGTTCAAAATGGCTGATTCTTTCAGGAAGCAATTGAGTGTCTTTATGAGTATAGGTCATTGAATCATTGACTCAATAGAACAAAGTCCATAAATATTGACTCTTATGTCTAAGATGTACGTGGAATGATCTTAACTTCATTAACTTAATCTTTTTTTGTAATCAACTTTTCATTGTCTTCAGACTTCAGACAACAAAGTAACATCCATTTGAACAAGACAGACAGATAAAAAAAAGAAAAAGTGGAGCAACAGACATATTATCAATAATTTAACAATCTGAAAGAAAAGGGGAAGGCGGGGAAAGGTTCATATGGCCATTCTTTTATATAATCCAATATCTTGGAAGAAAATCATTGCCATGCATCAATGGTAGTTTAGCTTTGTTAATTTGTGCTGCCGTACATTCACAAGTTAGTATTCTATGGAGGCTATGAATCCAATACTGTTTTTGCACACATTCATGAACTTAAATGTATAGCGGAGGATCTTTCCGAATTTTAGAGAAGACCCGCCCTCTCCAATTTAAAAAAAAAAAAAATGCACATGCACAAACACAACACTCTTGCTCCCGAGAGGGAACGCCTATTACGCCTTGCACAAATATGTTGCAAATTCTAAACTAACTCAAAAATATTCATAAAAAAGACAACATGTCAAATGCCCTTCCGTGTTTTATTTACTTATTATACTGATCGATTGAGTGACCGAGGACTCAAGACATTATATGTGCAACCCTGTATCACACAAATACGTTCTGAGGAAACTATTTTGCAAATCGCAATTACGTTACATAGCAACATATAAGCAGTGCTTTTACGTTGGTCCTTAACCTAATATCTCTCATTGTTAATACGTTATTTTTATACATAGTTGCATATGGAGAAGTAGCTTGTTGCATTTGTGTAATAATAAACACACAAGGTTTTAGAATATTTCAGCGTGATACCATTTACCATTTTGGTCAAAAGGCTACTTTAGACAAATTGAGATGTTTACCGTGTCTATGCGGTGCATGACTCGTGCCAGAGATGTTTACCGTGTCTATGCGGTGCATGACTCGTGCCAGGGCTAGCATTGCTAAGTAGCTTGCATTAACTTTTACTAGTGATTTTAAATGGATTTCTCCAAATAGCATGACAAACTTTACCTGTCTGGTAGAATCTTCGCGACTGCGGCATCAGTGAGAAGCCCAACCTGTGCTTTTAGCGCACGCCAGCGTGTGATATTCACCCAAAATCACTCTGGTCTTGTTTCTATATTCTTCGGCCTTTCTCTTCTTATCATACACTTCGTAAACATGTTTTCTCTTTCGACCCTCAGCCATTTTCAAAAGAATGGCTGAAACCGCAACTCCGACATAATACACCTGAAAGTGAAAACTACATGGGGATGAGCACATAGCCTACGACAGTCTTACGTAAACATATCACCAGAATGATTGACATTTAGGTGGACCAATAGTATAGACTACCCACCCGGAAAAAGAAAATCCTCCGCTATACCTTTAATTTTAACTTAACTTAAACTTAAAACACCTATTTTAGCTGCGGGTTCTAAAGGGTTAACACTTCAGCCTTTTAAACTATTCATTTATTCATTCACCTGGCTCATTCAAGGCTGGTCCTGGTATTTCAAAACTGGACACTGATTCCTGTCTTAATCCATTATTGTGGTTATTTTATTCTTATAGACTCAGACACACTTTACCACTGTATGTTCACATACTATATTTTGTAACATGGATACTCTTACATTCACTAATATCATTGTGGACACAATCAAAATCTTACCAACCATTCATATTCGTTTTATCTTCAACAATCTCTTCACCTATTTCTTGTATTATGTCTTAAAGCATCACGATTATTTAGGAATTTGATGGTTTTCATTATTCAATTTAAAACAAAAACAAATTGTTACAGGGAACACAACAGCTATTTTGTGTCTTCAGTTTGCCCTCTTTGTGTGTCTTTATCAGATTCAGAGACATTGTGAATTCACTGAACGCCCACTTTAATCGCTAAAGAATTTATGGAAATAAGCTGACATCTCAGTCAGAGCAGATGCATGCAGCATTCTGGCATTTTCTTTGGAAAGGGAGGGACACTTTAATCAATCCCCCATAATTCCTGATTCCTCAATTTACCACTTAATTTCACACATTCGTTCTCATCTCCCCTCTTATTTTCCTCACTTGTTTTTTGATTCTTAGTTATGATTCTTTTCAATATGTCATGCCAAAAGCTTAATGGTTGAAGCCAATGGCAAAAACTTCAGGTTGAGGACTGAAGCTGTAATGTTCCTATAAGTTGCTTTAAATGAGAAACCATTGGCTTAAAACCAATTGACTTACATTGCAAGATTTGTATATTTTAGGAAGAAATTGAGTGAGTTCATCCAATCAAAACTTGTGTGTTTATTCTAGAGAAGTTCGCTAGATTGTTCTAGGTGAAAGTCAGATATGCCCATCATGCTTAAGTTTCTGTGGTCTTCTGGTCCCAAGATATAGCACTTTTCAAGTCTATGATTTTTTTTTTCACAAAGTAATAGTAATATGCATCTCTTCTCATTGTCTTCATCATATATGACTGATAGTTATTAGTTATATTTATTATGTGAGTACATAGAGGTGTACAGGGGGAATTTCTGTAGATGTCGGAATCTCAGGGTGGTCCTCATGAAGGAGGAGTCAACCCTTTTTGAACAGTCAACAACATCATACACTACGTATTTAGGGCTGGAATGTCTTTCTCGGAAAGAAACAAGGAATCTTCCATTCATTTGGGAACAAAGTGTCTGCACATTGAAAGCCACGTCACTTAAATATGTTGTCATTTCAATACAGCCTTTGTGGTCCTTGAGTTTCACAATTCTTCAAATAAGTTGTTTGTCCTCTGTACCAAAACTGGGCAGGAAGCCAAAAAGAAAAGGAATTGTGGCTACTGTCAACCATAAATTTCTTTATCATTTATGTTGTTTGCTGGTGCTTTCTTACAAAGACATCCAAAAAAATGCTGCTAGTTGTGTTTCCGGAAACTGCATTTTGTGGTGAATATTAGTTACAAAACTCAGAATGTAGAATTTTTCATGATTATGTCACCCATGTCTGTAATGTCTTTCTTTATTGTCCAATCACTGAATTACTTCGGCAGCCCATCACTACACACCTGGCTCTGAGGCTGAGCACTGATCTCTGGGAAGGTTGTGTATGTTCAGCTTAATGAAAGCAATGCTAGCCGCACGACTTATGTGGGTGGATATTTGTTCGGTTTCTCGTGAGGAGTGCCAAGTGACAGAGAATAACTGCAATGTTTGAGACACAACGCACAGCAAGAGCAGCCAAACCACTTCCCATTACTGAAGACAGTCCAATGTCCACTCAACTGACCCCTTTTGAGGTCTGAGAGCCTGTTATATAAAAGTCTAGCATAGATTGAAAGTATCTTTTTACAGTTTACATTGTTTAATAATTAATGTGCCGTCCCTTTTTATGATCTAGCTTTCCAGAAAAATGTAATATCTTAAATTGAAAGTAAAATATTGTAAATAAAGAGCCATCAAATGAGGTGCAACAAGACTCTGTTTTAGGCTCTTTGTAATTTCCTTTGTGCATGCTCTCTTTATGATATTAGGAAACATGGCATTAGTTTTATTATTATACAGATGACATACATCTTCACAAAACAATAACCATGTTAAGGACATATAAATATTTTTAAATTCCAACAAAATGAGAATATCGATGTTTGTATCAAATCCTTCAAAAAGTAAGCTTCTTAACTACAATCTGTGCCTAAATGTTACATTAGAACACATTATCAGTAGAGCATGTCAAATGGTTGAACCATCTAGAGGTAAATGTCATTTTGAACTGGATATTTGAAAGCAATCTTGTCTCTAGTACAGCACGATTTAACTATATTGCCCTGAAGGAACATCCTCTCTATTCACGATGCTGTAAAGTTAGTTCACATTTTCATAAATTAAAAATATGATAATTGAAATTAACTATTGCTAAATGTCAGCATAAAGTCATTTTATAGCTTAATTTGGCCAAAAATCACTGACAAAGTCAAGAAGAGACATTCTGATTCATGTAGATTATTTTACAGACATTACTTGTAAAATATACAGTTGTGTGGAAAAATGTACAATACAAGGAGTCTCAAAATTATGTTTGAAAGATTTAGGATACGTTTACACGACAGCGATGTACTAAAAAATCGATGTACTGTAAGTTTTCGCCGTACATGCAACAACATTGTCAGAACGATCCCCATTATAGGTGTACACTATTTTAAAATGGCGCATTACTCTTTTAAAGCACCACTCACCAGACAGTTCAATTCAGAACTGCGGTAATACAAACTTCAACATAAAAAAAACGCCATATTCACATTAATGTTGCGGAAAAAACTAAACACGCTTTTAGCGACTCTCAATGTACACTTTACTTCGAAACTGTCCCGAAACATGCACGACGCAACATATTTTGCTTTTTGGAAAAATGTTGCCACAGGTAGGCCTACGTATTTCTAATGAGCCTGTGTTGCTCAAAACAAAGTTTTAGTGTAAATAAACGGCCAAAACTCAGAAAAAGTTTTGGTTTCACTTTATTTTGATATTCCCTTTAACACATTCTGTTGACTAAAAGTAACATTGCGCCTATACATCTCTACTCTCTAACTCTCATTGGAGTCTTTGCAGAGTGTTAGTAGACATACAACAAACGGCTCCTTATTTACCCAAACCTCACAAACTTTCTTAAATCCAGATTAGTTACTTCTCATAAATGCTCATTCTAGCAGCATCAATTTCATTCTGATTTATATAAACCATAATGACTGTCAAAAATTGTGAAGCCAGCTGAAAAGACATGGGAAACATGTGATATGCACTCTAAAAATTGTTGGGTTGTTTTAACCCAACTTTGGGTCAAATAAACCCAGCCATAGGGTTAAATTTTTTAATTAAATTTTTAACCCAACATTTGGGTTTGTCCATATTTGACCCAAAGTTGGGTTTGTGTCTAATATGTATATATATATATATATATATATATATATATATATATATATATATATTTATTTATATATATTTTTATATTATTATTTATATTATATATTTTATTATTTATATATTTTTTATATATTTTAAAATATATATATAAAATATATTTGTTATATATATATATATATATATATATATATATATATATATTCATATATTTTTATTTATATATATTATTTATATTTATATATTTTAGGCATTTATAGTTTTTTATCTTCCAAATTTTTTTTAACTTCCAAATGTATAACTTCCAAAACATTGTGAGTATTTGATGATCATATTTAAATTGCTATAAGTACACTCTTGCAAAATAACTAGATTTGAGGATAATGCCAATCATTCTCACAAGCCAGACTTCTGGTAACTGGCACCTTGTTGGTCAGTAAAGTTGTACCCAAGAAACTACTCAAAAGTCAGATGAACCTATCTGAACTAAAATGACCTCCACACTCCCTTCAGCGTAAACACATGCTCAGCACAGAACAGACTCAACTCAGCGCTGATACCTTGTTCCTGGCTTGCGTGATCACATACAACTAACCAAGGAGCTTCTAGCCCAGCTTGTATGTTTTATTTGGCAATGACCTACAGCTGCAGGGCAGAGGACCACAAAACACAACAGACGTCATGGCCTCAAACAGCAGTGTACTGTATCAATGTCTATCAGAGGGAACTGGAATCTTTTTAATGCACAAATCTTCTGGTTGTGCATAATATTATTTGTATATATTATTAACATACAACCAATACTGGCATTGCCTGCCATTTCCAATTATACCAAGTGCGGATGTGTTCCACATTCATTATATAACTCCAGAAAGTGAAGACCATCTCAGTGAGAGCGATGTGCTAACTGATATCAGATCAAAACTAGATTAAATCTACAGAAGTGGGTCATGCTGTGTGATATGGGCAATATAAGACTCGCACGCCAGGCCCTAACCTCCAGAACCAGTCTGAGTTCCCTTAAGGGTCTCGGGCTCCTTTAGCTGACATTTACTCACTCTGACATGTTCATGAAATCACCTTGGAGCTGAATCAGTAGTGTTTTGTCTATATTGTTCCATTGTCTCATTTATGGACATACTTTTTTTGAGTTTGTCAGCTAAAATGTTTATTACAATGTATACATGTTCTGGGTATTAAAAGTTTAGCTGCCCCCCCAAAAAAGCGTCCATAAAAACACTGGACATTTGGAGATATTTGGACAGAGTCTTCATGGATTTTGGACTGTTTAAAAAAAAAGTGTTTGATATCTTTCTGTGGCTCTCAGATTGTGTAGTTTTCTTCCACTTCATTGGCTTTTGGTGTCGATTGTGGATTATGCTGGTCAGCCCACGGTCATGCTGAAGAATGGACTCCACTGCATATAAATCAGGTGACTGCACAAGAGGGGGGTTCTTCTCCAGCGCATCAGGACGGCACAAAGCCCAGCAGCCCTCAGTCGCACACAGACTCGACTCGAAACAAGGACTTCGATTGTCTCACCGCATCCAAAGACTGCCTTTTTTCTAGGAACCAGGGAACATTCTAGACTTTCATAACTTGAAATTTTACTTTGCAGTTTTTGAACACTTTCCGAATTCGAAGTCAGAATGCTGGATCCACTGGCAGAGTTGAGAAGAACCGGAGGCTTTCGGCAATGTGGAGGCCGGTTATCCTGGCAGGTACGCTGGATCTTGTACGGCGTGTGCGTTCTGACGGTGATGAACTGTGCCGGCCTGGTGCTTCTCCTGGTTCAGCAGAGAGACTTGTGGGCTCATCTGACTGAGGTGGAGAGGCAGATGGTGGAGATCTCTCAGAGCTCGGTGGTGGAGTTCATGACACAGGTGAATGAAGATGAAGCAGAGTCTCAATACTCCACCAACAAACGCAGCCGGCAGCATCGAGGGACACGACCCTTCGAGGAGCATGAGGGGAGTGTGGGAGAGGAAGTCTTGGGAGATTTCCAGTATCATTATCAGCAGCAGACGCATGGGCCGGTTTACCAGCGCAAAACAGAAGAGCAGGATGGAATGATGATGATGATGACATACTCCATGGTGCCAGTAAGAAACTCATGCTGACACGATTGATTTAATGATTTATTTGTGTGTATTAATTTAAAACATTTCTCTCATATTGCTCTCCATTTTTAAAGGGATTCTCCACTTTTTTTTGAAAATAGGCTCATTTTACAATTCCCTGAGAGTTAAACAGTTGAGTTTTACTGTTTTCGAATCCATTCAGCCGATTTTCTGATATTTAAAAGAATATCAGTAACCAGACAGTTTCTGGTCTCATTGACTTCCATAGTAGGAAAAAAAAAATATACTATGGAAGAAGTCAATGAGACCAGAAACTGTCTGTTTACTGATATTCTTCTAAATATCAGAAAATCCAACCCGATCTCACGGGAATTCGTACGAATTTTACGAGGTGGCTAATTCGTAACAATTCGTACGACCTCACTCGTATGAATTAGTACGATTTTGCTAAATCGTACATATTTTACGAATTAGCCAATTCGTGTGCATTCGTACGAATGACCTACCCCTGACCCCGCCCCTAAACATAACCGCCACGTGGGTTTAGACAAATCGTACAAATTCGTACGAGTGAGGTCGTATGAATTAGTACGAATTAGCCACTTTTGAATCACTCGTACGAATTCGTACGAATTGGTCGTGAGATAGCGTAGGAAAATCGGATGAATGGATTCGAAAACGGTAAAACCCAACTGTTTAACTCTGGGGGAGTGGTAAAATGAGCCTATTTCCAAAAAAAGTGGAGTATCCCTTTAAAGGTGTTCTTTAGGTTCTTTATTTTGCTACTCTAATCGTGTCTTGCTAATATTTGCTAATATCCTCTAATATTTCCTGATATATGAAAATGTTTTATTATAACGAATAATAATGACAGTTACTATATATATACACAAATATTTCACATTTTATCATACACGATAAGAAAAACATCTATAGGAAAACAGAAAAGCCAGGATATTATCCGATAATTCATTGTATAATTCAAAATAAGGGTAAAACACTTGTAAAAAAAAAAATCAGCCTATGTAAAATTATCTCATATTAACTAAAGAAAATTGTGCCCTATAATGAAGAAACAGTACATGATTTATCTAGCGTTTCATAAATATGCTGTATACAGCTTTGTCTTGACTTCTATTCACAAACGAACTTGAGGTAAATGCTGGTTCGCTCCTTTAAATCGATGTTTTTAGATTTTCATCAGTTGTTACATGATTCTTCTAGATCATAAATACGTGACTACAAATTGTATGTATTTTTTTAAATAGGTAAAGATTCTTCTGGACATTTGCAACAGTACTAAAGGAGTCTGTCTGACTGGTGAGCACTGGGATCTATTACATCATTTTTATTTTTATGACTTGTCGCCTGAATAGTCTTTAAGTTCACAGTTTTGTTTGTTCTTGGCTTCTACAGGGCCACCAGGGCCACCAGGAATTCCAGGTAGGAATGAACTTCTAATGTTATTATGCACTGTTAAAATAAATATTTGATCATAAGTTATGACAACCGATTTCACGGGAATTCGTACGAATTTTACGAGGTGGCTAATTCGTAACAATTCATACGACCTCACTCGTACTAATTAGTGCGATTTTGATAAATCGTACATATTTTACGAATTGGCTAATTCATGTGAATTCGTACGAATGACCTACCCCTGACCCCGCCCCTAAACCTAACCATCACGTGGGTTTAGACAAATCGGATGACTTCGTACGAGTGAGGTCGTACGAATTAGTACGAATTAGCCACTTTTTTATCACTCGTACGAATTCGTAGGTTATGACAATATGCTTTTACATTGCTTTAACTCAATGAAATAAGATAAGTCATTTTCAACTTTTATATCAACTTTTTATCTATGTTATACAAGATTCAGCACATTTTTAAGCCAGTTTAATGAAATTTAAGTTGAAATAACTTAGAACGTCTAAGTTGAATGTACTTAAAAATTTAAGACAGCAACTTTATTTTTTTACAGTGGTTATATTCTACCAGAAGAAAAAAATTAAATAAATAGAAATGCAAATTGCAATACATATTATGTTTTGCATAAATTAAAGGCAGTACTAAAATACCCCCCATGATACAGCCAGTTTAATGAAATTTAAGTTGAAATAACTTAAAACGTCCAAGTTAAATGTACTTCAAATTTTAAGACAGCAACTTTTTTTTTTACAGTGGTTATTAAAATGTTTTTAAAGTTTATTCAACTATTTAACATGAAAACGTTTGTACAACTAATGACCCTAGGTTGAGAAAACTCAAAAATGTCCTGCAGCATTTTATTTACACTACATATAAGTAATTTTGACTATTAAATCTCATTAGAGTAGTAGACTGTTAGTTTAGGCCAGGGTTAGGTGTTAGGGTCCGGGTTATAGTATAAATTGACATCTAGTTACAAATATACTTATAGTCAGTAGAATGTCTGTTAGGGGACCATCAAAATAAAGTGTTACAGACTGTCTACTAATACTCTACTAATATTCAATGGGAGTTTGTATGTTTCATGAGATTAATCTGGATACATCATTGAACCTACACATACGTACGTATGTAATATTCCAAATAAAGTGTTCCTCAAATAATGTCGTCTTTTGGAATTCTAGGCTTGCCGGGTGTGGATGGAATATCGGGGTATAATGGAACAGATGGAATTCCAGGGTTGCCAGGAGAGCCTGGAGCACAGGGAAAACGAGGAAAAAGAGGTCAGCTGTGTGCAAAAGAACATGGAAATCCATCATGCACATGAATGAATATAGTCAAAAATGCATTCTCAAAGAAAGAAAATGTCCTCCTTTCAAAGCTCTTTTCGAAAATTCGGCAGCTTTTATCATCCTCTCAGGAAGAGGAGAGGGAAATTTATCCTGCTTTCAGTCACACAGCAGGATTCAGAGACTTAAGAAATCTCCCACTGAATAAAGCAGAGCTCATGATAACAGCTGACTGACTCCTCTGTTCAGAGAGCACAAGAGCCCACAGACTTTCTAGAAGGATCATTCAGCAAATCAATTACGAAGCAACTGAATGAAATTCTTTGTAACGTGTTGGAGAGAACACTGGAAAATATTTGATTACAGTTTAACGACGATTCTGGATGTTAAGTTTCATGCGTTAGAATACAGTTTAACACACACACACACAGTTCAGGACTGCTTATCTGGGATGCATTTCCCAAAAGCATCGTCACTCTGTAAGTTGATCATAGAGACCATTGGTGGCAATTGTTACAATCAACTTAAGCTTACGATGCTTTTGGGAAACCCAGCCCTGGATAGTTGGATGTTAAACGCTGTTTGGAAACAACAACCACCCAGAACACCCAAGCAACCACCAAGAACACCCTAGCAACCAACCACCTAACCACTCACTTCAATTCATAAAATGTATCTTGATGGTAACAGTTTATTTTAAGGTGACAGCGCATGTACTTACTATAGTATTAACAGTGAATCATGCACAATTAGTAAATAACCAACACTTTATTTTACATTGTCCTGTGTATCACTTTATATGTAGCTATTGTAGTAATAACTATACATTATGCATGATTACAAGCAACCAATCCCAAACCAAGCCCTAACCCTATATAGTAAGTACATTATTATTAAATAAGCTTAAAGGGTTAGTTCGCCCAAAAATGAAAATTCTGTCAGTATTTACTCACCCTCATGTTGTTCCAACCCCGTAAGACCTTCGTTCATCTTCGGAACACAAATTAAGATATTTAAGATATTAAGATCACTCCTGCATACTAGTCCATAGGCTTCTTGAGGGAATGACAATTGATGGCCTCGAAAAGTCATTAAAGACATCGTTAAAATAGTCCAAGTGACTACAGGGGCTCAATCTTAAGTTTATCAAACGACGAGCACACTTTTTGTGCGCAAAAAACAACAAAAATAACGACTTTATTTCAACTATTCGCTTATTTCTCTCTCTGCCTCGAGTCAGGTTACTAGTTTCATAGCGTAAGCTTCTGTTATTGTACGTCACACGCATCACACACATGATCAGCGTCAGCCAATAGTGAGCCTTCGTGTGACGTAGCTATACGCTATCACACTACGTTAACTGACTACAGGCCCATGGAGAAGGAAGTAAATATTTGAAATAAAGTCGTTATTTTTGTTTGTTTTGGCGCACAAAAAGTATTCTCGTCGTTTGATAAACTTAAGATTGAGCCACTGTAGTCACTTGGACTATTTTAACGATGTCTTTAATGACTTTTCGATGCCAGCAAGAGTCATTCCCTCAAGAAGCCTATGGACTAGTATGCAGGAGTGATCTTAATATCTTAAATATCTTAATTTGTGTTCCGAAGATAAACGAAGGTCTTACGGGGTTGGAACAACATGAGGGTGAGTAAATACTGACAGAATTTTCATTTTTGGGTGAACTAACCCTTTAATACTTATATATAATTACACTGCTGTAATAAACGCTAGGCTTTGAATGGTTTGAGATCTGTGCTTCATGGAACTATGAATATATGATTTTTTACTTCTTTGTACTTGTATTCAGGTCCTCCTGGTGAGAATGGTAACCCTGGTGATAAGGGAGAACAAGGACATCCTGGACCCCCAGGACCCCCTGGAGAACAGGGCGAACCTTCAAATGATGTCATTGTAGAGGGTAAAGACCAGTTCTATTTCTGTTTTTAAGCAAGACGGTACAGTATGTGTGGCTATAGGTGTAGTCACAGCTAAAGACACGACGACATTCACAAAATGAGCAGCACTTTGAGTGCAATGTTGCTTTTATAAAAGCATAAAAAAAATTTTTTTACTATGTTATTTTAACGTCATTTTTTCTATAAGAAGTCCTGCCATCTATATAGATGTGCCTTTTTTGACCACAAGTAACAATGTTGGTGTGATAAGTGAGCTTTTGCTCTAACCTGTAGGTCCACCTGGTCCAGTGGGACCCCCTGGCCTTCCCGGGCCGTCAGGTCCTCCAGGTACTCCCGGGCCCCCCGGACCTCGAGGGCCACCGAGACACAGGAGCCACAGGGCGAATCTTCACACAGGGAAGGAGTCTGTGGGTGAGTGAGTTGGGTCTGAAAATGACTAAACTGGTGAAATATGCATATTCATATTTCAAAAAGAGGCCATTTCATCTTTCACCATTATTTTATTATTTTAAATTATATTAAAAAAGATATATTTAAATTGAAATACATTTGCAAACTACAATTGTAAATAGTTTGTGCTCCATTATTTTTCTTAAATTTTTGGATTACAGTATTTAAACACTATAAAGTATGGTAACACTTTAGATTAGGGAACACAATTTGTTTTTATTTATTAATTAGCACCTAATTAGCATTGCACATTAAAGCTAATGGCTGTTTATTAGTACTCATACAGAACATATTTATGTCTTATTCTGCGTGACCACATTCTAGATCCCTTTATCCTACACAACAACTACTTACTATCAATAATTTATTGGGGGAATACTTTTCAATAATCAGTTTACTCATTTTCTTTATGCTTGTAATGTGAAAGTATTTTTCCTGAAACCAACCAGGACACCCTAGAAACACCAAGAATGGCACCTAGCAACCAATCACCACTCACATCACTTTGGAAATTGTATCTTGACATTTATGGGATGTTTATTACATGACTTTTGACCATACGTCAACATCCAACATTTTAGGGTACCCTTTAACGTCAGTTAGTAGTTAGATGACACGGGTAGGTTTAGGTCTGGGGTAGGGTTAGATAGCGTCATCTAACTGACGTTAAAGTGTGCCCTAAAGCGTCGGATGTTGACGTATTTTCAAAAGCGTCAGTTAGATGACGTCTTGGGATGAGAACGGGCTGCCATAAGATGCATCATAATATGTAATAGTATATGTAATATCTTTGTTTATTTTAGGTCACCTTAATTCAGTCCCAAATGATGATACTATCAGCCAGAAAATGGCATCATGGAAGAAAAACGGTAACAACTACAGTAAATGATTAGATGTTCTACGTTTTTACACACAACAACGGCCTTTATTAAACTTTAGATTGGACCGTGTTTGTGTTTGGCAGACTGTGTTATAAAGTCGGTGCAGAACCCCAGACATCTGATGAAAATGAGTAGCACGTTTGGAGCTTGGATGATGGACACTGCCACTCGCGATGATGAGAAGATTTGGGTAGCAGAACATTTCTCAGGTACTGAAGAAAGAACTAATACAGAAAACCTGCAACTCTTGAAGAGCATGACCCCATTTACTCCCATTTGCGCGTTTTAACTGTAACCAGAATGTTTTAATCTCTGGAAAAAAAAGGAGTAGAAAATTATTGTGTACTAAATGCTGATGCCTTGTATTGGACCTGGAACATTCCTTTGTTGCTCATTTCAAGTTCACGAATGCTATGTTTTTTTTCCCCAGGTCGTATAATAAAGCAATACAACAGTATCGCAGCGATCCAGAACAGCAGCAGCGAATCCATTGATGTCCGGAAGTTTTTCCAAGGTTGCGGCCACACTGTACATAACGGCTCCATATTCTACCACATCGCTGGAACTTACAATATTGCTAAGTATGTTTGAAGACAGCATGGGATAATATTATGGTGAACTTAAAAGTGCTTAATTTGAGACCCCCAAAAAGAAAAAAAAATATTCCTTTATAATTTACACGCACTCATATTGCTGCAAATGTATGGAGGAATAGGAGTGGAAATAAACAACCCGATCTCACGACCAAGTCGTACGAATTCGACGAATGATTAAAAAGTGGCTAATTCGTAACAATTCATACGACCTCACTCGTACGAATTAATACGATTTTACTAAATCGTACATATTTTATTCGTATGAATTCGTACGAATGACCTACCCCTTACCCCGCCCCTAAACCTAACCATCACGTGGGTTTAGACAAATCGTACGAATTAGTACGAGTGAGGTCGTACGAATTAGCCACTTTTTAATCATGCGTCGAATTCGTACGAATTGGTCGTGAGATAGTGTTGAAATAAAAATAAATTGAAGAGATTAACTATCAGTTTATTGATAAAAAAGTTTAATAAATCACTTGTCAAATGGAAACCATTTAAAACCATGCATTTAACTGATGTTTAAAAATTGTTGTTAAATGTAATAGTGAAATAAAAGAAAATAGAGACATTTAAATATAAATGTAAAGCGTTAGTTAAATGTAAAAACAAAAATAATGCATGAATTACTCCTTAATACTTATTTTATACTAGGTTTTGATTACTCATTGCTAACTTGGCCTAACATTGGATTCATATTTTTTTTAGGTATAATTCAGCCCAAAAATTTAGTTAATTTTTACAGTAGTACAATTTACATTTATGAACAACCAATGAACTTTTGGCTGAAATTTACGACATGCTCCTTAAATATACAATGGCCTCCAGTCAAATGAAATGTTGGTAGAGATTTAAACATTACATAGGTCTAAATTTACATTTTAAACATCTATTTTCTTTTTTTAAATTAAAACATTAATAATTGATTTTCTTTGTAGGCTGCACTTCTAGTCTATACAAACTTAGATGGAACACAAAATAAGAAATATTGCTGATGACCTAAGTGCTCTTTTCCATAACAAATCTTCCAATCCGATCTCACGACCAAGTCGTACGAATTCGACGAATGATTAAAAAGTGGCTAATTCGTAACAATTCATATGACCTCACTCGTACGAATTAATACGATTTTACTAAATCGTACATATTTTATTCGTATGAAATCGCACGAATGACCTACCCCTTACCCCGCCACTAAACCTAACCATCACGTGGGTTTAGACAAATCGTACGAATTAGTACGAGTGAGGTCGTACGAATTAGCTACTTTTTAATCATGCGTCGAATTCGTACGAATTGGTCGTGAGATAGTGTTGAAATAAAAATAAATTGAAGAGATTAACTATCAGTTTATTGATAAAAAAGTTAAATAAATCACTTGTCAAATGGAAACCATTTAAAACCATGCATTTAACTGATGTTTAAAAATTGTTGTTAAATGTAATAGTGAAATAAAAGAAAATAGAGACATTTAAATATAAATGTAAAGCGTTAGTTAAATGTAAAAACAAAAATAATGCATGAATTACTCCTTAATACTTATTTTATACTAGGTTTTGATTACTCATTGCTAACTTGGCCTAACATTGGATTCATATTTTTTTTAGGTATAATTCAGCCCAAAAATGTTGTTAATTTTTACAGTAGTACAATTTACATTTATGAACAACCAATGAACTTTTGGCTGGAATTTACGACATGCTCCTTAAATATACAATGGCCTCCAGTCAAATGAAATGTTGGTAGAGATTTAAACATTACATAGGTCTAAATTTACATTTTAAACATCTATTTTCTATTTTTGTTTAATTAAAACATAATAATTGATTTTCTTTGTAGGCTGCACTTCTAGTCTATACAAACTTAGATGGAACACGAAATAAGAAATATTGCAGATGACCTAAGTGCTCTTTTCCAGAACAAATCTCCCAATCCGATCTCACGACCAAGTCGTACGAATTCGACGAATGATTAAAAAGTGGCTAATTCGTAACAATTCATACGACCTCACTCGTACAAATTAATACGATTTTGCTAAATCGTACATATTTGACGAATTGGCCAATTCGTAAGAATTCGCACGAATTACCTACCCCTTAAACCTAACCATCACGTGGGTTTAAACAAATCGTACGAATTAGTACGAGTGAGGTCGTACAAATTAGTACGAATTAGACACTTTTTAATCATAGTGTTGAGATAGTGTTGAATGTTCCCCATCTGCCATAACTCTCAAATTTCATATGAACATCACAGCTTTGGAACAACATGAGACAGAAAGCATTTTCTCAAGTATATCTGTTATATACAATCTTCTTATAACTCATCCTGTCAATTCTCCAATCATTTTAGGTTTGACCTCCAGACCAAGATCTTACACACGCTGAGCATTGACAACGCCCTCTATCACAATCGGTCCTACCTCCTTCAGAACTCAAAGACGTATTTCAAATTGGCAGCGGATGAGAACGGTATGTGGATCATATTCGCCTCCAACATTGACGACAACATCATGGTGGCGCGACTGGATGAGAAAACGTTCTCCGTCATCACTTATATCAACACCACCTATCCCAGGACCAAGTGCGGTAATGCGTTTATCGCCTGCGGGATCCTCTACGTCACGGATTCTAAAGACACAAAGGTGACGTACGCCTTTGACCTCCTGAAAGAGAAACCTGTAAGTGTAAGTTTGGATCTGAGAGCACCTGGAGGGGTTCTGTCCATGATCTCATACAATCCCAGAGACAAACATCTCTACATATGGGACAGCAGCTACGTCAAGTCATATCAAGTTCAGTTCTTCTCAGATGAGTAATCAAAACTGAGGGTGTGTTCACACTTGGCAGGTTTGGTTCAATTAAAACGAACTCGAATGGTGCCGTTGCCGTTAGCAGTGTTGGGTGTAACTAATTACTAAGTAATTAGTTACTGTAATTTTATTATTTTTCCCTTGAAAATGTAAAGTAAGGGATTACTCTTCATTTATCTGTAATTTAATTACAGTTACTTCTGATGTAATTGAGGTAAATACTGTGTATAGATCAATCCGATCTCACAGCGATTCGTATGCATTTTATGAGGTGTCTAAATAATACGACCACACTCCTACAAATTCGTATCAATTATTGTAAAATATGTATGAAAAAAGTGTGAAATGTCTGGAGATCAGACATAAAACAATAGTGGGTTTAATATCAAAATGTATTGTCTGATGTTAAAAAGTGTGTTTTTATAATGTAACCTTCTCGACCTTGGTCAGTTTAAGGATAATTCATGCAATTTTGTAGTATTTATTTGAAAGAATTAAAACAGATTCATGTCTATCCTTGTATTATTCAGCTGGTCGAGATTGATATGGGATTTTAAAGTAATTAGTAATTAGAAGTAATTAAATACTTTTTTTAGAGAGAGTAATTAGTACAGTAATCTAATTACACTGTTGAAGAGGTAATTAGTAACTAGTAATTAATTACTTTTTTAGAGTAACTTACCCAACAGTGTCTATTAGAGCGGTTCATTTGAATGAGTGTGAACGCCATTCGAACCCTATTGCGCACCAAGCAGGCCGAGACCCCTCAAAAAGTGGTATCGGTCCGCTTGCAAAGAACTGTGGTGCAATTCGACTGAAATACGAACGCAACGCAGACCAAAGACATCTAGACGAATCAAAAACAGACGTGATGTCACACAATGCATCCCTAAAATGGACGGAATGATCAAGGATACTTGTTTTTCTCGTCATAGTCGCAATGTTGCCTATTACGCTTCAGGATAGGCGTCAGAACCGCCATCTCCTTGCGGCAGATCTTTGTTTGTGTGTGTGACGGGCTGTTTTCAATCTTTTGCACTTTTCATAAGCAGTTCTCAGCTGGTAAAAATACCAAGATATGTACGCACATACAACTAGCGCATTTAGCACATCACAGTTTTGGATGTTCGGCAAGTTCCGTCATAAAATATACGTCACAAAATAACTTTGAGAACTGAACTACAAGTGTGAACACACCCGTAATTGCAATACATAAGTGTGTGTGTGTGGGGTTTTTTTTTGTGTGTGTGTGTGTCATGTTCATGTATATTTATAAGCAAATAATAATTAATGCTTCAGTTGTTACCCTTATTTTTTTCTTGAGTGGATAATAGATCAAGAATAAATGACTATTCTAGTGATACCTGTAAGATGTTCATGTGAAATATTTGGATACTTACTGTAAGCCATGCTTAAAACTTGATATCATTCCATTAGAAATGTCAAACCAGCAAATTAAATCACACATGGTTTTATAATTGTAACCTAATGTAATGATATTCAGGCATTTTAAAAAATGACTTGAGAATCCAAAAAGCATTTTGGGGATACTATATTTATGTAATTTTTGGTATAATTTTCACTTTTAAAAGTCGCATTTTCCTTCTTTTTGGCTAATATGCATTTTTAAGTGACTATTTGTTGATTCATGCAACACAAGCCGAGCTAATTTTGGTGCAAATTGTTTGCAAAACCATTTGCAAACCATAAATTGAAATGGTTTTACAAAAAGTTTTCACAGAAATGAATTCACCTTGTTTCATGAATGAGACCAAGCAATGTAAATAATAAATGGAATCTCTATATGCGCACTATGAATTTAGTAATTTCTGATATATATATAACCAGTGCTGTGATATTTTTTTTTTATACCACCAGCCGACATTTTTTGAATGGGACATGGTCTGACGGTCAAATTCAATCTCCAAAACATCCTCACAAACCTACACGTTAGTGTACCATGCACCATTTACCATTTTTACCATTATTTTGCTATTTGCTAGTATTATTTTTATTTGCTTTACAGCCATTCTGATGTCAATTGGAATGTCGTTTCAGTGCTGGAGTAGGTTTGGAGTAAGATTACAAAAAACGATATTTCTTTGAACTTATGAACCCTATAGAATTTCAGACGTGCATTAAGTAAATAAGGTGTATTTTGATATCATGTTGACTTCAAGTTGTGTTACACTTTTAGTAAGTCTGAAACCAAATATATTTGCTAAATATTGTTTCATTTATATTGCATGCATATGTATCTACAAATGATTGGAAATCCTGAAATAAACCCTGAAATATGTTAATCTAAAGACGTGTTGAGTTGAAATAGTAAAAGTGAAATGGCTTAATTCAAATAAAAAGAATTTATTCAACTTACAAAGGTGAAACTTTGACCATGACAGAACTACCCGTTCCTTCGGAAATATCAACCAGTGTTTTTAGGGTTTGCATTTTTCACACACACACACAGACAGATCAGGCTGTTCAATAAATACACATCAGACCATCGGTTGAACATTTAAAATACGTACAGTTGACATGGTGCCCAGCAAATGAGACAGAAACACAAATATGATTTTAATAAATACCACATACATCAAACCAAATATACGACTATTCCAGCAGTTAAGATAAAATCCAAAAAAATAAAACTAAAAGCATTATTGTGTTTGTACAAGCTATTGTTGTAGATCAATTTTATATTTATATATTTATATATAATAATTCATTTAAAACTATTTTCACTTTTTACTACTCGGCCACACACAGCCAGACATTCATTTGTAAATAACAGTTTCCTCTAGTAGAGCTTTTACCACTTGTAACGCAAGATTGTTATTGTTTCCCCAGATCCGAGTGCAAATTTTAAGAACAGATAAAACATGAAAAAAATAAATACGTAAATAAATAAAAACACGAGCGTGTTGCACTTTGTCCCATACATCTAAAACAAACCTTACATTCCTAAAGTTAAATATAAACACAAGCATTTGTAAAAGAACAAACAAAACAAAACAAACCAATACGTTGTGCAAAAACGAAACGTTGTCGGTTAAAAGTGAGAATTTCAGGGCTTGAAAAACGAAGAGGTGAAACGCGTCATTTCCAGGAGCAAGCATCATCGTCGCGTTGTCGACGTCCTGCGTGGGATGCTTAGCTGTTTGGCTGCTACGGAAACAAGCGTGTCAACAGCAGCATGTGTGCGCGGGGAAGGAAAGGGTGTGTGTCTCTGGGGCCGGGCCACCAGGGTACTGTGCCATTTTACACTCCGCAAATACATTAGCAGCCAAGGAGAAAACGTACAGTAAAAACTAAATCCAACGACTGGACTTACACTGATAGCAGAAGCACAGTGCTGGTATTTTAGATGCTAAAATGGCCACAAAATGAAGACACACACACACATACATACACACTTAAAAATGGAGCTTTGAGCACTTTTACGGAGCACGATCAATAACCTGGGAATGGAGTGCGATGACTCAAACAGCTCATGCATACGGCTTTCCTACAAACACATCATCCGGATCCGTCTCCGGGAATTACAGTACCTCGTGCGTGTTTTCCAGCGTCTTTTCATGAGGGGCGGGACGGTAAGGAGATTCTGCAGCGCGAAGATATTTGTTACCGGTTTACGATTCACAGCTAAGGAAACGAAAGCGTTAGTGTTCTACGGCAGCTCCGGTGTTAGAGGATCTGGAAAATACTGGCCGGAATGTTGTAGCGGTCGGGAAGGACCCTCATCTTCAGGGTCCCGTCGGCTCCGCAGGTGAAGATCCGGTTACCTGGGCAGGTTTCGATCTTCATCACCCCAGCGCCGATGTTTCGGAATATGGACTGTTTTGCGTGCTCGGTGCTGAAGGAGTGCATGAGACCGTGACCCGCCAACTTCCAGACCTGAACCAGAACAGGAAGACAATTCTTAGTAGTGATGTCACGTAATGCATTTTTCACAGAGATTAAAGTTTCCAAATATACATTACATAATAAAAACAACAGGTTAAGAAAAACATAATGAATATGTAGTGCTTTAGCTAAATGTCATTTATTTCTTGCCAACTAAAAAGTTGAATGGCTTTCCTGAGGTGAATGTAACATTACGTAACAGTGTTCACAAGCTGTTTTATTGACATCTTTCAACGATTACCTGAAACATGATATATTTAGTTATGTTGTATGCATCTTTAAACATATCTTTGGATGTTCCTTCGTGTTTATTTTGTGCTGTAACTAGTAAAAAATTCTGTCATGGCACTTTAAATAGCGTCAAAACATTCACTGTTTAAAGTTCATTATAAACCTGACAGAATTTAAAGTTAAGACTTTTGTTTCATATCAAAAGCGTCAAAACACAAAGCTTATAGCAATTATCGGATGGAAGGCGCTACAATTTAATGTTTAGTAAAGTTTTATTTACGCGTGAACTGAAAACAGCATAGGAGATCTCGGTTCGTAAAAATAAAGAGATTTTAATAAAAAATTCATAGTGTCAACCAAGCCCAAGCATCCACACAGCTGATGTGTTTACCTGTCATAGCTTATCTGTTTGAAAAGACTTTATTTTATTAGACTACGTTGTTTGATTAAATGCCACCATTTCGGGCAACGGTTTGAGTCCTCCAAAACAATTTGATTGCATTGCTAGTTATTTGTTATAAAAAATTATGGAATTTGAAGAATCTACTGATAGGTAGCAATGAGTACTGCATGATAATTTGTCATTTGTATAGAGATAAAAGGAAGGCTATTGCTTGCAGTTTTCAGATACCGCCTAAACCGAGGCCAAGACCAAGACCGAGACCAGAGCGAATCGAGACCAAGACCAATGGCGCCTTTCCACTGCATGGTACGATGCGGCTCGGTTTTCGGCTCTGCTCACTTATGCCGCATTTCCGCTGCATTATACGGTACGGTGTGGCTCGCTTTAAATGGTACCTGGTCTGTTGAAGTTCCAAATGTACCGTACCGGTACTGAAATGTGACGTAAAATACTGCAGATCACTGATTGGTCAGACAGAATTGTCACTACCAGCGTCATTGTATTTGCGGCCAATAGACATCGACACGGGAAACCAAACCCGCTAGATTTAAATAGCCAGTAACAGCCACCACTGTATCAATCAGTCTATAATCCAACCCACTTTAAAGTGGTACTAACTGCAGTGGAAAAGCAACCGAGCTAAAGCTAACCGAGCCGTGCCGAGATGAGTCGTAACACGCAGTGGAAAAGCGAAGCGAGCCGGTGCCGCAAGACCGAGACCAAGTTGAGACCAAGATCGAGACCAAGTCGGGACCGAGACCAAGTCGAGACCGAGACCAAGTCTAGACCAAGACCAAGACCGAGACCAATCGAGATCAAGACCGAGACCAAGTCGAGACCAGGACCGAGACCAAGACCAAGTCAAGACTGAGACCAAGACCTAGACCAAGTTGAGATCAAGACCAAGTCGAGACCCAGACCAAGACCAAGTCGAGACCCAGACCGAGACCAAGTCGAGACCAAGACCAAGTCGAGACCAAGACCAAGTCGAGACTGAGACCAAGAACTAGACCAAGTTGAGACCAAGACCAAGTCGAGACCCAGACCGAGACCAAGTCGAGACCAAGACCGAGACCAAGTGGAGACCAAGACCAAGTCAAGACCAAGTCGAGACAGAGACCAAGACCTAGACCGAGTCGAGACCAAGACCAAGACCAAGTCGAGATCAAGACCAAGTCGAGATCAAGACCAAGTTGAGACCATGACCGAGACCAAGTCGAGACCGGAGGGGAAAAAAACAGACTACTGTTGTTGAAGCTAAGCAATAACTTGTTAGATTTTGTTTTGCATTGCCTGACTATCTCTGCCAATTTCGAAGTCTCCAAATGAATCCATTCTGCAATTTTTAAATACATAATTATATTTTTAAAAACGAAATTATTAGCTTAAAAGTAAGATCCGAAAGTTGGTCGTTTTGTCGTTAAAGTAACACACACACACACACACCGTTGGCGGTGCGCTCAAAGTCATCTGTCAGTTGTGCAGTTACCCAAAATCTCCTGAAAATCTCCTTTACTAAATATTAATACATCAAAAACAGTACATGATATGTGTTTTTTAAATCAAGTGATCAAAGTGCTCTTTGCCGCTGTGATCAGTGTTGCGGAAAGGGTGTTTTCTCATGTGACTAGCGCACTGTCTTCACTCGGACGTGCACTTCAATCCATTGCGAATATCATTGTGGATATTGTAGTATTGTATTGCTAAATCCCCCAACCACCATGTCGGTCTGAGACAGTAGGCGCGTTTTCATTACAGATTTGCGCAAAACTTTTGCGATATTTCCCAAATGTCGATAAAAAACTATTGCGAAATGACGGTGTTTCCATTAACCGATGTTATGCGACTAAAACGTCTTTTTTTTCCCTCTCGCGATAAGTCATTCCAAAAATCATGGCAACAGACTTTGGTAGGTTTATAACCTATTTCACAGCCATGCACCGCACTCGACATTATTATTATTAATGGAAGGAAGGTGACATGGTGTTATCCAAGCATTAATGGCAGGGAAAGACACAGAGTTCCTGGGTGTTTCTCCCTTATTTCTGCTTCGATGTCTTGATGGCATTTCTTTGAGGTTTAGAGAGGCTATTCCTGTAATTATTGTTTCTTGTTTTTTTTTTAAATTAATTTAATAAAGAACTCTATCTCGTATTATGTCCCAAACGGTCGTTGCAAAACGAAAAATTAACGGTTGTTGTATTTTTTTTAAACGCAAAGTTGAACACCAACATTTTAGTTTGACCACACCAATAGCAGCCTGCGCTATATACATCTCAACGAATTTTCAGATATTTGTTTATGACTTTTTGCCCCCTTTAAAACATTTAAAATATTCACAAATTAATATGGGAAAAAAATGTAGATTTTACTAGTTTTCTAAGGCCAAAATAGAACCTGGATATTTATGATATTATTCCCGCAGTGCTGTATAGGCAAGTTATTATAAATGCGTCTGAAAAAATAACGAGGTAAAAACATAATCTCCGGATGCACCTTCAGAGAGAACTGCACCTTTCATACGGATTACATAATCAGAAGGTATTAGCTTACGATTCGAATTTGTTCTTTTTAAAGTGGACATTTAAAGCTTTATTCTATAAAGGCTATTGTTTGAGTTCTCGCGCTCCAGTTCACCAAGATCATAAAGCGCGCCTGATTATTTTATTTTATTTTACGAAAGCACAACGTTTTCTTGTTATTGTGACATTATGCAAATTAAAATGGTAGTTGCGAATAATGTAGGCTATTATTATTTTCTGTATAACCAGAAATGATCGAGTATTTTAAGTTGATTCCACTGTTGATGGGAAAATGAAAGTGTTCACGGCGCGCCCGCGACTGTCTGCCATCGAGTGCATGCTCCAAACTCTGCACACACTCTTGGATATTGGTCAAAATCGAGTGTTTATTTGTGATAATCTTAGCCCTATTATTATTATTGTCCAACCTGTACTATGAATGAGATGTGACGAATTGCTTTGTTACTTTTTTGAATAAAAGCGTTTTCTACATGTAGCCTAATAAATGTTATAATAGGCTAATGATGAAAATATTATTACTATTATTATTTGCGGACCCGGACCTAAAACACACTCCGTCTTCTAAGTCAGGTGACTGTAAATGCGCAAAATGCGTTTCCATTGCAGTTTTGCGAAAAAATCCTTTTTCGAATTGCCTGAAAAACCTCCTCATGCGAGCGTAAAAACTTTTTGTGATAAACGTCAGTTTTCGCGAAATTGACGTGTTTCCATTGAGCGTATTTTCATCTCGCAATTTCAATTTGCGCAAATTGAAGGGTAATGGAAACGCAGCTATTGAGACCTAGACAAGACCGAGAGGTCCGAGACCAAGACAAGGCCAAGACCAAGACAAGAACGCCAAGGCCGTGACAAGACCGAGACCACGTAAAAGTGGTCCAAGACCAGTCTCAAGACATACTTCACTACACCATACTGAAGTTGACAGATCCTGAGGAGGAAGAGATCTCCGCACTGACTTGGGAGAAACGAACTGATCATTCAGTTGGTCACTTGGCAATACTTTAAATTCAGTTTATTTTCCTGTTATCAATATCAAATGTGACTGCTTTTAACGCTTTTAGCCTAAATATCCACATTGCGGCAACATAAGTTGATTTAAGTAACACGTGTCGTTCTAGGGAAATATACCTTCATGTTCCCTTCGGCTGAGCCGGTGACAAAGAAGTCCTCAGAGGAATCCATGGCCAGTGCTTTGATGGCCGAATCATGTGCTTGGAATGTGTTGAGCAGCTGTCTCTGACGGATGTCAAAGATGCAGACGAATCCCTTCCTGCCGCCTGTGATGATCAGCTGCTGTTTAGGAGCATATTGAAGAACCGTTGCACCATTCTCATGGCACTGGAACGCTGGATAGCAAAAAAAAAAAGAAAAAAGAGAATAAAACCAGGGCATCTGTAGAGTTTTTAAAATCAAATTAAAGAATATTTTTAAATTAGTACTGCATCTCAGATTCGTAAGCAAATAGGGTGCGGTACACAGTCAACGGCAAAAAAGGGTATCTGCACGTTTAAAGTGCTCTAGACAGGTTTTATTCAACATTTATTGAAATTGCTTTATGTACTATTAAATCAATACATACAAATTAGAGGTTGATCGATATTTGATTTTGCTGATATGGTATTAATGTGCAAAAAGAAAGGCAATAATCAGTTCTTAGTGCTGCCCAGAGAGAAACCACAAGAGTTTTGTTGAATTAAATACCGTTTAATTGTGGAACCAAATTACAAATACCATCCAGAATTTTTTGCATACTGATTCCAACTATATATATATATATATATATATATATATATATATATATATACACACACACTATTGTGCAAAGATTAATTGCGAATTGCTTTTATTTTGGATGAATCGCCGCAAGTTTGTGTTTACATAATATATTTGTGAGTGCTTTGTATAATTCTTTTGTATATATAAATACACACATTTATATATTTATTTATATATTTATATTTATATATTATAGATTATGTATGTATATATATATATATATATATATATATATATATATATACACATACATTTTTTTTTCAGTATTTACAAATAATTCTTAAATATATACATTCATGCATATGTATTTATATATGCAAAATAATTATATAAACACAAATTTTTATTTTGGATGTGATTAATTGCAATTAATCTTTACACAGCCCTAATATATATATATATATATATATATATATATATATATAAACAATTAAACAGAATAAAAAAAAAACAAAAAACAAAAAAAAAACACTTATTCATTTTTTTTTTTTAAATCTCCCCCCAAAAGTCTGTGAACTCACCGTGTATCATAGAGTTACTTGGAGAGATCAGAGTGTCCCATAAACAAACATTTCTGTGGAGAAAGGGAAACATTTCCTTAAAACGTAATATAGTCTATTTATATACATTTCTATTATTTACAGTCTCTTTCAATATGACATTACGATAAATCATTTAACTGACCTGCCATCGTTGGACTGTCCCGCTGTGGCGATCAGACTGGAGGATGTAATGAAGGCAAAATCACAGCAGTTTTTACTGTGGCACTGCCAGCTCTGAGACACACAAGAGATGATTATTACTTTACTAATAAACTAATCAAACCAATGACAATTTAATGGTAAACTTAGTTTCAGGAAAAGTTCTACTATCATTTGTTTGCAGATGACACATGCTTTGATATTATAAATTATCTAATTTAAAGAAACTATTAAGTGTGATCTTAATGTCACAATATGTGTATGCCTCAGTATAAAATATAGACATTTATAAAATAAACTGATTCTAGACATTTACAAGGTAACTATTTAAAACAGTGAAGGCAGACATTAGATGCTAGAGACTGTCAGTAATAGAAGACGTGTGTGATACAAAGACAAGGCTCTTACCAAATACGGTTTGGGGTTTGCGGAGGTCTGATTGACTTGCCAGAGGCTCAAAAACCCCTCACCATCTGCAACACCACACTGCAGACAGACAGAATAGAGGCATTTAAGGGTGCAGACAATATTTTAAGCTGCGTATTGCATAAGGATTCAAATGCAGTACAGAAGGAACAACAGGACGCCTTTCTCTCTCATTACATAACACCGCTGTGATGAACCAGGTCAACGACATCATCACTAGAGTACCAGCCTAGTGCTATTTTGAATTGACTTGGTGCACTGATCGCAGGAATAGTTTATTGTGTATTCTATGTTGACGATGTCAACCTCAAGTGTTCAACGTGTTAATGTTTTGACTGATACCTAAATTATTTCTTTGTTGTGTAAATTATAGCACATGCTAGATCTTACCTGTCTGAACCAGTGTACCATTACATAGCCAGAACGTACCATTTTTCAAGATGGAGAGAGACATGAGTGTTATGAGGTGTTAAATATTTGAGTTTGTGCTTGTACGTTATGCATGTTTGTATTATAATTATTGCAAGTCAGAAAGTTCTTGAACATTAGTTATATTATTTATGTGCCAGGGGAAAGGTTCCACCCCGCGACAATGGTTTGTCCCACTAGTGTTTGGTGGGAAACTTGTGCATTTAAACCATTGTTGAGCAGGTTTGGGGAATAATGTTGCAATCCTGTGTATACTGTGCAAATGCTAGAACATGTCTGAGGTGAGACATGCTGATATTTTTGTGGATGTGACACTAGGCATTGTTTAGTGTCATCTTTTTTAGCAAGTTTTTTTTTTTTTAAGCTTTTTTTGTACTTTATGTGGACTGCACCCTCTGAAATGCAGCTTCTAAAATAAACCACAACTGGCATTTTAAAAACCACTCAGCTTCATGTTTTTGACGCATACGTTACACGTCTCATCCTGACGTCACGTGTCTTTCCGGGATCTTTACGGGATGTGTGTGAACGCAGTGTGAATGAACCAAAATCAAATAATCCCGGGACAAATGCCGGGTCACATTATCCGTGTATTTTCCGGAATCTCTGTGTGATAGGGGCTATACTCACTTTATTCAACGAAAAAAATAGTACATAAATTAGCCTGGAAATGATTATACAACACCTAAGTAACAGTTACCAGGGCAATATTTTTGCTGTGCATTTTCAATAAATACTGTGTAAAATAAGCATTTAAATGTATTACATTTATTATTGGTTATCAATAAATTGTATCATTAGTTTATACAGTATATTTAAAATTCTTAACATGCAATTGTTTTAATAAATTGTTTTATTGTGTAATTATTTTAAAAAGTCCTTATAATTACATGTAATTAAATTTCAAAAAAGATTAAGTTTTATTAATATGATTATTTAAAAAGAAAAAAGAAAAAGTAGAAGAATAATTTTGGAATCAGATCGTGAGCTCCCAAAAGATTCCCACCCCAAATATACAATGTGTCATTGCTTGTCTTTGTTGAATAATCCAGAAGATAAAGAGCTTAAAAAATAACTAGAAAAAAAAGTTTGATGACACAAACTTTAAGTTGGCTTGAGAAAGCCGGACCAGAGCGTTTGAAGAATCTTGAAGTTTGAATTAAGTTGGAAAAAGATGGAATTAGAAAGAAAGAAAGAAAGAAAGATGGATAGATTAGTTAGAAAGATAGATAGATCGATAGATAGATAGATAGATAGATAGATAGATAGATAGATAGATAGATAGATAGATAGATCGATAGATCGATAGATCGATAGATAGATGTTATTGGCAAGAAGCTAGCATGATTAAAATGTAACTAGCATCATGCTAGCATGATTAACATGTAGCTAGCATCATGCTAGCATGATTAACATGTAGCTAGCATAATAATAACACGATTAGCATGTTGCTAGCATCATGCTAGCATGTTTTCAGCAAGAAGCTAGCATGATTAGCATGTAGCTAGCATCATGCTAGCATGTTTTTAGCAAGAAGCTAGCATGATTAGCATGTAGCTAGCATCATGCTAGCATGATTAGCATCATGCTATCATGATTAGCATGTTGCTAGCAAGAAGCTAGCATGTTTTTAGCATCATGCTAACATGATTAGCATGTAGCTAGCATCATGTTAGCATGATTAGCATTATGCTAGCATCATGCTAGCATGTTTTTAACATCATGCTAGCATGATTAGCATGTAGCTAGCATCATGCTAGCATGATTAGCATGTAGCTAGCATCATGCTAGCATGATTAGCATGTAGCTAGCATCATGCTAGCATGATTAGCATGTTGCTAGCATCATGCTAGCATGTTTTTAGCAAGAAGCTAGCATGATTAGCATGTAGCTAACATCATGCTAGCATGTTTTTAGCAAGAAGCTAGCATGATTAGCATGTAGCTAGCATCATGCTAGCATGATTAGCATGTAGCTAGCATCATGCTAGCATGATTAGCATGTTGCTAGCATCATGCTAGCATGTTTTTAGCAAGAAGCTAACATGATTAGCATGTAGCTAGCATCATGCTAGCATGTTTTTAGCAAGAAGCTAGCATGATTAGCATGTAGCTAGCATCATGCTAGCATGTTTTTAGCAAGAAGCTAGCATGATTAGCATGTTGCTAGCAAGAAGCTAGCATGATTAGCATGTAGCTATCATCATGCTAGCATGATTAGCATGTAGCTAGCATCATGCTAGCATGTTTTTAGCAAGAAGCTAGCATGATTAGCATGTAGCTAACATCATGCTAGCATGTTTTTAGCAAGAAGCTAGCATGATTAGCATGTAGCTATCATCATGCTAGCATTATTAGCATGTAGCTAGCATCATGCTAGCATGTTTTTAGCAAGAAGCTAGCATGATTAGCATGTAGCTAGCATCATGCTAGCATGATTAACATGTTGCCAGCATCATGCTAGCATGATTAGCATGTTGCTAGCATCATGTTAGCATGTTTTTAGCAAGAAGCTAGCATGATTAGCATGTAGCTAGCATCATGCTAGCATGATTGGCATGTTGCTAGCATCATGCTAGCATGATTGGCATGTTGCTAGCATCATGCTAGCATGTTTTCGCAAGAAGCTTGCATGATTAGCATGTAGCTAGCATCATGCTAGCATGTTTTTAGCAAGAAGCTAACATGATTAGCATAAAGCAAGAAAGCAAGAAAGAAAGAAAGAAAGAAAGAAAGATGGAATTGTTAGAAAGAAAGAAAGAAAGAAAGAAAGAAAGATAGAATTGTTAGAAAGAAAGAAAAAAGAAAGAAAGAAAGAAAGAAAGAAAGTGAAAAAAAGAATAGTTAGAAAGAAAGATGGATAGATTTGTTAGAAAGAAAGATGGATAGATTAGTTAGAAAAAAAGATGGATAGATTTGCTAGAAAGAAAGATGGATAGATTTGTTAGAAAGAAAGATGGATAGATTAGTTAGAAAGAAAGATGGATAGATTAGTTAGGTAGAAAGAAAGATGGATAGATTAGGTAGAAAGAAAGATGGATAGATTAGGTAGAAAGAAAGATGGATAGATTTGTTAGAAAGAAAGATGGATAGATTAGTTAGAAAGAAAAATGGATAGATTAGTTAGGTAGAAAGAAAGATGGATAGATTATGTAGAAAGAAAGATGGATAGATTTGTTAGAAAGAAAGATGGATAGATTAGTTAGAAAGAAAAATGGATAGATTAGTTAGGTAGAAATAAAGATGGATAGATTAGGTAGAAAGAAAGATGGATAGATTTGTTAGAAAGAAAGAAAGATTAGGTAGAAAGAACGATGGATAGATTAGTTAGAAAGAAAGAACGATAGATTAGTTAGAAAGAAAGATGGATAGATTAGTTAGAAAGAAAGATGGATAGATTAGTTAGAAAGAAAGATGGATAGATTTGTTAGAAAGAAAGAACGATAGATTAGTTAGAAAGAAAGATGGATAGATTAGTTAGAAAGAAAGAACGATAGATTAGTTAGAAAGAAAGATGGATAGATTTGTTAGAAAGAAAGATGGATAGATTAGTTAGGTAGAAAGAAAGAACGATAGATTAGTTAGAAAGAAAGATGGATAGATTTGTTAGAAAGAAAGATGGATAGGTTTGTTAGAAAGAAAGATTGATAGATTTGTTAGAAAGAAAGATGGATAGATTAGTTAGAAAGAAAGATCGATAGATTAGTTAGAAAAAAAGAATGATAGATTAGTTAGAAAGAAAGATGGATAGATTTGTTAGAAAGAAAGATGGATAGATTAGTTAGAAAGAAAGATAGATAGATTTGTTAGAAAGAAAGATGGATAGATTAGTTAGAAAGAAAGAAAGATTAGGTAGAAAGAAAGAATGATAGATTAGGTAGAAAGAAAGATGGATAGATTTGTTAAAAAGAAAGAACGATAGATTAGTTAGAAAGAAAGATGGATAGATTAGTTAGAAAGAAAGAACGATAGATTAGTTAGAAAGAAAGATGGATAGATTTGTTAGAAAGAAAGATGAATAGATTTGTTAGAAAGAAAGAAAGATGGATAGATTAGTTAGGTAGAAAGAAAGATGGATAGATTAGTTAGGTAGAAAGAAAGATGGATAGATTAGTTAGAAAGAAAGAAAGATGGATAGATTAGTTAGAAAGAAAGAACGATAGATTAGTTAGAAAGAAAGATGGATAGATTTGTTAGAAAGAAAGATGAATAGATTTGTTAGAAAGAAAGAAAGATGGATAGATTAGTTAGGTAGAAAGAAAGATGGATAGATTAGTTAGGTAGAAAGAAAGATGGATAGATTTGTTAGAAAGAAAGAAAGATGGATAGATTAGTTAGGTAGAAAGAAAGATGGATAGATTAGTTAGGTAGAAAGAAAGATGGATAGATTAGTTAGAAAGAAAGATGGATAGATTTGTTAGAAAGAAAGAACGATAGATTAGTTAGAAAGAAAGATGGATAGATTAGTTAGAAAGAAAGAACGATAGATTAGTTAGAAAGAAAGATGGATAGATTTGTTAGAAAGAAAGATGGATAGATTTGTTAGAAAGAAAGAAAGATGGATAGATTAGTTAGAAAGAAAGATGGATAGATTAGTTAGAAAGAAAGATGGATAGATTAGTTAGGTAGAAAGAAAGAACGAAAGATTAGTTAGAAAGAAAGATGGATAGATTTGTTAGAAAGAAAGATGGATAGATTAGTTAGAAAGAAAGAAAGAAAGATTAGGTAGATAGATAGATAGATAGATAGATAGATAGATAGATAGATAGATAGATAGATAGATAGATAGATAGATAGATAGATAGATCATTAGTACATATAGAATGGTAGTTTAATTGAGTCTAGGGCTTCAGGGAATTTAGATTTGAGTTTTTGTTGTACGCTATTGGGCCACCGTAGTCTTGGCTCATTTTGACCATGCTGCAATGAAAGTCAATGGGATTTTTATGATTTTTAATATTAATTTTTAAGAAATCTGAAAGTCGAATCAGTCTAAAAAGATATAGCAACTCGAGTCAGAACAGTCTGAAGGTCTGACCCGAGTTTGGAGTTTGTAGAGTTAAAGCTCTAGGAGGAGTAGCAGTCAGAATATTTTGGGTAAGAAAAATAAGAAGAAGAATAATAATAAGTTTAAATAGGATTTCAGTAAGTTGGCTTTCTCAAGCCAACTTAATTAAATAATAAAATAATTATTTATTATTTTATTTGTATTATTTTATTAATCAATTATTTAATTAAATAATAATTAAATCGCAACATTGGTAAAAAAAAAAAAAAGCGGAATTAGGTTATTTTCCAAAATCGTTCAGCCTTATAATGGCAGCTTCAATACCTTGTTGCCCTGTGAGTTGAAATAGAGGCGTGTGACCCGAGCGTTTCCGGCCTGTCTGAAGCAGATCAGCTGCTGTGGACGGTTCCACTCAAACATCCTCACACTGCCGTCCTGAGCTCCCGTCATATCTGCAAACATCACAGAGAAGTCAACTGGAGTTTCATCAAAACCCTACAGTGTTTGTGTGTGAAATAAGAGACACTAACAGTACTGATAGATGGGATGAGACGTCATTCTCTTCACGTTATTCAGGTTCCTCTTCATGATCTGACAGAAATTACACGCACAGTTAAACACACCAGAGATTCTCTCAAACACACAAAACACAATTCATTCATTTTTTACAGTACAATTCACAATACTATATAGTCTTATTTAGCTAATGACATAAATAATGACAGTGTCAGTACTCTTTGTGCAAGGCATTCAAGGGACTGTTTTTGTGTTAGATCGTTGTTAATAGTTTGTATGAATAACACATTTAAAATGATAATGCATTCGATTCTGATAATTGTTTAAATCCTTGAATTGATCAGTAGCATGTAGGGCTGGCTACTACAATTTGAAAGTAGTTTCCCCATGTTGATTGTGTCATCTTTATCAACTGCGAATGAGAACAGATTGTGGGCTGATGACGCAGGTCTGTACCTTGGGCCGCTCGGACGGTTTACTCCACTACCTCCAAACGCTCTTATCAGCTCAATACAGACTCATCAAGAGCTCTGTTGAGACCACGACTCATTGTTTGTATCAGCAGAACTGCTGATAACAGCCAAAAGAAAACACTCAGTAGCCGCTCTTCATCTGTGGTTGGAGCTCTGTGGGAACGTGACCGGCATGAACCTGCTTCAGTGTGCGCGTATGCACAGCGGGCCCAAAATATGAGACGACTAGGAAACATGTTTGTTTTTCTAATAAAATACAAACTTTTACATTACAAATAATATTCTTTGCTGCTTAACTACTTGAATGAAAAGTTCAATTGAAAAAAAAAGAACATGAATTTATTTGAGCATTTGGTTTGCAGTTTCGAAACCGCATAAACAAGAGGATCATGTTCTCCAGCATGAGAATCGTTTGAAGAGCATCTTATGCTTCAGTACATGCAAGAAAATGTGACCTTCTGTACAAAAGATGTCCACAGATGTACAAATGTCACAAATTTTACTTAAAGGAGCAGTATGCAAGAAATGTATTTCAATTAATCATACATTTTCCCTGATACGTCACTGATATATCACTGACAACAGTAGTCCGGCCAGGATATTGCCATTTAAAAAGTGAAGTCGCAGCCCTTGACTGATGTTGATATTGTCAAGTTGTGTTTTGTTCTGATGCGTCACCCTCCACCGATCTACCAATCAGGGACTCAGTAGTGTTGCAGCATTCGGGTTGCCAGCTCTTCTCTAGTTACTAGAGCTGGGTAATAAATATCGATTTCTCGATATTAATCGATTATCATTTTTACGAACCGATATCGATTCTTAAATCTCAAGAATCGATTAGTCATCCTGTTTCATTTGAATGAATGGAACATTGTACCGTGGCTGCGCGCATCCAAAAAATCGCAATAATCTTTGTCCTTTGTTACTATTGACATGAAACAAAGTCTCAATTTTCAAATTTCGGCCATTTTCTTTAGAAATTCAAAAACATAAATAACGTTTTGGCGCTGTAGCGTCTGATCTCTCTTCTGGCTTAATAATACCAGTCACAGCGCGAAATAAACATGAATGAGCATCTGAAAGTGTGGTAAAAGATAGAGTACAACTTATCGAAATCCATATCATGTCACATTGATTCGCTCAATCAGCGTTTCAACCGTGGAAAGACGTCAGTTAAACAGCTTGTAATCAATGTCATGTATCGTCATATTTACCTCAGAAAACCCACATAAACTCATTAGTCAGCTAGAAAAAATAACTGCAGAGAGGAGCATTTTGCTAAATATATACATCATATTACATATCCATTATAATCTTAATGTTCTTCAATATTTAATGCATATTTGAATAAATCTGGCAAGTTTTTATGACAGCCACCATTTAAATGTTTATATTTCATATAATCTTCTTATTATAAAAATAAATAAAAGTGTAATTTACGTGTTTGTATAGCTACAAAACAGTTCATTATTACCTTCATATTATGCTATTGAAGCCTAGTAGGCTACAACTAGACTCCCATAGTTTACAGCATTAGTTAAGATATTAGATTTCCTTAAGAAAATTTGCCATTTATTGTAACTGATATCAAAAATAATCAATATTGAATCGAAATCGAATCAAATTTCAAGCTTGTGAATCGATATCGAATCGAATTGTGAAATTTGTGTCAATACCCAGCCCTACTAGTTACCACAGCTGCAGATAGAGATGTGTCGGAATCGGATAAAAAAATTCTAACATCGCGAACCCCCAAAAAACTCGATATGAATCCGAAATAATTAATTAAATAAATAATTAATAGGCTTGCTACGGTAGTCGGTGTTACCGGTGTTCAGTCGCAACACTGACAAAAAAAAGTTTAAAGCCTTAAAAATATTGAACGCAATTACGCAGTAGTCGCTAAATCTTGCCTATTAACACACACACGACCCACAGAAAAGACGCGGTATCGAGTTCTCTTTCGAAAATGTCCATAAGAGCAGTCTTAAACGAACGTAGAGTACTGGTCTTGTGTACTGCAACGAAGTGCTACTGGGTTTTCCAGGGAAAATGAAAAGGATGTGACGTTTACGTGCACTCCCGAAAGCCTCTTTCCGTTCTGTGATGCATAAAACGAACGCTTAATACGATATTCAGGATAATGCCCAAAGAGCCATTCTGTACAATGTCAATGTGTAATGCAGAGAAAATGTATTAATTCTAGATCTTTAGTCTATAAAGTCTAAAATATCCTTTAAAGTTAAACTGTTTGATTGTAATGACCTCATCTGTTGACATGATGCCGGTGAATTGCAGAGCTCATGCAAACATATGATGATGATCATGCTTTCTTAATTGCAGTTTTCTCAGCACGGTCGATTCACTTAACGGCCACCAGCGTCGGCAATGACAAGGGTTTCAAAATTCTACATACAGCCTACTTAAATTTTTCTAAATCTTAAAATGCTCTTATTTACAGATTTAATAAAAATATCCTCAATGAAACTTCTTGGCCATGACATAATAATATTCCAATAAGTATTTAAATATTTAATTGTCAGAATTGTGTTTGTTTGTTAACGTGTGCCAGTTTCCACGGCTATTTTATATCAAAAATCGAGTTGACATGTAATAGTTATTTTCATTAGATTCGATGTAAGATTTTTTCTGGTTAGACTGGCCTGGGAAATAAAATTGGCTTTAAAGATTGATTTAGATAGTTGGGAAGAATGCCTTTGGAACATGCACGTTCTACATGTATATAATAAGGGATCTTTTCCATTCTCCAACTTGTTAACTTTCTTTATTTACAGACAGGAAACAGTCTAACATACCACACTGGCACCCATGCTGGTCTGCCCACTGCCCAACCAGGGCATGGAGGAGGACGCTGCCATCTGTTGGGGGGCAAAGGGACCGGCGCTGGCCTGGGCGATGTTGGTGTGAGACGAGCGGTAATCCACATCATCAGAGCTATACAGAGAAAACAAGACGCTCATGGCAATCCTTTCAAATCTGTCAGCTGAATGTTCCAAACAAACACAGACATGGGACAAACCTGCGAGACTCCTTGTCAAATTCTTCTCCGATCCAGGTGTAAGGCTGAGCTGCGAGCAGCGTGGACACGTCCACTTCCTGGACATCATGAGTGGACGCCAGAACTATTTCATTAGTGTTAGCCTGAGACAAAGAACACAAACACAAGTTAAATGGGATGTTAAAACACGATTTTTATATTGATCCTTTGAAAGAGTTTGTTTCAGCATGCAGCAATGAAAAAATGCATTGTTGAGAGAGGAGAAAAAAAAAAACAAGTCACATCATTTTATAAGTCGCATTTCATCCCATTAAGTACCAGTCAAAAGTTTAAAACATGTATGTTTTCAAAAGAAGTCTCTTATGCTCACCATGCCAAAATGCAGTACATTTTAATATTGCAAAATAATATTACAAATTAACAAAATAACTGTTTTCTATTTGAATAAATTTTAAAATGTAATTTATTCCAACGATGGAAACAAAAAAGACGGTCCCCCTTCAGTCTCCCTTTGTACATGCGTTTAAATTAATAATTTGATATAATGCACTTATAAATACATGTTTTTTTTTACATTATACTTCTGCATGTCTGAATGTAAGCACAGCTGTAATTTCTGTAATTACACCTTAACCCACCATTAAACATAACCATACCACCAAATCTGCCCTAAACTCACCCATATAGAAATTTCCAAACCTTGTTAATGGCAAATGCCATGATGATGTCAGATTCTTTATGGATGATTTTGGCTTTGCCTCCAGGGTAACCCATATCAGCCTCCACCTGTAACATAACAAACACGCATATATAAACACACACTCACATTAGTCTGTTCTGCTGTTATAATATTTTCCCAATCACATCCAGACACAGCAGCAGTAGCAGAATGTTTGCTGACATGCAGTTGAGACCATGTACACACCTCCACAGAAGGCAAAACATGAATTAATCGCTGTTATTGCTTGATCTTCTAAACAAGGTGTCTGAAGCAGAATCCGTCTGATAAACCACTTTCAGTGTCGTTGGTTAGTGAGGAAGAGCAGTGCTGAGCCAGACGAGTTAGGGAGAGTGAGGAAAGAGATGAACGTGTGTGTGTGTGTGAGGTCACAGCAGGTTAACAGAGGACAGAAGCCTAAAGCTTTAAGAGGGTTTCACAGAGAGACGAGTCCCGTTCTGTGTCTCAGTACCTTGCTGGTTTTGCGAGCTCCAGTAATGCCGTTTTGTATGAGGTGGTCCACATGATCATCTAAAGACTACACAATACACAACACACACACGGGAAACAGCACAAAAACACATGCACGAATGACAGACAAGATGGAGAAAAAACAAATGAAATAATAAAGAGCAAAATGAATCTCATTGGGGGCTTCGTCAGAGAGAGATGGTCTTGAGATAACATGTACATTCCTTCCAGTGTCTCTGTCAGTACATACTTACCCTCAACATATAAGATGGCTACTTTCTAAAGTTCTATATTTTTAATCTTGATTAAAAAATATATTGATTTTATGCAGGCCCCACCCTCTATATTACATAATTCTGGCAACAGTTGAATTTAACCCTCATTCTACAGGGTGATATGCCACAGCCAAGACTGGCTGTCCACTGAAGCTAAGCAGGGCTGAGCCTGGTCAGTGCCTGGATGGGAGACCTTCTGGGAAAACTAGGTGTCTGCTAGAAGAGGTGTGAAGTGAGTGGTCTGTGACCTGTGTGGGTCCTAACGCCCCAGTAAAGTGATGGGGACACTATACTTTCAAAGAGCACCGTCCTTCGGATTGGATGTTAAACCTGACTCTCTGTGGTCATTAAAAATCCCAGGATGTCCTTCGGAAAAAGAATTACCCACCTTATTCCACTCAACATTCTAGTTCACCCAAAAACGGTTCAAGGGTAGTTCACCCAGAATTGAAAATTAGCCCATGATTTACTCACCCTGAAGCCATCTTAGGTTTATATGAAATTCTTCTTTCAGACGAATACCATCTGAGTTATATAAAACAAATATCTTGGCTCTTCCAAGCTTCATAAAGAGAGTGACTGGCTGTATGTCTTTGGAAGTCCATCAAAGTGCTATTGATGATTAAAGATCTATTGACAATATGTAAATGAACTATCCCTTTAAGGGGCTTTCGCACCGGGTAGTTCTGGGAACTTAGTTTTAGGAACTAAGTTCCAGGTACTCCTTTTCCACCAAAAAAGAACTGGTTCGGAACTGGTGCTGGTTCAAAGTTGGTTCGGAGTTGGTTCAACTTGCGAACCCCTTCAAAACCTGTTTGGCGCCCAGGGAATAAGGTCATTACGTCACTGTGTACGTCGCCATACGTCTTAGCTAGAAACGCTTGCAAGTACAACATTACTTTGGGATTATCTCTAACTCGTGTACCAAGAAGGCTTTAAAAACAATTGAAATACGTAAGTATTTGATTAAATCTTTTCGTTTGATATGTAATCTTTTCTGATAAGTTATATGTCTTTTTTTTCGTTCCATTTATTTGTTCTATATTGTGACTGTTTTCTTCTTTGCTTATCCACAAGTTTCCGAGGGGCGCTCCTGTAAAAAATAAAGTGGGTGAAACTTCCGGTGACGCGGCGGAAGTAGCATTCCAATGGTATTTTGTGTGTTAGTTAACGAAGAGGCTAGCTGTTTTTCGGAGAATTATTTTACTATTTAAAGACGCAAATCTTTATGAGAGATGTCGTTACGGAGCTCAGGGACAACATGTGCTGTTCGCGGTTGTATGTATAGCCGGACTAAACTAATTTAGTGGCTTAAACGGGATTGTTTTGAACATAAGCTGAAAACGAAATCAGAGTGATCCTGCCAGAGCCCGTCTCTGATCCTGCCAACGACTGTAGTTTCCATCACCTCCCAAAAGACGACGAATCTTCCTGTGTACATTTGTTTAAATTCTTAATATTCTATAAACTCTATCAGCATGTGATTGGCTGTTCTCTACTATTGTTACAGCTAAACTCAGGATCAAAGCCTGTGTTGACAGAATACAAATGTGCCAGTTAATGTATTCAAGTAGCACATTCATTTATAATTTTGAATAAACTCCAAAGCACAATGACTAAGTGTGTATTTTTTTTATTTTAATTGTTTGTCAGCTCACACAACTGTCTGTCACCATGCCTTGATGAGTATTGATTATTAATAATGTTATTATAATACTCCCAATCAACTACTGCGGAGGTAAAGGTACTGTTATTTCACCCTTTTGAATTTCGTTGAGGTTATGTTCCCACATCGTTAGCTAGTTTGGATCGCTATAACTTGAATGACTGTCAACTGTTGAATGAACGAGTGTCAAGCATGTCAAATCGCGCTTTGTTTACTTCCAACCGGAAGTCGCGCCCACTTTTGACGCAAGGCCTCATGGGGCGTAGGAAACTTGTGGATAATGTCTTCAATTAAAAAAAAAAAAATTAAAAAATAGAAACGCTTGCGCCAATTTCAAGCAAAACAATTACAAAGGCGGACTCCATCGTGTTTCTGCAAATGTTTCTCCTGGCTTTGTGATGGTCAGAAAAGATGTTTAGAACACAAGTAAACCCACCCCAGCCCCCGACGTAAGCATGACGTGGTAAAATAACGGTTTAAGTCCAGCAAAGAGTTGGTGCCGCTTTGGAACCAGTTTTCCCAGCCGAGAACCGGTTCTTTGGCTGTCGAAACACAAAGAACTGGTTCGCGCATAGGCTCCGGCTCCGAACCGGCTCTCAAAATGCTTTGGTGGAAAAGGGGTAAGGGTGGTTCCCTGAGGAACATTTTCCTGGTTGCATGACCTTCTCCTAATGTGAAGAGGCCCATCTATCACTGTTTTCCATGTTCGTAGATTTAGTTTCTGGAGTAAATAGGGTATAATCTGTGTTTATACTGCTTGAAAAAAAAAAAAAAGCGTACACTAACGTCACTGGTAGTCCCTATAGTGCTGGTTAAGACCCTACTCTTAAGTAGGAACTAAACTAGTTCCTCCAAAAGGAAAATCAGTCCTAGTTCCTTCGGTGCAAACAAGCCAAAATACGGGTAGTTTCTCCAATAGTTCTAGGAACTATGAAAAAGTTCCTTTGTTGCTAAAGCCACTTTAGTGCTTTGGTACATCTCACTCTATCACTGGCCCTGCCACTTCAAATATTCGCCTCATTTATTCATCAGTGTGTGGTCGCACCCCTGTGTTGTGTAGTGACCTACCTCACTCTGCTTCCTTTTCTTAGTGAAGATGTATCGAATCAAAGTCTCCTGAAGCACCTCCTGTTTGACCAGGAAATGCCACAGACGGCGAGCAGGGAAGGAGAGATGGTGCTTTGACCTGAAGAGAAAAAAAGACGACATTCACACATTTACATGATTATTTAAATATTCTTTTGTTTACTTGAGACATTTAGCGCAAGTACTCACTTGAACGGTGTGTTCTCTGGCTCTAGCATGGCTTTGTGTCGGAGTATAGCAGGCCCGCCGCCTGCGCTCAGGTCCGTCGGGTAGGTGTTGATGTAGTTTGGTGGAGGGCCGTCAAATTTGTTAATCTTATCCAGAAGAATCTGTTCCCAGTTTTCCAGTGTCTTCAGCACAGCATTGGCCAGCGGAGATGTCACTGGCAACTCTAAGACAACACAAGAGAGGTGCAGGGAATAGTAGTTAATGATTTCAATTACTTTCTGCCCATTTGCATGTTAGAGTACGTTTCTACTTCTCAAGAACCTGTAAAGTCCAGTCCTGTCAGGGGCAGGAACGTCTTGACATTGTTAAGGGCAAGTTTGACCATCACTAAGCGGATCAGACACCAACTGCAAAAACACAAAACACACAATCATCCTTCAGTCAACTAACTGACAGTATATACACATGCTGATACACATTTTCATGTATGATTACTGCCATGTCCACACTAATACGTTTTCGTTTGAAAACGTATATTTTTCTCTCCGTTTTGGCCTTCCGTCCACACTGAGACGCCGTTTTAAAGGGTTAGTTCACCCAAAAATGAAAATTAAGTCATTAATTTGGGGCGGTAAAACTCCTAAGCGGTGAGCAGCCGGTAACAAGTAGTCGAATGAGAACGTCCTCGTCTCAGTTCTCGCGCATGCGCCCTTAAGGAAGTAATGGAATAGTGGAATAAAGTCGTTATTTATGTTTTTTTCGCACAAAAAGTAGTCTCGTCGCTTGATAAACTTATAATTGAGCCGCTGTAGGCACATGGAATATTTAAACCTTTTCTTTAATGACTTTATGGGCCGTCAAGAGCCAGTCCCTTAGGCAGTCTATCTAGGACTGATCCAGCTCTCAGATTCAATCAAAAATATCTTTATTTGTGTTCCGAAGATGCACGAAGGTCTTACGGGGTTGGAACAGCATGGGGGTGAGTAATTAATGACTTAATTTTCATTTTTGGGTGAACTAACCCTTTAAGTCAACAAAAACGTATCGTTTGGAAAACGCTCTCCAAAGTGGATACATTTGAAAACGCCGTTTGTGATCCATGTAGTACCAATAGATATTCATGTTTATTGGTATTGTGCCTGTTATGTGTTATTCATTTTTACACTATTGCTAAAATATGTTACTTTCTATGTTACTTAATATGTGCTATTCTTCATAGCACAGTACTGCAAAGATGACAGATAATGTAGTCTACTCACATTTGCTGTCCTGCGGCAAAACAGGAGAGCAGTTGCGTTTTAGACCAAACATATGGTGACTGAATGCGACCTGGACGCATCCGTGATGGTGAGATATTTTGCTAAATAAAATTATCCTGTTATTGTGCGATGACATTATTATTTATTTTCCCATCTGTATCATCTCAGTGAGCTTTTGTGAAGTTTCACGCATGCGCAGTAAAGTGAATTTAGAAGTTTCTCATCCACACTGAAACGTCGGAAAACGCCTGAAAACGCTAGTGTGGACGGAGAGCGTTTTTAAACGAAAACCCCCTTTTCAAATGTATCCGGATTAATGTGGAAGTAGCCTACAATTAATTTTGTCGTTAACACATTGTCATATTTCATTAATTTCTTAATCCACTGTTTATTTGGTGTTTTGCTGCGTTTTGTTAATCCATTTCAGTTATTTAGTTTTACTTCTCCTAGTTACAACCCTGCTTAACTCTCATTTTGATGTGTTATAATCTCACCTGTAGGAGTTTGGATCGGAGTGTTCGGTCATCTGTGTGTCAGAGAGGAAGGCGTCATCATCATCCTCGTCGTCACTTGCACCACTCTCATCTGAATCGTACAGCGCTCCGCTGTCAGAGAGAGGAAGGAAAGGCTGGAGGAAACACACACAGAAAGCAATCAGACACTCTTACACATGCTTTATAGATTCATAAACTGAATAAATACTAAAAAAAGAGATTTTCATCAGTGTAAATAATTAGTTGCCGCGGTCTCACTTTGGCCACAAAGTAATCCCACATGCTGAGCTCAGGTGGGATGAACTTCTCCTTGTAGGTGGGCCGCTCTACAGGGACGGGTGGAGGTGTGGCTGGAGTCTCTTTAACGGGACGTCCAGGAACAAGCATGCGCATGTTAAACCTGCGTCGCTGTCGGTCCACATCTTCAGCAGGAGGGGTCGGTGGAGGGACTGCTGAAGGACAGAGAAAAACAGAAAGTGTGAGGCCCATTCACTACCTATATAGCAGGGAAAGGAGAAAGAGGTATGTTTGGAATGGCATACAACCTACTACTTCAGAAAGAAAGTAGTATGCGGTGTGTGTACTGTTCACAGTACGCACAGAATACCCGGATTACCTATTATATGCCCAAATGTGCAATACAACAGTACACAGAGAACAGAATACTGCATCTCACAATGCATAAAAAGGAATAGCTCACTTCAAAATGAAAATTCTGTCATAATTTACTCTACCTCAAGTTGTTTCAAACCTGTATGAATTCCTTTCTTCTGCTTTACACACACAAAGTTTTATAGAATGTCAGTTACCAAACATGTTGACTTTTATAATAGGAAATAAAAATTCTATGGAAGTCAATGGGGTACGTCAACTTTTGAACTAAAAAAAAAATCATACAGGTTTGAAACAACTTGAGGTAGAGTAAATGATGATTTTTTATTTTTATTTTGAAGTAGACTATTCCTTTAATGCAATGCACTCAAATTGACCTTTTGGAGAATCTGAAGCAATATCTACAGCAATTTTTAACGGCAATCTCTTTCTTGACAAAATTTGATTAAGATATTTTTTTTATAACACGCATACTAACCACACTCTGACATCCATACCAACACACCCACACAAATATTGTTGCATAATTTATCCAGTTGGCTCTATAGTATGCCGAAGCAGAAAACAGGAATAAAGCGATATTTGTTTTATAGGCCAAACTTAAAAAAAAAAAAAAATGGCACCATCTGATAAAAAATAGTAAAAAAATAAAATTTGAAGCCTTGCCATCAGAATGAAAGCCTCTTAACAAAGATTGCATAATTTTATAGTTAACTGAACCGGGGATTCAAAATGGCAGTTTTAATGGGTTTCAATGGGGACTTTTTGACCAAAAGGTGCTGAGAGGGATTATTTTTTTGTACCTAATGCAAAAAAAAAAAAAAAAAAAGAAAAGAAAATGTCTGTGAAATAGTAAAATTCCAATAAAAATACACACCTGTGCCAATTTTTTTGCAGTTAGCTTTAACACAGGCAAAGTGATCAAAAAAACAAAACTGAAAAGAACAAAAATGTCCATAAGGATGCACCAGGGTTAAAAAAAATAATACATTTTATTCGGGATTTTTTTAACTTGATGACTCGAAAAAAATGTACCATACTACTGCTTAACATGTTTAGTGCAGCAAACTGCATATTCTTTTTTTATATACATTTTTATGTAGTTAGCAATATATTACTACTCCATTCCGAACACAGCCAGTGAGGTAAAAAAATAAAATAAAAATAAAAATAAAATAGAGAAAAAGTCATGTTAATAGGCTAATGCACTCAATTTGAAATTGAAACCTAAGAGAGAAGATAAAGAAACAGAAGAATACTATCTGAACACATACTGAATCTAAAAATGAGAACAGATGGTCATGATGAAACACATCTACTGAACAGAGGCGGTTCATTACAGATGTTAGTCTTCACAGTAGGTCGTGCAGCTGGTTCATGGGTAATAAAGCTGAGAGGATTCCTGCAATCTGACGGAGACTACGAAGTGATATCAAACTGCTCACACACTATCAAGAACCTTCCCTTTTATCTCGTTTCACTTCATCAGGTACAACTAAATATAACAAACACAATTTGATACTTCCAAATCGTACTTTTTTTTAAATGGACTACTGCAGTATTCATTATAAATTAATAATCCACGCACATCCGTTTTAAAAATTCTTGTGTCCTCATACATTTTAATTCTTGCAATGACATGTCTTCTCTTCATGTTTACCGGCACAGGGGTTGGATAACCAGTGTCACTCACATGAGATCACAGCGATGGCAAACCACAATGATCCAACAACCCAATAGACAAAATCAAGTCCAGCCCTACAATTTGTCTTGTTCGAGAAGCTGTTTCACATACTTCACAACAGGGAAGAAAAAACTAAGGTAGCTTCCAGCTTTACATGCCGACTAAAAGTACACTGTATGTTAAGTACACGTAACACAGAAACGGCGGTTAAAGAAAACTGTTCAATTGGTCAAAAACTGCTGGCGAGTTGGAGTTTACTCACTGAGTTTATAAATCTTTATAATTGATTCGTTTATTTGTGGAAGGAACACACTGTATTGGCAAAAGTATTGGGACACATATGGTATATTCCAAGGACACAGTTGTATAAAATCAAGCAACTAGGCATGCAGACTGCTTCTACAGTACAAACATTTGTGAAAGAATGGGTCGCTCTCAGGAGCTAAGTGAATTCAAGCGTGGTACCATGAAATTTCCTCACAACTAAACATTCCATGGTCAACTGTTAGTGGTATTATAACAAAGTGGAAGCAATTGGGAACAACAGAAACTCAGCCACGAAGTGGTAGGCTACGTAAAATCACAGAGTGGGGTCAGTGCATGGTGAGACAGACTTTCTGCAGTCAATAGCTACTGACCTCCCAACTTCAAGTGGCCTTCAGATTAGCTCAAGAACAGTGTGTAGAGAGCCTCATGGAATGGGTTTGCATGGCCGAACAGCCGGATCCAAGCACGCCACCACTGGACTCTAGAGCAGTGGAGACGTGTTTCCTGGAATGACGAATCACGCTTCACTGTCTGGCAATCCGACGGACGAGTCTGGGTTTTGCGGTTGCCAGGAGAACGGTACTTGCCTGACTGCATTAACCAAGTGTAAAGTTTGGTGGAGGGGGGGTTATGGTGTGGGGTTGTTTTTCAGGGGTTCGGCTTGGCCCCTTAGTTCCAGTGTAAGGAACTCTTAAAGGAGTAGTTCACTTTTAAAAAAAAAACTTTTGCTGATAATTTACTCACCCCCATGTCATCCAAGATGTCCATGTCTTTCTTTCCTCAGTCGAAAAGAAATTAAGGTTTTTGATGAAAACATTCCAGGATTTTTCTCCATATAATGGACTTCGATGGGAACCAGACGGTCCAAGGTCCAGATGCAGCTTCAAATGTCTTTAAACGACACCAGACGATGAATAAGGGTCTTATCATGCAAAACGATCGGTTATTTCAAAACTTATTCCAAAAATGTAACTTTTCTAACGACAAATGCTAGCCTTGCTCTATTCTGTGAGACGTGTTTGTAACGTCACGTAATACGTAATTACGTTCAAAAGGTCACGGGCGACGTAGCCGTAAGTACAGAGTCAGTGTTTACAAGTTGAACGCATAGGTTGAACGTGCTCAACGCCGTTTACAAAAAAAAAAAGGAATTAAAAGGTAAAACAACGATGTCGGACGACTTTGATTCTGTACTTCCGGCTATGTCGCCCGTGACCTTTTGAACGCAATTACGTATTACGTGACGTTACAAACGCGACTCACAGAATAGAGCAAGGCTAGCAGTTGTCCTTAGAAAAGTTAAATCTTTGGAATAAGTTTTGAAATAACCGATCGTTTCGCATGATAAGACCCTTATTCATCGTCTGGTGTCGTTTAAAGACATTTGAGGCTGCATCTGAAACTGTTATTAAACACTATGGGATGTTATTAAAGTTCATGTGCATGTAAAGGCAGACATTCCAAAACTTTTGGAAATATAGTGTATGTTGATGTTCAAAAACCTATTTGATGGAACCGAACATGTGATAACAATAATTTATTTATTGTCAAAAAAATAATTGGATTTTTAAAAGTGAAAAACTGAAAAAGAACCAGTTTAGTCCCTAATAGTGATTGAGATTGTGCTGTTTCAGATTACTTTGTATTATCATTGATGAGGTGGGGGATGTATACATGAAGTCTAGTATCTCATCTCTTCAGGTGTCTGGTGTATAAAGACCATCTCTATCTCTGTATTTAAGAGTCTTCTTTTGAGCTGAAAGGCATTTCACTAGCATTTAAAGCACATTTTGATTCTGATAGCGTGGAATGTTCATTTCAAATGTAAAGGAGGAGAATCGCCTCGTAACATCATCCTTCAGAAGTCGAGTTCAAAGAGAAATTCCTGCAGTAAGAGTCTGTGAGTGTGAGTGGGGGTTTATTTTGGAACAAAGAGCTGATATGAAAAAACAGACAGATTAAATTTACTGTATTGATGATCAAAGGATCTGCTCTTTGAACACTGCCAGAGAACACGCTGACAAAATGCCAAGACCCGAAAAGTATGAAAACAAAACCCTTAAACACTATTTTTTTAACTTTGTTTTATGAATGTGGTCCATTATTGTGACACCTAAGGCACTTTCAAGTTTAGAAATGCTAGATTTTGGAAATAAAGACAACCAAAGTGACCATTTTCATCACTTCATAACATTTTCCGTGAAGCTTGTTTAAAAGTTAGGCATTAACATGTTAATTCTAGCAAAAAAAATAACTAATTTAGATATTCCTGGTCATTAGAATTAAATAGCTGTTATTAAGGCCCGTACACACCGAGACGAATATCAGCGAGCGTTATTCGTCAGCATTTTTCAACGCGTTTTTTGTGTTCACACCCAAGCGATTTTCGCTGACGATGAGCCGAGTGAACATGCAAATTCATTCCCTGACATTAGATGCCACCAATTTGCTCTACAATACAACTCCATAACAGTTCTCTATTATCAAGATGTCTGTAGTCGCTGTCGCATTTGTCATATAGTTCTTTATGTTCTAACACCAACGATAACAGCAGCTCTAAATTCATCTTGCCTTGCATCTTCCTGGTCTTATTTCTTCCTGGCTGTGTAGACGGTGACGCGTATATCTTCTTCACCGTTGCATATGTGTGCTCGGCAAGACCGTTTTGTGTTTGAGCGCCCCCCAAGTTATGTTTTGCTGTCTCTTCAGAAGCACCAAACACGTGATCAAAAGCACCAATCTCATTGGTCAGATAGCTTTTGACGCGGCGCGTCAAACTAAAAAAAACTAAACCGAGGCATTTAAAAAAAAAAAAAATGCTTTTATGCGTCGGTGTGAACACTCACATTGGCGCCCTTTGTTTAGTCACGAGCTGTTAAACATCGGCGAATAACACGCGCGAAATTCGTCCCGGTGTGAACAGGCCTTGAGTGTACCCTTAAGACCCGTACACACCGGGACGAATATCAGCGCGCGTTATTCGTCAGCGTTTTTCAACGCGTTTTTTGTGTTCACACCCAAACGATTTTCGCTGATGATGAGCCGAGTGAACATGCAAATTCATTCGCTGACATTAGATGGCGCCAATTTGCTCTGCAATACAACTCCATAACAGTTCTCTTTTAATCAAGATGTTTGTAGTCGCTGTAGCGTTTGTCATAGTTCTTTATGTTCTAACACCAACGAGACGAGCAGCTCTACATTCATCTTGCCTTGCATCTTCCTGGTCTTATTTCTTCCTGGCTGTGTAGACGGTGACGCGTATATCTTCTTCACCGTTGCATATGTGTGCTCGGCAAGACCGTTTTGTGTTTGAGCGCCCCCAAGTTGTGTTTTACTGTAATAGAGAGCTAAGTCCCTCCCCTTCTGGTCGACCACCATGGGACCTTATTTCGTAACAATATTGAATGATAGTCAATGGCGAGAGACAACAAATATTTTGATCTCGTTTGAATTGTGCCCTGAATTACACATATGATGTTTCTCAATTTAAAAGATACATTTTAAAGTAAAGGAAGTCGCAGTTTGATGTAAAACCGTTGAGGTATAAGACTGTGAAAATATGTAATTACAAAGACTACAAATCCCAAAGGCGCACATTTTCTCTCAATGAATGAAGCTAACTTTACTGAGGCTGTCTGTCATTGTTTCTACAGTCTTACGTTATAATCGTAACGTTATGCCGTCATACCTGAGTGTTTTGTACCAGACTGCACACACACGAGCAGCGGATCTCGTTTCGCTTCCCGGGAGATGTAGTTCATAGAGCAATTTTCACATAAAACTAAATGTTACTCTTCTGTTGTAGCGATGTTTTTGACTTTCAGAATTATCTTTTAAATTGACAAAAATCATATGCGTAATTGAGGGCACAGTTCAGACGGAATAAAAATATAAGTTGTCTCTCGCCATTGACTACCATTCATATTTTTTCCGAAATAAGGTCCCATGAGCCGGAAGTGGAGGGGCGGGACTTAGGCTCTCTATATCAGAAGCTCCAAACACGTGAGCAAAAGCGCCAATCTCATTGGTTGGGTAGTTTGACGCGGCACGTCAAACTAGAAAAACGAACCCGAGGTGTTTTTTTAAAAAATGACGCTTTTACACATGGCGTTTTATGCGTCGGTGTGAACACTCACATTGGCGCCCTTTGTTTAGTCACGAGGCGTTAAATGTCGGCGAATAACGCGCGCGAAATTCGTCCCAGTGTGAACAGGCCTTTAAAGACAAAGTCTGGTCCACACAGCAGAGAATGATTTTGTGAGTATGAGGTACATGTATGAGTTCAGTGACCAAATGCAGTTGTCACTCCTGTAAATAACTAAACTGTACATGAGTGCAACCATTAGGAGAAGACTCAAATACAATATTCACAACCATATTCTATTGCTGTCTGAACATGGTCTCTGTAAAAAAAAAAAAATATTTCAGTGCATTACTATTAGGAGGAGCAAAGAAAATCCTGTTTTCCATGAGTAATCAATTTGGGACTGGGAAAGAACAGAACAAACTCTTTGAATGCTGACCTCAGACAGCTGGTGTGCACCTGAGCCTGAGGCACTCACCATATCCCTACACACACACACACACACACACACACACACACACGTCCACATCTAGACTGGAGTTTAAAACAGGCTAAAAGGCTAAACAGTGAGACAGGTTGAGGGAGACAGTGTGTGTACCTGAATTATTCTCAGACTGGAGCTCTGCCTGCCTGTTTGACTCCACATTGGCTGTGATGGTCACACAAACACACACAGACACACATGAGATGATGAGATGAAAATGCCACACAAAAAGCAAAATATGCACACCAACACAAAAAGGCTGGATGAAAACACACATAAACTAAATATAATAAATTAACAAAATATGAATTTATGAGAAAGAACAAACATCACCGCAATCACACATAGCACCTCAACACACACTAACAGGCTGACACACACGTCCTGACATCTAAAATATATCAGTAACATTTTAAAATAAGCTCCCATCAGTTAATGCATTAATGGGTTAGTTGACCCAAAAAAGAAGTCATCATTTACTCGGCCTGGGGTTGTTCTAATGCAGTATTTCTTTCTTTTTCAGACCACAAATGGAGAATATATATATATATATATATATATATATATATATATATATATTTTAAATCCCTCTTGCGCTTGTCCATATAATAGCAACTAGCATCAAGTGAAAAACAAACAAACAAACAAAAAAACATGCAGAAGTATTACAGAATGATCCCATTCGACACGTGTCGTATATTCCAGGTGTTCTGGGGGTGAATGTACAGAGGCGTATTGCATTCACTTGAAGAAAAAAAAATCTACTCTGTTTTTCTGAATTAACGAGTTAATTTTTCATGAGAAAAAAAGTTTTTGCTCTGTTTTTCTGAATTAATGAGTTAATTTTTCCTGAGAAAAAAAAATTGCTCTGTTTTTCTGAATTAATGAGTTAATTTTTCCTGAGAAAAAAAAATTGCTCTGTTTTCTGAATTAATGAGTTAATTTTTCATGAGAAAAAAAATATTTTGCTCTTTTTTTCTGAATTAACGAGTTAATTTTTCATGGATTTTTTTTGCTCTGTTTTTCTGAATTAATGAGTTAATTCAGAAAAACAGAGCAAAAATTTTTTTCTCATGAAAAATTAACTCATTAATTCAGAAAAACAGAGCAAAACTTTTTTTTCTCATGAAAAATTAACTCATTAATTCAGAAAAACAGAGCAAAAAAATTTTTCTCATGAAAAATTAACTCGTTAATTCAGAAAAACAGAGTAGATTTTTTTTCTTCAAGTGAATGCAATACGCCTCCGTATGAATGATAGGGTTTGATGAAAAACAAAACAAAAATCCTGATCTTGGCTGTTGGTCTTTTGTGCACGACTGCACATTCATGTAATGAGACTATTAGAGCTGCAGTTCTTACTCACCCAGAAAAAGAACACAAGTCGTGAGAAATCAATACGAATAAAAACACGACATGAAATAGAATCCATGTACTACGATCTCCTCTGAGGTGAAAACTTCGGTTGTGTTTGTCGCAACAAGAAGTAATCGTGTTCACAACTGTCATTCTGACTGTCATCTGACAACCCTTGTTCGAGTGAAGAAAGTACAGATACTTTTGTGATTTCTAGGCATTGTGTTTTACGTCGCATTTGTGGTGAATAAATTGAATTGTGGTGCTAATGGAGTCTCATGAATGTGCACAGAAAATCAACAGCAAAATACATTACATTTTCCACCTAACACTTGGTGAATATATGACGTGTCACATGATACCAGCTTTTTCCCCCTCCCATTATATGGACAATTAGAAGGGCATACAGGGTGAGTAAACTATTCCTTTAACTTACATTAACTAACAATGGGCAATATATTTGTTACTGTATCAACTAATCTTTGTTAACATTAGTTAATATAAAATACAACTGTTCATTGTAAGGTCATGTTACTTTAGGTCCATTAAAAAAATACTAACAGATAACTTTTGACTTTAATAATGTATTAGTAAATGTTAAAATTAACATGAGCTAAGATAAATAAATGCTTTAGAAGTAGTTGTTAGAACTAATGTAGTTAACTAATGTTTACAAATGGAAACTTGTTGTAAAATGTTAACAATCAATTATTCACTGGATTTTCATGGGCCGATTTATAAAAACTGGATCATTCACATCTCATTTCCTGTTAGTGTGTGGATGAAGTTCCTCTGAGCTCTTACTCACAGCTCTCTGGCTGTGCTGTTTCCACGGTGATGTTACCGTGGTTACCAGCCTCAGTCTGAGGCGTAGTTTGGTGGACGGTCAGGGTAAGGGGTTCAGAACCTGTGACCTCTACAACCTCTGACCCCTCGGACCCTGCTGCCTTGAGAGCAGCTGACAAGGGAGGAAATCTTATTATCAACTGGACGACCCAGAGATAATTAGAAAAAAAAAATACATGGAAGCAAAAACAGTGCATGTCTGAACATGAAAACACTCGTAACACAAAAATAATACCACTAAACTTCTCACAAAGGCTGAATGTAAAGTACCTATTGTGGACTTTTCTTACAGATGTGACGGGACGCCGCATTGATCAAACACCTCTGGTAGGGTCAGAAAACTCACCTGGAGTGATTTCAGGTGGTCGCTTGGGTTTGACAATGAGTTTGGCTCCGCCCCCAAAGACGGCAGCCCACATGCGGTTGTTGAGGGGGTGGGCGGCCAGCCGGAAGAGCTCGTTTTCAGAGTGTGTGCCGAGACCATGAATCAGCAGACTGAGATACACGGCCACCACAGCCTCACATAACATGACATTCAGATGCACGTGATCATCACCCTGAGCACACGCCAACAGACTGATCAGAGACGACACACCTGGGAAAGAGAAAACACATTCAGTGTCTATTCACCCATCCATCTATATATATATATATATCCTGCATCTATCTGTTCATCCATATCGGTCCAAACTATTTATTTTCCAAATGTCTATTCATCCATTCAATCTCTTATCCATCCTTCCAACACTATCTCACGACCAATTCGTACGAATTCGATGAATGATTAAAAAGTGTCTAATTCGTACTAATTCGTACGACCTCACTCGTACGAATTTGTACGATTTGTCTAAACCCACGTGATGGTTAGGTTTAGGGGCGGGGTAAGGTCATTCGTATGAATTCATACGACTTGGCCAATTCGTAAAATATGTACGATTTAGCAAAATCGTACTAATTCGTACGAGTGAGGTCGTATGAATTGTTACGATTTAGCCACTTTTTAATCATTCGTCGAATTCGTACGACTTGGTTGTGAGATCGGGTTGATCCTTCCATCCATCCGTACCCCCCACTCTCTCCTCCATCTATCTGTTCATCCATCCATTAATCCTTCTGTAGCTATGTTTAAAATTTAGGGAAGAAGGAGGCGGGAACATAGTAAACAACTGTAATTCCAAAATAAACAAGTAACAAAACGAAAGCGGCAGCCCCCTAGGACGACTGCCGCACAAACAAACAAAACACATGTAAAGTCCAGGCCTGTTCCACTCAGCCAATCCATCTTCTATCTATTCATTTTCTCTTCCATCTTTAAGTTCATCCATTTATTCATCGATCCAACATGTTCTCCATGTCTATCCATCCAATCTCTCCACCATCTATCTGACCATTCATCCATCCATTCAAACTCTCTGCCATGCATCCATCAATCCATCCATCTTATCCAACCATTCTCTTCTCCATACATACACAAACACACACACACATATTAGGGGTGTAACGATACACGTATTCGTATTGAACCGTTCGGTACGAGGCTTTCGGTTCGGTATTCGGTACGCATTTTTGAACCGAACGGTTCGTTGGACCATTTTTCATGCCCACCAAAATTTCGTTATTTCAAATGCAGCCGCGTCGCGCGTGGAAAGCGCGCTCATATTGTAAGAGACGCTGGCGTGACCACAAATCCAACATCAAATGGCAAATGTAATGTAAGGGGAACGAAACTAAGCAACTCGTTATTGTGTGGTTGACGGACCGTTTATCAGTTTGGACCAATGCAGCGCGAGCTGATCTCAATAATCATCAAGAAAACATTTGAGTTCGCCAATGAAGTAATAACATCGCTGCGAGATCTAGTGAGAAACTTTAAATAAATTCACATTTCTCCGTTATTAACGGATCAAACAGCGCTGACGTAGAAACCAGGAAGAAACTTTGTGCCATGAATGAACTATCCAGTGTCCACAGATCAGCAACATTCACCATAGACTTAGTTACACAAACTGTTACCATGGAAGTTTGGCAGATAGGCTATAATGCTTTCAAGTAACATCGGTTTTATTTTGACATTATGAATACAATTGCTGCCCTCAAATGTTAATCTGAACTAAAATAAAGCTTTGTTTATAACTACTACAATATTACATTCCATTTTGTCCAAGGAGCTGTTTTGTTTTATACGGTATGCTCCTCAGAAAAGTCAAGTATAGCTCCATCATTGCTCAAAGTTAAAAAAATAGTTTTAGTTTAGTTAGTTTTAATAAAAATATAATTAAAAAAATTAAATCAAGGAAATTTTTCTTTCATCTTTTTTTGCTGACCGTATCGAACCAAACCGTGACACAAGTGTATCGTATCGAACCAAACCGTGAATTTTGTGAACCGTTACATCCCTAATATATATATATATATATGTGTGTGTGTGTGTGTGTGTGTGTGTCATCTATCATCCATTCATTCATCAATTTGTCCCTCCCTCTGTCTGTCTATCTATCTATCTGCTTACCCATCTAATATCTCAATCTGACCATCCATTTATCCTGTATCTGACTATCCATTTTTCCATCTATACACTTATCTATTATTATACTTTAACGTCCATAATGTGAAATAGGATATTCAGTGGTTACAAATATCCTATCCTGTATAAAAAACAAACAAAAAAACATTTTGATTTAATCAAAAGGTGGGCATTGTCTACCAACATAGAATCAGATCAGGATACAAGTTTGCATTGTGCCAATATTATTGATCAATATTATTTTTACCACCAGTCTGAACACCAGGGTCTTTATTAAGAAAGTAAATAGGGCAAGTATTTTTACAGATGTTACTTTTTCTCTCCACATAGAATGACTCATCACTAGAAAATGATACTATTTCTCCATACGTGTTCCATGCAGTGTGATCTGATGTTTGTTACCTGGCCACTGTGCAGGGGCAGAGGTGGGTGTTGCATGTTCCTCAATGCTCTCTGTGCGAAGTCTACGCCTGTCGCTCAGTAACAGCCCCTGATACACCATCCCAGGATACTGGTTGGCCTCCGACTGGCTGCTGAATACACACACATCAGCAGAAGGGTTTAAGTCACTAACAGTGTGTGTAAGAGTTAAGAGAATGGAACGCTGTTTATATAGTGGTCAGACAATCCTTCACAAGCGTTTTAAGGTAAGTTTATCAGTAGTGTGTTTGTACCTGTAGCTGTGGCTGTCACACAGTGATTGGTAGATGCAAGCCGAAAGAGAAGCAGCGAGAGTGTGTAAAGCATTCACCTGAAATACACATGCACATATTAGTAGAAGCATATAGAGATTAATTATGTCTGCATTTATCCGGATACATTTTTAGTTTCAAAACGCTCTCAGTCTACACTAGCATTTTTCCAAAAGTATCTTGTCCACACTGAAACATCGGAAAACGTTTTAAATAAAAGCTTGCTGAGATGATACAGAGAGACCATACGTATGCAATCATTTTCTCATGCTATACAATATCCCAGAAGCCTATTTACTTGTGCGTCCTAGACACTCAACTGGTTTAAAAAGCAAATGGCCTGTTTTTTTTCCACAAGACAGCAATTGCGAGGATATTTTCTGTTGCAATTATTTGTGCCATTGCTAAATTGCTATTTTTCACTTGTCCTTAATAGAGCCCGACCGATAAAGGATTTTGAAGGCCGATACCGATACAAATATTTGTTGGTTTTAAAATCCGATATTCCGATATATCAGCCGATATTATTTTTTTTTTCATTATTATTATTATATCAGAAACGTGCAACAAAATATTAACAGATTTCCCTAACATTAGTTATTTGTAGTTATTTATGAGTTTTAACTAAAATAATATGATTAATATGAATATGTTTTCACAACAGAACAGAGGAACATCAAAATATATTAAAGTTCTGATAAATAAAATAATAATTAGTCCATACATTGCCTTATCTGCTACCTTATAATTACATACATTGCCTTATCTGCTACCTTATAATTACAATGTCAGCTTGCTTACCCCTTTACCTGCGCTTTTTAAATTCTTTCCATCAAGCTACATCAAACCATTTTCAATCATCAGTTGCTGCCTGCCTTCTAAAACCTACTATTTAGCGATTCGAATCTAAATCCATTACAGAACGACAGTCTGCAACGCACACTTGGCGTCATTGGATTTCACACACGTGTAAAAGAAAAGCTAAGTTAAGCACAAGACACGTTTGATACGTTTTCTCTATGTCTAAATGTTCATGATGTGTGGCGCGTTATAAACGAGTGTTGCCACCAGGGACGTGTAGAGTGCCCTCTGGTGGACAAACTATACAACTCCAACACTCATGACATGGTTGAAGCGTGATTCATCCGTTTTTGTTTTATTTTTGAAATATTAATTTATCGGCCATTATAACTGCCGATACCGATATTTTAGAAAATGCCTAATATCGGCCGATAATATCGGCCTGCCGATATATCGGTCTGGCTCTAGTCCTTAATAATGATTGGTACTTGGGTTGGCTAAGTTGGGCTAGTTGTTTTAGGCTGCTGGTTTTGTTCATGGTATTCGGCTGCAAATATATGTTTTGCAAAAAGACAGAATAAATATCTCTACCCTATTGAAATCGAAACCAAAAATCAATAAGAACTGGAATTAATAAGCAGAATCAGAATCACTAAAATTCATACAATACCCAATCTTACATAGCAGGCTCATGCTGGTATATCCATAGATATCCATGGTTACAATATGCATCACATGACAAAAACATGCTTCACAGTTTTCAAATAGCCCTGTTTTCACAGTCCACACCTCAATGCAAAAACAGCATTTTCAAATTGTATCCACTCGAGAGAGCAAATGGATCTGTAGACAAGTCTTCATACAGTTTCTAATCTGTGTGTCTCACCCGGTCGTCCAGTATGTCCGGGTGCGGCGGAGCCTCCATCTGGACGACGGTGTAGAGGATGTCATGTATGTGGTTTCCGAGATGCAGGACTGGGTTGGCGATGACGGTTTTGGTGGGGGCGATGCTGGCCGACAGCAGGGGCAGAGTGGTGGGCAGGGGGAGTGGTGACTGAAGCTGTTTCACTGTCATTTCCTGAGGATACACAACCAGCCAGTTATATAGGAACACACTCAATCGACCAACCAGTTGCATTAGAGCACAATATGAATCAATCAACATGTTGAGAATGCAAGGACACACTTGTTGTGATTCCTGCAGGAGGAAGAGCAGTTCCATTCTGACAGACGTCACTCCTCCACCCTTGGCCCCATGCAGACTGCAGTAACTGAGGAAGACTCTGAGCAGAGCCTGGTTCTTCCTCAGCCAGGCTTTCCTTCGCTCTGCATGCAGCTGCTTGGCTTGCAGACGCCGGCGCTCCATCTGGTGACGTTCATATGCGCCTGCTTCACCACGGATTAGTGAGTCTTCCAGGTCAAGGGATCCATCTCCACCCCATTTCTCCAGCTGACCTCCAGACGCTTTCCCCTCAACCTGACATATTATAAATAAGAGCAATCCATTAAATGTTTAGAATACCGCTGGAAATGTACAATTAATCAACATCAAGAATTTCGATGCACTTCCCAAATAATTCAGTTTTATAAAGACTGTCAATACACTTTCTAGTTTCGTGCTCACGTGCATTTTAATTGCGTCTTGAAGTTGACCTTCAGAAGTTAATTTTAACCTCATGATTCTGATTTTTTTTTTTAAACAAGCAGTTCAAAACAACTCTCACAACATGATTCATCATTTGGGTTATCAGTGCAAAGACTTCTCTGGGTGGTATTTTACATTCTTTAATATGTTATAGTAAAGATGTAAGCATTTAAAGGGGTGATGAACTGAGAAATCAAATTTTCCTTGAGCGTTTGACATCTAAGAGGTCATCATATTATAAGAATAGGTTTTATTGACACCAGGCTCAGCAAATGACTCGTTTTTTAAAGTGTGGAACTATGACGACAAAGAGGATAAAACACCACCTCCGCAGAAGAAGATCTACTTCAACACGGCCAGTTTAGCCCCGCCCACCGATTCGCACATTACACGCATAGCTAAATAACATAGATGCCTACCTCGTGATGACAAACCGGATCGAGCTACCGAGCAATACAAAATATTGTGCAGTGCCTGGTTGTGGAAGAAGACAGTCGCTGCAAATGCTTCCTCTGGATTCCAATAGGACTCCATGGATAAACTTTATTTTTTATGACGTTCTAGCTGATGAGGGTAAACATTGTCCGTCTGTTCGCTTCATTTCACTGAGGATTGTTTTGTAAACAAGACTGGATTTGCAGACCGATTAAGAATAAAGAACGGTGCTGTGGCGTTTAGATCTGACAGGGACTGTGCAACACACGGACTCTGGGTCGAACATTTATGGGCGAATCATTCCGGTTGCCACTTTACAACATTGGACGTTTTCAAAACAATTTCCACCAAGTGCATCGACGGGTGAGTTGAAACTCATTATAATATGCAAAACTGTTCTCCACTCACAGCAGTGGGCGTTTACTTCCAAGTCTTCAGTGCGAGACGCCCATAAAAACCAAGCATTTTTCAGGTAGGCTCAAAACTTGGGTACAAAATAGCCTATTACTTATTCATTTTGATGTTTTTGAATGCCAAAACCAAGTAAACGTCATAAGTTGACCTAAGACAACAATATAATAAAATTTAAAAAGCCAGCTCATGACCCCTTTAAACGTTGCTGATCTTACTATATATAGTTCCTTTACACATAAATCAATTAATACATTATTATCCCTTGTGCTCATAAAATAATCATAAAAAAAGCCAATAAAAACCAGATGAAACGGACGTAGCGACTGAATTACAATTAAGTGTAATGGATTATCAGAAAAAAATAAATAAGATGGGTACATGGTTCTATGTCTCAGTTGTTGATTGGACTTTGAGGTGTAGGCGTTGCACCCAGAAGTGGTGGCAGATGAACACAAGCTTTTAGGGGAGGGGTTTAAATGGACTAAATAATTGGTGAAATCCTATATACGTCACCATTTTCACTTTTCATCATGGACATTATGACATTTTAATTAAACAGTGCAGTCACATAAAAAAAGAAAGGAAAAATGGATGGATAAATTGTTCACAATACAATCTATAATGTGCATTTAAAAAAAAAAAAGATTTACATTTTTTCATTTCGAGCCAACTTTGAATATTAAGATATTCTGTACACTGGATACTGTCAAAGAGCTGATTAATTGAGATTGACCACACTCACATGTTCAGTGAAGAACCATTTTATTCAATTACCAAGTTCAGAGACATCTCAATATTGTTCAGCTTTAGATTTTTGGATCATTAAAATCCCAGTTCAGTTCAATCTGAGATTAAAATCTTACAAAGAGATGATGAGCACCAACCTTATAGTTGCAGATGTGGTGCACGGCCTCAATCTCTTTCTCAAGCCAGTTGTAGAGCTGAAAACGCAGTTTGCCACCGTCCACCTCATATCCTGTCGCCAGTGTCCGCAGCTCTGTCATGAGGATCTTCAAACAGGCTCGGAACTTGAGCTGTTCGGCGATCACGTCCACCTCAGACTCGGCCTTTGAGTCTTCTCGCTGCAGGGCTGCTGATTTGGATGGCTTTTTGGCCTCTTCATCTTCCACTTCTGCCTTTTTCATGGTCAACCCACCATCTTCATCCTCATCTTCCTCCTTATCATCTTCCCAGTCCAACTGTAGACTCTCATCCTCCATTTTAACCATCGGTTGACCCCAGTCCACCACGGCGTCGGCTACCCAGGCCTGGCTGGGTATGGCAGGAGCTCCCCAGTCAAGTTCTAAAGCCTTTCCTCCATTCTCCTGTGGTTGGGCGGCACTGATGTTGGCCACAGATGAGCCCTTACTCAGAGAAGATGCTTTCTTAGTGACTTTGGGGATTTTGGATAAGACCTCAAGGGCCAGGAGTGGGCAGCCCACCTTAAAGTGAGCATTAGCAGTAGTGAAGAAGAGCTTTCGCTCTATCAGATTGATTTCGTCTGCACTGTTGCGTTCTGATGTTAGACCACCTGCAGTCACAAACCCCTCAGGTTTGGCGAAGTGCCGGCGAACGATCAGAGGGTGTGCGCGCAAGTAGTTATAGAAACTAAAGACGACAGGATTGCACGATTTCACCAGCACGTCTGAAAGAAAGAGAAATGGTTCTGTGTCAAATTGATTTGCAACAAATTTGTTAGTATGCTGCTGACAGTCTAACATTTAGCAAACTAAACCTAGGTCGCTCCATCTTTAAAATGTATCCCCCTTTAAAGCACTGCCTTTGACTAGTTGACATTCCTACACCATCCCAAATCTGTTATTGAAACATACAGTAAACCGTGTACAGTTACTAATATAGAGGAAGTGTTGTCTGCTGTGATTATTACCCTACATTTTTAAGTACTTATTGGTAGCTATCAAATTGTTTTATTAACCCTCAGGTGCTCTTCGGTCATTTCTGACCGAAAGATTTTCTGTTTTGAAATTTTAAAAATCACAGCTTCTTCGGAATGTTATGAAACTTGGTGACTTTTAAGGCATTATGTATGTGAATACAAAAAAAATTGAGGTCATGATCTGAGCATGCTAAGTGGTCTCAAAAAAATAGTCACACTTGTGGTCTTTGGTCAAAAATGACTCCCATAGGAAATTGACAAAAACACAAAAAATCACAAATTTTTATTTCTTTCTTTTTTTTTTTTTTTTTTTTTTTACATTTTTTAAATAAAAAAATCGTTTTTGAGATTGTTTCAACTATATATTGAAATCCACAAAAAAAAAAAAAATGTTCATAAACATCTGGTGAATTCACATGCTTCTCCATAGAGAGCTGTACATGCCATTTAGTGGTTACACCATGATTCTACGCTTTTTCTCTATACTGTAACAAGATGGTGCTAATTTTCTTCAAAAAATATTTTTTTCTGAAGGCCTAGACTCTATAATAAACTAAAACACTGCATTAATAATTTTTTGGAAAAAATAATATATATATAGAAAAATATATATATATTTTTCCATGGAAAAAATAGACCATAAATATTGCATAAATATTAATAAATTCAATCAAATTGTCTCAAAATACTAAATTACAAAGAATAAATATTATAGAATAAAAAAAAAAATTTGTGCAAAAATTGCATTGGTTATACTAGGATGGAGGAAATATAATTTTTAGGTGTCCGGTCACTTTTGACCGGGAAGATAACAAGTGTGACTCCGAAACGAAGAGCACCTGAGGGTTAAACCTATAAAGCATACTGTATCATATTTTATATGCAGATTTTTCAAGGCCTCTAAATTATCAACTTGATCAAAACTTCTACATGATTTCTGTCATCTGATTGACAATTTATACGTTTTTGTACATAGTAAACATGTCTTTTTTGTAAAGGAATCTTTGATTTTTAAGAAGTAAACATAAGAATGAATTGTATCCATACATCACCAGTAAAAAAATCCTGTTAAAATGAGAGTATCAAATATGATACAACAAATGTTTAGTTGTACATCTTTCAATCATTGTATTGCTTTGCATTATATGTTTTTTTTAACCCCACAATAAATACTACAGAGCTTTGATAATACAACTATAGAGTTTAGATATAGAGTGACAACTGATTTATGCAAAAAGTTCACAATAGTGTTATAAAGATCTGATTAACATTAATATCTACCATAATTTCATTGTATTTGTTGCCTAAATAAATATTAGCAACTGCAAAAAACTGAATATTCATGCTCAGTTTGGTGTTTTTTTCCTCGAGCATGAGCTCCAAATTCTCCTCTATTACACTATATGAGCCATAAAAACCTGATGTCTCAAATACAGTACTCAACAAAAAATGAATATCGAAACCTTTTCTCTTTATTTTATTTTTTGTCTACAGGATCAATAAACTATTCGATTTTTCAGACCATTATTTCTTATGTCAGGCTTTACAGGGACTCACCAGGGTTCTCATTATCCTCTTTATGAATTTGTTCCAGCAATGTGTCCAGGGCTCTTGTGTAGTCCTTCATGGTCCAATACGCAATGCTCCTCAGGAACGGGTCAGGGTGCAGTTTGGTACAGGAGAACCCGCTTCCATCTCTGTTGCAGCCGAGAACCTTCTCGTACAGGATACCCTGACAGGTGGAGGAACTCTCGTAGTCAGCCTCGTAAAGACGAGAAACAATCATCGCAAGCTGGATGTCCTCCATTTTCTCCAGACAAACCTACCAGAGAAACAGATCAACTTGTCAAAAACATGTCTAAATCATGTTTCATTTAAAAATCAAAAGACAATGATTACTTTTAAGATTATTTGCTTCCCAATTCATGTAAAGTGTCTTTAACTAGTACTATGTAGTGACATTCCAATTAATTATTTGATTCAACGCACTTATTGCGTACATATATGTTTTCCCATTGCACTTAAATTTAAAAATACAGCTGTAATTAATTTCTGTAATTACATCTATATATTACATTTTGACCTTTTTCTTACACCCTAACCCAACCATACCACCAAACCCATCCCTAACTTTACCCATTTGCAACCTCAATAGCAGCAAAAGGCTTTTCAATACAACATATTTAAAGACAACTAATATAAAGTGTGACAACTGTGACACTTCATTCACATTGTTCTTGCATTGTGCCATTATTTGAATATAATTAAGCATGTATGTACCTAAAATTATCACTGTAATGTAAAATAAAATAATTAAATATTTAAAAGGGTAAGCCATTTAAACACTATTGTTGTAATGCTTTTATAACATGCTGATTAATATATCATTGTAATTTTATATTAAATCTACATCTAAAGAGAATCACAATACAACAATAAAAAACAAAACAAAAAAAAAAACAACTATTTCTTTAAAACTCAAATGTAAAATGTCCGGACACATTACAATTTGGGAATTTGATGGGTAAACGTGCTTAGTTGTCATGAAAATAATTAGTCGTTTGCCCATTTTGTCAAAATATGACCCAGACAAGTGATTTTACCAAACACTTTTCATTAATCTGTTCAAAATATAAATAGATTATAGATCCTAATATAACTCCACATGTCCCATTTTTACAACTTATGCAATATTTCATGAGTGGTGCTATCATTGTTTTGACTGTTTGCGGGCAGACATCCAGCCCAAGGTAAACTAAAGTTGTCATGTGTCCATCAATGGAGTTTATCAGCGATGTTTAGACTAAACAAAACCACTCAGGGCTGTTATATCACACTCCACTCTTCACAGACGACCACACACTCTATGATGTCACAAAACCAAAACAAAAGCAGCAGACACTCCAACACACGGTTCCTATATTCTCCAAGGAGTGCATTCGATTAAAAATAAGATGGTGCAGACCTCGATGGCGTCTTTCAATGACCCAGCGAGCAGGAAAAACCCAGCCGACTGTTCAAAGCGCTGTTTTCCCAGGAGAGAAAAGGCATTCTTTAAAGCTGCCTTCCTCCAGCGGTCCTCCGTGAAGTTATGACTAAAAAACTGGGTCATCTTCTCATCGTGTTGAGACCTACACAGAAATCAATATAGGAATAAACAAGCGGAAATTGCACAGCTGCTTCAAGCTGCATCAAGAGAATAACACTGCATATGAGATGCAGCTATGTGAAACTAACAGTGTCTCTATGAGTAAGTGGGTTTAAAGTACCTGAAGAGACCCCAGAGAACGGCCTTCTTCTTCATGGCCAGATAGAAGAGAGCTGCATCTAGCGGATCATTATTCCTCTGAAATGCAGCTTTGGCTACCTAATGCAAAGTGAAGAAGCAGAGTTTTCATTTTCAAATCAGATTTATAAACTGTAATATCACCAATGCCATATATCAGAGATGTCAATTTTGATCGATTGTCATTTAAATTAACGATCGATTAATCGATTCATTGTTAGCCTTAATACTGCAATAAGCGTCTACTGCAGTGGTTATACTCTATGGCCAACAGCATGACAGGGTGTGCAAATGCTGCTCAAAACGCCACGGTCCTCACCAAATGAATGAGAAGGGCTATAAGTTTAAATAAAGGGCTAGTAGGATTGTAAAATAAGTCGATGTGATTGATCATTTAATTAAATTACAAATATAAAGACTAATACAATGCGTCACCAATGTCGCCTAAGATGGGTGCTTGTCAGAATGTGTAACTCCTGTTGTGGATGCGTTAAAACTAGTGCTGTCAAACGATTAAAATATTTAATCGCGATTAATCGCATTAATGTCATGGTTAACATTTGTTTCTATTCTAAATGTCTTTTGATTTATTTTTGTTACATTATTTTTTCTCATTTTAATGCTCTTCTCAACATGAAAAAGTGGATTGGCTTATTTAGTGCAAATGTTTTTTTTTATTGTTAGTATTGAAAATAACATTGGAATAGTGTTCAATTTCACACTAACATACACTCACCGGCCACTTTATTAGGTACACCTGTCCAACTGCTCGTTAACACTTAATTTCTAAGCACCCAATCACATGGCGGCAACTCAGTGCATTTAGGCATGTAGACATGGTCAAGACAATCTCCTGCAGTTCAAACCGAGCATCAGTATGGGGAAGAAAGGTGATTTGAGTGACTTTGAATGTGGCATGATTGTTGGTGCCAGAAGGGCTGGTCTGAGTATTTCAGAAACTGCTAATCTACTGGGATTTTCACGCACAACCATCTCTAGGGTTTACAGAGAATGGTCCGAAAAAGAAAAAACATCCAGTGAGCGGCAGTTCTGTGGGCGGAAATGCCTTGTTGATGCCAGAGGTCAGAGGAGAATGGCCAGACTGGTTCGAGCTGATAGAAGGGCAACAGTGACTCAAATAACCACCCGTTACAACCAAGGTGGGCAGAAGAGCATCTCTGAACGCACAGTACGTCGAACTTTGAGGCAGATGGGCTACAGCAGCAGAAGACCACACCGGGTGCCACTCCTTTCAGCTAAGAACAGGAAACTGAGGCTACAATTTGCACAAGCTCATCGAAATTGGACAATAGAAGATTGGAAAAACGTTGCCTGGTCTGATGAGTCTCGATTTCTGCTGCGACATTCGGATGGTAGGGTCAGAATTTGGCGTCTACAACATGAAAGCATGGATCCATCCTGCCTTGTATCAACGGTTCAGGCTGGTGGTGGTGGTGTCATGGTGTGGGGAAAATTTTCTTGGCACTCTTTGGGCCCCTTGGTACCAATTGAGCATCGTTGCAACGCCACAGCCTACCTGAGTATTGTTGCTGACCATGTCCATCCCTTTATGACCACAATGTACCCAACTTCTGATGGCTACTTTCAGCAGGATAATGCGCCATGTCATAAAGCTGGAATCATCTCAGACTGGTTTCTTGAACATGACAATGAGTTCGCTGTACTCAAATGGCCTCCACAGTCACCAGATCTCAATCCAATAGAGCATCTTTGGGATGTGGTGGAACGGGAGATTCGCATCATGGATGTGCAGCCGACAAATCTGCGGCAACTGTGTGATGCCATCATGTCAATATGGACCAAACTCCCTGAGGAATGCTTCCAGCACCTTGTTGAATCTATGCCACGAAGAATTGAGGCAGTTCTGAAGGCAAAAGGGGGTCCAACCCGTTACTAGCATGGGGTACCTAATAAAGTGGCCGGTGAGTGTATATAAATAATCTCTCACACAATGTAACACTGTCTAGCAATAAAAAGGCGAAAGAAATACTGACGAGGTCCTGATATTGACGAGGGGGCGGAGAATTCGCATCATCTGTGTGTGTGTGTGTGCTTGGCCATCATCAAGCGGTATTTCAGACTGGACGTGCTGCGATGATGATAGCTCAGTTCACAACGAAAAAACACACAGATCACTTTGGTCTTGTCAATGGGACAATTTGGCAACTTTTTAAAAGTAAACTTTCCATTCAGAATCTTAGGGCATCCATTTCGGCATCTCACGCTCGTCATCCACTCAAAACGTAATGTTACTATTTGGCCGGCTCGCAAGCCCAAACGAGTGTGTGCGGCACATAACGTCCTCGCGCTGCGCTCTGAACCCATTCATTTCAATGGCTTGCGCTGTGAGAGGACATTTTGTTGCTTCTTCGACCAAAGCAAAAGCATGTGAAAAAACTACAAAGTTTGCTAGGACAAAAAGACGTTAATCGCGCGATAAAAAATTAACACCGTTAAAACGGGTTTGCGTTAACACCGTTAAAGCGTTAGTTCACCCAAAAATGAAAATTAAGTCATTAATTACTCACCCCCATGCTGTACCAACCCCGTAAGACCTTCGTTCATCTTCGGAACACAAATAAAGATATTTTTGATTGAATCTGAGAGCTGGATCAGTCCTACATAGACTGCCTAAGGGACTGGCTCTTGACGGCCCATAAAGTCATTAAAGAAAAGGTTTAAATATTCCATGTGCCTACAGCGGCTCAATTATAAGTTTATCAAGCGACGAGACTACTTTTTGTGCGAAAAAACATAAATAACGGCTTTATTCCACTATTCCATTACTTCCTTATGGGCGCATGCGCGAGAACTGAGACGAGGACGTTCTCATTCGACTACTTCTTGTTACCGGCTGCTCACCGCTTAGGAGTTTTACCGCCACCTACCGTATAAAATGATGATGAGTCATATATAAGGCGCTCCGGATTATAAGGAACACTGTCGTTTTTTGAGAAGATTAAAGGCTTTTAAGTGCACCTTGTAGTGCGGAAAATACACAAATTGAAAAGCGTATGTACAGCGCGCATCTTCCTCTGCTTGTAAACAGAAAGTTTTGCGCTTCCAGTTATATCAGCACATCATCTTATACGGTAGGGGGCGGTAAAACTCCTAAGCGGTGAGCAGCCGGTAACAAGAAGTAGACGAATGAGAACGTCCTCATCTCAGTTCTCGCGCATGCGCCCATAAGGAAGTAATGGAATAGTGGAATAAAGTCGTTATTGATGTTTTTTTCGCACAAAAAGTATTCTCGTCGCTTGATAAACTTATAATTGAGCCGCTTTAGGCACATGGAATATTTAAACCTTTTCTTTAATGACTTTATGGGCCGTCAAGAGCCAGTCCCTTAGGCAGTCTATGTAGGACTGATCCAGCTCTCAGATTCAATCAAAAATATCTTTATTTGTGTTCCGAAGATGAATGAAGGTCTTACGGGGTTGGAACAGCATGGGGGTGAGTAATTAATGACTTAATTTTCATTTTTGGGTGAACTAACCCTTTAATAACGCGTTAAACTGACAGCCCTAGTTAAAACCAATTTAACTCAATGAATTCACAATGATTTAATACAGCAGCGTTCTCAACTTCTCATTATAATGTTGTGTAACATACCAGTCCCAATCGTAGTCATTATCAAGGCCCTTGCACCCTGAGTCCGAAACTCGAGTCGGAAATTTTCGCCCGTTAAAAAATAAATACAACCTCACGTTATGTCAATCACGCATGCACACTGCCTCCGAAACTTTCGTCCGTCACAAAAAAAAAAATCGAATCAGGTTTGACTTTCTTCGTTTTTCGCATCCGTAGCAAGCAGTTTGAATGGAGTTTGAATGGTGTTTTGACAATTCAGAGCCACCAAATCACAAATATGATATCCAATACAAAATTAACAAAATATCACAATGAAATTATATCTGCACAAAATGACGCAATTGCACAAGTAAACTTGAACTAAGTTATGTGCTATTCAGAGTGTCTAATGGATGCGCTCTTCCTGGAGAACCCTTATCTGGCACATCCATTTCACATCTTGATTTTGAAGACATTGAAAACGCGTACTGCTAAGAGGCCTTTAGGAACAGGATTGAGAATTACTGGTTTCTATAGAAATGTTGATTCAGAAACATCCTTTGTGTAAATAGTGTTGTGCATGCACAAGTGTGTTTGTGTGGTCTCACCTTTTCCACCATCCGCCTCAGCGTGTTAATGTTTCTGACCCACCATCCGACGCCCACCGCCCTGAGCTCAGACCACTGTGGATCTCCTCTCTGCATGGCAGGAATCATGTTTAACATCTCCTCCTCAGCTTCGGAGTGGAACGCCCACGCAAAGTGACAAGTGGACACTCCTGGACACAAAACGCAGTATAAAAAGCCTATTCACCCCAAGACCAAAACAAAGATATACCTTTACAACAGGTGAATGCTGCAACTCAGGACTCGTAATTTGAAAACTGTTCTACAATAGAAACCCACTAGTAGTTTTAGGGGTGTCAAAGTAAATATTTAACATACGAGATTAATTAAATTTTCAATGTATAATATACTCTTTCTTTTCAACCATTTCATTCTAAATATTCTCCTGCTTTCTAAATACTGAAATATCCTAAACCAGTGTCTTCTGACTTCAAAGCCCCTCCATTGTTGCGTTCAAATAATGTAGTGGACGATGTAATATTTTAGATAGCAGGGCATTTTAAGGATTTTAAGGTAAAGTCCGAATTTTTTTTTCCGTTTTTTATGTGCGAGACAGGAAAGCAATGTTGCAAGAAGAACCCAGTCCAATGTTTTTTTATTCATATATGAATGAAGTGGGAAGTGGGGAGTTTTGAACCTGGGACTTCTCGCATATATATTAAATATAGTTTCAAAAGATTATTTTCTCCACATGAATTTTTCAGTGAGAGGTCCATACTCCTGGTGTCAGTTAAATTACAGTAATGAATGAATGAATGCAACAGTTACATTGATCTGACTTACTCATTGACTGAGTAAGCACACTATTGGCTTCTGTAGACCTGCTTTATAGTTCAATTAATTTGCTTTAATTGAATTAATGACCATAGATTAAAATGGATATTGAAATGAATTGAATCAAAACTGCAGTAAACAGAGTTGAATTTTACAACATTAACACTTTTTTTGGTGTTTTCATGTGAATCTGCTTTGAAACAACCTGTATTGTAGGGATTTGCGATATGACGATTTTTAATCGTGGACGATTAAAATGTCTCCACGATCTGCTTTTGAATAAATATCGTAGCATCGTGTTACAGTGCATTCTGTCAGTTTAGTTCTGGCGCCCCGTCTCAACTGTACAACGCGACGCAGCATACACATCACACGTTAATGAACAGGTACGGGACACTGCAATTCACAAAAGTTCATTATTTGCATAAGCCTTGCCGGTTAAACATTTAATTCACGCGCTGATGCGCTGTTCTAATGTGCGCTTTCCTGACCGCAAAAATTACCCACGACATCACAGGCACTAGAAGTCTGTCAAACAGCGCCTGAATACTGGACTAAGTTATCTCTCGAGTCTTATTATGCTAATAATGTTAAATACACACAATGTTTACATAAACAGGCTGTGTCTAAAGTGAAAGCAAACATTTGAGAGAATATCTGGTGTAATATGCGTCTATATTAACGCGTCGCGTGCTGCTCTAAAAGCGACAGGAATAAATAGTACTGCCGCACGTCCTTAAAGGGGTAGTTCACCAAAAAAAAATAATAATAATAATAATAATCTGTCATTATTTACTCATTCTAATGTTGTTACAAGCCTGTATTAATTTCTGTCTTGTGCTGAACACAAAAGAACGATTTTTATTTTATTTTATGTGGGTAACCAAACAGTTGCTGGTCCCCATTAACTTCCAGGAGAGAACCTATAAAAAACTATAGGGGGACCAGCAACTGTTCGGTTACCCACATTATTCAAAATAACTTTTATTTTCAACAGAATAAAGAAACTTATTCGGGTTTAAAACATCTTGAGAGAGTAAATTAAGACCATTTTCATTTTTGAGGGAACTCAGGGAACTATCTTTTTAGTAAAAGAAAAAAAAAACACAAGGAGAAAATCACTCACTGACTGAGAACTTTAATAGTAGCTTTAATAAGAATCAATTTATTCAGTGAAGTCTCTGTAGTGTTTTCATTTCATATTTGTTTAATTTAATTACTTTCTTCAGTGCTACTGCTAAATACACCTAGTGCATCTGAAAAATAAAGCACTATTTATTTAATTTGAATATTAAGTTGTGTAATGTTTATTTTGTCTTATTTTTTTAATAACAAAGAAAATAATGACAAAGATTTTTATCTTCGCCACTGGCCTAAATGTATGCCTTTCTTTTTTATTTTGTTACCTAAGGCTTTGTTTTTAACATAAGGACATTAGTTTGGCTGTAATGAACAGCCACTTGCAAAATATTAAAACCAACTTGAAAAAGAATCGTGATAAAAAATCGTGATCGTGATTTTCCTAAAAAAAATCGTGATATGATATTTTTTCCATATCGCCCACCCCTACTGTATTGTATGAAGCACTACATCAATGTGACTTGACAGCCTTGGCTAGAAAAGCTTTAGCGCCACCTACCACTGCATGTGCAGACGAGACGGGAGTGTGATGTGTGTATGTTACCCTGATGCAATAGCTGTATCCTGTAGAGGGGAGGCAGGGAGTTCAGCAGACAGGTATGCAATCTCATGGCCAACAGGTAACGTAGACCACATTCATCTAGGGCTTCTCCGCCTGCAGAAACACACATTAACTTAAAAATAACCCAAAGAAACCTGGTTACATGTTTTAACTTCTGATTCATTTTCTGCAAGGCAATTCCACTGCTTTGGAGGTACAATCAAACCTTCTGTTTTGAAAGCGAGACATGTGATCGTCACTCTCAGTCATATAGGTCTGTCATCAAAGAATGTTAATGATGTTCACAGCACACATATTCCAGACTTTGATCTGAATGACTTCATGATGACTTTGATCACACCTGATTCGATTAAATATTTAACAGCACAACAAATCCAGCGCACCGACACTCAGAGACTGAGCCTAATTAAAAAATGCTTCCTGTAGGGGGAAATTGAGGCTCGAACTTTGTAGTTCATCAGCAACCCAATGTTATGTGAATTAGAACTAAACTATAAACACACACACGTGCCGTATGATTTATCCTACTGTCCCTGAACATTTCTAGCAAGCACTGGAACACTGTGTTAAGGTTTAGCACTAAAGAGACTAAATAAAAAAAGATCTGAGCTATAGGTAACATGGATAAAGCCTGATAGGTTCAATGTTGACAATAAATAATAATATCAAGGTTTTTATAAAAAAGTTTTATTATGGTTCTCTTCATGTACTTGGTAAAGCCCACTGACATATTAGACAACACAAGAAGTATATCACATTCACAAGATACTCATATATATTATTATTAGAGACAAAAGTTAATACTGTAAGGATTGTTAGTTTATTCATTTAATATTTAAAATGTATTTACTTGAACATGGCAATATAACAAATTGATCTTAAATACAGTTTCTATTTTAAACTTGATATTTGTGATATTTGTGGCTTATACTGCCAGTCAAAGGAGAAAGATGCTAATTGGCTGCCAGCTGGTGATGGAACTAAGATTGCCCTAAGAACTAAGGGCATAATGCTATGAATAAATTGTGTCTTTGACACCGCAGTCACCACTGTTGTGTGCCTTAAAATACATAATAACTTTTGAAAACTGACAAAAAACATGAGTTTAAGTGTCACAGCACTTTTATACAACTAAAAAGGTTGAAAGATAGCTGCCAAATGGCCATATCTTTAGTTAATCATAGGTTATTAAAAGAAGATACGTCTCATAAAGTAACGACTGGATTCATAATGTATGGCTGTCGATGTGCTTTGTTCTCGTCATGTTACAATTACCATAATAGAGTGCTGCAGGGATATTCCTTTCTTGGCCAGATTTCGTTTATCTATGTCGTAAACTTCTAAGTCGTGAATTTTTAGGGGCGTGATATTTAAATGACGATTGTTTTCAGCCGCCACATTTATCAACATACGATACGATGGGATTGGCAGCATACAAATGTTTCATAAATCACATGTGAACCCTGTCGTAGGATTGTTTCTACGTTAGATTGATAAATAACTATGAGGCCCACTGTGTTTATAATCAAGCTTTTGCAAACTATTATAACTCAAACTTTCATGGAATATGTTTTTAAATAAAGACATATATACGTTTATAGCTTACATTATAGCTTTTTTACAGTTTCAAAATTCATAAAAGTTGTCTTCAAGGCATGTGAAGATTATCATGATTAACAAAAGTTTATGATTCTCACATTTTTTTTTTCTTAGTCACAGAGCTTATATCCTGCATTAATCCAAAAGCCAATGGAAAAATTCTATTAGGATTTTGTTGAGGGAACCAGGGTGATGCTAACTTCTGTGTTGGGCAATAATACCGTTTCTAAAATGGCAGTAAATGGTAGTAGTTAGTTACGAGAATATGTGAATAGCTCAAGAGTAGAATCTGGAAGTTGATATCTTGGAAAACAAGTGGACAACCTGACATTATTTAATGTTTGGCAAAGTTTAGCTCCAAACCTAATCAAACACACCTGAAAATTTTAACCAAAGTCCTCAGGGTTATTAGAATATTACAAGTGTGTGTGTTTGATGAGGACTGGGGCCAAACTCTGTGGAGCAGTGCAGAGTTTCCCACCCCTGCTGTAATGTTTAAAACTAAAGCTTTTAATATTCAATTTTCACAAATAAATATAAAGTAAGCCAATCATAAGTTGATTCCTTTGAAAAGTTTGCTACTGTGGAACTAGCAAAACAATGGTTAGTTCGAGCATCCAGAAAAGCCCCCAAAAATGCAACACTGGCTCAAGCAATGACAAAAGAGATGGGATTTGTTTGATTGGCCAATAAGAGATGTTGGGGACCTTTGGCTAAGCCACGCCCTAGTATGTAGATTGACCAATCACAGCCCAGCCAAGAACGAGCTCCCACAGAGGTCCGACACTTTTTCACAGCGCTCCATTGACTTTTAACACAGGCGTCTCATATTTTTGGTCTCGGCAGGCTATTACCGTCGAAGTTTTATCCAAAATATGGTTAAACGTTATGCCTCGGGCATTTGCAACATAGATACACGTTTCCCAGAGAGGTTGGAGGGGGGTGTCCGTTTTTTCCCTTCCCAAAACCGAAGTCAAATCCTGACAGTGACAAGTGTCGTGTTTGGATTAAACTGTATGGACGTCCTCAGTCAGCTAAACCCCGCAAAGATCAACAAGAACATCTTTTTTTACTTCTAACCTTACTGTGAGTGTGTGATGTTATACTAGTTAGACCTTTTTATAATGTTTTAAGTTATGATTTCGGTTCTCATACCGGTTGTTGATACGCTAGCACACGCTTCTAATAAATACAACGTCATACTCGTGTAACGTTAGTCCGTTTGCTTTGTAATAACGATTATAGAAGTGAATAGAGACCTACCCACTTTGCATGAACAGTGTTGCTCCCTGATATTGTTAGTCCCAGCCTCCGTCTCGATTAGTAGGAAATGCGGTGGTTCTCGTTATGCTTTTGCCTCTATTTTGGATGCCTTGTTGTTTTTAATGCGTTTCACCTGTATGTCTTGAATATAGCCGTCGAACGCATATTGCAGCCCCTTTTGCCAAACTTCTATCGGACACTTTATTTGCTGCTTTATAAAAGTTTGATAACATTTCAGCAGGAAGAGCTGTTACAGCATAAGCCACGATGTAGCAACAGTAACTAAGGGGGGCGGGGCTTAGCCAAAGGTGAATTGTTTTCTCAATTTAGTGACACCAGTGGCGCAGAAATTACATTCGTCAGTTTTAAAGTTGGTACGAAAAGTAAACTCACCAGCGTACTGCTTATCCGTGGGTCCTGCGACTTCAGCACTAGTGGTCGCCACAGTATCGGCAAGAGCCACAAGGAACATCTGCTCGAGGCGTGTGAGTCCTGGCAGGCTGGAGTGCATAAGATGCGAAGACAGAACCTGTGAATGCTCAGGGCCAAAGTATGTGGGTCCGTACTGCGACAGGTTAATAACACGTGACTTCTTCTCCGTTTTCTCAGCAGCAAAGCTCACAAAATCATCGGTGGTGACAGCCGGCACCTGAAACAGATCCGCATACTGATCCTCTGACTGCTTCTGCATCTCAAGGTCTGCCCCCTTTCCCACTTCCTCTCCTGCCTTATAAGATGTGTCCTGGTCTGCGGACAGCAGGGCATATAGCGGAAGCGGGGGGATGGAGTTGATTTCAGTATAATCTCGGCCACTGTCTCGGCCGGCAACGATGATGTCTTTCGCTGTGCTACCCGTCACGCTGATGGTTCGAGATAAGTGCCTCCTTGCACCACCTTCACCTGCCTCTACATCCCTCACCACAGCAACTTCTCCAGCAATGCACTTGACTAGATGCGCCAAGATAGCCTTGGCTCGACGTACCCTTCCAAGGTCCATAAGCTCTAGCAGTTGGGACGGATGGTATTGCGGGAGAGTGGGCGACAATGCATGGGCTGCCTCAAACAAGCCGCCATCTTGAATTACCGCTGGGGGGCGGAAAGCATCGTCGATTCCCGCACTTCCCTCGAAGACACTCTTAGATCGCGCTCTGCCCTCATTTGAAACGGATAAAGTGCGACTTCCAATGGCCTCTGGGGATAAGATGCTGTTGTCCTCCCAGTCGCAAGGTTTCTCGTCCTGCCGCCACTGCGCGTAAACCTGCATCTCACAGTCCATTCCCACCACCAGGATGCCATCACGCACCCAGGATAGGGACACTGGCAGGGATGGGGTGCCGTCCACGGAAGAGACGACGTTTACAGATCTCAGCAGGACCCAACGAGAGCGGATTCCCTGTTTTATGCTTCCCCCTAGAGGCAGAGTGACTGCCATGCCATCCTTCGCTCTCGTCTGCTCGGTGACAACCCCTGAGATCCGTCCATACATAAGGATGTTGGATCCTACCCCAACAGTCAGGATGTGGGAGCCATCTTCTTTAGACAGCCAGTCCAGATGCACAAAGTGCTTGATATTGGGGCTGTCTTTGGTTACAAACAGATCCGACTTACTATAGACCACCAAATTGCTGTCGACACTAACACGAGGATCTAGGGTTTTCACAGGTTTGCTAAAATCATCAAGGTGAATCGTCTGTTCCAGGACCCACTCCGAGCCGCCCGTCGACTCGCACTCATAGATTGATACAAGCATGGAGAAGTCCTGAGATTTATCACCTTCACTGCCAGGCAAAATCTGTTTGAACGACACTGCTAGTCTTCCTGTGTAGGAGCAACTGACAGCGACAGGTCGGCCCGCAACACACACAGAGCTGTCGTTGTCATCTTCTTCTTTCAAGAGGCTCCAGTGCTCCCACCGATATGAACGCGTGTCTTCGGGGTGTGGAGCTGATAAGTCCATGTCTACCCTACAGTGCCAGAACCTGACACGTCCATCGGAACAGGTGGTCACGATCAGGTACGGAGCCAAACAAACAGGGTAGATAGACGAGGAGCTCAAGTGGCCTTTGAAAAGAACAACAAACACAGCAAAAATGTGAATTAAGTACAGTAAACGTAAAGTAAACTTTAATAATTCAGTCCAGTCCATTTCAAGGACTCCATTTTATGTTAAAGCTACACTGTGTAACTCGTTTAGGTTTATTCTTAGCTAAAAACACTTAGTTCTTTCAAAAATATATGTGCTCATTAATGTATATTTACTTCGTTCAAGTAATAAAGCATTCTCGTGAGTGTATAATAAGCCATTGAAAATACATATCGGTCGCCATGTTGCCCCTCCATCTTGAAAGTACATTAGCCAAAGAGGGACATACCCGTTAATTCAAGCTTTGCCTTTCGCGTTTACGTTTGAGTTAACACTCATGGACGAGGTCGAACTGGAAGCCATGTTAATCTTGGACTACATTGGCCACCGTAGGAGTTAAAACGAAATCGGAATTGAGAGGAACAGAAACTAATATTCACTGGATGGTCATATACCTTTTCACCGCTAGATGGGGGTAAAAATCACACAGTGCAGCTTTAATGGTCCACAAGTTTTTGAATGGAAAGTATATTGTTTTACATTAAATATTTTAAATGATTGATCGGAACTGAACATTAATTTACTCTCTTTAGTTGTTCCAACACATACATTGGATATAAAAATGTCAGGTATAATCGGCAGGTCCCAGTAAATATTAAACAAAGACTTCATGATGTTAAAAGAGGAATAAGTAAATTTTCAAATGTTGCACCCCTAAATAAATTATTAATACTATTATGTTTTGTTTTTTTAAATAATGTATATTGTTACTTGAGATGAAAACATAGTGAGAGAAAACTTTTTATTCTACACAAGGGTACTTATTCACTTTATCGTGATACCCCCCCCCCCCCTCCCCCCCATATTACCATATATCTCTGAATAGGACATTTATACAATGGCATCAATAAACCTAACTCAATTCTAGGCTGTAACAATGAATATATGATCATACCAGCAGAGGGTGTGGCTCTGATAAGCTCCACCCCTGACGGCAGGTCTAGCCGCTGACTGTAGACTAGTTTAGAGCTCAGGATGAGTTTGCTGGCTGACTGCAAGTTGGCGGAAGAGGAGGACCGAGGCAGCGGACTATGACCCGGAGTGATATCAGGAGATGAGTCAGCATTGCTCTGACTCAAAGGAACCGTCAGCTGGTTTTGGAAAACGTGGTCATTTACTGGCTCTTCTGTAAGGACACAAACACACAAAAAACTATAAAATGTCACCACAATTAATAATAACACCAATTTTCAAAACACATGATATATTGAATGCATTTCAGATAAGAGTGAAAAGTGAAAATTAGAGACAGAAAGCTATATATACACACAGTAAAGCACAATACATGTACATTATTCATGTGCAATGGGTTAATTAAGGCATCATTTCCTTGTAAACAATTTCCATCTCTGAAAAGGAAATTAGTCATTAGAGGAAGTATGAGTTCTCCATTCATGAGACTCCCTTCACATAAGCTGTCTGCTCACAGAGGTGTCGTCATTTCATAAATAACCTACACCACACGCACCAACACAAGCCTGCACCGAGCGCAGATGAAGATGCCACATCTGTAATACTGAGTTCCGATTCGCATCCTTCTCGATCACCACCAGGAAGAACTTCTCTGAGAACGGAGGGGGCTGGTACTCTACAACAAAGATAACCCAAATTAAATATTCTGTCGAAATCAGACTTCAAAAGCTAAAGAATGTTTTTTGTACCTTCTGCAGAGGGAAAGCTATTAATGTTGAAATCTGGAATGTTTTCATGCGGTTTGTATCCTAAAATAAAATCCTCATGGAATACGTGGAGCAGCTGAGTGTTTGAGCCACACTAGGAAACGGCAAAACACACAACATGTCATTTTCGAATAGTAACAAATTAGTTATACAATGTCGATCTTACAAACAGAAAACAGATGTAGACCCCACCTGGTTGGTAATGACATCCAGCTCGATGATGCAGCCGGGTCGGGCAGTGGACTGCTGACTCACAATGTTGAACACCTCACCCACCAGTTTCTAAACACAAAACCAAACATCAGAAATAACAATCAGATCAACTCAAATTACATTTATTATGCATTACTTGGCAGATAAGCACATTATTTTGATCAAATCTTGTCTTAGAAGCTCTTACAGAGGTCTCTGGGTCAGAGAGTTCATCCAGTAGTTTGCGGGCATCCACCACAGCCTGATACAGACGCAGGTTTTTACCATCAGACGCCACAAAGCACGCACTTGCCGAGTTACAGTACGTACCTGTTGTAAACACAAACATTTTTATTGCAGCAATGCAATTAATAACAACTTTTTAAATGGATGAAATGGCAATACTACTTAGTTTCTGGGCAGCTGCTAGAGCACTGCTAGTGGTGTTTTGGGTGGTTGTTGGGTTTTTGTTAGGTGGTTTTTAAGGTGTTATGGGTGGTTGCTAGGGCATTGCTAGTATATTCCGACCAATAAAGGATTTTGAAGGCTGATACCGATACAAATATTTTAAAATCCGTTATTACGATATATCGGCTGATATATATACAGTATATATTTATTTTACACAGAAACGAGGCAACAAAACATTAACAGATTTCCCTAACATTAGCACAAGATACGCTTGATACTTGTTCTCTGTCTAAATGTTCACTCCCCGTCCACACTACTGCGTTTTCGTTTAAAAACGGAGACCTTTTGCTACGTTTGCACCTCCCGTCCACACTAAAACAGGAAAAACAGACCTAAAACGGAGAAGTTTAGAAACGCTGCAGCTGCGTTTTGCGTTTTGAATCTCCGGAGGGCGTTTTAGGCCCCGTCCACACTACTGCGTTTTCGTTTAAAAACGGAGAATTAAAACGAATACCGTCCAATCTCCGTCCACACCAGCGTTTATCTGCGTATTAGAAACAATCTCTGTCCACATTAAAACGACAATCACGTGACCATTCACCAACACTGGGCATGCGCGTGCCGGTGTAAACAGTGAATGACGAATCAGGGAAGGATACGTCATGACTGATAACACCCAATCATAGCGCCAAGCGTCAGTCTCTGCGTCAGCGTTTCTAAACTCCTTCGTTTTGTCTCGTCCACACTAAAACGCTCTCCGGAAATTAAAAACGCAAAACGCAGCTGCAGCGTATCTAAACTTCTCCGTTTTAGGTCTTCGTTTTTCCCGTTTTAGTGTGGACGGGAGGTGCAAACGTAGCAAAAGGTCTCCGTTTTAAAACGAAAACGCAGTAGTGTGGACGGGGCCTTAGTGTGGACGAGACAAAACGGAGGAGTTTAGAAACGCTGACGCAGAGGCTGACGCTTGGCTCTATGATTGGGTGTTATCAGTCATGACGTATCCATCCCTGATTCGTCATTCACTGTTTACACCGGCACGCGCATGCTCAGTGTTGGTGAATGGTCACGTGATCCGCGTTTTCAGTCGTTATAATGTGGACTGAGATCGTTTCTAATATGCAGATAAAACGCTGGTGTGGACGGAGATCGTATCCGTTTTAATTCTCCTTTTTCAAACGAAAACGCAGTAGTGTGGACGGGGCCTAACTTACACTTTACAATGCAGGGACTGTCACTAGAAATACACTAATTATAAATACAGTAATCATTACTTTATTTAGGCAGAAAAAGTTTGTTGTGCTTTCCAAGCTCATTAATGTTAACGTTAGCGGTCTTCCACTGATGATAGTGGCATTAGCTAGCTTTGTGGTTAGCCAAAATTTAGCAATGGATAACGTCATACTGCAAATTGTAAAACATACATTTTCAATATAACAGGCCAAGGAGAGATGATGCGTCACAGGAGAGAACTAACTGGTTCGAGTGTTGCCAACAGGGACGGTGTAGAGTGCCCTCTGGTGGACAAACTATACAACTCCAACACTCATGACATGGTTGAAGCGTGTTTCGTCCGTTTTTATTTTATTTTTGAAATATTAATTTATAGGCCATTATAACTGCCGATACTGATAGTTTGGAAAATGCGTAATATCGGCCTGCCGATAAATCGGTCTGGCACTAATTGCTAGACAGTTAATGGGTGTTTGCTATGACATTGCTAGGTAGTTTCTATGGCGCTCTGGGTGGTTGCTAGGCAGTTAATTTTAGTTGATATGGCATACTCTAGCTAGGTAGATCAGGGAGTTCTCGGCAGATGATGGGGCATTGTCAGGTAGTTTCTAGGGTGTTGCTATGGTGTTATAGTGGCAATGGCATTTCTACACAGTTTCTGGTGGTTGCTATGCTGTTGTCATGGTGATTTGTTTAGTGGCTAAGGAAGGCAGTGTCTATGGTGTTCAGGGAATTGCTTATGCGGTTATTTGGGTGCTACTAAGCAGTTATGAGAGTTAGGGAATTCTGCTTTATCATTTGTCAGAAGAAAATCGATAGCTCTGATCATTTACATAAACAATTACATCTTTAGATAACATTAATGCCCAAGGCACTATGAAGATACATATCAAAGTTTAGGGGTCTCAGTAATCACTCCCTAAGAGCAACAGTAACGTATACCAAACAAAACTTTGATTATGAGATTTGGAGGTTGGTATAAAAGCAGCTGTAGTGTTACACTCACCGAGCACTGAGCTAGGGATAAGTGTTGGCAGCCAGGCCACATTGGAGAATGCGGATGTGTGGAGAGAGTTGATTCGTGCCAGCTCGGACACCCCCCCAGTGCAGGACAGAGGGCCAATGTGATCAACTCTCCAGAGGATCAGCTCACTATAGATAGCGTTCGGGTCGTGGAACGTACGCGTGGCTGCATTTCGCAGTTGTTTACGAGGAACGCCTCTCATTGGCCTCGTGGGTTGTTGTAGAGGCACGTCCCCAATCAGATCTCCATCAATACTTCCAGAGGACGGAGTTAACAGTGCATTGTGATGTGATGATGTTAACAGCAAAGGGAGGACCGTGTGACAAGCCAAATCATTGAGATGGAAACGGTGTCCGCAGTAACGGAACTTGTGCGAAACTGTGAGGACGTTTGAAAAGGCAGACTTCTCTGCAAAGGTCACAGCCCATTGGTTGAGTGAGCCATCTACGTGTTTGGACACCATCATGACGGCAGGGCCGATGACGGCAGCAAGAGAGTGTCCGAGACCGCCTAGCCCCGCAGACGCAGAGGCGCTCTGAGGAACCCGCCGCTCACTTCGCTTCTCCTCCAGAGCACTGCAGCTCTCTTGATCCATAAACGTACATGCGTACATCATGATGTTCTTACTGAGGGAGTTAGCATCACCCGTGGGGAACGCCACTGGGATACGAGAGGAGAACGACACCTGAAAGAGAAAATGGAATGATTTTATTTAGTTTATCAGGGTAATAATTCGAGTTATCAACACCTAGTAAGTGTGGCTGATATTTATGAATAATACTTATTGACACCACACCTCATACTAATTGAAAATCTTTTTTTATTATTATATATTGACAAGGTATGAAGATTTGCAGTGGGAAAAAAATATTTACTTTGGATAAGCACATGTAATATATGAATTCATTATAACCAGGGTTTTGAAATGAACACCCGCCAACCCGCCAAATGCAGGTAAAAATTAAGTTTGGCGGGTAACACTGTCAAATGACTAGCCAATTTGGCGCGTTACTATGTTTACTCACTTTGCTGGGGAAGTATGTCAGATTTAGCGCAAATACGCAACATGTGAGTCAACGTGATATATTAAATGCAGCGTATTGCATTGACTTGGTTTACTGGCTTGAACACACACGTCAATAAGCAACAGATAATAACACGCTTGTTTACTTGCATTGAAGTACTGGCGCATATTAAAAAAGTATTACAGAAAAAAAAAGAACGTTTTTTATTAAAAAAGTTTACAGAAAAACGTATGTTAATAGAATATCCTATCCAGAATATCCTATATGTTATTTGTACTGTATTGATCGGTCCACCAAAAACATTTTTGTTAAAAAAAAGAAAAAAAGATGAGAATGAATGAGGAGGGGAGGATTTTGTTTGAATACGTAATGAATGTATGAAATCCAAAATTGTAATACATACAGCATATATATATATATATATATATATATATATATATATATATATATGTTTGTTTTTTTTTGCCCCCTCTGGCGACAAGCGAAACTGCAACCAGAGGTGTGTCCGTTCATCATAACCAAAGGAGCATCAGCCGCACACATCTTTTGTTACAGTCATAATGAGGTAATACATGTATAAATCTGCAAGTCATTTAAAATATATGAAAGGAAAGGCATCTGAGTAAATTACACACTTATCTTTGTGTGTGTGTGTGTGTGTGTGTGAGGGGGAAACGGGGGTGGTAGAAAACTCCCTAAATCTCCATGTTTACTATCTCCAATCTACTGTTTTATGTGCTTACTGTATCCACTTATGATTGTATCTTTATGGAAACATGTTCATGAACAATATAAGCTGCTACACCCCATAGGCCCACTCGTTCACTCAGGTCAGCTCACCAACTGCTCCTAAATGTGCCTAAAACAAAGCGCAAGCTAAAAGGGGACAGTGCTTTTGCTGTAGCAGCTCCGAAATTGTGGAACGATCTACCTTTGAACATTATACAGGCATCATCATTGTCTGTTTTTAAGTCTCTTTATAAAACCTATCTTTATTCTTTGGCTTTTAATAAGTGAAACTGATAATCCAGGTTTGGTTGTATTGATTTTATTGTTTTATTCTATGGTTGTGTAGGGCTTTTTATGTATGTATTGTTTTACTGTACATGTCATTCATGAAACTGATAATCCAGGTTTGGTTATATTGATTTTATTGTTTCATTGTATGGATGTGTATGGCTTTTATGTATGTATTGTTTTACTGTACAGCACTTTGTGTCCATTTTTTTGGATTTTAAAGTGCTCTATAAATAAATATTGGTTGCTTGCTTGCTTGCTATAAGTTATTACATTGTATAGGATCCCATTGAGCCCTAGAGCAGACCGGAGATCTCTCCATTTGTTGAAAGCTTTCCGATGTTGACTCTCGTCTTACTCCGACGCCTGGCACTAGACAGAAGTTGTATTTTTTTTGTCTTATGTGGAGTTTGCGTTGGGGTTTAGAATGAACTACAAGCCGGTCTCTTTGAATCAATCTTCTACTTTTGTGGAAAGTTGACTAAAGTTGTGTCGCTCGAGTTGTCTTCTCTGATACGGAGAATGGTGGCGAATACACAAATCTGCCAGACATAGCCAGGCGAGCTTGCCATGAACGCGCATGATGTCATGCCCAGTCTCAATTGGCACATTGGGTGAAAAAGTTCATTTCAAACCTTATTAGCTAATGAGCTCATGGTCGAGGTGACATAACTAGTAATGCACCAACATTTTGGGAGGACCGAAATCATTGACAGAAACAGTGACATTTGATTAACACTTTTCCACTGGCACGTTTTGACTGTCAGTGTCTATTTCGTTCATTTCGATGAAACAAGATCTTTTAGTCTATGCTGTTCTCAGTTTATACATGAACAAACAGTCTTTAAACATTATTTCATGCACACCTACCATCCGATAAATACAATAAGGTTTGGACCCTATTATTAAACAAATACATGAATATGAAAAAGTCTGAGCATTCACAATTCTGTCCAAATTAATAACAATAAATGTTGTCTTGACACTCTTTAATGTGGCGTGAACGAATGCTGTATCACTACAGTAGTTATATTTCAAAAGTAGAAACAATTATATCACTAAAAAGTGTTGATTATAAAATAAATGTGATTTATTAAATTTTAATTTTTTATTAAATATTTAAAATTTCAGTTTTGGTAAAAAAAAAATTATATATATATATATATATATATATATATACTGTATATATATATATATATATATATTATTATTATTATTTTTTTTTTATGCATCTCTAGTTATAAACATGAGTGTCTTACCTGAACCTGTCTGAAGATGCCAGGTATGAACTCATCCAGGTACTTGACGTGCCAGACGAGGAAGGATCCGTCGTGTGGGTGAATGGTGAAGAGCATGTCTGGACTCTTGTTCCACTCCAGAATGAGAGTCTCCAGCTTCCGTTCCAGCAAAACGGAGGGCAGAGGAACACTGCTGCTTGAACCTGGAGAAGAGGCCTTGGTGCTTCCCTCCTGATCTCCCTCCTCATGTTCAGACGAACCCTTATCAGACATCTCATCCAGATCTAACAAAAGACACAAAGATCACATAACACAATATAAATATGCAAAAGTAACAAAGCTATGGTTAAAAACCCCATAAATTTAGCCGACGTCTGTTAGCTTAAGGCTAATCTATATGCTAAAGGGTTTATTCATAAGAAGGCAGTACCGAAGTCAAACTTGGGAGCCCCCTCCTGCTCAAAGTCCTCAGTGGCTTGTTCCAGATGCTGCTCGGAGAGTTTGCGCAGCTGCTGCATGAAAAGGTCCATAGAGGTGGTGAAGCTCAGATCTTTATTATTCAGCCAGTGAACCACAAACCCTCCGCTGACATCCTCGGAGAACAGGCCCGATCCTGCCAGCGCTGCAGGGATATCTAAAAGAAAAAGATCAGCTGCTCTCCATTTGTGTGTTTTTTATTTTCAATAAATGAAAGAATAAATTAACGTTAATATGTTTTTTTTTTATAAAGCCTATAAAACGTTTACTCTTTCATATTTGATGAGCAAAATTAAGGCATCCAAGTTATCAACATGATTAAAATGTTACTGAACAAAACTCGTGTATTCAATCTACCACATGCCTTCTGCCTTCTGATTATTATTTGTTTTTAGTAAATAAAATGCATTTTAGTTTATGATTTGCACATATTTTTAAGCCTTGCCAATTTTTAATATTTAAGTGCAAGATGACGAATGCGACCTCAATTCGGTACTCCCAAAAAGCTACATCTCAGAAGTTCTCTTCTTCTTGCGCTTGAACGGACATATTGACATAAATTTATGTCAAAGCACAGTAAAAATGTACACACGTATATAAGTGAATGTATGAGAAATAAAACCTGTGTGTCCGTATATTGGATCCGTGCATTCAGTCTTAAAGGGACAGCAGCATAATGAACCTGCTGCCTCCCATGTCATTAATGTTAATCAAACAACAAAAGACTTTACTGAATAACTTTCATAACTTTATTTATCAATATTTCATTATTCAGTGAAGACTATGCAGTGTTATTTTACATTTGATTACTTTATTCAATTTCTGTACCTGAGAAAAAACTGTTTCATCTGCATTTATTTGTGCTATTGCTCATAATTTGATTATTTGTTCTTATTTTATTACTGACTTGTTTTTAACAATATTTGAAATCTGTAAGGCTAGTAGGCTAATTAGGCAAGTAGTTTGTGGTGTCATAACCTTATTAAGTAAAATGGGTCAAAAACAACAAACAAATAGGCCTACTTTTGTGGTTTGGCCAGTGAAAACATTGGCAGGGTTGTCAAAGTTTGTATGCAAACGTTTTTTTTTTTGTTTTTTTTAAGATTATATATATATATATATATATATAAACCATCATAAACCATGTTTACCCTGTAATCTCCATGCAATTATACACAATTTGTCTTCATAAACCATGAATACATGCCCAAGTATGTGTGTGTGTGTGTATGTGCACCTGTGTTGGGATTGATGCTGGCAGAGATGTGGAAGTGGCAGAGGGCATTGGCGTGGTGCGAGATGTGGCGGTGGGTTTCGTGGGACCCAAGCTGGCTGGGCAGCAGCTCAGTGTGGGCCACCAGGGCGGACGATCTCCTGCGGCCCCTGCGCAGGTGCTTGAGGTGGTGGATAGACTGAATGGAGACAGAGAATATTTCACAATTCACGTACAGCAGGCCTAAATAAAATTAGGAATATTCTCAGCTCCAGTAAACACATCATGTGTGATTAAATTCATTCTGAAGATTTCCTCACAAAATAAGTGCAGAAAATAAATGCAGATTCCATCTGGGTCAACAGATGGCACATGGAGATGTGTGTGTGTGTTGAAGATGCAATATTAATTCAAATACATTAAAGGCGTCACAAACTCTCAAGCACCTAACATTAAATTATTGCACAGTATTTCACTTAAAACTAAAAGTTTCATCATTTTTCCTCATATTCAAGTTGTTCCAAGACCAGATTATTTATTTTTCTTCTAAGGCAATTTTATGTTACGATAACATAATTAACATTAACTTAAAGGGATAGTTCACTTTGATGCATCTTGGATCATCTTACATCTTGGATGTCCTTGAGGTAAGCTAAAACATATCAAAAATGTTTTTCAAAGTGAACTATCCCTTTAAGGACAAGAAAAGCACAATAATAGTATGCATATAATTCATGGATTATACTGTATTCCACGTTTTATAAAGTCAAGTCTGTAATTTGATATATGTGTGTGAAGAGCAGACTAAAATTCAGAGAAAACTTTGTTTCGAAACAATTTGAAGCCAGGTAGTTTGAAATTACTATCAACCTAAAATCACAAGTAATATGAATTTGTCCAAACGTGAGGGTGAGAAAACGATGACAGAATCTAGATTTTTAGTAGGGCTGGGTATTGAGACAAATTTCACAATTCGATTCGATTTCGATTCACAAGCTTTCAATTCGATTCGATTTCGATTACGATTCGATTCGATTCAATATCGATTATTTTGGATATCAGTTACAATAAATGGCAATTTTTCTCAAGGGAATTAAATCTCTTAACTAATGCTGTAAACTATGGGAGACTAGTTGTAGCCTACTAGGCTTCATTAGCCTAATATGAAGGTAATAATGAATGAATCACTTAAATTACACTTTTATTTATTTTTATAATAAGAAGATTATATGAAATATAAACATTTAAATGGTGGCTGTCATAAAAACTTGCCAGATTTCTTAAAATATGCATTAAATATTGAAGAACATTAAGATTATAATGCATATGTAATATAGTGTATATATTTAGCAAAATGCTCCTCTCTAGAGTTATTTTTTTCTATCAGACTAACGAGTTGATGTGGGTCTTCTGAGGTAAATATGACGATACATGACAAGACATTGATTACAAGCTGTTTAACTGACGTCTTTCCACGGTTGAAACGCTGATTGAGCGAATCAATGTGACATGATATGGATTTCGATAAGTTGTACTCTATCTTTTAACACACTTTCAGATGCTCATTCATGTTTATTTCGCGCTGTGACTGGTATTATTAACCCGGAAGTGAGATCAGCGCTGCTTCTCTAGAGCTGCGCCATAGCGATCTCACGCCACAGCACCAAAACGCTATTTATGTTTTTGAATTTCTAAAGAAAATGGACGTAATTTGAAAATTGAGACTTTGTTTCATATCAATGGTAACAAAGGACAAAGATTATTGCGATTTTTTGAATGTGCGCAGCCGCGATACAATGTTCCATTCATTCAAATGAAACAGGATGACTAATCGATTCTTGAGACTTAAGAAAAAAATGAGAATCGATTAATATCGAGAAATCAATATTTATTACCCAGCCCTAATTTTTGGGTAAACTATCCCTTTAAAAAAAAATCATCAGATCTTGGCAGCAACAAAATATTTAGGACACAACATGTACTGATTGTCAGTGTTTGGTTTACATGGAGACAAAAGTGTAGAGTTTTCACACATCCTACTGAAGATGACAACTGTTTAGGAGGAGGAGATCAATACTTCTGACTAACAGCAATATAAAGCAGATATGATTTGATGCATTAAGAATGCAAACCCAATCAACAATGTGAATATTTTACCAAATTGCAGATGTGGCGTGTGCATATAATCAGCAAGGAGTAGTTCATTAACAAGTAAACCAGCTAACATGCCAAGAGTGTATTATGCATCGACATGTGTATGTGTTGTTTGAGCATGTGCATTTCTGCATGCTGACCTCCAGAGCGTGCTGTATCTTGTCTTTCTGAGCGACGTTTGGCAGAGTGCTGCTGATACTGGTGCTGTTCTCTGAGATCTGTCCCCCCAACAGACTGTCCTCAGGCAAGAGGGTCTCACTCCACAGACGACAGATGCCATCCGCACAGGACGTCAGCAGCACGTTACACACAGAGCCCCTGCGACATACACACACACAATGAGAAAAGCACACTCACGGGTGGAATTCACAGTGTGAGTTAAGAGTGGGTGGCAACTAAAATCTCAGCAGTGTGTTTCCTGCACTACTAAATGTACAATGCCTCAGCGAAAGACATTATATTGTACTTGCTGGAGTCTGAACTAAATGAAATATAATACAGGGTGGTGAAAAAAAATGATACAGCTTAGTATCACAATATTTTATCTAAAAAAATATTAGTCTAACGTTTTTGTTTAGGTTATTTCACATTGAAAATAACTCCATAGCGCCATCTAGTATCCAAGTTATATGCTGTTAATGGCAAATGTATGTATTTACCTATAACAAAAAAATAAATATGATTCAGCACATAATTACATTTCATAACTGAATACGGTCACCGTTCATTAGGGTTTTAGTATGGTCATACTTTGTAAAACTACTTAAAACCCTATTTTTCTTTAAAAAAAATTACATAGAAATTGAGTGTGAATTTTTTTTGATTTCTATTAAAAATATCTCAGAACATTAAATATAACAAGGAAGGGATGAAGGAGACTGAAATGAAGATATGAAATGAACAGAATGTAAACTTTATCTTATTAGATCCCGTTCAGATTTTAGCAGATGAAAATAGGTAATAAATTGCAATACATGGCAATATGTTATCACGATACTCAGCATAAAACAAAACGTTTAAAATATTGTAATATTGTTAAAATAATGTAATATTGTATCGTGGCTCAAGTGTCATGATTATATCGTATCGTAGGGCCTTTGCCACCCCTAATATATACACATATACATATATATATATATATATATATATATATATATATATATATATATGTACAGTATGTATATATAAAAATATATTCTCAAGAAACTAGTATTATAGAACAAGAAGTTCTGACTCTGCAACTGACTGAATTACCCACATTTGAAGTCATTGTAAAATAGTCAATAAATGTACAGCTACACATCAGTTAATACAAATATATCTACCATGGTAAAAAAAACAATCAGCTGCGTATCTACTACACACATTGCTAGCATTACCATTTCACCCAAGCATCAGTGAAGGAGTCTGTGGGTGTGTTTGACATACTTTGGCATGTATTTACTGGTTTTCCTCCAGGAGAAGCCTGTGACCGTACGTGGATGGGCCAGATACACGAATGAGAAATGAACCGTTGAGACCTTTTTGTCAGTCACATCTGGCATCACCACTGCAGACTTCCATCCTGTGGTGGGATACCACACCTTCAGCAGGCAGTCATCCTGCGGGAGAGAAATGTTTTTTTCATCATAAATGGAAATTACTTTTATTCTTGAGGGTATGAAAATGAGAGAGAAAAAAAAAGCGATTTTTAGACACCCAAGTAGCATAGTAACGATCGAACCAACATTAGGATCAGCGAACTAACATTAAAGTCAAAGATATCCACAAGTTTCCGAGGGGCGCTCCTGTAAAAAATAAAGTGGGTGAAACTTCCGGTGAGGCGGCGGAAGTAGCATTCCAATGGTATTTTGTGTGTTAGTTAGCGAAGAGGCTAGCTGTTTTTCGGAGAATTATTTTACTATTTAAAGACGCAAATCTTTATGAGAGATGTCGTTACTGAGGTCATGGACAACATGTGCTGTTCGCGGTTGTATGTATAACCTGACTAAACTAGTTCAGTGGCTTAAACGTGATTGTTTTGAACATAAGCTGAAAACGAAATCAGAGTGTTCCTGCCAACGACTGTAGTTTCCATCACCTCCCAAAAGACGACGAATCTTCCTGTGTACATTTGTTTAAATTCTTAATATTCTATAAACTTGTGTTTAGCATGTGTTTGGCTGTTCTCTACTGATGTTGCACCTAAACTCAGGATCTAAGCCTGTGTTGACAGAATACCAAATGTGCCAGTTAATGTATTCAAGTAGCACATTCATTTATGATTTTGAATAAACTCCAAAGCACAATGATTAAGTGTGTATTTTTTATTTTAATTGTTTGTCAGCTCGCACAACTGTCTGTCACCATGCCTTGATGAGTATTGATTATTAATAATGTTATTATAATACTCCCAATCAACTACTGCGGAGGGTAAAGGTACTGTTATTTCACCTTTTTTAATTTCGTTGAGGTTGTGTTCCCACATCGTTAGCTAGTTTGGATCGCTATAACTTGAATGACTGTCAACTGTTGAATGAACGAGTGTCAAGCATGTCAAATCGTGCTTTGTTTACTTCCAACCGGAAGTCGCGCCCACTTTTGACGCAAGGCCTCATGGGGCGTAGGAAACTTGTGGATACTTATTTCTTTTTTTCTGTTTTTGGGTCTGGCTGATGGACAGTCTGCACAACGTAATTATTGTCAGCAGACTAAAGATGTCTACATACAGCTTGATTTTTGTGACTGTGCGAGTAATTCGTCCACTACATTAGTGAGATCCACAAATGTATGTGAGATGTGACGTTTAGGCTGTAACGTCACCATGAAATACAACCAATTGATACGAAAATTCATATTTTTCTATAGAATATTGCAGCATTTATTGTATATAACGGATAGGAATGGAAATTAATGGGATAAGTATGTCTCTGTTTGCACTGTGCCTAGTGGGGATGTCTACTTTATCCCAAAAAACATTTTCCACATTTCCCATTCATTCCTATGGGGGTCAAATTGAAACACGAGGGAAAGATTTGTTACTATTTTTTACCACAAAAACTCCCTGAATCCAGACACATTTTGTGTGTGTGTATTCCAATTTCAAGTGTGACAAAACTGACAAGATCTTGTACCACTCCAATGAATTTTGAGTCAAAATGACCGGAGGAGAGCATGACGTTAAGTAGACATCCTAACATTTTCACTAACACTAATATTTTCCAGTAGCATTACAATAGCTCAGCTGTTTTAAAATGGTGTATCTTTCCTAGTAAAACATAATTATTCCGAATTATTCCTGTCACACTCTTCTTTATTCAGTTAATCTCAATTAGCAAAGTCCAATTTAGGGAATCAGTTCATTTAGCAAGTATTAATGAAAAAAAAAAAAAAAAAAAAAACTCAAGCCACATTTTGTATCTTTTAGTAAAAGTTTTTGTTCAATGCTTGTTTCAGCATTGTTTATTATGGCATTTCATCATTTTTTGTAGTTGTATGTCAACAATTTATCTATCTTTTTGACTTGATATCCAGGATTCCATACCAGATAAATACTGGTATGAGAAAGATTTTGCTCCCTCAAAAACCTTAAATATAGTTAGTTACATCTACAGCTACATCTGTATCTAACAACCAGTTTAAATGTGTACCCTGATTGTAGTTTAACCAGTTGGTACCCATAGCTTCCAATATAACATAGATTAGCTTTAGCATTAGCTAAAGCTAATATACATTAGCTTCCCAATACTGATAGGGCTCTGCCTTTATAGATGTACAAAATAATGTCTTATTTTACAAATTATAATGGTAAAAGTTTATGTAAGGGATAGGTCTAGGTTTTAAAAAATTATAGTTAGCATTATTTAAGAACAACTGAAGTCCACCATGATATACATGAAGTGTGTGTGTGTGGTACCTTTCCAGCTGTGGCGAAGTATTCTCCATCTGGAGACCATTGAGTGATGTGAACGGCAGCTGCAGTCCTGAGACAAAAAAAAAACATAAAGCTGAAAGCACACGCACACATTTCTGTGCAAATGGTAAAGCAAATATTAAAATGCCCTCTAAATTGGTGTGTGTTTTGAAGGCCCACATTATAGCTGCAGGTTCATGTTCAGGGGCGGTAAACATATGAACGTGTTTTATCATTCCACTCACGTCTCATGTTTTTTGCAGCATCTCCCAATGGCCCTGACTATAACCATACGTTTGTTTGTTTTTTTTTTAATTGAAACTCTTAAGATAATAGCGGAATCCACACCACATCAATAATGATGATTTCATAGATTAGACAGAATAGATCAATTGTATGATTGGCTATAGGCACTTGACATATGAAATGAGTAATGTCCTCTGGCCATGTTACTGAATATGTATTGATATGTAAAGGTAGCCACAATGCTAATAAGCTAATTGTTATGATTTTTCAAATCACAATGATTTCTAAGTTTAGACAGGGGAAGAGACTTTGCACGAGAACCCCTTTGACCTTAAAGGTGCCCTAGAATGTGAAATTGAATTTATTTTGGTATAGTTAAATAACAAGAGTTCAGTACAAGGACATGACATACATTGAGTCTCAAACACCAATGTTTTCTCCTTCTTACTTAAATCTCATTTTTGAAAAACACCCCTAAAAAAAGGCGAATCTCCACATAACATTGACTGTGATGCAACAGTCGGGATCATTAATATGTTTGACTCCAAACATTTGCATATGCCAGCCCATGTTCAATAACAGGCGGAACTGGGTAGCCGAAGCATGGCAGTTGCTCAGTGTTTGGATGTACACATGAACACAAAAGTTTTTTTTAGTTCCTTTATCCGAGCCTCTGAAAAAACAATGGGTTAATTTTATTTTCTCTGGAAATTTCCAAACATTTCACCGATGATCGAGCTTACCAAGCAACTTCTGTGTAATTGTTGTTCAAGTTCAGACAGGTAAGTTAATCTTTCTCTCAAAATCGTTCAATAGTGTTTATGCATCAGTAAGTCAAGCCAGTGACTAAAATATCAACTTCACATCATTTCTTTTAGAAGGATGGGGGAAAAAAACAAAACATATTTAAATTGTGAATAAATTATATACAGAAAACGATCAAAGAACAATCTTTCCACACAGCGCAAGTTTATCTGGACACTTGCCAAACTCGTTATGAATTCAATGACGCATGTTACACTGCACAATGAAGCTCTTACTGTATTTACATGATTGTGTCTGCATTAATGAAAGCATTAGAGAAGGCAAAAAGTGCGTTGAAATGATAAGATCTTCATCCTCGCGATCCACAGACTGTCCTCTGCTGCTCAATGCATTAATGGAAATAGATCTAAATACTTCTAAAACGTCTCACAAATCGTTAATCTCGATAGCTGTAATAGTAAAAACGTATAATAGTTGTAGTAAAATTATTCGAGAGAGTTTCACATGTAATACATAGCTATTTCATATGCAAGCATGTCAGCCAATCACAGCAGAGGCCACACAGCAGACACGCCCCTTCAAACAGAGTGTTCAAATCAGAGGCTAAAATCAGGCTAGGAAAAATGCCTTTTATTTCTAAATTATGACTATTTTTTTGATCTAAAAAACATACTAACATTATAAGGGCAACCCAGGAAACATTATAAAATAATAATAAAAAAAAAACATTCTAGGGCACCTTTAAATATTTACCTCTACACATTTGTATGTGCATGGTTCTCTGACGTATGTAGTTACAAAAAAACAAATCCATCTTCCTTAACTTGATTTAATTTGATTGTTTTTATTTTTAAAATTGATTTATTTATTTTAAATTGGCATATGACTTAATTATTAGCTTTTCATTAATTTATGAACCCCCTGCAGTCCCCTCACAAAAACCCTGTCCTACAGTTTGCCTATATATTACATGAAACTTATTTAAGAAGAGCAAAAGCATTCTTTTCCATCATGTAACCCTTTTAAATGCATTAATCCATCAATGTGTTTTAACGTTCAATAAATCAGACAAGTGACATTAAAGATTTAGTATGCAGACAGAAGTGTGTTTAAGTTATGGTGCACTCACTTGCACTGCCAGACACACTTCCAATCACTGAGTATGAGCTCATGAGCTCTGTCATCATTCATCTGACATTCCTCTTCCTCTATCAGCATGTCACTAGTAGGAGGAGCCCACAGCTGCAAACGCTCAGTCGCCGCCAAGATACGATTGCCTACACGACAAACAGATATATTAATTACAAATACATATTTGTTCACCACCAATCAAAAGTTTGGACAAACCTTCTCGTTCTATAATAGTTACAGGTATAATTACTATTTACCCCTCATTTTTTCAATATTGAACAAATCAACAAATGAAAGAATGGGAATTATGTCTGCCCCATTTGACCACTTCAAATCTCAATAGAAGTATCAAGTATTTAAATGGATACTCCACTTTTTTTGGAAATAGGCTCATTTTACAAACAGTCGAGTTTTACCGTTTTCGAATCCATTCAGCCGATTTTCTGATATTTAGAAGAATATCAGTAACCAGACAGTTTCTGGTCTCATTCACTTCCATAGTAGGAAAAAATATATACTATGGAAGTCAATGAGACCAAAAACTCTCTGTATACTCATATTCTTCTAAATATCAGAAAATCGGCTGAATGGATTTGAAAATGGTAAAACCCAACTGTTTAACTCTGGGGGAGTGGTAAAATGAGCCTATTTTCAAAAAAAGTGGAGTATCCCTTTAAGATGCGTATTCAAACATGAATCCAGAGGTTGCACTAAAGTCAAAGAAATATATCTTCTAAATGTATTATTTAATTAGAGGGTCCAAATAGAGTAAAAAACAAAAGCAAATGGAAAATTCCTCCATTAACAAAGTGTATATTTTACACCAACCTTGAGGGTCCCAGGAAAGATTGTAGGTTATTGCACTGAGGAAGAACTGACCAGTCTTTTGCCATTGGTAATTCAGTTGCTTTAAAAACACAACAGAATATAATAATATCAGCTCAACTGAATAACAAATATTCATTTAAAAAACAAAAACAACTACATCAATGTTTACACAAAAAAAAAATGTCATTACTATAAAGACATTTAGGTATCATCATTATCATTATATCTAAAATCTTCGTGATTGTCATTATCATATGATCTATGATCAACTGTCCTCCAGGGGAAACTCACCTTGTGACGTTTGTTTGGGTTGGAAGAAATTGGTTCGAAAATACATACAGTATTTCCGTAAGACGCAGCAATCTAAAAAAAATAAATAAATACCATTATACAGAAGCACCATTAGCAAAGATAAAAAAAAATCACATCAAAAACCTAGTCATTTATCCATGTTCATACTATGTCAGGAGTGAGTTGTGGCATGTCAGATCCACAATAAATGTCTACTCATCATGACAAATATATATTTTATATAGTTTGTTACATTTCTCTCATCTTTTCCAGCGTTTAAAATTTGCAAGTTGATTTCCCTGAACATGTAAACAATGCTCCTCACTGAAGCCTCACCTTCTTTCTTTGTGTATGCCTTTAGGATGGGCATTATGCTAATATTTCATATTGTGACATAGACGTTTGAGGAAGTAATAGGTCTGGAGCATGGTCTGGTCTGAAGGAATAAATCACTTTGTGGTAGACTATGAGCTTTATACTGCAAGTTTGCAAATCTTATACACACACAAACAGATACTGTACATTAAACACTAAAGGAAAAACATAAAAAAAAAAATCATCATATGACCTATTTAAGTACCAGCCTGACCCAGTAATTAGCTTAAGCAAGTTTGGGGCGGAACTCTAATTTGTCCATCCAAGAACAGATGGTGAAAGTGCAACATCATTTGGAGAACTGTACACTTCACCTTTAATTACAGCAATTGATATATACAGTATGTACAACCAAAGACTTTATAACACGGTACACACGTATTACTTTGAATGAGAGAAAGTGTAACGCATAATATGGCGGAATAAGTCCCGCCTTCTAAATAAAAGAGCCAATCGCTGATTGGTGAAGTTATCGCGTCACTGCAGCTTCCGTTAGAAGCTCCAGTTCCTGTTCTGAGACGCGCTTGATTCGAGAGTTTAGAAACTAAATTTATGAGACAGCTAATGACAGACTTCATTGGAGATTTCAAATATAAAACTGAATCATGGGCTTGGTGAACAGTTTTGGAGAATTTTACGTTTTCCTATTCAAAGAGATATTATCCCAAGAGGCGTTTCAAAGATGGCCGCCGAGGAAAATGACTTGTCTTAAAGGGACTTTGGTACAACAACACTGCAATTAAATGAACAAGTCCACAACATTTACTCAAAATCCACTCAAAAATACAGGAAAACATAAACAGCTAATTATCCATTAACGTGTTTGTTAGCAGATTTTGAAATACAAGGGAACATACGGCCAAATCAACTAAACCTGATATTTTGGTTTAGTAAACGTTTACTCTTGTTACCATCACTGGTAATGTGTACTCAGTTTTTCAGTACTCAGTACTCAGTAAAGTATTTCTTTACAGTACCAGTTTATTTTTATACTTATATTTGAGGAATATTTTAAGTGTATTTGCCATGTCAGCTTCACATGCTATTACATGGCAGATGCAGATTCATTATTCAACAAAAAATTCAATAAATACAAACATATTATAAAATTCAACTTTGAATGAAACACCAAACTATTTTGTCCACAACTATTAAACTTGTGATAAATTTGAAAAAAAATTCTGCCTAGAACTTTGTATACACATACTGTACATCATGTGTGGATTTGATTTTTTTAAGAATATGCTGTAATGTTTCAGACTATTTTCAGGAATATGTACAGTAGTAATTCCAATACAAAAAGAATTCTACAGCAGCACTGCCCATGTTAATCTTTCCCTTAGGCATGTGACAGTATCAAATTTTCATGTTGCAATAATTCCTGAAGCTTTAATCACGGTATACATTATTATCACGATATTAAGTTGCAAAAATAAATGTTGTCATACTATAACAGGTTGAATAACTTGTTCTTGAAACCAAAAGACCTGAACATTTAAATACAATAAAGCAATACACACAAACGTATAATGTTTTTCAAAGTGCCCACGATAACAATATTGTGCATGTTCATTATCGTAATATATCATATTCCCGAATCCAGGCACATTAAGGACTGCTTTTGTTATAGAAATCCTCATTTGTTCAGTGCTTTAGATTAAATGTCTTCTATAAGCATTAATAAAGTTTAATAATAATATCAAGAAATATAGTATGGTCTTACCCGGCCAAGCTGCTGAGAGCACTCCACGCAGCCAACCTGGATGTTTCCATTCTGAGCTCCAGGAATAATCTGAACACACTCAAAATCACTTGCGAGGATCACGATATCACAGCCAGAGCCATATGCCTAAAGAAACAGAAATCACACAGTTAAAAGTTGTAATTTTTCAAAACGTATGCAACGCCTTAAAATACATGTTCCCAAAAGCCAAGTCAAGTCTTACTTCATCAACAAGACATTCAAATCATTCAGATTATACTTTTATAAAATTAAATTTCAGTTTATTTGATCTGTGAGACAATTTCCTGTAAAGGCCCCGATAAAGTCACAGCGAAGTCCTTTTTCATTCTTCACATTAGGTAAAGAGAAGTTTGAAATACATGAGCAGCGGTATACTGTGAGAACATCCACTGCTGAAAGCGACGTTTAGAGGAATGTGTTAGTTATGTTCTGAGCGATTTCGTATCAATTAAATAAACGCACAGCGATGAGAAAAAAGAAGTTAAGAAAGCATCTGATCACAGTGATGGATGTTTTCAGTGCGCTCATATTTTTACTCGCAGATGTCCGACCTTGAGGGACTGAACAAAAGAAACGGACCAGAAACATGTCAATGTCAGGCTCAGAGCCACACCAACCTATTACATAATAGTAAGCAAACTGTTATAGAAAGTTCACTTTGGCAAGTGGTTTCGTGATGACGTCACATCAGTCGCGACGAGTCTAAAATAAACATTTCCAACCTTTAGACGGGTACTGTAGATGATGACAAAATTTAGTTTTAACCTTTAGGCATGCATTGCATTGAATGAAAAGCATTGATTATGTGTTATAAACAAAGGGGGACAAACATACTTTGTCAGCTGAGGTCTCCAAGCTTCCATATACGGTAAAAAAACTGTAGTCTATGCTGAAGCGTTTAGGGCCAGCAAGCTTTTCTTTTCTTTTTTTAAAGAAATTCATACTATTTTTCAGCGAGGATGCATTTAATTAATCAAAAGTGACAGCAAAGACATTGTTACAGCAAAACTAATGTTTTCAGCATTGATAATGATAAAAACATTTTTACTGTCATTTTAATCTAAGAAATGCAGCCTTTCTAGGTGAGCATAAGAAATAATAATAAAAAAAGAAATGCATCCCCAAATGGCTGGGTGGAACAATAAAAAAAATGGGGAACTCAATTTTCCTTCCTTATTTTGTAGTTGTATTATTATTATGTCAGTTTCAAAGTTTTGACCTTTCTAAATTAGCCGATGTTCAAGTGAAACTGCTTTGGCAACACAAATGTAGCAACGTGTGTCATAACACAACCGAGAGAAAGAGAGTAGCGAGTCAAAAGGGTCATAGTCACACACACATTTACATTCATAATTATACCATCTAAACACAATGTGGTGACAATTTAAAAATGTTGTGGTAAAAATACTAAAATTACCGGGGTTAAACAGCACCATGAGCGTAATGCTCTGCATTGAGTAGGGAAGTACAGATCCAGCACAGACACAGTGTCCTTCTTTCTAAACAGATGTGCCCATTTGATTATCTAAATATGCTTACTGGTGCATGCCTTTTTTTTTTCTGGGTTACATTTCCTTGGAGCTGATCTACTGCACATGCTCAGTTCAGCATTTTTGGTTATGTTTGGAAAAGTGCAGTACTACTCGTACTGTTATTGCTTTCTGAAAAAGTGTTCTACGCGTTAAATATCTTGATCTACTACAAGTGCCGAAATGTATAGTACACAACACAGCAGTGCTATTTTGGTATTATTGAGATATTGTAGTCTATATTAATGTTATTCATAATAGTTTTTATTTTTAATGTTCATTTTACTTCAAGTTTTAGTAATTTTGTTGTGTGTTTTTGTCATTTTTGTTAGTGTTTGTTTCATTTAAATGCACAGTTACCAGGGCTGTCAAACGATTAACCGTGATTAATCGCATCCAAAATAAAAGTTTGTGTTTACATAATAAATATGGATGCACTGTGTATAATTATTTTATATATATAAATACACACACATGCTTGTATATATTTAAGACATATTTTCATCTATATACTGTATATAGATTCATATATAATTTTATAATATTTTATACATAAATAATATTTTTTTTCTTAAATATACATTCATGTGAGGGTATTTATATATACAAAATATTTATACACAGTGTACCCACATATATTAAGTAAACACAAAATTTTATTTTGGATGCAATTAATCGCGATTAATCGTTTGACAGCCCTAACAGTTACCATACATTTTTTGTTATTTTACAACATCAAGTTAAACTGAAAAATGATAAATGAAAAATGTAGTCAAGGCAACTATTTGAAAATGTATATATATATTTTTAACTTTTTAACATAACTTTTTTTATATCGTTTTAGTTAACTAACTATAATAACCCTACAACATAACACACTGCACTAAATACAGTGACCCACAATGCAATATGCTTGATATTCTACAGTATGTTTAATGTGACAATGCGTTTACTTTTTCATAAGGTTGAGTACAGTTTGAATTTCAACAATTCAGATTCTGCTTATCGCTTCCGATTCTGCTTATCAATTTAGATTTTTATTGATACCAATAAGGAAAAAGAAAAAAAAAACATAAGATATAATTAACTTTTAATCTAGTTCTCATTGAAAATAGAACACTTACACAAGGAATGTTTGCCTATGTTTTAAAAAATACCATAGCAAAAACTAATATAAATTTAAATATTTATTAAAAATAGCCTAAGTAAAAGGTAATTAACAAAGAACATAGACAAATTATCAATCGCACAAATATACAACTGAAAGCTCCGAAGATTTTCAGGTATTCAGGTACCGATACTGTAAATCTAATGTAAAATAACACTGCACTTTATAAATAAAATAAACATTACAAATAAAGTTACTAATGTTATTCAGTCAAGAACAACGAGTGAATTTTCTTTTTGCATTTTGATGTTTGATAAACGTTAATATAGAGACGACAGCAAGCAAATTAGGCTGCTGTCACTTTAAGAGCTTCACTGATTCAATACACTTCTATGCATTTTTTTTTACCGTTCACGTTCACTTAAAGGTCATGAACTTTCATGAACTGAGAAATCCTTGAGCTTTTGACTTATATAAGAGGTCATCATGATACCATACATTTGATACCTGTACATTTCAGAACTAAAATACTTCCTTGTTAGTCCAAAAGCAGCTTCTATTGTAACCAAGCCCAAATAACAACTCGTTGTGGAATGTACCATCAATGACAGGTGAAAGACCGCCTCTGCAGAAGAAAATCAACACCAACTTCATCATTGCAACTTTGGCCGCGCCCACCGGCGTGTTAGTGATCAGATGATGAGGAGAAAAGAGCAATACAGGATGGACTACAAATAGGATCCTAATGCTAGGAATGTGGTTATTGTATTTATTTTCAACAATGTAAATGTCTCAGTTTAGCATTTTTTTTGTTTGTTTCATTTATTTGTATGCAGTACATTTCATTGTGGAATTCTTTGGTAAATCAGTCGCAATTTCGGCCTTCTGTGCGCAAGTTTTGAATGTGTGCGCTGCGCAGGACACAAAACAGCACGCAGGTCTTCTTGCGTTTAAATGGTTTAAAGTCATATAAAAATCCACACAATTGAATTGATTTTTTTTTATTTTTTATAACAAGTATCCAAAATACTAAATTGGAATCCCAACCCTACTTTTTAAATCAACTGTTTAAAGGCTCAAACTGCAAAATAAAATTTTAGATTATGTACTTTAGGGATGTACTCACTAACATATTTGATTTCAAAATAAAACTGGGCACTATAAAGTATTCCATGCAGTAAGCAGTACATAATTGGTACAATGTAAACACACATGCACACACACACACACACACACAGGTTGCCACAAGCCATTAATCATTCCAGACTGTAAAGCCGAATGCTGCACCTGTTGTTCTGAGCAGTGTGCGTGTGTTTGTATGTTCTCATCCTCTCTATGATTTATTAATGGGAAGAGAGCACAGAGGTACTGAAAGCAAACAAGCTCAAAATGACACTCATTCCCATTATAGACACGACTGAGCAAACACACACAGAAGTATGAGCTGTGTGCACAGAAAACAGAGTGCCGTTATAGCCTTATAATATAAACATATAGCCTAATTCCATTTCACAAAACATTCAATTCTTCTTAACCGCTTTTTTAATTTTTATTTTTTAATATTTAATAATATTTTGTATTGCCAAACACTTTTCTTGATAATGTTCTTAGGACAAAATATAGGAAGTAGCCTTGTGTCGTTTGGAGCGGAGCAGAGCAGAGCCTTTCGGTTTATAACTGTAGCGTTGTTCTGTTGTCCAACTGAACTAAATGGTTTTTATTTCTATTAAAAAAGAAAAAAAAATGACAGAAGAGGTGATGCCATGGTAGGAAGTAATGTAATCAGTGTATGGCCAAACACAGCGAACCTACCGCAGAAATCCTGCTAAAATAAACTAACCTCAACACAGTTGAACTTAACTCAGTTGAACTCAATTTAAGCTCAAATCAGCTAGGCTGAACTCAAACGGACTGATCCAAAGTCTATAGATATACAAATGACAGTTCACTCCTATTACTTATGAATGGGAAAAACTACAATTGTAAAATGGCAGAATAAGTCCCACGGCTCCCGCCTTATAAGTAAAAGAGCCAATCACTGATTGATAATGTATGTTCCCATAGAATATAATGAAAAATATAGAAACCCGAGACTCGCTTATGACTGAACATTGGCTCGTCTAGCCTGAAATTTGTATTTTTTAACTGAGCATAAGAAACAAAATGTCAGATTTCATTGTTGAGTTCTTTAATTGTGAGATCAGCAAGCAGCTTTTGAGATTTAAGGATTCCCCCACTCAAATAGATAGGACTTGGTCTAGGATGCCCGAAATAGCTGCCCTGAGTTGTAACAAATATGGCGGCCGAGTGAACAGACTTTTCTTAATTAAATAGGGACTTTGATAGAACTCAATTAGCTGAATATAGTAGAAAACACTAGAAAAAACACTACAAAACAGAACCAAACCATGTAAACAAATATGCTGTGTACCTGTATCATTCCAGACAATGTGTGTGTGTGTGTGTTCATTGAGGTAAATTATATTTCTTGAGACACTGTGAGACTGAACACGACTAGAGCAAGACATCACTCATCAATCTGAGAGAACATGATCCTCGGGGAGAAGACAAATCGACTCATCCTGCTCGATTCGGCTCTGCGTGCCTGTCAGCATTCCTGATCCGACATGTGTGCGGTGATTCTAATACCCCTCAGAGCTCAAGACTAGTCCAACCGAACGCTTTAATCTCATAAAGGGCTATTCCACAGTATGTTAACAGCTACTGGCAAACATTAGCAGCACTTTTTAAAAATTAAAAGTCCTTCATTTGTAAAGTATGAGCTTTAATACACTGTATAGTGAACTCAGATGGCTCAGTCAACAAAGAAGAACAGATCAACTAATACTAAGCTTTACCATGTTTGAAATATGAAGCTTGTATTTTGTAAAGCATTTAAAATGAATATTTCATTTAAAAAATAAATAAAAAATCTACTTTTGTGGTGGGAGTCGTGGGACTGCCTCTCTTCTTTAGGTTATACATTTCCTTTTTTTTTTTAATAAGACAAAATTCATGTAGTTAGGCTACTATTTGCTCCAAGTACTTTATGGTAAAAAAAAAAAAAAACACTTGTCTTTTCCTGGTATCAACAAGCCAGGTTTAATTTTATGCTTTACCGAAAGTAAAAGTGAAAGACTATAAATATAACTTTGTACAGACTGGTTTGGCAAGTGTTTTTTTTCAAACAAGTCTCATCATGCCGAATAATGTGTAAGGACTTTGATTATACTTTAAAACATTGTGACTGCTGAATATTTGAATCCTTTATTTATTGTGATATATAACACTGAGACACAAATTATTTCTAACTTTGTCTAAGATAATCGACATTTGCTGTCCATTAACAAAAAAGCTGAAAATAATAATATTAATATTAAATAATAATATTAATAACGGAATATTCCTTTAACCTATACTTGTGTAGAGATTTCAACCGTTATCTGTGGATCAAAGGAGGAACAAACCTACTTATGTGCATTGATCAATGTTTATATACGAATAAAAGCTTAAAATAAATCGGTTAATCATATAAAGTCTTCAGAAGACTTGAACTAAACCACTCAATTCATTTGGTTGATGTTTAGTATGTCTCTATGAGCTTTGGTTGCATGATCTATAAATGCAGAAATCTCTCACGTTTCATTAAAAATATCTTCATTTGTGTTTCGAAGATGAACAAAAGTATGGTTTTGGATGACACGAGGGGGGCGTAAATAATGACAGAATATTCATTTTCTGTGAACTATCTCTTTAAAAAAATCCCATAAAAAAACAGCACTGTTAATGTCAAAGCTGTTTGTCTAAAAAAAAACCTGGAAGCACAGCAGCTTGTTATGCTATGCGTCATAAGCTCAGTGATAAACATCAGTCATGTGTACTGGCAGACATGAGCCACATTTACATTTCTCAAACAGGTCTCCAGAATAACATTTGAAAGCAAGTTCTACAGCGGCAGCATCTGATTCGGTAGCACTGAGGTGGCAAGGGGTATTATTAATACATTACGCTTTGTTTATTACGCTTTGGCTCATTTTCCACAAGTTGGTATGATTCTTTAGGGTCTTCATGTAAAGTTTGCAACATATTTTGGTTAAAATTTCTCAATGGTTGTATAAAACAACACCCTTTTTACCTCCTCAGAAACAGCTCAGTTTACAGCAACCTGTTTTGGTGCATGTCTCTTTAAATGATAATTAGCAACTGCTCACCCCACCCCTCTCTTCCATGGGGGGTGTCAAACAAGAGTATGTGCTGCCTTGATGGACAGTATACTAAAGGCTTATGGAAAAAATAAGCTAATACAGGAAATGTGCTAATACGGGAAATATGCTAATACAGGACAGTCCGTCAGCAGTCGTGGACGGAGCATGAGCAATGTGACATCATTGCTCTGAAAATCCAAATGGCTTGATTATTGAGAGTGTTTTTGAGGATAAAAAAGGAAGTGTGTCCACACACTGCAAAAACATGTATATGCAAACACCAAATGAAAGTGTATTTTGCATCCGATGGCCTCTTTAAAGGACAACTCGGGTGCAAAATGAACCTTTCTTTGGAAAACAGTCTTGATAAGTCGAACCACGAACAGCGTGCCAAGTCAGCTGAACTGTATGAAGTTTAGCAAACTTCTGAACTGTGCGAACAATGTTCGTGGTTCGACTTGTCGAGACTGTTTTCCAAAAATGGCTCCTGCCTGTATACGTGAAGTGGACTGTCTTTATAAAAGATCTTCTTATTAAATGGTCTGTACACTTACAAAGTTCTCAATGCTTTGTTTTGCATGTAGGGACCCTCATTATGTTACTGTGTTAGTGTGGGGCTGTTTTGAGCTTGTTTTATTTTTCATTACTCTTTGCCCTATATGCTAGCGTTAGCCTATACGCTACACAGTTTTTAGAGATAAAACTCTTTACATTCGATTATCATGAAAACATATCTCAGAGAACGGTCGACTAGGTACCAGTGTCATTAGACCGAAGGTTCATTTTGCGCCGGAATTCTCCTTTAAGTTGACTTGTTGATTTCCTGTGTGATTAACTATCATAGTTGGTTAAAGCTACACTGTGTGATTTTTACCCCCATCTAGCGGTGAAAAGGTATATGGCCATCCAGTGAATATCAATTCCGATTTCATTTTAACTCCTACGGTGGCCAATGTAGTCCAAGATTAACATGGCTTCCAGATCGACCTCATCCATGAGTGTTAACCCAAATGTAAACGTGAAACGTGAAGCTTGAATTAACGGGTATGTCCCTCTTTGGCTAATGTACTTTCAAGATGGAGGGGCAACATGGCGACCGACATTAGAACCCCATACCCATATGTATTTTCAATGGCATATTATACACTCACGAGAATACTTTATTACTTGAACAAAGTAAATATACATTAATGAGCACATATATTTTTGAAAGAACTAAGTGTTTTTAGCTAAGAATAAACTAAAAGAGTTACACAGTGTAGCTTTAAATGAAGGCCTGCTAGGTGTGTGTAGGCTGTAAAGAAGACGCGATACGTGAAATCAACTTTTACACACACACACACATATAAATATGTATAAATGTATAATGTAATGAAGGTCATTTCACATATCGCGTCTTTTTTCTTCAAATGAAAATTGTAAATCGCAATTATAATTTGTAAACTAATCGTGTAATTATTAAGTAATAATTGTGACTATCAGTTTACGGTTCAAACGAGTAGCTCAGTTTCATGCTGCTTTAAGTGCGTTTGTCACTTAATGTTTCTAAATTGTCACAGAAAAGGCAGCGCTTTTCAGTTAGGCAAATTGTTAGTGGCACTAGCACGAACTCTAACACAATTCAGGGGGGGAAAAGGTCACAAAATAACCATTTAGTCACAGTCTAGAGTCCTGATCTCTGAATATTGCAATTGTTGATGAAATCTTATACCGGTGAGGTTTCAGCCCTCAAATAAAAACCCAAAGGCATAGAAATCCTCTAGTGCTATGACCCACCCTTTAGCTCATGCTGGTTAATGATCCCAGCAGGCCTCAGGATGAGGCGTCTGCAGGAGTGTGTCAGCCTTGAGTATGGCGTGAGTGTAAGATATTCAGACACACTGCGCTGGGCTGCATTTTCTTGCCATGTCTAATGACAACTGGCATTCCTATACAAACACACACTACTATCAAGCACTCCACAAACCACTCCTTGTTGCAAAACAGCAAAAGATAAAGAAAAGATCAAATATGTTTCTTCTTTGACACCCTGCGGGTTGGCCATATCATGTGCAAGCCTCACGCTGCGGGTGGTAAGCAGGAAGCCAAAAAGTCAATAGGCTTGACACCCGGAAAGTGAGACTGACAACTCTCATAAACCCAGTGCTTAGTCTTTTTATCTACTCAATGCTTTACTCCTCTGCAACGATAATATAATGTCTTCAAAATATATTAATTTGGGAACATTTTTTTTTTACAAAAAATGATATGATTTATTAATTAAATTAATGGAATTCTTAAGATTTTTTAAATATGTCTGTTTTGCTCACCAAGGATCGCTTTATTTGATGAATAATGCCGTAAAAAAACAATAATAGTGAAATATTATAACAATTTAAAAGGACTGCTTTGTATTTTAATATAGCAGCCATTGCAACCTGTTTTGGGAAACCGAGATACACTAGCATTCTAAACTTTGCCGTAAAACATTCATACTTTTTCAACAAGGCAAAAAGATTTATAATTTACAAACAATTTATGTTTTATCGATTTATGTATAACCTAGTGATGCTCCGATGTGAAAATTGTGGCCGATACCGATAACCGATATTAATATGGCTATCATGGCTGATACCGATATTCACCGATGTCAATATCTATGTATAGAAAACACATAGCTAGAATTAGGGCTGCAAAATATTGGTAAAAAAATTACATTGCGATAAAAAAAAAAAAAAATTTCACCAGATGACTTGAATAGCTCTACTTGGAAAGAATGAATCATTCTAGATTGACTGGGGTGGTTTTTTCATGAAGTAATTCTGAATCTGCATAGAAACTACTATTAATAGAATGTTAACTAATGTAGTTAACTAGACTTTAAAGAGGCTATATGCAGCTTTTCCCCCCAAATAAACGTAACAATAGCCTTTATATTTTACTATTATGGCTCAAACATCTCCTGATAAGCATACTGACACCTTCTCCGCTCACAGTGGGTGCACCCATAAGCCTGTATCCTATTCTTCCTATTTTCTGTCGGTTCGGACTTTTCCCGCGCTGTCTGGGGATGTGATGTCAAGCACGTTCATGTTAAACGTTTCAGATCACTCTGCCACCACCGTTAGTCAGCAAGTAGTTCTTACCTGACTGTTCTTACCTCTGTAAACATAATGTTGACCTCCTTGCAGCAGATAACTTGTGAACTGTGGACGTACGAGCGCGCGCTGTGAGAGCGAGCAGAAAGGAAGAGCAGTTCTGTTTTTTGCCCACAGGTGTCAGTCACGAGTTTAAATTTCAGGAAAACGCAGGTAGCCTCTTTAATAAATGAAACCTTATTGTAAAGTGTTTCCGATTTATGTCTCTTGAGTTTAGTTTTGGAGTTTTAGTTTAGATACGTTGTGAATCGGTTCAAAGGAGTCATTAGTTCGCGAATCGGATGTGACATTAATGGACCACAGCACATGTTGTGTGATTATCCAGGCATATGCCTTATTCACGGCAGCGTCATCTTTGATTTTAAATGAGAATGAAAGCGAGGCTGTGAGGGATACACATGCATCTCTTCAATGGGCTGTACTGTTATTTAATGTGTTTTCGGATTGTTCTGCTCATGAAACACTGGAAAAATATCTTTCCAAGAAATGTCAGTTGACAAAAAACTCCCGACAATGTAAGCTGTGGAAAATTGTAAGTAATCTAGGAGCTTTATTCAGCTTTTTACAGCGGATGCCATTGGAAACACGGTAAGTCTATCCCTCACAGCCTCACTTTCATACCTGTCATGGCACTGCTCTGAATAAGGTCTATTGTCTCGACACAGAAAACATTTCATCATTAGATACAATAGATATTATTTTTGTTTATTAAAAATTTGGTTTATGTCATCTGAATGTTTGGAAAGCTTTTCAGAGAAGATAACCCAGATAGAACACGTACGTCTGCAAGATGTCTGTTAAAGATCACCTTATCTGGAAAGCATTTGCTGTTTACTAACATATGATAGACATCTTTAAGATGTCAGTTATACATTCTAAATCATTACATCTTAAAGACATCTTCTAAACATCTATTTGACATCTGACAGGAAACTTCCTATAGACATATTGCAGATAAGCAAACTACAGTCTTCCAGATGTAAACCCACACATCAAATAGACGTCTCTTTGATGTACGTGTGCTATCAGGGAAGGCAACGTTATTTTACCACAATTCCCAACCAGTGGTAGCTCAGAAAAAAACTTTGGTCTTCTGACCTTTTACCTTTGTGCATTCTCAAAGATATTCAGTCAACTCAATTCATTAATATGCGCGCGAGAGAGAGAGAGAGAGAGAGAGAGAGAGAGAGAGAGACAGTTTGAAGACGGTGGGTGTGCGCACGACCAGGGCTTTCACTATCTCTGCTCTTCTCTCAGTTAAACAAGCGCAGCAGTCACTCATCTACATCACTCACTGGACAGAAAACAGCGCGCAAGTTCCAGTCTTCTTACGCTTGATGTTTAAACTGACAGGACTAGAGCTCATGATGTACATGCTCGTGCAATAACACACATCCCCGCCCCCACACTCACATAACACACACGTCAAACACACAGGAATGATTCTCGGCCTTTTAACATCGGACATCGGAACGATAACGATGTGTAAAAAATTGACCATATCGGTCGATATTATATCAGCGGCGGATATATCGTGCACCACTACTGCAAACAAAAAAATCATGAAAAAAAAAATTATCAACGTGTGTACAGTCTCCAACAAATTAAGCAGCAATAGCAGCAATAAACAACCATTATTAATAACTGAGCACCAAATCAGCATATTGGAATGATTGTTGAAGGATCATAAGAAAATTCAGCTTTGCTGTCACTACATTATATTTCAATATAAGTGTATTAAAACAGAAATCAGTCCTTTAATATTGTAATAATAATATTTCACAATATTAATGTTTTTACTGTCACTTTAAATCAAATAATTGCAGCCTTGAGCATAAAAATCTTTTCAAAACCACACACAAAAAAAAAAACAACAACAAAAAACTTGATATTAATTTAATTAAGGTAAACTTATCTTAGGTCATATAACTGCTAACCATTTCTAAACAAATGATTCTGACAAACAAAGTTGTGATAGCTTTGAAAAATATGAGTTTAAAGGTAAAAATATAAATGTTTTCTCCAAATATCAACTTCTTTATAATTCATTTATATTAAAACAATTTAACTCAAAATCAAAATGTAAACTGATATCATAAAACAAATTGTGTTCATTTAATTAGGGATGCACAATATATCAGCATCGGACGATATATGTTATCGTTAATAATTTTATAATTTATAATTAATAATGTAATAATTTATAATTATAATTTTTAATGTTATCGTTATCGGCCAGATAATTTGGCCGATACATTAAAACAATGTTGTTGTTTTTTTTTTTGTTTTTTTTAATATGATCAATTTAATATGAATCAATTTAATTTTAATATGAATCAATTTAAAAAAGGAAAATACAGTTATGGTCACACACGCAACATAAAATTATAATGATAACATTATAATTGTGTGTTTGGGATGTGGCTTTACATGGTGAGACTTTTGTTTTTTTGTAATCAGGGTCTCAAAAAAATTGGATTTAGATTAGTCCAATATATAATCGTTACTGATATAATCTACTTGCAAATATAAAGAATTATCGGTTATCAGCCAAAATTTTCATAGCGGTGGTTGGATCCCTAAAATGAATTTAGCAATATTTTCAGTTTCTGTTCTGAAAAAAATAAAATAAAAACAAGCATCTTTGTCATCATTACAGCAGAAATACTGAAAATATATATAAAATGTGGGGGTGGGGCTTTGAATATTGTGTGTTGGGCAAGAAAGGGTCTTTGAACAAATAAAGCTTCACACAACAGGAATTTACGAGCACCTATAATTGCCCAAACACAGCTATTGCGAAAGCTAATGACAATGATTTCCCAGGAGAAACTGATCTTCTGAACTGTCCAACTGACCTAATCATGTGAAAGTGTGTGTGTACTTTCTGATGGAGAAGTGGTGTAGATGTATTCAGGTTGAATTGCAGGTTTCAGTTCTCGTGTCTGTTCAGTGGAAGCTGCTCACTGACAAATCAAAAATCCCACCTTCCTTAAAGACATTTCAAAAAACACAATCGTCTTCTAATCTACGCCATATCATTTGACATCAGATATTTATGAGCACGCAGCCATTAATATTCCAGCACTGCTCACTGCAGTCTTCACGATGAGCTCAAAAAGATTGAAATGGCCAGATAGGAGTGCAGCCAAACAGCTTGCTGAATCACACATTTTTAATGCCAGACAAGTAAACAACATCCTGATCGGGCCCCATCAGGCATCCACATAAGCACCATACTATAGCTAATATAAACATGCAAAGCATGTCATGCAATCATTCTCACTGCACATGTATGGAACACTTTGTGTTGTATTAATGCAAATAAAGGCAATGAACTGAGTAAACGTTCTTAATGCAGGCCTAATTCATTGTTAGTGCACATCATGCAGTGATTGCGTCTTTACAATAGAGACTCTGGCCTGTCAACTGTACTCTCTGACGTCACTGTGTGCACAGCTGATGGGCTCAATATCCAAGCACAATGGCAGTCTCTCATAACCTACTAAACAACCTGGACAACATCCATAGACAGCATTCTGGGCATCACAGTCGTCCGATGCTGTCTAGGGACTGACAAACTAGGTTGTGTGTGAGCCACAGCCAACGAATATCATCACCCTTTACATCGTCATCGTCATCATCATCATCACGAGTGAGCATTGCAACCAGATATAAATATGAACTGCATTTAATTTCATGCAATCGTGCATGTTAGAGTTTGCATAGATAGAGACACTGCAGGTGTGCGTGCGTGTTCTGATCTGCAGGGACACACACACACACCACAGATAACCTTGAGGATGACAGATGGCACACTGAACTCATACACGCATCATGAGAATGATGAGGATGATGATGGTGGGGATGATGATGATGATGATGGTGGTGGTGGTGGTGGTGGTGGTGGTGCCCACAGGCTGAATGCACACGCGTCACGCTTGATCATCGATCACGCACAAGCGTAAAATCACGCGCCGCGTAGGTTTATTTCTCACCCACCGTGAACGGGACGTCGTGGACGCTTCCCACGGAGTAGCAGCAGTCCCCTGGGTTAACGGCCCCCGTCAGCACCTGGTGCAGATGCATTTTTGTTGATCACGCTGATGTTAAATTATTTACAGCATCGACGCTTCTCCGCCCGCTAGGTTTCTCTCCATCTAGACCGGGAATCCCATCCGTCCGTGTCCGGCCTGGCAGCCGCTCATTCGTCTTTAAACACCCCGTGCGTTTAAACACACACGGGCTCTGCTGAAATATGTGTCCCGCTGTCCTGTTTCCTGCATAGAACGGTTAAAATCGCTCGTGTCGCGTAGCTGTCAACATTAACGAGCGGATTATACGTTTCTCCTCCCGCTGCTCCTGCTGAAACTGGAGCGCGCGGCACGATCACCGCAGCAGCGCTCGTGCTCTTAGTGCGCGCGACCCCACACCAGCGCGAGTATAGATGTACAACAACCAGAATCTACAGCGTTTCATAAACATTAGACTTGAATTGGTAATGTTAGTATTCGTAAATGTAAAAAATGTAAAAGAAAAATAAATAAATAAAAAAAATAAAAAAAAACACGGTTCTATCTTTTCTACAGCCCTCTCGTTCACAAACCGGTATGTGCTAGAATGGTTTCACATATTATATTAAAGAGGATAAAAGAGAGAGTGCACATTGTGTTCATGGGCGTTTATTATTTTTCAAGAATACATGCATTAGTGTGGAAAAAAAAGGTGTCCTAAGTAAAAACTGACAACCCAGTGTCACCAAAAAAAAAAAAAAAAAAAAAAAAAAAGTATTTATAATAGTTCTTTTTTTTTACTTTAAAGTGTTATAGTTTCTTTCGTTCGTGATTTTTTCTCTTTTTTCTAAATTAAAATCAGTACATTTACTCTCGTTTTTATTATTATTATTATTATTTTTTTTTATCAAGGCCTATTTAATTTATATTTACAAACTCACCACACACAGTAATGGTCAATAACTGTAATTTGTTGAAAGCTAATCTTTTTCTGAAAAATGTGACACCTTGCACATAAAGGTATCACATCGTTTTAGAATTTTACAGTAAAAAAAAATGTAAGAAAAACATCTATTTTAGCTTCAGGTTCTAAAGGGTTAAGGATGACAAATTAACTCTCACTTTAGTGTGCCTATACATCATTTTCACTTAAATGTTTAAACTGTTTTTACTTGTTATATTGGTACAATTGCGGACGAAACCAAAACGCGGTGATTTTATGACATTTATAAAGTTGGTCTACTACCTGTCTTATTCTATTGTGTCTACATCTAGGGCATTTAAAGCGCTTCCATGTTTTCGTGGCGCGCGCACGAGCGTGACGCGTCTGATGCACGCGGTCATTGATCGGTGAGCTGCGAGGGTGAGGAAAATTAAATGCGGGGGTGTTCTGTGGGTCCTGTTCAGTACAAATCACGCAGAGCCCAGGTAAATAATAAAGATTCTGAGTTATTATGAATGATTTCACGCAGTCCTGGTTGAATTAAGGCCATATTCACACTCGGCGCTACAATTTATCACGCGCAGGGAATCCCAACACCCCCGCACGCGCCGGTTTGGAATGTTCTGAGAACATGTTACATGGCATTCATAACATTACATGAAGTTCATTATGTTATGACATTTGCACAATTGACAGTAATTGTATTCATAACATGACAAGACAATAAGATTAAATATAATACATATAAAAAAATGCATTTACAAATGATTATATAATATTACAACATCGACTTAGCATTCATGATAATTCATGGCAGTTTAGGACACTGACTGACAGTCATGGCATGGCATTCTTTATATTAAATGACATTCATGATAATACCAGTCACAACATCATAATGACATTTGTAACATTGTGACATAACATGATAAAACAACAATATTATCTATAATGTGTAATTTATAAAACTACATAATAAAATCAAACATTACATGACTTTCATAACAGTGCATGGCATCCATTCATAATATAGCATGACATTAATTTAACGTTCATAATACATGCCATTTGTAATATTGCATGACATCCAAAACCTGATGCAACATTAATAATATGACTCATCATATATTATGAAATGTAGCTATATAACGTTGCCTATAACGTTAACAGTTATGGCATGTTATTCTTAAATTCTTATCGCTAAATGACATTCATAATATATGCTATTCACAACATTTCATGACATATTACATGACATTCATCACATTGACAGTCATGCCATAATAATATTGACATTAAATAATCTTCATAATAACAGGCCATTCACCACAGTACGACATTTGAAACATGCAATTACATTCTCACTAATTAATGACATGATATTGCATGACATTCACAATAATGCATGATATAAATAAGATTATGACTTGGTACACATTCACATAAACAAGACATTAAAAATAATACTCTACCAAAAAAAATAAAAAAAATACTCCACATCATACTGGATCCTTTATCCGTTATTTCTTTAAGATTTTAAGATATGCCTGATCACTATAACAATAAATGTGTCATTTTGTTGCTGATTTTCCTATTGTACAACACTTTAAATAATAAAACCGTAATTTTTACAGTAAAAAAAAAACGCAGCTGTGGTTGCCAGAACTTTACCGTTAAAAATACGGTAGGAACGTTACAGACTTAACTTAAAATTTACAGTAATAAACCGTATTTCATTTTCTGACAAAATTTTGATTTACCAACCTTTTGATAAATTGATATCTCTGTTTTGCACCATTGTAAACTGACAAACAACAGTCATCACAGCAGTGATGAGAATTACATGACCGATCAAAGCTCATCACAAAAAGTTTTCCATTAGATATATTAAGAAGCTGCACAGTGTCATTCACACAAACATTAAACGCCATCATGGTAACGCACATGAAATTAAAAAAAAAAGCAATAAACTTTAATTTAACAACATTAAATGTAACATAAAACCCTAAGGTACATAACTGATCAGAAAAAGCAAACAAACAAGAAAAGAACCATAGTTATTTCAACAAAATACATAAAATGTGAAGTGTCACACAGGGAATTGTGGGAATGTCAATTTACGGTTTTTCACTGTAAATTATACAATGAGGTTTTTTTTTTCACTTTCAAAAATTGTAAATTTAATGGTATTTTACAGTAAAATAATATCACAGTTATTTACCGTACGGAAACTTTCTGTTAACCAATTAACAGTTTTGCACTTGTAGCGTTTCTTTTATCGGTAAAATCACGATGATTTTTTTTACAGTGAATGCAGCAGTGACTAAGCAAGTTTTAATGGAAACCGCCTGATCTGAGAATTTTGTAAATATCCATATGCACCAACAACAGGAAATCACCTGCAGCAAAGAGAAGAGCTTGTCACACACATTTGCTCAGTCTGACTAATTCAGTGACCAGGGGCTCATGGTCATGTGGTCTGTGTGTCCCAGATTGTGTGTGCAGAGGTCACTCACGGGCAAAACAACCTCTCCCGTGAATTCCACTTCACACAGACAGCTACTATTGAAACCTTATCTGGGTTGAACATTGACTTGTGGGATGTGCTGGAAGTTTTGAATGAATCTTTGTCATTTCAAGAATGTGGCTTTACTAGTTAGCTTGAATTGTGCATCACATGGGGATTGATTTTAATCACCATCAGAGTATTTATAATGTGTGAAAATGCCTGCATGTTTACAAGAAAGCTCATGCACAGGAGTGTTATACAGTATTACCGGAATGACACTGAGAGGAAGTGACAGTCGTGCTACAGCCAACAGCAAAGATCACCCTTGCTTCTTTTGACACAGGGGATTCCTCTACACTTACAAACACACATTTAGCCTCTAGGATCAGTATTTCAGTAGCCTCTCTCTTTCGCCTCTCAATTTAAATTATATGCTTTATATCCATCGCTGGTAAATGCTATGTTGCACTCCAGGCTGTGTCTTCAGAGAGCGGCTGAGATGCAGAAAATCAGTTTGCTATTTGGAACTTCCACAGTACTGTGTTTAAATGAATGGCTGACATCTTTGTTGCTAACTACTCAATACCAACAAAAAAAATTTTTTTTTTTTTTTTTTTTAAATGATCATTTAAGAGAAATGGAAGAAATATATTATGTTTAACAAAAATGTTAAACTCTTTTAAAATCCTTTTTATTTTTTTCCTTTTGGGTTTATCAAATTTGGGATGCAAATTTTTGTTTGAATCTATTAAATAAAAAAATGTTAATAATAATTTAAAATATGATTCATATAGAAATTAAATATACATGTGATAAACATTTTTTAAATTTCTTTAAATTTCATTAATTCAAATTCTATATTTACTTTAACGTAAAAAAAAGGTGTAACAGTCAAGATGGTCTAACCATGCAAAGATTATTAATATATATTAATAATATATATATATATATATATATATATATATATATATAGATCTTTAAAAACATATATCATAATTGTTAAAATTTTTCACTGACCTTAATTCTTTTCAAATGCAATCAGTTGGCAAAGAATATTTTCTACTTGAAGATGTTATTATTCCTTTTCTAAACTCCATGAGCTGAGCTTCTTTTTCTGCCAGCTGAGGTCATCTCACTAAAGGCATTTGTGAATGGACTTTGTCTAATATCACGGATAGTGTGATTAAGACTGATTTCATCTCTTACAGTTGGTTTATGAAAACCCGTCTTCACTAAACTCACCTGATCTGACCTACAGTAAACCCGATCTCACGACCAAGTCGTACGAATTCGACGAATGATTAAAAAGTGGCTAATTCGTAACAATTCATACGACCTCACTCGTACGAATTAATACGATTTTGCTAAATCGTACATATTTTACGAATTGGCCAATTCGTATGAATTCGTACGAATGACCTACAGTACCCCTTACCCCACCCCTAAACCTAACCATCACGTGGGTTTAGACAAATCGTACGAATTAGTACGAGTGAGGTCGTACGAATTAGTACGAATTAGCCACTTTTTAATCATGCGTCGAATTCGTACGAATTGGTCGTGAGATAGTGTTGCGTAAACACAACCTCAGAGATCAGAGTGACTGTGGCGGGTGTGGTTTGAGAGTTCCTCTGGACTTGTCGGGTTGATGAAAAGCGTATTGTGAAGCTATTTTGATGGCCTAGCTTTCACACATCTGCTCTCAGTCTGTTTCTGAACTTGGTTCCCACCACTCACTTCCCTCTGCAGGTTTATTCTGATGCTAACCCCAGTTTCAGACTTGAAAACAGCTTTCAAAATGAAATCATTAGTTGTTGGTCACTAGTATTTTTTTTTGCCCCTGTGACATCGATCAGAAGAGTAAAGTCGTTTAAGAGGAGGAGAGTTATTCAATTTTGATGACACTTTTTAACATTTCCTCTTCAGAATATGATGCATTTATATTTTCACACAAGACCAAGAACGATTGATAGAATGAATTTTTATTTCATGTTAACATTGGGTTCAGTGGATTGTGAATTCAGAGCGTGCAGTATTCAGTTAAGCAATAATAATCATGTCAGAACCAATTATTTCTCTTCTTCCCAAATAGGCCTATACAGGTCATCAGCTCATTCATTTTAATATCGCTGTTTTTGTTTATTTATTCCAATGTTTGAATGAGATTTTTGTACATGTTTGATGTTGAAATGTCTGAAGCTTTTGATGTCTGAATTCCTGTGTTTGAGTATACTGACAGGGTATTTTTTCTTTTATTCCAAAGCCAAAGCAAAGCATTATTTGAAAAGTTACTGTACTGCACCAAAGAAAACACATGAGAACTGAAATGTGCACACGAGGGTGATCTTATATTTCAACTCTTTTGATAAGCATTGATTAATAACATAATGAACATAATATTGTAATTAAACATTGATGAAAAGCGGAAATGAAAATCTGCTGAGGTTTTTGATATTTTGATCTAAATTTTTCAACTGGCTGAAGTGAAATTAAGCTAATATAATTTTTATCACTTTGCACAATTTCACTTGGGCCAATTGAAAAATTTTGATGTGACCAGTTACTAGACAATTTTGAGTTGGGAGGTTAGAATTTTCAGTGTAAAAAAAGCACTGGGGAATGTAAGACATTTGCGAGGTGGTTTGACACTGTGCTTGGCTAAATCTAGGGCCTTTCTAGGCACCAGTTGTGGGGTTCTTATGGCAAATTTAAAGGGTTAGTTTACCCAAAAATGAAAATTCTGTCAGTATTTACTCACCCTTATGTTGTTCCAAACCTCTATGTGTTTATTTTTTTATTTTTTGCTGAACACAAAGGAAGATATTTGGAAGAATCTTTTAATCAAACAGATCTCATTCCCCATTGACTACCATAGTATGTATTTTTTCCTACTATGGCCAATGGGGAATGAGATCTGTTTGATTAAAACATTCTTCCAAATATCTCCATTTGTGTATAGCAGAACAAATAAACACATAGAGGTTTGGAACAACATGAGGGTGAGTAAATACTGACAGAATTTTCATTGTTGGGTGAACTAACCCTTTAAGAGCTGTGTGTTGCTTACTACTTGATTTTTAACTAATAAATGTATGTGTTTAATGTTTACCATTTCAGTATTCACTGTGCCCTTTGACATTGATTTTACAGAAGTAGGGCAGCGCGGGGCACAAAGTAACACGGGGCTAGTTGTAACATGCTTGTTTTAAATACTTCCACACATGCCAGCATGACGAAACTTGGTGTATTTACTAGTTGCCATATCAACAACACTATATAGATAAAAAAAAATGCGCCACAATTCCGAAATCTTTGTAAGATATTACTGAACATTTATTTAAACATTCCAAAAGTACATTTCTTACTTAAGTTATTTTTTCATCTCTATTTTTTTGTATTTATTTAAGATTAGACGAATCTGATATTTTAATCTCCAATCTGTTGTTTAACAGTTGATATCGTTCTTTAATGCTTCGCTAACTAGCAGAAGACACTAGCAGGGTTTAAACCCCAGTTGTGCATGGTGGGGCATGTTGTAACTGCACAATGTGCCCCTATTAGAAATATGCTATTAATGGATTCTATAGAAACCTGTAGATAAAAAGTGAGAGTCAATGTTCAGAAATGATTAATTAGTATTTTGTTTTGAACTATGCTGTATAGCTGTGTTTTCCGGTGTGATTGTTGTCAAACTCAAAAATTAGTTTATTTTTAATTATTAAAAAATGCAATTATTTTATTTGAAAAAGTTAATAATTGTATTTTATTAAGAAAACATTTTGGTTTGATTTGTATGTTTTTGATTAGATGAGATAGCATTTTAAGCTGTCATATGGTGATGTAACAATGTGCCCCTCAAATGTTACAATGTACCCCACCTATGGGTTATGTTGTCACATTTCACTTCCACTTTCAGGGTAAATCAAGAAAAAAGTGTACAATGTATTAATAAAACAAAACCACATAATTGTACTAGACATATGGGAAATTAATGTGGGAAAAAAATGTACACTCACCGGCCACTTTATTAGGTACCCCATGCTAGTAACGGGTTGGACCCCCTTTTGCCTTCAGAACTGCCTCAATTCTTCGTGGCATAGATTCAACAAGGTGCTGGAAGCATTCCTCAGGGAGTTTGGTCCATATTGACATGATGGCATCACACAGTTGCCGCAGATTTGTCGGCTGCACATCCATGATGCGAATCTCCCGTTCCACCACATCCCAAAGATGCTCTATTGGATTGAGATCTGGTGACTGTGGAGGCCATTTGAGTACAGCGAACTCATTGTCATGTTCAAGAAACCAGTCTGAGATGATTTCAGCTTTATGACATGGCGCATTATCCTGCTGAAAGTAGCCATCAGAAGTTGGGTACATTGTGGTCATAAAGGGATGGACATGGTCAGCAACAATACTCAGGTAGGCTGTGGCGTTGCAACGATGCTCAATTGGTACCAAGGGGCCCAAAGAGTGCCAAGAAAATATTCCCCACACCATGACACCACCACCACTAGCCTGAACCGTTGATAACAGGATGGATCCATGCTTTCATGTTGTAGACGCCAAATTCTGACCCTACCATCCGAATGTCGCAGCAGAAATCGAGACTCATCAGACCAGGCAACGTTTTTCCAATCTTCTATTGTCCAATTTCGATGAGCTTGTGCAAATTGTAGCCTCAGTTTCCTGTTCTTAGCTGAAAGGAGTGGCACCCGGTGTGGTCTTCTGCTGCTGTAGCCCATCTGCCTCAAAGTTCGACGTACTGTGCGTTCAGAGATGCTCTTCTGCCCACCTTGGTTGTAACGGGTGGTTATTTGAGTCACTGTTGCCCTTCTATCAGCTCGAACCAGTCTGGCCATTCTCCTCTGACCTCTGGCATCAACAAGGCATTTCCGCCCACAGAACTGCCGCTCACTGGATGTTTTTTTCTTTTTCGGACCATTCTCTGTAAACCCTAGAGATGGTTGTGCGTGAAAATCCCAGTAGATTAGCAGTTTCTGAAATACTCAGACCAGCCCTTCTGGCACCAACAATCATGCCACGTTCAAAGTCACTCAAATCACCTTTCTTCCCCATACTGATGCTCGGTTTGAACTGCAGGAGATTGTCTTGACCATGTCTACATGCCTAAATGCACTGAGTTGCCACCATGTGATTGGCTGCTTAGAAATTAAGTGTTAACAAGCAGTTGGACAGGTGTACCTAATAAAGTGGCCGGTGAGTGTATACTCTAAACCCTAAGTAGATTTACACAAACTGAGAGAGTCAAAAAGCGTTAGGTTGTGCCCTGCTCTCCCCTAAGTGAAATCTTCAAAGGCAAACCCCCATTTATTTAAAAAAAAAAAACGTAACTAACTCAAAAAGCTTTTCTTGTCTTCTCTTGAGCTTGTGAGAACCTTATAATTATTATTTAAAATAATTATATTTCATACTGGCACAACTAAAAGAGTTAAAAAATTATGTTTTGTTTTTGGCTACAGATGTTGTGAACTGGGAAAAATGTATAAGGCTCAATTGCAGGTGCTTTTTTATATCAAAGGTTACATTCAGACTGAAGGCAAATGTTATGGAGCGAATTATGTGCCAAAATTAAACAAACAAACTAAATGGTATCAGCAAACAGTAGTCTGAAATCTTAAAAATGCTGCCTTCAGAGGATGCATTACAAGGTAGGAAGGCTATTTCCGAATCAAGTTAGCTTCACTTCCTGTCTCCTGAGATCCCTTTTCGAGATCGATTTTTGACGGCAACAGAGATCCTTCGCTGTCTTTGAACTCCAACAAACCGATGCGTTTCAAAAAAAAAAAAAAAAAAGCATCTGAAAGTTGCAGTTGGTGGTCAGTTTGTGTGTAAATGTCAACGCATTCTCACCCCAAGGCGTCACCTTTGACCATGCTTCAATATTTGACGTTTTAGGCGCCCTTTAGCGTCACTTACATGACGCGATCCTACGGCGTCATCTAACTGACGCTAAAGGAAAGCATCAGTTAGAGGACGCGGTTAGGTTTAGGTGTGGGGTGGGGGTAGGGTACACGCGATCCTAGGGCGTCATCTTACTGACGCTAAAGGGCGCCTAAAGCGTCAGATATTGAAGCATGTCCAAATGCTTCCCAAGGCTTCAGTTAAGTGACGCCTTGGGGGTGAGAATGGGCTGTAAATGTATGTTTTTGACCAATTAACCAATTAGACACGATCCAAATGAGCCGTTAAGCTTTCTCCAATGAGCCACCAACCATTATATCTCCCAATAATAAAATAAAACCATCTGGTGGGATATGATTTCAAAGCTATAACTTGCAATTGATAAGCCTCTACAAAATTGTGTAAATAAATAAATCAAAAATGAACTTTGTAAGGAGCAATTCCACCCAAAGATAACTTATCTCTGTAAACTTTTTTATAAGTATGTAAAATGCTGCAGTATTAAAGAGGTCAAACAAACTATACACATCAAGTATACTTAAGGCCCGTTCAAGGACAATTGAACTATAACGATAAGCATAAAAAATACTGCTGAAAATCATGCTAAACATGAACAGCTGAGTCCACACCACAATTATAACGGTAACGTCACAGAGAAATTATTTCATTGGAATCACTTTCAATACTAAACCACCAGTCTTAGCCTAGTCTCAGGCCTTGTCCACACGGACACGGGTATTTTTATAACCGTGACTTTTTTTTTTTTTACGAGGTTCGCCATTCGTCCACATGGAAACGCAGGATCAGGACACTGAAACCGAAAATTTTTGAAAACCCTTGCCAGGGTGAGGGATTTTCAGAAACGCCGGTTAGTGTTGTCGTGTAGACAGTAAAACCGGGGGTTTTGCCTTGCGATGTCAGAGTGTGCGTCCGCGCTGCGCCGTTATGGCCAACGTGGCCTTATGGTAAAGGATATATTGCCGCCTGCTGGTGTGGCGTGCTCTTGACAGCGTGTTTTTGTGTTTTCATGTGGACAGATTTTTTTTTTTAAACGCAGGAGGAAAAACTCCGGTTATAAAAATACCCGTGTCCGTGTGGACAAGGCCTCAGACTAAAAGACATGTTTGAGCTGTTTCAGCTGAAAGCAACTTGCCATTGTTTTGTATCAAGAGCACACCAGTGATGCTATTTAAAAATTAAATGTCTTAATTGAACTAAGGCCTAATCCTGTCTAATTTAAGCCCTGCCTGTTAAACCAAGCCAAAAAGCACTCAAAAACTGAAAGTATAGGCCTACTCTTATTTTTTTTTTTTAGTGCCAAAGCAGTATTAATAGCACACTTGAATAAACCACTCTTTTGTAAGGGAAAGACAGAAATCTCTTAGGTTTCATTAACAGTATTTTCATTTGTGTTTCGAGGATGAATACTAATATTTGGTAACATCATGAGTGTGAGGAATTGATGACAGAATTGTGCAATCACAAGAAGACATAAATCCTAACTATCCACGGTATTCATTTCATCGGTCAACAAATGTCTCGTTTGAGTGGAGAGACAGGATTTTTAGGAGAAATATCAGAGAGCATCTTCATGCTTAATAAAACACAACTCTGAGCATTAAACATTTCCCCTGATAGTTTTGTTTGGACACGTTTATGGTTTTCTTTTATTGTGTGTTTACCTCTCTTCCATCCTCAGATCCCTCGTCCTGATCTTACCACAGAGCCCCGATTCGCCTTTCGCATTCCCGACGTGTTCTATATCACGTCCCTCTGTGTGTGTTTGCTGCCTATTGAGTTGTTTTCTAATTTAGAAGATTTATTTCCTGCCCTCTCACCTGCTCATCTGTCAAACAGAACAAAACAGAATCATCCCTCCTCCCTGTGGTGAAATTAGATCAGTGCCGTTACCCAAGGACAGAAATGAGGATAACCCTGCTCTCATAACTCTCATCAAATCACAGGTCACATCCGCCTGATAAAGAAGAGCAATAATATGAGCACTTGCTCTTTCTCTTGCTTGCTTTTTTTTTTTAGAAGTGCATCGGTGGAAATAGATTTACAGGGTAATTCGTACCCCTCAGTGTACACTACTCAAGGGTGATAAACGCTGCTAGATAGGCTACAATAAATTAGTTTGAACACTAACTGCTTGTTTTGGCTGTTATTTCCCACCAACCTGAATTATTTACAGGTTTTAATCAAACCTGCTGGTGCCACTGGATTAGAACCATATGTATCTTCACAAACATGCAAAGAGATAGGCCTATAGTTAATTACTCTGCTCCAACACCTTAATCAAGCAACCTTACAAACATAAAAAATGAATATAAAGTAATTATAAATTTAAACGGAATTTTGGGGGGAAAAAATGTTAAATGTGTAATTGAAGAAGACATTCTCAGTATGCATTACAAAAAATCCTCTAATTTGGTGGATGGAGTCAAGAAAAAGGTTCCCAGACAGCAAACTGACATTGAATCAACGTGGAAACGACGTCTCTCATGACATTGAAACAACGTTGATTTTTCTCATCGAATTAACGTTGAACCAACATCAGACGTGGCATTCTTCAAAGCTAAATGAAAATCGAAAATTGGTTTGCTTTCATAACGTTGAAACAACGCGTTGATTTCAAGTTGATTTTCCGTTAGTTTTGAAAGAATGACGCGTCTGACGTTGGTTCAACGTTAATTCGATGAGCAAAACAATGTCAGATCAACGTTGTTTCGATGTCATGTTTCCACGTTGATTCAATGTCAGTTTGCTATCTGGTAGGTATGTCATAAAAAGTTTATACATTATCATTATATTTAAAAAATACATTTGTCACTTGAGAAAACAAATGTGATTTTTACTTTCTGAACCATATACTGTTAGTGTGAATTGTAGCCTATAAAGATCATTTCAAATCGGTCACTTGAAAGGGTCCAAGTCAACATGCACAGATGGCAGAACATAATTTCTTAGCAGACTACATGCAGTCTTGCATGTCTCTGTATGGGTTTGGCCTTATGCCTTCAGCCGCTGAGATCTCCTACTGTATAGGACAGCTCCTCTGATAACACTCGTTTTTGCTAATTAATGCGAGCTGTATTTTATAGTCGGCTTGAAATTGGACCTAAAATGACTGTGATTGATTTTGTAGATGCAAAGACACGCTCCTATGACAATCTGAGAGCAAAGACCACCTGTGTGCAGTCTAACTGTGCTGCGATTTGAACGTTGCTCATCTAAGATTAAAGTCCTTTGCTTTCGTCGGGAAAAGTCGTTCCTTTGCTCTTTTTAGACCACTCTGACATTCAAGGCCATGGAGCTCCTTGAAATGCAAGACAACTATTTGTTAAGCCCAAGGAAGGCTATACATTTTTTTTTACACTTTATTTTGTGAATCAATGGCCCTGGGTCACTTGATTGTACTGCGTTCTTTTGCTATTAACAATGGAAAAAATGGTTGGCGTGTCCGGTGCATGATCTAAAAGGGTTGTCCCTATTCTCTTAACAAGGTTTCAGTTGGTCAATGGCGCAGTCTTTTCTGTTGCCTCAAAATAGCACACTCTAAAAAATGCTGGGTTGTTTTAACCCAATTTTGGGTAAAATACGGACAAACCCAAACGTTGGGTTAAAAATGTAATTAAAGAAATTAACCCAATGGCTGGGTTTGTCCATATTTTACCCAAAATTGGGTTAAAACAACCCAGCATTTTTTAGAGTGCAACATGCCAATAATGTGCATGAACACACCTCGTTTTCAGACCAGCACACCCATGGGTGAACAAATGGGTGCAAACGCATTTCCTATTTAAACAATGTGGACGTCAAAATTATAACTGCGTTGCGCTGGCTTGCGCCTTGAGCCAATGTAAAAGAACGAAAACTAACCATGGTTTTATTATAGTAAAAGGGTAATAACCATGTTTTTTTTTTTTTTTTTTTTTTTTGACAGATTGATCACCATTTTTATTACCACAGTTTTACTACAAAAACCATGGTTAAACTATGGTTAGTGTTGCAAAACCACGGTTAATTTTTGTAAGCAGTGTCAGCTGCATCTGGGCCAAAAAGATGTACTTGAACACAAGTCTTTTCGACTTAAAGCAACGCTACGCAGATCGATTGGAGTATGACATTGAAGTACCGCGAAAGCGATTTGAAAGCATGCAGAGCCGTCTGTTCTCTAATCTCTCTCGCAGTACTTTGATGTCATACACCGATCGATCTATGCAGCGGTCTATGAAAATATTTGTGTATTGAAATGTTTCCTACGCCCCATGATGCCTTGCGTCAAAAGTGGGCGCGACTTCCGGTTGGAAGTAAACAAAGCGCGATTTGACATGCTTGACACTCGTTCATTCAACAGTTGACAGTCATTCAAGTTATAGCGATCCAAACTAGCTAACGATGTGGGAACACAACCTCAACGAAATTCAAAAGGGTGAAATCACAGTGCCTTTACCCTCCGCAGTAGTTGATTGGGAGTATTATAATAACATTATTAATAATCAATACTCATCAAGGCAAGTTGACAGACAGTTGTGCGAGCTGACAAACAATTAAAATAAAAAATACACACTTAGTCATTGTGCTTTGGAGTTTATTCAAAATTATAAATGAATGTACTACTTGAATACATTAACTGACACATTTGTTATTCTGTCAACACAGGCTTTGATCCTGAGTTTAGGTGCAACATCAGTAGAGAACATCCAAACACATGCTGAGAGAGTTTATAGAATATTAAAAATTTAAACAAATGTACACAGGAAGATTTGTCGTCTTTTGGGAGGTGATGGAAACTACAGTCGTTGGCAGGATCACTCTGATTTCGTTTTCAGCTTATGTTCAAAACAATCACGTTTAAGCCACTGAATTAGTTTAGTCCGGCTATACATACGACCGCGAACAGCACATGTTGTCCCTGAGCTCAGTAACGACATCTCTCATAAAGATTTGCGTCTTTAAATAGTAAAATAATTCTCCGAAAAACAGCTAGCCTCTTCGCTAACTACCACACAAAATTCCATTGGAATGCTACTTCCGCCGCCTCACCGGAAGTTTCACCCACTTTATATTTTACAGGAGCGCCCCTCGGAAACTTGTGGATTCCTGTGGGCGGACGTTAGTCAAAAAACTTTTCTACTGACGTCATTAAAGAAGGAAGTCGAGGGATGTAGTCCAAACGGGCCGTATGTCTATGTAGGCTACTACTGTTAAATAAAATATCTTTGAGCTTTATAATTTTACAGATATTATTTATACTCTAACAACAACATTACACACTAACTAAAGTTTGAAACATGGGATCACGAAGAATGGGAGTTTATGCCCGAACCCGGCCTGAAATAATCTGACCCGACCCGAACATTGTAGTTATATTTTAAGCCGAGCCCGACCCGAACCCGAGGTCCATTTCTCACAGTAAATAGCTTTTCCCCGATAATTAAAAAAACAAAAAAACATGTAGCCTACAAACACCGTTTCACCAAGGCATGGCGACCCCCTCATCAGTCAGCACAAAAGAAAAAAAAAAGAAAAGAATTCACCTGGAACTCAAACATTAACTTCAAAACAAAGTTTGCACAGTTACACAACTATTTACGTAAATATAGCCTATCCTTCCCAGTACGAGTTATGAAGGAAGAGAACAGCATCGACAGTTGATGGTTTTGCGCCGTCCTCTGAATTCGGTGTTGTGACTCACATGGCGCACGCAGGAGCACATGCACAAAACGTTTTTGTAAAATGGTATATGATGAAATAAAAATGATTCATATATCTGCTTTGCACATATAACTGCTTTGCGCATTTACTCCATTTTGTACGCTCTATTTCGAAATTTCAGTCACAACACCGCAATCAGAGGAGGACGGCTGAAATTGCGCACATCTATTTTCTTTCTCTCGTGTGCTCATATACCGGTAATTACGATCACAACACAGCAAGCAGCCAACCACACAGCACGCAAACTATATATACTTATAGCCTATATAGTTTTTCTCAAGTTACACTGAGGCGATTCATTAAACATTAACCCGACTCGAAACCCGTAAGTATGTCGGGACTCGGGTCGGGTAGCAGACCTCTAATAGGTGAATGTGATTTTACCAAGTACAACATGTTCCTGGATCAACATTGCAATCAACCAATCAGATTTGAGGCACACATTTACACCTTATGTCAAGTTTCGGTTTAAAACCAGAGTTAGGTGCTTCTACTTAAGTGTTATTCACCATCATTCCCTCTGGTTTTAGATGACAAAATATGTTGATATGTTGATCATTTAATCAACAGGAACATTTCTTACTTTCCAAAATCACAGTGACCATACACAGTAAGTAGTTAATATAACGTAAAGCCATGTTTCTTTTTTCAGCTTTTATGACGCATGATAAACATTAAGTTGTCAATTTGCAGGGTGTCTGACCTAGTTCTGTTTAAAAGCACCAGTTCTGAGTGAGCCCACGGCCGCATTAACCATAGGGCTAGGCGGGGCTTAAGCCCCGGGGCCCAAGCAAGGAGGGGGCCCGTGATTGGCTGTGGAGCAGATACTGCAAGCCATCTGATTACCAAAGCCTTACCACGCAATAACGTCCCCCACAAATTATCCCTGTTATTTAGTTGCACTTTGCCTTATTCCATGCATTATCATGGAATCATTATCATAAATAGAGACGTTCGCAAAGACCCGCCTTTTTTAGTATGTGACGGGCCACGAGCCAGGCGGGTCTCACGAGTCACGCATATCATGTTCTCATGCGCTCACGCAGTGAAAAATACATCGCGGGGCAAAGACTAACGTTACACCGAGTGATTACGAGAGAGAGTTCAGAGTAGCTTACTGTTGATATGAAACAAAGTCTCAACTTTCAAATATTGTTATTTAAGTAATTTAAACAATACTGTTTTCAAGTTCATATCCACCGACGTTACTGACAGCTTTGTTGTCGGACAAAGTTGCTTATTCGGCGTTATGATTGGCCAGGCCACCTGTCAATCAAACCCCCGTGGGCAGCAGGGCAAAATTGAAACGTCAGGTTTTAATTTGATATGACAAATACATTTATTCTATATTTAACTTGTGAACGATCGACCTGCTGCTGCACGTAGGCCTATAGATGATGGCTGCCTGCGCCTTAGAATATACATCAATCAATAAATTGCCTTTACTCTTCACTTCATTCTAGTCTATTCTTAAAACACAGCGTCATCATCGACCCCACAAACTTTCGGTAAGTTTGAATATTAACTTGATGTTGATGGATGTATAATTTTGCTTTTTGTGTTTGATTAAACTATTCGCCTAAAGGACTGGCGATAATACCGGGTTGCATATCCGGTAGAAATATTTAAATTTTGCTGCGCATCGATGTAGTTTATCATTTAAACGCGTTTTTAAACATTGTGGTTTGGATACCATTTATTTCAAACTGCTCAGGCACAGTGAGCAGCGGGAGAGAATTCATTTTGTAAATGCTGGTTTTGAGACCATGGTGAACTTGAGACGGTTTTGCACAGTGACAGACGCTGAAAGTGACAGACGCTGCTAATGCTGTCGCCATGTGTGTCAATAATGTTAATCAAACATCAGAAAGAAAGTAATTTAATGTTACTGTATTTGACTGAATTACTTTTGCAAAATTAACAAGAATGAATGTTGAATTTATAGTGAAAACCATGTAGGCTATTGTATATTTGATTACTTTATATAATATAATATTATTCAGTGCTTAAAGTCAATTTATTGTGCCTTTGTTCTATTTTAATTTGTGACTCTTGTCATCAGTAAGCTTGAGATTATTTTCTTAAGCTACTATTATTTTTTGGTGATATTGAAATTGGTCACAATAATTATGAAATTTTAGTCGCAATACATTTTGATATGATAAAAAAAATTGTGTTAAAAGTAACATAACTTAACTGTGAAGTATATCATAGATGGATAAAATGACTCGTATAATAACATTTAGCTCATGTAGTTGGTGACCTAACGTGGTGGGGGGGCCCTGCAGTAACTCATAGCCCCGGGGCCCAGTGAGCTCTTAATACGGCCCTGAGTGAGCCGACTGTTAAGAGCCGCTGAAAATGGAGTGAGATGTATCTTATATTTTATTTATGTCTCTCTGTGGGGCACTGCCACATTTTAAACGCTCAAAGAAATATCTTCTTTTTTGTATTACGCTCAAAGAAATATCTTGCATGACAGTGTTATTACTTTGTCAATTTCCATTGACAACACATTTGAGTCTGGAACCAAATGTCTATAATTGTATTATGCTTTCAAAACCTGTTTCATACATTCTCCCACAGTTAGAGACATATGTCTCCATATGCTATTGTTATAATGCAGACAATCACATCACAAAGTAATGAACTGATCCTTGACTGTCTCATAGATTGCTTTGTTCTCCATGGGCCACCAGAGGGTGCAATGACACCATTTATTACAAACTCTCAGAGAGTCAGTGGGAAACAAGCAGCCTAATGAATTTGATTCAAAGCAGTACCAAAAAGCATGTTTCCTACTTGAACATAAATTTTGCTCTTCTTTCTTTTGGCCAGTAAATTTCTCAGTCAGTCATCACCCCGTAAAAAAGTCTCTTTTCCTCTTTTCCATGAAATGCCAGTGCATAGCCTTGGTCATGGGTTTGGTCAAGCGTGTGTATAGCTTCGTCCTCTGTCACTGGCCTGCTGCTTGACTTGTAAATCTGGTTGGTCCAGTCCAAGATCCTTTAATTTTTTTTCCAGCAAAAGCCTTGTGAAGGCGTTTTTTTTTTTTTTTTTGTAAATAAATTCAACCCGGTCTCATCCCAAGACGTCATATAACTGACGTTTTGGGATGTCTTTTGACCATACGTCAATATTCGCCTTTTTAGGGCCCCCTTAAACGTCGGTAGATGAGGTTATGGGATCCTAACTCTACCCCAAACCTAAACCTAACCCTAAACCTAACCCATCACCTAACTGACGTTAAAGGTAAAGCGTCAGTTGTATGACGACCCGGGATCGCCATCTACCGACGTTTAAAGGCCAATTTATACTTCTGCGTCGAGGGTACGCCGTAATGTACGGCGTTGGCTACGCACAGGCGATGCCGTTGTGAGCATATACTTCTGCGTTCAGGTCTTGGTTGCTCTGCAGTACTGCTCCGAAACGCTAGTTGGCGGCGGAGGGTTTTAATGTTCCACTGTGTTTAGATTCCTCACGGCTAGGTTACTACAAGCAATAGCGACTGAAAGACAGCTGATAATGTTGGAGTTGGAGCTTATTGAGGTGGAAAAACAGTTCACTTTAGTGAAATTACTAAAACTAAAAGGCAGAAATGAGAGAAGACGTCGGAGGAGATATGGTACGTGTGAAAATCATAGATAGTGGTGGAAATGCGTGAGAACTTAGGTACGTGCGGAAATGCATAGGAGGAAATGCGATGCTACCAAGCCGACCAATCACCGATCTTGCGGTCCGCGTCGTCGCGACGTGTAGTTAAGGCCGATTTATACTTCTGCGTAGGGTGCGCGCAGTAGGTACGGCGTAGCATACGCACAGACGCGTCCCATTGCGCGTACCCTTCGCCGTCGCCTGACGCGCACCTCCTCAAAAATGTAACTACACGTCGCGACGACGCGGACCGCAAGATCGCTGATTGGTCGGCTTGGTAGCATCGCATTTCCTCCTACGCATTTCCGCACGTACCTTCTCACGCATTTCCATCACTGTCTATGATTTCCACACGTACCATCTCCTCCGACGTCTTCTCTCATTTCTGCCTTTCAGTTTTAGTAATTTCACTAAAGTGAACTGTTTTTCCACCTCAATAAGCTCCAACTCCAACATGATCCACTCTCTTTCAATCGCTATTGCTTGTAGTACCCTAGCCGCGAGGAATCTAAACACAGTGGAACATTGAAACTCTCCGCCGCCAACTAGCGTTTCGGAGCAGTACTGCAGAGCAACAAGACCTGAACGCAGAAGTATAAATGCTCATAACGGCGTCGTCTACGTGCGTAGCCAACGCCGCACATTACGGCGTACCCTCGACGCAGAAGTATAAATTGGCCTTTACATTTTTGAAGAGGTGCGCGTCAGAAGACGGCGAAGGGTACGTGGTATGGGAAGCCTGTTTTATGCTTCTGCGTCGAATCGACGGCGTACCCCCGCAGACCCCTATCTGTCGACGCGAACCCCTCTCCGACCCCTCCGCCGTAGCTCGACGTGCACCTCCAAAAATTTGTAACTACGCGTCGAGGCGACGCAGACAGTGAGGGCTTTGATTGGTCAGATTATACATCAATTCAGGAGTGTAGCTTTTCCGATTCCCCTCCCGCTATTAGCACTATTTTTAACATTTGCACCCTCGTTCTGATAATTATAATGCTCTTATAAAGAAAGTAAATAAAGAATTAAACGAAAAATAAACTGGTTTTTTTTATTTCATTGTTAATATATGTCTATATTCTTTTCTTTCTTTTTTACTCGCAATAAACTTCAATCAATCAATAAATCGACGTTTGTTTTGAAACACAGTTTGTTGTTTATTTTCAATACAATGTTCACGGTTACATCATTGATAATACAGTACTAACCAAGTCTGCCACGGGACACATTATATCCTGCCATAGCACAGTTCCGTGGAGACTGAAAAAAAGTCAAGTCATCATTCAAGTCATTTCGAACAGGTATCGTTATGGCAGCTCGGGTGGACCCTTTATTTTACTCTATGGGTGGAACGGGCCCTGGACATCCGTGTTGATTCTGTGGGGATAAAGTTTGTGTCGTCTCGTTATTCAACGTCGATTAGCTCCGTGTGTGTCTATGTATGGATTAGCTCCAGCTGACAGCTGCAAAAACAACATTCTCTCTCTTTCGCTCGCGGCGCACGGAACCAAAGAGATTCGCGAACCCCCCTAGCGTTCTGGCGGCGAAATGCACCGCGATGCACCACAACCTCACGGAGAAGCATAAAACGGCCACGACGCCGTAGTGGTGACGACGTAGCTACGCCGTGGAGTTGACGCAGAAGCATAATGAGGCCTGGACGCGTCTGTGCGTATGCTACGCCGTACCTACTGCGCGCACCCTACGCAGAAGTATAAATTGGCCTTAAGGGGGCCCTAAAAAGGCGGATATTGACGTATGGTCAAAAGACGTCCCAAAACGTCAGTTATATGACTTTTTGGGATGAGACTGTGTTGATAAATTACAGAATTTGGATTAACTGCTGCCATTGTTTATACAAAAATGGCGGTCAGCCTAGCAAGGTTTTGGTGGAGTCATTTATTCATTTAGTGGAGACCTTTATTTTGAGATTATTAAAAAAAGTGCACTTAAGAAAAAGTGTTTAAAAATATTCAATCTTTAAGTAGACTTGTGTCTTTTCTTAAGTTTGTATGTTAGATTACTGAATTTGTTCTTTTTAGATTGTTCTGTTTATTAATTATTTTAAATCTGATATTTCTTTAAGATCGTTTTTATAAGAATGTTTATTTGAAGGGATTGAACATCTTAAAATGTTTTTTTTTTCTATTGAAATTGTTGGTTTATTGATATTGTTAGTCTGTTTATAGATCTGTGAAGGCATTTTAGTGAGATTCTTTAAATATCTGATAGATCTCTCATTCCAACTAAATTGTGCACCACTAAATCTTACCAACAAAACCACAAGATGGCTTATCTCTGCCCCACAGAATTCACACAATAGCAATAGAGAGACAGCAGAGATAAACGGGGCCCTATGGCCCTGTTAGAGTCGCGGGGCGGAACGCATACATTAACATTAAACAGCAATATATTACAGTGATAACAGTCACTGCGGTGACACTGGAATTTGTTTTGACTTGAAAAGAAATAAAAGCCTTGTCACAGCAATTGGTGGAGATGGAGGGATTTTCTGAAAAAGAGAGAGAGAATTGGCTCGTTTAGCAATTGGTATGTGCAATGGTTCCCATCCAAAGTTACTTTTCAGCTGCTGGTGGCACCTTATTGAGCTCCAGTTTAAAAATGCCATGCCAACCATGAAGGATTGTGTAACTTTTGTGTCTTTTAGCTTTGTGTTTTTATACAGAGATTAACATAGGTGCATAAGTGACAGATAGGGGGCAGCAAAACCCAACACAAAAATAATTCACCCAAAAATGAAAATTCTAAATCGTTTCCTCATCCTCATGTCTTTTCAAATCCATGTGAAACAAAAGATGATGTCTGCTGCATGTTTTATTTGGCAAAATTTTGATTTGTTTATTTTTTGCTCAAGAAATAATGTCAACAGGGATTGAACAATAAAATGACAAAATTCTCGTTTTTGTGTAAACTATCAATTCAAGAGCTGGAACCTCCTGCACATTATTTTATCTAATTAAATAGAGTTTGTTTATACAACCTCAGAGGAAACAATATGCACCTTTAGAAACATTTTTATTAGTATTATTTATTCATACATTGTCTTAAATGAGGACGTACCCAGATGTCATCAAATATATTTAGGCTATTTCACTTTTGGGCCCAAATTTATCCCTAAAGTTTGGTTAAGCTGGTACACGCACACACACACTATGTTTTATGGTGACTTTCCATAGACATTGATGATTTATACTGTGCAAACTGTATATTCATTTATCCCTTAACCCTAAACACAACCCTCATAGAAAACTTTATGCATTTTTATAGACAAAAAAATTCCCCACAGGGTAAAACATTACTGGTGTTACTTATGATCTTTGTGGGGACATATTTGCTCACCATAATGTAGGGTTTACCAGGGCCACACACACTTAAAAATAAACCGATATGCTCATTATAACCTCTTACTGCTGTTCATTAGATGCTTGGCTTGTTTATTTGTTTATTCATTCAGTGTGTTTATTTGATAATTAATTAATCAATCAGAAGTTTATAGAGTGATTTGGCACCTATTTGTCAGAGGGTAATAAAACACACACACACAGCTCTTGTTTTCATTACCCCATTCTTGTTTTCATCTTCCCCAAGACTTCTTCACCTTGATTAGAGAAGTAAGGCCTAAAATGAAAGTCCTCCAGGTCTGTTCTATCCAGGACAACACATGAATGCTTCACACTCCTGAAATTCTGGGTAAAAATAACCTCTCAGCTTCTAAAGGCGGAACACATAATCAATCGCTCTGCTTATATTCTCATATCTGTTGATTGTGAGTAGTGTGTTTGCTAACACTGAACCCAGTCGCTGAATTGGCGATGCTGACTGTGGATTTTCTATTTTGACAGCATCATTATTCATTTCTGCCTGTCTTACTCTTTCTCTCAATCTATTGGAGGGGAGAATGAGAAAAAAAACTTTGTGGAGCACGTTCAGATGTAACACACAGATCCATCACAATAACAGTTCTGTCAAAGAGATAAAGAGCTCAGTGTGCGTCTTCATTCATTTCGCACTGCTTGTCAATCTTTTAGCTCTAATATACTCATGATCATACAATGCTTCTGCAAAAACACAAACACTTGTCTAAATAATTCTTCTTGTATAAGTGGGTGGCTCTTGTTCAGAATAAGCTACAAAGTTGACCAGGCTTTATGCTGACATTTAAAGGTACACTATGTAGGGCTGTCGCAATAACCGAAATATTGTAGTACCGCGATACAGACAAGTCAACCGCAGAGGATTGCAAGTAACCACAGCAACCGCGATATTCATGGTTTTTTTTATTTTTTATAAGGCTTTACCCTTCTTGTTTTGAACTTCATGCATGTGTATTGAATGGTAAAACAAGTTCATAATGATGGTTTAATGACTCACTCAAAGTCTGTTGTCATAATAATGTGTGCGCTGAGTGAAAGCCGTTCAATGCGCATAGACGCTGTTTAGTTTCTAGATTACTGAAAATGTACTCGTTTTTATCCACATCGTAAACTTTATTTATATAGCAACAAATACATACAAATTAAACAAATAAATAAATAAATGGCGGTAATACCGCATATCTCGCTATTGAGCCACTCAACATTACCGCAAGGGAAATTCCATAACCTCGACAGCTAGGGATGTCAATTTTTTACAAATTCCCATGATTGATCGTCGTTTAAATTAACGATCAATTAGTCGATTAATCGTTAGCATTAATGGCAAACAGCATTACAGGGTCTGCAAATGCTGCTCAAAAAGCTATGTTCCTCACCAAATTAAGGGTTAGTAATTGATAAATTAAATTAATTATTTAATATATAAATATAACAAAAAATACAATGTGTCACCAACGCTGCCTCAGATTCATGCTTGTCAGAATGTGTGACTGTTGTGGACGTGCTGTCAACAACGCACTGAAAACGGCAACTAATCCCAATGAATTCACAACACAAATACTAGGGCTGGATAATAAATATCGATTTCTCAATATTAATCGATTCTCATTTTTACGAACCGATATCGATTCTTAAATCTCAAGAATCGATTAGTCATCCTGTTTCATTTGAATGAATAGGACATTGTATCACGGCTGCGCGCATCCAAAAAATCGCAATAATCTTTGTCCTTTGTTACTATTGATATGAAACAAAGTCTCAATTTCAAATTACGTCCATATTCTTTTGAAATTCAAAAACATACATAACGTTTTGGCTCTGTGGCGTGAGATCGCTCTGGCGCAGCTCAAGAGAAGCAGCAGCGCTGATCTCTCTTCCGGCTTAATAATACCAGTTACAGCGCGAAATAAACATGAATGAACATCTGAAAGGGGACATATCATGCAAAATCCACTTTTGTAGCCCTTAAATGCATTTTGTTGTATATTTGGAGTGTTTATAAGTACAGAAAAGATGAACTTATTCTCTTCAGGTGCTTCGTTTATATCTTTATATTTTGTTTTGGTCATATTTTTCAACCTATTCAGATTTTTCTGTTGTCTATGACGTTTTTTGAGCAAGTGCGTCACCGTATTTGCAGCGGAACTGCCAAATAAAGATATTGACTACCGGTCCAAAACTTCGAGCAATCCGCCATTATTATTTCTCGCTCCGATATTGTAGTCCGAGCTCAATGATGCAGAAGTTACGAGAGGGCAAGTCAAAATGTTCGGTTTTTGAATGTACGTTAGTGACCTGAAGCACTTCAAGGATTCCCACTTCTACAACCTCCGCCAGTATAAAGAAGGATTTGCCGATTGACTTCGTCTGAATGAGAGGTAAATTCCTTCTATCTTTGGAGACGACGAACAGAGCATTTCGATAAGCCGTAAATATCGTTAATAAAAATAAAGTACTTTACTTTCTTAAAACACATGGTGGTCATGGTTTAGCAGTACCTTTGTCTTAGTTTATTTTTGTTTTGAAGTAACGTTACACGTCTACAGTATTATTGTTCTTGAGTTTCATCAATGGTCATTTAGCTGCGTTGTTTTCTGATGCTTTTCTAAACGTATCATATTGACAATACAGATTTTTTTTTGTGGTAAGATTAGACCGTAGTCATTTATCTTGTCAGTGTGCTTGTTTTAACAAGAGAAATAGTCGACTTTCACTAATAACACAAAACAGTTAACTCACATTGTTCTGCAGGTTCGTCGTAGTCTTCATCAACTCGCTCGCTCTCGCTCGAATATGTAAGGCTTGAAGGACAAGTCTTCTGTTGTTGACATTTTAATAAAGTGTGAATAAAAATGTTCTTTGAAGGTATCGTATATAATCGTATATCTCTAATCAAACTACAACAATAATAGCCAAACGTGAGAAGTTGAACCGACCGTGAACTCATCGATCTGGGGAGCGGGCGGGGTGTGACGCATCTCCTTTTTAGGAGATTAAAAGGAAATTAACCATCGTTATTATTAGTCATGCATTCTGCTTGAGCGGCACGTGCTGAATGAATAACCGTTGAGCACTTTGTTAGCGTTTATTTAACACAAAGAAACACAACCTATTTGATATTAATCAGATATTATATACAAAATAAACATAATATTACAAAATTATATCCGCACAAAATGACGTGAATGCTCAAGTGAAGTTACATGCCATTCAGAATGACTCATGTTGTGGTGGACGCGCTCTTGGAACAACGCGACATGGCATCTAAACCCAAATAACTCGCAATGTTTTGCAGTTATATATATTACAATAATGTTCTCTTTTATAATCGTGTGTAATATGCCAATCCCAGTAGTCATTATTAAACTTGCATTGTCGTTTGAGCTGAGTGCGCTAAAGATCACGTCAATTCTTAACCAAATGCATCCAAAATGAGATAAATCACATATAGATTGGCATACATAAAATAAACTAGTACACAAAACAAAAGACTGCGAATGCACACACAAACTTATAGTCATGATGAAGGCGTAAAATAGTCCCAAACAACTCCGGTGTGTGTCACCGGCCCGCTCACTTACAAGTTTCGTGGTTGAGCAGCACGCACGCGCATGATCCTGCTAAATCGAGGTTTTATCGATTACACGTATTATCGATAATTAATCGATCGTCGATTAATCGTTGACATCCCTGGCGACAGCCCTAACACTATGTTACTCTTATTGATATGATTGAGTACATCAAAAACCCTTCTTCCATAAAGGATTTTTGTCTTATCCTGAATCATCACCTATAATAAGTGTTTAAATTCTGACTATTTTTGACAAAACGGAACGACAACCGCTGCGAATTACCACAGCGAACCTGCATGACTCGTCATATAGTTAAACTTAGAGAAGAAGCTCCAGCCACAATATTCTTCCACAAGACACAAACAGTTTTGTTCATTAACAGCTACAAGTTACTTAGTGTACCTTTAAGTCTGGTTTTGCAAGATTACTGTTACATGATATTTAAAGGTGTTTTTATTTCACACTTTAATTTGCAGTCTTTGTTGGTTCCTTAAAAGTCTAAATGCTTGATTTGTTTGCATATCATAAAGCTGAATGTATACTTCGACTTTTAAGTGTACGCTAAACAATATAATATTATATTTGCCCAGCAAATAAAATTAATTAAATATCACTCACCAGTAAATGGACTTTCTCCTGCTCTTCTTCAAAGGGAATGCCTCAATCAAATCCTTAAAATCAAGTTGATGCAGAATGTCGTAGCTACTCACTTGACATTACTGTAAAACCGTTCAGCCTTTGTTCATGCATTGATGTCCTCAGTTTATTTTTTATGAGTCCCAATTTTGAAAATGACAAGGTCCTCAATGTATTTTCTACTTTGGGAAACATACTCGATCTGCTTTTCTGTTCCCATGGGTCCTTGAAATTCTTGAAAGTTTGTAAATCTGGATAATTTGAATTTATTTTAAGTTTTCTGGAACAAATTATCAAGTCTCTTGTCCACTAAAGTGTTATTTCGCCAAATAGTTTGTTACCTATGCATACTTGCTTGCTTGATTTACATTAGTTACGCGCATTTACACATTACATTGAGTGTTTCTCACCTGTGTTGTACTTTGCATGGTGTTCATGCACGCAAAACTGTAACAATGTAACCTTGCTCTCACTTGAAACGTGTCCCCACATGAAGTCCTTGAATTTTAGGGTATTGGACCTGGAAAGTCCTTGAATTTTAAGTTAACCAAGGTGAGCGATCCCTGCTTTGAGAATAAGCATCACATTTTCTAGGCGAGAGGTCATTGGTCAGGGAGCAGCAAAACTCAAAAAAAGGAAAAAGTTCATCATCTAAATTTTCCTGTAGATCTTCACAATTTTTGGATTATAGATTTTTGCTATGGTGAGGAAAAAAAAAACAAAAAAACATTGAATGGACTTTTAATACTGACACCATAGTTAGCATAAATATAATAGTGTTCACAGCTGCTTATAAAGCCTTGGTGAGCTGGAACGGTAATTCGCCTTTGGCTAACCCACGCCCTAGAATGTAAATTGACCAATCACAGCGCAGCCAAGAACGAGCTCCCACAGAGGTCGGACACTTTTTCACAGTGCTCCATTGACTTTCAACACAGGCGTCTCATGTTCTTGGTTTCGGCAGGCTATTACCGTCGTAGATTTATATAAAAAAAAAAAAAAAAAAACATGGTTAAACGTTGTGCCTGGGGCATTTGTAACACAGATACGCATTTCCCAGAGAGGTTGGAGGGGGGTGTCCATTTTTTCCCTTCCCAAAACCAAAATCAAATCCTGACAAGTGTCGTTTTTGGATTAACTGTATGGACGTCCTCAGTCAGCTAAACCCCTCAAAGATCAACAAGCACATCTTTTTTGCTTCTAACTTACTGTGAAGTTATAATAGTTAGACCGTTTTATAATGTTTTAGGTTATGATTTCGGTTCTCATACTCTCATACAATGGTTGGCACGGCAGGGTTGTCCCTAATCTCTTAACGAGTAATGGGTGTTTTTTGGGCGTAAAAGCCAGTTGCACTCACTCCATGGCGTATTCATTATTCACATGGCGGAATTTGCAAGCTTAAAGACTGAATGTGTCTGTAGAGAAGAAACGGATCAGCATATGCAAGCATAAAGCACGCAAGCAGACCCTCTACGGGGCAACCCGGATTCCACCATATCTTTATGTACACAATAATAATCTTTTACATTGTAATCCTTTTATTTTTACTCTGTGTGTGTAATATGGACCCGCCTATAGGCGTATATTATTAATACACTCTTTAAAGTAACACCAGGTATTTTTTTTACTCTCGGGGTCCCCCTACAGTTGGGAAACAGTATTGTCCTCTACTGCTGTCATAAACTCTGTCATCCTACATGCACGCGCATTTGTTGACAAAAACCATGATAGCCCTGAACACTGCAGGAGGAGGTCACATGGAGGTGTTCTGCTTGCGTCGCCTGTGAAATGTCTTCATCCAAGGTACAGTGGCATATATTTCAGCATGACATATCATTTCATGGGTTTTATTTTTTTCTAATGACAAATGATCACGATGCTCAGCGTCATTATAGTAGCCTAGTCAATTGGTTACTGCTTTACTGAATCTATGATACTTCAATGCAATGTTTGAGTGATAGATAATGACCATAATTATAATATCAAGCTACCATAAATGAATCTGCAAATTTTACAAATCGATTTGCATTACAGCTTGAGGCGAGAAAAAAAAATAACGAATATCACAGACATGTTAAAATATGATTTTGTACATCTTATATATTTCCTTTCAAGAATGTAGCCCCTACCAAACTTGAAGTTAAAACACCAGCTAACTTTATTTTGAAGATAAACGGAGGATAAGATAGCTTCCGTAACATAGTAAGGCAGGCAAAAAAACAAAGCGATAGGCTAGTATGCAAGCAATATAACGTACTTACTAGTCCATAAGCATGATCGCCGTACGCATCGGTTCCCTCCCTTCCTCCTCCTTCAGCTCACTCCAGAAAACACTGGCCCAAAGTTGATCCTCGTTCTGCCTTTAACGCGATCACTTTCTCTTTTTTTTATGCTTTCGTCCGTTAAAACATTTGCTTTCTTGTTTGTCTGTGTTGCTTCGGCCATGACTATAACATTTGGCTCGCATGTCCATTTTTATTGGTGGTGGAAGTGACGTATATGCCATCAAGCAGTCGAATTTTGTAGTTCCCTTTCGAAGGGAACTCAACAATACGTCGAATGACGCAATGGGGAACGCCTCAGGCGTGACAGGTGTCTGAAATCAAATATCAACTCACAGTAATCAGGTTGACCGGCGACAGCCCGTGCATCATCAGCTTGAATGATGAGCGCGTCAATCTGGATGTATAAGAAGGGCGCCTTGAAACCGTGACAACATCTTTTCGTCTTCAGGGACTGTTTGTCTGTGTGATAGTATCAACGATTAAGCGCGCAGAGACGTGGAGAAACACTTTGCGCGAGTGTGCCGACTTGTGTCCAGATATTTGACACCGGAGGATTCACACGATCTGTGCGTGTTCTGCCTGAGAGAAGAGTATGCGCGGGAAGCTCTCTAGGGAGTTTTTTGCGCGAACTGAGAGTTTTCCTTTCAGAACTCTCTGCTCTCGTCTGACCCACTTCTCGAGGGAAGTGGGCGCGGCATCTGAACCCCGCAGTTCCGGTTCCCGCTCGGGCTGAGGCTCAGTGGCGGTTGAGCTCGTGGAGCTTTCAGATGGAGCTGGCAGATTATCGGGAGAGGGGCGTTAACCTCGCGGATGATCTACCAGCTGACGAGGGTGAGTTACAGATTAATGTTGAACATCTAAGAAGAGAGAAAATGAGCGCTCTCTCTCTTTGGTGAATCTGTAACTGTTCTCTTCGGGCAGGGCAGGAGTTGGCTGTAATATATATATATATATATATATATATACAGTATATATATATATATATATATATATATATATATATATATATATATATATATAGAAAAGGATGTCAGTTTGGTTGAGACCGAACCATTTCAGCCCTCCTGCCCAGTGTACGCTGAGCTGGTTGACATTATGGGGCGCGCCACAGACAGATTGCAGTTGCAGTGGAGGCGTGTCTGGGAGGAACCCGCTCATGGTATTTTGGATGGCTGGTTCCTCTCCACCCATAAGCCACCAGCCCGGATGAGCCTTCCATTCCTTTCTGATCTACACGCTGGGATCGAGAGCATATGGAAGAATCCATTCTCCTCACGTCTCTATCTGCATCAGCGGGCTAGTTTCGCTGCTGTGGAGGGAGCCATGGAGCACGGATATGTGTCGATGCCGCCAGTGGACGAGACGTTGGCTAACTATCTCGTCTCTGGTTGGTCCTCTTCACTAAGAGCTCTGACCCTGTCATCCAAGCTGCTCAAGACATCTTCATGCTTGGATGACAGAGCGTACACGGCAGCAGGTCAGGCAGGTGCGGTTCGGCACGCCCTTGTGGTCCTCAGGCCTACCAGACTGATCTGCTGCGGGACTCCGGGCCACCAAGCAATCTGCTGTTCCGTCGGTGCTATGGTGGCCACAGAGAGACATCTGTGGGAGCTCCCACATCCTGTGGTTGCCGGGTTACAGGCCTCACCAGGCCTTCCTGGTTATGAGCTCCCACTGATTGTGGTCGCCAGGTTACAGGCCTCACCAGGCCTTCCTGGTTATGAGCTCCCACATGCTGTGGTCGCTGGGTTACAGGCCTCACCAGGCCTTCCTGGTTATGAGCTCCCATATACTGTGGTCGCCAGGTTACAGGCCTCACCAGGCCTTCCTGGTTATGAGCTCCCACATACTGTGGTCGCCAGGTTACAGGCCTCACCAGGCCTTCCTGGTTATGAGCTCCCACATACTGTGGTCGCCAGGTTACAGGCCTCACCAGGCCTTCTTGGTTATGAGCTCCCACATACTGTGGTCGCCAGGTTACAGGCCTCACTAGGCCTTCCTGGTTATGAGTTCCCACACATTGTAGTCGCTACGTTACAGGCCTCAAAGGGGCCTTCTTGGTTATAGCTCCCACATACTGTGGTTGCCGGGTTACAGGCCTCACCAGGCCTTCCTGGTTATGAGCTCCCACTTATTGTGGTCGCCAGGTCACAGGCCGCACCAGGCCTTCCTGGTTATGAGCTCCCACATGCTGTGGTCGCTGGGTTACAGGCTTCACCAGGCCTTCCTGGTTATGAGCTCCCACATACTGTGGTCACCAGGATACGAGCTCTCACATACTGTGGTCGCCAGGTTAAAGGCCTCACCAGGCCTTCCTGGTTATGAGCTCCCACACATTGTGGTCTCTAGGTTACAGGCCTCACCAGGCCTTCCTGGTTATGAGCTCCCACATACTGTGGTTGCCAGGTTACAGGCCTCACCAGGCCTTCCTGGTTATGAGCTCCCACATACTGTGGTTGCCAGGTTACAGGCCTCACCAGGCCTTCCTGGTTATGAGCTCCCACACATTGTGGTCGCTAGGTTACAGGCTTCAAAGGGGCCTTCCTGGTTATAAGTTCCCACATACTGTGGTAGTCAGTTTTCAGGCCTCACCCAACCTTCCTGAATGTGGGCTCCCACATGCTGTGGTAGCCAGACTACAGCCTCACCACCTTTCCAGAACACTTTGCTTCCACTCTGTGGTCACCAGGCTTCAGGCTTCATTGGCCTTCCTGGTTATGAGTTGTCACATATCAGGTTGCAGGCTTCACCAGGCCTTCCTGAATGTGAAACCCCCACTTTCGTGGTCGCTAAGTTGTAGTGGTGAGTCTTCACATGTCAGGCTGCAGGCCTCAGCGGCCTTCTTGAATGTGAGCTCCCCATGCATTGGGACTATCGGGTGTTAGGCCTTGTCAGGCCTTCCTGATTATGGGTTCCCACTTGTTGTGGCTGCCAGGTTACAGGCCTCAAATTCGGCCTTCCTGAATTCAGAGTGAAGTACACGAACCCATACTTCACCTATTATTGTGGTAAATCACATGACAGGATGTCTTGTGTACTTTCTAAAATCCATTTCGTATGGTAAGGGTCACGCGCGGTATGCTTTGGTCCCTTCTTATGTGGCTCAGACCCCGGTCTTCCCTTGGGTCCCACTTTAAGAGGCATCCTGTCACTTAAGTAGGCTACAGGGACGTCCTTCTCTGGCTAACTTCTGGAAGAAGTAGCTTCCACTTGGTGGAGTAAGCTCCCACAGGTTGTGGTCACCAGGCTGGGTCTCACTGACCTTCCTGAGTACGAGCTCCCACCCAATGTGGTCGCCAGGTTACAGGCCTTACCAGGCCTTCCTGGTCATGAACTCCCACACACTGTGGTCGCCAGGTTACAGGCCTCAACAGGCCTTCCTGGTTATGAGCTCCCACATATTGTGGTTGCTGGGTTACAGGCCTCACCAGGCCTTCCTGAATTCAGAGTGAAGTACACAAACCCTTACTTCACCTATTATTGTGGTAAGTCACCCGACGAGATGTCTTGTGCATTTTTTAAAAAATCCATTTCTTATGGTGAGGGTCACGCGCGGTATGCTTCGGTCCCTTCTTATGTGGCTCAGACCCCAGTCTTTCCTCGGGTCCCACTTTAAGAGTTCTTAAGAGCTAACTTCTGGAAGTAGCTCCCACTTGGTGTGGTTTTTCAGGTACACCAGGCTAGGTCTCACTGACCTTCCTGAGTACGAGCTCCCACCGGATGTGGTCGCCAGGTTACAGGCCTTACCAGGCCTTCCTGGTCACGAGCTCCCACACACTGTGCTCGCCAGGTTACAGGCCTCACTAGGCCTTCCTGATTATGAGCTCCCACATACTGTGGTCGCCAGGTTATGAGCTCCCACATACTGTGGTCGCCAGGTTACAGGCCTTACCAGGCCTTCCTGGCCATGAGCTCCCACACACTGTGGTCGCCAGGTTACAGGCCTCAACAGGCCTTCCTGAATTCAGAGTGAAGTACACAAACCCATACTTCACCTATTATTGTGGTAAGTCACTCGACGAGATGTCTTGTGCACTTTTTAAAATCCATTTATTATGGTGAGGGTCACGCGCGGCTTGCTTCGGTCCCTTCTTATGTGGTTCAGACTCCGGTTCTTCACCTTGGGTCCCACTCTAGATGTGTCTTTGTCGCAATACATTACGACAGGAACTTCCCTTGTTCAAGCTATCTCCCACAACTGGTGGTTTTAGGTCTCATTAGACCTTTTTCGAGGTAGCCCCACATTGTGGGTCTGTCAGGTTTCTAGCTTCTGGCTTTCCTGAAGGATGAGCTTCCACATGCTGTGGTCGTTGGGTTTCAGGCCGCACAATGTACGGCCTTCCTGACATGAGCCCTCATGTATCGGAGCTCCCCACACAGGGGGTCATCAGGTCTTAGGTCTCATTGACCTTCCTGATTTTGATCCCTCTCTTACTTCCTCAGTGCTCAGAGGTGAGCACTAGGTGGAAACTCGTGGATTGAGTGTACGATTCCCGTTGTTTTGAGGTTGAGTCACACTCTCCGGGGGATCCCGTCTCTGTGATCCGAAACTCGATGGTTTCTGCCAGCTTCGTGGGCCGTCAGTTTTTGGATGCCTTTCCTAGGCAATTTCCAGAGGCTCTGTCTTGGACAGACAGGCTATGGCCAGACTGTGTGTCTTAGTACAGATCACCAGGCCAGCCTGGGGGCATTTCAGGAGGAGTGTTCTCCTGAATAGTGACTGGCTGGGGGTCCATTTGGCCCCCTAGCCACACTCCCTAGAAGGGACCCCTTCTATTTTGAAGTTGTGGTCCTAAAGCCTTTGAGCTGGCCCAGATTTACCCACGTTATTACGTTCTGGTTTTTCTTGGTTCATTAGCTTGGGCTATGACCGGTAGGGAGTGCTGTCACTGACAGCCCGATGTAACATAGGGTGAGTGGTTTCAGTGTTCCTTGGAATTACTGGTTCTAACAGTTGTCACTGCCTTTTCGGCATGCACTCCCCTCAGCATGGCGGAGTGGGTATTTCGTTCCCCATTGCGTCATTCGACGTATTGTTGAGTTCCCTTCGAAAGGGAACGTCTCAGGTTACGACTGTAACCTATGTTCCCTGAGAACAGGGAACGAGACAATACGTCTCGTTGCCATGCCTCGGGGCCTGCCTGCAACAGTCCCTTCAGACGATAGGATGTTGTCACGGTTTCAAGGCGCCCTTCTTATACATCCAGATTGACGCGCTCATCATTCAAGCTGATGATGCACGGGCTGTCGCCGGTCAACCTGATTACTGTGAGTTGATATTTAATTTCAGACACCTGTCACGCCTGAGGCGTTCCCCATTGCGTCATTCGACGTATTGTCTCGTTCCCTGTTCTCAGGGAACATAGGTTACAGTCGTAACCTGAGACGTTCTCTTTGTTCGCGGGGTTACTACCCGAAACTCGAAGTTTAAAAGTACGATTAAAAACGGTACAGACCCCGTCAGGCTATGGCAGACGTGTCATTCAACCTATTGTAAGTCGATGTACCATCACAAGAGACTTGGAAATATATTATGAAGGTTGAAAAGTTCCCTGATGTTACTTTAAATAAACAAAATATTGCACTATTGACAAAACCAGGTTTCAGTTTGTCAATAGTGCAGTCTATCTGGGCAAATATATTTGCTATTTAAACAATATGGCGCATGACGTGAAAATGATAACAGTGTCGGGCTGAAACTAGCAAAAAACACTTGACGCCTGGTGCTGCATCGCACCCAGTTTTGGGTATGATATGGCCCGGAGTGTTTCATGCAGATGGTGAAAAAAACTTCAGCAGCAATGTACAGTACAATAAAATAATGTTTTTTGAACAATAAATAATGTAAATGTATTCTAGCAGGGCCCAAAATCAAAACAATGAACTTGTAAATGAGCATAATATGGGCACTTTAACATAAAACATATGAACCAGTACAATTCCCCTGATCAAATCACAATAACTCTTGCTTATATCTTCACCCTCCCCTATCCAGACGTCTTTCTTGCACCTCTACTTTCATGAACATATGGCTGCAGAAAGGGGTTTGTACCATTCCACCATACGGAGCAGTTTGTCTTTGTCGGACCGCCGCATTGATCTGCTTTGTTGAGGATGTGATTAGATAGATGTCCATAAATGCCCTCGTACACTGAGAAGGACATCAGATATCTGCCTCTAAGTTCATTTCCATATTAATACACAAAAGCCTGGGGTTGCTTCCTCTGTACCTGCTTTAATGAGAGTCAGCTCAGAGGTCAGAGAGGACACATTAAGCTGTGACAAAACCATGCTGACATTTCCTCCTGTCTGCCAAAGTGCTCTTTAAGAACAAAGCTAAAGAGCTCTCAGAGAAACTGTTGGATTTCCGTTAATCTAAAATCAAAAGTGGCCCCTGCAATTCATCATGCATTATAAAACTAATGTTACCCTCATATGATACACATAATAAATATGTTTAATGTCTCAATAGATTATGCAAAACATCTGTATTAATACAGCATACACTTTCATGGTGTTACGAATCCACACTGCTGTGGTTTGTGACAGATGTAATAGATGTCTGTGTGATGAAACGCTGGTCATAGCCGAACATCATTAAAGTCTAATGACGACCAGAGAGCTGAACCCAACTCTAGAAGGATTGCATCAGGATTTTATTAAAAGAATAGTTCACCCACCAAATACTACAAGATAATTCATAGAAAGAGTCTATACACATGCATACTGCAGCATTTAAGTGTTGGTAATTTTTGCATTTGGAAGGTTGCAACATTTCCAATTTTAACATTTAGTTTAGTTTTATGGATATATATATATATATATATATATATATATATATATATATATATATATATATATATATATATATATTATCCTGTATGTTTAATTTACAGTTTAAATGATTATAGGCTAGTTCTTATAATTTTGATACGGCAATTTAGTAAGTAGTAAGTTTCATGAAATATGACGATCCCATGGAGAGGTACATGTCTGGTGTTGTTTAGTTTAATTTTCACAGACTTTATTTCTCATTGTTTCCTGTGTTTCCTTTATTGCCATGTGCAACGATTAGGCATTCAGGCAGGCAAAGGACTAGGCTGGGAAGCTGATCCACGTGTAGTAGATTTATGAAAAAAATCCACATGGTCAGAGAACACAAGGTAGTTTGGTTAAACAAAGGTACATGGAATGGGAAAAAACAAAAGAAAATCTAGGAAACGTACACTGTACGACTGACAAACAAACTAGTGACAAGCAGGGCTGTAATTGCTGAGTAAAACCAATGAACTGAGTTCCTATGGAAACTGATAAGGAGATGGGTGTGGTCCATGACAAGAAACAAAGGAACAGAGCAGCAGTGAAAAATGAGGTGAAGAAAGCAACAAAGGAAACACAGAATTTCAAAATAAGAGTTTGTGACAACAGACACAGGAAACACGGGCAGGGATCAGGACATCAGTGCTTAAGGCCATTGCACACTGAGTACGAAATTTTCGTATGCGTTTTTTCGTGTTCGTCAGCCTAAAAATTCGTCACGGACAGAAACCTTGCACACTGAGTCCGGTGCGTATTTATTAAACCTTTGTGGGAAAAAATGCAAAAATTCAAAATAGATTCGTCAAGCAGTGAGGATGATTTTGTTTCCCCTCTCTCTTATTGAAAAGAGAAGAAAGAGAAAATACTACGTCCATCCAATCCTGAAATTGCGCCGAGAGGAAGCACCTCCTTATCAAGGAGTTTCGAATTTATCCTGAGCGATTCAAAATTTACCTCAGAATGTCAGTGGGACAGTTTGATGCTTTGCTTGCGATTCTGGAGCCACATTTTAAAAACAAGACCATCAATTTCCATAAACCAATCGATTCTAAACAGAGACTGTCAGTATGTCTAAGGTATGGACACACAGACACACACACGCATGCATGCGCGCACGGCCCGGTGGAAGCGCTGGGCAGACAGAACATCTGTATAGGCCACAGATTATATATTGTACCCAAATAATACATTAGTTATCGAATTGGCTGCTCAATCACACATTAATCGATCCGAAATTTAAATCTGATAGATAAGGGGAGGTTATTCCTTTCATGATCCAATCGAGAGAAGAGAACATAAACACTTGATCGAATTGAAAACTGAAACTGAAAGCACTGCGCATATGTGCAATGATGTGCGGAACGAGCATAGACCGTAAACGAGCTACCCCCGGCCCTGAATTGACAAAAAAAACCTCTCAAAATGCTGGCTGTTTATTATTGTTATTTCACTTCCATTTGTTATCTTTTTATACATACATATTCATGTTTATCAACAAAAATCTGCATAATGTCATATTGTCATGCTTGGCTGTAGTGGATAGCTCACAAATACAGGAAACTCAGGAAACAAGTATTTAATTAAACTTGCAGTAATACATAAGTGAATTAAACAAGACCAAATTAACACTAATGACAAACAATGCAGAACAAGGAACTAACTGTAACAGAGGGCTTATATACACACAAAACAAAGCTGCTAATTAACAAGAAACACCTGAACGGAGAAACAAACAGGCAATGAACATAGGAGAATATGAACTAATTAACAAGCTAACTGCAAACAGAAACTGAACACAATGAAATCTGAATCAAAACAGAACATACACATGACATGTAAAGTCACTGTTGATATCCGGTTCCGTTTTTTCTTTTTTTTTTACAAATACTAGGGTAACACTTTAGAATACGGTTCCTTCGTTAATGAATAACTACACAAGAACTAATGAGTAACACAATATTAACAATCTAGTAACTATTATTAACTAACAAGAAACTCTGATTAACGAACTAGTAAGTAATAGCGCACAGACGAAAGTGGTAGTTCACTATTAAGTAATCAATAACTACTATTTTTTTAATACTTCCCAGAGAACTACTGAAAAAGTTTATTAACAATCTAGTAACTACTATTAACTAAAATAAATTCTTATTAACGAATTAGTAAGTAATAGCTCACAGATGAAAGTGTTACTAGATACTTCTGTGGGAATTACTAATTATTTGGATTCGTATTATAAAGTGAAGATCATTGGAACTAACTAGTAATTACTCAAGTGTTACTAAAGACATTTTCTAAAAGTATACTAAAGTTCACCAAAAATCTCAAACGGTTGCACAAATCATGACTAGATCATGTAGTAACACTTGAGTAATTACTAGTTAGTTCCAATGATCTTCACTTTATAATACGGATCCAAATAATTAGTAAGTAATAGCTCACAGATGAAAGTGTTACTAGATACTTCTGTGGGAGTTACTAATTATTTGGATCCGTATTATAAAGTGAAGATCATTGGAACTAACTAGTAATTACTCAAGTGTTACTACATGATCTAGTCATGATTTGTGCAACCGTTTGAGATTTTTGGTGAACTTTAGTATACTTTTAAAAAAAGTCTTTAGTAACACTTGAGTAATTACTAGTTAGTTCCAATGATCTTCACTTTATAATACGGATCCAAATAATTAGTAAGTAATAGCTCACAGATGAAAGTGTTACTAGATACTTCTGTGGGAGTTACTAATTATTTGGATCCGTATTATAAAGTGAAGATCATTGGAACTAACTAGTAATTACTCAAGTGTTACTACATGATCTAGTCATGATTTGTGCAACCGTTTGAGATTTTTGGTGAACTTTAGTATACTTTTAGAAAATGTCTTTAGTAACACTTGAGTAATTACTAGTTAGTTCCAATGATCTTCACTTTATAATACAAATCCAAATAATTAGTAACTCCCACAGAAGTATCTAGTAACACTTTCATCTGTGAGCTATTACTTACTAATTCGTTAATAAGAATTTATTTTAGTTAATAGTAGTTACTAGATTGTTAATAAACTTTTCAGTAGTTCTCTGGGAAGTATTGAAAAAATAGTAGTTATTGATTACTTAATAGTGAACTACCACTTTCGTCTGTGCGATATTACCTAGTAGTTTGTTAATCAGAGTTTCTTGTTAGTTAATAATAGTTACTAGATTGTTAATATTGTGTTACTCATTAGTTCTTGTGTAGTTATTCATTAACGAAGGAACCGTATTCTAAAGTGTTACCAATACTAGTAATGTTAAATGTATAAACCAGAAGAGATTCATTCAGTTTTATTTGTAGTGCTTTTCTTAACAATAGTTCTAGAAAAGATTTATAGTTAACTTTAACAACCCTAAAAACTACTAGGACATATCAGCTCAGTATACAGTAGCTGCATTTATTTATTTATTGTGCATGTTTTCTTTTTATTTCTTTAATTTTAATTATTGTGATTTATGACAGTTCAATGGCTCTATAATTTAATTTAAGAAGCAGAGAATTGAGCAGTCAGTGGACTTTTTCCACTACGTGTGTTCAGAAATTAACTTAAAATCATTAAAAAGTGGGAAAAAAACAGCCTTTTGTTATTTTTAGGTTTTAGTCAAATCTATTTTTCATTCGTCCAAAACAAACAAAATATGATGCAAGCACTTGTGCACATCTGGCAATACTTTCTGCATTGCCCCTCACTCTATCTCACCATCTACCTGCTCTTTCCTCAGTGGCTTCTGAATAATTCTCTCTCATTAATAGCCGGTTTGAGCCATGGGATCTCAAGCTTTGACTCAAATCAAATATTTAACACAGGCTAAACAACTCAAGAATCAATGATGCAGTCCGGACGGAGCTCACACCACGTTAGCCTCATTCAGTGACTCTGTGAATTAGACTATCACAATAATGTGTAACAGAATAGATATGATGAGAAATAGTTGATAGAAATATTCCTGTCGACCTGACAGATGTCCCATCTTGCCCAGGCAGGGCGACTGTACATCAGTAACCTGCTGGTCTAGTGCATCTCTGTTCTTTCCAGAGCTGTATTATTCAACAGCTACACTATGAACCGGACCTGTCAGATGGCTCATATCAAACGAATCACATAGACAGTATTGATTCTCTGGAGCTTATCTTTGTGAGGTTCAGTCTGAGACAGATCAGCTGAGCATAGTCGCAATGAAATGACATCAAATGCATTTAAATAAAGGAAAGAAAAAAGTTTAGCCAGTTAAGGTCAGAGTGTATTTTCTGTGACACACTACATATTCAGTTTCTGAGGAAAACTCGTCTCCACAAAGTACAGTGTTCCTACTGGGTTTTAGTATTCTATTTAGTCTCTAGGGTGTTATGAATGGTCACTAAGATGTTTCTTCTCTGTCCATTCCCTAACTCATTGATTAGGCCAGAGTTTGACATGTCTCCTGTTAGCCTCTGCTGCTGTAACTTCAATGCTCTCAAAAAAGCATTTTTCTCCACTGGTCGTTAAAAAGTATAAATTAAATGAATCTTATTTAACCAAATTGCAATCTCAATTTATTATTGAAAGGGTCATGAAACCCCAAACCAAATTTTCTGAGATTTTAACAGAGGTATGTGTGTTGAACACCATTGAAGACCATGTTAGCATCTGTTAAATTTAATAGTAGGGTTAAAATGGTTAAATTTGAGTTTTTTTTCATCTTCCGGGTTTAAAAACTTCATCGTGTCCACGTCACACGCTGTGACGTAGCCGTGCACTGTGAGTGCGTTGATGACTCATCGGTGTCTCATAATTATTAATGAGACTGAGTTTTCATATCCTATGAGAAGACACTGTCTCTTAATTATTCATGACACCATGTGGATCTTTCTTCAGACATGTCAAACTGTGATATCGCGTAGTAGATGAGAGAGGCAATCATGGGACGCAACACGCAAGTGTTTGTTTTCGTGGTGCAAAAGTCCAAGGGGGTTGAATATGTTTCCCCCCGATGCTGCCAGGGCTAGACTCTGGCTCTGACTCAGACAACACATTGACAGACAAGACAGGGCAGGTTACTAAATCTGTAAATTTCTCATGTAATTCAAACAATAAAAGCGTTTTGCTGCTCTTTAATGTGGCGTTACAGATTGCTTTAGCAAGTGGGAAGGCACATAAACTGATCACATTTACAACTAGTTACAGCACACAAGTAAAAATGACTGAGCATCAGAAGGTATGTTGAAAGAACCACTGTAATGTACTGAAATATATAATATCTCATGTAATTGCTCAATCTGCTTTCAATTGCAGAAAGACATCAATAAAACTAAACATCAATAAACTAAGCATACATAAGCCTCAGAAAAGCTATTCAATTCCATAAACTCTATAGTGTAAAATCTACTCTTGATTTAATATTTTGCAAAAAATCTGTACTATATTACACATTTATTATCATCATTTTTACTCATATCATTGAAAGTTATTATCACAGGGTGACAATGAAAATTAAGAACGAAAACTAAACAGGACAGAGAACCAGAACATAACTGTAGCTGCGTTTCCATTACCCTTCAATTTGCGCAAATTGAAATTGCGAAATGAAAATACGCTCAATGGAAACACGTCAATTTCGCAAAAACAGAAATGAGGGAGAAACACCCAGGGAACTCTGTGTCTTTCCCTACCATTAATGCTTGGATAACACACCACGTCTCCTTCCATTAATGTCTAGTGCAATGCCTAGTTGTGATGTATGTAATGTCCGTTGCCATGATTCTTGGAATGACTTATCGCGAGAGGAAAAAAAAGACGTTTTAGTCACATAACATCAGTTAATGGAAACACCGTCATTTCGCAATAGTTCGATTATAGAATTATGACTTATACGAGGCTTCTTGAATATTTAAAATCTTATTCATGACTGGAGTAAAAGGGACATGTTTGTCAAGAAGTGTCCAGATTTGAAGAAGCACTTGTATAAGACAACAAAAGATGTTCAGTTGGTTATTAGCTGTCCAAAAGTTCTAGTAAAAGATCCTGTATTACATTCTTTTTCTCTCTTCTCTTTACAAAATGGCTTATCAAGAGGATAAAAGGAGGGGAAAGCAGTCTCTTAGCTTGATAGCCAAACCACTTCTGCACAATAAGACAGAGAAATTGAGGAAATCATGAAGAAATAGAAAGAGTAAATAAAAGAGGGGCTTGTGTTTCTTGTCGTTTGAGAGGATTGATCCTTGAAAGCCATCATTTGGATCAGAGACTCTTCAGATAATTGTAGAGCTTCTGATAGTGACAGTCTTAAACCTCACAGCGGTAACATGGATGAGAGAACAGCCTCATCCCTGGTGTCACTGCAGAATGAACATCAAACAGTTCTCTCAAACACAGATCCGATCCAACGCCTCGGTTTTGTTTTGAGATAAATCTCTTTCCTAAAGCCATTAATACACAGGAATCAAGCGCTCCAAAATATCACTCATATTCTTCAGGAGAGCATTAAACGTGACAAGTCTTGATGGTGTTCATTAAGCATAAACAGATGTGACGTTTGTTCAGAGAATTCAAAATAAGCCTTCTTTGGTTGATACGGGACAGGCAAAGAGTTCAAAAACAGCCTCCTGGTTGATTCAGGACAGGGAAATAGTTAAAGAATTGCCTTTTTGGCTGATAAGGGTGAGGCAGAGAGTTGGGACATATAAAATGGCCCCCTTTTCCAATACAGGACAAGCAGAGGAGGTGGGTAACCCACAATCCTTTGAACACAAATTCATGAAAATAAACGTGACAGAAAACGAGTCTATGAGAATAAGAATATGTAAAAGTATGGTATTGTATGGTAAAAGGCACCCCTGTTGTTGGTGCTAAAGGCACAGTAATATTAACAGCTGGCTGACTTTTCCATTTTTTTGACATGACATAGAGATTCACACACAACATTCAGATGGTAAATATCATATATTAAGTTGGATGTCCACCATAGAAAATATCCATATTTACACCATATTTAAAAATATATGAATCATATCATGTAACCAAATATTATTTATTGTTACTACTAAATCTATATCAAATTATTATGGGATCTTCTTCAATGCTTATACAGAATCTTTATTTTTAAAATAATTTTGTTTGTGTATTTTTAAAATATAATTTTACACTAACATAATTATTTTAAATGACAGTCTATTTATCTTACAAAACATATAAAAATACATAAATTAGTACAAACATTTCTAAAGTATTAACTTAGACATAATTAAAAACATGTTTTAGCTAAAATATTTGTCGTCATCTCTATTTAAATAGCACTTTTTACAATACAGATTGTATCAAAGCAGCTTCATAGTGATAACATGAAAATAATTCAAGAAAGTTTGTTTCTAGAAGAAAATTTCGTCATCGTCCACCTGAAGTGAGGCGGATCTATAATATTGTTGAATATTAAATGTCCCCAACTAAGCAAGCCAAAGGCCAAGTCAACAGTGGCAAGGAACCAAAACTCCATCAGGTGACAGAATGGAGGAAAAAAACAAACAAACAAAAAAACAGTCGGGGGCCAGTTCCTCTGGCCAACGAACAAACAGTGTTTGTTCAGGCAGAATTACAGGTCAGAAGTCAGATTGGATCAGAACATTCAGAATATGTATCCAGTTCCATCTGATTGGAAGTCGGAGTCATCACGCCGGTATGGAGACGTGTTTGTTGAGGATCAGTGTCGATAGCTGTCATGTTGATGATGCCTTCACAGGGCTGATGAGGCTGGAACTTCTGGGATGCGTTGTAGATGGGTCCAGGTACAGGTCCACCATCTGATATGGATACGGCCCGGATCCGGCTTCAGTAACTTCGGAATAAACTAACATGCAATTCTTCTTATGATCTATCGAGTACATCCGGTGTTATTAAGTGTCCCTGGTTCTGGCTGATCTAATCTTTGCAGCCTAATAATCATTTAACTAATTTGAAGAATAGAAATGTATCATTTTCTATATTAATGCCAGGTTAAAAGAGATGCATTTTTATTTAAACTGAGTGAGTGTGTCTGCTTCCTGGTCAATGAAGACTGTTCCAGAGTTTAGGTGCTAAATAAGAGAAGGATCTACTGCCTGTAGTTGATTTTGATAGGTATTATCAACTGGCCAGAATTTTGAGATGGCAGTAGACGTGAAGGACTTTAATGCGGTAAAAGGTCGCTCAAGTACTTGGGAGCTAAACTATTTAGTTTGTTAGTAGTCAACTCCACCGCATTTTTCACTGAGAGTATATGTCGTAATTTAGATACATTTTTAAGATGGAAGAATGCAGTTTTACAGGTGTTAGAAAAGTGGTTTTCAAATTAAAGATTTGTATCATTGAGCATGCCCAGGTTCCTAACCAACGACGAAGACTTGATAGAGCAGCCATAAATTGTTAGTTTTCTGGGTTAATACGTGCAAGGTTTTTTGACCAATAATTAGAAACATTCTGTTAATTTTGTGAATTGGTAAGTTTCGTCAGGGTGCGAAGAAATGTAAAGCTGAGTATCATCAGCATAACAGTGTAAAAGCTAATTCCATGCTTCCTAATGATATCTCCCAAGGGTAGCATGTACAGGGTGAAATGCAAAGGTCCCAACACTGAGCCTTGTGGTACTCCATACTGAAGTTTTGATCGATATAACATCTCTTCATTTGCCGCTACAAACTGATAACGGTCAGATAAGTATAATTTGAATGCAAGTGCAATTCCACTAATGCCAAAACAATTTTCAAGTCTATTCAAAAAAATGTTGTGGTCGATGGTATCAAATGCAGCACTAATATCCTATATCCTATAACAATTATAGAGAGATACAACCACGATCGCATTATAAGAGCAAATCATTTGTAATTCTAATGAGAGCAGTCTCACTACTGATGTTGTCTAAATCCAGACTGAAAGTCTTCGCAGATACCATTTCTTTCTAAAAAGGAAAATATTTGTGAGAATACTGCCTTGTCTGTAAATTTTGACAGAAAAGGTAGATTTGAGATAGGCCTGTAATTGACTAATTCTTTAGGATTAAGTTGCGTTTTTTTTTTAAATAAGAGGTTTAATAATAACCAGCTTAAAAAAATTTCGGTACATATCCTAGTGACAAAGGTGAATGATGATATGAATTAATGATATTAAGAAGAGGGATCTATGACATCTGGAATCATCTCTTTCAATAGCTTGGTTGGTATAGGCACAACATGACTCACCGTGTTTGTTGACCGATCTCACCACACTTATTTGATTGACTCAAAAAGGCGCAAATGCGCAATAGAAAAAAAAAGGCGGTGAACATGGAGAGCAGATTAACAGGCTAGTGGAAGTCTAGTGCGTTTTGTGAGTGATAGTGATGTAGATTAAATCTAGAAAAGTCAGATCAATGTGACAGACAAAATTAGATAATATCAGATATCTGGTTGATGAGTATGATACAGTATATTTAGCGATATAAATAACAAGTAATGATCGTAAATAGAGATTCAAAACAGAGAGCTACATGGAGCTAGATGCAAACCACACGGCAGCATGGCAGACCAGAGCAATTGATGCAACCGAGCAAGATCAGAGGGATTTGTAGCAATACTGTGTGCAATTTTCTGATGAGCTTTTTACCTGTGGGGCAAAATGCCCATCTTGCCACCTCATTCATTTATGAAATTAAAATGAGTTGTCATGTAATTGACCCACAAAGGATAAGTAACAGATAACAATAGCAATTGTTCGCTATATTTCAGCAGCTTTTTGGACATCAGTCAGGCACAAATCAGAGTCTTATCTCTTAGAAAAGTAATAGTGCACCTCTCCACAACAAGCTGCACAATTTTGGGCAACACAATCAGCAAATATGAGCAGTGCAGATAGTAATGCTTACCTTAGCAAACACCACAAATCAGAGCAAACAGTGCAATGCTTGTGTCACCAACCCCTATCCACTCTCAGGACCCCTGTTTCACCCTAATTGTAATTCTCCTTGCTTAGTCTGTTGCAGGAGCCCATTATATTAACACCACTGACATTGTATTAAACACACACAGCGTTTTGCTCTGATCACAACCACATGCACTCAAACTGGGTCTGAGCAAACACACAAACACCATAACTATTTTTAGAGAGGTTTCAACACTATCTCACGACCAATTCGTACGAATTCGACGCATGATTAAAAAGTGTCTAATTCGTACTAATTCGTACAACCTCACTCGTACTAATTCGTACGATTTGTCTAAACCCACGTGATGGTTAGGTTTAGGGGCGGGGTAAGGGGTAGGTCATTCGTACGAATTCATACGAATGGGCCAATTCGTAAAATATGTACGATTTAGCAAAATCGTATTAATTCGTACGAGTGAGGTCGTATGAATTGTTACGAATTAGCCACTTTTTAATCATTCGTCGAATTCGTACGACTTGGTCGTGAGATCGGGTTGGAGGTTTAGAGGTGCAGTCAGATGCAGGACGGGTGGTTGGGCGGGAAGGGGGATTAAAACTTATTGCTGGGTAAGTCAGGGTCATTCTCTGCTTTACATTAACCTGCTGCCTCCGGCCAAACACGCTTTATAATGACAATTTTTATAACTTTCCAAACAAAACCCTTTTTCTAAAGCCATTTGAAAATGAAAAGGGATGTCAGGATTTGCAGCTCTATGAAATCAACCACAATAGACAATCATCTGTTATGAGGCTTTTAAATTGGACCATACATGGTTGTTTCCATTCGGATATATGCTAATAATAATAATAATAATATCTGCAGCGTTTTTAAAGAAAAAATTAGAAGCAGGTAAGCTTTATTCTCCAGTGCATAGAATCACCAGACAGACACATTGAAAATGGTCTGTGATGCCAGGTATGCGATATGTACTCTTATATTTGGATTTGTTTCAAGGTTTGACTATCAAAATGTGCTTTGACCCTCATTCATATTTGGATTATATTGATAGCTATATCAACATATATAAACTACAAACAATCAAAAACACATTAATTTTATTTTCACATTGTTTCTTGTAGTTCCCTCTCAGAGATAGGCCATCTAGGGGCGGGTTCATTGTCTCCTCAGGTGTAAATCGTATCATCATTCATTGTGACGGAGTGGCTCCATGGCTCATTTAAAGGACAAGTTCGGTATTTTACAATTAAAAACCTGTTTTAAGATCGTCCCTGATGAAATAGAATAGTTAAGATGGTTTTTTAAGACAAATGCTCCTGTCACGAGAATTTTTGGATTCTGTGTTAGCACCCCCCCCCACCCACCACCACCTTTACAATGGTAGCATAGGTGCACTCGAACAATCATTCATAAAAACATTTATCGTAGTTTTTGTCCGACATTTTCTTCCTGTTTTCGTTCGAAGTCCACTGTAGTAAATTGTCCAGTTCACGTGCGCGGTCATTGGTAACAAGATAACTAATGATCGCGCACGCAAACTCGACAATCGACTACTGTGGACTTCGACCAAAAACGGGAAGAAAATGGACTTGGACAAAAACTACGATAAAACCTGTTGGAAAGCATATTTTGCAGTGATTTTTGTGTGAGCATATCAGTGAACACCCCAGACCACTCAGTGAGTTTCACGTCTTTGTAAACTAAAGTTTTATGCGTTTTAATGAATGATTGTTCGAGTGCACCTCGTACATCGAGTGCACCTCGTATTTCTGATGCAGAAAAATTAGTTCACGCATTCATGACCTCGAGACTAGATTACTGTAATGCTTTATTAGCCGGTTGTCCTGCATCCTCAATAAACAAGCTACAGTTAGTACAAAATGCAGCTGCTAGAGTTCTTACTAGGTCAAGAAAATATGATCATATAACACCGATTTTATCATCTCTACACTGGTTACCTATTAAGTTCCGCATCAACTACAAAATACTACTACTGACCTATAAAGCCCTAAATGGTTTAGCACCTATGTACTTAACGGACCTTCTTACGCCCTACAATCCACCGCGTTCCTTAAGATCACTAAATTCAAGGCTTCTGGTCATTCCTAGGATATCGAAGTCCAGTAAAGGAGGGAGGGCGTTCTCGCATTTAGCTCCAAAACTCTGGAATGGCCTTCCCGATACGGTCCGAGCCTCTGACTCGCTGACACAGTTTAAAACTAGATTAAAGACGCTTCTCTTTAGTCAAGCATTCACATAATGCTTACCTTCTAGTCCTCTGTTATGCCATACGGAACCGTTTGCAACTGAAACTGCTTAACGCACCAGTGAGGCTCGACAGCCTTTTAGACAAACGGGTCGGCGCGTATGGTTGGTTGCGGAGAGTTCAGGTTACGGAGAGTTTGTGAGTTATAACGGAAATCATTATGAACATCAGCTATGCTAATTATTTCCCATCTGCCTTTCTGCTGTTATCTCGGGACGCTTGTCCCGAGAAAAATGGCGTTCGTCAGGTCCAGTTTTGTGTCCAGCCTCTCACGGGGATTTCGGATGCCCCAACGCCTGTGATGAGACGACTCAACGCCTGTGAAGAGACGACTCAACGCCTGCGATATGTTATGGCGCCGTTTGATTCATAAACAATATTTATATTTAATATTTATATTTAAACAATATGAATGTAAGCCAGAGGAGAACTGGCCCCCGACTGAGCCTGGGTTCTCCCAAGGTTTTTTCTCCACCCAATCTGATGGAGTTTGGTTCCTTGCCACTGTCGCCTTGCTTTTGGCTTGCTTTGAGCTTGCTCAGTTGGGGTTATTTAGTGTTTAGCAACAGTGTTGTGCAAGTTACTTCCAAACTGTAATACATTAGGTATTACTTGTTACTGTTATTTAAAAGTAATTCATTACCTTACAATATTACTGTCCCAGAATTGTAATGCATTACATTACTCATGTATTACTTTTTAGTTACTTTCACCAAAATAACTAAGTAGAACTTAACTTTTGGGCTGTAACGATATGCAATATGAAACCGAAATCGCGATTCGCCACACGACTCGGATCAACGAACCTACAGAATCGCGACACACCTCTTCCAACTCCAGCGTTATTCTCCTTACCGTCCAGATCCAATGCTGCCTTTTCTTTAAATTAGGCTATTAGTATTATTTGAAGTTAACATTTGAAGTTAACCACAAAACTAGTTGAGGATAAATTATTGAAAATTGGGGAAGTCCAGCATTATGGACATGATGACATTTGCAGTCAAAACTTGAAATAAAAATTCTCAGAAAATACATGTATTGAAACGTATATAGGCTACTTCCTTAAAGGACTCCAGACATTAGACAGATATCAGTCTATGTTTTATTTTTAATATTAGGGAAAAGACACACATTCATGCGTGACAAAAAAATGTTAATTACACTGCGCAAATCGGATGAGGAAGGGTTGACTCTCCAGTCTCCATAGAACTTAAAATATTCATTTTATTTTAGTTTTCGTGTTCGCATTTATGAGGAAAAAACAGTGTTACAGACGCGACCGCTCTGAACTGGCACTGAAAGACTGCTTTAAAACTTTCGCATAGTCAGTTGCCTTTAAGAAGTGAAAGCAGACAATACACTGTAATACAACTGTAATACAAGCCTCACTGAACATGTAAAGAGTAAAATATTACTGAAAATTGATTAGTAATGCCTTACACTACTGCGTTACAGCAAAAAGTAATATGTTACTGTAATGTATTACTTTTGTAATGCGTTACTCCCAACACTGTTTAGCAATGTTGTTGATCTGTGTTGTGCTACTTTCATGTTATCACTGTGAAGCTGCTTTGATACAATCTGTATTGTGAAAAGCGCTATATAAATAAATGTGACTTGACTTGACCTATGCTTTCATTATAAAGGTGGGGGGGGGGGTGCTAACACAGAATCCAAAAAAAGAATCTAAAAAACAATCTTAACTATTCTATTTCATCAGGAACGATCTTAAAACAGGGCTTTAATTGTAAAATACCGAACTTGTCCTTTAAGAGAGGATGTGGATAATCCCTGCAGTGCAGCTTGTGAACTGCCCAGAGGGGAACAACTTCACCACGTTAAAAGAGTACGCAGTTTTGTACCTGAGCGTGGTAGGGAGAGGGAACGCTCATCGGACAGGTATAGTTATACGCGTTCTTGCAAGCGCTAACGCGATGGCAATGAACCACACCGATCAAGCCATGAGAAGGTGATTGAAGTGGCTAAACCCCCAACTCCAGCTCCACCAGCGGAGAGTAGCAACACAGACACTCAACTACAGATCCTGGCTGCTATTCAAAGTTTAGCACAGAGCATGGACAGAGTTGAAGCCCATCACTCATTTCTGGTCAAGAAGGCGTTTTTCCACCTGCACAGCAGGGTAATCCTGACACTGACACAGAAGATGCTGATGTATTATCTCTATGTGCTCCCCACTTTCTAGTTGATAATTCACAGCAAACAGAAGGAGGGGAACCCCATTCAGATTCTGCCGTAGTGGATGGCGAATCAACAGGGAGAGATGATTTTCCAGCAAATATTCTAGTTGCTAGAGTATGTGTTAGTGTAGCTAAAATTCTTTGTTTGCAGCCTTCTGTGCCTGACCCAGCTCTTGTCAGGGGTGTCTGGGAAGGCATACCCCAGACCAATTATCCATCTTACAATCCAGTGGCAGATGATTATACCTCAGTGTTAAGGACAACATGGAAGAAACTAGCCTGGTTCAACCAGACTCTAGTTCATTTCATTTCCACATAGAGTCTGGAACCGCTCCATTAAGAAACGTTTCCTTCCTTGTAGGCGGGTTCACTATTAAAGTTCAAATCTATTGGATCTGCCCAAAGTCACTCACGATCTGCCATAGCCAATCGCTAACGGGGTGTCGTGAGTGACGTATGTCACGCGCCGAAGAGGATTATGTTTACAATAGGATTTCAGTCAACGAGCGCCGCAGGTTTTGTTAATCTAGGAAAAATTATTAATTCGAAATTTACATTTGACACGAAGGACAGTGATATATTCATCCAACGGTGGAAGCTGTGTCTAACCATTACAAATACGCCGCTGTGGTCGTTTTCTGATCTGCCGCAAATGCTGTAACGTTAGCTGCTACAGTGAATGATCAGTCTGTCTCAATCTGCAGATGTGTAATAAACAACAATTTTTCATATTATGTCTTATTGTTTCTTAATTACCTTAATTTTGGTCTTCAAAGTATGTGTTTGTACATTTTTCAACCATTGCCATCTAAAACTGAAAATCAAATATCTTCAAAGTATGGTTTTTCACATTTTTATTTATGACAATTATTTTTTTTTTTAAATCACAACCAATTTGTATGATTTACAACATGTAAAACTGACACACCAACCTCCTGCACCAGTGCACAAAAAGGGGCTCAAAATGTTCTATTCATCACAAGAATCAGTAAATATACAGTTGGGAATCTGAGCGACTGACATGACTCCTGAGCGGATCTTCAACAATAGTTTAGCAGCCAGGACTCTGGGCTTCCGAACACCGCGAACACCAGGCTAATAAACCGTCCGTCCAAAATGTCACGGTCATCGTGCACTAGCTGCCCAGCACAAACTTCCAAACTTTCTGCCTCCTTCACTTGGTCCTCAGTTGTGCAACAAGAGGTGAGACGATAACAATCCGGCTTTAAACTGACGCGCTTACATCAACATCTTCGTTCTCAGCCACTCCCTCTATTCGCTGATTGGTCCTACAAAAAATTGATTTCTGGAAACCTAAGGATATGGAGCGATCCCAGACGCAGTACTGAAGTAAAATGAAATTGAGCGGAAGTGCGTAGGAGGGCGCAGCCAGGCTAGGAAGAAACCATCTCCGAAGCATCAATTCAATGCAGGTAATAGCCCAAATTTGGACCCGATATGGGACTGCTCATGTAGATCTCTTTGCTTCCAGGGAGACGTCCCACTGCCTGGGATGTTACTCCCTCATGGTACAAGAGGGCAGTTTAGGCCTGGATGCTCTGTCACAAAAGTGATCGAGAGGCTTATTAAATGATTTCCCCCCATTTCCTCTGATTTCCCAGGGTCCTCCACAGTTCTGCTAGTTGCTCCACACTTTCTGGGAAGGTTGTCTCTCCACGGTTCCCAGACCTACTTCAGCTAGTTCATGGTCCTCCGTGGCAACTTCCATCACATCCAGATCTCCTTTCCCAAAATAGATGGGCAGATTTGGCATCCAAACCCGATGGCACTACGATTGTGGGTATGGCCTCTGCAGAGTCCGTCCCTCAACAGCTAGATGAAACGATATGTGAGACACTGAAAAACGCCAGAGCTCCATCTACTTTGGGTAATTTTTTGGTGGTGTTTAGGCTTGAATGTTGATCCAATAACCTGTTCTGTGCCACTTGTCCTTGGATCCCTGCAGGCTCAACTGGATCAGGGCAAAGCGGCCAGTACAATCAGGGTTTATGCTTCATGTTTTTCAACATCTCATTGGGGAGTAGATGGCCAGCCATTAGGCCGATATCCCTTGGTAGGGCAGTTCCTGAAGGGAGCTGGTTGCTTGTGTCCAAATTGCACTTTGCAGGTACCCAATTGGGATTTGGCTTTTGTACTAGACTCTCTCACTAAGACCCTGTAGGAGCCTATGGCAGATGCAGACTTTAAAGCTTGGTCTCTCAAGACAGCTTTTCTCTTGGCTATATGCTCTGCTAAAAGGGTAGGAGAATTGTTTGCACTATCTATTAGCAAAGATTGTTTGGTGGCCGGATGGCACAGGGTTGACGCTCTGGCCCAACCCTGCCTTTTTTACCAAAAGTACTTAATTCTCTGTTCAGTAATCAAGGTCTGGAGGTAGTTCAATTTCAACCCCCTTCACAAGCAGATCAGCAGAATTTGCTCATCCTTTGTCCAGTAAGGGCATTACGCACTTACTGTATGTTAATTTTACTCAGACCTTGAGAAAGTCTCATTCTCAGCTTTTTGTTTGCTATGGCCAGACTAGGGTGTCCACTTTCTAAACAATGTTTGTCACATTGGTTGGTTGTGGTTATTTCCATGGCTTGTACAGGAATATGGGCCCACTCAACCAGAAGTGTAGCTACTTCTTGGGCTGCACTAAAAGGAGTTTCAGTGGGGAGATTTGTACTGCAGCATCATGGTCTGCACCATGTACATTTACAAAATTTTACAAAGTTGAAGTAACTAGCACAACGCCTGTCAGCTTGATGTCTGTAGCCCAGCGAGGTTTGAATAGTTTAGAGTCTGTAGTTGCTCGTGACACTGTTGACATGAGTCATCCTATCCTGAGTTAGGTCGAAACAGATCGTAAGTTATTAAAATAACCATAGATCTGTGAGACCGAAGGATGACCATCACTATCCTGGTCACCCGGAACACAAGGGTGTTCAAGGTAAGAGAACAAGCTGGAAGTTTAACTCGCCTTTTATAGTGTGTGACGTTCCGCTTCCGGGGTCATGGGCATGACTTTGTTTACATAAGGTTCCGAGAGAAGGCAGAATGAAGGTTATCATCCTATTTGACCGTAGTTACGGTCATCCTTCGGTCTCACAGATCCATAGTTATATTTATAATTTACACTCTATCTCCCATCCAGTTTGGCAGAACAGAAGAGTAACATTTCCGACTTTTAAATAGCGGGATTCTCACGCGCTTTCATGGTCATGTAAACTATATCATAATTATGGTTTTTGAGTTGTAATAATAATTTGGGATGCAAGTAACTGTTTCAAGGGAAAGAAACATGTTTGTGGAAATGGTTGTAATTATCATTGAAAATATGTCGAAGTGTAATAGTTTCTTTTCTGGAGTACTATGTGTTAATGATATTGTGTAATTGCTGGTTAAGCCTAAAGGGAGGGGCTACTGGCTTTAAAAGTCACAGCTTTGGTCAGTCTTGTCCCGGTTTCAGAGGAGGTAACTAGAGTTATTGAGGATTGTTTGTCTAGAGTTATTTGGATTGTCACTATTGGGTGAAATGCTCTTGTAGCTCTCAATCGGTCATGGGGTCTACAACCCCAATCAACTTTTACTTAATAAAAAAAGGGTTCCCTTCATCTGGAATAAGATTTTGTGACTTTTCATACATTATCTATCTACACACACACAAAAACTGGGCTATTCGGTTGTTCTGAAGGTATGTAAAAAAAATGTTACTTCTGGTCTTCGGGGTCAATATGACCCCACATTGAAATGAATGGAAAATGTGAAAAAAACTAAATATATTTTCTTCATGTGTTAAAAATAAAATAAAATACGGCATAACTATGAAAATTTTTACACAGAAATGAAAGCCTAGTACTAGAGCATAAATGTATCATAAAAAATAATATTTCATATGCAAGCTAATGGTGTAATTGAGGAATTGTGTGGTATATGGATACAAAAGTACTTTATATCTCCAAAAACACAGCATTAATGAATAGATGAGAAGTAAACAAAATATATTATTTGTATGATTAAAAATGTATATTTTTTGTAAAATCACTCAATCAATTGTTGGGGTCGTATAGGCCCAGAAGTGTAAACAGGAAACGAAGACCATTTGAACGTTAAATGGAAAGCAAACCATAACCCCCCAACCCCACCCCTACTTCATGGGCACAGCTCCACAGCTAGGTTTGACTGAGAAAGAAAGGTTTCAAATGGAAAAAAGAAGAAGAAAAAAAAAAACATCTGAACTGGGCACTTTTTGGTACTTCCTCAGGGTCGAGCAGCCAGGTGGAAAATGGAAAAAAAGCCAATCTACAATTCAGCAAAATAGTTTAAGTCTCAGGTGAGGTCAGGGGTAAACAGTCATTTCATCTCTGTGTCCGCTTGCAGCCACTGTGTCAGGATGTAATAAACCAGTGGCCCAGGACTCGTCCTGAGTGGCGCTATGCATGTATACGTATGTAACAGCAGAACCGTGCACATCATTTAATTTCATGAATAAGAGATATCCTGGGGAACCATGAGTTTAATCATTTATGATGCTGCTGAATATCCAGTAAAGTGTGACTGACGTAGCAAGTTTTAATTTCGTCCCTCCGTGTAATAAAGCGCTGTGTGGACAGGCATTCGAACACTACCTTTTTATTACTAGAATGAATCTCGCGCTTGCCGCCCAGCTCTTTGCGAGCTCCACACTCACGCAGGAAGATTAAAATTTCATCTTCAGCTTTTCTTAACAAAATGCTCCTCAGAAGAATTCATCAAAGTTTGATGTCCACAGTGAGGGATAGAGAAATGGTTGACGCTGTTCTGGATTGTATCTTTAAGAGCAAAATGTGACTAGCAAAACAGAATAGCTAAACCCAGAGGTTTCTTTTGTCTGCAGTTGAACGTACTGTACATAGCAGCATCAGATTTGAAAACAATAAATTATTGGAGCTCCTGTCTGCTGATATGAAGCTGTAATTTTGCATATAAGAGTGCAACCCTTGTGAAAAAGAAGTGCGCTTGTGGTGTAGCCTACTTGAAATCTTGATAATAAACGTGGTTTAGAGTACCTGCAATGTACTATAATAAGATATTATATTTTCATGATTATTGCTGTGTTAGTGTTTATGTTGTTATTAATAATTGCTCAGACTTGCAGAAGAAAAAAATTGACACGTCACTGACAATTCAACCAAATACAAAGTATTTATTCAATTTATGAATAAATTGCATGTGTGTGTGTGTGTGTGTGTGAGATAGAGAGAGAGAGATATATAGAGAGATTATGACTGGTGTTGTTTATGTGTTGTTTTTTTTCCGCTAGGGCGAATGAGAGGATGCTTACTTGCTTTTTACCTGATATCTTTGCTTTTTAAAACCAATATGGACGTTTCCAGGCAAACCGTTCTTGTGCTTGCTTCTTTCAGAAAATAAATACATAAAAAAGCAGTATTTCCCACAGATAATGCTGAAGTATCATGTTCCTACTTGAACTAAAAAAAATGTATAATTAAAGTATGTTTTTTTAACAGAATGTTTCAGTGTTTTTTGTAAATTCTTTATCTGCGCACATCACTTAATTAATATTTTTTTAAAATGCCCTGTTATCTTGTGAACCTCAACTTCCCCTTCAAACAATCTGTTCTCTCGATGGAGGATGGGACTAAATATCCCCCACAACTGACATTCAGATCTGTCTCTTTAGTTGGCAATGCCAAACTTTCTATGATTCAATCACTTCTGAGGACGAAATCAACTCCCGACTTACACTTGTTTCTCAATCGAGAAACTCTTTAAAGGGATAGTTCACTTTGAAATTAATTTTTGATATGTTTTAGCTTACCTCAAGGGCATCCAAGATGTAGGTGTCTTTGTTTCCACAGTTTTTTTTCAATTTTGATATTTTTCGGTCAAACCGGTGTTGTCTGTCAGGCAATATAATGCAGGTTTAAGGGGTCCACCTCAAAGAGCATGCACAGAGAAGTAAAAATTAAACATGATTTAATGACTCGTAAATTTAAGTACACACTGATGGGCTAAGACACGAAACGAGCGGTTTGTGTGAAAAAACGAAGAGTATTTATATAGTTTTTACCTCTTGTTAACACCTCTGTCAAACTGATCTGAATCAGATGTCCAACTGAACCGAACTGAACCGTGTGCAACGTACGCCGTGATCTCTCGCGCGTCTACGTCACGCATTGTTTACATGGAGATTTCGAAAGTTTTACCTTTCACTAAACATATTTAGATATCAAAATCTTAAAAGTCTTCCATTGCGATTTCCCATTATATGACTGACAGACAACATCGGTTTGACCGAAAAATGTCAAAATTGAAAATACTGTGGAAACAAAGACACCTACATGTTGGCTGCCCTTGAGGTAAGCTAAAACATATCAAAAATTAATTTCAAAGTGAACTGTCACTTTAACATATGTTTTTTTTTCCCACAAGGGTATTTATCCAAAGTTATAGGGAATTTGTCATTAAGCAACAGAAAGCTCGCGCTCCAGACTGCCATGAATGCGTTCAGGACTGTTTGCAGAGGCTTTGGATTACGGTTAATAACGCTGTACAGTTTCTTGCACTGATCTTTTCACAATTGTTCCAAAATCTCAGTTAAAAACTAAAGGAGATCGTGCCACATTAATTCCTGTGATTCCATTAAGATTTTAAATATAGGTTGAAGAAACATCTCTTCTCTTCTGCTTTTAACTGTTCTTAGTTACACGTGGTTTATTTGGTGTTCATGGTGTGTTTGTCTATATGTTTTATAAGATTGGATCTGTAAAACACTTTGGTCAACTTGTGTTGATTTTAAACATGCTTTAGAAAAATAATGATTGATTGATTCATAAGATCATAGTGTATCGTCAGGAGTCATGGGTATTAATTTTGTTTGGCCTGTATGTGTTTTTGACTCTCAAAGTGACAGTAACCATTGACTTGCATTATACAAATCAGCAAGGACCATGGATACAGCTAAAAGTCTTCTTTACTGTTCTACTGAAGAAAAAAAAAGGCACTTACATCTTGGATGGCCTAAGGGTGAGTAAATTAACAGCAAATGTTCATATTTGGGTGAAATATCCCTTTAAAGGGGGGGTTGACTGCGATTTCACTTTTTCATTTTAAATAGTGTGTAATGTTGCTGTTGATGCATGAACAGTATCTGCAAAGTTGCAGCGCTGAGAGATCAGTGTAAGCGATATCGTGTTTTAAAAATCAGGAAGTATATTGCCTACAAAAACGACTCGATTGGGACTACAGCTGGGTTTTAGACGTCACTAACCTACACATTTGCATCAACCACTCCCTCCGGAATATGCAGAAAAGGGCATGCGCATATTTCTGCGGCTCGTCGAGTGTGTTGTTCACGCAGCTGTCAGGTCTTATGTCTTCGAGCTTCCCATGGACGCTGCACTTTGTCAACAATGGATACAATTTATGTTTGATGTTCCTGAAAATGACGATCGTAATCTAGCTCTCTGTGCTGCGCATTTTACGGAAGACAGCTTCCAGAATCTCCACGAGTTCAACACCGGATTCAACAAGAAACTGTTACTAAAACATGAAGCAGTTCCAACTTTAAAACCAGACAGCAGTTGTTGGGCCACAACCTGTAAGTAGGCTAAGACTTAATCATTTTAAATGTATTTGCATGTATAATTCCAGACGTAGCCTTGTGTTTTATATTTTTTTTCAAATGCCAGCGCTGGCTTTATTGCCACTATGCTATTAGTTATGGTATTTTGTGTCTACGACAAACGCGTACAAACATGAATTTTGTATAAGTACTAATGTTGTAAATGTATTTTTCATGTATATGTTTTATGACGTTATTTTCGATTTGATCAAGAACGTAAACTAATTCCAACGCTGTTTGAGTATAACATTAGTAGCCAGTCAGTTGCTATTGTTGCCAGTCAGATGCTATTGTGGTAAACAAACGTGTATAAAGTAAAAAAAAATGTAGCAAATTGTCATTCAGAAGCGTTTATTAAGAGCCGTGTGTGGTGAGTTTCTGTTTGACTCTCTTCATCGCGGCTTTCTCGGTCTGATTCTGCCTCAAACCGATACTTCAGTTCGACGCATTACATCTGGACCGGAGCTCATGACGTGCACGTTTCACCCGTAAAGGTAATGGGCGTTAACTTTCCGGACAACGTGAGCGACAGTTTAGCCAATCACAACACACCGGGCCAAGCTAACCAATCTGAGCCCACTACTCAGGAAGTCAACCGCTTGTTCGAGGACAGAGGAGAGCGCGGCTGACTATAAAAGTGAAGTTTATGAAAATAAGACTTTTTAAAAACGAAAAACCACGAATACATGTTATATTGCACCCCATAAACACAATCATGCAAAGAAAAAAAGCGGTTAAGTTTCACAGTATTCATGTAATCATGACACTATAGCTAGAGTTTATTGAACTGATAAAGCCAGAATGCTCAGTGTGTATGCAGGGCCACAGCTGCTGTCTGTGAAATGAATGAACGTATTCTGAATTTCCTCTCTAGTGATCCTGAGCACTAGTGCAGAATCCATAGATAATCACATTCAATCTTTTTTAACAGGTGCACACACGTGTGAAATTAAACACTCATATGTGTTGGCCTGTTGGGATGGCATCTTATTACTGTTTGATCTGCGTAAGATGGGTCCTGTGTCCTCAAGGGTGTGTGCGTGTCCAGCTGGTAAATAATGCAGCTGGGTTATTTACATGCAAACGGTGCTCAAACACACACACACACACACAGGTATGCATTTACATATTCATGAGAGAGGAGTATCCAATAAGCAGCCTGTCACAGTAGATTAAGGAGAATGACCTTTACTCACCCTTACAGGAAAACATTCAGGAAACTTGTAACTATATTTTACAGGATTCATAAAATTTGTTATGATTCATAAAATACCTGACATGCTGTTGCAAGTTCAGTTGAGGGTGCTGTAGTCATGACAAATAATCATCATTTGTATTACCATTACCAAAGCGTGTATATATCGTAATATATATTTAAATAAAGAATAGTAATGCAGTGCAAGCACGTACAGAACGCTGAAGGACCATAATCAGTTTTGAGCATGTGATCCCATACTGCTTACTACTGCCATATTTCATTTTATGATTAAATTTGTTGATACAATTCTGTGATTGCATTTCTGAGACTAAAGAAAACACAGCAGAGTTTGAAAGATTATAGGCGATAAACTAACACACCAATCCCAATCTGCTAATTCTATGTAAACAAAAAAATATGGAAATGGTTTTATGCAAATATCTTTCCTCTCAATGGACAAAAACTCTCCATTACACAAGATAAGCTTCTCTCGTCTGCTTCTTTAGAGGGGTAAACAGGAGTTGTCTGGCTATTTATAAAATAAAAAACCTCTTTTATTTACAAATTCAAATTCAATTACAAAGCTTTCTACCGATCGACTTCAAAAAACGGCATAAAGTCCCCATGAGTGGTTTGAATATCCTATTGAAACAGGAATTTAGGGAAGGATATACAAAAGGTACTGGATAATTTTGAGTACATTTGTCACTGGGGATGAGGAAGAGTTTGAGTTCTTCATCTTGTGGTTCTTTTTTGTGGGCTTCCAGATCAATATGTAATTCCTGTTTAGAATGAGGATCTTGACAGATCTTGGAGAACGGGGTGGATGCCTTTGCGTTTCGAAGCTCTCGGGGGACTTTTTGCTTTGTGTCTTGACATTTGTCTCCTCTACATCAGATCTGGTGACGCCAGGCAACTGAATTCACCAGGACGGTGATAAAGAAGAGACGATAGATCGATCACTCTTCTTGTCTCCCTGATGTGCCGTCTTTCATCAGCTCTCTACTCCCTGCAATCAGTCCCTTCATAAAGTTTGTGTGTCTCTGTCCGAGGGCCAGTCGAGATTCGGGTAAAGAGCAGATCTCAGAGATGAGCAGACAGACAGACTGGCGGGTGACATGTAGACACTGCAGGAAAAAAAAAAAGAAGCAATCATTGATCTAATTACCCTCTACTGAAGGTGGACAAAAAGAAAGGAGGGGTAAAGATACCCCCTGCTACTTCTAGTATTGACATCTTGCTCTCTTAGAAACACACACAGTTAAAGGATTAGTTCACTTTTGAAAAAAACTTTTGCTGATAATTTACTCACCCCCATGTCATCCAAGATGTCCATGTCTTTCTTTCCTCAGTCGAAAAGAAATTAATGTTTTTGATGAAAACATTCCAGGATTTTTCTCAATGGACTTCAATGGGAACCACACGGTCCAAGGTCCAAAAGACAGTTAATAACAGTTTCAGATGCAGCTTCAAATGTCTTTAAATGACACCAGATGATGAATAAGGGTCTTATCATGCGAAACGATCGGTTGTTTCAAAACTTATTCCAAAAATGTAACTTTTCTAACGACAAATGCTAGCCTTGCTCTATTCTGTGAGGCGCGTTTGTGACGTCACATAATACGTAATTACGTTCAAAAGGTCACGGGCGACGTAGCTGGAAGTACAGAATCAAAATCGTCTGACATCGTTGTTTTACCTTTTAATTCCTTTTTTGTAAACGGCGTTTGAGTTAGTTTGCACGTTCAACCTATGTGTTCAACTTGTAAACACTGACTCTTTACTTTCGGCTACGTCGCCCGTGACCTTTTGAACGTAATTACGTATTACGTGACGTTACAAACGCGCCTCACAGAATAGAGCAAGACTAGCATTTGTCCTTAGAAAAGTTACATTTTTGGAATAAGTTTTGAAATAACCGATCGTTTCGCATGATAAGACCCTTATTCATCGTCTGGTGTGAAGATATTTTTTATTAAATTTGAGAGCTGTATAACTACCACATAGACTGCCTAAGTCTCAAACGACGAGAATACTTTTTGTGCGAAAAAACAAACAAAAATAACGACTTTATTCGACTATTCCTTTTCTTCCTTGTTGGCCTGAAACGAGACTTCAATACGATTTCCACGACGCATGCGCGAGAATTGCAATCTCCTTTAACTACTTCAGTTCAGTTCTCGCGCATGCGTCGTGGAAATCGTAAGGAAGTCTCGTTTCAGGCCAACAAGGAAGAAAAGGAATAGTCGAATAAAGTCGTTATTTTTGTTTGTTTTTTCGCACAAAAAGTATTCTCGTCGCTTGATAAACTTATAGTTGAGCCACGGTAGTCACATGGAATATTTAAACATTTTCTTCATTGACTTTCTGGGCCGTCAAGAGCCAGTCCCATAGGCAGCCAATGTGGTAGTTATACAGCTCTCAAATTTAATAAAAAATATCTTCATTTGTGTTCCGAAGATGAACGAAGGTCTTACGGGGTTGGTAAAGCATGGGGGTGAGTAATTAATGACTTAATTTTCATTTTTGGGTGAACTAACCCTTTAACTGTGAGCCAATCGCGATGGCCAAGTCCTATTATAAACGGCTTCTTTCCATTGACGAGTGACGTCACGGGCATGCGACTTGCCTTGTTTACCAGCCTAGCGATCTGATGTCTGCCTTGGTCATCCATTATATCTTATCGCCGCAGGTATGACTAGCTTCGTTTCTCTTTTCACTCGTTTGACTCCATAACTTGGGCTTATAGGGAATGTTTAATGTTCTAGAATCCCCAGTGCTGCAGTAGCCCTTTTACTAGCCGAGAGTGCGTCCTGTTATTGACAATTAAAACTGGGGGCCGTGACTCAACGCTGTAATTATGGGTTTGTCACTACACTGAGTAATAATTATAAGTTACTGTGGGATACATTGATGAGTAGACAGTCTGTGTATTTCATGGAGTGCTATCTGGACGGGGTACAGCCGCCATTTGGCGACATTAGTACTGGACATCTGCAGCTTTGCTTAATGGTTTTTTACATTAATGTTACGTATTGTTCACAGATTTTCGTCACAGCTGACTGCCTTTTTTACAAAGAACCTATGACTATTGGACCTGTGGTTCGCTAGAGTTAACAGGCAGCTGACTGGCGTGTTACATCTTTGCCTGCTAACTCTGTTTGTTCTTTCCTGTCATTGTTGTGACTGTGTTTGATTGTAGCGTGTGTTGGATGGACTTGCACCACTTTAATTGGTTTGTCTTTGTCTATATTCTTTCATAGGTTAAGTGTTTTTTGTGTTTATTTCTTTCTTTCAACTCTTGTATGGAGGCCTTTTCCTGCTGCTGATATCCAAGAGGATTGGCCTAATTGTAATTTTCTTTTGTTTTATTTATTCTTTGTGATTTGTCCACACCGACTGAAGGCAGGGCAGTCAGAACATGAACAGTCTCTGGCTGGGCAGACGGGACGTGAACAGTCTCTGGCTGGGTAGATGGGATGTGAACAGTCTCTGACTGGGCAGACATGATGTGAACAGTCTCTCACTGGGCAGACAGGACGTGAACAGTTTCTGGCTGGGCAGACGGGACGTGAACAGTCTCTGGCTGGGCAGACGCAGCGTGAACACTCTCTGGCTGAGCAGACGGGACGTGAACAGTCTCTGGCTGGGCAGACGGGACGTGAACAGTTTCTGGCTGGGCAGACGGGACGTGAACATTGTCTGGCTGGGCAGACGCGACGTGAACACTCTCTGGCTGAGCAGACGGGATGTGAACAGTCTCTGGCTGGGCAGACGCAGCGTGAACACTCTCTGGCTGAGCAGACGGGATGTGAACAGTCTCTGGCTGGGCAGACGGGACGTGAACAGTCTCTGGCTGGGCAGACGCAGCGTGAACACTCTCTGGCTGAGCAGACGGGATGTGAACAGTCTCTGGCTGGGCAGACGGGACGTGAACATTGTCTGGCTGGGCAGACGCGACGTGAACACTCTCTGGCTGAGCAGACGGGATGTGAACAGTCTCTGGCTGGGCAGACGGGACGTGAACAGTTTCTGGCTGGGCAGACGGGACGTGAACAGTCTCTGGCTGGGCAGACGCAGCGTGAACACTCTGGCTGAGCAGACGGGATGTGAACAGTCTCTGGCTGGGCAGAAGTGACGTGAACAGTCTCTGGCTGGGCAGACGGGATGTGAACAGTCTCTGGCTGGGCAGACGTGACATGAACAGTCTCTCACTGGGCAGACGTGACGTGAATAGTCTCTGGCTGGGCAGACGGGACGTGAACAGTCTCTGGCTGAGCAGACGGGATGTGAACAGTCTCTGGCTGGGCAGACGGGACGTGAACAGTTACTGGCTGGGCAGACGGGACGTGAACAGTCTCTGGCTGGGCAGACGCAGCGTGAACACTCTGGCTGAGCAGACGGGATGTGAACAGTCTCTGGCTGGGCAGAAGTGACGTGAACAGTCTCTGGCTGGGCAGACGGGATGTGAACAGTCTCTGGCTGGGCAGACGTGACATGAACAGTCTCTCACTGGGCAGACGTGACGTGAATAGTCTCTGGCTGGGCAGACGGGACGTGAACAGTCTCTGGCTGGGCAGACGCGACGTGAACACTCTCTGGCTGAGCAGACGGGATGTGAACAGTCTCTGGCTGGGCAGACGGGACGTGAACAGTGTCTGGCTGGGCAGACAGAGCATGAACACTCTCTGGCTGAGCAGACGGGATGTGAACAGTCTCTGGCTGGGCAGACGGGACAAGAACATTGTCTGGCTGGGCAGACGCGACGTGAACATTCTCTGGCTGAGCAGACGGGATGTGAACAGTCTCTGGCTGGGCAGACGGAGCGTGTCTCTTCCTGCTTCTCTGGACCACCGGACTCGGGACCTCCTCCCTGGCGATTCTCTTCCGATAAATAATAAGACCCCCCACCATTGCCTCAAAACTGACCCTATCGAAGGCTCTTCGGATCATCCAGTCCAACGGCTCGTCAAGCGAATGATTAAACAAATACTTGCGAGCTTCCTTGTCAAGGTTCAGTCCCTCAGCTGCACTACTGAATCTCTGACTGTACTCTCTCACCTCTGTCCCCTGCTGACAGAGGGATACTAGCTCCTTAAATCGAATTATCCACTCCCATTGTGAACAAAAGACTGGTGGTGACCCTCTTCTCCTCTGAGTCCTCATGTGTATCCCATCCTGCATTGACATTGCCAAGATTTGAAAATCAGCCATAAGTAGAATGACGAGAGCACAACAAAAGGTTGGATTATTGACCTGTCAGCCAATTGTTTACACATGCTTCAGACAATGGTCACTATAATGACTTTTTTATCCATTAACAGCATCTCAGTCTGTCCCCTTCTCAAGAAAACGGGTTGCATAAGCAACCTGAGGTGATTTTTTTCCACACACCAGTTCATTTTTATAGGATTCCACTGCTACATGACATAGGCTAAAAGCAAAACAAACTGTGACTGGTCACCTTTCAGAGTCTCCAACTAGGTTCAGAATAAGCTGCAAATTGGACCAGGCTTTATGCTGACAGTGCAAAGTTTAGCTGGAGAATATAGGTAGATCAAAGGTTGTTTTAAGTCGTGGTTGTATTGACCAATCAGCATCCACAACCAGAACTAGCTGTTACCAGGCTTTTGCAACCAAATACTGAACTGATGTGTTCTTGATCAAAATGCTCTCTCTCACACACATACTATAATTTTGTGTGTGTGTGTGTGTGTGTGGAAGAGGATGCCAATAAAAAAAACTGTCACAATGCTTTGGCAGCATGAGTGTGTAATTTTGATAAACGAGTTTGTTGACAGCTGCGAGAGAATGTTAATGGATCTACTCAGCTAACGTCGTTGCTATGTCTCTGCTGGCCAGATAAGACTCCGATTGCCATACCTGCTAATTAAAAACAACGTGCGCACATAGAGATGAGCGCCACAAAAACTAACTTCATAATTGTATCCTCTCACATTCATATCAGAGTGTTAACAGCAGGCTTGTCAATCATTCAGGTTTAGAGCTAATGCTAACACGTCCTGCTAATGACTAAATGTAAATAGGAAAATAAGGCACATTAACAAATAGGGGGAGGGGGGAGGGTGGGTAGAATTGTCACCGGGGTCAAGACCAAGGGTAATCTACCACACTCCGGAGGAGCAGTCACCAAAGGACACCAAGAGACAGACGACAGAAGTGGGTTCAAGAGTAACTTTTTTTATTAAGTTTAAAAAAAGAATAAAAGTAGGGACAGGCAGTGACTCTTCTCGTTGGCAGGCTCGTTGCATAGGCTCGTAGGACTGACAGTGACTTCTCTCGTCGTCAGGCTCGTTGCATAGGCTCGTAGGACTGACAGTGACTTCTCTCGTCGTCAGGCTCGTTGCATAGGCTCGTGGGACTGACCGTGACTTCTCTCGTCGTCAGACTCGTTGAATAGGCTCGTAGGACTGACAGTGACTTCTCTCGTCGTCAGGCTCGTTGCATAGGCTCGTAGGACTGACAGTGACTTCTCTCGTCGTCAGGCTCGTTGCATAGGCTCGTGGGACTGACAGTGACTTCTCTCGTCGTCAAACTCGTTGCATAGGCTCGTAGGGCTGACAGTGACTTCTCTCGTCGTCAGGCTCGTTGCATAGGCTCGTGGGACTGACAGTGACTTCTCTCGTCATCAGGCTCGTTGCATAGGCTCGTGGGACTGACAGTGACTTCTCTCGTCGTCAAACTCGTTGCATAGGCTCGTAGGACTGACAGTGACTTCTCTCGTCGTCAGGCTCGTTGCATAGGCTCGTGGGACTGACAGTGACTTCTCTCGTCGTTAAACTCGTTGCATAGGCTCGTAGGACTGACAGTGACTTCTCTCGTCGTCAGGCTCGCTGCATAGGATGACTGGACGACAGCAGGAGGAGATACTCGATTCAGCAGCTCTGTTTTACTTTAACACAGACAGGAGGACAGATGAGGATGTCACTATTAACTCTGTGTGTCGTACTCACACGACTGGATGCCAGCAGGAGGAGATACTCAGTTCAGCAGCTCTGTTTTACTTCAACACAGACAGAAGGACAGATGAGGATGTCACTATTAACTCGGTGTGTTGTACTCACACGACTGGATGACAGCGAGAGGGGATACTCAGTTCAGCAGCTCTGTTTTACTTAACACCAGTAGGAGGACAGATGAAGAGGTCACTATTAACTTTGTGTGTCGTACTCACACGACTGGATGACAGCAGGAGGAGATACTCAGTTCAGCAGCTCTGTTTTACTTCAACACAGACAGGAGGACAGATGAAGAGGTCACTATTAACTCTGTGTGTTGTACTCACACGACTGGATGACAGCAGGAGGAGATACTCAGTTCGGCAGCTCTGTTTTACTTCAACACAGACAGGAGAGCAGATGGGGATGTCACTATTAACTCTGTGTGTTGTACTCACACGACTGGATGACAGCAGGAGGAGATACTCAGTTCAGCAGCTCTGTTTTACTTCAACACAGACAGGAGGACAGATGAAGAGGTCACTATTAACTCTGTGTGTTGTACTCACACGACTGGATGACAGCAGGAGGAGATACTCAGTTCAGCAGCTCTGTTTTACTTCAACACAGGCAGGAGAGCAAATGAGGATGTCACTATTAACTCTGTCTGTTGTACTCACACGACTGGATGACAGCAGGAGGAGATACTCAGTTCAGCAGCTCTGTTTTACTTCAACACAGACAGGAGGACAGATGAGGATGTCACTATTAACTCTGTGTGTCGTACTCACACGACTGGATGCCAGCAGGAGGAGATACTCAGTTCAGCAGCTCTGTTTTACTTCAACACAGACAGGAGGACAGATGAGGATGTCACTATTAACTCGGTGTGTTGTACTCACACGACTGGATGACAGCGAGAGGGGATACTCAGTTCAGCAGCTCTGTTTTACTTAACACCGGTAGGAGGACAGATGAAGAGGTCACTATTAACTTTGTGTGTCGTACTCACACGACTGGATGACAGCAGGAGGAGATACTCAGTTCAGCAGCTCTGTTTTACTTCAACACAGACAGGAGGACAGATGAAGAGGTCACTATTAACTCTGTGTGTTGTACTCACACGACTGGATGACAGCAGGAGGAGATACTCAGTTCGGCAGCTCTGTTTTACTTCAACACAGACAGGAGAGCAGATGGGGATGTCACTATTAACTCTGTGTGTTGTACTCACACGACTGGATGACAGCAGGAGGAGATACTCAGTTCAGCAGCTCTGTTTTACTTCAACACAGACAGGAGGACAGATGAAGAGGTCACTATTAACTCTGTGTGTTGTACTCACACGACTGGATGACAGCAGGAGGAGATACTCAGTTCAGCAGCTCTGTTTTACTTCAACACAGGCAGGAGAGCAAATGAGGATGTCACTATTAACTCTGTCTGTTGTACTCACACGACTGGATGACAGCAGGAGGAGATACTCAGTTCAGCAGCTCTGTTTTACTTCAACACAGACAGGAGGACAGATGAAGAGGTCACTATTAACTCTGTGTGTTGTACTCACACGACTGGATGCCAGCAGGAGGAGATACTCAGTTCAGCAGCTCTGTTTTACTTCAACACAGACAGGAGGACAGATGAAGAGGTCACTATTAACTCGGTGTGTTGTACTCACACGACTGGATGACAGCAGGAGGAAATACTCGGTTCAGCAGCTCTGTTTTACTTCAACACAAGCAGGAAGACAGATGAAGATGTCACTATTAACTCGGTGTGTTGTACTCACACGACTGGATGACAGCTGGGGGAAATACTCGATTCAGCAGCTCTGTTTTACTTCAACACAGGCAGGAGAGCAGATCAGAAAAAAACTCTTAAAGTTATGGGTCGATCTCATCCATCAGAGACTCAGAGAGAACACAGTTGTTTGATCTCACCACACTCGTGCATAAATCACTCTTGGAAATCTTCACACGTGTTTGTTTCACTCTTTCAGACACTGCAACTCACTCTACCATCACAGTGATTAAAACAACTCGCCTCTCTTCTCTTCATAGGATGGATGATCCAAAGACAAATGATCTCACAGAGATGAACAAGGAACCAGCCTTATCCTGCCGCCCGCTGTCACTGCTCTAATCCCCTCGAGCACTTGTGTGAAGTTCTCCCAATGCAAAAGCTTCCTCCTATGCTTCAAGCCTCTCTCTTTATATTCTTCCCTCCCGTCATGAGATTCAATGAAGCGCTGCTCATTGGCTTCAGCTGGCGCTCATTATAGTCAGAAATGTTTACCAAAAGCCGGCCCGGTGTTACACCGGCACTTCTTCCCCCTGGAAACGAGTCAATATTTTTTTTTGGTTCCTAGTTGGTTCACCCGGTGACACCCTCCCCCACCGGATCCGTTCTAGTCCCGAGAACGGGGTCCAGACACCCAGTCTCCATACCTAGTAGGAGGTACTCCTCGGGTCTCCCTTTGGGAATGTCGAATTGGTTGTACGGGCTCTTCCTCCCTTGGTTCAGGAGTGGGGGCTCTAGGGACCACAACCCAACCCATCAAAGGTGGTACAGGGGCCACAGGTGCCGGTGGCACCTCAGTCTCTTGCCGCGGATAGTTGGGGCAAGGGCGAAGCAGGTTTCGGTGCAAGATTCTCACGGGGCCAGTCTTCCCCTCTGGCCGAATGGCATAGACGGGCTGGTCCGGCCTCTGTCGTTTCTCCACCACATACGGCACGATTTCCCACCGGTCGCTGAGCTTCCCCTTCCCCTGGCGCCGGTTATCTCGCACCAGCACCCGTTCTCCAGGTAACAAAGGGGCCTCTCGAGCAGTGCGGTCATACAGACGTTTGTTCTTCTGGGCGGCCGCGTCGAGGTGCTTGGACACTTTCTCATACGCAGAGTGTAGTTGGCGATGGTGTCGGTGTACCCATTCGGTGGTGGTAGCGGGGGCCTCAGCCGTTGCTGCCCCTAGTAGCAGATCTGTGGGCAGACGCACATGTCTCCCAAACATCAGGTAAGCAGGGGCATAACCCGTAGTGCTATGGACACTGTTGTTGTAGGCCTGCACCAGGGCCGGGAGGCTATCCGTCCAGTAACCCTGATGGTCCGCATCCAGAGTCCCCAGTAAACTTAGAAGCGTCTGATTGAAACGCTCGCACCCCCCGTTTCCCTGTGGATGGTATGGGGTGGTGTGGGTCTTCTTGCATCCGTACAATTGGCATAATTCTTGGATGACACGGGACTCGAAATTCGGCCCTTGGTCCGAGTGGAGTATTTCGGGACATCCAAAGGGCTGGAAGACGTGTCTCCACAGAGCACCGGCAGTGGTGGTGGCGGTCTGATCCAAAGTCGGTATTGCCCAGGCATACTTGGTGAACAAGTCAGTGACTACTAAGATGTTCTGGTAGCGATCCATTGGGCGGCTCAAGGTCAGGAAGTCCATAGCCAACATATGCAACGGGGCTCTGGGCCTCACCGGGACCATGGGGGCCCTCACGTCTCGTCGGGTTTTGAACAGCGTACAGCGGGGGCATCCCTGCACATACGTCCCCACTGATTCTTCCATCCCGCTCCAGAAGAAGTGCCGGCGCAGCAGTGACACTGTTCGTTCTTGGCCCTGATGCCCTAGTTGATCGTGGTAGGCCTGAAGCAACGGCCGGATTTGGGCTCTAGGCACCACCACCTGATAGACCATCTCATGGGTCTTCGAGTCCAAGACAGACCTACAGATTACTCCCTCCCGCAACTTCAATCTCTTCCAGTGTCCCAGAAGCTTCTTCAATCCCACGGGATGTTCCCGTCGTTCGTCCGCCCCGGGGAGTCGATTCTGCTCCAGGCAAACCCGCAGGATAGCCAACTCCTCATCCTGTTCCTGCCGCCCTCTCCATCGGTGGGGGTCCCATCCCCAACTTGCCGGTACTCCATCCGATCGCATTCCCTGCGCCTCTACTATTCCTACCATCAGCCCTTCCTCTGATTCCAGTCCTGGGGTTCCCCCTTCCCCCACCGGTGGTAATCGTGACAGGACATCAGCATTTATGTGTTCGCGGCCTGGTCGATACTGCAACCGATAATTGAAATTGGCGAGCTGGGCCACCCACCTCTGCTCCACTGCCCCTAGCTTTGCGGTTTGGAGGTGGACTAATGGACTGTTGTCGGTCACCACCAATACTTCCGCTCCCCACAAGTAGTCCTTGAACTTCTCGCACAAAGCCCACTTCAGGGCCAGCAGCTCGATTTTAAAAGAGCTGTAGTTGGCATCATTCCGCTCTGCTGGATGGAGACTCCGGCTGGCGTAAGCGATGACCCTCTCTGTTCCGTCTCGTCGCTGGGCCAGTACGGCTCCCAATCCGCGGTTGCTAGCGTCAGTGTAAAGTACAAAGGGTCGGGTGAAATCAGCGTAAGCTAAAATGGGGGCCTGCAGCAATTCCTGCTTCAGCCTCTGAAAGGCGGTCTCACACTCTGGGGTCCAAGTAATCATGGGGGAGCTCCGGCTCCGTGAAGAACCAGATCCGGCCAGCAGCTGGTTCAAGGGTTTTGCAATTTTTGAGAAGTCTTTTATGAAGCGCCTGTAGTAGCCGACAAATCCCAGGAAGGACCGCACCTGCCTGATGGTTTTTGGTGGAACCCAACCCTGCACTGCAGATACCTTCTCCGGGTCGACAGCCACTCCTGCGGCACTCACTCGGTGCCCCAAGAACTGGACCTCCTTCTTAAAGAGCTGGCATTTCCCTGGCTGGAGCTTTAGTCCATACCGCCTCATAGCACGGAAAACTTGCTCCAGATGCAACAGGTGAGAGTCAAAGTCGGGAGAATAGACGATCACATCATCCAAGTACACCAGGGTAGAGTCCATCAACTGTCCTCCCAGGCATCGCTGCATCAGCCTCTGGAAGGTCGCAGGGGCGTTACAGAGTCCGAAGGGCATACGATCCCACTCAAACAGGCCAAAGGGGGTGGTAAATGCGGTCTTTTCTCGGTCCTGCTCCTCCACCCGCACCTGCCAGTAGCCACTCGCCAAGTCAAGGGTGGAATACCAGGCGGCGTTGGTCAGTCCCGTAAGGGAATCCTCAATCCGGGGCAGGGGGAAAGCGTCCTTCTTGGTGACAAGGTTCAACTTGCGATAATCCACGCAAAATCTCCAAGAGCCGGTCTTCTTTCGGACCAGGACAATTGGGGCGGCCCATGGGCTGCTGCTCTCTCGAATAACTCCGCGTCTCAGCATCCCCTTTAATAAGGCACGAATCTCAGAGTATAAGGTTGGAGGTACCGGCCGGTACCGCTCTCGACTAGGCGGAGCATCTCCGGTAGGTATAACGTGTTTGACGATGTCGGTGCATCCATAGTCTTCCTCATGGGTGGAGAAGACGCCTTGCCACTTGGCCAACAGACCCTGGAGTCGGCGCGTTTGTTCTTCCTGTAGGCCCTCCCCCTGCAGGGACTCGCTCTGCAAATGGGTCGGCATGTTGCATGCAGCGGGACCAGGACCAGATTCCTCCCTTGCAAGACCGACCTCGACCACCGTTGCGCTCACTTGGCAGAAGCGGACCTCCTGCTCCTCCCTCACCTGATGGGAATCCACTGGCGTAATTCGGGTCAACCGTTGGTGACGATGGAGTTGGACAGGGTAAGTGTTTGTGTTCCTCACTTTTACTGCAATCCGGCCTCGACGGGCCACTGTTAACCCCCGAGCAACTTCGACGGACTGACACTCCCAGTGGGGCTCAATAAGGACATACTCTTCTCGACCATAGGCCCGCTCAGGAAGACGAACCCAGACCACAGCCTCACTCCGGGCAGGAATAGAGATGGCGTATCGACATACCACTCGACCAGAGTCTTCCCGATCTTGTTGGGAGCTGGCCACCTGTACCCGTCGACAGTCGGTGATAACCCGTTCCCACTCTCGCTTCTCGGCTACAGAAGTAGAATGAAGAGGACCAGCCTGGAACAGTTCTTCCCAACAGTCCATGATTACATTCATCCCCAACAAAGCACGATGTTCCCCCAGACAGGAGTCCCGCACAATCACTACCCCCTTCTGTGGGATCGTGGTGCCCTGGACCTCAAAATCAGTCACCTGGTATCCGATATAGGGAATGTTCAGGCCATTTGCTCCTCGCAAGGTGAGCCAGGGGACTTCAGCCTCTAGTAAATGATGGGCGTCGAACAGATCTCTGGACAGACTCTCGGCAAACATGGTGACCTGGGATCCTGTATCTACCAGGCAACGAACAATAACTCCATTGACCTTAATCTCCACGACGGGACAACGTCCCACCAAGCTGTCTCGTGGAGCTGAACTTGGAAAGGGGTCCATCCGGGGGGTCCCGACCACTTGACCCACAGTGGCCGGTCGTCCTAAAAACCCCCTTGCGAGTTACGCCGGGAGCTGCATTGGCGGCTATAGTGACCTGGCTCCCTGCAGTTGTTACAGATCGGGCGCCCTTGCTCATCCCACTGGAACCTGGAACTGAGTGGTCGGCCGGTACGTCTTCCCGGATCTCTCTCTCCATCAGAATATGACCGGTCTCGGAGCAAAGGCGGGGGCTCTGGCCGTCCACGGCGGAGCTCTCCCAGAATAGTCTTTGAGAACTCAGCCATTTCTTCCCGAACGTCTTTCATCAGCTCTGCACGGAAGGCTTGTTTCCAATCCGTCAATTCAGGCAATCCTGGGGCACTAGTTCCACTTGCAGCCATGCACACCGGCGACTCCACGGCCTGATTGTGATCCTGTTCCAGGGCTAGAGCCTCTTCACGTAGATCTTCGAAAGTCAGGGCGGCATCCCGTCGAAGCTGTAACCTCAGACTCTGTCGCACTGGACCTTCTCGCAATCCCAACAGGAACTGGTCTCTCAATAAAGTCTCTTCATTTCCTAGTCCATGATGCTCCCGACTCTTCAACCTGGAGAACTGTTCCCGCAGTCGCAGAGCGAACGCTCGCAGAGTCTGCCTAGGTCCCTGCTTACAGTTAAAAAACTGAGCCCGCAACACTGCCACTGGAGTGGAATCACCATACTGTTTGGATAAAAACTCGAAGATTGCTTGTGTAGTGGCTCGGACGGCTTCAGGTGCTGCTCGTACTTCTCTCTTCGCCTCCCCCTCGAGCGAATTCAACACAAATTGTATCCTCTGGGCTTCTCGGAGCCCTTGCAGCCCAGCTAGATACTCCACTTGCGTCTTCCAGTCTGTCAGGCTTAACTCTGAGCCAGGCCCACTGTACCTCGGAGCCCACGGGGCTCCCATAAATATAGATGCTATTGGCTGACGGGCGGCCGGCAAATCCTCGTCCGCCATCCTGGGTCCTCTGGCCGCTCAACTCCGAGTGGTAACCCTGCCGACTACGCCAAAAGTTATGACACCGGGGTCAAGACCAAGGGTAATCTACCACACTCCGGAGGAGCAGTCACCAAAGGACACCAAGAGACAGACGACAGAAGTGGGTTCAAGAGTAACTTTTTTTATTAAGTTTAAAAAAAGAATAAAAGTAGGGACAGGCAGTGACTCTTCTCGTTGGCAGGCTCGTTGCATAGGCTCGTAGGACTGACAGTGACTTCTCTCGTCGTCAGGCTCGTTGCATAGGCTCGTAGGACTGACAGTGACTTCTCTCGTCGTCAGGCTCGTTGCATAGGCTCGTGGGACTGACCGTGACTTCTCTCGTCGTCAGACTCGTTGAATAGGCTCGTAGGACTGACAGTGACTTCTCTCGTCGTCAGGCTCGTTGCATAGGCTCGTAGGACTGACAGTGACTTCTCTCGTCGTCAGGCTCGTTGCATAGGCTCGTGGGACTGACAGTGACTTCTCTCGTCGTCAAACTCGTTGCATAGGCTCGTAGGGCTGACAGTGACTTCTCTCGTCGTCAGGCTCGTTGCATAGGCTCGTGGGACTGACAGTGACTTCTCTCGTCATCAGGCTCGTTGCATAGGCTCGTGGGACTGACAGTGACTTCTCTCGTCGTCAAACTCGTTGCATAGGCTCGTAGGACTGACAGTGACTTCTCTCGTCGTCAGGCTCGTTGCATAGGCTCGTGGGACTGACAGTGACTTCTCTCGTCGTTAAACTCGTTGCATAGGCTCGTAGGACTGACAGTGACTTCTCTCGTCGTCAGGCTCGCTGCATAGGATGACTGGACGACAGCAGGAGGAGATACTCGATTCAGCAGCTCTGTTTTACTTTAACACAGACAGGAGGACAGATGAGGATGTCACTATTAACTCTGTGTGTCGTACTCACACGACTGGATGCCAGCAGGAGGAGATACTCAGTTCAGCAGCTCTGTTTTACTTCAACACAGACAGAAGGACAGATGAGGATGTCACTATTAACTCGGTGTGTTGTACTCACACGACTGGATGACAGCGAGAGGGGATACTCAGTTCAGCAGCTCTGTTTTACTTAACACCAGTAGGAGGACAGATGAAGAGGTCACTATTAACTTTGTGTGTCGTACTCACACGACTGGATGACAGCAGGAGGAGATACTCAGTTCAGCAGCTCTGTTTTACTTCAACACAGACAGGAGGACAGATGAAGAGGTCACTATTAACTCTGTGTGTTGTACTCACACGACTGGATGACAGCAGGAGGAGATACTCAGTTCGGCAGCTCTGTTTTACTTCAACACAGACAGGAGAGCAGATGGGGATGTCACTATTAACTCTGTGTGTTGTACTCACACGACTGGATGACAGCAGGAGGAGATACTCAGTTCAGCAGCTCTGTTTTACTTCAACACAGACAGGAGGACAGATGAAGAGGTCACTATTAACTCTGTGTGTTGTACTCACACGACTGGATGACAGCAGGAGGAGATACTCAGTTCAGCAGCTCTGTTTTACTTCAACACAGGCAGGAGAGCAAATGAGGATGTCACTATTAACTCTGTCTGTTGTACTCACACGACTGGATGACAGCAGGAGGAGATACTCAGTTCAGCAGCTCTGTTTTACTTCAACACAGACAGGAGGACAGATGAGGATGTCACTATTAACTCTGTGTGTCGTACTCACACGACTGGATGCCAGCAGGAGGAGATACTCAGTTCAGCAGCTCTGTTTTACTTCAACACAGACAGGAGGACAGATGAGGATGTCACTATTAACTCGGTGTGTTGTACTCACACGACTGGATGACAGCGAGAGGGGATACTCAGTTCAGCAGCTCTGTTTTACTTAACACCGGTAGGAGGACAGATGAAGAGGTCACTATTAACTTTGTGTGTCGTACTCACACGACTGGATGACAGCAGGAGGAGATACTCAGTTCAGCAGCTCTGTTTTACTTCAACACAGACAGGAGGACAGATGAAGAGGTCACTATTAACTCTGTGTGTTGTACTCACACGACTGGATGACAGCAGGAGGAGATACTCAGTTCGGCAGCTCTGTTTTACTTCAACACAGACAGGAGAGCAGATGGGGATGTCACTATTAACTCTGTGTGTTGTACTCACACGACTGGATGACAGCAGGAGGAGATACTCAGTTCAGCAGCTCTGTTTTACTTCAACACAGACAGGAGGACAGATGAAGAGGTCACTATTAACTCTGTGTGTTGTACTCACACGACTGGATGACAGCAGGAGGAGATACTCAGTTCAGCAGCTCTGTTTTACTTCAACACAGGCAGGAGAGCAAATGAGGATGTCACTATTAACTCTGTCTGTTGTACTCACACGACTGGATGACAGCAGGAGGAGATACTCAGTTCAGCAGCTCTGTTTTACTTCAACACAGACAGGAGGACAGATGAAGAGGTCACTATTAACTCTGTGTGTTGTACTCACACGACTGGATGCCAGCAGGAGGAGATACTCAGTTCAGCAGCTCTGTTTTACTTCAACACAGACAGGAGGACAGATGAAGAGGTCACTATTAACTCGGTGTGTTGTACTCACACGACTGGATGACAGCAGGAGGAAATACTCGGTTCAGCAGCTCTGTTTTACTTCAACACAAGCAGGAAGACAGATGAAGATGTCACTATTAACTCGGTGTGTTGTACTCACACGACTGGATGACAGCTGGGGGAAATACTCGATTCAGCAGCTCTGTTTTACTTCAACACAGGCAGGAGAGCAGATCAGAAAAAAACTCTTAAAGTTATGGGTCGATCTCATCCATCAGAGACTCAGAGAGAACACAGTTGTTTGATCTCACCACACTCGTGCATAAATCACTCTTGGAAATCTTCACACGTGTTTGTTTCACTCTTTCAGACACTGCAACTCACTCTACCATCACAGTGATTAAAACAACTCGCCTCTCTTCTCTTCATAGGATGGATGATCCAAAGACAAATGATCTCACAGAGATGAACAAGGAACCAGCCTTATCCTGCCGCCCGCTGTCACTGCTCTAATCCCCTCGAGCACTTGTGTGAAGTTCTCCCAATGCAAAAGCTTCCTCCTATGCTTCAAGCCTCTCTCTTTATATTCTTCCCTCCCGTCATGAGATTCAATGAAGCGCTGCTCATTGGCTTCAGCTGGCGCTCATTATAGTCAGAAATGTTTACCAAAAGCCGGCCCGGTGTTACACCGGCACTTCTTCCCCCTGGAAACGAGTCAATATTTTTTTTTGGTTCCTAGTTGGTTCACCCGGTGACAGAATACAGTACTTTGTAGGACTGCAAAGACAAAAGTGGATCAACTGAACAAACCAGCTATTTAAGAATTGTGTTTCTTCAATATGCTATAAGTCACAATTCATCAAAACATCTTGGTGTCTAAAAATAAAAGAAAGTCATAAAGGTTGGAAAAGACATGAGAGTGAGTAAATGCAATGTTTGTTTGTTTTTCTGTAAATGGACAAATTAAGTTTCACAGAATTGAATATAATATAGAATATAAACAGATGCTTTTGATTTGGAACCGTCTGACTATTAATCCTGATGATTATCTGTGCCAGGGTGGCATTGATCCAGCCAGGATAGTACAAAGATCTCTGCCAGATTCAGTCTGTAACCCCTGCCTGAGACTGCAAGTTACTCACCCTATACCACTGCCCCATTACCACCCTCACAGGCCACTGTTACAGGCTACACTTAAGTGACCTTACAATTAACACTCCTTCTTTCTGAGGAATATGCTTAAATATGCAGTCAACCAGCCAATAGCTCACTGCAAGTGTAAATTTTGGCCCCAAACACTGGTTTAAATCTTTCCCAATTCTGAAATTTTGATGAATCCATCATCAAAACTGAAATAATAATAATAGATTTACCAAAGGTTCAACAAAGATATATTTGCAAACTGTCCAATATGTCCATAAGTTTGTTTTTAGTTTTTTTTAACCACATTTTTCCACAAAGTAACCATGTTTTCTAGAAATAAGTCTGTGTTGCAAGCAACAGGGCACATGGAAACGTCTAAAATTAAATCCGCATAACACATTTCCTTTTAAACAACTGCAATCAGGAAATCATGGAAAAGAAGCCTGACGCAGCTATGAAAGTCATTAAAATCTGTTTAAAACTCCTTATGAATCAGCATGAACATCACTCAGACCATTTAAATGAACACATTGAAAAAATTAAGCCAATAGAAAAAAACTAATTAAAATCCTCTAGTACCATGAAAAGGGAATATAAATCAGCAGAACATTTCATATAGCGTCAGACAAATTACAACACAATCTGAGAAACCACCCACTGAAAAACACCAGCAGAAAAGCAACAAGGTGAATAAAATATGATCTGTGTGTGTTTTACAGCAAACTGTATGTTAACAAATATTTTAATATTTTGACATAGTACTGTATATTTACACACTATTGTGGCTGCAGTACATATTATGCATGCTCGGTCGGGATGCCATTGTGTATAGACGTACAATTGATTTAAAAATATATATAAATTGTGGTCCCACTTTATATGTACTATGTACTTACATTGAAGTTACTACTTTGATACATTGGACTTATTGTGTACACATGTTTTTACATTGTACTTATATTTTGAAAATATATGCATGTAATTACAACTGTAATTAATTGATGTAATTACATTTGTAATTACACAGTTGACCCTCCCCTTACACTTAACCCACCCTGATACCTACCCATACCACCACACCTGTCCCTAACCTTACCCATATCACACCTCAATAGCAGCAAAAGTGTTTTACTACAACCTGAACACAATAAGTATATTGTACTTATTTTCCTATGTAAGTACATAGTACTAAAAGCCACTTAATATAAAGTGGGACCCACGATTTTATTCACGCTGCTAGGTAGCCTGTATACCATGGACCGAATTTTCGCCTCAGCGAGGGAACCAAACACAGAACAGGGAAGGAGCAGCAAGACGATGACGACGTCTATGCGACACACCGAAGCAGTTTGTTTATACCTATGGATCAAAAATGGCAGCAGACGCGAAGTTATCTTTTGATGCAGCCTTATATAGACATTGTTGTAAGTAGTTTCAAACGTAAATAAATCTCTGATCCATCGTCTTCTTACTCGTCTAATTTTTTTTTGCTCTACATACGTCATCTGGAATAACTGAAATAATTGTCTATGAGCTACGTACAGGCGCATTTGATAGACATTCATAGCACCCTCTGGGCATTCGTAAACCATGCCTCAAATACGAGAAAATAACCACGTGGACCACGTCTCAATAGGGGATTATCATGCTGACATGATTAATTCTTTGTTCACTGCCACTTCCGTTGAATCACCGATCACTCTTGCGAACTGATGACGGACTACACTAGGTTTAATATTAGTCTGATTCACTAAAGCGCCGGTGTCATGCCGAAAAGTGATGGTCTGCCGAAAATTGATGGCCGGCCGCAGGAGCACACGCAGCGTGTTAAAGATGTATCGCCAGTATCGCCCATTCTCTTTTACGAATGCAGTTGCTTTTATGTGGAACAGACATAACGTGCAATTAAACATCACTTACCCAGTACTTTTTACCTATTAAAATACCTGTAAAGGGCCAATAAAACCATTATAATGCAGTACTATTTCACCTGCCAAAAAGTGATTGAAGCCTCTATATATTGATTGAAAGGTTATTTCTGCCCTGAAATTAGTCGATTATATTCATGAGGATTAAATCTAACCAATTTTTAACCCACCTACTACTTTTTACCTATTAAAATACCTCTAAAGGGCCAATACAACCATTATAATGCAGTATTTCACCTGAACAAACAAACGCAGGTAACGCTTCCTTTTACAGTACAGTACTTACAGTGTACTTATAGTGTACTTACCTAGAAAGTACTGGCTAAAATAAGGTAAGTACATGGAACAGGGGTAGGTTTAAGGGTAGGTTCAGGGTTAGTTCTAGTTATTACCCAGTAATTGTAGTTACTAAAACAAGTACATAGTATTTAGCCTTCGTTTCGGCCATTGTTGAACTGCGTCGGAAGTGAACATGCACAAAGTTGACAAATCCCGCCCATGAAACCCGTAAGCGTGATAATCCCCTATTTTAAATGAGAAGTGGTCTGACGTTAGCCATAGTACCCTTCTGTGACGAGCAGGACAAGGCCAAGGGCCGTGGGAGATCTGCACGAGGCCGGTGGCGTGATTGTTGATGAGCGACATCTGCGCGACGCACCAGTCTCAAATCTCTCACGGAGGAGCGGAAGCATTAAACGAGAAGCGATGACGGTAAAGGACGAGAGAGGCCAGGCCTGGATTTATGTAGTGTTTTGTTATACGTGACAGCAGTCGTCTGTGAGGGGCTGCAGTCTTTACTTTCATTTTGTATTTGTTTATTTTACATTTAATAAAGTCTTTGAATGTTCGCCGGTTCCCGCCTCCTCCTTCCCACAACATCTAACCTTGCTACACCTTCCTTCCCAGGAAGATTAAAGCTGTAGACAGTGACATTTAGAATGAGATCCATGCCCTCACGCAAACCATGGCATACTTCAGTGATGGAGGAAAACGTAGCCTTTTCTCCTCTAGAAAAAAATATCTGACATTTAACTACCATTTTCATTTTTTTTCTGCTGACAAAGAGGGCTCAGAAAATGCCAGGGACAACAGTGCCCCCCGTCTGGAGGTGGGATTTAGTCTTTTGTGATGTCAGCTCACATGGAGAGGAGGTCAGTGCGGATCGTACCACTCCCTTTGAAGGGGATGATGTCTTCTTTGAAGTTTTATCAAAGACATCATGACTTTAACCGCTTTTGCGGTAACAATAGAACAATAGCAAGGCCGGACTCTTATCTCTATGCATGCTGTTAAGCACAGAGAGAACACAGTGGTGTCAATAGATGTTACACAAAGGCCTCTGAATAAATACAACATAATAAACAATGGCAAACAAGGTCCCTTTAATCTGGTCATTCCTATCCTTTCTGTCTGTGATGTAAGTTCCTCTCCAATTACTGCTGATTTATCTATAGACGTAGGTCAACACAGGTGATTTCATTATCTTTATGAGGTTGTTTGAATGAAGTCACTTGCACACATTCAGAGCCAGCAATCTATAGACCATTTCACAAGATGTAAACAACACTGGTCCAGAAGCACTTCCTGTTTCAGTTTTTTAACACTACATAAAAGCTGGGCTAAAATACAACCAACAGAACATATAAATATGAATCAAAAAGTTAAACAAACATCTTTAAGATGTTTTCTTTACATGTGAAATAAAGAAAACAGTTACAAACTGAAACAGGAAGTGCTTCTGGACCAGTGTTGTTTACATCTTGTGAAATGGTCTATAGTGGGTCTTCAATAGACAATAAACCACTCTTATTTAAACCACTTAAACCAATGATTTCTGAGCTGTCAGACTTCCTTAATTTTAACAATTTAGTTTTAAAACAGTGCTCTTCAACTCTTTGGAAACACCTACAGGCAAATTTGGGGTTTGGAGAATGTATCCTTATCATTTCTCTTGATAAGCGAAAACACAAACTTTTAAAACACATTTTGTAAAATAAGAAAATCTGGAACATAGAAAGTCATTTTTATGTCTCAAATTAATCTGTTGTGTATTTTTTGGCCTTAATTGTTAATAAATCAGTAAAGATAAAAAAGGTTATTAACCCAATAATCTTAAAAAGATTATAATTCTGTTCTTATTTACTTTGCTATTTTTGACAAATATCAGCAGAAATAAAGTTTAAGAAAATGTAGACTTGCTTAGTAATTTAGCCCTTGTGGGGAATTACATCATACAAACAATGAATTTTTCATTGAATTCGTGCAATCTTTGTATTTCTAACAATGTAGGGAAATTCTTTTTTTTTTTCTTTTTGGAATTATGGTGGTTGTAAGATATCTGTTGCTAATATCTGTGTAGCATATTGTAGTAAAATCTGTCCAGTCACTGTGTGTTCCATTTACAAATTAGCATAGGTAATTTGATATAGGCTTATTTAATTTCCAGAGCTTGCACCTGGAGCATTTTGAACAAAGGAAATATGTTCAGAGGAAGCAAAAATGTTTACATTGCAAATGAAACCGAACATAAAAGCTCTCAAACAGATAATCACAAGTGGGTAAAATAATTGCAATCATTGCTGCTCTGCCTCTGTTCACTCTTCTGATTGGAGCTGGGCAATGCAAGCTTAATGTGGCTCATTATATAAGTAATACAGATAATAGCTAGGCTAAAAGCAGCTATAGTCCTACTTAAAGTATCCAGTTAATTAGTGACCAGCACAGATGCACTTAATATTGTGAAGAAACACATCAAGGTTAATAATAACATCAATTTAACACCAGAAAGTACTTAATTGTGCACCAAATGTAACAAACAACCCAATTAATATAGGTTTAACAATAAAACCACCCACTTTGGCTAGATTAAATTAGCATGTACTAATTGTTTAGCTTCAGTTTCAACATTTAAATTTAGACTTAGCTATTACATTTACTAACATTTAGAGCTATTTCGTTTTATTCTGCTTTATTAATTTAATGTTTAAATGTATAAATTGAGCACAACTTGAAAACTGCACTATTGGCTAACATGGCAATTTAGACTAATCTGCTAAAATTGAGAATCTTTTTGTTGCTAAATGTGGAAAAAAATAGCCAGTAATTGTTTTGCAAAACAACTTTTTTTATTTTCCCCATTCTTGTGCCACAGAAGAGTGAAGTGTGCAGCACAGCATCAGGTTTGAGTGGGGTTCATGGGAATAAACCACATAAAGATGTTTTCATTTCTAATACTGGATTAGAGGGAGAGAGAGTTCAAGATGTCTGTTTGATGGAGTGGTCTCAGTCCTGCATTTTCGAAGCTAACAGCATTAGCTTTATCTTACCCTGGTAAAGAATCTGCGGTGACGACTGTTCCACTCCGTCAGTCGGCTCCTCATTAACTGCCATGGCAACCTGCCAGTTTAAACCAGCGCAGAGGATGTTAAACGTGAAACCCTGTGGGATGGCACGCCTCCGCTTAGATAAATGGCCATGATCAATCTCCCCTCCGTCCCGGTGATGTTAGGAGGGCTGTATCTCTCTTAAAGTGCTGCTGAGCGGCATTGATCTGGCCTCAGTTGAAACAGGAGAGGACGAACTACTGGGGAAACATAGACTTCTTACCTCAAGTCTCATCATAAAGTATCATAAACCATTTACATAATAAAGGTGCAGCAAGATTTCATGGTCAAAAAAGATCCATTGTAAATAGTGTAGTGATGTACATTATTAGGAACACCATACTAATACTGTGTTTGACCCCCATTCCGAACTGCATTAATTCTATGTGGCATTGATTTAACAAGGTGCTGAAAGCATTCTTTAAAAATGTTGGCCCATATTGATAGGATAGCATCTTGCAGTTGATGGAGATTTGTGGGATGCACATCCAGGGCATGAAGCTCCCATTCCAGCACATCCCAAAGACGCTCTATTTGGTTGAGATCTGGTGACTGTGGGGGGCATTTAGTACAGTGAACTGATGTTCAAGAAACCAATTTGAAATGATACGAGCTTTGTGACATGGTGCTTTATCCTGCTGGAAGTAGCCATCAGAGGACATGGTGGCCATAAAGGGATGGACAATGCTGAGGTAGGCCGTGACATTTAACCGTTTCACACGTAAGTTTAAAATATTCTAACTGACCCTCCAGTGTACGTTTTTCAAGGCGACCGTTATTTAGAACTTGTCACTTTAATGTTTCCATGGTGACGCAGCATTGCTTGTCACGAGACAAAGTGCCAAATGAATGATGATCTGCTTTTATGTAATTTTCCCTTTTTTTTTAAAAATATTCACAAATGTATTAGCTATAGCATGAAACACTGATATCCCGATTGTCAAATATGTGCAAGTGGATGGGTTTTGTTGTTTAAATATCTTTATAACAATCGCGTTGGGTGGGTTGCGCCATTTTAGTTTGTTTTACAGTGCAGAAAATCGGATCTGTTGGATTTACAACACGTCAGTTCCTCCACTTCTCACGAAATACATGAAAGTAAGTGGCTGGTGAACTGGGAAAAGAATAGGGTCAAATGCGTCCGTCTCTGACTCAGTGCCAGCCAATGCGCGAGAGCAAGTTTGAATTTAGCAGTTGATCACGTGATGCACTGACCATTCTAATCACACTGGTGTGATCGTGCGCTCCAGGGACCAGCCAAGACTGATCACACCAGTGTGATCGTATGTGTGAAAGGGTTAAATTATGCCCAATTGGCACTAAGGGGCCTAAAGTGTACCTAGAAAACATCCCCACACCATTACACCACCACCACCAGCCTGCACAGTGTTAACAAGGCATGATGGATACATTTTCTCATTCTGTTTACCCCAAATTTCAAACAGAAATCGAGACTCATCAGACCAGGCAACATTTTTCCAGTCTTCAAACTGTCCAATTTGATGAGCTCTTGCAAATTGTCAAGGTTCTCAAAGGTTGGGCAAGTTGTGGCTTCACAAATGCTTTGCTCCATATATCGGTTGTAATGATGGTTATTTCAGTCAAAGTTGCTCTTCTATCAGCTTGAACCAGTCGGACCATTCTCCTCTGAACTCTAGCATCAACAAGGCATTTTCGCCCACAGGACTGCCGCAACTGGATGTTTTTCCATTTTCACACCATTCTTTGTAAACCCTAGAATAGGTTGTGTGTGAAAATCCCAGTAACTGAGCAGATTGTGAAATACTCGGATCGGCCCGTCTCCCACCAACAACCATACCATGCTCAAAATTGCTTAAATCACCTTTCTTTCCCATTCTGACATTCAGTTTGGAGTTCAGGAGATTGTCTTGACCTGGACCACACCCCTAAATGCATTGAAGTAACTGCCATGTAATTGGTTGAAATAGATAATTGCATTTATGAGAAATTGAACAGGTGTTCCTAATAATCCTTTAGGTGAGTGTCTATCACAGCTTACACAGAAGTCACTTTTAAACTAAGAAGTTCTGATAGAATCAAATCTCGTGGTTTCAGGTATTGTCGTCAGGTGACTAAGCTGCTGGGTGTAAACTCATAGGTTACACTTTTTTTCGATAGTCACTTTAGACATTTTACTAACTATAAGTAACTGTTCAACTACATGTCAACTAACTGTCATTAGAGTATTAGTAGGCTGTAGTAGACTGTTAGGTTAGGGTTAGGTGTAATGCTACGTTCACACCGGACGCAAATCGCGTGTCAAATTCGTGCCTGCGCGTCTAGTTTGAGGCTTGACCACTTTGTGTTAATTCACGTGTCAAGAGCGAAACTGGCGCGCGTAAAAACAAGTTTGAAGCGAAATTGATGCGCGTGACGCGCGTCAGAATCGAGATCCGTTGGCGGCCATTGTTTTTACGTCGACCGAGCATTCATCAAGAGAGTTACCGCTCTGTATTTACACTGCAGAACAGTGGCGTGGGGATCATCGTCGCCGTATATTTGTGTCCACCGGACCCTTCGGAGCCGAACCGTTTGGCGAGTTTCACCATTTGCTCGCTCGAGGAGCTGCGCTGGATGACGGCCGCTGTCAGCGGTACTTCCGCCTGTCCCGCGCCCAGTTTGATGACCTGTTGTCCCGCATCGGAGCGAGGATCACCCTCGCCCTCATCCATCTAATCTAGCTGTCATTTATTTTTGTTTTGATGATAAATAGAGCAAGCCTTCAAAAGTTATTAACCTGTCCTGTGATTTTTTTTCTCTCTCTCACGTCTAGACACGAATTTATGCACATATGTTGATTGTCTTTACAACATAATACTATTTTCATATAATCTAGATATGGAATGAATAACATTCAATACAAAATGAACATGTCTCGTATATAGAAATAATGTTTTAAGTGATAAAACATTTGCTTTGTTGTGCATAATCCCAACATGCATTTAGTCATTTTAACAAAATAATTTATTGAAGCATCCAGACACTTCACCACGTGAGCAAGCATCTAGGCTCCTGATTGGTTAACGCAGCGCGAATTCACGCCAAAGTTCAGATTTTTCAACTCGGGCGGCAGACGCGAATTCACGTCAAACGCTTGAATGCACAAATGGCACTAACTGAATCATTCGCGCGTAACGCGCCAGACGCTCAATTCGCACGAACTTGACGCGCGAATGAGGCGTGGAGTGCGGTGTGGAAGACGCGAATACGCTTCATTCGCGCGTCAAGTTCGCGCCGCAGGAGTTTTTCACGCGCGTAAAGCGTCTTTGCATTGTCTTAACATTGAAATCATTCGCGCCTGACGCCCTATTCGCGTCTGGAACGTAGCATTGGGGTTCAGGTTAGGAGAACAAGTTGACTTGTAGTAAGTTACTTATAGTCAGTAGAATATCTGTTGGGGGACCAACAAAATAAAGTGTTAGCAGATATTAAACAGACAGTCTACTAATACTCTAATGATAGTTAGTTGACATGTAGCGGCAAAGTTACTTAAAGTTAGTTGAATGTCTAAAGTGGACTATCAAAATAAAGAGTTACCAACTCATATACTCATTATAGACTCGGAATAGTGAGGGAAAAAAGGTCATCAAGCTAATTGCTAGATTAAATGTTGCAATCAACTTTTAATTCCATGCCGGAAGCAAGCTAGTTTGGATTTCGATTGAAATGACAATTTTTTGTCCATGAAATTTTGTAGAGCCAGGGTAATTGTGACCACAAGTTAAGGGGATATATTTTCATTTTTCTTTGGGAATAAAACACAATTCTGAGGGGTTTGAGACGTCTCATTTACACCCAGGTTTCTGCCAGTACAAAGTAGGTTAGAGCTCTCAATGCTAATTATCTTTTTCTCCTGTCAAGACTTGTCGACCTCTCCACTTTCACAGGGGTCAAGGTTAATGCCTCTAATGCATTCCAGCGGCTGCATATGACGAATGTGTGTGTGTATGTGAGAGAGTCTGTCTGTCATTATATAGCACTCAGACAGCGAGTGTGCATTGATTACAAGAAAGACTGCTGAAAGACCATCCATCATCTGACCCACCTCCAGGCAAACGAGAGCCAGAAACATAGACTTTAATTTTTTTTCTTTGTTCATGTCATATATTTTATCATTCTTAATAAGCTGAATTATTGTGCAGCTACTTCATTTATTTACTTTGCTTTATTATTTTATTTGTCTATATCGTTATTTTACTTTATTTTCCTTGTCTGCAGCTAAGCAACAAACACTTTATTTATTTATTTGCAAATAAACCATAGTAAACTGGAACTGCAAAACACAGAGAGAGAGAGATAGAGAGAGCGGGAGGATCAACATCTGGGTCCATTTGCAAACAGAAGCTTCATTCAATTGTAATCATGGCATGTGTTTACCTCAGTCTCCTTCAGCTAAAAGACTAGTCATAAAACATGAAAACACGATGTGTGTTTGTGTGTGTTTGCTGAGGGCTTTCCATTGACAAAATGTTTTTCTATCCCCTTACCCTAACCCTATTTAGCCCTAAACCTGCCCATTACAAAAAACATTCTTTTATTCTCACTATAGCTAATTTTGACCTTTTTTCTCAGAATGAGATTGTTATTAATGAGTTGAGATGAGTTATTAAGTCCAATTCTGAGGGGGAAAAAATTACTGACTTTTTTTCTCAGAAGTGCGAGTTTATATTATTCTGACTTAAACTCGCAATTGCGTGTTATAAAGTCAGAATAGCGAAATATACAGAATTGCGAGTTAATACTTTTTTTGACTTTATATTACGCAAAAAAGTAGCAATTACTCTTTTTCTTTCTTTTTAATTCAGTGACACACACACACACACACACACACAAGTGTTCATGTTCTCCCATAATGCAACATTACAGAGAAATTTGATTTTTGGGTCAATGACGTATAAGGATTTTCCACTGGTCAATTTTAAAATACTAAAAATAATAATATCTGTTGCAATTGTTCAAACATTAAGGATGTTGTGTACACCTAAATTCATTTTAAAAATTGAATTTAAGTGATTTTAGTGTTTTTTCATCTAGATGAATTGTCCGTAGCCTTAAAAAATGTCATGTGGTGCGACCGTGATTTATCTTAAAATTTATTAATTTCCTTAACATGCTTAAACATTATTTTACAAGTTCTTAGTAAGTAAAGTGTTTAGAAACGAAGTATTTGCAATTCTTTTGAGTTTTTGTAAATAATGATCTCATTTTTTGTTCTACAATTTCTGAGTTGCCTTCTTAAATCTAGTTAACAGACTTATTTTTCCTATAAATCACATAAAACTGATAGAAATGTTTTAAAAATCTAATTTCCTGAATCATACTATATCTGTGATTCATATTTCAGCCACATAAATAAAATATTTGTTTTATTTATTTAATACAGTGATTGCTTTTATTGGTCGCACCACATGACAAGTGGTCGCTCCAAATGACACGAAGACCTTATATAGTTAAAAATCTATTTAAAGAGATCAATGAACAATACATTTTATACAAAAAAAAGATTTAAACCAGATTTTATACAAATTTCAAAGAATTTTCCTGAACATTAACATTTAATAAACTTTTTTTTATAAAAATCACATCACAAACACAAGTGCACCATTTAATTTAACTTGACTTAGAATGTCTTTCTAACAAATAATAATGTTATATATATATATTAAATAAAGATGTTTTATATTTTGTAAATGTCCTAACAGAAATGTATAAACATTTATTTTTGTGAGTGAATATAGCAATATTGCAAACATAAATGGACAACCTTAAAGGCGATTTTCTCAATGTTTCGACTTTGTAGCACCCTCAGATTCTAGATTTTCAGTTGTATCGGCCAAATATTGTTCTATCTAAACATATCATACATCAATAGAAAGCTTATTTATTCAGCTTTCATATGATGTATAAATCTCAATTTAAAAAAAATGTGTGATGGATGTGACCCATATGACATTGACCCATTGAGTGGTTTTGTGGTCTAGGGTTACATGTTAGAATGATTTCTGAAGGATCATGTGACACTGAAGACTGGAGTAATGATGCTGAAAATTCAGCTTTGATCACAGGAATAAATTAAAGTTTACTATATATTCATATATAAACTAGATATTTTAAACTAATAATATTTCACTCTTCTTCTCTACTCCGCTCTTGCTGCAGGGTAAGAATTTTTTCGCTTGGCAGGCAGTGGCATCTGGTAAAATAGATTAAAATAGTTTTAAATAAATAAATAGGCAATAATAAATACACTACAAATAAATGCAGTATTACTAAACTGAAATTACATGCTCTATTTTTTTGTGTGTGCATTTTTCACATGTTGTACAAAGTGTGAACATAAACTGTCTGAAATATATTTAAAAAAAATCACAAACTGCATAAAAATATTTTCCAAATGATACTAAAGTAAAGTACTTTTTTTAAAAATAAACCGTCGATTGAATATAAAAGCATAAAACTGCCAATCTAGGACATATATCTATCATTGAAAACAGTCTGCAGTGGTCGCACCACATGATATTTGGTCGCACCACATGACATTTTCAAATTCATTCATAATTTACAGGCACAGAAATGGCCACCAAAACAAAACAAGCTAGCTTGACAAAAAAGGTCACTATGAAATTTATATTAAAAATATATATTTGTAGAAATAACTTTAATATTAAATTTTTTTGAGGTCATACCACATGACATCCAAATTTGGCAACTACATACCAACCATTACTAAGGTTTATTTTTTTTCCAATTTGAGAGAATTACAAACCTGCTTGCTGCTTTCATGGGTCCTTGGTAAATTGGTTTATGATGTAACTTCCTGTGTTTGAATAGTTTTCAACATATAAGTCCCAAAATGGTAGTTCTTTGATGGTCGCACCACATGATATTTCATAAAATAGACATCATCGGACAAAGTTTGTTTGTATATTATGATGGGAATATAAATGCAAATGCTTAGAAATTTTTTAAAGGATTACAAAACATTTTGGAAATCATGCCAAATAGTGCAGTATATAAATTTGAATTAATTCAGAGTAATTTCAAAGATGTTTTCAAAACAGAAGTTATGGCCGGACGGTCGCACCACATGATGTTTTGACACTTTAAATAACAAAATAATAACAAATAAGTAAAAGGTTTTTGAAAAGTTAAAGTGAGTACATACATGAGAGAGGTACTACAAATATGCAGTATCTTTTTAGGCATTTAAACCCATTTTTGCCTGAAAAAATGCAGTCGGACAGAAAATTTAGGCGTCACGTCATTGACCCTTTTAACTCTTGAAAATCCCTCCACTAGGGTGTTTGTATTTGCCAGCAGTTCCCAAGGAGTTGCTTTGCTAGCCCAAATGTATTTTTATAAAGTTGCTTTCGTTGCTCTAAAGCTTAATACTTTGGATTAGTTTTTAAAAAAAGTCTACAATAGTTACAATGCTGCACTTGCCAACTAAGAAAAACACATACAATATATTTTGATATTTTGAATGGAAAGTGCTGAGTGTCTGCATCAGTCTCTGCCCTGTTTCTGTCCTGTCAGCAAGCAGCTTTCACTCATATTAAGTTGTCCTGAGAGATTTCACTGAGACGGGCCTCTAGAGGTCATGACAAGGTCGTCACCTTATGACCACAACATTAGTCCTTCACTTCCACACAGCAAATCTGACATGACACACTAGAGCCTTTCAGAGCTAAACCAGACAGGTGATTTCAGAGACATTGAGAGAGATGTAATATAAATCCTTTGTGAAAAAGAAATGTGCTTATTTGTATTGAATGTGCACTTGTAGTGTACAGTACTTAAAATCTTAAAAGTAGGGCTGTGCAAAAATTAATTGCGATTAATCGCATCCAAAATAAAAGTCTGTGTTTACATAATATATTTGTGTGTGCTGTATATAATTATTTTGTATATATAAATACACACACATGCATGTATATATTTGAGAAAATGTGTTATTCATATATAAAATATTTATATTAATATAATATAAATTATGTATTTTTATATATATATATATATATACATACGTATATACAGAATGTAAGCGCAAATAATTCTTATACATGCATGCAGAGGTATTTAGATATACAAAATAATTATATACAGCACACACAAATATATTATGTAAACACAGACTTTTATTTTTAAATTAATTTTTGCACAGCCCTACTTAAAAGAAAATATTTTAAAAATCTGCATGTATGCAGATAATATAATGTTAATAAAAGACCACGTAAGTATACTTAAAATTGTTAGTTCACCCAAAAATTTAAATTATCCCAGAATTTACTCACCTGCAAGCTATCCTAGGTCTAAATGACTTTCTTCTTTTAGCCAAACAGAGTTTTATAATAAATATCCTGGCTCTTCCAACTTTTACAATGGGAGTCAATGGGATCTTAGATTTTAAAGCCCAAAAAGCACATCCATCATAAAAGTAATCCATTCGGCTCCAGTGGGTTAAAGGCGTCCTGTTATGCTTTTTCAACTTGAATTAGTCTGTAATACTGCTGTTGAGCATAAAAAAGGCTACAAGTTTACAAACCTCCATTAAGTCCATTCGAAAGGGAGATATCTTATTCAACAGAATCCACTTTCCAAGAACAACGAACGATTTGTTCGGACTACAAAACGCTTTTATTTTTTATTTTTTATATGCAATATTGCTATGTCAAAGAGATACTTCCTAAGGCTGACAAACTTTTCCTGGACATTATAACAACCCCAATGTTTATCCATGCGCTGCACATTTTACAGAGATCAGCTTCCAGAGCCCAAGACTACGCACAAAAACGTCTAAAATGGAGCAATTCCCACTTTGTCAGAACAGTCTTGTTTATTGATCTCAACTTGTAATTATGTCTTATTATTTGTGTTTTCTATTAACAGTTCCAATTACAGTTCCATTACAGTATTGATGTAGTGTTTACTCTAGCTTTTACTGTAGGTCAGCTGGAACTGGGGACACTTCCTATAACACCTGAGGTACTCGTTACATCATAAGAAGAATGGCATCTACGCTAATGTTAGTCTTTCTGTTTATTCCGATGTTTACCGGGACGGATCCAGATCAGATGGTGGACCTGTGCCTGGACCCATTCACAATGCATCCCTGAAGTTCCAGCCTCATCAGCCCTGTGAAGGCCTCATCGACATAGCTGTCAACCCTCCCGTTTTTTTCGGGTTTCTCACGTATTTTAGCTCTTTTCCCGCTGTCTTCCCGTTTGAGTATTTTCCCGTAAAATATCCCGTATTTTTGTGTGAGACGTACGAGCTCGGACAGATTCGGCTTGAAGTCGTTTATCCTCGGATGCGGTGCCGCGCGCACTGGCCGGAGACACACTGGCTGCGTGGCGTGTACGTTTTTATTTCGGCTCCCATGTTAACAGATTAGAGCTTGCACGCTGCCTGCGTGACATGCGCGTCTCCAGAAAACGCGTGCATGCTAGAAATAGAACTGACGCCTATTTTTCACGCGACAGGCAAGCGTGTTTTTTGCCTGGAATTTCTTTGCGTTTCCAGGCAAAAAAATAAATAAAAAATAGGAAACTACATGTTTAGACTAGCTGTATGTCATTTTGTACTCGAATACATATTAATAAATTACATTTTGATGTTTGAAAGTCTAGGTTTTTACATAAATTCAGATATCAATGTAATTTAAACAAATAATAATTATTATAAATCGATTTTCAAATATATGAATAAAATATATTTTATTTTTTCCATTTGTTTCTTATGCTCTTAACAATGTGATTACATGAAGAAGAAAAAAAAACTAGAAAAAAAACCGTTCTGGGCCTCAGGAGGATGTAAAGATAGGATAGTGTGTCTTCTGAGTGATGGTCCACCATCAGGCTAAATAGGCTCTTTAAAGCTACACAAAATGTGTAAATGTAATTGAAGTAAACAGACAGCCCACTTCCCTATTTTGCGGATTTTAGAAGATGTGTGATAGGCTAACAGTAGAAATTGTTGTCCAAATGCAAGAGCAACACACCGCTAATCCAAATGTAGATTTTTTTTTTTCTTTAAATGACACTGTCTCTTTCTCTCTCACACATGGCTTACGTTAGTTATGAACTCTTTAGACTTTTAAGGATTAGTGCTTTATTTTTTAAGTTTGTGGGTAAGAATCGTGCAAAAAAAAAAATCCCTTATTTTGGGGATGGATTCCGGGAAAACTCCCTTATTTTCAATGTTCAATGTTGACAGCTAATGCTCATCGACACGACAGCTATCGACACTGATCCTCAACAAACACGTCTCCATACCGGTGTGATGACTCACGACTTCCAACCAGATGGAACTGGATATATATTCTGAATGTTCTCATCCAATCTGACTTCTGACCTGTAATTCTGCCTGAATCATAATCATACACTGTTCGTTCATTTTCCAGAGGACTGGCCCCTGTCTGAGTCTGGTTTCTCCAAAGTTTTTTTCTCCATTCTGTCATCTGATAAAGTTATGGTCCCTTGCCGCAGTTGCCTTGGCTTTTGGCTTCCTTAGTTGGGGACATTTAATATTCAACAATATTATTGATCTGCCTTACTTAAGGTGGACAATGACCCAATGTGGAAACACTGGAAACAACAGCTGCTTTGATTCAATCTGTATTGTAAAAAGCACTATATAAATAAAGGTGACTGGACTTGACTTGACCACTCTGTGAAATTCATGCTTGAAAAGTATTGTATGGACAATCATCTTGCTTGTTTCAAGTCTGAGTCAGACTTGAATTGATTTGAAATTCACGCCATCCTTGATATTTACACGTGAGCAGATGAAACTCACAGTTATGGTAAGGGGCGTGACATTTCTTGAACATGCAGTGCCAATCACAACACACTGAGCCAGCTAACAAATCACAGCACATTTCATATTTCAGAATTAGGGGCTTCATCAAAACACACTAACTAATGATGAGTTCGAGCCAGATAGGAGAGAGAGGTACTGTAATAATGTGAAAATTATATGTTTTTGAACAATCAAGTATAAAAGCATATTCTAGCACACCCCAAAAACAAAATCAAGATTTCATAAAATGGCATAATAGGACCACTTTAACCCTCTGGGGTTGTTCGTTTCAGAGTCACACTCAGGGTGTTCGGGATTTTTTTTTAAAAAAAAATCATATATTTTTTTTTTACTCGTTTTTTTATAATATTTTTTATTTTCTTTTTTGGTGTTTTGAGATCATTTCAAATATATATATATTTTTTTTATAATTAGTATTAATGCAATAATTATGACAAAATTTCCCCCCATTGAACATAATAGAAAAAAATATTTAAAAAAATATATATTTAAATTTTTTTTAAAGCTGTATTTCATTTTAGAGTCAAGCCTAGGCCTCATAAAAGCAATTTTTGAAATGAGATGGATGCCATCTGGTGGACAACTGAGCATTTTAAAAATGCAAAACACATGTAATTTTTTTGGTGTGTTTGTGTATAAAAGTGTGTTTTTGTGTGTGTGTGTGTGGATGTGTCTGTTTTGCACTCTTGATGTTTTATAGATTCACCCCTTCACTGTTGTGTGCTTTTTTTCAAGATCGTTGCTGATTTGTAGATTGTAAGTACACAAAAAAACTCAGTATTTTCACATTTTTGCCAATTTCCCATTAATTTTCCATGTGGGTCCATTTGGACCCAAACACTCCAAGTGTGACTATTTTTTTTACAACCACGTAGACTATTCACACCCTGTCCCCAATTTTTTGGGGTGTTCAAATACCAAATACCAACAAAGTCACCAAATTTCGGACCATTCTGAGGAAGCTTTGATTTTTAAAAAAAAAGTTTATTTAAATTCTTAGGGTCCATAATTGGGCCGAACAACCCCAGAGGTTTAATAAAGACCCTCTGAAGCAAAGCGATAACCACAGCTTTCGCCAGCGCAAACCCACTTTTGGAGATTGAATTAAAAAGACACATTTGTCATTATGGAAAATATCTAGCTGCATCTGTGTTCTTTAATTTGCAAACTAATCATCAGTAGATCACTCGCTCATTAGGGCCCAAGCCCTGAAAGGGCGAAGGCCCTATTGTTTTCCTAAGGATTATTTTTCTTTACTATTATTATTATAATTATTATTATTTTACTACCTTTTGGGCACTTTTGGGGCCCTTAACGTGCTCGAAAACTCTTGAAACTTTGCACACGGGTCAGAACCCGCGGCCATCAGAGCCGGGCTGAAGCTGGTACCCGGGCGTGGCAGGGCGGCTCGTCAGCGCCCCCTGGAACGGGGTCCGAACACTTGGTCCATAACTCAAACACGCTTGTATGTAATAATATGAAACTCGGTACACATGTTGATCTCATCGTTTCATCTATACCTCGCGCTCTTACTTTTTACCCCAGCCCAACAGGAAGTCGGCTATTGAGGTTTGTTTGTAAAACGATCGCAATGGAATGTCAAATACTCCTCCTAGAGCTTTGATCCAAATTCGACGAAACTCGGTCAGCATGAAGTCAAGACATTGAGGATGAAAGTTTGCGAGGGGATTTTTTATATCTCGAACGGTTTGTCCGTGGCGGGGAAACGAAATCATGGCGAGAAACGTGAAACAGGAAGTGTGTTATAACTTCAGCATACATTAACTGATCTTGATGAAACTTCAGCAGTGTGTTCGCTGTAAGAGGACGATCACATGGATGTGACTATTGTGAGTCAAAGTTATAGCGCCACCAACTGGCAGCAGGAAGTGTGTCACTTTCAAAATGCTTAGATATCACCCTTTTATTTTTACCCGATTTGCTTCAAACTTCATATGTATAATGGAAACATACGGCAGATGAAGACCTGTGAATGGATTCTTGATATCTTTGAAACTGTTGCCGTGGCGACGCATCAAACTTCACCCTTCTTTTAGGATGCTTTTAGGATGCTTTTGAGACCCTTAGCATGCTTCAAATTGCATGAAACTCGACAGACACATCACATTTATTAGCCAGTAGACATGTGCAAAGTTGCAGAAACGGGCGTGGTGAGGGCTCAGTAGCGCCACCTTTTGACAAAAGTGGGGTGGTTAGTTTTAACTAGAGTTACAAAAATTGGTATGTATATTGTACTCCTCGAGCCGGACAACTTTCTAATTGACACTTATTAGCTAGGACCCACGGAAAGTCAGATATTTTTGTTTGAATATGGCCACTCTGAGCCTACATGTGTCTTTGGCTGGCTGGCTGGCTGGCTGTCTGTGTGTGTGTGCAGGGGGAGGGGGCTTAACCATTTCACTGCTGTGTGTATGACCTGCATAAAGAAAATACATTTCTCAAGCCTGGTATTTTTTAAATAAGTTTTTATTTTTATTTTTTATAAGTAAAGGCATATAACTAGTTTTATTGTAGTGAATTGACAATAGTTTTATATAATTAGTTTATTAATCAGATTAACTTGGTCAATAAACTTGGTCTGAAAATTTGGTCCATAAATCAAACACACTTGCATGTAATAATATGAAACTTGGTACACATATAGATCTCATCGTTTCATATATACTTCACACTCTTAATTTTACCCCAGCCCAACAGGAAGTTGGCTATTTAGGGTTGTGTTTAAAACACATGCAATGGAATTTAAATTATTGCTCCTAGAGCACTGAACCAAATTCGACGAAACTCGATCAGCGTGAAGTCAAGACATTAAGGATGAAAAAGTGCCACGGGATTTTTGATATCTCGAACGGTTTGGCCGTGGCGAGGAAACGAAATTATGGCGAGAAACATGAAACAGGATGTCTGTTATAACTTCAGCATACATTAACTGATCTTGATGAAACTTCAGCAGTGTTTTCGCTGTAAGAGACCGATCACATGGATGTGACTATTGTGAGTCAAAGTTATAGCGCCACCAACTGGCAGCAGGAAGTGTGTCACTTTCAAAATGCTTTGAAATCACTCTCTTATTTTTAACCGATTTGCTTCAAACTTCATCTGTATAATGTAAATACACGGCAGATGTAGACCTGTGAATGAATTTTTGATATCTTTGATACTGTTGCCGTGGCAACGAAACAAACTTTAACATTCTTTTTTGATGCTTTTGGGACTCTTAGCATGCTTGAAATTGCTTGAAACTCAACAGATACATCACATTTATTAGCCAGTAGACATGTGCAACTATGGCAAAAGATTAAAGTAATGTCAAAAAAGTAAACACTAAAAGCCTCATATCTTCTAAAAATGTAATTATACATCATTTGTTTCTAAATTAAATTATACAAATATTATAACTTCCCCAATTTTTCCTTTTTTTCATTTAAGAATTATGTTTACGTTCAAAAACAGCCAGAATTGTTGTAAAATTCATAAAAAAATAATAATCTGAGTCATATGTAGTGCTATACTGCCCTCTTGTGTTCAATATCAGGTAGGCCTATTGTGTATATTCCCACCGGTTAATCAACGTGTGACTCCGCTGGGACTTGGGAGCTTTTAAATCGCTTACTTAAAACCGAAAGTCGAAATACGGATGTCCGCACAAGACATTAATGGTGTGGAGTAGAGCGAGCATTTTAAATAAATTCCTATTAAGTAGGATTGAACTAAACAGAATGAATGTTCACTCTGTTCTGCTGGTTCCTCGCTGGTGGATCATATGATTACTTTGTCATAATCTATGACAAAAATGCTATTATAAACCATATTAATAATAGATAATACACATTGCTCTTATTTTTGAAAAATACATTAATGAAAAACAAGATAACAAAAATCATAAAAAAATATAGCCATGGCTGCTATAAATGTTTGAAATGCATAGGACAGATGTTTAATGACGCAGCAACATATAATTGAAAGGCAATTAATAATCTGTCATTACGTCACTGCATTATGATATTACGGCTCCAATACGGTGCAGCACAAAGCACTTATGTGCATCCCGAGCGGAGAATGATGTGCTTGAAGCCACATGAAGTTACAGCGCAGTGAGTCCGTATTGAAAAGTTCAAAGCACAAAGGAAATACATATTTATGAACAGTGTATTATACATTATCTATCTATGCAATAGTTTATTGAGCCTTTTCTTTTAAAGGTTTTAAATTTCAGTTACTGTGTGCGTGAAGAACAATTATAGTGCTCTGACTCTAGTGTTGTGATCTAACCGACAGCGTCCGACACCCGGTAGAAAGTAACACGGTTAAGTTACAGCAATAAAGTCCAGCAAGAAAAAGTTTCTTCATTCGAAAATATAGACCTTTAGACCTTTATCTTAAAGATCCAGTATAATAGGATTAACATTGAATCATCTTGAAGATCGTTTCATCATTGACTGTAACCGAATATGACGTGCTGTTTGAATGCTGAATGGAGAATGACTGACAGGCGCAGAGAGGGAAAAGTTTGTGTTCTTGAATTGAATGACTTAAATATTAATTTCTATATCACATAATAGCTTCAGAACACTAATAATACAGTACACAAAAACTTTATGGTACTTTAGAAAGTTTTTGTGCCTTTGTGCCTAACATAGACTAGTATATATGCACAATATAGAATTTGAATCAGCCTCGTCAAAGATGGCAGTGTCAGAGCCGATACCGATCCTGAGTATCTAATCGGCGCACTTCTTTTCAACAGTCAAATTGAAATTGAAATTGAAATTGCTTGAAACTCAACAGATACATCACATTTATTAGCCAGTAGACATGTGCAAAGTTTCAGAAACGGGCATAGTGCAAGGACTAAATAGCGCCACCTTTTGACAAAAGTGGGGTTGTTAGTTTTATCTACAGTTACAAAAATCGCTATATACATTGTACTCCTCAAGCCGGACAACTTTCTAATACATAGTCATTAGCTCGGACCAAGAGGAAGTCAGATATTTTGGTTTGAATATGGTGAGCCTCTCTCTGAGCCTACGTCCCTGTATGGCAAGCCCTTTTAACATTTAAAAGCTAAGTTTGCCTGTCCGGAATTAACATTGTAGATATCAACAACGTCTTTCTGTCTATTCGTAATTACATTTTGGATAGTTTGTATTATCATTTAAGATATCTGTAACATAATTGTAACTAGTCGAAATGACAGAGTATGGCAAGCAGTTTTAACATTTAATCATAAATGGGCCAAAGCCTTTGCCACCGCCAACTAAAGGAACCGGGGTTGCGGTGCCACCGGCTTGGGCCCGCCATCGCTGCTCGCAGCTATATTTTTTTTTTGGAATTGTGCTCTCATGCTAATTTGCCCTGTTCTGTCCCTAAGTATTGTAAACTAGGATGTACAACCAAATGCTCTGAGTGTCTTTTGTTCACCTACGATTTTGTGTGTGCATTATTTGTGAATGTATGTCAACTGACAAATTATACTAATGTGAATGTAAATGCCTTCATCTAATTACATTTTTGTCCGGTTCAAGTCCGTGGTATATTTAGATGAAATGGAAAGTAAGCAAGTGAAAGATTTGAGAGTGAGAGAAAGAGAGGCATATGGCATCATTATCGCTTCTCGGCCTGCATATCTTTGCATAATTCATTCTGTTGCTTTCCAAAACCCCATAAACTTCGAAGATCATTTTAAGAGCTCCAGACAACAAAACAAAGGAGACTAATGTGAATTCCGAGAGAGAAATAGAGCGTTTTCACCCCTTCAAATCCATCAGCGCAATCTTGGAAGTGAAATTCATTAGTTTGCAGTCTTCATTTATCTCTGAGTGAGTCTAGATGACTGTGTATCTGTGATGGATCTATTTCTTGCTTTCTCATTCTCTTCCTCTCTCTCTCTCTCTCAGGGGTCTGAGCAAAACAAAAAGCCTCATTAACAGTGTGTAGGCCACCTGTGCAGCAGGTGAGCATAGATGACCTGCTAAATTGTCTCCTGCCATCTCTTCTCAAGCTGGAGCAGCCATGTACGTTCCCCAGCGGCAGAACCCAACGCTTCACCCCTGCAGCGCAGTCAAATGGTCTTTTCCTCCCTACAGCCTTACAATCTAATAATGCGCAACTTCCCTCCATGGTGAAGAGATTTTAACGATTGCTGACGCGCCCCCGCTCTCTCCACCGCCCCGCATGCTTCCTGTTTTTACAGTAATTCAAGAGCTAAAGGAGCCGTTACAGGGGAAAGGTGTATGACCAATTAAAATCGTATCGTGGGGTGCCCTCCTACTGCCTGGCTATTACCGCCTCTCAGAGTTCAAGAAGTTTCCAGCTTATTTTCTGTCAAAACAGAAAAACACAAGCTTCAGAATTAAGTGAATAATAACACTGAAATGATTTCTCTTTGTTAAGTCTGTGAAGAGGTTGCTTCCATTCACCTTGTAAATATATTTTTTGCAATTTCATTAAAATGTCTTCACTTGTAAATCGACAACAATTAAATTTTAACATTTCAAGTGTAATCTTTCTTTGTAAAAAGTATAAATTTTATTATACGTATTTCAAAGTTAATTGCTAAGTTTGAATATTGGAACAAACACGATAAAACATCTCTGTTGATAATTCAATATACTTTATTTTTGACAAAACATAACATTATATACATTTAAAGGGGCGATGAACTGAGAAATCAAAATTTCCTTGAACGTTTGACATCTAAGAGGTCATCATTTTATGAGAATATCCTGTAAGTTTCAGAACTGAAAACGTCCTTCTTAGTCCAATAAAAGCTTTTATTGACACCAGGCTCAGCAAAAGACTCGTTTTTCAAAGTGGGGAACTATGACGACAAAGAGGATAAAACACCACCCCTGCAGAAGAAGATCAATGCCTACTTCAACACGGCCGGTTTAGCCCCGCCTAACGATTCGCGCATTACATGCATAGCTAAATAACATAGATGCCTACCTCATGATGACAAACCGGATCGAACTACCGAGCAATAAACATGCCGTTTACAAGATATTGTGCAGTGCCTGGTTGTGGAAGCTTCCTCTGGATCCCAATAGGAATGCACGGTTAAACTTTATTTTTAATGACGTTCCAGCGGATGAGGGTAAAACATTGTCCGTTTGTTCGCTTCTTTTCACTGAGGATTGTTTTGTAAACAAGACACAGGTCGAGACAGGATTTGCAGACCGATTAAGATCCAAAAACGGTGCTGTGCCTTCTATATTGGATCCGACAGGAATGGTGCAACACACGGACTCTGGGTCGAACATGTAATGGCGAATCATTCCGGTTGCCATTATACAACATTGGAAGTTTTCAAAACAATTTCTACAACTGATGAGTGAGTTGAAACTCATTATATTATGCAAAACTGTTATCCAGTGGGTGTTTACATCCAAGTCTTCAATGCTTTTCAATGTCTTCAAGTCTTTTATTTGTGTTTTGTGTGGACCCCAGGAAGAGTAGAGGATGCATTTTGTTGCATCAGCTAATGGGGATCCTAATAAATAAATAATTATATAAATAAATGTGAGACGCCCATAAAAACCGAGCGTTTTCGTTCAAAACTAGGGTACAAAATAGCCTATTACTTATTCAATTTGATGCTTTTCAATGTAAAAAAACAAGCAAACGTCATAAGTTTACCTCAGACAACAATATTTAAAAAAAATTAAAAAGCCAGTTCATGACCCCTTTAACATATGAGCAGAAATTGGAAAACAAAAGCCATTTGATATGACAGTAGTCTTTTTTATGGTAAAAACTTTATAATCTATCCAAAACTGATCAACGAAATCTTGTCTAAACATTCATATTTCAACTGTAACGTATTGTTTTGATGATATATTTGCATACCTGTTAATTTGCAGTTTAACACATTGCTTACATGGCACAAATGCAAGCTGTTCTGTAGTAAACAACAGCATGCATCTGTGCCGTTCATTCATTCACACACAGACATGCGATTCATATTTAAACTGTCTTTTTACAGTTTACAGACCCTATTGACCTATGGCTAAGCCACGCCCTCAAACACAATGAGCCAATCACAGAGCGCAGCTAACCCCAAGCTGCCATAGCGCCTGTCCCCGAATGTTGACTGTTTGTCTGAGTGAGTTGAGGGGGTGTGGCTTAGCCATAGGTCAATTGCAAATCATGATTAGAACAAAGCACTTTAAGAATAAAGATCTTACTATTCCACCTCAGCTTGATTTGTTGCTCCTCGAAAATAAACTAAACTGACACTTCTGAGGTAATTTTTCAAGGATTATTATTACGATTAGGAGTATTATTCCTCAATGCGTCGTAAAGTACATTAGTCTGATTATACTTGATGTGTTTTAATGAGTTGATGTGGCCGTTGACATGTTTGCATTGCCTCAGATCATTTGTGTTTGCACACATTAGCACTTAATGAGCTATAATGAGCTGAAATGAGAACGACTGACATCTCTCTTTTCATACTACATAAACTGAGAATTTTGTTTTTTATATAAATTACTTCATTTAAAAGAAGAGAATTCAAGCTCTGTGCCTGTGTGCCTCTGTGACTGAGTATTCGCTGAGTTACAGTTCATTTTTGGATGCGTTTCAGAATGGACTTCACATTGAGAGAGATGGCAGAATGTGCATGATGTTAATTTTTGTTTTGTTTTTTTTTGTTTTTTTGGCAAAAAGCGCAACGCTTTGTTTTTATTGTGAGTAAACACAACAAAATAGACACTTAACAGTATTGAATGATGTATAACAGTATGATGTAATAAAGAAAAAAAAGCGAGCTGACCCCAGGGGGTTAAGCTCATTTAATTGGCCTTTTATTTCATAAATGTTATAATATCTGCTAGTACAGTTTTTAAAAAAAAAATACTTTTAAGATTTGAAGTCCACTGCGAGTGAAAATTCCATACAATTAATTGCATTACATTATATATTTAGTTTATAGCCAATACCAGCAATGTACCAGCAACATAAACATCTCAGGTTACGACTATAACGCCTCGGTTACGTGAGTAACCCTCGTTCTCTGAAGGAGGGAATGGGGACGTAGTTGGACGTACCGTACTGATTGGGATCATGCTTAGCCCTCAAACCGTATACACTTTATAGCCCTTAATCCTGTAATTGTGGACAAATGTGGGCACAGAGGACTCACAGGTGTGATCCTAATTTTTATTTATTATAAATGTTATATCACTGTCTTCGATAAAGTTTTGTCCATCCATTTATGGTGTTTTTTTTATTTTTATTTTGGGGTATTTTTGAATTTATTTACTTCAAAAAGTACCATATTTTCTATGTAAATTATTTGTAAATTAATTACTATGTAGTTTTTTTTTAAGTTCTTAGAGCTAGAACCTAAAGATGAAGTCACTTTGCTGTTACCTGGTGTCTTATTTTGGCTTATTATAGAATGCTCTAAATGACAGTTTTTCCCATTTATTTCTATGGGTGCCCATTTTTGACCCAAATACAAGATTAAGGAGAGTTTTTTTTCACCCACTTTGTAGAACATTGTAGAATTGAGTTAAAAAATTTGTGTGTTCAGGAGGCAAACTTAGGAAAAGTAGCCAAGTCTTGTACCACTCAGATCAAGGGAAGTATTTTTTACAAATAAATCAAAACTAATTTGTCCAGAATACGGTTTTAGGGTTAAGGAGTCTGTTATTTTGAGTATTAAAAAAACGAGCCAATGCACATTGGTGTGCGAGATTTGCATTGCACCCCGCTGCGCAGGTATAAATACGGAAGAAGATGCATGCACCACTTGTTTTTCGCCAATGAGCCGAGTGAAGCCCGGGGTCAGCAGTGATCCAGCACTAGTTGCGACAAGACTACGTCTCCGTTACCTCCTTCAGGGAACAAGGGTTACCAACACTATCTCACGATCAATTCGTACGAATTCGACGCATGATTAAAAAGTGTCTAATTCGTACGACCTCACTCGTACTAATTCGTACGATTTGTCTAAAGCCACGTGATGGTTAGGTTTAGGGGCGGGGTAAGGGGTAGGTCATTCGTACGAATTCATACGAATTGGCCAATTCGTAAAATATGTTCGATTTAGCAAAATCGTATTAATTCGTACGAGTGAGGTCGTATGAATTGTTACGAATTAGCCACTTTTTAATCATTCGTCGTATTCGTACGACTTGGTCGTGAGATCGGGTTGGGGTTACATATGTAACTGAGATGTTCCCTTTGAGTTCGGTCATGCTCAACATAGTCGGACGTACCATAATGATTGGGATCCCAATTAAAATGCAACATAGTGCTGCCACCTTCCATTGCCTAGCGAAAGCCTCCTGAACCCCCCTCATTTATTGAGGCAGAGATGGAACAGGGCTTAGGCCAGGGAAGTCCACTGCTGCTCCACATGACCAACTTGGATAACAATGGAGTCGCTACAGAAGCCACATCCTGCCTTCATGGAGGTATCCTATAGAGGTTACGAAATGGACTGGGAGAGTCAGGGCAGTACAACATATGGATTGTCACTGAGGTGGTTCCGGCCTATAGCAGGGGGGATACAACACCGGTCAGAGACGGCAGAGGGCGCTCTGCCAAGGGAAAGACACAGGCTTGCCGCAGGGAGCTGTACCATGGAAGGTTATTTATATGGGATCACTGTAGGGATCAAAACATATGGAACACAACCTAGCACAAGTTCCACCAATGTATACGAGTGTTAGGCCTGGCATTGGGGCTCGGCTCGGCTATTGAGAAACTCTACTGGAGTAAGAATGGCGCACATATCAGTCCACAGGAGGGGAAAGGCGCAGCAAGCCGACACTTCGAGCGAATTTAGTCTCTCCTCAGAAACCTGACGATCAGGTCGTGCCTCCCCATGGATCTCTTTATTGAGTTAAAATACAATTTGATTGCATTTTCTTTCTTTTTGTTTGATTGATTTATAATGTGATTGCATTTTTTTCTTGTTAACTTGTGATTTAATTTGTGATTTTTGTTGGATTGGCTAAGAGCGCTGACTGCTCCAGGTCCAAACTAATGGGTACCCTTGTTAACTGAGTGATTTGATTCTTTTGAATTTGTTGTCACTGAAATGCATGTGTGTTTGTGGTGAAATTAGTGCATTAAACATACGGTTGAAGTGCTTGTAGTGAAGTGGAATTGAGTAGGTTTGTTATCTCTGTTGCCATCTGACCTGTCACCTTGGATTGGTTTTGTTTATGTTCTTTATTTTGATTTGTTTATGTTCTTTATTTTGATTTGAAGTCATATTAATCTTTGTGTGCAGCGAACTGTGTGTGTGTGGAGCTTTGGCTTTAGTATAATAAAGTATTACTATTATTATAACTTATTAAGTTCACGTCTCTGCTATGTGGGAACGAACCTGTGTGCTTATTGGACCATTATTTCCCTGGGTGAAATTCCCAGGGTGGCGTAGTCGGTGCTGTAATTATTGTTGAGTCCAGAGCAACGAACCCATTCTTTAGGTGCCACAATCGGAATACTGTCCTTGTCCAGAAAGGAAATAACGACATCATCAAAGTCCATGTGACATCAGTGGGTTAGTTAGAATTTTTTGAAGCGTTGAAAATATTTCTTGGTTCAAAAATAACAAAAAGTACGACTTTATTCAGCATTGTATTGTCTTCCGGTTCCGTAGATTGGTAACTGAGGCCAAATAAAACAGCAGTATGCTGCACTATTATGACCTAATCACATAACGTGTTTAATTCCAAATAGTTTCCAATCAAATGAGTCAAGACTATAACTGACATCACTTCCATTCATCCATCACACTGGAAATAGAAGGTCAAGTCAATCACATTGCAATAGGATAAAGTATTACATGCAGTTTGCTCATTTTAGCAAGTGTAGCAGATCATTGGGCTATTCTATGAATACATAATATTTGTATAATGTGTACAGTACATTTACTTATATTCATTTAGCTGACACTTTTATCCAAAGTGACTTACAATTGCTATACTGTATATGTCAGAGGTCGCACTCCTCTGGAGCAACTAGGGGTTAAGTGACTTGCTTAGGGACACCTTGGTGTCTCACAGTGGATTCGAACCAAGTTCTCTTACACCAAAGGCATAAGACTGTAAAAGTATACATGTACAGTATACAAGACAGTATACATACTACATTCTGTATATTATGACAGTATGATATGTTAGTTAAGTTAAATTTTACCATTGTGTTTCAGTACAGCTGGTGGTTGGTCCATCTTAGAGGTGAGTGACAGATTTTTGGAGCTCATAAATACCTTTGAGGTGAACACTCACCTCACTCAGGGCTTTGTGCTTTTAGAGTATGAAGTCACCAGTGTGTGGAAGGAAGGGCATGGTACGTGTGCTACTTTAAGTGCATATTCAGTATGGTCAGTGAGAGTTTAAGCCAGTAAAAACCAGTAAATAGGGACTGTAATTTAGCTGAGTGCCTTTCTCTGTGTCCCACCACCATCAGAGCTGATTGATGACACCAGAATGCCTGATGTATGCGGTTTCCTGTGTCCATTCAGCAGACAGACGGGCCAATGCAGATCAGTTCAATTAGTTAACTACATTATTTTGTAAAGGGAGACTATACTGTATGCTGCAATGAGACAGAAAGACGCATTATGTGATATTGCAGTAAAATAGCATCAGTAATTTATTTTATTGACCTGTAGATGACCTGTAAAGGGTTAATTTCCAAGTCTTTACCGGATGCGTGCAGCTTGTCATGACAAAACACAGGGTGAAGCTTCCAATGAACACTTGGTCTTACAGATGAATGATGAATGGGTTGACAGGTTAAAGTCGATTCCGAAATGTTCATGTAATTGCAACTACTGTTCACAATCATCTATAACTACATGCAATCATCTCTAACTACCTCAAATCATTGTTAACTACACAAAAGCATCTTCCAATTGGACAATTTCCCTGTAATAAGTTCAGTATGCTGTTCAATAGCGATTTCATGCGAAAGTCGTGGAAATAAATTCACCAGCCCTGGTCATGTGACAATAAATATTCTTCGTAAAATAGCCACATATTACAGCTTCATATCTGTAACAGATACTAACACAATCCTCTTACTATTTCTCATTTTGGCTAATTGCTGTTCGTGTCACCTGCCTGCCCCAAAGATTCAGGTTTCTTGAGTAAAGCTGCTTCAATTCTGACTGACAGAGGGAGTTATAGAGAAAGCTGATGGTTTAGTAATCTGAAACTCGATTTTCTCTAAATCCAGCCTCATGACACGTAATGAGCCCCCCCCCAACCCCCCACCCAAAAAAAAAAAAAACTATTCAACTTGCAGAAAAGCAGAGTCTTTTAGTTTCATCAAGTGCTCTTATGTTTTCTTCACCATCTGGCGATTAGTGAAAGAAAAGCATTATTATGTAGAAGAAGCACTGTTTGTTATTCAGGGGTTGCAAAGTTTTAAAACTATACATTTTCTTCAGATTCAGACTGACACTAATGGGCTTTTCATATTTTTGCTAATTTATAAAACTATTTTTTTTTTTTACCCTGAGCTAAAATAATTCTTGGTCTTAGTTTACACTGTCCATACTTCAACCTGGGTTAGTAATCAATGCAGGCTAGTTAGTTTTCGCTTTGATTTTTCATTGTAGATTTGTAAGCTGATTTGAGTTAACATTCTAATTTATAACTATGCATTGCACAATGAATTGTGCTCTGGCACATTTTTGAACATAATGACGTGTGAAAACGAGCTGTCATAGCTAGAAGCATCTGTTTCCATGTACTTGCGTTTTAGGCTTTGAACTTTTGAAATTTAAAATTCTACATAAATTCTACATTGAGCGATCTCGAAACACATTTTTGGGCAGACTCATCACGTAGACTCACTAGTAGCCTAGACTTGTTGTTTAACTACTGTGCTCTGTTACTGGTAGGCGTGGCCTCATAGGGCATCGAAGCGAGTTGTTGTCTTTTAGCCACATACTGTAAGCCAAAAATACATTTTCTGGCATTTCTCAGTCTAGAAAGCTCCAAATTCAAAAATAATTTCACATTTCTTCCACATGAATTACCCTTTTTAAATACACATCCATCTTTCCAGAGGTGGAATATCCCTTTAAATGCTTGGAGCGAGGAGGGAAAATCGTTGCCGCTCTACGCCGCTCACTTACTCTGGTGGAAGGATGCAGAACAACTGTCAAGGAACAGAACCTCCTCTCGTGCTGGGGTGTGTTTAACGAAAGGCAACTATGGTTGCAATTTCTGTCGATATCAGCAAAGTTCAAATGAACATTCGAAAACACCATCGCAAAGTTGCGTGGTTGGAACGACAGCTCTCGAGTTTCTAATTGTATGACATGTGGACTCAATAAATCATTATCTTGGGCAAAATAATCGAGCTGAGATTCAGTACAATCTGTATCTTTTATTTAGGATACATACAAATGTCATTTACGTCTTTTAGTTTGTCATGAAATTTAAAGCACCTTTTTTGAAGAGTGCGCATGCGCGTACGTGCTCTAGTACGTAAGAACGAGCCTATTGAATCTAGAAATAAAGCAAAATAACTGAGAAAAATTGGAAATAGTCCTCATATGCCATGTCCGTAATTTATAACAAAACATCTAGCACTAATTAAATCTCAAACAGACTCATTAAAATTAGTAAATTCTCTGCCACGTGCGTGACATCATTTTTCAACGTGGTTAAACGACCACTTTGCGAGATCATGGTTTCGGGAAACAGTCGTGAATAGCCACTAGATTTCTTCAACGATCCATCGCACTATGGTACTGAACGCACCCCATTTGAACGTGTTCCTCCCAAACTTTGTCAATAAAACATTAAAATACACAAAAAAACAAAACAAAAACAAAAAACAGTGCCAAGGTTTTGGTTTTGGAGAGCAGAGAGAGATGTGTGAGTATGTGTTGAGAGTGTTAAAGTTAGCAAAATGCTAGAAATTAGCAAAACATCTGCAATCATTTACAGCACCTTTAACCTGTGGTTAAAAATATGTTAACCCAGGGTTAGGTGTAGTGTGAAAAGTCCTTAAAACAACAAGTCTACCAGGGTTGATAGGTTTTCAGATTGTGGCCAATACTAGAGCAATGACAAAATCAGTCATCCAGAACAACCTCAGAACAGATGGCAATTTTTCAAAAACACAAAATGTAGAACCACCAGTTTCACCTCGGCTATAACCAAGCCAAAATGCTAACAGATACTGTACACTTTCACACATAATATACACAACATGACAATTTCTTCCATCATTCCTTGCTGTGTTTAAATATGTGAATGTTGACAGCTCATACCTGCACAGCACTTGCTGTCAGACACAGACACACACAACACATGCCTGTCTCTCTCTCTGCATCAGACAGGAAGAAGGTCTTTCGCCATTAAAAACCTACCTTTAAGAGTGGTATGAAAATTCACCCTCCCCCCCAGGAACCTTTCATCAAAATGCAACAACCTTCTCCTCTGAAACAACAAATTTCCTTTCAGAAGATTTTTTTTCCCCATGGTTTTGATAAAAGTTTCTTTACTGCTTTCTAAGGCTGCATTTATTTGATAAAAAATACAGTAAAAAGCAATATTGTAAAGTATAATTGCAATTTAAAATAACTATTTTCTATTTCAATATATTTTAAATGTAATTTATTCCTGTCCATTACTCCAGTCTCCAGTGTCACATGATCCTTTAGAAATCATTCCAACATTTCTTATTATTATCAAAGTTAAAAACTGTTGTGCTGCTTAATATACTTGTAGAAGTCATGAGACATTATTTCAGGATTTTTTTGACTATTAGAACATCCAAAAGAACAAAATGTATTTAACATATATACAAAAACTTGTGTAACTATGTGTCTACTTTCACTTTTGATCAATTTAATTTAATTTCTTTGCTGAATAAAAGTATTAATTTCTTTCTTCTTTATTTTTTTAGATTGTATATATATATATATATATATATACAGTATATATATATATTCTTTTATGTAATATTTTATATATTGTATATTTCCTCTGGTACTGGTACTGTATTAAGCACCCACTTTTCACAATCCAATCAATTCCCATCCCAATGTATAACATCGCATCCCGCCCTGCATTTTTTTTACTTTTTTCCCCATTGAAAATTCTGTTTAACTCTGAATTACGTCACACCACAGATTCAAAAATGGATTCAGAATGATTCAAGTTCACTTTAAAAGCACTCTCTTTGTGAGTATGTGATATTGTCAGAGGACAGAGCCCAGTTTGACTGGTTTCCAACCCCAATTAGTCCCATAAGTGCCAACCGGTCTCTAACGGACTCTTGCTCCTGTCAGCAAAGCACTATGGGAAATTAAAAATGTATCCCCTTCTCAGCTCTTGCCTTTTCTGCATCCTTCATCCTTACGTACCACAACCTCCAGCTTTTACTTCCATTACCACCCCATCTATCCATTCTTCTAGAAATGTCAGTGGCTTTCTCCTGCGTGCATTCAGACCTCTGCGTGACCTCATTTTTTTGTGTGCTTTTCTGGAAGCAGCTTTTCGCGCATGTATTCAGGACGCACAAAGTCTCGCAGGGGGTCTGCCTTACTGCCACACAGGTGGATAACCTCAGCGGCGTGTGACAGTGAAAAGCGCTCCCAGGAGGAACACTCTCTGACAGGCCAGCAGGCTCAGTCTGTCTTCACGTCTCACATATGCATATGAGAGGAAATGGAGCAGGAAGGGGAAATGTGTCACTCACATATGGCTTTTTGAATGTTGTTTTTATTGTTAGTCAAAAAACACAGGATGCAGTACTCCCTGTGGGTGCTAGAGGGCAGACAAGAGAGTGTTGAGTCCAGGTTGGCACATTCTTAAACAAAATGAGTTTAGGAAAATTTGTTTGGCACGTTCTTAAAAAAATGTCTAAATGTGGATTACTAATCAATGAGTATGTGATTTATATAGTTACTGAATTAATGTTAGACATTCTGTCAGGACCACTATCGTCAGTGTAGTGAAATCTGGGCATCAACAAGCATAACGGCCCTGTCCCAAATGACACACTTCTGTGGAAGAAATTTAATATATTCTATATGAGGGCATTTTCTTATATTCATAGTAATTAGTTTAAGGATGTAAAATGCACGAGGATTGCATGCATGTGGAGTCCCATGATTCTCTGCTACATTGATAGAACAAAGTATGTGTATGACCTTGCAGTGGCGGTTCTACATTGAATTACATCCTGTGTGAGAACCCCTTTGAGCACCAGGGTTTAAACTCAAATCATTTTTTTACAAAAAAAGAATGAGTCAAGAAAGATCCATTACTGACATTTGCAATGGACATTAGTTCATCTTTTATTATTAATAGTAAAATTCAGTCCGATTTCCCAGTGGCGTCTGTCATTGCTATGCAACCATGCACTGAGCTCTCCACAACAACAAAGTAGTTTTCGTAACTAATGGATTCTTAACAACCCGAAAAACGCTTGAAAAGATACAAAATTTATTTACAGAGAAGAGAAAAACACACGTAGTGTGTTTGCAAGGGAAGAAATAACCTTTAAAGAACCTATAATTTGTTTATTAAATTGCTTTCCTGAGGTAAATCTGACATATTTGTTCTCCAGCTATGTTATTGACCTCTGCACCCTGAAAAAAAAAATGATTGGTCGATATTATGTATGAGGAATACATTTTGATAAGTTGTAGCATGCTGTATCTTTCAACAGTGTTCGTATTTTTTTACTAGCTAGTAAGTCGTGCAACATTTACAAACGCCAAAACGGTATTTATTGTTTGAATTGCGAAATAAAATTGACAGAATCTGAGAGCTGAGATTTTTTTTTATATCATAACTAACCTGCTCTGTCTAGTCTGTCAGTCTCCGTGTCCTATTTGCTTTGCGATAGTTCTGTGCATGACAAAATTGATGTGTGGCGTGAGAGCGTGTAAAGTGTCAATTGCGTGTGTCTCACGGTGAATTCGTGCGAGCTGTTACCTATGAATGGCGCTAGCTTGGTCAACATCAGCGAATGCTGTCTGTCAAATTAATGTTATTCAAACTAACAATAAAAATGTAATATGAACAAAACGAATATAAACATATTCACTGGTAAAGGTGACGGACCGTACTTTTAGGGCGTTGTATAGGGGAATTGTGACGCAGCAAAAGATTACGATTTATGGGTCGTATTTTGATTTCCGATTTCCATCTATAAACAGATCAAGGACAATCGGATAACGAGATTGTTTTTCGTTTCTGTTTTTTAATATCAAAAAATAAAAAACTAATAATTTATTGTTTTCCGTTTTTTGTTTTCCTATTTACTAATGTTAATAGAGAATTGAGGTACTTGACATCAAACAATGTTCCTCTGGAGTCAAAATGTCCCTTTATTAGGAATTGGCTCGGCTTCGGCTATGGCTCTAGGGTCATTGTGAAGGTAGGGGCGGAGCATAGAGTCTATGCCATTTCTCGTTTGTTACTCTAGAGTAGACCAACTCACTTTTTGGAGGTATACTGCCCCCATCTGGTATGGAATGTGGAGTATGAATTGATTTTTTGGCGGACATTACACAAGGCACCTTTAAAGAAAGGAATATTTAAGATAAAATCTTCACTTTTGGCATGGCATTATCTGTCTGGTTATAAACATTCTTCAAAATATATTCTTTTTTGTTCAACAGAAGAAGAAACACATGCATTTTTGGAACAACATGAGGGTGAGTAAATGATGGCAGAATTTTCACTTTTGGGTGAACTGTCCCTTTAAATTTAATGGTTTATTTTTAGCGCTTTTTTTGTGTAATTTTCATAGCAGCACTGGCCATGACATATGCTTTTGTATTTTAATAAATAGTGATAGAATTGTACTTTTGTTGGAACTATTATTGGGCATCTGTTAAAACTTAAGCTGAAATCCAGATCTCTCTCCTGGTTTGGCAGTGTTGAGGTAATTCAGGTCTGTTCGGTAATCCTGCTTATAATATGATTCTTTTCTCTCTATATCAGTCTAATGCAGCCACACGCTTTAATCAGGCTCTTGGTTCTGATATATCTTATGGTTCTGAATGAATCATCAGCTGACAGATTCATACAGCTATTCAGACACTGATGCTGCAGGATTCTCTCTACACACACACACACACACGTGGAAAGGAAACTGTGTGGAAGCAATGTATAATGAAATGCTCATAAACTGATAAAAGAAATATAAACACACTCCGAGCTGATGAAAACAGAGAGCTGAAGATTGCACAGTTCTGGCAGGCCTGTCTATCTGTAAGCTTAACTCACAGACACACACACACACTCACACGCACACGCCCACACACACACAGCCAGGAAATTAGCTTGCTGTGTGTTTACTGATTGACAGCAGAAGTTATTACTATACACAGCACCAAGAAAGAAATAATGTGTGTGTTTTTTTTTGAAGACCCAGTGAAATCAAAAAGTGTTTTTAGTCCAAGTCTGTTAGCTATGATGCTAATCTATGTGCTAATACTAATAAAATAAAAATACTAATCCTAATAAAATTCAGTTTAGGCAGACAATCAAACTTATTAGCAGATATACAGTTTCAACCTGTACCATTTTTCTCTTCTTTGAAAATGGACAAAAGTGATGACTTCATGACTCTCAAAAAAGAATGGTTCACCTCCTAAAACCATCTGGAGTTGACTCAAATCATGTGGTGCATCCGAATATGCCGCCTTTCCTACTATGTCAATGCATTCTCACCCCAAGGCGTCACCTTTGACGTTTTAGGCGCCCTTTAGCGTCACTTACATGACGCGATCCTACGGCGTCATCTAACTGACGCTAAAGGAAAGCGTCAATTAGAGGACGCGGTTAGGTTTAGGTGTGGGGTGGGGGTAGGGTACACGCGATCCTAGGGCGTCATCTTACTGACACTAAAGGGCGCCTAAAGCGTCAGATATTGAAGCATGTCCAAATGCTTCCCAATGCGTCAGTTAGGTGACGCCTTGGGAGTGAGAATGGGCTGACTATGTAGGGTGCAGATAAAAAAAAAAACAGTATACCAATAGTAGCCTATACCAGCAGTTTGTTTGAAAACGTAGTAGGCCTGTAAGAAAGCAAAGATCTGTGAAAAGAAAAAAAAATCCTGACATAAAATTACTATTGGTTCTATGGGGACAAAGTTTATGTCGTCTTGTTGTTCAACGTCGATTAGCTCCTCTCTTTCGCTCGCCATTGTTGGAAATGAAAAAGCGGAACCGGCGCACGGAACCAAAACAAACTAGTAAAGAGATTCGCGAACCACACACTCCCCCTAGTGTTCTGGCGGTGAAATGCACCTGACGCAGAAGCATAAAACGGCCACGACGCTGTAGGAGTGACGGCGTAGCTACGCCATGGAGTTGACACAGAAGCATAATGAGGCCTTAAGGGATGCTAATGACGCCATAGGTCACATGACAAAGCAAACAAATAAATTCTTCATCGAATGTAGTAGCTACTTCGATAGTTCAAATTCAGACACAACAATGGTTCATTACTTTGATGTAACTACGGTCTATAACAGCTACAAAAAAGGGATGACATGGAAGCAAACTTCAATTGATTTATTCATGTGAATTCATGGGGTCTGTCCGGCTATAATGTTAGGATGAGTAGCAATGCTGTGTACAACAGCAGTGAGTGCGAGCTCTGTCTCTTTCTTTTCTGTGATCTGATAGTTTTGACATTTCTGAAATGGACTGAGAAATGTGCTGCTATGTGGTGATGGCAGGAGAAAAGAGAGAAGTGATTGAGAGGAAAGGATTGAGAGGAAATGAAATGAGAGGAAATAGAGAGGAAGGAGAGACAGACACAAAGTGAAGGAAGACAATTGTTCATTAGTAATGCTACGTTCCATTCTCTGAAAATCTGAATTTCTCATTTTCTGTTTGGAAACTTGTGCAGAAATCAACAGCATTGGTAGCATTGTTTACATTCTACAATTTAGATCAACGGGCCTGAATATTAATTGTTGTATCATGCTATTTTTATTTATTAAGAATGAATTAATTGTAGAATTAAGAAACACTTGTTAGTAACGACACCAGTGACCATTAAGTGAATCGCAGCCAGCAACTTATAGGTCGTGCTCACACTCGTGCATACAACCGACTGAAAGTGATTCAAGGCGACATTCTTTTTTTGCAACTTTTTTTTTTTGTTCTCTTTCCTGCAGCATGAGTGAATTAAATGAGGGGAAACTGCAAAAACAAATAAATGATCTACTTAAACAAACAAACAAACAAACAAACAAACAAACAAACAAACGATTACCTGCTTAAATGAAAGGCAGTTGGACTCAACAGTGTTTTTACAACTTACCAAAGAACAAGTGGTCCATGGATATTGACGTGTGGCCGAATCGATTTTTCTGTCATTTGTAGACAATTCACACTAAAAAATGCTGGGTTGTTTTAACCCAATTTTGGGTAAAATGTGGACAAACCCAGCCATTGGGCTAAAAATGTAATTTAAAAATGTAACCCAATGGCTGGGTTTGTCATATTTTACCCAAAATTGGGTTAAAACAACCCAGCTTTTTTTAGAGTGTATAAAGCAAAGCCCGTAAACGCTTTATGCTAGACAACACTATAAATACAAAGGTAGATCTAAATGCGGATGTTCACATATATAATTTTTTTACCGTCATATCGTCACACAAAATAATAACTGCAAATCTACGTTTCGCTGCCTGAATTCCAATTGTTTCTGCGAAATTCAGCAATCCATTTGCTCTTTTCTGTAGCTTTTTGGCAGTCTGTCAAAAAATAGCTCTCTGTTTAATGTTGAACGTACAGTCAGTCACAAAGTTCTTTCCCTTTTTAGATGTGTTTTTCTACGTTTTAATGCTATTCAAGCTGAAAACCAAAGCTGCCACTCAGTGGGTGCAACCGCAATGACTCAGTAACAGGCGTGACGGAAGCTATGGGCGTAGAGAAAGGTCTTTATAATTGGTTGTGAAAGCTGTCTCTCAGTGTGTGGGGTAGAGGTTAGAGGTTAGTTTCTGTTGTAGCGATTATTCATATTTTGAAACGCCCCCTTTCAGCAAACCCATTACTCTGACCTGCAACTATCCTTGTCTATCCTTGTGACTCCCGCTTACTGTGATGTCATGTGCATACCCTATATATAGATCTGGGTTTATATAGATCTATGTGTTTCTTGACATTAGAGTACTGGTTATTTCGGCATTATCTTATACATATCATTCATTTTATGAAAGAAAAGAACAAGAAGAAACAAAAGAAAGGCACTCGAGCGCACTTAAACATCACTTCCTTTTAATTTTATCGGCAAAAACGTCCCAAGTCTGTCACTGTAACGTTTGATCTGGCACCAACCCACCAGAGGGAGCCATCACCTGAATATTGAACTCTGTTACTTCTTGTTCCTGTCACATCATTTCCTGTCACTCTGTATTTAAGCCATGTGCTATCACTGCCTAATAGCGAAGTATTGCCAGTTCTCTGTCTTACTAAGTGTCCTACCATTCTCTTTTGATGATTCCTAGTGATGACCAAATAGCCTTATTGCTTTCTTATTGAGCACAATCTCCTGGTGAAGGAAATGTAATGCAACAAAGCTGACAACCATAAAATGGAACTAGGCATATTAATGCACCGTTTATTACGCGTTTACCGAGGCGATCAAAGCTGAAACAGTGTTAGTGCTGTGAAACTCATTTATGTTGGTAAATTTTACAGATACTGATGAATTTCATGTGTTCACCTTGATAATAAAACATTAAGCATGGTGTGTGTGTGTATAATAGTGCTGTAGCGGCGCGTCGATGACGTCGAAAATTGCGTCGACGCTTCTTTATTTTTATTTATTTTTTGCATGTTCCCGGCGGTACAGCTTGCCACACACACGTGGGAGACCGAAACATTGCAGAATAGAGGACGAAGACAACTAGAAGTGAATGTGCTATCCATTAAATGAATCACACACATTAAACAAACCCTTAAGAAAAAAACTTCGCAATTTAGACGCGCAAACTGGGTGCCGGTGTGGTGAGACGTACAACCTCGGGCAGATTCGGCTTGAAGTCGTTCATCCCGGACGCGGTGCCGCGCGCGCTGTTACAAAAAAAGGCGTACACACAGCCAGCCACAGTCTTCCTGGACTTGCGCACCCAACACGTCATTTTTGCCGCACGCACATTCGCGCTCGTGCGGACGTGTCGAGTATAAACAAGGCTTTACTCCGTGTCAGCACGCGCTCTGATCAGTAGGTGCACAAACCTCTCCCGATTCATCTCCAGCAGTAGCAGCCTCCGATCGCACCACTAACTCCGCCTCCGTTTCCCTCCTCAGCTGATATTAATATTTAAACATTCTCTATGATAAAAAATGTTTGTAAAAAAACATTTTAATAACACGGTTTTGGCGGTTGTAGAGTTATCATGATGGTGTTCAAATACATAACATTAGACTAACGTTAGCCAGCTTATAGTATCTTGATTCAGTATGCTGTATTTATTTGAGATACATTGTTTTTTATTAATTGAGCAGCAGAAAAATATTCTTTATATTAGTCGTCCAATTTGTCATTAGATTAGTCGACTAATCGATAAAATAATCGCCCAACTAATCGTTTAGTTAATAATCGTTTACCCCAGCCCTAGTGTATAATTATTTCTTTAGACAAGGATAGAAGATCAGATCAGCTTAAAAAAAGTTGGAAACCATCACAGACATTCAAAAGAACCATTGGCTTTTACCTTTTAAACCACTAAAGAATTTTTTTTTTTTTTTGTTGTGTGTTTGGGACATATTCCATTAGGATTTAATGCCCCCACCAATAGAACCCTAACACATATCAGTAGAGACCACTATAATTCCCATTACAACCAATAAAATTCCCATGAAAATCATTAAATCCAATAAAATTTCTGTAGTGGTTTCCATGACTATTGAAACCATTACATTACTGCTCTATCACTTGTTTACTGGTGGGACTGATATTTTTGTATGTTGATGTGTAACTGGTTGCATTCACTACATTTGTAAAAAATATTTGTATGCAGAAATGTCAAGAACTAACCCTTTTCAGGGGAAATAAGTTTAAAGTGTTTCCCAGCTTGGGCATAACTTCTCGTTCTCCACATCACAACACTACAATAAACTCAATCATCTCTCAATAATAACGCCAATCCAAACACTGACTACTACAACCCACGGTGTTGCCATGGTTTGGCTTCCATTTTATAAGAAATACAGCTGCCAGGTTTCAAACCTGTCAACACTGGATTGTTCTGTCAAAGCATTCAGGTGGTTCACTACAGGAGTGAACCAGTGTGTTTGCTTCAGAAGTCATTTTCACTTGACTAGTGACGTAATTATACAAGCTCCGAAGCGGTTCATTGCAAGGACCTTTCGAGTTTGAAGCAAGCTTCGGGGCGTCGGTGTCAGGCGTACTGTAATATCATTAATGTTTGCTGTTATGACCATTGCTTTGCTTTTCGACTCACACTTTTTTTTTTGGATTTGTCTGCCATTGGTTTATTTCACCTGTGCTTTGACCAAGGCCTGTGACTTGACAATGAGTTGTGACTATTGTTTGAATTTTATGATCAGATCCTTTAATAAAGACCAGCTTATGGGTTCCACTCAGCCTAAATCTTCCTTACAGTCAAATAAAAATCAGTCTACAGGCTTTCATTGGCTACCTAGGATGTCGGGGAATGTCTCTTTGTTACAAACTGTTCACACATTGACAATAAAACGCGATTAATACATAAAAATATAATAAATATAGCCCCTTTAATACAGTATACAATGTTTGCATATTGAATACCTATATATTAGGGGTGCAACGAGACTCTCATGTCACGATTCGATACATATCACAAAACTGAACTCATTATACGAAAATGAAAATGCTACATTTGGTTTGACAATTGAATAGGCTTGGACTTAGGGATGGTGACCCAATGCACAGGACAACGGTGACACCATAATAAAAATATTCATGATTCTGAAGCTGAAAATACAGAATTATTTTAGACAAATATGCTTGCACTCTGTCACTGGCTAGATATATTTAAAATAATGTAGGCCACTTTTTACTGGTAACATAATGGCATTTGGCATTATCAGGACCCACACATATTCCCCCATTGCATTATTATACATTATATTCCATTTTATATATAATAGTTTAATGTAGTACTGACACTAAAACTGGAAACTTTTTGTCTCACACAGAAATGTTCATTTTGGGTGAACTATACACATTACATATTGTCACTATCCACAAAACAAATCGATGCATTTTTGTTTTACGATATTGTGAAATATATTTCTAGACCCCTAAATATAATACTGTAAGAGTAAACAGGCATTGTAGGCAGATGACAGAATTATAAAAAGGCAACACACTGCATTATCTGAACTGCAGTTCCATTGTAAAGAATAATGAACTTGGCCAGGCTAACGTCTCCCATCATTAACTGGGCTCAACTCAGCAAAAATCCACTACACAAGAGATGGAAAACCCTATTTATTAAAAATCATTGAGAATAAAAATTCCCATTAACTTGACTAAAGAGACAAATGAAATTGGAAATAATATATATCAAAAGTGACAGAAAATACTATAGATTCAGTGTCTACTACTGAATGCTTTGAGAGACAATGGGCAGTATTCAAATTAAAATATATTTCAATCACATGAGATGAAGACTGTTACAGTACTCCCAAAAATTTGCTAAGAAAAGTGTTTTAATGATGTGTGTGTATTATCATGCTTTGACAGAGGAGACAACAAGAGAATCAGTACCTCTATGGCTGAAGAAGCAAAAAAGGTTTGAAGACAGTTAAAGTGGGGAGAACAAGTATTTAATACACTGTCGACTTTGCAGGTTTTCCCACTTACAAAGCATGTAGAAGTCTGTCATTTTTTATCATAGGTACTCTTCAACTGTTAGTGACGGAAACAAAAATCCAGAAAATCACATTGAATGATTTTTAAATGATTTGTTTGCATTTTTTAGCATGACATAAGTATTTGATAAATCAGAAAAGCAGACCTTAAAGGAATAGTTCACCTTTAAAAAAAAAATTGCTGATAATTTACTGACCCCCATGTCATCCAAGATGTCCATGTCAATTTTTTTCAGTCGAAAATAAATTAAGGTTTTTGATGAAAACATTCCAAGATTTTTTGCCATATAATGGACTTCAATGGGAACCAAACGGTTCAAGGTCCAAAAGACAGTCTCAGTGCAAACTGCAAACTGTTCAAAGGGCTTTAAACGATTTCAGACGATGAATAAGGGTCTTATCAAAAGGGTCTTATTTTTTATTTTTATTTTTTGTCTTATAAGCTCAAATGGTGGCTTTGCTCTGTTCTGTGATGCACGTTTGTGATTCTCAAAATGAACAAAATTTGAAGAGTTCAGATGCAAAAGCCTCTAAGTGCCATTTGAAATTTTCTTCTTTAATGATGATTTTTATCAAACTTGTATATTTAAGTTCAGTAATTTCACTTAAATGGCAATGACAATTACCTATTAATTGTTATTTAAGTGAAATTACTGAACTTAAATATACAAGTTTGATAAAAATCATCATTAAAGAAGAAAATTTCAAATGGCATTTAGAGGCTTTTGCATCTGAACTCTTCAAATATTTTTTCGTGACATTTCGTTCATTCAACGAAATGAAGACGCATTTAGTGTGATCGGGTTGGTAAATTAACACATTTAGTCTGTTGTTTCATTCCTGCGCTTTACATGTTATTTTGATTTATTGTTATTCAAATTTGGCTGCTGCATTGAGATCCTGCCTCAACTAATCCTTGCTGCAACCACTACACGAAAATAATGTATTAGTAAGTTGTGAGAATAAAATTAATTAAACAATATACGTATATAATAGTACATAAATAACATGCAATTAAGTGTACAAAAACATTACATTCAGTTTGCTCTGCCATTTTTTAAGCGTATATGCTATTGCTAAAGTGTATTTTTATCCCCTTTTTAAAAGATATTTCTTACTGAATATGCGGTTTTACTCAACAAATGTCACATGAGCTTTCCTGATTAATTTATAATATTACTTTTCATGGTTAAGCTGGCATTTGGGAGTTAGTGAGCTAGTAAATTAATCAATAATATATATTTTTTTAACTGAATGATAAGTGTTATTAAAATAAACCTGATCTGCCTTTCATAATTAACAAGTTCTATGGAGCTTGTGTGGAATACTAAATCACAGTCAAATGAACAGAGTTAAGCCCTATTTAATCATAGCTTTTAGAGCAGATATGTAAAAGAACCTTTCCCAACACTTCTGCAACACTCACTATGGTACTATAAACTCTTTAATTTTGAAAAGTTAATTTATGTTAATAACACCTCTGCTAACACCTACAGTAAATCAATATGTGAATAAATGAATGCTAAACTATTAACGCTACCTTGAAGCAAATCTGAGTGTCTTTTCTAACATTCTACGCGTTATTTGGGGAATTAAAGGCAACACATACTTAAACTTGTAACTCTCAACATTTATTTTATAATTTGGAAAAGGAAAACAAAATACTGCATATATCCTCTTATAGGATACTTTATGCCCCAAGTTGACAACATTGTGTTTTGAATAATTATTGAATAATCTGTCAGAGTAAAAAAAGAGTAAAATTGTCTGATAATATGCACTGTAAAAACATATTGATGGTTTAACTTAAAAAAAGTAAGTAACCTGGTTGCCTTAATTTTAAGTTCATTGAACTGGAAAAAGTGAGTTAATACAATCAAGGAGATTAATTTAACCATCAGAAACTCAAAATTATATGTTATCTGAACTAAATAAATTATTTAAGTTGATTTAAGTTGATTAAGTTGACAAAAGAAAAATGTTGTGATTACTACAGTGTGATAAAATATTGTTGGTTTAACTTAAAAAAAGTAAGTAACCTGGGTTGCCTTAAAATTTTAAGTTCATTGAACTGGATTTAGTTCATTGAACTAAATAAATTATTTAAGTTGATTTAAGTTGATTAAGTTGACAAAAGAAAAAATGTTGTGATTACTACAGTGTAATAAAATATTGTTGGTTTAACTTAAAAAAAAGTAAGTAACCTGGGTTGCCTTAAAATTTTAAGTTCATTGAACTGGAAAAAGTGAGTTAATACAATGAAGTAGATTAATTTACCCATCAGAAACTCAAAATAATAAGTTATCTCAACTAAATAAATTATTATAAAGTTGATTTGACAAAAGAAAATATGTTGTGATAACAAATCTTGAAAATATTTTTTACAGTGTGGCTGACAGTAACAGTTGCTAAATTAAGATTAGTCTATAACTTTTTAAGGTTGGGCTTGGCCCCCATTCTCAAGGAATTGGCGCGCTACCATTGTTTGATTTCAATAACAGCTTAAATTTCTTTCAGATATTTTCAATAGAAGATATTCAAATAGTAGTTAATGGAATATAATATAATAGTGGATTAAATCCCGAGCATTGAGCATATAAGCAGACTTTCATGTAGTTTTGATGTGAAGGAGGTCAGTTTGCTCCGCAGCGTCCATTATAAAAGAGAAAAGCGGGAATGAGGCCAGTCAGCATGCATTGGGTCTACACTGCATGCATTATTCACATATTCAGCTTTAAAAGCTTCAGGATCAGGGATGCCTGGCTTGGTAGCTGGGTTACCTCAGCAGCACTCTTTCTTTTCCACACTCTCTTATTCACTCCATTCTGAGAGGCTGAGTAGTTCTATAATACGTGACTGTGACTCATGCTAAGATCACAAGAATAGGCTGTGATGAGACTATTTCATGCCCGCTGAAGGTGTGTTTGTATTTATGAGCGATTGTGTGTGTGAGTGTGTTTAATTTTCTGATTTTTGCACTGAAAGAAATGATATTGGTAAATCTTTTTTTGTTAGCAAAAAGTCAAAGCCAGCAAAGTCATGTGTAACCCCTCTGGTCATACTCCGAGCAATACTCGAACCAGCATGGGAGGCAGGCGCGTTAAAGGGATACTCCATTGTATTGAATTCTTACTTCTGGAACCGGCTGTGGACGGGACTGTGATGCTCTAGTCTATACCCTGCTGAAAAAATCTATTGGGGGTTTATCTATAGGGTCATGCTTGCTTAAAGCCACACCGTGGAACTCTTCAACCTTTATAATATATTACCAAAACCCATTGAGATGGTAGATCGACTTACAATAGGTTGAATGACGCGTCTGCCGTCTCCTGAAGGTGTCTCTATCATTTTTACTTGCACTTTGTAACTTCGAGTTTCGGGTAGGAACCCGAGCACAAAAAAACTACAAAATTTGACCGCTTTACGGCATACGTCACTTCCCCCACCACCCACAACTTCCTCAGAATCTAACGTTAGTGCTCAACTCGCGTCTGATTGCCGTCCGTATGTTTTCGTCATGCCGAACAACAGCTAACAAGGAAGAAGGCAACGGTTTTATCAGAGGAAACAAAAAAAGAAATGGGGAGAGTGACAAATTAAAAGCCAGGACGAGGATTAACATATTAGTCCAGCTTTCGCTTCGCTCGCTGGCGTGAGCTAAAGGAGGAGGGGTGCTCGACCGATGCGGACGCTTGCCTGCACACAAATGCCGTTTCTAAGGTAACCCAATCTAAAGACACGGGAGGCTGACCGGTTGACTGTTTGTTGACTTTAATTTGCGACAGTGCTGCGGAGCTTGTGGCCTCTAGGGACGTTGGACGTGAAAATTACATGTCGAGCACCATCTAGTGGCCAATAAGTTCCACAGTGTGGCTTTAAATATCTAAGTTTGACTATGCTAATCTTATAGCGAACAACATTAGTAAATACAATGTTAAAATATGATTGTTGTACAGTAAATAATTGTTTATCTTAGTAATATGCTTAAAGATCCAACATATATTTAAATTCACAATTTTACATATTTCGGAATGACTATATATTCAACATAAAATAATATTTTCCCCTTCCCACACAACCTACGTCAGCAGACGAGAAGCCGTCTTTGAGTTTCAGAAGAGGACAAAGTTATTAAATGTTGATAAAGAAAAAATGCTTTACATGTGCTTGAAAAATTGAATTGAACTTTGCACAGAAAATATTAGTAAACTATTTTTATCCCATTAGTCTAATGTGGTAACACTTTAGAAGTTTGTTCCGTCATAAATGAATAACCAGACAGGAAGTGTTATGGTATGGAGACACAGGAGAGGAAGAATGATGGTGAATAGTGATATATATTGAATAAAAGTGCAGTGATGAAGTGAGCAGGCAAGGGAGAGTCCAAAGGGTGATCTTGGTGGAGATTGCTGGAGACAGGGAGGTCGCTTTATACAAAGGGTAAGAGTCCACATGCAACTGTGGTGAGGAGTGTGAAGAGGGGCAGAGGGCTCTGGAACTGTGGTGGACATCTTGGGAAGAGGCTCTGGAATGGTGGCGGCCATCTTGGGGTGAGGTTCTGGAATGGTGGCGGCCATCTTGGGACAAGGTTCTGGAATGGCGGCAGCCATCTTGGAACAAGGCTCTATAATGACGGTGGCCATCCTGGGACGAGGCTAGGGTTAGGGTTAGGGTTAGGAAATATGACTTACCTCAACCCCGTCCCTAAACCTAACCGTCACTGGGGTTAATGGCATGTATGACTGTTCCCTTACCATCCTAGGAAAAAAAAAAAAGATATGACTTACCTCAACCCCGTCCCTAAACCTAACCTTCACTGGGGTTAATGGCATTTATGACTGGACATTTGACGGCGTGTACAGACACGCGGAGTCACTCAGATGTTAATGGCGTAGACATACACGCATACACGCGGATACACGCGGATAGCTCAAAATGCGTAGAGATAACACGCCACTTGACTCAAAAATGGCGTGTATGTTTACGCAAAAGTCATGATGTCATGTTGCCACTCCGCAGGTAAGGGAGAGTCCAAAGGGTGATCTTGGTGGATATAGCTGGAGACAGGGAGATGACGTGTAGGTGTGTGTGATTGGAAATTACCTGCAGCTGGGGACCAAGGAGAGTGATGGGAAATGGTGTGCAGAGGATGGTGACTAGGAGTATATGTGACAGGAACAAATTTAAACATAATGTTGTGTGTATTTGTCCATACACGAAACAGGAAACATCATTACTCGTGCGCTGTACAGAGGTCTGTGGCTGCACACGGGTGTGTGCGAACAGAAAAATGAGACATGATACAGCGCAATCTCTTCTTCTATGCTTTTCTTTTGGTATAGAATAAAATACCAGTTTGGGATTCCTCTTTCGGCTGTTGTTGCATCCAACTGCACAACATATTGCAGGCATTACTGAGAATTTATATAGGTTCAACGTTAATGAGAATAATGCATCAATTATAATTAATTCTACAGTGGAGATCATGATAACCATCTAGTAGTGACTCAAGTAGTGGCTTCAGAATGAATTGCTTATTATTTGGAATAGCATTCTAAAGTGGAAAGCTTTAAAACTTCCTATAGGATAATAAGAACTGAAACTTTTGTAAACTCTTGAGGTTTAGTTTTAGATAAATATTATCAGATTTCAGTGGAAACTTATTTTTACCATAAGTTACACGAGGCAAAATAATTCAAAATCAACCTTAATGGGATAAAAGCTCCCTGTTTTGGGTGTAATCATCAATCGTTCTCATCCCAAGACGTCACCTAACTGACGCTTTTGACCATACGTCAACATTCAACGTTTTAGGGCACCCTTTAATGTCAGTTAGATGACGCTATCTAACTCTAACCCTACCCCAGACCTAAACCTACCCGCGTCATCTAACTGACGCTAAAGGTAAAAACGTCAGTTAGATGGCACCCTAGGATATCTATCTGTCGTTAAAGGGTGCCCTAAAACGTCGGATGTTGACATATCCGACATATGGTTAACTGGCTGGATTGGCAAGATGGCGCCGTTGTGTTTGGCTTGCCGTCTGCTACTGCTGCTACTCCTTATGTCTGATCTGTCATTTATCCACTGTTCGCGGCTTGTATATGCCCGTCAAGCTCTCCTTGACATCCGATTCACGGTTGGTGATTCACTTACGAACTGTTACACCGTGGACGTGGGCCCCCCCCTTCTACAACCCGGACGAGCCTCCCCGATCGATTATCCACCACGATTTTTGCTGCCGGTGGCCACTCAACACCGCGCGGAGAAAGCGAAGAAGGAAACGAGGAACTCGCGGAGGTTACACCACGAAACTGAAGGCTTTTTTACGAGCTGGCAGTTAGCCTCGGCGCAGCTCCGCTGCCTGGCACCCGCGGGGTGCGGATTACCGATGTCTTCGCCCTGTCTTCCCCCTACATCTGAGTCCTGTCACTCGGGCTGATCTCCGCAGTGCTGGCCGCTGCTCCCGGCAGAACGGAGCTAATCTCGGAAATCTGCGCTCATTGAGAAAGGCGCCGGCATCCCACGTGATCATTCCTCCCCCCAAACTGGCACTAATCAACGCACGTTCTGCAGTGAATAAGACCTTTTTATTGAACGACTTCTACTCTACACACAACTTGGATCTTATGTTCATCACAGAATCCTGGATGAAGGTCGGTGACTTAACTCCCTTCTCTGAACTGGTTCCTGTAAACTGTACATTTTTTAACTCTCCTCGTCCGAGTGGTCGTGGGGGCGGGATTATAACGGTTTTAATTAACTCTTTCTCCCCACGCTGCCGGCTAGTCACTGCAATGGCCTTCCCCAGCTTTGAATCTCAGCTTCTTCACCTGGACTGGAATGGTCCCATCGGCCTAGGGGTGATTTATCGCCCTCCACACTCCACTAATGGTTTTATACAGCAATTCACTGAATTCACGGGCAATATTGCCACAAGCTATGATCGCTTCCTTTTGGTGGGAGATTTCAACATTCATGTCTGTTGTCAGTCAAATTCCCTGTCACAGGAGTTTTGTGACTTAATTGATGCTTTTAATCTACTGCAGTGGGTCAAAAACTCCACGCACATTCAGGGCCATACATTAGACCTTGTACTATCTCACGGGATTGATGTCACTGATATTATACTCTCAGATTTTCTGCTCTCTGATCACAAGCCTATTCTTTTCTCACTGTCTCTTCCGGAGCTCTCTCAACCCACTATTGCTCCCGTTATGTCGCGGGTCTACTCCCCACAGTTCAGCACTAACTTTGACATGTGTTTTGATGAGCTGTGCTCACATTTGGGCCTGGACAAACCACTACCTGACCTGGATGCGGAACAGCATTTCAGCCTTTTAAACTCTGCCTGGCTTAGGGTAGCTAACGTGACTGCTCCGCTTAAGCCCCACAAACCCAAACCGAAATCTGCTCTGTGGCAAAACTCTGACACTCGTCACCAAAGACAAATGTGTAGAGCGGCCGAACGCAAATGGAAACGAGACAGGCATATTGTCTCCTTCCATCTGTTCAAAGACGCTCTTACAGCATACCAAAAGGCTGCTAAGTCAGCTAGAGCTGCATATTTTTCTAACTTAATTGAATCTAACCACTCCAACCCAAAGGTCTTGTTTTCAGTCATTCAATCTGTAATAAATCCTTCTTCTAAATTGTCTGTCGCCTCGGATGCTCTATGTGAAGATTTCCAGAGATTTTTTGTTAACAAAATCACTAAATTAAGACTTAGTGTCTGCCCGAACATAACTTTGCCCCCATCTGTGTCATCTATTAAATGTGTTTAGGAGGTTTTTGATCCTATCAACCTCCTGACACTTAAGGATGTGAGCGCCAAGCTCAAACCCTCATTCTGTCCACATCCTTCAGCCGAAATTTTTAAAGTTAATAATCGACTCTGTGGGTCCTGGTTTGGTATCCTTTATTAACAAGTGTCTCAACACGGGCTCAGTTCCAATTAATCTCAAAGTGGCTACGGTCACTCCCTTGCTCAAGAAGCCTTCACTGGATCCATCTGTTCTACAAAATTACCGACCCATATCTGTCTTGCCTTTTATCTCCAAGTTATTGTTATTGTTATAAGTTATTGTTTGTTGAGGTATCGCAAATATCGTATCGCTGGGTAAGAGAATCTATATCATATCGTATCGTGATGAACTGTCCGTTTTACACCCCTACAACCTAGCTACGTCGAGCCCTAAGAACATATAGTCCCAGTCAGTGTTGGGTGTAACTAATTACTAAGTAAATAGTTACTGTAATTTAATTACTTTTCCCTTGAAAATGTCTGACGCATTTAATTTAATTACATTAAATTAAATAAGTAACTGTAATTTAATTACAGTTACTTCTGATGTACAGTAACTGAGGTAAATACTGTGTATCAATCCGATCTCACAGCGATTCGTATGCATTTTATGAGGTATCTAAATTGTATGACCGCACTCGTACAAATTTGTATGAATTATTGTAAAAATATGTATGAAAAAAGTGTGAAATGTCATGAGATCAGACATAAAACAATAGTGGGTTTAACATCAAATTGTATTGTCTGATGTAAAAAAGTATGTTTTTATAATGTAACCTTCTCCACCTTGGTCAGTCTAAGGATAATTCATGCAATTTTATAGTATTTATTTGAAAGAAAACACCATCCTTGTATTCAGCTGGTTGAGATTGATATAGGATTTTGAAAGTAATTAGTAATTAAATACTTTTTAGAGAGAGTAATTAGTACAGTAATCTAATTACACTGTTGAAGAGGTAATTAGTAGCTAGTAATTAATTACTTTTTTTAGAGTAACTTACCCAGAACTGGTCCCAGTTTGGACTTTACTTTCTAATTTAAGATCTTACAAATGGCTGGTGCAACCCTATCCTTGTCACGGCGCGGGTTCAGGCTGAAGAAACAAGGAGTCCGGGGTATCGGTAAAGATGAGGTTTTTAATATAAATCAAACAGGCAGGAAGACTGGAACACAGGCACCACACGGGCTAACAACAAACAACGACCGACCATGACAGACTGACAGAGGAGGAACTAAATACACAGGGGAATCAATCATAATGGGGTGAAAATAGGTGAAACAGATGATCAAGACGAGGAACAGGTGGCTGATGAGGGAGTGAACACGGGATAGGGTGACGAGAGGATCCTGGGAAGTGTAGTGCTGAAGACAAGACAGACTGGTGCAGACGGAGGACTGTGACAGAACTCCCCCCTCCCGGGAGGCGTGACCTCACGCTGCATAACAGAGGAAGGAGGGGGGACGAACTGGGGGCTGGGCGGGGCGTGGCCAGGGCGGAGCAGGCTGAGGGCGTGGCCAGGGCGGAGCAGGCTGAGGGCGTGGCCAGGGCGGAGCAGGCTGAGGGCGAGACCAGGGCGGAGCAGGCTGAGGGCGAGACCAAGGCAGAGCAGATGGAGGGCAAGACCAGGGCGGAGCAGGCTGAGGGCGAGACCAAGGCGGAGCAGATGGAGGGCGAGACCAGGGCGGAGCAGATGGAGGGAGGACCCCTGGTGGAGCCGATGGAAGCGGGGCTGACAACACCAGGGGGCCGACTGACAGGGGCGGAGCAGATGGGAGAGGAGACCAGGGTGAGGCAGAGGGACAGACGACATCGTGTGCTGAGGAGGGACCGAGGGACCATGGTGACCCCGTAGGCTCAGGTGACAGAAGTGACGACAGGGGCACAGAGGGACACGGTGAGGCCAGAGGGAGTGAGGGCTGACGGGTGACTGGAGGGAGTGAGGAGTCCGACAGAACCGGGGGGGTGACATGACGGTGCGGAGCAAAGGGAAGGAAGTCCAGAGGTGAAGGGAGGATGACGAGGGAGCGAAGGGAGTCCGGAGGGTCGAGGGAGCCTGGCCGAGCTGGTGGACTGAGGGGCCATGGAGGAGCTGAGGGAGGTAGGAGCCACGGGGGAGCTGATGGGACAGAGGGCCGAGGAAGTGTCCAGATAGAGGAGGTGTGAGGCCAAGGCCGGGGATCCAACGACCCAGCAGGGTCAAGGGAGCTGGCAGACGGAAGGGCTGACGGCTGCGTGACGGGGGGAGGTGGGAGAGGGAGGCTGGGTGGGATACTGGTCTCGGGCTCTGGCTGGACGGTCTCGGGCTCAGGCTGGACGGTCTCGGGCTCAGGCTGGACGGTCTCGGGCTCAGGCTGGACGGTCTCGGGCTCAGGCTGGACGGTCTCGAGCTCAGGCTGGACGGTCTCGGGCTCAGGCTGGACGGTCTCTGGCGCTGGCTGGACGGTCTCTGGCGCTGGCTGGACGGTCTCTGGCGCTGGCTGGACGGTCTCTGGGGCAGGCTGGACGGTCTGGACGGGGCTGGTTGGAACCAGCGAAGAGGGGATCTCGGGCTCGGAGAGGCTGGGCGGGACCAGCAGTGAAGAGCATACAGTCTCTGGAGGGCTGGACGGAACCAGCAGTGAAGAGCATTCAGTCTCTGGAGGGCTGGACGGAACCAGCAGTGAAGAGCATACAGTCTCTGGAGGGCTGGACGGAACCAGCAGTGAAGAGCATACAGTCTCTGGAGGGCTGGACGGAACCAGCAGTGAAGAGCATACAGTCTCTGGAGGGCTGGACGGAACCAGCAGTGAAGAGCATACAGTCTCTGGAGGGCTGGACGGAACCAGCAGTGAAGAGCATTCAGTCTCTGGAGGGCTGGACGGAACCAGCAGTGAAGAGCATTCAGTCTCTGGAGGGCTGGACGGAACCAGCAGTGAAGAGCATACAGTCTCTGGAGGGCTGGACGGAACCAGCAGTGAAGAGCATTCAGTCTCTGGAGGGCTGGACGGAACCAGCAGTGAAGAGCGTTCAGTCTCTGGAGGGCTGGACGGAACCAGCAGTGAAGAGCATACAGTCTCTGGAGGGCTGGACGGAACCAGCAGTGAAGAGCATACAGTCTCTGGAGGGCTGGACGGAACCAGCAGTGAAGAGCATACAGTCTCTGGAGGGCTGGACGGAACCAGCAGTGAAGAGCATACAGTCTCTGGAGGGCTGGACGGAACCAGCAGTGAAGAGCATTCAGTCTCTGGAGGGCTGGACGGAACCAGCAGTGAAGAGCATTCAGTCTCTGGAGGGCTGGACGGAACCAGCAGTGAAGAGCGTTCAGTCTCTGGAGGGCTGGACGGAACCAGCAGTGAAGAGCATTCAGTCTCTGGAGGGCTGGACGGAACCAGCAGTGAAGAGCATTTAGTCTCAGAAGGGCTGACGGTGAGCGCGGGCTCGGCAGGGCTGACGGTGAGCGCGGGCTCGACAGGGCTGACAGTGAGCGCAGACTCGGCAGGGCTGACGGTGAGCGCAGACTCGACAGGGCTGACGGTGAGCGCAGACTCGACAGGGCTGACGGTGAGCGCGGGCTCGGCAGGGCTGACGGTGAGCGCCGGCTTTCGGGGACGAGCCTCAAACGGGGGCGCCGAATCGGGTGGAGGATCCCCTGGAAAATCCCGGCGTCCATGTTGCTTTGAGGTCGGTCGTTCTGTCACGCCACGGGTGCAGGCTGAAGAAACAAGGAGTCCGGGGTATCGATAAAGATGAGGTTTTTAATATAAATCAAACAGGCAGGAAGACTGGAACACAGGCGCCACACGGGCTAACAACAAACAACGACCGACCATGACAGACTGACAGAGGAGGAACTAAATACACAGGGGAATCAATCATAATGGGGTGAAAACAGGTGAAACAGATGATCAAGACGAGGAACAGGTGGCTGATGAGGGAGTGAACACGGGATAGGGTGACGAGAGGATCCTGGGAAGTGTAGTGCTGAAGACAAGACAGACTGGTGCAGACGGAGGACTGTGACAATCCTGTTCCAGCAACTTGCCCAATAGACTTTCATTGTTATTTGATTTCTGTAATCAAGATTTTAGCTTCTATTTTTACAAAAGACAAGAGAGACAGGTGCAAATTATTTTATGTGGCAATCAATGACGTCACTGATGCCCCTAGATAGACCTCAACTTAGACGACCCAAAAACTTGCCTTCATACGACAAAACAACCCGGTCTCATCCCAAGACGTCATATAACTGACGTTTTGGGACGTCTTTTGACCATACGTCAATATTCGCCTTTTTAGGGCCCCCTTAAACGTCGGTAGATGAGGTTATGGGATTCTAACTCTACCCCATACCTAAACCTAACCCTAAACCTAACCCGTCACCTAACTGACGTTAAAGGTAAAGCGTCAGTTGTATGACGGCCCGGGATCGCCATCTACCGACGTTTGAGGGGGCCCTAAAAAGGCGGATATTGACGTATGGTCAAAATACGTCCCAAAACGTCAGTTATATGACTTTTTGGGATGAGACTGTGTTAGACAAAATCGTGTCTGTTCTGACATTGTCTTTTAACACCTGCTTAATGAATGCTGACATGGCCCTGTGTGTCTGTCTGATCCAGCTCTCCTGCATAGATTAAGTTCTGGCTGAAGACTCCAGCAAGATGAACAGCATATGCAAATTAACTATCCTCCATCAGAACAACTCAATGCATCGGGCAACAAACTTCAGGCTGCGCTTCAACCCTTCCAATCCAGCCATGATTACCATAGCAACATGAAAAGAGAGGAAAAAAAGAGAGCATGGCATACCTGGCACAGGGCAGCTACAGGATGCCAGCCCCTGTTCCTGCGTGTCAGGGAACGGGGGTATCTGGCATGTGTGTATTGCCATCTGGAGGCCGGAGGGATGCCAGCCATGCTCTACCTCTGCCAGCAGTGGGAATGAACTCAACCAGCATAAAAAAAAAATAAAAAAAATCCTATAATGGGAAATCATTTCGGTGAGAGAGCGAAGCTGTCAGACCTGACTCTGCTAAGGAAAAGATTAAGAATACTTTCCCTATCTGCCTATTCTTCCATCTCCAAGGCAGAGATGAATGTGAGCGAGGGATACAATGTGACTTAATGGAAGGAATATGTCAGTTAAAGCACTATGGCCTGCAGCCATGCACACAATAATAAATAAATAGGAATAGTGCTGCTGTCATTGCATGTGTGAGATGATACAGTAGCTCTTCACTCCTGAATCACCACCTGAGCTCAGTGCACTCCAGTAACGTTCTCTTTGTCCTGTAGTGTTTTGCCCAGTAAGCAATGGGTAGCTCTGTCGCCTCACAGCAAGAAGGTCCCTGGTTAGAGTCCAAGCTGAGCCAAGAGACACTGTGTGGGGTTTGGATGTTATCCCTATGCTGATGTTGGTCATAAATTAACTTTTCCATCGCCCCCGAGCCCCCCAATACAGTAAAACTGCACATTTTAGAGTTGCCCGTTATTGTGGCTAGCCTAAGTCACACCTGTGCAATAATCATGCTGTCTAATAATCTACTTTGCAGAGCGCTGTGGTGGCTCTGACAAGGGATATGGGAGAGTGGCTAGTCCATAGATAAATATGCGCCGAATCGACATGCTCCCAAGCACTAGCTGTGGTATTTCACCATACAATATATTAATACACTTTACACGCTAAGAAAAGCTCAACGTTTGATTTTGTGTCACCGTCCTAGGTCGAGTTACACTACTGTGTAATTGTATTTAAATAGGGAAAACATGGAGGTGTTTGGTTGCTTCTCTGCTTAGCCCATGTTGAATGAACTGGGCTAAGTGCTATCAAAGTGTCTCGCGCGACTGAGTGCACGCACTGAGACGAGAGAGGTATGTATCAACTCGTCTTAATTAAGGGTATAACTTAGTTTAATATGAAAAAACTGGAGTATCCCTTTAAGACATCATAGTACTCTCTCAATATTCGAAGTGCAAACAGAGACCATAGCTGCAAATAAACAGTCCAGAGATGGGTATTGGGAGATGGACTATGAAGCCTAATTTGTGCGTAATGCACATCAAGGAGCTTTTGTTTCACTTTCAAACTGGTGATCGTCAACGCTATCTCACGACCAATTCGTACGAATTCGTACGAGTGATTAAAAAGTGGCTAATTCGTACTAATTCATACGATCTCACTCGTACAAATTCGTACGATTTGTCTAAACCCACGTGACGGGTAGGTTTAGGGGCGGGGTCAGGGGTAGGTCATTCATACGAATTCATACGAATTGGACAATTCGTAAAATATGTACGATTTAGCAAAAATCGTACTAATTCGTACTAACAATTCGTGAGGTCGCACGAATTGTTACGAATTAGCCACCTCGTAAAATTATCGTGAGATCGGGTTGTGATCGTGTATGGACAAGCCTTTCCCACTCTCCCACGAGCGGGTCGAGTGGGACCCGGGTGTAGGGGTTACAATCGCGCATACTCTGTGTAGGGAGTGCATTTTACAAGATAAGACATTTATCAGACGTTTATTGTATGTTGCGCAACAAATCCTCCGCCATCGTCACACGATCAGTGAAATGTGATTCGTGCTGCACCGATTGCAATGGCAACTCGTGCTGGATGAGTAGAGCAGATTTTTACATTCGTTTATAATGATTTTTTTTTTTTTATATAAACAGCAAAACAATAGTTTAGGCGAATGTGAGAGTAGCGGTGGAATATTCTATTGTAATCTCACCGTCACGCTCAGTCATGGCGATGTCGCGAGACAGATTTTCACTTAACGGGAAATCTCGTCATATTTGAGATCTCGTCACACCCCTAGTAGCTAGCACAGCACAACTTCAGCTCTCTTCTCTTTCTTTTTTTTCATTCAGTATTTTACTATTAAAATATTTTACTATTTGAAATGTACCTTGAGAATAGTATGGTAAATGGTTGCTTGCTTCTTATTGGAAAAGGTCTCTGTCAGGTTCTTTACTTGGGTATTTTTCTCCAGGCAAAATGGCCTCTTCTGTATACAAAAAAAAAAAAAAAAAACATTTAAAAAGATTTGGTGTTACTAACAACAGTTTCTCTCTCATACATTTAGCTATAAGCAGTGTAAGAGCAAATTTCACACAGACACACACATTCTAACACCAGTCTAACTTGTTAGCTGCTATCAGTGTTTAATGACCCATCTGTGCATTATCACTTCTATAACTCTAATGACTCACTGAACACATCAACACAAAATTGATTTGTAGATAATCAGAAGACAGAATATAAAAAAAGTTTGACACACAATGTCAAAAACTGCACAAGGACAAATTAAAACCCTTACAAAAAAATTTAAAAAAAAGAAAGAAACCTACTGCAAGGACAGAACTGTCATTATCTGGCATCAAACGATAACAATAAGTGTCTTGATGTGTGTTTGTCAGATGTGGGATCTGCCTGAGTGATCTTTGTACCTGATCACACAGCGGGACACAGTCCTTTCATTCTCACTATGAACAGCCAGCAAAATATCTCTACTGCCAAATGAGGACTGGTGATTGGCTAATTATAAGCATATTATCATAACAGTTTAATATTCATGTAATTATCCATATGAATAATTATGTGACAATGTTTATACTTTGATGAAAGCTTTAATCGGCGCCACATGGAGACGCTTTAGTTTCATAAAAACTGACAGTCAGACAGAGACACATGTCCTTAGGAAACATCTCATTCTCCAAAGATTCTTAGTAGAAATTCTCATTTTCCAAAAAATGATTGCTGTAATACAGTAAAAAAAATCACACTGCCTGGACACAATTACAAAAAGAGCAATTACAAAAAGAGAGCCCCTTCGCTCTTTTCCATCGGAGAGAATGGTCAATGTCCCAATATATCGCTGAGATCTTTGGACTTGAGTCTATGCACTTGCGTTTTCGGGACCAGACATGCGCAGTCGTGAGCAGGAAGTAAAGCCGCGAAATCAAGGCCCCGCCCTCACTCTCGCAGAATCAATTGCGAGCACACACCCCGCACTTTTCTTAAGTGGGCTCTGTCTGTTCCGTTCCTCTCCAATGGTGTCTGCTGATTGCAATACCTCGTTAAAATAAGGTAAATACAACTACTAACCACATGGTCAATATTCTGAAAAAAAAAGTCTGTTGGTACTTCAGTGACTACCCCGCACAGAGAAGCTGTCAATCAAAGCTGTCAATCATGATGTCACCGCAGTTTTTATAGCATCAAATAAGTAACTAAAACAAACTTATTTTAAAAACAAACTCTTGAAATTACATTGTGATAGAAACTACAAGTAAATGACAGAATTATCTTTGGAAAAAGGATATGTGAAGTGTAATTTAATTGTTTAGTTGGTCTCACATCCCGTTGAATAACATGGGGAGGCGGGGTTTATGACCTATACTAGGACTGGTCACTGGGGGGCGATCGAGATGTTTTGGCTTCACTTTTGAGGGCTTGTGCGGCACAGTTGGTACCAGGTCATGATAAAGGAGCGCAAAAACTTGTAGAAGCAAGATAAAATGTCATGGTTGCTTCAGGAAATGTGTTTTTGTCTTACGTTTGTTTTTTTAACTATTGGTTAGGTCTAGGATAGGAACTGCCGTGATATATACAGTACAACAACCAACTTAATAAAGTGTTGCCAGATTCTCGTTCAACAGTTTTGGGTAAAACTTAACACACTTGTAGCACCACCTAATGGACATTTGGCATTGAAGTTGTTGCAAAACGTGCAAGACATAATATAAATATAATATAATTTAGCAAAAAAAAAAAAAAAAATGAGACCCCAGACTCGTTTTTGAATGAACATCGGTTAGTTTAAAATACACCCAAAGCAAAATAAGGATTGACAGAATTTACTCATTCATACATTTGACCTTTAAACTAAACAAAAAAATCTCTATAGTCCTAAACATAAAATTGGTTAAATTTCTATGCACAATTTTTACATTTTTGATGACATTTTCAATCTGTTTTAGTGCCCAATTCACACACACACACACACACACACACACAAGTTATTTTTTGTACAATCCATCACGCTATTTAAAGTCACAAAATCTCTGGGCTTCTGGTAGTTTCTAGGATATCTAAGCCCACTAAAGGAGTGAAAGCATTTTCGTGTTTGGTTCCTAAACTCTGGAATACCCTTCCTGATTAAGTTTAGGGCTCAGACTCACTCTCCCAGTTTAAATCTAGATTAAAGATGAATCTCTTAAGCCAAGCACTCACAAAATGCATCTCATAACCTTGCACTGCTGTTATATCAGATCAAATGCACATGATTGTCTTTGCTTTATGTAATGAACAGCAGCTACGCTAGTTATTTTCCATTTGCTTTTCTGTTTTATCTCAGGATGCCCATCCTGAGATAAGTAGAGAGTATGCCAGCTCCAGTTTGGATCTCGCCACTTATGAAGAGTTCAGATGCCTCAACAACTGTGAAGAGACGGCACCAACTTCTGCGACGACTTCAAATGACTCAAACTCTGAATCAACATGCACCTATACACTTAATTTTCTATATCATTGTTAACATATTATTCATTTGTTCAAATTTTAACCAAACCAAATTTTATGAGATTTTAACAGAGGTATGTTTTTTGAACAGCACTGGAGACAATGTTAGCATCTGTTAGATTCAATAGTTTGGTTAAAAATGGTTAAATTGGAGTATTCTTCCACTTTTTTTCATCTTCCGGGTTTGAAATCTTCTTCGTATCCACGTTCGTGTCCATGTTCATGAGTTTTCATATCCTATGAGAAGACGCTGTCTCTTAATTATTCATGACACCACATGGATCTTTCCAATGACAGACATGTCAAACTGTGATATCGCGTAGTAGATGAGAGAGGCAATCATGGGACGCAAGTGTTTGTTTTCATGTTGTAAAAGTCCAAGTGGGTTGAATATATTTCCCCGCGATGCTGCCAGGACTAGACTCTGGCTTTGAACGGTTGGTTTGCCATCAACCACGGACACATCTAAACAGTCTATGATCTAAACTATAGTGTGTGCCACAAACATTTTCTCGAGAGAGCTGCGAGAAGTGGAAATTGGTGGACTTCGCCTTGTTGACAACCAATCCAAATTGCATCTTGCGAGTGATGCGGTACCAAGTCCCGAGGACCTTTCTATCCCGTCAGAGGTGTGTGTGTGTATCTAAAATGAGAAGTCATCCACCTCCACAGAGCCATCTTTATTATGAGGGTTCAGGGGGCGCGTAGATCTAGGCTATGCACGTAACTTTTTTTTTTTAAAAAGTGGAAAATTAATCATTTGCATTTTCAGTGTCTATATAAACCACTATATATATATATATAGATATATATAATGCATTATAGTGTCTATATAAACCACTATATATTTTATAATGACATTATAGTTATGCATGTAGACTGCATTCATATGTTTTAAATAGAATCATGATTACTGTAGGCTAATATATGTATCAGGGCATTCAGTTATTTTTCAAAGGACAATAATAAACTGTCAGTGTATTTCATAAGACTTTGTCTTTGCCAGCTATATAAAAAAAATCTAGTATTTCTTCACGTTTTGCCACTGCTTTTTAGTGACAGTCGATATGCATGGGACATTGGCGATGACAGTGATAGCCATACCACACCCACTCCCCTCCCTTCTTCAAGGGGTTCATTACCCTTTAAATTAATACATTGTTAGCTAACTGCACGATTTGTATATACATTTCTGAAATACATAATTTGGAAACAGTCACATCTGATAACAGACTCTAAATTGTAATGTAAGCATGCTGTAAAGCTACTTTGAAACTATTGTGAAAATCACTATGCAAATATATGTGAATTGAATTTTTTTATGCAGTGCTAGTTCCTTTTCTGGGGGTCAGTTTTGAGTACTTGATTGCAAAGGAAATGGCAGTCTTCCATGATCTGACATACTTTTACTTTACTGTGACTCTACAGTATTACTCTGCCACTGCCGTCTGGATAACTATATCAGCTCTTTAAAATAGCAAAAGTGCCCTGAACTTCACTGCACACATTCAAAAAATGTGCTTAGTGGTACCTTTCATTTTACTCAAATATTTTTTTTTTAATAAAAAACACACAGCCTATATTTAGTCTTCTACCAAAACACTATGTATTATGCTTAATTAACTTAAACTGTTTAACTCTACACTTAATTATCAACATTTAAACTAACATAATGGGTGTCATTTCACCATTTAATAAAAACAGACGTGACCATGTCCAACACATTTTTGAAGTGTAAAGGAGGTGCATGCAACTAGAGTGAGAATTACCAGCCATGTAAAACAATCTAGAGTTTAATTTAGTTTACTCAATGTCTCGATTGTCTGGTAAGTGTTTCTGAAAGTATGTTTTTTAAAGATTTTAATGTTTTCAACGATTCTAACTCTTCTCCATCATTGGATCATCATTTGATTAATTACTGCTGCCATGTGCACAAACAACCCTTTTAAATGACTATCCTTTTTAAGTTATGTTAATGGTGGCAAGCAAGTTGTGAATAATGCACAATATCCCTAATTTACAAAGAAGAAGGTGTGTTTGCACTGAAGAGAATGACAATGACTTGAAAAACTCATATAGTGCTATTGTGCGCCTGGTTAAACTGGATTTTGGCTGGTTAGTGAATAAGATGCTGGTTCAAATGCTGAGCAAAAAAAGTGGCACAAATGTTTAAAAAATTAAAGTACAAAAATATAAATCAATCGGATTTGTTTAAATTAGTTGTATGATGTCAGATAAAACCTCCTATTGCACGTTCGCCTACCCAAATAGAAAGGGAAATGAAGTGTTACTATTAATATATTCTTTTAAGGAAACTCTGCTCAGCAGAGCATGAATCCTCTCCTTTCAGGCTATGCTATCCTCCTATTCCAGTTAAATGAGCTGAACACAATGCGCATGAGCGAAAAACATTTGGAAATGTTAGGAAAAGTGCCTCCTGAGTCTGAGCGAGGTTTGCTGAGATGACCCTAACAAATCTGCTTTTGAGAGGAGTCAAGAGCCAATTCAATGCAGATGCAAACAGAAAAAAAACAGGAACTGCCCTTCAGAAGTGGCACTTCTTTTTATACAACTATCCTCCTATGTTTTTGTGCCTGGGAAGTGAAGTGTCAAATCCAAGAGGGTGGTTTCAACCCTCCAGCTGGAGGAGACAGCATCTTGCAGACATTCCCTGATCAGCACAGAAGAAATCAGTGCCAGAATGTATTTAATCATCCTGACAGCAAACTTATTGCAGTCTGACATAAAACTCACACGCACATATATGTGTGTGAGAGTATATGACATACTTATATTTAGTTTACCACTTATTATTTTTGCACTTTGTGTATACTATGTATCATTTTTTTATACTTGAAATATAACTTTAACTGTTTATAGAAAACATGCTGAAAGTCGCTGTAGAAACAAGGTTGTGTTGTTGCAAAGTGCTGGACGAGCAGAAAATGGCAATGTTTTGAAACCAGCGGAGATGACAACACAGAATGAAGTCGCTCATGCAAGTCTCCTATTTTTCTGCTGCTGCCTCAGAAAACGCTGTGGTTACATATTATTGTTGTAAAGAAGTCCATATCTATATTTGGAAATCCCTCCATGTTGGCGTTGTAGTTATTTTTTGCATATACCTATACATTTTAGGAGGAGTAACATTTACATATGTGGTTTCAACTACCAGATGCATGTCCAGTTTCTTCTGGAATGCATCTTAAACCACCTCCTGAAGGGATTTGTGTGATTGTATTTAAATACGTCTCGAAAGCGTTTCAGGGGGCAGCTATCCGATCAGAGAAAACACATGAAGTGACCAGGTATAAACAGGCCCTTTGACTGATATTGTACTGTTGAGAACTGAATTGCATCAAAGTTTGATATATTGTTTCATTTAGTCATTATTCAGATGGACTGAAGTGGTACATTAACTTTATTATAATACAGATTTCCATTTTTTTCCCTCTCTTGTTTTGATCTGTTGTTTTTGTGCCCTTTGAATAAAACCTCCCCTGGCGAACACGCTGTCATGCTTGACTGAATTGCCTTTAATGTTCACCTAAGGGGCCTGGTGTTAGATTTAATTACTGTGTGGGCTACATGTCTTTATGTTGATGTTAAAAAAGCATCACAAACATAAACATTCAGACCTGTCTGGAGGCAAAATGGCATAACTGCTGCCTGTAGGTATACAACCAACCCTGAGAATCAATTTCAGAACAAAATTTTATTTATATATATATATATATATATATATATACGCCCTCATCCAGGGCGGGGCTATGCAGCTCATTTGCATTTAAGGTCCAAAACAGCCTATTTTAAAACAGGCCCCCAAAATGACATTTTCAAATGGTTATAATAAATTAACTGTTGGGTATTTTTTGTGCTGAAACTTCACAAATACATTCTGGGGACACCCGAGACCAATATTACATCTTGTAAAAAGGCATAATAGGTGCCCTTTAATACAAATACATCCTCTTAACAAAGTTTATTGTTCATTGACTACTTTTAGAATGCCATTTATGGATTAATCTTCCCCAGAAGTGTAAAGATTGAACCACCAAAACATTGAGAATTTTCCACTCAGACCCCAAATTATTTCAAAATATATTTCCAAATATAGAATCAGGCAGAGACAGCGGGTGTTGAGCCGGTGTGGGACCATAGCTGACTCGTTACATAGGAAAATGCATTCATCTCCAGGTACAGGAGTGCAAGCCAAAATTCAAAGATTGAACAGGTCATGAGAACATGAAATTGAACACGGCATTGCGATGCATCATCATGCATCAAGCGTCATGCACCAGTTTATAATGTTTACTTTGATGTGTGCACTATAGACACCTTCAAAGATTTGTTTCAATCCAAGAGACAATTTGAGTCATTCACCTGAACTGTCATGTAATGTAACTACTGTAATCACCACCCATATACAGTATATACTTCATTAAAGGAGCATTTCACCCATTTCAACATTAATCTTTATTGAAAGTTGATCATATATGTAGTCGAAATGTAAAATAATTTTTGAATTCGGTGCCCTCTTGACCGAGAAAAGACAGAAAATAACGGAAGGGTGCATTTGTATGAAAGACTACAACACCCACAATGCACAGCTCCGCAAGCCACACCCACTAATCCGGAACTGCCCGCACATCAGAGAAATTATTCTTTCGTCAACAAGGCTAACGTTAGATGCCACCAGAGTTTGAAATTCATTTCACGCAAAATTTCTAGTTAGTTGGCGAGCAGGACGAGGGACGTGAGAGCGGCGCGAGGCCGGTGGTGTGAGTGATAATGAAAGACAAGAGACGTACCGACCGGTCTCATATCTCTCACAGAGGAGCGGGAGCATAAACGGCAGATCGAGAGAGAAACAGGCCTGATTTTATGTTGTGTGTCAACATCAGTCGTCTATTAGGGGCTGTTGGCTTATGCTTTTGTTTTGTATTTGTTCATTTTACTATTAAAATGTTTAAATGTTTGCCGATTCCCGCCTCCTTGTTCCCACAACAACAAACCCTGTTAACGTTACATTGGCAAACTCATTAGTGAATTACTCCTTGTTTGTATTTCGTTCTAAATATGGTGTACTACTGTATGATTCCTGGATGTTCAGTCAGTTCAACTAGGATGGTTCACATTACAACACAAACGTCCGTGTGCCCGTCTGATTCAGAGATTTCGTCCAGGAGAAATTGCCATTGTTGAAATTCTCTGCAGCAGATAGACTCTATCTGTGCCCGTAGGCCGTAGAATGCAGCGAGAGCACATGCAAAGCAGTCCGCCTCAGCTCGAGCCAGTCCAGCTCCTCAACCACGACAGGCAGCCGCCTCCTGCTCCTCCATCAGCCTCAGCCGCTCTCCACTACATCGCGGCTCGTAAAGATAGCTACGAACATCAGATTCGAGCAGCAGACTTTCACAATCCTCTTCTTCCATTTCATGTTTAGTTTATTCTGTCATTGTCATACAACCTATCACCACAGCGCTTGTTAGCTTAGCTTCCAAAAACAAGATGGCTGATAATGATTCAGTATCTGCAAGTGAAGTCCCACCCACTGAAATTGAATAATAATGAGCTAATGTTTGTAGTCTCTACACTTTTCCATGTAATGTGACTTCCTGCTTATTATGACGCAAAATGACGATTTTTACGTCATAATAAGCAGGAAGTAAAACACTTAAATCCTTATTTCTCCCATCTCAGGGGAAAATAAGGGAATAAACCATGACCAACCATGGCCATTCAAAAATATGACTGGGTTTCTAAAGATACAAAGCTTAATACAAATGGTTGAAGTGTCCCTTTAAATTAATCAGACTTGCCTAATGTCACAGCTCAGGACAGTCCCTAGTGAAGGTGCATTTTTATGATGCATCAGCCAATCAGTGATGTTATATGACAGAATTTTCCAGTCAGTAATTAGCCACATGGCGTTTATTGCACAGAACAATCTGGCAGCAAAGCTCAGTACCCACTAACATGCAAGTTGTGTACTTCCTCTGGGTTCTGAACCAGCCGAGGTATTGCTTTTGAAATTAATGGGAACACTAATGGATAGAATTCTATGGGCATAATAGACCTCTTTGGTTTGAATCCCTGAACCGGAACTGAGATACCAAGAAACCATATCATCACTGTGTCATTGAGTTGGACACTTAACCTCAGGCTTCTCCAGAGGGACCGTCTCTGTAATTTTTGCAAACAGGGTCTGCTAATTGACAAATTACCAAAATACTATTGGATCATTTTCCCAAATCTAATCCATTATGCCAAAAGAGGAGCAGCTGGAGGCACATTAGCACCTAGAGCTGATTGGGTTGCTCGCATTAATGTGTAGCTTTCACATAAAAGACTGAAGTGATAGTCACTCATTTTTGAGGCAGTAAGCAAGATCCAGGCTGCCAGTATGATGGTGCCAGTTGGGATGTCAGCAACTTACAGCTTATTATGGTCTTAAAATGACTTTGTAACCAAAGGAACTAAAGTGTATCCCATAGGACTGGCATGCTACATGACAGATATGAATTTCAGTTATTGCCATTTCCCTTGTGAATGCGGTGCAGAGCTAAATATGGCTCTGTTCCAACATCTAGTGAGTTGCCCTGTCTAATACATGAAAACTTCATAAGTGACTGATTTGAAGCTCCCTTCTTGAAGAAACTGGGTGTTACACAAACAGTATTGCTCCTTATGTGAAGCATGTTGGAGACTTGACACCATGGCCTGAAATTAACACCCGACCACCTGCCAAATGCGGGTGAATTTTGCTATTGGCGGGTAACACTGTCAATCTACCTCCCACATTGTAGCCAATGAGAATTGAGTGATTCATTAGGATTTTTACATTTCAACGAAGTCCGCTATTGCGGTGGACTTTAGCTAAAATGTGGCGGCACATTACTGGGGTAAAGAGGCCAGCTGAAACAAAACAAACAGCCAACAAAAAGATGAGGATGAGAAAAATAAAAGTAAAGAAGACATTTTAATACAAAGTGAACAATCGGCGGCAATGGCAAAGTTCGTGAGCGGCTGATTTATGACAGCGACTGTTGTTTCGTAACATTCATGCGATCAGAAAGAAGATGAGGCTCTTTTTCTGACTACGTGTGCGAGTATTAAACTGTTGATGAGATGGGATGAGATAATGTAACGCGTCGCTGTTGTAGGTTACAGTACAATGACAGTTGCACAGATGTGTGTGCGTGTGCAACTGTGCATGTTGGGAGTTGGGAACCGGTGAGAAAATGTCCGGTACCCGGTAATTTTATCAGTAATAACATTATTAATTTAGTTCATATTTAACCGTTCCTGAACGCTGTAACTAAAAGCTGTTAAGAGTAAGACCTGTCTACGTGACTAAATCCGCCATCAACACAGCCGCGTGTGATTTGTTTACGAGCTGCGGTAGGTCTATGTGTTGAGTATATACTATATATGTTGTGTGTGTGTGTGTGTGTGTGTGTGTGTCTGTCAAAATCAATGAATAAAAATATTTTTTTTTTATGTATGTTATTAGAGTTATTATTACTTGACAGCACTAAAATGTGTGTTCTTACAAGTTAAAGAACAATATTGTGAAATTCCCGGGTTTTTTTTTTTTTTTTTTTTTTTACGTTTATGAGGCAAAAAAAAAATGGCTGGTAAAAAGTCTCTGTGGCGGGTGAATTTTTAAATCCACCTGCCACAGTGGCCGGTGTCCGAAAAAATTAACTTCAGGCCCTGCTTGACACTGTCTCTAATAAGTTTGGTATTAGCATGTTGCTAAGCTAACATCACGATACAAAACTAAACAACACATGTAAGTATGCTTTATTCTCAGTTCTATTCCATGTACAGTACATACATACAAAGAGTTGAAATTACTCTCATCAGATGCATTTTTATTTGTGTTTTTTTATTTTTTTTTACAATGAATAATCTGTACCCAGACAGCAAACTGACATTGAATCAACGTGGAAACGACGTCTCTCATGACATTGAAACAACGTTGATTTTGCTCATCGAATTAACGTTGAACCAACGTCAGACGCGGCATTCTTCAAAGCTAAATGAAAATCGAAAATTGGTTTGCTTTCATAACATTGAAACAACGCGTTGATTTCAAGTTGATTTTCCGTTAGTTTTGAAAGAATGACGCGCCTGACGTTGGTTCAACGTTAATTCGATGAGCAAAACTATGTCGCATCAACGTTGTTTCGATGTCATATTTCCACGTTGATTCAATGTCAGTTTGCTATCTGGGTATATTTATAATAAACATCCTACTTGGTGAAGTTACATTCTTCTTTAATATTTTTGTCCACCATTTTGGATATATTTGTTTTTCCTCACTGAGCTTGTTGCAGTTCATTCTGAGATTGAAAGGATATGCACAATGTTACTTTTGAATTTGGCCAAGGACATCCAGCATCTAATGACTAGCCCAAATCCAGGCCACAATCTTTTAGACCAAATGACTGCGTTGCTAGTCAAATTATTGTAATTATTTAAAAAATTTTTTTTAGAGCAAAGTCATATTTGGCTAAGTCGTTTAGGAGGTAATTGCCATTTTTCAATGAATGTCTGGTGAATATCAAAAACAAAACTAACTTTACCCCGTTTAGAAGCTGCACGGAGTGTACGCAACAGACACAAGACAATATAACTATATTGTGCATGCTACAGAAAACATAACAGCAAACATTATTAATATTACTTACAGATTGTGATTCGGAGGAGGATGAACCTGATCTATATACACTGGATACTGAGCCCAGTCATTAAAATGATGAGAACACAAGGTTCGGGCGTTTCAAATATGAACTCTGACCACTGATTCTTAACATCCTCATCCCTGGACAATCGAAACAAGTGGCTGAACTGTCTTTGCAATGTAGAACACAGCGTCTTCTCGACATGATGCGATTCAGTTGAAGTATTTGAATGTGTTCTAGACAGTCATTTTCAAAATTCCATGATAGGTGCTCTTTAATATATTTTAACAATAAGTTTATGAAATAGTAATGGTTACTTTTACAGAGTCAGTCTAAAATGCTGTCATTAAATTTAAAGAAGCACCAGACTTAATTTACTTCGCATTTGCATGTCAATGTGCAGATAGCCAGACTTCTGACTATCAGCATAAAGTCTTCTACACACTGTAGCTAATTTGCAAAAAAAAAGTTGCATTACATATCGCCAGCAGCTGGCAGTCAGGTCACAAGTGGGTGTTCCCATAACTGGTTGCCTAGTAATGTTTGTAAATTACTATTAGGGGTGTTACTTAATGTTATAGATAATAACAACAATTTTTTCAATTAATGATGAACGAGAAACAGCGAGTGCTTTTCACCATCACAGCTTTATCTGAGGCGAAAGAGCAAGCACCAGTCTATCTAGTTTCACAAAATCATTAAGGCTCTGTGTGAGTTCCACCATATGTACACAGAGACATCATAAGATATAGGAAAGTTGCAGACCAAAATTAATAACATACTTTGACTTTGGTAACCTGTAAATTTAAATAACTCAAAATAACCACAAAAAACTTGTCACGGTTCCAGTCTAGAGTTTTCCTTGTCTTGCGTGGACTTATTTCCTGTTCTGTGCCATGTTTTGTAGTTCTTTGTAGTTTTTCTTGTTTATTAGTCTCTCCAGGTGTTTATAATTAGCCCCGCCCCCTTGTTATCTTGTTCAGCTTGTTTGCCTGTGTATTTAAACTTCTGTTCTCGTACAGTATATGTGTGCAAAGGATGTCCCAGGCCTTATTTTAACAGCTTAAACTGAGTGAATCTTTTGCACATCTGTGCAATCTGTTGTTTTGTCCACTAATTGTTTGCTCTAGTTCTCCTGCAGCAGGTCAAGATGATGCCAACAAATTAGCATTTCAATCACTTATAAATGAAGATGTGCGCTGCCTTTAAACTTACTTAATCTCTTATGCGTGGCAGGTTATCCTTCGTTAGGTGAAGACAGACGTCTCTAATTAGTGAAATTCAACACATAATTACCCATCACACCACACTAAGCTTGAGATGACTGCTTAAATATTCATGTGATGATACCAAGAAAAAGAGGAAAACTTGCATATATAAACACATCCTCAAGGTGTATGAAAATAATCAACACAAATCTAAATAAACAGATACAGAAACACATAAACAAACCTATAAACTAAAAATCCTTTGTCATTCTATAAGTTACAATTATTTAGAGGGGTTGACTAACATACTAAAGCACATGTAAAATGCTTGTTTAATTTTACTTGTAGTCTGATATTTTATTTAAAGTCAATATATTTTACATGTAGCCTACTAAATTGCAACTTCATCATTACAAATTAGATAAATGGCATATAAGTGTCAGTAAAAATAAAATTTAAGTATGTTAAGCATTTGGCAGTACACTTTATCAATGTTATTTCAAAGACAACAGAAGTGAATATGAAAATACAAATATTCTGTTTCACAGACAAGGCTTAAGCCTACTTCAACAAAACACAACACCGTTTTCAACTACAATAGACTGCCGAAGTGATGACGTCACTTTGTAGGACAACCCGGAAGCTAGCGGCGCATGGGTTCCCTCGGTAAAAAAGCAATGCATTTTCCCCATAGGCTTTTGGAAAATCGCAAAAAATAAGATCTGTGTTTAACAAAGGGTTGTGACCCTTACAAGTTTTGTCTAGCAAGATAATCTTTACAAGTTAATCCAAAATTTATACATTTTGAAGCCTATATAAAGATTTTAAAAAACACAATCAGACACAATAAAGTTTAAAAAACCACAAGCAGGTTATAACTGTGTGTTAGATCAAAACGTGAAAATATTCAGAGGCTCTGTTCACCACAGACCTTATTTTAGGCGATTTAGCAAAAACCCATTCAAAAATCCTATAGGCTTTAGAGCGAGGGAACCGTAATGCTAAAATGCTAACTCACTTCCGCGTTTTGGCCTACAGAGTGACGTCGTAACTTCGCAGTCTATTGTAAAATGTATGTGTTTTGGCCGTTCATTTAAACGTTAAAAGCGTTTTGAGTGGCTGGAAACGCTGACCTCAGTGTAAACAACGAAAATGTGAATCTCTTAAATCGATGCATCTATTACATGTTCAATCTAGACTGTTTCATCGCCATCTGAAGATGGATCGAGCAGCAGAGTACAGCATTTCACGAGTTCACACTTACATACAATTAAAGGGAATAAAGTATAAATGCTGCTAAACTGTTGGAGAAATGAGGTGAGACTGCTGAGTCTATAAATACACGTTTTAATCATGATTGCTGAGTTCTCTCCACCCGTGTTAATTATCTGAACGTGCTTCTCTCGAACTTTGTTAAAGCTGTAGTCTACAATGTTCAAAATCAGTAGAGAAAGCCCATCCCGTCCCTCCACTCACACACCCCTCCCCTCTGTGCTACCTGATCCCTCCCACCGGGAAATGAACAATGTCACTCAGTCAAGCTGTGATCACCGGTAGTAAACAATCTATTAATCTAATGACCTCGCTAATGACACATCATATGTAAAATTGCCTTTCGACACTTGAACTTAGTTGCTTCATCAACAATTCAATGTCACGTTTGAGTTCACACCAATGCAAGATTAGCAACACATGAAATCTTCTAAACTCCACACCACCATTAGTATAATACTACTAGTATTGCTAAGGTTTTGAGTAATTGTTAGAGCAGAACACAGCACATCTTGTTCAAATTCCGATCAGCTTGAACAGAAACCCCCTAGGCCTACTGAAATATATTCAAGCACTTCAAGAAATATAATTACTTTGACCCTTGATAGGCGATGCTGAACGGCCAACATTCCAATGCCAACCGGCAGCATGAGCATGTTGTCAAACTGATAAAAAGCTATTTATGTACAGTAACACGTCACACCATAAAAGTATAAATAAATGTTTACCTGCTCAACCAAAATTCATCTGTGTCAGCGTCGGTTTTCAGTCTCAGATCTTCCTGAAGCTTCCTCCAACGGTCAATGGTGGACCCTATATTTATCCTAGTTAGAGTCTACCGTTCTTCACATTTTTTTTAATCTCTGCTCTTTCGTCTACAGACTTTCTCTTTCATCCAAACTTTACAGTAGGGGCAAGCAGGGGCCGCTTGCTGCTATCGTTTATTTTTTTTAACCATTGCTTTATCCATTGCCGATCTGATGTTACTTAGCTAGCTACCATAGACTGTCAGCTGCTTGCTTGAGCAATTTCATCTTGCAGGAGGGGGGCGAGGTCGGGTGCGGTGGGGTGCAGACACGAGTGTCAGCCATAGTTTCAAATGGAGCTGGTGATTGGATGAGAGCAGTTGACCGATGTAAGCTGTCCAGCCGGACAGCTTACATTGGTCAACTTCTCTGCAGCTGTACACCCAATACAGTGAATGGATTTTTTTCATTCTTTTTTCTATTCATATTGTTAGGATTGTACTATAGAACCATAATCAGCATCTAAATGAGGATATTAATAATGAACAATCTTTGAAATCATAGACCATAGCTTTAATAAAACACAATTTCATGAGTTCACACTTGCACACAATTAAAGGGAATAAAGTATAATGCGTATTTGGCGTGCTGTCTGGGGGGAGGGCTCGGAATTTGGCCCAAACCCAGAGTACTCCCCCCAAAAGGCTAAAGAGCAGAGGACAGCCGCCGGACTAAAGACCCCCAAATGAGTGCCGAGTTTGGCGGGCTGGCCTGTTATAGAAAAAGCTTGCTGGAAAAGAGGAAATGTGAAAGAGTAAAATGAGTACTCAACCAGGAGATTTTCTTACCCTGCATCACTGGACGAAAGAGAAAACATAAGGGCTCTACCGGGAAAAATTCTCACTGCGTCCGCAGTGGGACTGAAGCCTGCTGGGCAGAAAGAGGAAACTGTTAAGAGGAAAAATGAGTACTCAATCGGGAGATTTTTTTCACACTGTGTCGCTGGACGAAAGAGAAAACATAAGAGCTCTACTGTAAAAGTTCTCACTGCGTCCACTGTGGGACTGAAGCCTGCTGGGCAGAAAGAGAAACAGGAAAAGAGAAAATGGGTACTCAACCGGGAGATTTTCTCACACTGCATCGCTGGTTTGGTGGGCTTTTTTAATATGGAACCGGTTGGTCCTTATATAGGTTTGGAAACTTGCTGCCCCGATGCGGAAGGAGTGGCTTGAAAAATCCTTTGGTGGAATGCCTGACTGTTGGAGAACGGATTTGAGGTGTTTATGAAACCAGAAGCATGTTGCTGGTTTAGAGGATTCGTCCATGAACAGGGGTTCTAAAGGATAATTAGCTTGCGAGCTTCTCCATTGCATATATGCCAGAATTGACTTGTATGGTCCGATTGGCGACGGGAGATTAAAAATGTAGATGAAATGATGTTTTTTAGATTGGTCGGTCTTACTTTGCTTGATCAAGTATGAGATTGTTTCACCATCTAGTACTGACAAGTCTGAAATGGTGGGGTGGATTTTTGAGTCGAATTTTGAGGCGATAGCGAGTTCCGAGCACCTAAGAAAACCAAAGAAAACTAGGGTAAACATGGCGTCGAGTGTGCGAGCGGTGTTGAGGGGCTGGTAGCTTGAGCGAAGGGTATGAATACATTTGATGAGAATATCTAGCGTTATGGGTTGTCTGGCGTCGGGATGGGTGGGCTGGGATCTTTGGATCCTTTTGATCAACAAGAAGGTTTGTGGATTATTTATCTCGGGGGAGGAAGTGCCGTAAATCAGTTTATGAAAAAACTGGTTGCTGCTCAAGTAACCTTTAATAGACCCAACTTGTAAGCCTTGTAAGGAACAAGGTAGGAAATAAATAAGGTGATTGAAAGGAAAGAAAAATCAGGGAAAGACATGCTATAAGAGCAGTGGAATGTTTTAAAGCATCTCCAAGCCGTTAAGCAGGATTGGAGAGAAACTGCTTGGAGTATGGTGTCGAGCGATGCATCGAGGAGGGGTTTTAGTGGGTGGGTTATGGGAATATCAGTTACGAATAGCGAGGTACTAGAGTTGGGAATTGGTCTGCCTCTGGAGCCAGCATCCTAAATTTCTGAAACAGAAAATGAGACAGGGAGTCAGTGATTTGGTTTTTGACCCTGGGACGTGTTTAGCAATTATAATGAATTGGTCGCAAGCTGAAATCCACGTGAGGCGCCTTAGGACTGGCATCAGATCGGGTGAATGGGAACGACCTTTATGCAATGCACTGTTGCGTCATTGTCGTAATGCACTAGAATGCTACTAGCGGACCATTCTTCCCACCACAGAAAAGCTGCTACCACGAGAGGGTAGAGCTCGAATAGGGCTGAGGATTGAGATGTATCCTGGAGCTGTGGTGGCAGGTAGACAAGAACCAGCGACCTTGGTAAAATCCCTCGAATCCGATTGAGGGCTGCTTCAGTGAACGATTGGATATCAGTAGGGGACAAAACGAGATTGTTATAGAAAAAAGAAAGGCTGTTCCATTGGTTTAGAAATACTAACCACAACCCGAGTTCGTCGCGACATGCTTGGGTGAGAGGAGGTGCGATATGAAGGAGCTGCACAGCGGGATGATGCGCAAGGCGAAGTTCAAATGGCTGAGCAGGGATAGGAGTTTGCATTTTGAACATTCTGATTTTTCGAGGAAAGTAGATGAGAAACGAAAGAAACAACAAATACATGGCGAAAGAAGTGCTAGACAGCAGAAGATGGGATTGGGATCATGATTGGATCATGATAGGATGATTTTTTAATAAAACTAGACGGATGGAGGTATTAGTATGTGGTGTGTGCATGCCTATGAATGCATGTATTTGTATGTGTGCGAATATGAATAAAAATATCCTAAATTACAAAAAAAGACTTGTATAATATGTATTATAGTTCAGTTTGACGAACGATATCTGCCTCGTTTGTTAATAGATTGCTGGAGGACAAGATGCATCTTACATCGCGTGCTATAAAAAGACGGAGCTGTACAAAAACGAGTTTTTTATTTGTGTATTTATTTAATTTTTATTATTTCTTCCCCAAGCTCATAAAATAATTTTGGGCCGCACATAAATTGACAGGGTCGGTCGGAAACCGGAAACAAACATTTTTTTTTTTTTTACGCCTTATCTTGTTTGTTTTGTCCTTTCCGGATTAAATATTTCATATTATTGACAAACATCAAGACCCTAAAATGTATTTATGAATGTGCATGGGAATGATCACAAAACTCAAGATGTGGGAGTTAGAAAATGTATATTTATATCATTTTATTTAGTTAATCAATATCACACGAAGAGTGCCATTTTGGTTTTTCTCCTCCGAAAATCAGCATGATTAAAATGTGATATTAAGTTACTACAACAGTTTAATAAACAATAATTGAATTACGACAAAATGCTGTTGGAGTTGAGTAAAGAACCTGCTTCATATAGAACTCCAATAAACCCTTTTTTCTAAGAGTGTACGATAGATAGTAGATCTAGTACATAAAATAAAAGTTACATCCTAAAGCACCTACTTTTGTTATTCTGGAACAGTCTTTTGTATTCATTTCATGTCTCGTGTATGTTGTAGTTTACCTTGCTCATTTCATTTCAATTTACCATTATTTCAGAATATCTGAAAACGTAAAAAAAAAAATTATCACAATAAAAATAGCGGAGGTCTGTCCATAATTCAAATGCTCTGCCAATGTTGATCCGTGTTTTCGTCCGAAGTCAATCGGATTCACGTTTGGCCTAACGAGCTTCAGCAGACACATTTTTGTTTTTTTTGTTTTTTATATTTATGTGGAGTTTGTGTTGGAGTGTTAGTTGTGCTGAAGGTTGTTTTTTGGTGTTATCAGAGTCTTTAGATGCAGTGCTGTTGCATAGACTGTATATAAAAAGGAGAGAGGCCCGGGAGCGCGCATGCACATCTCATTCGAGGGATTCTGCAGAAAATCCGACCCGAGAATTCACATAGAAATAGGAATACTGGCCTTCAGTGGTAATAGCAAAACCCGACAAGTGGATCATTGTAATATGTGATTACAACCCCTTCACACACAGGCAATAATAAAGGATTCATTTTAGAAGAAAAGTTACATATAGCACCTTTAAATGAAATGTCTCCCACTAAGCAAGCCAAAAGCCAATGGTGATAAAGGTGACAGTGGCAAGGAACCAAAACTCCATCAGGTGGAAGAATGGAGAGAAAAAAACCTTGGGAGAAACCATGCTCAGTCGGGGACCATTACTCATCTGGCCAACAAACCAACAGTGTATGATTATGATTCAGTCAGAATTAGAAGTCAAAATTCAGTTTGGATTGTAACATTCCGAATATCATCCAGTTCCATCTGGTATGAGAAAATTATTATTAATCTGAGCATAATTAAAGATCTCTAGTAACGCAATAAAGCCAGCATAACCATTGTAAAACTAAAAATATCAACGCACAAATGTGTGCTTGATACTAAGAGTGTCATCATTAATTGTGTCTGTTGCCAAGGGAAAGCAGAAGGTGAGAGACAGAGAGTGAGACAGTGTGAAAGAGATCAGTGTGTAATTCCTTTCGATCTGCCCTTATGTCCTTGCCTGGAGCCGAGACACTGCTAGTATCCAGTAGCAACCGTCCGGCGGTCCTGAGGGACCTGCATTTAGCCATCAATCACTGACCTCACTTTTGAACCCCATTTCCCATAATCCCTTGCCATGCAGAGCTGTCACTACCCCCAGCTGCCACTGCTGTCACTATGGTGACCCATGCCCTCCTCATACCACACAACATGTGGAGTTAATTACTGATTGACGTGTCAGCAGGCAAACATTTAATGCATACACACACATTTTGACTGCAAATTCCTCACCTCCTACTTCTTTCCCTTTTTCACTCTCTGTCTCTGCCATTATACGATTATATTTTAACATACTATATAGAATGCCATGAGATCAATCACAATCAAATATTCAGGAGATCTGTGTATTAAAATTCACAATGATTAGCTTTTAGAATGCATAATACATTCACAGTTCAATGAAATGAATTAAATAAAATGAAGCTTGTAATGCTAATTATACTGGGGACATATAAAAACAGGCCTCAGTTTACAACGCCGGCGCACAAACACACACTCGGAGCAGAAGGACAAGATGATCTTGATCATGTCTTGCTGCCAAATAATAAAGTGATGACCATGCACTCTCAAGAGCAGAGACCAAAGGTGTGTGTGTGTGTGTATGGCTCACGGCAGAGCAGGATGGACAGAATGTGGCAGGAAAGGCGGAGAGTCCTGTGGAGAGGTGTCAGGCATGGACACAGGTGAAATCTGGCCCAGGTAGCGTTCTCATTTCCTCGGCCCTGTCTGCGGCCCACACCCCTATAGAGAGACATCCTGAAACACAGCTGCTCACAGAGTGATCATTTCAAATGAGGCAAATTCTTTATTCTGCATTTCGGTATTTACTGTGAAGTAAGTTTTTGTTACATTTCATATTTCACACTAGTATTAAAAAAAAAAATAGTGCCTTTGGACACAGGTTACACATCATTCAATCCAAGTGACACTGGTTTTCGACAGCCACATGGGCTACTGCAGTGCGGCATGTTAGAAAAACCGTAACCACAAATGAGATTTGAGACCCACAGCTGGACCTACAGTTTTGTCACTGACAGCAAAACACCATTGGTTTTCACAGAAAGCTGTTGTATGGTCTAATAAGACTGGATCAATGTGCATTTGGACGGCTTTTTTATTAATTTATAGTTTATAAATTTATGAAAAAAGCAGTCCAAATGCACTTTGATCCAGTCTTATTTCATATATATATATATATATATATATATATATATATATATATATATAATTATTCTTGGTACTTGTCAGTATAAAACATCATCCACTTTAGTTGTATGGGGAAAAAAACGCAGCTTATGGCTAACATACTTTTTTGACTGAAAATGTTCATTTTTGGGTGAATTGCTTTAAAGACATCATCTGGAAATTGTATTAGTTATATATATTAAGTAAGGGTTAATGCCCGACGAGGTGTCCATTGTCAGGTTTTAATGGACGACGGCGAGGCGTAAACCGGCCGACGCGCAGCGGAGGACGGTTGCCTCCGCCGAAGTCCATTAAAACCTGACAATGGACACCTCGGAGGGCATTAACCCGCTTATACCATGGTCACTTGCCAAGTAAAACATTAGTTTATATTTTAATTAGGCTAAATCTAGTTTTTACAAATAATAACTTGCCTTGCCTGCCTGACTGTTTATTTAGCAACCGGAGATATAGTCCGCTTAGCTCGTATCCCTTCAGGTTCACAAAGGCATTTTTTTTTCATGAAACACAAAGGTAGGCATAGTTTTTTTTTTATTACACATAAAACAATTAATCAAACAACAATAAGAAAACAATTAGCTCTGATCTCCAGCGATTTGCGCTTAACGTTATAGGCTAGAGGGCAATAAATTAATCAGATCAAAGAGAGGGTAATTTGCCTCAGGCTCCTTAGGCTTGAAACGCTGTAACGTTCAGCCTTCTCCTGCCTTGGTTGTCTGGACAGCTGCGTAAAACTCCCGCAGGGTCTCATTCAGGGGTGCGTTTCCCGAAAGCATCGTTATCCAACTATGGTCGCAAGTTACGTCGTTACCAATAGAGTTCAATGGAGCAGAGCAGCAGCGGTGTAATTTTCTCCGTTTTATTTACATTTTTTCTTTCTTCAGCAGCATACCAGTCGTCAAAGTTGCCATATTCTCCATAAATGTTAAAAGAAATAGCACGAAGTCGCTCATTGTTGTATTAGGCTATAATATCTAACGTTAGATGATAGAGCATGTGACTGCCTGTTGCTATGGTTACTCACAGCCGTTGTAGGCAGCGCATTTATTTATTCATTTCGAATGGTAAACAGGCAGTTTCACCAGAACTACTTTACTAGGTGTCCTCTATCACTTTTTAACGGACACCCTGCAGCCAATCAGAATCGAGTATTCACCCAGACCATGGTATAAGTATGTATGTATGTATATATATATATTAGGGGTGTAACGGTACACAAAAATCACGGTTCGGTACGTACCTCGGTTTTAAAGTCACGGTTCGGTACGTTTTCGATACAGCAAAAAGAAAGAAATGCCAGAGAAATTTCCTATTTGTTTAAAGAAAAAATATTTTTAAATAAGTTTGAGTTTTTCTAGATCTTGAAACTTTCAGGTTTATAAATAAGGGTCATCTTTGAAGGATGAACAAATAATGTTTTGGTCATCACATTAAAAATAACATTTAAATATATATTTATTTATATAATATTTGAATTTTGAAGTGCTGGAAAAAAGATGTGTGAAGTACTTGAAAGCATTTCACCATTCCAGCCAAACTGGTTACAGTTAGTGTTACTATATATCCATGGTGAATGTTGCTGGTCTGTGGACGTAAAGTACTAGTTCATTCACGGCACAATGTTTCTCCTGGTTTCCATGACAGCGCTGTTTGATCTAATAGAGATCTACGGTTAATAACGGAGAAATGTGAATGCATCTCACTAGATCTCGCAGCGATGTTATTACCTCAGTGGCGAATTCAAATGTTTTCTTTACCGGATCTCTTAGCGCGGTGTGGTAACAGTGTTGCTTGATCGAGATCGGCTCGCGATGCACAGATGTTGCTGGTCCGAACTGATAAACGATCCGTGAAGCACATAACGAGGAGCGCAGTTTCGTTCTGCTTTCATTACCCTTGCCATTTGGATGTTGCGCAACGTTGTGTTGGCCGCGTCAGCACGAATTTTGGCGGCAAGAAAAATGGTCCAAGCAATCGTTCGGTTTGTATGCGTACCGAACCGGAAGCCTCGAACCGAAACGGTTCAATACGAATACATGTACCGTTACACCCCTAATATATATATATATATATATATATATATATATAACTTACACCACTTTCCCACAATGCTGCACACCTGCAGCTTTAAAGTAAAACTATTCTTTTAATTCAGTAAAAAGGTCACAGTGTGAAATATGCATTTTCTATTGGTGATTTCTTTTACAAATTTGCAGGTCAGAGTTCACCAAACTTGAAATTTGGATCACAGTGAAATGTGAAACTTCTTCTCTTGAGCTTGCTTTTCCTGTCTTCATTTACAAGTATTTAAATAGTCGTCATTGGAGCAAAAGGTACAGTGTGACCGCTCATTAAAGGTGATGAAAGATTTTTTTTTTTTTTACGTAAAAATAAATTCTCTAAATCCCCCCCCCCCCTATAGGGACAATCAAAAGACAGAGAGGGGTCTGCTAAGATCTGTTGGCCTGCTCAATTGTTTACTCGTGACACATACCCCCACACCTAAAAGTATATTTAATATGTTTATTGAAAGTAGCAAAAATATATTGAAAAATATATATTTCATGAACTCTGAGAGCTGTCTGACTCCTTCATAGACTTCTAGGAAATTTCATTCTGCCAGTTCAGAAAAGTTGGTAAAAACATTGTTAAAACAGTCCACGTGACTACCGTGGCTCAACCTCAAGTTTATCAAGTGACGAGAATACTATTTGTGTGCCAAAAAATAAACAAAAATAATGACTCATAATATTCAACTATATTCATTTTCTTCTCACGTGTGTTAACGAGAGCACTATGACGCATGCGTGAGAACTGAGAAGATGCCGCTCACGATCATTTGATGGGAACGTGTGAAAGGTAAACCATTCATTTTGCGGCATTGGTAAGGCACTTTTACGTTTTCTCGTTGGTTTCTCATGGATTCTGACATGCAGGAAATGCACACTTTAGAACCATTTTAAACACTACATCGAGACCCATCTGATGTACCCATCAGTATTCTGGTCACTTGACAAACTTAAGGGTAGTCACTTGGACTATTTTAACAAACAACTTTTCTGGACTGGCAGAATGAAATTGCCTAGAAGCCTATGAAGGAGTCAGACAGCTCTCAGATTTAAAGGGACACCATGCAGGAATTCCGTTTTTTTTTTTTTTTTTTTTTTCAAACAGCGACTCCTAGGGTACATGTGTTTAATTTGTCGTTTAATGAGATCTAATATACCGGTATGTTGTTAGTGGTGAGAATTATCATGTGATTAAATACATAGATCCGACAATTATCCTCATGAAATTTAATGGTTGAGTGGCAGAACTTTTGCCAAGCGTGTCAGAGGTTCTGCGTTCAAATCCGTACTAGTAGTATAGTTTATTTTCCTCATGAAAACCAATTGTTTATTAGTGGTTGTATATCAAGCAGGGACACGTTTTTTGTGCATTAAGTTTGTGATGATCACCTTAACAAACGTAGATAGTCTTTCAGTCTCTCAGTCCATGTGAAGCACTTTGGTCACTTGATTTCAAAAACAATGAATGAAATGAATGCTCTAGTTAACTGGAGATGTTTTATTTGTTTGTAATGGTACATTTGTGCCGTGAAATGTTTCAATGGGGACATCATTATCATTTGGTTGTCAAGTGATTTGAAAAAAAAAAGAAGGATTGGATCTGAGAAAGATTCACAGACCTCCTGTTTGAGGAATACCACTATTTTGGTGGAAAAAAGGGGTCAGTGCAAATGCAATTTTTTTTGCTTTATTGTCAGATTTTTCTTTTCAGACACCGTCTCTTCAAAGAACGTGCCCCAGATACACTCACATTTTAGTCCTGCCATAGATAGCTACAGGAGGAAATATGAAAAACCTCAAAGAGATCCAAAAAGTGAGGCTTTAGTGATATTATTTCATATGGAGTTCATAAATGTGGATGAATTTAATCCAGTGAGCCTGTGTCATTCATAGGCCTGCGCGGCTGAGATAAATTTAATTTAGTACATACCTGAAAAATCCAACCAATCACACATACCGACGCACATGCCTGTCCTGGTCGGGGTCACCCTCTGGAGAGAAAAAAAACAGTGTGAGGAAAAAAAAGAGAGAATGAGAGAGGAAGAAATCTGTGTGGGTCACAAAGGCATTAAAGGACAACTAAATAATTCAGTGCACATTTTCCAGGCTGGTGGCGGAGTCCTGTGAGTGGCGAATGAAGCTTTATATCAGCCAGCCCTGCGGCTTTGTGTATCGGAAACATCTGAAGGTGAAGAGCTCAAACCTGACTCCGAGCTCATCTGGAGACGAGAGCGAGTGTGCAGACAGGAGAGCAGACGCTTACCGTGGTGTTTAATGTGCTGAGTGGCACTCAGAGATCATCTAGAGCTCTCACTGTCCCAGATAACTGCTCCACACACACCATTTACATCCTCACGCTGAATTTTCTCACTCTCACACCTCACCTAATCTCAGATTCCTATTCACACACACACATAAAAGACTTACACACCTGCATACTTATGATAAATGACCAGTCACCTGATTTATGATTTCAAGACTATCGCAATTATAACTCTTTTTGCTCAAACGTACAGTACACTACAAATCACTCTAAATAGAATGATGTAGCTGACCTTCAATTTTCAATAGATTAAATAACTGCCAGCTACAAATTTAACCCTCGCTGAGTCATTATTTCGGCAAGGCATTTGACTTTTTATTTCACACAAAATTGTATTCAAAATATTCATTTTACTTCTGAGATTATAACTGGAAACCACTTACATGTACAGTGATGAGGTAGGCGTGACAACGGAATTCATGCATGCCATCTGCTGTCTTTGCATTTACATTTATCATTTAGCAGCTACTTTTATCCAAAGTGACTTACAAATAAGGAGAACAAGAAGAAATCAAATCAACAACATGACATCAATATGCAACTGCTGTCCCAGTTAGTCACAGTACACATAGCAACGCTTATTTATTTTATTTTTTTATAAATATATAGAATAGAATAGAATAGTAAGTGTTAAGATTAACAGGTCAACACGTGTTGACAAAAAAAGATCAAAACGCCATTTCTTGATTTACACAGGTCATTCCACCAGCAGAGAGAATAGTCCAATTAAAGGTCTGTGAAAGTGATTTTGTGCCTCTTTGCGATGGCACCACAACGTGCCCTTTCACTTGCAGAATGCAAGCTTCTGGAGGGCACATAAGTCTGAAGTAGTTAATTAAGGTATGGGGTCCAGAGTGTCAGGATTGTGTTGTGTTTTGTATTAGTTTCATTGGTAACACTTTACAATACGGGTGCACTAATATGCATTAATTCATGCTTAACTAATGCACAGATAATGATGAGTTAATGTATAACTCATGAAGAACTAAACCCTTAATTAATGATTACTGCATCAGCAACTAATAAAGAGTCTATATGATTAATAGATTAAGTAATACATGAATTGCTATTAATTCAATGTGTCATTGTGTATTAATTCCAACATATTTTATCAACTAATTTTCAATGAATGTGTTAATTACCACAATTAGTCAAAGCAATGCACTTCAACTTCCAGTTGTCTGCTTTAATTAATCATTAGCTAATGATTTGCTAAGGTATCATTATGTTATGACTTTACTTGTTGGGGCACATCATTATTAACTAGTCATTTAGTAATTGTAGTAATTTGCACATGAATTTGCACTAAAAATGAAGTAATTAATCATGTATTAATGCATATTAGTGTACCTGTCATATTATCTGGAAGTTGAAATACAAGGCTTTGGCTCAGTCTGGTAATTATTAACATATTAATTAACACTATTAGTTAAAAAAATGAGTTATTATGGAATTAATCCTTCATATTTAATTAAAAACAATTAATGTATGAACTAATACATTAACCTTACATACTCTTAATTAGTTCATAATGTGGTAATCATTAATGAATAGCTTAGATAATCATTAGTTACACATTAATTCAGTATTATCTGTGCATTAGTAAAGCATGAATCAATGCTTATTAGTGCACCCGTTTCATTCCTGTGTGTTTGTTTCATGTGCTTTCTTTCAGTTTAGCCTTAATTACATCCTTGTTAGTTTCCTCATTCAGCTGTCTGTCATTAGGTTTCCCTGTGTATTTATACACCGTCCCATTCAGTTCATTGTCAGTATTCATCTGTAGTGTGAGTATGTGTGATCACTCTCTGTGCATTCATCTACAGTATGTATTCTCTTCATGTTTATTAAAGAAAGGTAGCATTGATCTTCATCATCTTCATTTTGTGAACTACCATATCTGTTGCTGACAGAAAAAGACTGCTTTTCACAAAAGGTCCGGTCGCTGGAGGATTATGTGGAGGATTACCTGGAACACTATCCCAAGGTACGCAGGGACGATGAAACTCTGAAACAGCATTTCTGGAGCGGGGTGGAAAATATACTCGGCCAGATGCTGTTATTGGGGGAGGATCACGTCTGTTCAGTGTGATCCTCCCTCAACCTGGTGGTCGTTGAGGACAACACCATTATCTCAGACTCCCAAAGGACTATCAACACCTCCAGCATTAAAATCTATATAATTTCATCACCTTGTTTCATCACCCAAATTATTACGTAAAAGTGCACTTTATGCAAATGAGCCCCATTTTGTTAAGCTACATTCTGATCAACAGAGTACCTAATGTTTGCTGCTCTCTTTTCATGGGATAGCTGTTGAAGTACACTTTGACTTTACTTGACAAAATGTATTCATTCAGAACACCCTGCAACTTGAGTCATGCATTAGAGGAGTTATTATGATGACATAATATACCTCTGTAAATAAAAATAATATAAATGGTAACCTAAAAAATGGGTTTCATGTGGGAACATCTAAATTAATTGATTTTATTCAAATGTTATTTAATATTAATGAATCATATTAAATATAGGTTACACCAACAAAACTAAATTTAAGGGTAAGATCAGGTAGAAATAGATTTTTAACGTAAAAAATTGCAGGTTAGTGTTTTTTTTTTTGTTGTTGTTTTTTTTTTTACAATAATTCATTTGTGCAATACATTTGGGTATATACTACATCCATGCTTTGATATCAATTTATTATTAATTAAATGAATGTATATTGTAATATTTTAAAAGGGCTAAACTAAGTGATACATACTGCGATGTGTGATACGATAATTCATGTAATTAGGTTGTATTGTCTCTTTCATATTTACCTATAATCATGACAGTAGCAATGTTACTGTTCCACCATGCTCACTGTTTTTAACTAGAAAATAAATAATGAGTCTTTGTTAGGCTGGTATTTGTACTGTACATGCATAAATAAAAACTCCACCAGAACTAGTAGACCATCTCAACACACTATTTTTAATGCACTGTGATATAGGACACACTAATCTTATCCTAGGATGGACAGTATGATAATTAGGTTGCATCTCATCCTTCAAACTAATCAAGCATGAGGAAACAACTAAACTCCCAAGAGTGCTAATGAATATGAGCAGACTGCTTAACCAACTTCAAACGATTTAAAACACATCTGGGTGTGGATGTTTGTGCTTTCTGTTTATTCATCTATCATTTCAAATTCTAAATTGCCCTAAAATATGCTAATGGTGCATATGGTTAATGCTTGTTTTAATTGATAACTTTTACTGTATGTCGCTGCACTGAATCACTGATGTATTAGTATCATAAAATAAGTATTATCATTCAGCCCACACAAACCTCACTAATTATCACAGAATTGCCAAGTATCTGAACAACAACAATAAAAAAAAAATAATAATAATAATAAATAAATAAAAAAATCTGTCTGGACATTATGCAGTGCCTGCCAGATCTGAGCAGTATAAATGTAAAAAGATTGCCATAGATAGATTTAAAACAATCTGGAATCATACAGCTCAATTCATCATGCCTATGTCTACACTAATATTTTCAGCTGACACTGACATACATTGCTTAAATGAATGTATATTGAGCGTGGTATACCTCTGTCAGCACTCTGTAATGTTGGCTGCACGGTGAAAGGAGGACCGTGTTGCAGTACCGTGACATTTCTCTCCATGACAGACACCCAGGGCCACCAGAACTATATGCTCACGCACTATAATGTATTCAGTAACCTGTAAAATATGTCCCCAGCAGGACTGAATGAAACATAGGGTGAAAGACTGAAAGAGAGAGTATTATAACTGTTATAGACATATGAAGTGAACATCCTTTGACCAATAAAACAAAAAAAATAAGCTTATATTGTTCAATATTCTGTCATGACAAGCTAAAAGAGAAATAGCATACAAACAAAATAGCAGTCATAAAGAATCACATGAAATGTGCTGGTCTCTAGCATAATGTTGTTGTCCAACTTAAACATTTGCATTAATTTTAGGGGTTGCACAGACGCTCTGCCATGACGCTTTAAGCTCGGTGTTGACTAGTCACTGATCATTGAGGGGGCAACAGGATAATAAATCTTTGAGGTGACAAAAAATAGTCTTAAAGTGACAAATAATTCACTTTTTAAACGACTTATTGTGCAAGTTAATCATCATTCTAAACTAACACACATGCAGACATTAGTTCGCACATCACAAACTGTGCACACACAGTAACATTCAGTAGCGCTGAAATGTATTGTCAACACTGTTCTGTATATATTTAGCAATAAAATAGCTTAGAAAATTTTAGAAAAGTTCGAGCACATATTTCTTAGAAACTAAAACCCACAGCTTTACAATAAGTAAAAGACACTACCAGGTAGAATTAATTCACATGCATTAATTCTCTAACTAATGCACTCATGAATGTAATATTTACTGTGCAACTCTGTATCTGATTTAGAATGAGCAGAAATCTTTGGGAAATATAACGACCCAAAGACAAAAGAACTGATAAAAATAAGCTGTTCTGTAGGAGCAATAGTGGGCAGCGCTGTCATATGCCATAGCTGTGCACATGACTGCTCAGCTCAAGATTCAGGCTTATTTGTTATTATTATTAATAACGTGATCAGCGACTAGTCAACGTATACTTGACATTAATCACATAAATGTCGACTTTAAAAATCTAAAGTCGTTCATCTCTTAATTAATATGACAAACGTGGTAACACTTTACAATAAGGTTCATTAGTTAACATTAGTAAATGCATTAAGTAACATGAACTAACGATGAGCAATGCATTAGTTACAGTGTTTATTAATCTTGGTTAATGTTAGTTGATACAAATACAGCTGTTCATTGTTTGTTCATGTTAGTTCACAGTCCATTAACTAATGTTAATTAATACAACCTTTGATTTTAATAACGTATTAGTAAATGTTGGAATTATTATTAACTAAGATTAATAAATTCTGAAGAAGTATTGTTCACATATTGTACAGTACATGTTAACTAATGTAGTTAACTAATGTTAACTAATGAACCTTATTGTAAAGTGTTACCACAAACGTTTTTAGTTCAAGACTTCTCAACCAGCAACACTTTTTTCACCAGTCACCAGAATGACCATACTGATTGGCCGGCTACAGTAGCTATGCTAGTGAGAGAGAGTTCAGCAGAATGATGGTCTAGACTCGACTGTATATTCCACAATACGCCAGTACCAAACTAGTACTCTCATAAATACTAAGAAAAACATCTAAAACAGGACAAATCAGATTTTTTTTTTTTTTTTTTTGAGATAAGGAGAAAATATATTGAGGTTTTATTTTCCAGAATGGTTAAGCATAAATCTAAAAAAAGAAAGAAAGAAAGAAAGATTGAAAGAAAGGGACTGTCAAGGTGTATAGAGAAGGTGGAGAGTACTTGTTGGGGAATTGTAGCCTTGGTTTGCTTCTGCTTGTCACAGGGGGCTTTATGTTTGGAGAGGGTAATTAGCAGCAGAAGAAGGTCAGAGTCTGTAACACATTAGTGAGAGGAAGAGAGAGAGAGAGAGACAGAAAGAAAGCTAAGAGCTTGTTATCACAGGAGGGTTTAATGGGGCTCTTTTAGAAGCAGATCAGATGTCTGAACATCACATATTTGATAAAGCGAGTGCTTGTCTTATACAGCTGATGTGTCTTTGTCTCTGAATTTAAACTGACATAATGGCATTACTGACCTTCTACAGGACACATATCTGACCCAAGGGGGCATGTTCCCCAGCAGACCTGAGACGTCTGTCTGCACCCGAGGACTTCCACCAGACAGACGATTTCACCCAAGAGCTTGTCAATGCTGGTGCTGGGTAATTAGATAATGATTACACACTCGGACATAGACAGTGAAGCTCTCTTATACCGAGAGCAAGCAAATGTACCACCTCTTAAAGCATTAGTTATCACCAAAATAACCTTTTTTGTTTGTATGTTTTGAAGTTGCTTTGGGTCTAGGTTTTACATTAATGTTAAACTATGGCTAACAATTAACAACTAAAAAAAGTAGCTGTGACCCCGCTTGCAATATATGTGACGAGGTGCCCTAGTGGTCTGCTCCTGCTGTGTGTAAAGGTGATGTCATCATCCTGCACAGTTCAGTTGTCATCCAATAGAGTCAGTACAGCCCAATCAACAATATCACTAAAAACATGTGCCCCCAACTAAGCAAGCCAGCAAGCCAGAGGTGACAATGGCAAAGAACCCAAACTTCAGCGGTGGGAGAAATAGAGAGAAAAAAAAAACTTTGGGAGAAACCAGGCTTAGCTGGGGACCTGTTTTCCTCTGGCCAAAAAAACCCCAATATGGTGTGGTTATGATTCCAGGCTGTATCCCAAGTCAGATTGTGGATTGGTATACTGGGAATACATCATGCATATGGGTTTTGTGCAGATGACTTGGTTCTTGTGGTCTTTGCTGAGGATCTATACCGATGGCTGTAGTGTTGACAAGGTCTTCACAGGAAGTCGGTATCTAGGGCTCGTCTAGTCGTCATGGACTCTGCTGACATTTAGGGATGTTGTGGTCGTCACTAGGTGCAGGTCCAACATTTGTTATGGATACAGACGGGCTGGGCTGACTGATGATGAAAAAGATGCATTGAGATTGACATTTAAAGACATTATAAACTCAATTGGAGATAGACAACACATGTCAGGACCTACTCATTGTTGTAATCATACTCTAGATCTAATATTATCACATGGAATAGATGTTGATGCCGTTGAAATACTGCAGCAGAGCGATGACATCTCAAATCATTATGTAGTCTCATGTAAACTTTACTTAGCCAAAGCAGCAAAGCCAACTCCATGTTATAAATATGTTAGACATAACTTCTGTCACTAAAGATTGCTTATCCACTTAACTGTCACCGTCCCACAGGTGGGACGTTTGTCACTATATTTTTAAAACAATAATATCTTAGTAAATACCTTAAATAATATTGACAAACTATATATCATTTGAAAGCTTACAATCTCTAGTTTCCATATTTGGTGACTGATTTTCAAAATATATTACAGAGGAGCCATAATTTATCAATATAAAACAAGAATATTTTCATACTCATAAGGCGTGTTCAGACCTTTATTTTAAAATAGCAGTGAACATGAAAAATCATGAAAAAATGGTAGATACCTCAGTTTGTTTTCATGCCAAAAGTTCAAAAGATAGAATCCATTCAATTATTTTGGAAAAAAAAGGTCTGAAAAGTTTGAAATATCAAGAAAAAAATAATAAATTCACCATTTGTGACGTGTCAGCTAGCTATGACTTACATGCGTGTTCTTTGTATGTGTTTCTTAGAGGTTCAATTCATATCAAAATCTGCCAAACTTCCCATGCTACTTCTGAATAGGATCTCTACTTCAGAAATTGTATGAAAATTGTGAAAATAATGGTTCATATCACTCAAAACACGAATGGAAATGCAGGCGCCCTTATATGGGCAGTAATGGAGTCTGGTTGTGCCCTAGTGAAAAAGTTTGGTACTGCGCTCAAACAAAATCTTACTGAAAGCTCATTTTTTGAGATATCAACCTAAAATTTGAAACACAACTTGTTCAGATTTTTGGCTTTGATCTTTCTGACATTTTAGAGTAGCCCAGGTTTTGAAAATATATATTTTATGTAAAATATGAATAATTAATATTTTTAGATTGTACATTTCCATAAACTCAAACTTCTATAACTTTTTTTCTGTTTCACTTTCTTAATTTATTTCACTTCTACAAAAATCTGCCAAATGTCTTCTTTAAAACAAGACCAATCATATGTCTATATTCCAAAGCATTCTTGAATTACAACCATTTAAGTTCGAAATGTGCATTTTCATGTCTATTCAAAAAAGGGGGGGTGACAGTTAACAGGTTATCAATAATCTTCCTAATCAGTTTCATCATCTCAGCATCCCGGATAGCTTAGAAGGACTCAATATCGTGACAGAAACTTTTAAATCTCCTTTTTCCAGCACTTTAGGCGCAGTTGCTCCATTGCGTTTAAAGAAGATTAAAGTACAATAGTCCTTAAGAAAACAGCCAGAAAAATGGAGCGTAGCTGGAAGAAAACTAAACTATTATTTCGGCATTTCGGATTTCATGGAAGGAGAGCTCGATCGCATGCCTTAAAAACTGCTAGATATGCTTATTTTTCATCCCTATTAGAAGTAAATAAACATAATCCAAGGTATCTATTTAAAACAGTGGCTAAACTAACGAACAAGGGGGTAATCCATCGACCGGAAGTTGAAGCCTCGCGGGAGCTAACATCTTGTAGCAGAACTTCACTTGCGTTAGCATTCCCATTGACTCCCATTCATTTTGGCGTCACTTTGACAGCGAATAACTTTACATCTGAGGCGTTTGAAGACCCCATTTGTCCTTTATTTATTTCTAAAGAAACACGACAATGTAAAAATAGCTCCATTACCTTGTAGCTTATGTTATGGCCCCGTAGAAGCAGTTTTAGTGAAAGTAGGCTAACGATTGCGTCATACCCAAGCGACTCTCTGTCGCACAGTAGAGAGATTACCGTATGGACATGAGAAGAAGCTCGCGCGCAGCTCCTATTCACACTCTCCGCCTTTGTGCATGTTTCGGAAGGGAATGATTAAGATTTCTCATGCCACAGCACTAGAAGACAGACGGTTTGCTCTCGTCACATCTACGTAGTCAAGCTCTGTTTGAGTCTGCGCGTCAGGGACGGAAGTGCTAAAAAAACAGGCTTCAATCGTCTCAATTGAGTTCCAATGAGATCGCTCTGTCCATTTCTTTTACTGTCTATGGTAACGAAAAAGAAAGCTTCAATTCCAAAAGTGTCCAAGCAACACAGCAGTAATGACTTTATGAATTTCTTCACTTATAGATTGATAATATCAGGGACAAAATTATAACTATGTACCGTCTACTACAGTTTCGCATCAGAAGCTGCATGTAGTCTCCCTGAGGAAAAATTTGGTTAATTTGATGCTATAGGAGAGGAAGAATTTTGTAAACTCGTTAATTCATCTAAATTAAGCCCGAGGCTTTTTTGTGTATCTTATCCTCAACAAATTCTATTTAAATGTATATGAATTGCCTCTGGCATGATTGTATGATCATTGTTGAATAAATCAAATAAAAAAAAACTTGTGTGTTAGACCCTATTCCGACTAAGCTACTGAAAGAGATGCTTCCAGATGTCTTATACTGCGTTCCAGGCAGGTTTTTGAACACGTAAATCACGACTTCAAACCACGACTTACGACTTTGTAGCATTCCAGGTCATTCGCGCCAAACTACCTAGATGTAAACAAACCAGCATGGCGGACCTTACGGGGCTCACGCGCATTTGTAATAATTTCTAATGCCAAAGGTGCTTATGCTGCGTTCCAGGCAGGTTTTTGAACACGTAAATCACGACTTCAAACCACGACTTACGACTTTGTAGCATTCCAGGTCATTCACGCCAAACTACCTAGATGTAAACAAACCAGCATGGCGGACCTTACGGGGCTCACGCGCATTTGTAATAATTTCTAACGCCAAAGGTGCTTACTCCTTGTTTATTTGTGGGAAACTGAGGAGGAAAAATAGTGCATGAGGCAAGATAAGCTGTTATACCTTTTATTTTAATTTATTTGTATATTTGGAAATGTATTTGGTATTAATGTATCCTTGCACTCATGGACTGAAAACTAGTTAACGTTATTGTCCTAAAGTCTATCTCACCAAGTACCGCCTGCAGAAACACTGGATCCGTAGGGGCTGTCATTGTAGTTTTGTATATGTTTGCGGGCTATGTGACGTCAGAACTCGTAACTGGGAGTACATCGGTCTAGTACGAGTTCACGGGTGGGAAGTCACGGGTTTCACTTCCGTTCCAGTGCACTTATACGGGTATAAGGTTGGAAAAACACGAGTTACAGGTTGCCTGGAACGCGGCATTAGCTCAGGGGTGTCAAACTCAGTATCTGGTGGGGCAAAACTCTGCAGAGTTTAGCTTCAAACCTAATTAAACACACCTGATCAGCTAATCAAGTCCTTCAGGCTTATTTGAAAACTGCAAGCATGCGTGTGTTGAAGCAGGGTTTGAACTAAACTCTGTTGGGCTGTGGCCCTCCAGGAACTGAGCTTGACACTGTCGTAGATCCTCTTCTTAATATCATTAATTCGTCTTTGTCGCTAGGATACCAATAAACCTTTAAGCTGGCTATGATAAAACCACAACTTGATCTTACAGAATTAATCAATTACAGGTCGATCTCGAATCTGCCTTTTCTGTCTGGAAAAAGCAGTATCCACTGTGTTCCTTTCTTGAAAGAAATTATATCTGCAAGGATTTTCAGTCAGGATTTAGACTGTACCATAGTACTGACACAGCTCTCATCAGAGTCCCAAATGATTTGCTCTTATCATCCGATTGTGGTTGTATCTCTCTATTAGTGTTACTTGATCTTAGAGCTGCATTTGACACAATTGACCACAACATTCTTTTAAAGGTGCATTATGCAACAAATCAATGTAAAAATAGCCGTTTTTCTAAACCATACATGCTTAAACAATTGCCTGATGGGCAGAATGAGCCCTTCTCTGATCACTGCGATTGCCTCTATCCTGTACAGTAAAATAAATAAGAGGGATTCAGGCTCAAATTTGAGACTGGACGTGACGTCATGTCAGGTCATCCTGCTATGTCTGGCAGGTTTGTATATTCGCCGCCATTCTCCATATCAGAGAAGACAACTCGAGCGACACAACTTTAGTCAACTTTCCACAAAAGTAGAAGATGGATTCAAAGAGACCGGCTTGTAGTTCATTCTAAACCCCAACGCAAACTCCACTTAAGACAAAGAAAATACAACTTTTGTCTAGTGCCAGGCATCGGAATAAGACGAGAGTCAACATCGGGAAGCTTTCAACAAATGGAGAGATCTCCGGTCTGCTCTAGGGCTCAAACGGATACAAAGTAATAACTTTTATTGTTCATGAACGTGTTTCCATAATGAAACAATCATAAGTGGATACAATAAGCACATACTGTAAAACCCCGTTTCCCCCGCACACACAAACATAAGTGTGTAATTTACTCAAATGCCTTTCCTTTCATATATTTTAAATGACTTGCAGATTTATAACTTTATTACCTCATTATGACTGTAACAAAAGATGTGTGCGGCTGATGCTCCTTTGGTTATGATGAACAGATTGTGCAAACGTGTGTGTGTGTGATCCATGAGTGCGCACACCTCTGGTTGCAGTTTCGCTTGTCACCAGAGGGTGTGTAGTTATGCAACTAGAGACTTGCGTTTTGCACCTTTAAATAGACTACAAAAACTAAGTTGGCATTAGTGGAATTGCATTAGCATGGTTTAACATATTAGCATACTTATCTGATCGTTATCGGTTTGTAGCAGTAAATGAAGAGATGTCTTATCCATCATAAGTTCAGTATGGCGTACCACAAGTCTCAGTACTAGGGCTGCTGCAGTTCACTCTGTACATGCTACCCTTGGGAGCTATCATTAGGAAACATGGAATTATCTTTCACTGTTATGCCGATGATACTCAGCTGTATATTTGTTCAAAACCTAACGAAACTTACCAGTTCACAAAATTAACGGAATGCATAGCTGATATAAAAAAAATTGGATGACTAATAATTTCCTACTACTAAATTCAGAAAAAAACAGATATTCTAATTATTGGACAAAAGACTTCCACACGTAATAACCTAGAATACTCTCTAACACTTGAAGTCTTCATCGTCGGTTAGAAACCTGGGTGTGCTCTTTGATACCAATCTCTCATTTGAAAATCACGTGTCTAGTATCTGTAAAACCGCATTTTATTTTCCATCTTATATATACCCAGACAGCAAACTGACATTGAATCAACGTGGAAACGACGTCTCTCATGAAATTGAAACAACGTTGATTTGCTCATCGAATTAACGTTGAACCAACGTCAGATGCGGCATTCTTCAAAGCTAAATGAAATCGAAAATTGGTTTGCTTTCATAACGTTGAAACAACGCGTTGATTTCAAGTTGATTTTCCGTTAGTTTTGAAAGAATGACGCGTCTGACGTTGGTTCAACGTTAATTCGATGAGCAAAACAATGTCAGATCAACGTTGTTTCGATGTCATATTTCCACGTTGATTCAATGTCAGTTTGCTATCTGGGTATATATATGCTTACATGCTTAATAAACAAACTACAGGTTCAAAACGCAGCAGCTTGAGTTCTTACCAGAACCAGGAAGTATGACCATATTAACCTGGTTCTGTCAACCCTGTGTAACCCCCCAGAGTTTAACACTTTCATGCATAATTGTTAAATATATGCAGTACCGTAGTTTCCCTGTAGAGGCCGCTATATAAACTTGTGGACTGAGAAGAAAAGATAGAGAGGGCAGTAAATAAGTTGGAAGAATGAGCAAATGAGTGGGGTTTCCGGTTCTCAATTGAAAAAACGTAGGTAATTTGTTTCACAAAAATGAGAGAAAAAAAAAACAGAGTAAGCATAAAAATGTATGGTCAGGAATTGGAGCAAGTTACAATGTTATGATTTTTAGGTATGTGGATGGACTCTAAATTAACATTTGGTATTCACATTCAAAAACTAATAGATAAAAGTAAAAAGGAATAAATGTAATGAGGAGCTTGGCTGGGGTTGAGTGGGGAGCGAGTAGACAGTCTATAAGAAGGACATATAGTTCATAAATAAGACCGGCAATAGATTATGGAAGTATTATGTACTGCTCTGCATCAGAAACATGGCTCAAAAATATTGAGGTAATTCAGACTCAAGATCTGGATTAATTTTAAACGACATGATGAAAGACATCTACTTAAAAAGGTACTGGAAAACTGTTGGGAGTATGAGTATGAAAGTATAAATGAAGAGTTCAGATGCAAAAGCCTCTAAATGCCATTTGAAATTTTCTTCTTTAATGATGATTTTTATCCAACTTGTATATTTAAGTTCAGTAATTTCACTTAAATGACAATGTTAATTACGTATTAATTGTTATTTAAGTGAAATAACTGAACTTAAATATGCAAGCTTGATAAAAATGGTCATGTCAAATGGCATTTAGAGGCTTTTGCATCTGAACTCTTCAAATATTATTAGCTACCCAGCCAATATTTTGGCTGGGTAGCTAATAAGGAGCTAATATGAGTATAACAGAGATAGAAGTAGCTCCTTCGGTTGTAATATCATCTATACCCCCATGGTTATACCCAATGCCAGAAACAGACCTATTCATTTATAAGGAGATATTCTTGAAACATTTATTTTATGATGTTCCCTGTGTATGTAAGGAAAAAGAAGTATTTATACCTGAAAGTGAGTATTTCGAAGTGCAGATGATAAATCTGTGCGTTTTGCAGATTTATTTGTGCGTTATGAGTAGGCCTATGCCTATGCCCAATGTTATAATCGATAACATTAAGCTAGCATGTGTTTGAACATGAGTGATACTCTTCAATTTCCATTTACTTGTGAATTTATTGAATGAAAAGCATATTTGAATTTTGAGAGATGTTGACTGTGAATTGTTTCGTGTAGATTGTTTTTTTTGTTTTTTTTTTTGTTTTGTTTTTTGCTGCCAATTCCATTCTGTGAAAAGATCAACTGTGAACTATGGCGACCCAGACCATGATTTGCTGAAGGGCCTACAACGCTCTACTGATGTTCAACCTGGACCAGTTTTCATCTGTTTGCATCGCGGGATTCATTTGAATTAAAGCTAAGCTGTTGCTTGATACACATACACTACCCGGGTAGTAGAAAAAAGGCCTTACATAAACAATTAACTTTACACACACACACACACATCAACTTTTAAAGGAACCAGGATGACTTTTGGACATTTTATTTTTCTTTATTTTTATATTTTTGTCTTTTATTATTGGATTTTTTGTGCACAATCTGAACTAAATATTGTTGTATTTTTTGTTGTATGTATTTTTTTCCCCTCAATTTTAGAGACCTCAATATATATTTTGCAATTTAAGCATTTGTTGAGTTGTTTCATGTACAATAAATGTGCTGGCTGTTAGCTGATTTACACTATTTGGCCTCTATCCTTATTTCTATCCTCCTAGAGTCTAACCTAGTTTTGTATACTCAGAGAAATGGAACCCAATTGTGTGTTCTTTTGACAACTTTAACAGTGTTACACCTGAATTGGCTGCCAATTAAACATTGTATAAATTTTAAAATATTGCTTATTATTTACAACTCACTAAATGGTTTAGCTTCCCCTACTTGAGCAACATCTTAACGCATTATAGTCCTTCAAGCCTATTGCGATCTCGAAATTCCGGCCAGTTGATGATACCTAGAATTTCAAAATCAACTGCAGGCTGTAGATCCTTTTCCCAACTGTAGATCCCATCCCAACTCATCCTTAAGTGCCGGCCTCATCGACACGACAGCCATCGGCACTGATCCTCAACATCTCGTCTCCATACCGGCGTGATTACATCGTCTTCCAAACAGATGGAAATGGATGAATACTCTAAATGTTCCGATCCAATCTGACTTGTAATGCTGCCTGAAAAATACACAGTGAAGAACTGGACCCCAACTGAGTCTGGTTTCTCCCACGTTTTCTTTCTCCATTCTGTCACCTGATGGAGTTTGGTTCATTGCCACTGTTGCCTTGGCTTTTGGCTTGCTTAGGGCCAATCCCAATTCTACCCCTTACCCCTTCACTTTCCCCTAGCCCTACCCCTTCGCCTTTCCCTTGACCCTTGAAACAGAGTGGCAATGCGTAGGGGTGAAAATATTCCCCTAAGAAATGGGACACCACTACGCCTCTGTTAAATAAGTCGTCGCTAGCGCCTACGTCACAGGAGATGCGCTGATGTTTATCACAACTTCCAAGATGCCGTCGACAGCTGCAGTTATCTCAGTCGCGTGGGTTACAGCTATTTTCTTGCATTTATCTTGTGAAGTTCGCAGGAAACAACGGAGACGACGAAAATATGTTGCGGAACTATCGTTAGCAAACTACAGTAATTTTAGCGATTTTTTTTTTTTTTTTAACAAACGTTTCTGTGAAGAAACTGACCGTAAATATGAACACAATATTGAATGTAACATTAAGCAAATCATTGTTTGTCGTTACAATACTTATTAAAGCCACAAATACTTCAATTTATGGGTCTCCTTTGTTGCTTGGGCAGCCAGCCTGGGTTAGCAGTGACACTTCTCATACCCCTTCGTTTGAAGTGTGCTCCCGAAAAATCTTCGTTTGAAGGGCTATCTGGCCCTTCTCCCTAGCCCTCCCCCTCCAACCAAAAGAGAATTGGGACAACCCTACCCCTTCACGTGGACGCGCAAAACGGAGGGGAAGGGGAAAGTGAAGGGGTAAGGGGTAGAATTGGGATTGGCCCTTAGTCGGGGACATTTAATATTTAACAATATTATTGATCTGCCTTACTTAAGGTAGACATTGATGCAATTTTCTTCTAGAACTTGTTGTATTATTTTCATGTTATCACTGTGAAGCTGCTTTGATACAATCTGTAATATAAAAAGCGTTATATAAATAAAGGTGACTTGGAGATCGGGAGTCCTAGTGGTTAGCTTGTACTGAATGCACATATGCCCCTTGTGGATTGCTTGTGTTGATAGCTCCATGTGGTCAGTTTTCTTCAGAATGTTTTGAATGTCTCTGACAGTATAAAACCCCTGATACACTTGCTCCAAAATCTCTGTCCATATTTCTGACCTCGTTCACATATATTTTCTCATGTAACTATATTCCATGAGTCATATAGGCTGCATTTATAAAAATAAAATAAAAAAAATGGCTCTTTTTTATTATTTTTGGAGCTTGACAGTCTTTATTTTTGATGTTCAAAAAAAGTCTAAATATTCTGCCAAATATACATTGGTGTTCCAGTACAGAAAGAAAATCATAGGTTTGTAATAACGTGAGTGTGAGTACATTTTTTATCTGTTTCATTAAAAGTTGAAACTGTTTCCTTAAAACTTTAAAAAAAAACAAAAACGAGATACATTGAAAATTCCAAGAACTGTATTTGCTTTAGGGTTATTGTCTGATCATGTGAGGTCTCCTGCTTTACATGATTTTTCCACCATTTCTGAAAATATTGATTCCTCCCTCTCTACAGAAGGAGAAATTACCATTTTGTAACCATAAACTGGCAGAGCTCTCTCACACAATCACACAGCGGTTTTCCCACACACTGAAGTTGAGAGATTGGCTCAGGGGAGAGTGGTGAATCCATGAAGCAACACAGTGAATCGATAGGTCTTTCCATGGCAGGGTTTTGAAATCGATGTCCATGGGAAATTAAGCTGTAGTCTTTGAATAAATTGAGGACACTCAAGCAACAACTACCAGAAGACCCCCCCCCCCTCCCCCCAAAACCTCCACAAAGCAACACAAAAATAAAACAGAAATCAGAGAGATCTGCGAATGATCTCCACTAGAATATTTTAGAGTCTATGAATTCCCTGTAGTTTTCTCTGTGAATCATAAGTAGTTTAAGAACAAGGAAACAGGGACTCATAAATTCTTTTTTTTTTTTCTTTTTTTTTGTGAGTGTCTGTTTTGTTAAAGATGGAAACAGCAGGTAGCTGGACTGGCATTTCTGTGTCTGTGATGTGACAACATTCCCAGCTGGTGTTTCGCCGTGGTCATGTTTACACCTGGTTTAAACATCTGTCTTGGGTATCTGATCACAGGTGGTCAACTGAGACATGAAATTGTTAACACCTGGCAGGAACATGCATTTTAAATGCGTCTCCTCTGACGATATTAGTTAAATTGGTTAAAAAAAAATTTTTTTAGCTTTATGAAAGTTCAATTTGCTGATAGAACCCTCCCAAATTTTCCGGGCTTGCGACCAGCACTAAGAATGCACAAGCTCATGCAACCACAGTGTCTGGGACTCGTAGAAGCAATTTAGAGTCTCCAATTCCAATGTTTGGATTGTGGGGGAATCAGAGCACCCGGAAGACTGTAAATTCAACACAGAAAGGCCTCCTGTAGCAATAGTGGTACACACTGAGCTGCCCCTGTGTCAGAAACTGACTTAGGCCCCGTTTACACGATGGGAAAACACAGATATTTCTCTGAGTTTTGCCCTCTCATTTACACGAAAACGCAGTTTTTATCATAGAAAACTATTATTTCTAAAAACACCCGGCAAAGTGGAGATTTCTGAAAATGCCGGTTATGTGTTGCCGTGTAAACTGGGACAAAATAATTGAGATAATTTTACAAGATAATTGCAACTTGTACCATTTTGAGTGGAAGGAAACGCATGCTGTTTTTGTCCATGCATCTGTATATTAAAGTGAAAGCAGTGTAATACCAGCCCGTTCTCATCCTTTAGCGGCACAAAGAACGCTATATGACAAAACGGCGCTATACTACGCACATGGCACTCTTTATCGTTAATATTCACGCGAACCCAAGGCGTCATAAATCCTTTCACGTAATATGAGACTACCCTACCCTACCCCACACCTAAACCTAACCATCACAGCGCGTGTTATATTAACGATAATGGGTGCCATGTGCGTAGTATAGCGCCGTTTTGTCATATAGCGTTCTACATGACGCTAAAGGATGAGAATGCGTTGGTAATACACAATACTGCTATATAAACTGTTCATATGAATCAAACAACAAAAGAAAAACTGAAAATCACTCACTGCTCTTGATTCAATAACTTTAAGCTTTAATAAGAACACATTTCTTGAATGCTCTGGTGAGGAGATAAACGTGGCGGAGTGTGTATAAATGCAGATGTTAATTAAACACAAGTAGAATACTCTAAATATATATATATATATATATATATATATATATATATATAATAAGTATATTGTATTCAAATTGTTTAGTAGTACACAGTATCTGCTAAGGATTTAAGAAGCTTCTGGCATAGATTCTAAATCTAGAAGCTTACACTGTTATTTTAAACAAATATAACGTATCTGACTCCATTCAATTTGTTGTTATTATTTAACCTCTTATTCTTTAAAGGTAAACGTCTTCATTGGAACGATTTAACGTTAATGCTTATGACGAAAGTAACAATCACTTTAGCTTTCAACATTACTAGTGTAAAAGGAAAGATTCTCAAAGCCTTTAAAACAGGCAAAGTATTTTTATGTATTTCGTTACATGTTTCAATATACAGACAGTAGAACGGAACAACATATATAGAAAAACTTAGCTGTAACAAATAAAGCACTTCTGTGTAAAGGAGGCTGCAAAAGCCTTTCTTGTAGTACGAGGTTACGCACCGGTGTGCAGGAGTGGAAGGGTTAAAGCCTTTCTCCCAGATCAACTATTACATTTCCTTCTTATGCCTTGAGCAAATCATTGTTAAAGATGTTAAACAGCACCAAAACCAGCTCATAGGAAATCAAGCTATATGGCAAATAGATTGTGATCAAGAGGGGGAGAAGAACATTGTACAAATTCTCCTCAATGCATGCAAGCAACATTACCTAGATTGTACATGGGGCACTTAAATATCTTTATTAAGTTCACCACTATTCAATTCAGTTTATAAGCTGTCAGATATGACCAACAGTGTTGTGCAAGTTACTCCAAACTGTAATACATTAGGTATTACTTGTTACTGTTATTTAAAAGTAATTCATTACCTTACAATATTACTGTCTCAGAATTGTAATGCGTTACATTACTCATGTATTACTTTTGAGTTACTTTCACCAAAATAACTAAGTAGAACAACTTTGGGGCTGTAACGATATGCAATATGAAACCGAAATCGCGATTCGCCACACGACTCAGATCCACGAACAGAATCGCGACACACCTCTTCCAACTCCAGCGTTATTCTCCTTACCGTCCAGATCCAATGCTGCCTTATCTTTAAATTAGGCTATTAGTATTATTTGAAGTTAACATTATAAAATACGTAGACCTACACCACAAAACTAGTTAAGGAGCATTATGGACATGACATTTGCAGTCAAAACTTGAAATAAAAATTCACAGAAAATACATGTATTGAAACGTATAGGCTACTTCCTTAAAGGACTCCAGACATTAGACAAATATCAGTCTATGTTTTATTTTTAATATTAGGGAAAAGACACACATTCATGCGTGACAAAAAAATAAAAATAGGAGGCAAAATATATTTTTTGTAATTCTGTTAATTACACTGAGCAAATCGGATGAGGAAGGGTTGGCTCTCCAGTCTCCATAGAACTTAAAATATTCATTTTATTTTAGTTTTCGTGTTCGCATTTATGAGGAAAAAACAATGTTACAGACGCGACCGCTCTGAACTAGCACTAAAAGACTGCTTTAAAACTTTCACATAGTGTGTTGCCTTTAAAAAGTAAAAGCAGACAATAGACTGTAATACAACTGTAATGCAAGCCTCACTAAACATGTAACGAGTAAAATATTACTGAAAATTGATTAGTAATGCCTTACACTACTGCGTTACAGCAAAAAGTAATATGTTACTGTAATGTATTACTTTTGTAATGCGTTTCTACCAACACTGGTGACCAAACATAGTTACATGTTAGAACACACATGTAGATGTACAGAATGTAGTTAAAAGCATATGTCCTGTGAAGCAAATGATACAGATGGGTCATTGTGGTCGGTGTAAGCAACTCTTCCTCCCCAGACAGAACCATCCTGTCAGAAGTGTCCCATCAGTCCTCAGTCAGCATATTGATGAAACCGTTGGACTAAATAGGCATTAGCATACTGTAATGATGGAGGCCATTGTGCTACATTTAATTCACATGTATATCTGAAGAGTTCAGATGCAAAAGCCTCTAAGTGCCATTTGAAATTTTCTTCTAAAATGATCATTTTTATCAAGCTTGTATATTTAAGTTCAGTAATTTCACTTAAATGGCAGTGAAGATTACCTATTAATTGTCATTTAAGTGAAATTACTGAACTTAAATACACAAGCTTGATAACAATGGTCATTCTAGAACAAAATTTCAAATGGCACTTAGAGGCTTTTGCATCTGAACTCTTCATCTTTAAGGGCAGTAAAGAGTTCTTCCCATATTCAGCCCTACATAGTTAAGGCCACCTAATATAATATTTGGGTTCTCGAGTCCCTGCCCTATTTCAAAATGAATCAAAAGTGCCCTTCTCAAACAAATGTCAATGATGTGGTAAATAAAACAAAATGCATTTGATTATAATTGACAATGTACAAAAAAAACTATAATAAATAGCAACAACAAAACTTGTGACCATAATTGGCTGATAATGCTTTGGGGAACCACCTCTGCACAACTTGGCATGCACCACAAATAAATATCCGTAACACTTCTCACACTACGCACTCACTAATCACACAAACTGCTTCTCCCTATTGTTCACTATGCACTACACATGTAGAGAAAAAAGACCCAGGACTGTCAGCAACATTGATGACACCTTCAAAACAATATGGCTAATTGTTTGAATTGAATAAGTTGGATTAAAATTGGAACCAAACACCTCTACTATGACGAACACATTTTAAATAATTTTGTCAAGATAGCATTTTATTATTAATAAAGCAGTTGAACACTTTATAACACAATATTTTCTGTATTTTCACAATCAGCCATTTTTTTTTACAACAGCCACAACAAATTCATTATTCAAATATGTGTGAATTGCATATCTAATCTATTTGATCAGATAGAGGCCCACTGTACCTTTGTGCACATGGTCACAAATTGTTTCCTGCTTCTCCATCTTGCTCTAATTTCTAGTGATATGGGCAGCTCAAAAAAAAAAAAATCAGTGCTCTTTCTCAATTAATAAATAACAGAAAAAAAAATATTGTAAGCAAGCATTAATCTGATTGTTGTATACATTTTACACTTTAATCAATAATTAGAGTGAGTTCTGATATTTCAAATCACTGAGTGCAAGAGTCCCAAGTTTGGAGACAACCTTCTCTATCTCTGACGTCTGTGTTTGAAGAAATCCAACTTGCCAACTTCAATGAATGACATCAGCGTGGGTGACGTCATGGCCTCTATCTGATGATCATAGTCCATTAATGCATTACCCATCATGCTCTTCTCCAGAGAGAAAGGAAGGCAATTGATTTTCAATAATTGGCCCTCTTTTTGTTACTTGTGGCATTCCAGATTTAGACCTAATCTCTTTAATGCATTTAATGATATTCTCAGAAAAAGGACATGTTGGTTGTTATTCCTGTAAGTCATAAGCGGTTAATAAAATGTCCACAAATTACAGAATTCCAGAACAGAATTTACAGTTTACCCTCACTAGTTGGCGTCAAACAGAAAACAATACAATGTGAATGCTGGAACTCATCACACACACACACACACACACACACTGATTCTCTATGTTCCCTGGGGACTGTATTTGATTGAGCTGTGTGAAAGAGTGTTATGCCGCTGGGTTATGGGTGGACTCCAACTTCCTGTTTGCCAGGAGATACATTCTGAATAATCAACCATAATGGAACATTCACTCCGCGACGAGACAGACACACACACTTTGTCCTTTGCTTGTAATGCCCAACTGACCCCCATCAGTAAGATGACATTTAGTGGGACGGAATAGCATTACTTTAAGGTCAAGAGGGGACGTCCACCTGCACACACACTGTGCACTCCAAATGGTGAGAATATGAAATGTTCAATATCGATTCCAGCTCGACCCCATCTCTGACATACTCATTAGCTCTCTGTTTGTCTCTCCATTCCTCCTCTGTTCAAATTATCCATATTTCCTGTTTCCGTCTATGACTCACTGGGGCTGACATTTCCAGCCTCACACACCTTTGCTCCATGGGTGCCCGCATGGGCTGCGTTTTAGCCACAACCAGGCAGGTTTAGGACATTAAACACATTAATCTACTTTTCCAAAAAGTTTGCAACAAAAATATGTAGCCTTATCAAAAAGTTAATATCTTAAAATGCGGTTCATGGTAAACAAAATCCATTTGTTTCAAAGTGAATCAATGCAATGATGGAATGTTTCCCTTTGTAAACTTTGCATCAGGTACAGTTCAGGCAAACATCGACACAAATTCACAGCACCAACCTATAGGAAGCTTCTTGGTCAACTCTATGTGGGCAGAGACTTGTAACTTGTAATGAATAAAAACAAGGATCCAGAAAAACAAAACAAAAGTATCCACAACAGATGAGGTACTCATTTAGGCAGTCTAGATTTCAGTCACCTGTCTTAGGCTGGGCTGCCTCGGCGGGATGAGACTCTGGCTGGGCGGTCTCGGCAGAAAACGGAAGATTTAGGTCTTCGAGCAGCAATATCTGGGCTAAGGGATCGCCCAGTTCATTCCAGAACCGCTGCTTTAAGAACTCTTCCTCCCAATATATGTCCTGGTGCAGATGGAGATACACCTCTACGAATTTCTCCAGTGAACCCCTATTTTGGTCAAATAGGAAAGCCTCCATCTGGTCGTCCATTTTTAGGTCGGTCAATCTGTCACGAGGTGTGATGCTGGCAGAAGAAGGCAAACGAGGCAAATTTTCCAATGCAAACACTTTACTAACAATACTCTCAAACAGGTACAGATAGGCAGATAGGCAGGCAGGCAGGCAGGGTACACAAACACTCCAAATAATACTACTCATAACATCACTTTGACATAAACATTGACCGACATGGATTGAACAAACAGAGAGAACTAAATACAGATACAAATGAACACTAAGGAGGTGAAGACAGGGGACACCGATGAAAATGATGCTGAACAGGTGGATGATTGAGGGAGCGAGATCAGGTTTGGAAACAAGAGGATCCTGGGAAGTGTAGTGAAGACTAAGACAGGTGCAGGTGAACTTTGAAAGTTCAAATAGCATTCAGAAATAACATTTAAAAAATTAATGGAAATCTTAGCAAAATGTTAGAACACAGTTTTGTTGGTTAGGTACACAGCCAACTGTCTTAAGCCTTGTTCACACTACATGATTTTAAAACGTTGGGCTGAACTGTGCGGTTCACACTACATGACTTGCTCTCAGTGAAATCAGGAGCATTCAAGTTGTTGAGCTGTTCACACCACACAACACAATGTGATTGATCCACAACAAGAGGTAACTCACTACACGAGTTGACAACGCACTATATAGAGATACAACCACGATCGGATGATAAGAGCATATCATTTGTGACTCAATGAGAGCTGTTTCAGTACTATGGTACTAAATCCTGAAAATAATCAAATAAATAACGAGTTGACAACAACTCTGTCACCCAACGATTCTATCTTGTCTACAAACCATGTTTTGTCACGAAAAACGCGCAATAAAACGAACCAGAAATGACGCGAAACTGCAGAGAAGAATACAACGCGCGAATATGGACGTCAGACAGAAACTAGTGCTGCACACTGTTTGCGTGACGATCTGCTCTGAGAAAAAAAATGTAAAAAAGAAAAGAAAAAGTAAGTTTTACCTAGTGTCGTCAACCCATGCGTTGCTATGATTGGCTGTACTCATGACATCACTGAGATTGAGTCGCGCGACGGCTCTGGATATCTAGCAGGCTAGATATTTTTCTGGGCTCGGTGACGCGTCTGTGAGCGTTTTCGCTGCGTTGTTGGCTCTTTCATACTAACAGATTGGCAGGCGTTCATCGTCCGCTAATCCCCCGCGATTTGCACGCGATAACACCCTGACCTGTCGGCGAGCTCAACGATTTGCAAATCGGGCATAAATCGGGCTTAAAATCCTGTAGTGTGAACTTGGCTTTAGGTGACATTGTAACTGATGTGGAACTACATAACTAATCGGGAGTGCTCTTAATAGGAAGCAACTATAAGCATCATACATACATTATATAATTCCATGCATAAAGTGCACTGAAGACTCAACTCACAATTAATTCCTTTAGATTTCGATATTAGCATAATGCTATTGTCACAATACTACATAACACACACACCCACACACACACACTTGCTAAAATGTTTGCTTTTATGTAGATCCTTTTTAACAATACTTTTAGGATTGAATCAAATATCCCTCTCATCAACCATGTTGAATATTTTCCGTTAGTTGCAGTGAGGGATTACATTTTCTGTGATGAATTAACACAGTCTCATCCCAAGACGTCATAAACTGACGCTTTTGACCATACGTCAACATCCGCCTTTTTAGGGTACCCTTAACGTCAGTTAGATGATGGGGTAGGTTTAGGTCTGCGGTAGGGTTAGGATTAGATAACGTCATCTAACCGACATTAAAGGGTACCCTAAAACGGTGGATGTTGACGTATGGTCAAAAGCGTCAGTTTTATGATGTCTTGGGATGAGACTGCGCTTGATGAATACATAAGCTGTAGCCTTAGATTTAACCAGAACAGGAAATTTTTGAAATATTATATATTTTGGAACAGAATTAAGTATTTGTTCTCCATATGTGGCTTACTGGCTAGTGTTTCAAATCAGTCACTTATGAGGTTCCATTTTCGTTAGCATGGCGCCTAAGAAGGTAGCTGCCTATGTGGACTGAAGACAATGAAGCAGCTCACTAGAGTTTGGGAAGAGAGCACTTGTCTTTGTCTGACTTTCTTTGTCTCGGTCTCTGAGCATGATTGATTTGATTTGGTGAGCTGCTAATGCAATTATCTAATTTTGTTTGATGACAGTCTGAAATGTATGTCTCTGGAGTATATGAAAATCTATGAAATTGGTTTGTTTGTGTGTGCAAATGTTCCCTAAGAGGTTTGGCATTCTCTTTTTGTTGTCCTAATTTACAAGAATCATTGGCCTCAACTGTGTGGTAAAAAATGCCATGCGTACACACATTTACACGCATACATGAATTTCGTACTGATCCCCCATGAGCTTGATTTTGAAATATTTAGATGACTTTTAAAAAACATTTACATTCTGACCTGTATAAAATATCTCATAAGTTAGTGGTGAATGTTCTGTACTGGAAAAGGTCATTGTAATATATTGTATTAATAGAGACAGGTTTTTTTTTTTTTTTTAACAGCCTCTTGAGAACAATGAATCTAAGCTTTCACACATAGTAAAATATAAAATGAACTCTGTCACAAGTCATGGTTGCAAGAAAAAGGAATATGTAAAAATGAATGCAAATACGAAAATTCACTTGTGTTATACATTTCAATGAGGCACTTAACAGAAAAAAAACTAAACTAAACTAAGTCCTCATGTTCGTGGTCACCCGAGAAAAAGCATCATCACGCATACTCAATGCTCAAAATGTGTTTGGATTCACGAAGCTGATCTTCGAAGGACACAAAGGTCAGACTGAGCGTTGTTAAATGGGACGAGGATTAACCTGCCGACTGCCGAAGATTGTTCTTGTAGTCCAGCAACCGCTGCCGTTGATGAGTGACAGGAACAATCGTACTGGACTTTTTTGAAAGTTATAATAAACTTCGTGAAAACAAAATAGGGTTCACAAACTGTCTAAAATATTATGTTCACCATGGTCCATTTCTCTATATAACAAAGTGTATGAACTAAATATAATCACATCTTAGTAAGATACAGTATGTCAACATTTGAACCAGTTTAAAGTTTATTATTATTATTATTATTTATGCATTTGTATCATTAGGTATTTGACTAAGTTGAATCCCAATACTTAAGATTAAAAGTGAAATCCGGCAATTTCTCAAAAAAATTCCTGTTGTCAGTTAATTCTGGGGTAGACAAGGCAGCAGAGGTTCCATCTGTAGTGTCCTTCATTTCATGGGAAATGAAGGATGGCAAACACATTCTCACCCCAAGGCGTCACCTTTTGACCATGCTTCAATATTTGACGCTTTAGGCGCCCTTTAGCGTCAGTTACATGACGCGATCCTACGGCGTCATCTAACTGATGCTAAAGGAAGCGTCAGTTAGATGACAGGGTAGGTTTAGGTGTGGGGTGGGGTTAGGGTACACGCGATCCTAGGGCGTCATCTAACTGACGCTAAAGGGCGCCTAAAGCATCAGATATTGAAGCATGGTCAAATGCTTCCCACGGCGTCAGTTAGGTGAGAATGGGCTGAGGATGCATGTGGAGGCAGCATTTGAAGGGGCTTTCGAATTGGGTCAGCATTTATTGTGCAGTGGTGACACAAATGGGCTTCAAATGCACCCTTCGAAAGATACAGCCTCTGAATTGGGACACAACAAAGGATTGACAGTCACCTTATACTGGTGTGTGTCACTAATATTGGAACAAACAAAAAAAAAACCCCTAAACTTTATTTCCTTGGACAGGTTTTCTGGCACTGTGACCTCGCTATTTTCCAGTTAAATGATTTTTAGTAACCATCTGGGGCAGGGCCGGCTCTAGGTTATTTGGTGCCCAAGGCGAGAGTGCCCTCAACCCCCCCCCCCCCATATATATTATATATATATTATATATATATATATATATATAATATTTGTATGATTAAAAATTTATATGTTTTGTACAATTACTCAATCAATTGTTGGTCGTATAGACCCCGAAGCCCAGAAGTGTAAACAGGAAACGAAGACCATTTGAAGGTTAATATAACGCCGATGAACTAGCGCTGATCAAAGCCGGGGTAAAAAGCTGCACTTGAACCATGACTTGAACACACCGAGAGAACTACAGGCGACTGTCAGCTATATTCTGCGCCTTGCGTGCAATGAGCCAACTGTCTATTTCTGCAGATATAAAGGAAAACCGACGATGTCGGCCGGCTGCAGATACACATAACGTAAACAAAGCAGCGCGTGACAACCATTTTGAATATACGCGGGCATCCCCTTGTCAACATGTCGAATCGGGCGAAACAAAGCCGACGAGGACTATTTTGAGCCGAAGGCACGGAACCGTGCGTATTACACCGAGGAAACTAAAGCGCTAAAACCAGCTGTCAGATATCTGGCTCGCGCATAACATATGTTTTCGCGCCACTCCCGGTTGCTGAGCAACGCGCGTGAGTTTGACAGCTGCCTGCTGCCTGGAGTCAGTCGTTTTTTAGGATTGTATAATCTTGTAAAAGAAATGGACAAATACAAGCAGTGTGTAGTGTAGACAATGTACAGTAAAAGTGTACAGCGTGTGCGCAGCTTTCATGATAGGATACATACATTTAATTCACTTTTTTTTTTCAATTCTGCAATTTGCGCCCCGTCCAGCAGATGGCGCCCCAGGCGGCCGCCTGTGTCGCCTGTCGACAAAGCCGGCCCTGATCTGGGGTCAGTGGAGGCACCGGCACGATCACTCTGATACCGGTAAAAATAACTTGTCGTACAGCAACTAGCTAGGCTATATGAAAAAAAAAAATTTGCTTTTGTAAAATAAAGTAAACAAACAGAGTGCACTTTCTTCCATCGCAGTCTTTGTGAACTTCTTTCTGAAACATGTCAAAAATGAATAAAAACTCAGCGAATACTTGCCGCACAGACGTTACGTTCTGTGTCTAGGCTTCGGAGCGTGTGTCGAGAAATCTCGGAATCTTTCAGTGAAGTGCGTAACGAGGCTCGTATCACTTTAGACCAGTGACGTCATTGATGATGTCCAAAGTCTCGCTTCTGCCTGATTGGTTCAGGAAGTGGTTCAAATCTTGCCGTGACATTTTGAGATGATGAATATTCGAATGTTTAGACTAGTTTTTACATTGAAATACCATGTTTTTGAATATTTGGTAAAACTTAGATGTTTATAATATGCTATCTAATATCTAACTGGTTCTCGCTCATCAAGACAACATCAGCGAAGATCAACTGGTATCTCAACAAATTGCATCAAGACAGTTTTAATCAAAAGGGCGAGACATGCAAGTATCAAACTAAAGCCATAGGACTCCATCATGGCCCTTCGCATGTGAGCCTGCAGTTCCAAATACAATGAAATTCACTTTCAGTGTGCAGGGGATGTTATGTTACTGCCATTTGAATATTATGTAAATATTGCCATTGCAATAGAAATTATGTAAATGAAAGCGAGAAAGAAAAAGACAAATCAAAAAATAATATCTGGATCTAAACCAATATCAGGTCTAAGTCAAATGCAGGCTTGGGAGGGTTACTTTAAAAATGTATTCCGTCACAGTTACAAAGTACTTCATAAAAAAAGTATTCAGTAACGTAATCCAAGTACCACAATATGAAAGTAATGTAACTGTTTGTCCTTGAATTACTTCAAGGACAACTATTATTTTAAAAACAACTTTTATTTATAAAGAATTTCACAGCCCTGAATAAATATGTAAAGGGATATACGGACACGGACGGATCTAGTGGCTTCAGTATGGTATTACAGATTATTTTATTTTATTTTTAACTTGACATGTACAAGGAGAATACAAATTCATTTTTTCCCAAGCAAATATAATAAAGAATTTTTAGACAATGGAAATGTTTCTTCAACAGCAAAATAGAGAATGCAAATGCTTCTTTAGGTTGGATGTCGAGGTTGGATGAACAGTTTGCATTGAACACCATATTGTTGGCATTGTCTTCTTTGAAAAAAAAAAAAAACGGATGAAATGAAATGAAAGCGTTTTTACCTGTGGGCAGCCTCGTTTCAAGCAGCAGAGATTCAGTCTAGTATGTGTCTGAGGAGATTGTTGTCGAGGGCTGTTATTTTGCGCAGTCACCAGTGGGTGGTACACTTGACTCGTGTCGTGAGTTATTAATCAAGCAGTGCTTAAAATAGTGTTATTATGCCAAAATACAGCTTTATTTAGTTTTAAATGAAGCCATTGTAATCCTTAAAGTATCCCGCCCCTTTTTTTCCAAAAAGGTACTATAAAAAGTAACTATAATCTGATTACTATGTTTTTTACTATGTTTAACAAATTACAGTTACAGGATTTTTTTTTTTATCTTGATTACATAATGCCGTTACATCTATTACTCCCCAACCCTGGTCAAATGGCTAGTTCACAGTACAGGCAGGCATCTTACCACCAATATAAACAGTGTTAAAGGCAGCACGATAATCAAGGTCATAACCGGGAAAATGATTAGGGCCGCCAGCAAACAAATCAAGTAAAAGTCCAGGCAAATGATAGAGTCACAGGCAGGCAACAAAAAACAATGATCAGTAATCTAAACAAGGTTGATATATGGAAAGACAATCACAGGAATAGTACGCTCAGAATTGCACCTGGTATGGGTCCAGGCATGTGGGATTGGGAATTGTATTCCTCTAGTGACCGATCGAGGAATCTTAACTGCATATCTTTGCATATGGCTGAGCACTGCTCCATTGTAATTTCTTGACCTAGGCAGGTGTAACTATTGGCTTCTTCAATCTTTTCAGAACGATCTTAATGTAGCCGATTCATCCACCTTTCTTGATCTACTATAACTGCCTCGATGGATGACTGATGACTCTGGATTAGGGCTGTGAATCTTTGGGTAGACAGCGGATCGATTCGATTCACGATTCATAGGTTTTCGATTCGATTCAGGAACGATTTGTGCAAATTCAGAACGATTCAATTCGATGCGATTCACATCCAAATTCGATGCGATTCGATTAATTCGATTCTTAATAGGGATGCACCGAATATTCGGCCGCCGAAAATTTTCGGCCGAAAATGGCCCAAAAGTGCATTTTCGGTTTTCGGCCGAAAGACTTTTATGACCGAAACAATACGGCCGAAATGTTGTGATGACGCAAACAGAAACCGCGACCTGCACGTGCTTGTCTGAAGCAACATGTCTGCGGTGCGGACGTATTTCAGTGTATCTGAACCCGCGAGGAGACGGAAGCCTTGTTTATCCACCTATATCTGCTCTAAACAACGCGCGCCGCCATGACGACGATTCCGGTTGCGAGCGGGTCAAGAGCGGTGCGCGCACTGTCTGTGGAGACTCGCGCTGCGGAGGCAGGCGAAAGTAAACAAGGCAGTGCGAGTCTCCACAGACAGCACGCGCACCGCTCCAAACGGTCGAGGCGTTTATACTTGACGCGCTCTCCGTTGTACTATTCCTTGAAACGACAGGGGACGACTCAAGTAACTGTCCTCTAACTATGAGGAATCGGTGAGAAGAAGAAAGATAAACACATGACAATGCTTATTTTTTAGTAGGCTATTCCACCACCAATACAAAAATAATCATGTAAAACCCAGTAAACCCTGAGATTATTACTTGTGACATTACAAAAAATATGTATATGGGATTGGGAACTATGTATATGTATGTATAGAACTAAATTAATGCTCTCTTAAATATTTAAATACATTCACTAAACATGTTTCATTAAGTTTCATGTACATTTGTATTAAACATGGACAATTGTTCATTTAAAAAGGCTTTTTATGTTATTGTATGCCAAATTTTTAAAATGTAACTAATTTAGACATGCAAACTGGGTGCTAGTGTGATGAGAAGTTTGCGCTCGGCTTTGTTTTTGAGAGAACGTTTCATTTTAAAACCTTTCTGCAGGCCAGTAGATTATTATTTAGTGTATGAGTGGGGTCAAGTTAAACATTTTAGTTTGAATTTTATTTTATACTGTGCATTGTGCTAAATAAATATTTGCATAATTTGTAATTGATTTATTCTTTAAAAATGTGATATTAATATGCAATTGCAATGCCTTGATTTTAGTAAAGTTTGTACACAGTCATAGCCATAAATACAATGATAGTAATAATTCTTTCGGTGTTGCGGTTTTCGGCCTTGGTTTCCTCTTTTTCGGTTTTCGGTTTCGGCCAAGAATTTTCATTTCGGTGCATCCCTAATTCTTAATTTTTTATAAGCATTATAGTATTATTTCAATGCTTCACCCAATGGGTCTTTGTCTGGGTTTGAATTAGCCTACACAGCGGCCTTCGGGGGTCAGATAGTGTGGATTTTGTCTATTGTTAATGTTAGTTCATGTTTGTTTTTAATTTTAATGAATATATTATTATAAAAAAAATTCAATGGCCAACAAATTAGCCAATATTTTGAAAAAGGCTTTTAAAATACTGCATTAAATGACTACATGCACAAATTAATGGAGACGTTTTCATTAGTTTCATTTTGCGTCCTCTCAGTGCACTCGTTAACATCTTTTCACTGGATTTTGCTCGCGCTCTGTGCCATAGCTCTCATGTAACTACAGATTTTTGAGCAGTCCATGTTTGAGCTCTCCAGCTGAGCTCTCTGTCGAGAAAGCAATAGTTTTGAGGCAAACCGCTCAAGCCATTGATAAAGCTGCCATGCCATTGCGTGGGCACTATGAAATAAAACGCTTTCATTCATTTATTACATGGAAAGGTACTCTCCGTACATGCAAGGTGGTCTCTCGCTCGCTTTCCCTCTCTGCCGAGTGCATGCAGCCGTGTGTGCACGCGCGATACGCGGTTTGGAGCACAAGTCTCGTATGCACGCTCGCTCTAGATTCCGGGAGATTTTAACTAATTTGCGGTATGCTGATCACGACACGAGTAGCTCAACAGGTAGAAAGATGAACTCATCTTTCAGGCATTTGACCGACCGGACTTCAGCGTGAGAAATCAGGGGTGTGTGAGCGCGTGAAACCAATCGAATGCGGATGTCTTATGACGGCAAATGCGTGAGGCAGCTTGTACCAGGAACACGTTAAGGTTGTGTTTATATATTTTAAACCACTGAATCGCTATAAAATCGCAATTAATTTGATTCTTAGCCTTTTAAATCGATTATTCACGTAAATAAACGATTCACGATTCAAAATACATGTTTCAGGATCGATGCATCGATTATAAATCCTGACGATGCATATGTATCGAGAAAACGTGTGAATCGTTACACCCCTACTCTGGATGACTCTTGTACAGAAAATCTTGTACAGTATATGAATGCGAGAAGGCAGATTGGTTCGAGGTTCAGTGTGTAAGAATGACTGTCGGTAATAACAGCTTTGTTTGGTTGTCATAGATCTACGCACATGCAAATGCCGCCTGATTTCTTTCTGCAACACTATAATTGGTGAAACCCATGGAGATGCATCAACTTTCCTAATGACACCCAAGACAAGAAGATAGCTTTTTGGGAAGACAAAGTTAAGCGTCTAGTTTCTGTCATAGGTGTGACATTAGAAGAGATATTTACCTTATGCAGAAACATTTGCACATCCCAGCATGGCAACATTAGCTTGGATGGTGCAGGGGGTTCTCTGTTGGGGCAAGGTGAGGCCCACATATAAGTGGTTGATGTGCTTTGCCCTTTCTCTCAACATAATCCAGTTCCTCCTGCATTCCTTAATCCTTCCCCAATTCCGAATGCAACTGTCGAGCCTTCCTTCCACTCTCCATGTAGTTCTTTCCAGCACCGTGTTTCACAGAGGCCAAGGATGTTGCCTTTAGTTTTGTTCTTTCCCTCTATGATCATTAACAGGTCTCCCTAGATACCATTCGGGTGTTGAAAGGGGCAATGGAGAGGGAAAATTGCTACGCCAAGTGTCCAGTTTTACAGGCTTGTTGCTCCACCACCATAGAGCAGGCAGGAAGGCATGAAAATAGGCACAAGGGCCTATTTTCCAAATCACAGCCACAAGATTTGCCGGTCATTAGCTGGCATGGGCTCATTCGCTCATTCTTTAATTGTGCTAACTGTTCCTATCGTGATGATAATGATAAAATATGTGACCCATTTGGATTTTATTGATAATTTACAACTCTCAAATTATATAGCGGTATCAGTTATCACTTGTTCCCTGGAGAGCCATATTGATTATTTGCTGTGTGTAAGGGGTTCGTCACGGTTGTTGCGGATGAGACCAACGCCAGCCCATACTCTCCCTGACTCTGCAGCAGTGGCCTTTAATACCATCACGGCAAATGCTCCAATTTTTCCTCGGGCAAAGAAAGCTGTTTCAAACAGCACGGACCTGGCGACAAAGTTAGTGGACCCCTCCATCATTTCCATTATGCTACGTTCACACCGGACGCGAATCACGCGTCTAGTTCGACGCTTGACCACTTTGTGTTAAGAGCAAAACTGGCGCGCGTAAAAACAAAAGTTTGAAGCGAAATTTACGCGCGTCAGAATCGAAATCCGTTGGCGGCCATTGTTTTTATGTCGACCGAGCATTCATCAAGAGAGTTACCGCTCTGTATTTACTCTGGAGAGCAGAACAGTGGTGTGGGGATCATCGTCGCCGTATATTTGTGTCCACCCGACCCTTCGGAGCCGAACCGTTTGGCGAGTTTCACCATTTGCTCGCTCGAGGAGCTGCGCTGGATGACGGCCGCTGTCAGCGGTACTTCCGCCTGTCACGCGCCCAGTTTGATGACCTGTTGTCCCGCATCGGAGCGAGGATCACCCTCGCCCTCATCCATCTGATCTAGCTGTCATTTATTTTTGTTTTGATGATAAATAGAGCCAGCCTTCAAAAGTTATTAACCTGTCCTGTGATTTTTTTTTTCTCTCTCTCTCACGTCTAGACACGAATTTATGCACATATGTTGATTGTCTTTACAACATAATACTATTTTCATATAATCTAGATATGGAATGAATAACATTCAATACAAAATGAACATGTCTCGTATATAGAAATAATGTTTCAAGTGATAAAACCTTTGCTTTGTTGTGCATAATCCCACCATGCATTTAGTCATATTACAAAATAATCTATTGAAGCATCCACACTTCACCACGTGAGCAAGCAGCTGGCTCCTGATTGGTTAACGCGGCGCGAATTCACGCCAAAGTTCAGATTTTTTAACTCGGGCGGCAGATGCGAATTCGCGTCAAACGCGTGAATGCACAAATGGCACTAACTGAATCATTCGCACGTAACGTGCCAGACCCTCAATTCGTGCGAACGAGGCGTATTCGCGTCTTCCGCGCCGCCCTCCACGCCGCAGGAATTTTTCACGCGCGTAAAGCGTCTTTGCATTGACTTAACATTGAAATCATTCGCGCCTGATGCCCAATTCACGTCCGGTGTGAACGTAGCATTAGAGCGGCTAAACATTCCCCTCAGTCCTCCCATCTAGAGTCCGCACCAGCTCCAGAGTCCGGCACCTCCCTGGCTCCCTCAGCATTTGCCTGGAAAAGACCATTTTTTCAATAATAAATAAAGAAACAAACAAACAAATATTGTTGAAACCAAAACTACTCCCTTACCTCTCACATTCAAGCCAAGAAATCTTACTATGGATCACATCAGCTCATGCTCATCCTTCAATCTGACACTATATGTAATTCAATTATTAACAGTGTATGTATGTATATATATATATATATATATATATATATATATATATATATATATACTGTTAATAATTGAATTACATACTAAAATATACTTGGAATGAAGACAGAAAAATGAATATATATATATATATAGTCCATCAGCTCCAACATACAGCATAGGCTCAGAGAACACAGAATATAATAAACAGAGAGAGGGAGAGCACATGGCAGATGTACACTAGTCATTTATCCTTCATCATTTTCTGTTCCATTTCACTTTCCTTATTCCCTCTCTCTATGACATCTGCACATCTGTCTATCCCATAATTTCACATTCAATCTGTAGGGCTTTGTAATGCAAGTGTCCTAGAGAACAACAATGCAAGGTGACTGAATCAATCAAACACAGTGTGTGTGTGAGAGCATGCACAAGTAGGCGTCCTGGTCCCCTAATTCTTCACTCTCACAACACAACATAAGTGTCATCCAGTCCATTTCTTTCTCTCTTTCTCTGCTCTCTTGCTAAATATGAAACTCATTAAAGTTCTTATTGATTTTGCTGAACGCCAAGATGCATATAAAGTACAAGTTGGTGGATGAAATGTTGGCTGAAATAAATTTTATTTAATTTCAGTTAACATTTATTTTATTTCAAGTATTGAATTTTGTTTTTGTTTTAGTTTTTATGAATTTATAATTTAGTTATTTGTGTACACCAATCAGCAAAATTGGAATAATTAGCATAAGTTCTGATGACTCAGTGTCATTCATGCTGTGCTGCTGCTACACACATATGCACACGTGTCACATTAAAAATTGTCATTCCCTGATCCATACTTAACATCATGCATGGGTCACATTAACTGTTACACACACAGAGCTGAATTGTGAGCCCCCATCCCCCTCTCTCATTACAAGGCCAGTGTGACAGCAAAATAATTAGCCTGCCCTAATGCACTCGGCTATCTCTCTGACTGGATGACTGCTCAAGGCACAGCTATTAAGTTTTTGAAGGTTTTTAATTTGAAAGGGGTGGAACGTGGCATCTATCTGTGAATTAGTGAGAGAGAGATAGAGAATTCCCTCTCCTGGGGCAAGGCCTTTTTCTCTGCCCTCATCAGTTCTCTAATTAGCTTCATTTTGTGTTATCTTTCATGATAAAGTAAAAATAATGTACATGGCTAGAGATCATGTCACTCTTATTGCTCTCTCTGAATAACTTAACAAGAACTTCTGGTCATTTAATTGAAATTTCATAGACGTACATTTAAATGTTACCATCCTTGACATTTTATTTTATGTATTTATTTATTGGTTTGATTTACAATTAGTCATAGAGGACCTTTGTCATTTTGTGTATTACAAAACATTTTTTGTATATAAAAAAAGCATGAAGCTCCATACATACCCTTCAGTATAGGGCAAAACCAGATGAAAATGTGAAATTTTGTTGTATAAAAATTTGCAACAAATCAAAATAACAAAACCCAGGCTCATTGGAAAAATGTACCTGTGGTGATATTTTCTGCAAAATAATATTACGTTGCATGCCTAGTTCAATTCAAAACTTTCTGCATTTTTACCGTTCATTTACACTACAGTGGCAATTGGGGGTCTGAAAATGAAAATTCTTGAAATTTGGTTTCAAATTGAAAGTTTTTGAAAACTTTTGAAAAATGTTTTGTGAAAACATTGACGTCAAGCGTTCGATCGATAGGTGCATAGTGTTTCTGTGCAAAGTGACATCGCCAACTGCTGGCCTGGCATGCATAACACAGCATTTTGATCATTTTGATATTTGTGAATGTGGATCTTTTTGACAACGTTGTCGTCTGTGTGCGAAAAATGCAAAGGAAAAAGCTTTTTTTCTGTTTTTAGTACATTGTTGTCATGTAAACATACCCTTAATTTGCTTCTACAAGTCTTTGAGCTCTTATATCATGACTTGTACCCATGCAATGCAGACTTGCAACAAACGATATTATCGTGAAACTGTGTTGGCCAATGTAACTCATGTGGCTATAAACCAGAAATTAATCAGAACAGTTTAACCAATACGATGATCCTTGATTTTGATCAAAGTAACATTTATGACCAATTACTTGTTAGTAAATCACAGTGACATGTTTGAGACAGTATGTTGTGCTATGATTTTGCATTTTGGTGGGAACTACTACTAAGAGAGTCAGACTGATATTAGAGTTTACGAATGAGTCAACAAACAACTGTTTTTTATTTATTTATTATTTGTTATTATTAGAAGAAAATATTTCCTTCTCATTCCAATTCACTGATATGTATTATTTGCTTATTTTTAGATTCGTAAATATTTTTGTTTAATAATAGTACATATTCGAAATGCTACGCCAAATGTCCAGTTTTTATATATTCGATACAGTCCCACAGGTCACAGCAATCTCAAGCTTCACCTCACTCCACGAGTTCTTTCCCCAAACCTGCTCAGCTTAATGGGTTTTTCATTTAACTCAATACTGTTTATTGTAAACATCTCCATATGGGGTCATGAGATATCACATTCTGTTGGTGTGTGTGTGTGCATGAGTGTGTCTGTGTGTGTGGATTATAAAAGCTTATTAATGATGGACACAGTCCAGCAATCCAGTTTATTAAATAAAGCAGGGTGTTAAAAAAAGAGAGCTGGATCGTGTCACACAGTGGACAGTCATGCATTCAAACTGACTTCTGATTTCTCTGTAAATCATGAGGAGCTGAGCTGATGTGATATTTACACTGTCTCTAAGAAATTCACCCGAGAAGGAATTCATTAAGAATGAATTGTGCCTGCTGATAGCCTTGTTCATTCCCAGTAAAAAGCATCTAAGCACTTCATAACAACTTAAATTTACTTTAGGAGTTACATTGAATAAGATTTGTTTTCAAAGAAAACGTTTTCCCCCATTGGCAAGTTTGTAAGCAAAAATAAACTAAATTAAACTAAAATAATGAGGTTTAAAATGCTTTAAACAAAATATTACTAAATAACATATATTTTTTAAAAACAAGTCTTATTTTGCTGCTCCATATATATATATATATATATAATATATATTGTGCTGATGAACTTGTAGGTTATCACCATGTGAACATCAGTTGACAGTTATTGTTTAATGTTCTGATTGTTTTCATATAGTTTATTTTGATTTAAGGATATTATTTGTGATTATGTTATCTGTTTAGATGTATATGTAAGAGCACTGTCATTGAATGTGTTTCAATGGTCATGAGAGTTAACCAACCCCTATTGTTGGTATGATCCACTAGGGTTTGGCGGGAAGATGACAATTTGGCAAAAACAATTTGTGCTATTACTTTCCCCTTATTCTATCCTATAGTAATGCAATACTGTATATTATATAGGCAAATGTATTTACTGTTGAATACATTTGGTTCAGCTAATAAATTGCATTTAAAATATATTGATTCCTGTAATAATAATTATTTATTCATGTGATATTTATAAATCTGGGTGCGTTTTTGGTTGGAAATCAATGAAACATGGTACTGTATTACCTGGTCTCCCCTGTTTATTGTCACAGCTCATACAATAAAGCAAACACCCATGATAAACCTTGCTTTTCTATCTAACGTTAGTAATTGCTGACTCTTTATTCCAACGCTGAGCGAAGCGAACTCTCCGCTCCTCGTCACGGTGCGTCTCAGGTGATTGTTATCACTCTGCCCAAGTAGCAGTGCTTCCCCTTCAGAAAATATAGTATTTATACGGTCAAAAGATGTCTGTGTCTCATATGGCCTTGATATTTGCACACTCTGTGACTATACAAACCACAACATGTAAATAGGAAAACGTTTGCGTTATTTTATTTTGTCACTCATTTGGATTAGTATGAAAGCTGCAACCATTCACATCCAGTCTTTGTGCTAAGCTAGGCTAGCGGTGGGTGCGTCAAACAGACTTATAGCACGCACGGAGATGAAAAAGGTAAGTATGGACTTATCTAACTCTGGGGGGTAAGGTGAATAGGCTAAAGTCCCAAAAAGTCGGAGTGTTCCTTTAAAGTCACTATGAAATAAAAATGGACAATTCTTCTTTTTTATTAAATATTGCAGTATTTATTATAAATGATTTATCCGTGCATTTATTTTTATTCTTATTTTTAATTCATGTGCCCTTTTAATCTTTTATCAAAATAACTTCCTCTTGCAGCGATTCTGTTCTTTGATGACGTGTTTACGGCGCGGGGGTGGGCCAAGCTGGTAATCACATGACATGACAGCAATAGCAATCTACAATCATCCAATCAATTCTAATTGACAAAAGTCCCGCCCTTCATTTTTCAAGCCAGGACGATCCATGTTTTTTTGAGTCAGTCAGCTGCAGACAGACCGTACTGGACCAAATGAACCTTTGGCAACAGCGTTGAGACGAGCTTATAGAAAGATTAGTCAGGTTTCCTGCCTTTGAGCTCAAGTGAGGCTGCTCATCTTTGGCCCAAATCCTTCTCAAATTATCAGCACAGACACACACCTCACGCCTGTTTGTCTGCTCTAATTTGAATGAGGAATTTCTATTCATCAATCTAATACCCCCTGGATAATGTGCTTACCCTGACAGACAACAAACATCTGCACGGCAATAATCCAAAATGAAGGAATCTAAACTGGAAGAGCGGTCAGTGTGAGGGAGTGTTTGTCTTGCTGTGGTTGTGCAGGTCTTGAGCCTCTGTTTTAATGAAGGGTAATTGTGTGTGTTGTGAGGGAGTTTGCTAATGGATTGAAAGTCTTTGTCAGACACATGAATTCCCTGCACTGTCAGGCAGCATCACAGCAGAGCGCTCATGAAGACTGCAGAGGTCCCAGCACACCACACCACCTGCTGCTGCCCCATCTGCTGCACCAATACTCACTATTATATTCACTCACACATTTACATGTGCTTACATACACCCTCACACTAACATAAAACTTCATGAAGAAATTCACACACATTTACCAGTGGCGTAGGCAGAAATTGTATTTTGGGTGGGCCAGTGAAAATGTGAGTGGGCCTATAGGTTTTCATAGAAAAAAAGTTACTTCAATAATAATTAACTTTAGAGAGTAGAAAAATTAATAGACAAACTGCAAAAACAGTAACACCTTTATATTCGGCAAATCATCATGTTCAACCAACAGAGCTCAATAAAGGCTGGACAAACCAGTGTGTAGACAATAACTTGTCTATTTTATCAAAACATTTGAATAAAGGTGGGGTAGGCAATTTTTGTACAGGCTAGCAATAGCAAGCTAGCTTTGAAACCATAAGATCCCTCCCTTCCAAGCACTCTACAAAGTCATGCCTTCTCCAAAACACATGAACGCGTTCAGCAAAGAGCAAACACAAGCTTCACGAGAGACAGCGTGAAACTACCTCATGTCTCAAAGCACATAACATTATAATAAGGAACATAACCAACTTAAAGTACTGACCTGTACCACCTGACTACTGCATATCAATTCGGCGTCGACAGTGTTGCCATTGAAACGCATAAATTCGAGTCATGAACCGCTCTGAGTATAACCTCACAGGTTTCGTGCTACAGTATACTGTGTACCTTTCTAAAGAACTAATATAGACACAGACTGTGCATAGGAATTGATTTAAAACTCTCCTCAATAGAAAAACACCCTGTGTGAGATCCTGTGTTTAACCCTCTAGACGCCATGGTCGAGTTTACTCGACAAGAAGCATCACTGAATAAAACGTCCGATTTTGTCAAATTGGGTGTCAAATTTCGTTCGACATCCCCATTACTGGATGGCAGACATGTCATACTTCATCCCCGACTCAAAATAACGTCATGTTTCTATACAAAATGTTAGAGTTACAGCGCATTAAATCAGTGCGATTAAAAGCGGAGCTAGTGTGCGTGCGAGCCATTTTATCAGAGCCTCTCCGCGATCGCGACAACAGTATTGTGGTGGAGACTTAGTCTATTATCACAGGGTATGTTAGACGAGGTCAAAGTTTTCATAGTACAGATAGGGGGTAACGTGAAGGCAGGGTGGGGAGTCGCAATAGTGTGCATACTCGGCACGAGGCAGATCGTATCATCACTTATGATCTGTGCTTTGCCGTAACGAGTGATCTTTTGAACTAAACAGGTCTTGTCTACTTGTGTTTGTGTGTCATATGAATAATATATGGCCCATACAAGGAATCAGAGTGCCTGCTGTATTTAGTAAATGGAAAATCTCTACAGCAAAAGGCCAACCACTACATGCATACGGTTTGTTCTACCATTTATTAGTAATGATTTACGCATTTTGTTTACTATTTACTATATACCTGAGCATTCATTATTGTACAATATAGCATACAAAAGGTGATGGACATTTTTGGGGGAAAGAAGTGCTGCATTGTATCATTTAAATGTAACTTTTTTGGGAAAATTCTTTAATCCAAGATTCCTGCCACCATATGACATCATAATATGCAAATTAGATGGGGAAATTTAATCCCTACATAAACTTAGGGTCATCCTTAATATTTATCTAATTTACAGAACATATCTATCTTGTTTCACTTTTAAGATATAGCCTTTTGAAATTAAGATGTAAAAATCTAACGTTTTAGGAAAAAACCTCTGGCACCTAAAGAGTTAATGTTGATCATATTATTGGAAAATCCACACGACTGCAATTGTGACATTGTTTTTATACAACAGTTCAACAAATGAAACTATACAATTATAAAGTGGTTAATTTTAAACACAGTATTTTCAGTATTTCTTACAACAAAATTATAGCCCCAATTAAAGCCACAGCAGAACTGCAGCGCACAGCAGTGTTTCGAATCTTCGGCTTTAACAAAAAGTGAGAGTCACTAGCTGCATTTACATGGACCCATATATTGGATCGACGTCTCAATCGGACTAAAAAAACCTTCATGTAAACACCTTAATCAATCAGATTGAGCTCGATCTGACTAGAATTTCGATCGGATTGAAAGGGGTGGTTTTGAAAGGGCATGTGCAATGACGTTGAAATAGCGTAACAAGCTGTTCTTCCTGTTGAATAAAGTGTCATATAAATGAGTGTTCCGTTATTAAAAAATTGTCATTTCACTCAGTGTCTGTGAAGTGAAGCAGGACAATGTCCCACCAGTGCTTGCCACACACGACTTTTGGGCGTGGGGTTTTATACTGCTTGATAAATACAATCAGCATGGCAAAACGGTTCATGCTCATCGTCTCCAAATCATGACCAGAGACGGATAAATATTAAGTCTGTTGTTTAAAACATATGGGGGAATAGTTATGCGCGAACAGTGGCAAATTTGTGCAGTGTGCGCATGTCAAAGAAACAATTACGATTTGAATCTAGTGACATATAAACGCGCACATCAACCCGATCACTTTATTTATCATTCATGTAAACACCTTGACCGGATTCATCAATCGTATTGATTTCATTCCGATTGTGTCCATGTAAACGTAGCTAATGATTCAATGATTCATTCATAAATATAGCCACTTGCTTTGTTACTGAATGAATGAATGACTTGATGACTCACCCATAAAGACAGTTGCTGCGTCCCAATTCGCATACTATCCGTCCTAAACAGTATTCGAAAATAGAATTAGTGCGTCCCAAATCGTAGTATGTTGAAATGAGTGTTTCAAAGATACCCGGATGGTCTACTTTTTCCGGTCAGAATCCGAAGTGTAGATCGATGCACACTCTAACGGCTGATATTGCCCACAAACCATTGCGCGTTGGACGAGGATCCGGTTAGAACTACAAACACGAGTAAAAAGTGTTAAAAAACTACAGATACGTAGGCGATACGGAGGCATGCGAGTCCCCGCGGTTGTGTAGAGAGGTTTAGATAAAGAGCTTTGAGTGATTAATTATCAGTATCTAACCTGACGAAAATGAATTTATTCAATGTTGTCCACATTATATTGCATTTGCAGCAGCATTGTGAACTTTTGTAAAAAAAAACATGTTTAGCCATTACGTTTTAAATGGATCATTATATTCAAATTGCAAACACGAGAAGAGCAAGAAAGACCCACAACTGGCAGATAAACGTGCTCTCCGAAACGGTAGGAAATAAAATTAGATAGAATGGAGGATTTTAACTGTGACAAGATGATTGACAGGGCAGTTTACGGTGACAGGATGCACGCAGCACGCGACAGAGCCATCCGTTAAAGATGACGTGATAGTATGTCCCAAAGCTTGCCTACTCTTTTGCTACACACTCAAAAGTATGTACTTTTTCTTCACAAAAAGAGTACATACTTTTAGGGTGTAGTATAAGTAAGCGAATTGGGACGCAGCGAGTGACTTGCCGCCACCTTGTCAGTTTTAAGGCTATGCAGGACAGCAAATGTGAGTACATTATCTGTCATCTTTGCAGTACTGAGCTATGAAGAATAGCACATATTAAGTAACATAGAAAAGTAACATATTTTAGCAACAGTGTAAAAATTGATAACACATAACAGGCACAATACCGATAAACATGAATATCTATTGGTACTACATGGATCACATGACTAAACTTACGTCATTGTTTTGAAATACCTCCGGTTTCACTGTCCACACTACAACGCGAAAACGGCGTTTTCAAATGGAGAGCGTTTTCCAAAAGATACATTTTCTTTGACTTAAAACGGCATCTCAGTGTGGACGGAAGGCCAAAACGGAGAGAAAAATATACGTTTTCAAACGAAAACGTATTAGTGTGGACATGGCCTTAGTTAATATTTAAAAGCGTCATTGTGTTGTTGTTTTTTTGACCATCATTGCATATTTCTCCATTGAACATTTTTTCAGACAGAGAAATTTCTGACAGAGCGGCATTTAGATGAATATGTAAATATTCGCTGCATGCTTTCCTCTGTCAATAACAGTTTTGAGAAAACAGCATTTTTAATAAAGCATAAGACAAGCATATCATGACATCATAACATTGTGTATGTTTGCAGGATCTCTGCAATTTGGCACTCTAGTAAAGTCATGTCATGTTTATTTATATAGCAATTTATATGATTGATTGCAAGCCATTTTACTGTATTAAACATGAAAAAAAAACAGTGCAGTATCTCATTTCATCGTTTTCTACTATAAAGCAGCTCTCCACTGTGTTCATATTTTCACTCTCGGACGTCTGACCTCAAAGGACTGAACAGAAGACTAGAACCTAAAAAAGATTTGACCCCCCCAAGAGTTGTCATGACATTCGATTTAATTACCTTTTTAAAATGACATTTTTTTTTTAAATCAATTCACGAACCCCCCGCAGTTTCCTCATAAACCCCAATTATAGAAACCCTGAATTAAAGTCGCAATAAAATCAAAATGGACCTCTTTTTGTGTGTGTGTGTGTGTGTGGAATATGTTATTTATTGTAAATTAGTCATATGTTTTTGTCACTCACATGAGATCACAGCAGTAGCAAATCACATTCATCCATCAATTCCCATTGAACAAAATCAAGCCATAAATAAAAAACTCTGATGTATGTTTCAGTTATATATACATCACAATAGCGAAGAAAGGGCTATTGCAACTTCTGTTTCTTGCCGACTAAATAACTCGTACTTAACTTAAATGACTGTAAATGTATTTAAATAGTGAAATGTTAATACATTTTAAATATATTTTAAAATATCTTTATTAAGAAAAAGAGAGACTTTTCTAAAGGATGTGGTGTTGTCTCAGACCCAGAGATGGCAGTCTTTATGAAGCCTGCATTCAGTTGTTGTGCTGACACACTGATCCCTCAGATTTAATCATCAGGGAGAGAGTCAGATTCAATCAGCAGATTAGTTTGATTATGTCGTCATGGCGACAGCATCTCTAGAGCACAGGGCAGCCACATACATGACTGATCAACGGAAAGACAGAAAGAGAAAAAAAAAACAATGAGTTCAAAGCATTAAAAATGTATAGGCTACACAACAACCTTTCAGTATTTGGAATTAGAGAAACAGAAAAAAACACATGAAATAAAGCTGATGTCAGCTATACTGGATATATTGATGCAGTTTCACATCTGCACATTTTCTGTAACCCGACAGTAAGGTCATTATTCATTTGCATTAAACCTCTCTCACTGAGAGGATTGTGTGTGTGTGTGTGTACTGTATGTGTGTGCGGCTGCACACAACCTAAACTGAACTCCTAATACTGCAGTGTATATTATCTCTACAGAATATTTTACATATTTCTATAATGTGTCGTCAATCCAAATACTTAAAATCCCAACGAGAAAGATATAGCTGGGCTCTTCTCAGGACACAGTGTCCTCATGTGTCCTCACGACTTTCTGCTAAGGATCCTGAACTTAGTGAAATTATTTTTAGATGTGATGAGTCTATGTAACAGGTACATAAAGTATACTGTTAAATGTATTTATTGTGAAGTAGAATGAACACAAATTTATTCTTTTTAAAGAGCACCTATCATGGATTTTTGAAAATGACTGTTCATGTAGTGTGGAATATAGCTCTAAGGGAATGAAACCACCCTGCACAGATTTATATCTGAAAGTGCACTGTATATAAAGTTATTGTCTTTCAAAAGTGAGAGTCGACTCTGAGTCAACTCTCATGAAAAAAAACATGAATTCTTTTTTTATTTTATTTTTTAAGTGAATTAAAATGAATTGTTTTTGAAACAAGTCATTAGCTGTTCCGTCGTGACGTAGATACAAAACATTAGCTCATTGGCCGCTCCCAACAACTGCGCCTACTCCGCGCAGCTTCTGCAGGGTAAAGTTAGTTTTGTTTTTGATATTCACCAGACATTCATTAAAAAATGGCAATTATCTCCTAAACAACTTAGCCACATATGATGCTTTATAAAATAAGCACTGCCCCTCAAAAGCCGCCGCAATGTGAGTTTCGCCAGGAAAGCTCGCTCTTTACGGAGACGCGAGTAAGGAACCGAGTAAAGTGTTTTTCTGACACGTTTGTTGAAACACTATATACAATTTTCAACACTTGACAAACTATAATCCTTGTTATGGGCGTTCCGTTGCTGACAATCTCTGCCTACGGTTTACCAATAACAACTGACTGGGTCATTTGACCAATCGCCGCAGATTCGCGTCACTCAAAGGAGGTGTTTGGGAAAATGAATCTTCGAACGAATCATTTGGGAGTCGTTGAGCAAATCGGGTAAAAATAAATGCATATTATAAGACAAATAAAGTGTTTTTTATCCTTGCATGCACGTTAAACTGTTTTTGGGAACTCCCAAAACAAAAATAGGAACATTTCAAATGCTATGATAGGGGCTCTTTAATATACCTGATATGGCTGCCTGATTGAAGTGAATGCTTTACACTTTAATTATTGTGGTGTCATCATGAGTCAACATAATTTCCTGTTCCGTCTCCTGTTCTTCTCTTTGCATTGTGACTGCATTGAAGAAGTAGGGTATCACATGGCTCCTGATAATCTTAACTAATCTTTATTATAAGTATTGCTTTTATAGCTATGTCTTTGAGTATAATGCTATTTTTACTTAAATATGCTGTATGTAAGTTTTTGACTGTACTAAAGCATAGAGATACCATAATATATTTGCCGATATTTAAGAAACATGCAGAGTTCATATACTCATTTCTTTGAAAACAATGCTACATACAGTTATTTTACTTTCGAAATGTGTGTACCGTGTTGGAATGTCTGTTTTTGTTTTGATCTGTATGATACACGTTGACAATTTACCAATAGGTATTTTGGCACCACAGGTTGCCTGTTGGTGGAAAGCACAGCATGTTCCAGCCATGGAAGCAACCGAACATACTGGGTATCATACTGGGTCAGAGATTGCAGATTGTACCTGACATAAAAAGCTTCTGCACCCATCAAAAAATCTATGAATTGGAGCATATTAAAACATGATATCAACTCATCGAAAAAAAAAAAATATTTTTTCTTGTCATTTAGTTCATTCAACCAACGAAATGAACGAATTGATTCGGAAAAAGATGCGTTTATTTTAATGAACGAGATCGAACAGGAGAGTCAAAAACGAGCATCACAGAACAGAGCAAGGCGACCTTTTGAGCTTATAAAACTGAAACTTTTTTTTATTATTATTATTTTTTTAAATGAGCGATCGTTTCACTTGATAAGAACCTTATTCATCAACTGAAATCGTTTAAAGCCCATTGAACAGTTTGCAGTTTAAACTGAAACTGTCTTTTGGACCTTGAACCGTTTGGTGCCCAGTAATTTTGAGCCTTGTTAGTGGAACAAGCGATTTTTATTTGTCATTACTCTATGCCCTATAGGCTAAACTGTTTTTAGAGAAAAAACTTTTTACATTCGGAAATCATGAAACCAAATCTCAGATAACGTATGACTAGGTAACAATGTGTAATTACACTCACCGGCCACTTTATTAGGTACCCCATGCTAGTAACGGGTTGGACCCCCTTTTGCCTTCAGAACTGCCTCAATTCTTCGTGGCATAGATTCAACAAGGTGCTGGAAGCATTCCTCAGGGAGTTTGGTCCATATTGACATGATGGCATCACACAGTTGCCGCAGATTTGTCGGCTGCACATCCATGATGCGAATCTCTCGTTCCACCACATCCCAAAGATGCTCTATTGGATTGAGATCTGGTGACTGTGGAGGCCATTTGAGTACAGCGAACTCATTGTCATGTTCAAGAAACCAGTCTGAGATGATTCCAGCTTTATGACATGGCGCATTATCCTGCTGAAAATAGCCATCAGAAGTTGGGTACATTGTGGTCATAAAGGGATGGACATGGTCAGCAACAATACTCAGGTAGGCTGTGGCGTTGCAACGATGCTCAATTGGTACCAAGGGGCCCAAAGAGTGCCAAGAAAATATTCCCCACACCATGACACCACCACCACCAGCCTGAACCGTTGATACAAGGCAGGATGGATCCATGCTTTCATGTTGTAGACGCCAAATTCTGACCCTACCCATCCGAATGTCGCAGCAGAAATCGAGACTCATCAGACCAGGCAACGTTTTTCCAATCTTCTATTGTCCAATTTCGATGAGCTTGTGCAAATTGTAGCCTCAGTTTCCTGTTCTTAGCTGAAAGGAGTGGCACCCGGTGGGGTCTTCTGCTGCTGTAGCCCATCTGCCTCAAAGTTCGACGTACTGTGCGTTCAGAGATGCTCTTCTGCCCACCTTGGTTGTAACGGGTGGTTATTTGAGTCACTGTTGCCCTTCTATCAGCTCGAACCAGTCTGGCCATTCTCCTCTGACCTCTGGCATCAACAAGGCATTTCCGCCCACAGAACTGCCGCTCACTGGATGTTTTTTCTTTTTCGGACCATTCTCTGTAAACCCTAGAGATGGTTGTGCGTGAAAATCCCAGTAGATTAGCAGTTTCTGAAATACTCAGACCAGCCCTTCTGGCACCAACAATCATGCCACATTCAAAGTAACTCAAATCACCTTTCTTCCCCATACTGATGCTCGGTTTGAACTGCAGGAGATTGTCTTGACCATGTCTACATGCCTAAATGCACTGAGTTGCCGCCATGTGATTGGCTGCTTAGAAATTAAGTGTTAACGAGCAGTTGGACAGGTGTACCTAATAAAGTGGCCGGTGAGTGTAGACCAAAGGTTCATTTTGCGCCGGAGTTCTCCTTTAATTGTTTCATGTTCCTATTATTATTCCCTTTGCATTGTGAGTGCATTAAGGGGATAAGGTTAAGGGTGATTCACTCTTTGAAAGGCTGCTTGTTTGGAGATTGGTATGGTTAGAGAGATTGGCATGGTAATGGATATGGCAATGTTAATGTATTTGGTCTAGGTGAAAAGATCTGCTACTCTACTGCAGAGCAAGTACCGAGACTTGCTACTGTAAATCTATTCGTAGACATTACTGTGAGCATGTAAGACATGCTGCCTCATGTGTAACGTACATTAATTAACCCCATAAGCAGACCTATACAGGTGGAGCTGGGGAAGGAGGAAAGGAAAGTCTGCTAACAGCAAACAAGTATTTGTTTGTAAAAAAGTAAACAAGCCACGTATTTGAATGTTTGAACAGCAACTGTTTGGTCACTCATGTAACAGCAACCAAGCATGGGATGTAACCCCTCAGCTTTCAAAATGAGTTCATTATCACAGTCTCTCCAGTTATATTCACACATAGACTTGTGAATAGGGCTGAAATCGTTAAAAATAATGGTATTGTCCGTTACTCAGTCTCTCCTCTGTGATTGAATCCTTCCAAATGAACAGTGAAAAAATTAAGTGCTGTTAGTTAAATTTCCTACCGTACAAATTGGCAACGATAATGTCAGTTTCATACAATCTGTTAGGTCTGTGCGAATCGCCAATCCCGACTCGAACACGAATCAGAGCGAAAACCAGGAACTCCAATAGAAATAAAATCAGTAAAGAAAAAAACCTGACCAAGACCCGATGAACTTGAACACATATAATCCCTTTTAGGTCTGAAGGACTCTGTTACAACTCGATCCTTTGCTCATCCCATACTAATTATAGATCTCTGTTTCTCCAATAAACAACATATTCTGTGAACGCGCTATGCGTTAAGGCTGCTTCTCCTCAACTGCGTCACACATTTAAATCAATTTAAGTCTCTTTTTAACATTTAACTACTAGTCACTTTGGATAAAAGTTTCACTTTGGATAAGAGCTGGAGCTCCAACCACGTACGAAATCTGTAAAACAAAAAATGCACCACACAACATCCTTAACTCTCATTGGTCGGTCCTTGAGAGTTCTAAAACACACAAAAATAACTAATGAAATAATAATTTAAAAAAAAAAAAATTCTGCTCATTCATGTGTTAAAGCTTTTTATATATAACCTAGGTTGCATTATATTGTGCCCCTATCCCTATATAAGTCTAAAATATAGGTTCAAAAGTTCTCCTAACTAATCCCTACAGTGGTAACCAATGTAGGAGGTTTTTGTACTGCCATTTGTACCATAGGGCTGAACCAACCAATCTGTTTATAATGAGTGTTTTTCAAAGACAAACGAGGTAGAAGCCACTACCAAAGTCCTACTCTGACATCCATCTCTAATATTCATTCTCAGTTAGTTCTTCCATTAAAATCATTACCTAAATGTACCAACACTGCTTTCCCAATTTAAACAACTCTGATGTTCAGTTCGTCTAGCAGAAACCAAAAAGCTTTGTCTTCTCCCCCAATTTACTCTCACTGATGAAAATGTTCCATTACTGTGACCATCTTCATCTTCTTTAACTTTAACCCCAAATGCATGCTGATGTGGTCTGGATGAAGCTCATCTTTTCACCATCTTTTTAGCTTTTTAGAAGGCATTAGAATAAGCTCAGAGCGCAGCAACAGTTCTCCATTGTTTTCTTAGATCCCCTTTTTGCCAATAATGTAAAAAAAAAAAAAATGTCCTGCAGTTCATTGGTAGCTGAAGGGCAGCAAGGCTTTCATTGGGTACTACCAGCAGGTTAGCCCCTATTGCACTTCAATTTTATTTATAAAAGTCCATAGGGATCCCATCAATTCCTGGGGCAAAACCATTAGCCATGCCTTGTACTGTACTGAGTACAATTCATGCACTGATAATGACCTTTCCACTTCAGAATTTGCTTCCATTTGTACCTGTGGTACTCTTAAAAGTAATTCTATACTACCTGCAATTTGCCATTTTTCAGAGTGATACATTTTTTCCATGCAATATTAATCCTTTTACTTTTTCCTTCCTTTAATGTGCGTAAGTCTTCAGTCAGTTAAGGAATTGAGCCTACAGTTTTAGACATAACTATATAGATCATTGGTTCCCAAACTGGGAGGTTATGAAAAGGAGGACACGAATTGATCCTGATCCAAAATGATCCTGCTTATTGTGTGACTATCTGCCATATCAGTAAATAATTGAACACAAAATATTAATTTGACATACCTTCTTAGTTGTAGCGGTTGTTGTCATGGAATAACAGACTTCAGCACAATTGAATAAAATCAGAATTGAGTATTGCATAAGAAGTGTAAATACATATAAATAAATGATGCATGATTTTTCACTATAAGCATGGACAAGTTTGTGAAGGGAAACATAAACCAAATGATGTAACTACAAAACAACGTGTCTACACCAGAGAATAGTGACACGACAAAAGCAAATATATGTTATTCATTCAGTTATTCAATTATGCTGTCTACACTGGATGCAATGTGACAAATTTCAACATTAAATTGAGGCCTCGTGCAATTTCTGACATCACTTAAAGACTTCACATTACACACAGAGAAGCCTGTTAAGGTGGAGAAGTTGTAGTACTGTATTAATTATAATATTTCAAATAAATCCTATAGAGTTTAGCAATAATGCCATGTCTGAGAGTGTATTGGGTGAGTAAATACATTTTAATTTTTGGGTGAACCATTGTTAAAGAATTTGAATAGTCACATCTTTAGTTAGAAGTGGGATCGGATACAAACTTCTGCAAACACTTAAGACTACTAATCAGCTGGTAAAAAGATTTTTACATCTATGGTCATGCTTTCAATTAACAGCAAACATTTATTTTTTGGACTTTGGTTGTGTTCACACTCAGAGTTGACAGGTGAAAACTGACAGGCAAATATTAGCTCTATTTTCTCACAACGGAGAGCAAATATGTCACACTGGAAACTCATCTGACATTTGGTGTTTACAAAAGTGTGTGTAGCTGTGTGTTCACATATGTGTGCTTTTCATTAAAACAGATGGGTCTCGGACTCTGCCAGCATGGGTGCGTTAGATAGGACACTGCACAACCAAACCTACTCGACCAGCCCTCCTGTTTATAATTTGTTTCTTCCATTAACTCCTGGTATTTAATAGTATCCATGCCCACATTCTTTCTGATTTATAAAAATTAATCATAAAATAATTCAATGTATAAAAGCAGCAACAACAAGAAAAAACAAATTTAATTTACCACCACCCCCAAGCACACATATATTAATTACTCAGCACTTCAAGCCGATGACAGACACTTTTGTCTTCATTACCTTCAGAGAATCCAATTTAGCCAATAAAATAGAGTTGTGCTTGCATGTACAGCAGGACAGCAATGTAACGCAAGGGTCAGGGGTTCGTATATGAGAGAATCGTGCTTGGCTGCTTTTTTTTTATTCCTGGGTCGTGATTAAAGACCCTGTCAGAGATCCACTTTACACCGATAGCATCTTCTAGACGTCCTATTCATGGCTTCTGACCTACGCGGCTCAAAATCGATCCCACAGAGAGGTGCGAAGTCTGATAGCACAAAAGAATCCTACAGATAGCTGACTGTTCATTATCACACACACACATGCATCGTAACATTAACAAATAACAGATAAAAAAACAAATTGGACAAAAAACAAAATATAATCTATTCAGAATGGAAATATTAAATCTATTGTAATATGTGACGATAAAATCCTGCTTCAGATCTTTTAGAAAAGGTATTTTACAGTGCAGACGTTTTGCTTAAACTATTGAATTTTCCTTCTAAGTCATGAGTTGATCTTCAACATTGTTACACTGATGATATTAAAAAAAAAATTAGCTTGCAAATGCACTGTAATGCCTGAACAAAACATCTTATTTTCTTCTTCGAAACACTGCAGTTGCACATTCACAGTACAATAGGCCACAGAAATAAAACGAGGATGAATGGAATACAAATAAAAGAGATTTGTCACCACGTATAATATAACATATAAATTGCATGTGGTCCATTAATAAGTTGCAGGCCCAGGAGGAGCGTCACATTGTTCTTAATGAAAACAACCCAGGGACATTCACAATAGCACAGAGACCAATAATGACCTTAAATAGTGAATCTGAAATATTCTGTATATTCAGCAGACCAAGAGTAAATGTAGCACTATGAATTACAGTTAAATACAAAATTAGTATTGCATACTTGCACATAGTCATAGAATTGTTCTTTTATTCTTCGAAATAATTTAAATTGGTTTTGAATCTAATAGAAAACCACTGAATTGCAAATTGTATTCACTTTGCTGTCAAGATTCACCCCTTTAGTCAGAATGTAATTCAAAACCCAATGCAAATAAGTGTTGTCTCAGTGTTTCCACGGTTGGCATTAGTGTAAACTAGCTATGGTCTGTTTTGTTGTCACCACCCTAATACTAGTATTACAGTACAGTAAGTGAAGGGGTTCAGAGGTAAGTGTTACCTGTTCCCATTTCTTCATATTTCGATTTTCAGATTGGGTTGAAGTCTCTGACCACCTTCCTTCAAGCTCAATCTATGAATGTGGTCAAATATGTAAATGAGACATGTTCCTTTCTGGAACATGTTTTGCATGCTTTTGTGATTTGCAAGTATGATTTTAAATGCAAACTGTGTGAATAATTTGCTATTATTTTTGTTAAGATGGTCATGAGTTTGGTGCTGTCAGGGTGAGGGCAGAAAAAGACGAGGGAAAAATTAATACAAACTAGGGATGCACCGATCCACATTTTTTCACTTCCGATCCGATCCCGATACCTGACTTTGGATATCGGCCGATACCGATACTTTTCCGATACCAGACCTGTGTTTGCTTTAACATTATTTATCATTATTGTTGATTTTATATGATGCTGAAATAAACACCTCTCTACAAGCAAGGATGATACGTACGTATGTAGCCTATGTCATTATATATATATATATATATATATATATATATATATATATATATATATATATAATAGATATATTAAACAATAGATAGACAATTAAACAAAGATATACGCATTATACAGGCATACACAGTGCTTTAATTTCAGGAAGGTCTACTAACATTATTCAGGTATATCGTCTAAAAAGAATTATAAATATAGCTGCAAGCAGCAATGCAGGGGCCAAGCCCGGAAGCAGCATCAACTCAGACATTTGAAAACAAAAACAAAAAACTGTTGTGCCAGTAGTACAAGTGAAAATAACCTCAAAATTAAGATTTTTTTAATATATAAATTTGCTGCATGTTATATTTTTGGAAGTCCTTTCTCAGACAGACACCATGTCTAGAATTGAAACAACTTTTCCACCACTTAAGGCCACAGTACCTCTTGCGGTCTGGGCATGTGCCACACAGGATTCGAACCCACGACCGCAATGGTTCGGGATTCGTGACACGTGGTTTAGCAGCTTGCGCCACACAGAAGACGCAAATAATTGAGCTGCAGAGGAGAGCCTTCAGTATAAGAATAAGCACACAAAATCATGTTAACGCGATTAGCATGCTAAGCTAGCTCAATGCTAACGTAGCTTATGGTTATCCTGATAGCTGAAGAGCCGCATTCAAAAGAATTGCACCTGGTTAGCATTCTAAACAATTATTATGCTAAGCTAACTAGCATAAGGCAACAAACACAGGCTAGGTCAACTTTGGAGACAAATATCTCTCAAACGATAGCGAATATCAAAAATCTGTTCAGTCATTTCTGTGCGGCTCGGTCCAAAGATTATGTGACCAAATTTTGGACAAATTCGAGCAAGATTTGAAGGAGGAGTAGCGAAAAAATGTTTTTTCATTTGCTCCAATATGGCGGACAGTCACATTGTTGGAAAATGAAAAATGAGACATCGGTGGAATCGTTATAAGCCAAGGAACATATTGACATAAAGAAATTACATTTTGAACAATATTTGCAAAAGTTATAAGCGTCTTTACAAAAAACCTTATAACTTTGGAACACTAGGTGGCGCTGTGATAAAACTTCTCATGTACCTTCAGGGCATGCTAATGATGATCCATGCCAAATTTGGTGAAGAAATGTCAAAGAGTTTTAAAGATATTACAAATTATGACAAAATTCAAAATGGCGGACAGGAGGTATAGTCCATCATGGCAAAATCGATATCCACGGATTCGGCATGATCCAAGGAATCCATAGATACCACATTTATGATTTTCTGAAAAACTGTTCAAAAGTTATTGGCCAAAATAGCAATTTTTCATATCTCATGACCCGTAGGTGGCGCTATTCCCAACTTTGGTATGGAACCTCAGAACATGCTTCCGATGAAGCGTACCAATTTTCGTTTCGATTGATTCAATTTTGGCCGAGATACAGCCTCTTAACCAATTTTGGGTGGACCTCGTTAAGTTTGCGACACCATAACTTTTGAACAAAGATGAATAAAAAAAATCTGTTCAGTCATTTCTGTGCGGCTCAGTCCGAAGATCATTTGAGCAAATTTTGGACAGAATTGGGCAAAATTTGAAGGAGGAGTAGGGAAAAAACTGAATACTGTACATTTCAAAATGGCCTCTACTGTAATGGGCGGGGTCTTAATATAAGGTATTGGTTGTGATCAGCATGATGAGAGGAATCAGGTGTACTAAGTTTCATGTCTCTAGAGCAAAGGGTTCAAAAGTTATAACCATTTCAATGTTGAATTTTTGAACTGGTGGTGGCGCTATAGAGTTGGTCCTAGAGGGTCAAAAATTGGACCAATTACTATTCATTAGCATCACTACAAGTGTGCCAAATTTCATCATTTTCCTACGTACGGTTCATAGGGCTGCCATAGACTTACATTGGCGGAAGAAGAAGAATAATAATAAATATAGCTGCAAGCAGCAATGCAGGGGCCAAGCCCGGAAGCAGCATCAACTCAGACATTTGAAAACAAAAACAAAAAACTGTTGTGCCAGTAGTACAAGTGAAAATAACCTCAAAATTAAGATTTTTTTAATATATAAATTTGCTGCATGTTATATTTTTGGAAGTCCTTTCTCAGACAGACACCATGTCTAGAATTGAAACAACTTTTCCACCACTTAAGGCCACAGTACCTCTTGCGGTCTGGGCATGTGCCACACAGGATTCGAACCCACGACCGCAATGGTTCGGGATTCGTGACACGTGGTTTAGCAGCTTGCGCCACACAGAAGACGCAAATAATTGAGCTGCAGAGGAGAGCCTTCAGTATAAGAATAAGCACACAAAATCATGTTAACGCGATTAGCATGCTAAGCTAGCTCAATGCTAACGTAGCTTATGGTTATCCTGATAGCTGAAGAGCCGCATTCAAAAGAATTGCACCTGGTTAGCATTCTAAACAATTATTATGCTAAGCTAACTAGCATAAGGCAACAAACACAGGCTAGGTCAACTTTGGAGACAAATATCTCTCAAACGATAGCGAATATCAAAAATCTGTTCAGTCATTTCTGTGCGGCTCGGTCCAAAGATTATGTGACCAAATTTTGGACAAATTCGAGCAAGATTTGAAGGAGGAGTAGCGAAAAAATGTTTTTTCATTTGCTCCAATATGGCGGACAGTCACATTGTTGGAAAATGAAAAATGAGACATCGGTGGAATCGTTATAAGCCAAGGAACATATTGACATAAAGAAATTACATTTTGAACAATATTTGCAAAAGTTATAAGCGTCTTTACAAAAAACCTTATAACTTTGGAACACTAGGTGGCGCTGTGATAAAACTTCTCATGTACCTTCAGGGCATGCTAATGATGATCCATGCCAAATTTGGTGAAGAAATGTCAAAGAGTTTTAAAGATATTACAAATTATGACAAAATTCAAAATGGCGGACAGGAGGTATAGTCCATCATGGCAAAATCGATATCCACGGATTCGGCATGATCCAAGGAATCCATAGATACCACATTTATGATTTTCTGAAAAACTGTTCAAAAGTTATTGGCCAAAATAGCAATTTTTCATATCTCATGACCCGTAGGTGGCGCTATTCCCAACTTTGGTATGGAACCTCAGAACATGCTTCCGATGAAGCGTACCAATTTTCGTTTCGATTGATTCAATTTTGGCCGAGATACAGCCTCTTAACCAATTTTGGGTGGACCTCGTTAAGTTTGCGACACCATAACTTTTGAACAAAGATGAATAAAAAAAATCTGTTCAGTCATTTCTGTGCGGCTCAGTCCGAAGATCATTTGAGCAAATTTTGGACAGAATTGGGCAAAATTTGAAGGAGGAGTAGGGAAAAAACTGAATACTGTACATTTCAAAATGGCCTCTACTGTAATGGGCGGGGTCTTAATATAAGGTATTGGTTGTGATCAGCATGATGAGAGGAATCAGGTGTACTAAGTTTCATGTCTCTAGAGCAAAGGGTTCAAAAGTTATAACCATTTCAATGTTGAATTTTTGAACTGGTGGTGGCGCTATAGAGTTGGTCCTAGAGGGTCAAAAATTGGACCAATTACTATTCATTAGCATCACTACAAGTGTGCCAAATTTCATCATTTTCCTACGTACGGTTCATAGGGCTGCCATAGACTTACATTGGCGGAAGAAGAAGAATAATAATAATAATAATTAAAGCTGCAAGCAGCCTTTGCGGGGCCAAGCCCTGAAAGGGACCACAAGCAGAACAAGTACAACAAGCACATGTTCTTTCTCAGACAGACACCATGTGTAAACTGAAACGACTTTTCCACCACTTAAGGCCACAGTACCTCTTGCGGTCTGGGCATGTGCCACACGGGATTCGAACCCACGACCGCAATGGTTCGGGATTCGTGACACCTGGTTTAGCAGCTTGCGCCACTCATAGGATGGAAATTACAAAACTGCAGAGGAGAGGCTTCAGTATAAGAATAAATGCACAAAAGCATGTTAACGTGATTAGCATGCTAAGCTAGCTCAATGCTAATATAGCTTATGGTCATCCTGTTAGCTGAAGAGCCCCATTAAAAAGAATGGCACCTGGTTAGCATGCTAAACAATTATTATGCTAAGCTAACTAGCATAAGGCAACAAACACAGGCTAGGTCAATTTTGGAGACGAATATCTTAAAAACGGTAATGAATATCAAAAATCTGTTCAGTCATTTCTGTGCGGCTCGGTCCAAAGATCATCTGACCAAATTTTGGAAAAATTTGAGCAAGATCTGAAGGAGGAGTAGCGAAAAAATGGTTTTTCGTTTGCTCCAATATGGCGGACAGTCACATTGTTGGAAAATGAAAAATGAGACATCGTTAAAAATCGGTATAAGCCAAGGAACATATTGATATAAAGAAATTAAATTTTGAACTATATTTGCAAAAGTTATAAGCGTTTTTACAAAAAACCTTATAACTTTGGAACACTAGGTGGCGCTGTCATCAAACTTCTCATGTACCTTTGGGCCATGCTAATGATGATCCATACCAAATTTGGTGAAGAAATTTTAAAAAGTTTTAAAGATATTGCAAATTATGACAAAATTCAAAATGGCGGACACGAGGTACATCCCATCATGGCAAAATTGATATCCACGGATTCGGCATGATCCAAGGAATCCATAGATACCACATTTATGATTTTCTGAAAAACTGTTCAAAAGTTATTGGCCAAAATAGCAATTTTGCATATCTCATGACCCCTAGGTGGCGCTATTCCCAACTTTGGTATGACACCTCAGAACATGCTTCTGATAAAGTGTATCGATTTCTGTTTCGATTGATCAAACTTTGGCCGAGATACAGCCTCTTAGCCATTTTTGGGTGGACCTCACTAAGTTTGCGACACCATAACTTTTGAAGAAAGACAACTAAAAAAAATCTGTTCAGTCATTTCTGTGCGGCTAAGTCTAAATATCATTTGACCAAATATTGGACAAAATTGAACAAATTTTGAAGGAGGAGTAGCAAAAAAACTGAATACTGTACTTTTAAAAATGGCGTCTACTGTAATGGGCGGAGTCTTAATGTATGACATTGGTTGTGATCAGCATGATGAGTGGAATCAAGTGTACTATGTTTCATGTCTCTAGACCAAAGGGTTCAAAAGTTACAACAATTTTAATGTTGAAATTTTGAACTGGTGGTGGCGCTATAGAGTTAGGGCTAGAGACTCAAAATTTGGCTCAATTACTTTTCATGATGATCACTATAAGTGTGCCAAATTTCATCATTTTCCTACTTACGGTTCATAGGGCTGCCATAGACTTTCACCGGGAAGAATAATAATAATAATAATAATTAAAGCTGCAAGCAGCCTTTGCGGGGCCAAGCCCTGAAAGGGACCACAAGCAGAACAAGTACAACAAGCACATGTTCTTTCTCAGACAGACACCATGTGTAAACTGAAACGACTTTTCCACCACTTAAGGCCACAGTACCTCTTGCGGTCTGGGCATGTGCCACACGGGATTCGAACCCACGACCGCAATGGTTCGGGATTCGTGACACCTGGTTTAGCAGCTTGCGCCACTCATAGGATGGAAATTACAAAACTGCAGAGGAGAGGCTTCAGTATAAGAATAAATGCACAAAAGCATGTTAACGTGATTAGCATGCTAAGCTAGCTCAATGCTAATATAGCTTATGGTCATCCTGTTAGCTGAAGAGCCCCATTAAAAAGAATGGCACCTGGTTAGCATGCTAAACAATTATTATGCTAAGCTAACTAGCATAAGGCAACAAACACAGGCTAGGTCAATTTTGGAGACGAATATCTTAAAAACGGTAATGAATATCAAAAATCTGTTCAGTCATTTCTGTGCGGCTCGGTCCAAAGATCATCTGACCAAATTTTGGAAAAATTTGAGCAAGATCTGAAGGAGGAGTAGCGAAAAAATGGTTTTTCGTTTGCTCCAATATGGCGGACAGTCACATTGTTGGAAAATGAAAAATGAGACATCGTTAAAAATCGGTATAAGCCAAGGAACATATTGATATAAAGAAATTAAATTTTGAACTATATTTGCAAAAGTTATAAGCGTTTTTACAAAAAACCTTATAACTTTGGAACACTAGGTGGCGCTGTCATCAAACTTCTCATGTACCTTTGGGCCATGCTAATGATGATCCATACCAAATTTGGTGAAGAAATTTTAAAAAGTTTTAAAGATATTGCAAATTATGACAAAATTCAAAATGGCGGACACGAGGTACATCCCATCATGGCAAAATTGATATCCACGGATTCGGCATGATCCAAGGAATCCATAGATACCACATTTATGATTTTCTGAAAAACTGTTCAAAAGTTATTGGCCAAAATAGCAATTTTGCATATCTCATGACCCCTAGGTGGCGCTATTCCCAACTTTGGTATGACACCTCAGAACATGCTTCTGATAAAGTGTATCGATTTCTGTTTCGATTGATCAAACTTTGGCCGAGATACAGCCTCTTAGCCATTTTTGGGTGGACCTCACTAAGTTTGCGACACCATAACTTTTGAAGAAAGACAACTAAAAAAAATCTGTTCAGTCATTTCTGTGCGGCTAAGTCTAAATATCATTTGACCAAATATTGGACAAAATTGAACAAATTTTGAAGGAGGAGTAGCAAAAAAACTGAATACTGTACTTTTAAAAATGGCGTCTACTGTAATGGGCGGAGTCTTAATGTATGACATTGGTTGTGATCAGCATGATGAGTGGAATCAAGTGTACTATGTTTCATGTCTCTAGACCAAAGGGTTCAAAAGTTACAACAATTTTAATGTTGAAATTTTGAACTGGTGGTGGCGCTATAGAGTTAGGGCTAGAGACTCAAAATTTGGCTCAATTACTTTTCATGATGATCACTATAAGTGTGCCAAATTTCATCATTTTCCTACTTACGGTTCATAGGGCTGCCATAGACTTTCACCGGGAAGAATAATAATAATAATAATAATTAAAGCTGCAAGCAGCCTTTGCGGGGCCAAGCCCTGAAAGGGACCACAAGCAGAACAAGTACAACAAGCACATGTTCTTTCTCAGACAGACACCATGTGTAAACTGAAACGACTTTTCCACCACTTAAGGCCACAGTACCTCTTGCGGTCTGGGCATGTGCCACACGGGATTCGAACCCACGACCGCAATGGTTCGGGATTCGTGACACCTGGTTTAGCAGCTTGCGCCACTCATAGGATGGAAATTACAAAACTGCAGAGGAGAGGCTTCAGTATAAGAATAAATGCACAAAAGCATGTTAACGTGATTAGCATGCTAAGCTAGCTCAATGCTAATATAGCTTATGGTCATCCTGTTAGCTGAAGAGCCCCATTAAAAAGAATGGCACCTGGTTAGCATGCTAAACAATTATTATGCTAAGCTAACTAGCATAAGGCAACAAACACAGGCTAGGTCAATTTTGGAGACGAATATCTTAAAAACGGTAATGAATATCAAAAATCTGTTCAGTCATTTCTGTGCGGCTCGGTCCAAAGATCATCTGACCAAATTTTGGAAAAATTTGAGCAAGATCTGAAGGAGGAGTAGCGAAAAAATGGTTTTTCGTTTGCTCCAATATGGCGGACAGTCACATTGTTGGAAAATGAAAAATGAGACATCGTTAAAAATCGGTATAAGCCAAGGAACATATTGATATAAAGAAATTAAATTTTGAACTATATTTGCAAAAGTTATAAGCGTTTTTACAAAAAACCTTATAACTTTGGAACACTAGGTGGCGCTGTCATCAAACTTCTCATGTACCTTTGGGCCATGCTAATGATGATCCATACCAAATTTGGTGAAGAAATTTTAAAAAGTTTTAAAGATATTGCAAATTATGACAAAATTCAAAATGGCGGACACGAGGTACATCCCATCATGGCAAAATTGATATCCACGGATTCGGCATGATCCAAGGAATCCATAGATACCACATTTATGATTTTCTGAAAAACTGTTCAAAAGTTATTGGCCAAAATAGCAATTTTGCATATCTCATGACCCCTAGGTGGCGCTATTCCCAACTTTGGTATGACACCTCAGAACATGCTTCTGATAAAGTGTATCGATTTCTGTTTCGATTGATCAAACTTTGGCCGAGATACAGCCTCTTAGCCATTTTTGGGTGGACCTCACTAAGTTTGCGACACCATAACTTTTGAAGAAAGACAACTAAAAAAAATCTGTTCAGTCATTTCTGTGCGGCTAAGTCTAAATATCATTTGACCAAATATTGGACAAAATTGAACAAATTTTGAAGGAGGAGTAGCAAAAAAACTGAATACTGTACTTTTAAAAATGGCGTCTACTGTAATGGGCGGAGTCTTAATGTATGACATTGGTTGTGATCAGCATGATGAGTGGAATCAAGTGTACTATGTTTCATGTCTCTAGACCAAAGGGTTCAAAAGTTACAACAATTTTAATGTTGAAATTTTGAACTGGTGGTGGCGCTATAGAGTTAGGGCTAGAGACTCAAAATTTGGCTCAATTACTTTTCATGATGATCACTATAAGTGTGCCAAATTTCATCATTTTCCTACTTACGGTTCATAGGGCTGCCATAGACTTTCACCGGGAAGAATAATAATAATAATAATTAAAGCTGCAAGCAGCCTTTGCGGGGCCAAGCCCTGAAAGGGACCACAAGCAGAACAAGTACAACAAGCACATGTTCTTTCTCAGACAGACACCATGTGTAGAACTGAAACGACTTTTCCACCACTTAAGGCCACAGTACCTCTTGCGGTCTGGGCATGTGCCACACGGGATTCGTACCCACGACCGCAATGGTTCGGGATTCGTGACACGTGGTTTAGCAGCTTGCGCCACTCATAGGATATAAATTACAAAACTGCAGAGGAGAGGCTTCAGTATAAGAATAAACGCACAAAATTATGTTAACGTGATTAGCATGCTAAGCTAGCTCAATGCTAATATAGCTTATGGTCATCCTGTTAGCTGAAGAGCCCCATTAAAAAGAATGGCACCTGGTTAGCATGCTGAACAATTATTATGCTAAGCTAACTAGCATAAGGCAACAAACACAGGCTAGGTCAATTTTGGAGACGAATATCTCAAAAACGGTAACGAATATCAAAAATCTGTTCAGTCATTTCTGTGCGGCTCGGTCCAAAGATCATCTGACCAAATTTTGGAAAAATTTGAGCAAGATCTGAAGGAGGAGTAGCGAAAAAATGGTTTTTCATTTGCTCCAATATGGCGGACAGTCACTTTGTTGGAAAATGAAAAATGAGACATCGGTGGAATCGTTATAAGCCAAGGAACATATTGATATAAAGAAATTAAATTTTGAACTATATTTGCAAAAGTTATAAGCGTTTTTACAAAAAACCTTATAACTTTGTAACACTAGGTGGCGCTGTCATCAAACTTCTCATGTACCTTTGGGCCATGCTAATGATGATCCATACCAAATTTGGTGAAGAAATTTTAAAAAGTTTTAAAGATATTGCAAATTATGACAAAATTCAAAATGGCGGACACGAGGTACATCCCATCATGGCAAAATTGATATCCACGGATTCGGCATGATCCAAGGAATCCATAGATACCACATTTATGATTTTCTGAAAAACTGTTCAAAAGTTATTGGCCAAAATAGCAATTTTGCATATCTCATGACCCCTAGGTGGCGCTATTCCCAACTTTGGTATGACACCTCAGAACATGCTTCTGATAAAGTGTATCGATTTCTGTTTCGATTGATCAAACTTTGGCCGAGATACAGCCTCTTAGCCATTTTTGGGTGGACCTCACTAAGTTTGCGACACCATAACTTTTGAAGAAAGACAACTAAAAAAAATCTGTTCAGTCATTTCTGTGTGGCTAAGTCTAAATATCATTTGACCAAATATTGGACAAAATTGAACAAATTTTGAAGGAGGAGTAGCAAAAAAACTGAATACTGTACTTTTCAAAATGGCGTCTACTGTAATGGGCGGAGTCTTAATGTATGACATTGGTTGTGATCAGCACGATGAGTGGAATCAGGTGTACTATGTTTCATGTCTCTAGACCAAAGGGTTCAAAAGTTACAACGATTTTAATGTTGAAATTTTGAACTGGTGGTGGCGCTATAGAGTTGGGGCTAGAGACTCAAAATTTGGCTCAATTACTTTTCATGATGATCTCTATAAGTGTGCCAAATTTCATCATTTTCCTACTTACGGTTCATAGGGCTGCCATAGACTTCCACCGGGAAGAATAATAATAATAATAATAATAATAATAAAACCAACAGATACAATAGGTGCCTCTGCACCTTCGGTGCTTGGCCCCTAATAATAATAATAAAACCAACAGATACAATAGGTGCCTCTGCACCTTCGGTGCTTGGCCCCTAATAATAATAAAACCAACAGATACAATAGGTGCCTCTGCACCTTCGGTGCTTGGCCCCTAATAATAATAAAACCAACAGATACAATAGGTGCCTCTGCACCTTCGGTGCTTGGCCCCTAATAAGAAAACTAACAGATACAATAGGGGCTATCCCCTTCGGGGCTTGGCCCCTAATAATAATAAGAAAACTAACAGATACAATAGGGGCTATCCCCTTCGGGGCTTGGCCCCTAATAAAGTAATCAAAAGTAAAATAGCACTGCAAAGTTTATCATAGATAGATTTATGCTTATTAAAGCTGAAGTTATTCATTCAAGAGCTGTGAGTGATTTTCTCTTTGCCTTTTGTTGTTTGATTCGCAGTAATGTCGCAATCGTCACATTGCTGCCCCTTTAAGAACTAGTGCGGATTTCATAGTCTACTGATGCACCATATTTTCTCCAACTATTTCCATAAACCGTTTATGTCTAAAATGAACGTAGTTAAGTGATAATCTCCAAGCCGGTCGTTTTGACATTTTTGTGCAGGCTACATTTGATCGTTTAGACGCGCATATGAAGCCCAAAGTATAATTTGCTTGTCTGTTTCGGAGCGCGCGCCGCCCTCTTGCGCAAATTTTGTGCTTTTAATAGCTCTTTTTATTATTAAAAGCGTCCCGCAATTTAGCAACAGCAGAGACGGCATTTTACAACAATTACCGATCGTGCTGATTCTGTCTTAAAGTTTGAGTTTTACGGAGAAATGACAGTGCACCGCCGCGATGGGAAGGAAGTTGGCTACACAGAATGCGGCTATTGTTTAATGTTTTTTTTTTTACCTCAATATATTCTTTAATCTTTGGAAATCAGACTAATATCACAGATCTAAAGTGTAACCAGGCTATGTTTTCTCTGTCGTCACTCATTAAGCAGGGCTGTCGTGTTGTGCGTGCTGTGGCACCGCGTGAGAGATCTCTCTCTCTTTCTCTTCTGGACTGCGAATTGCAAACATGCATCACAGACAAATAGTTTAATTTATACGGCTTTGCAAACATTGCATTTTGCTGTCTTGCTCTGCTGCGGTGTTTCCAGTGTGAAGTATTTCCACCATAGGATTTCCACACAGCGAACATATTGGTAGCAATGCTATCCTGCTAGCTGGCTGCAAACTGCGGAATGGATTTCTTGAGCGGGCGTCTGTGTGTTTCATTGAGCCCTATTTTTTACAGTCTATGATTGAGCTGCACCTCCGTTCAGGATATCCACAGTGTTGGAAAGAGTACTGAAAAAACATACTCAAGTAAAAGTACCATTACATTCCAAAAAATGTAGTGTGAGTAGAGTAAAAAGTACTTGTCCAAAAAACTACTTGAGTAAGAGTAAAAAAGTAGCTTATTTAAAAGTACTCAAGAGTAGTGAGTAGTGAGTACTGAGGTGCGGATTCTAACCCTTATAATAAACACTGTGCACTACAATTTATAAATTAAAAAAGTGCACATACTGGAATTCACATTATATTTTGTTCTTTGTAAGAAAGATTGAAGGATATCTATCATCCATCTTTTTAAAATGCATCAAATCAGTACACTCATCACCATTTAAATCATATTATTTGGGGGGGAAAGCATTTAAAATTAGGCGAAAAGCCACTGGGCCTGAGCATGCTATTGTTGCACATAAAATATCAATATTCATAACTGTGCAAAGAATTCAAAAACCTTTAGAAACTCATGATAGTTCAGCATCACACACCAAGAGATGGGTTAAATAATAAAAAATAAAAAAAACCCATTTCTCTCCAAAACGGTACCAATGTTAGTGTTTTGATAAATGAGAATCACTAATATTACCATATTACCTCAACTAATGCACTGAAAAAGGCTAAGATAGTGAGCTAACACTAATTACACACTTTTATTCCATGCTATTAAATATGTTACAATTTAAACGTAAATGCATTGTTCTAGAAGGGTGGCATCATCCCTTACATTTAACACGGCTACATTTACACACATTGTAATGCTGATAATGTAAGGAAAATTGTGCATTAAATAGGCTAGGGAAGTTATATCCAGGAAACTTTTACAAAAGAAACAAAGACACTTTGTCTCTGAAGTCTCAGCGAAGCTAAACAGCAGCACACACACAAAAAAAAGTTCAACATGAAAAATGTTTTTGCTCAAGTGCACTTGCCAAATGAAGACGGGTCATATAATGGATCAATCAAAAAACGCTGTTTATTAACGAGCTGTGCTAATTTCTTATTAAGTAATGCAGTTCAAGTTAACGGCATGTGCACTGATTCTGAATCTGTCGGCATGGCGAGCGCGAGAAGCGGCAGTGCATAGAGGTTGACGCGCGTCTCTCTATAATGTGATTGTGAAGTAAATGGGAGCGGGAATTCACCGCATTATGAACTCGTCTCGCAATTCCCCCAACCTCAGACCAAATGTTAGGCCATGTAGACAGGCCAGCCTTTATAAACATCATATTAAGCAGAAATGTGAAATTTACCTTAGCATATTAGAGGAAGACGCTGTCGCTGATATCTGGATTGAATTGATGCGTGATAAATGCACTTCCACAGCAGTCACGAGTAACAACAGGAATAGGCGGTTAAAGTTTTCTATGCTTAATTTGAATTGATGACATGACAGTCACGAGACCGATTACTCGATCCAATCACGTTGATGGATAAAAATAAAATTAAAACAAGTAATGAGTAACGACCACAAACAGAAGGAAAATAGCGGAGAAAAAGTACCGATACATCACTTAAAATGTACTCAAGTAAAAGTAAAATTACACAATTTTAAACTTACTCAAAAAAGTACAATTTCTGAAAAAAACTACTTAATTACAGTAACGTGAGTATTTGTAATTCGTTACTTTACACCCCTGGATATCCATTCCACAGTTTGCAGCCAGCTAGCAGACTAGCAGCCCCGGGGAATCCCTTTTGGAGTCATTTCAGCAGCCAACGTTAAAGCGCAGACATGGATCATAAATATCGGATTTCTCCACAGGTTGGATCGGAAAAATCCGATACGTGAATTACGCTGGTATCGGTCCCGATACCGATACTGGATCGGATCGGCCCCATCCCTAATACAAACATTTACTTACAAGATAATTCAAATAGGTACAGACAGGCAGAAGGATCACACACACCAAATACAACGGAGAACGGACAAAGACTGACTGAACGGAAGGGAACTACATACAACCACAAATGAACATTGATTAACATTACACAGGTGAAAACTAATCTTAGTAAGAGTCAAAGCACAACAGTCCCTTATTGTCCCCTGTGTATTTATCCACAGCCGTACTTCATCCATTTCAGCATCCACACACACTATTCGCTGCATCACTTGCGAGTAAATTACAACACACCTAAAATAAATCAAATGAAAGTTAATGCACCTATTTGCTGAGCAATCTTGGTTGGTTATTTTCAAACGTACATAGTATTAGAGTTTGGTTATATAGTTAAAACAGCTATATTGAAATGCTCAGTCTTTTGATGATCAACAACCTTAACCCCCTGATATTAATATTTATGCATTTACCCTGAAATGGCTTAAAAAAAAATAAATGTCCGCATTACACCACTTTTAACTAAATGCATATGTTGCTCTCTGTGTCTCAGAAAGATGTACAAATCCCCTTTCTCTTGAAGCAAAGATTAATCATATTCGCAGCCATATGTTCAGCTGGTAATGACTGCTCATTGTAGCATGCTGTGTTAGCAATGTAACACACGGTTAATGTAAACATAATGACCATCATACAAATCTGTAATTCTCAGCTCATACAAAGAGGAGAGAGTTTAAATAGATTGTCTACTCAGAAATTGAGAGACTAATGACACATACAAGATATTTAAAGGGACAAAATCATGTTCCATTTATTATTGGTAAGGTTTTTTTTTTCCCTTGCTTCTGTGCCTTTTATGTGGCTCTTCACATCTGAATGAGACACAGTGCTTTGCTGCACTTACAAACAAGCAGCAGCTTTACTGTCAAGTCCAATATAGTATATAATGGCCTCGTCCTTTCATAATAGCATCTTTGCAAAGCCTAAATTACATAAGAAAGATTCATCAATTTGGGGTAAAGTGTGCCACTCACGTTGTTAAGGTTTTCAAAAGCTATAGACAGCTAAAAACTATGAAATCCCATTTCCGCCTAAAAAAAGGTAAATGTGAAATTTAAAATGTTCAAAAGTTTAAAATGTCACACAGTGAGAAATGAAGCTGCAGCTGAGAGGTGTAATTTTTAAGGGGAAAAAAGTCACATTTTGTTATACAATGTCATATTGAGAGATATATAAATTAAATTATGGGAGATGTTAAAGTAAAAGAATTTGATTTTTTTTACAAAGTATACTTTAAATACTTAACAGTGTTAAAACACATTCAAAATAAATTTAAGTACTGTTAACACTATTTTACAGTATAGCTGTTAAAAATCATACATATACTCACTATAGTATTATAAGTAAATTATACACAAGTAACTAACCCTAAACCAAACCCTAACCTTAATCATATAGTAAGTACACACTCACCTAAAGGATTATTAGGAACACCTGTTCAATTTATCATTGATGCAATTAACCAATCAACTAATCACATGGCAGTTGCTTCAATGCATTTAGGGGTGTGGTCCTGGTCAAAACAAACTCCTGAACTCCAAACTGAATGTCAGAATGGGAAAGAAAGGTGATTTGAGCAATTTTGAGCGCGACATGGTTGTTGGTGACAGACGGGCCGGTCTGAGTATTTTACTGGGATTTTCACGCATAACCATTTCTCGGGTTGCCTTGTTGATGTTAGAGGTCAGAGGAGAATGGACAACTGATTCAAGCTGATAGAAGAGCAACTTTGACTGAAATAAACACTCGTTACAACCAAGGTATGCAGCAAAGCATTTGTGAAGCCACAACATGCACAACCTTGAGGCAGATGGGCTACAACAGCAGAAGACCCCACCGGGTACCACTCATCACCACTACAAATAGGAAAATGAGGCTACAATTTGCAAGAGCTCACCAAAATTGGACATTTAAAGACTGGAAAAATATTGTCTGGTCTGGTGAGTCTTGATTTCTGTTGAGACATTCAGATGGAGTCAGAATTTGACTTAAACAGAATGAGAATATGCATCCATCATGCCTTGTTACCACTGTGCAGGCTGCTGGTGGTGGTGTAATGGTGTGAGGGAAGTTTTCTTGGCACACTTTAGGCATCTTAGAGGCCAATTGGGCATTGTTTAAATGCCATGGCCTACCTGAGCATTGTTTCTGACCATGTCCATCCCTTTATGGCCACCAGGTACCCATCCTCTGATGGCTACTTCCAGCAGGATAATGCACCACGCCACAAAGCTCGAATCATTTAAAATTGGTTTCTTGAACATGACAATGAGTTGACTGTACTAAAATGGCCCCCACAGTCACCAGATCTCAATCCAATAGAGCATCTTTGGGATTTGCTGGAATGGGAGCTTCGTGCCCTGGATGTGGCCAACATTTATAAAGAATGTCAGGACGGAGACGACGGAGGGAGGAGCCATGGAGGGGACAGGGCAGAAGACTCCAGGGGGCCGACTGACAGGGGAGGAGCAGGTGGGAGAGAAGACCAGGGTGAAGCCATAGAGCAGATGAGACCGGGTGATGCTGAGGGACTGGAGGAACATGTTGACACTGAAGGCTCAGGCGACTGAAGTCTAGACAGGGACACAGAAGGACACGGTGGAGACAGAGGGAGTGAGGACCAAAGGGGAAACTGAGGGGAGTGAGGAGTTCAACAGAGCCGAGGAGGTCCAGAGGTGAGGGAAGGCCAACAAGGGACAAAAATGAATCCGGGGGGACGAGGGAGCCTGGTGGGAACTGGGGGACTGAAGGGCCATGGTGGAACTGAGGGAGGTAAGAGCCAAAGTGGAACAGATGAAATGAAGGGGCAAGGTAGAGTCCTGGTTGGGGAGGTTGGAGGCGGAGACCAGGGATCCACTGACCCTGAAGGGGGTGGAGGAAAGATACAAAAAAGATGGAAGGAGGTGGGAGAGTCTCAGTCTCTGGCTGGGCTAACGGGACGTGTACAGTCTCTGGCTGGGCAGACGGGATGTGAACAGTCTCTGGATGGGCAGACGGGACGTGGACAGGACCAGTGGTGCAGGCTCTGAACTGGGATGCGTTTCCCGAAAGCATCGTAAGCCAACTATGATCACGAGTTCCGTCATTGCCAATAGAGTTCAATGGAAATTGCGACCAACTTGCGACCCTAGCGATGCTTTCGGGAAACGCACCCCTGGACGGGACCAGTGGTGCAGGTTCGGGGCTGGACGGGACCAGTGGTGAAGGCTCTGTGCTGGACGGGACCAGCGGTGAATGCTTTGTGCTGGACGGGACCAGCTAGGAAGGCTCTGGGCTGAATGGGACCAGTGAAGAAAGCTTGGGGCTGGACTGGAGTCCCACAGTACAGGAGGATCCACAAACCCATAAGGTGCGGTCGATAATTAACAAGACACAGGTGACAATGATGATGACAGGCAGGTGTGAAAACATGAGGGTTGCTGGGAAGTGGAGTGAAGAGGCGGAGACAAGACAGACTGTCACTACAAGTGCAAATGCAATACAATTAATCACTTCTTTTTACAGAAGTCTGTCCATTTTGGGCTGGGAAGGAAGCTTTGAGGTCAGTATGTTTTAACAGTATGCCGTTTATCACAAAAATCAAGGCAGAAATTATTGATGAATAAAAAGAACTGACAGGGAATATCCCCCCTCTCTCTCTCTCTCTCTCTCTCACTTTCTCTCTCTGTTTGTGACAGAGAAAGAAAAGAGAGAGCAATGAAATTATTTTCATTTACAGTCTGATATCTCTCTGTGTGTCTAAAGTTCTTTGTCTTTCATCTCCTCCACTGATGTTGAAGAGCATTAGTTTTGTGTTGTGTGTGAGCACATCACTGGCCAAATGAGCAGAGATGTGTCTCTCTGCTGAGATGCTCTACTCAGTCATTTCAGGACCCTCCTGCTGCTTTTACCCTCTCAGATAGGTGCTCAGAAAATCTCAGCGTCAGTTTTTACTAAATGCTAAAGAAAAAAAGTCATTTACTCACCTCCAGGTCATAGCAAACCTGTATGACTTTTTTCTCTCTTCTGTGGAATATAAATAGAGAGATTCTGAAGACTGTGCCGGTTGTTCTGTTCCATGCAATAACAGTAAAAGTGGACTAGAGCTTTCAAACTTCGAAAACTGATAAGTATCTTTTGTACAATTTACATAAAACCAACCAAAGTAGACGAACAACAATGCAAAAACCTACAACAACAACCTTATAATCAGAAAGTCATTTGGGTAGTAAAGTGTTTTAGAACATTCAGTTCTTTAACATCTTTTTCATATATATTATAGTATATTATATTTCAATTTAGATTATGGTTCAGTTTTCACTATTGACTAGTTCCTTATTAGCATGCATAGTAGGATTGACTGTTTATTACTAGTTATAAAGCATATATTAATGCCTTATTCTGCATTACTACATCATTTAATCCTACCCAATACCTAAATTGAACTACCTAACAAACTATTAATAAGCAGTAATTAGGAGTTTAATTAGGCAAAAGTCAGTAGTTAACTGGGAGAATTGTACCCTAAATTAATGTGTGACCATTCATTCATACACATATAATTTGTTGTTTTGTTACATTGGAGTTTATACATACAGTATCACTGCAGTTCTGAGTTGAAATGTCCGATGAGTGTCTCTAAAAGCTTACTGCTCCGTTTTAAAATAACGTACACCTACACTAAACCCTACACCTACCCGATAGTGTTATTAAAAGCAAATGTGACATAAAAACACAACCACAGCATTTTAGCTTGTTTTTGAAATATTGTCTTAGAGCTCTTTTATAGTGACTCATCTTTCATAGGATATGTACGTATTGGTACGTGTTTCCAAAAAATGTTGCAAAATTTTTTCAATGAGCCCATGTTGTTAAAGGATACATATTATGCTTTTAAATAATTAATTTTTACATATAAATCATACATTTGTGGTCTATATAAAGCATAACTGCAATGCTTGGGTCTGAATTCCTCATAATTATAACTCCACAGGCGCCTTTTCTACCCCTTTTCTTGAAGTGGCCCCTTTAAATAAAAAGGAGATGTGTAATGCCCCTCCCACTCCCCAGGTTGCTGAGTTCACGGTCGGTTCAACTCCACCCGTTCGGCCATTATTGTAGTTTGATTAGAGATGTATGATATATATAGTTTCAAAGAACATTTTTATTCACATTTTAACAAAACGTCAACAACGGAAGACTTGTCAATCAAGCCTTACATGTTCGAGCCAGAGCGAGCGATTTGAAAAAGACGATGACAAACCTGCAGAACGTCTTCATATGAATGCAGTGGTATGTAAGTTAACTGTATTGTGTTGTTAGTGAAAGTCGACTATTTTTCTTGATAAAACAAGCACACTAACAAGATAAATGACTACAGTTTAATCTTACCACTAAAAATCTGTATTGATAATATGATACGTTTAGAAAAGCATCAGAAAACACTGCAACTAAATGACCATTGATGAAACTCAAGAACAATAATACTGCAGACGTGTAATGTTACTTCAAAACAAAAACAAAGAAAGACAAAGGTACTGCTAAACCATGACCACCATGTGTTTTAAGAAAGTACTTTATTTTTATTAATGATATTTACAGCTTATCGAAATGCTCTGTTCGTCGTCTCCAAAGAAAGAAGGAATTTAACATTAGCCCTCATTCAGACGAAGTCGATCGGCAAACCCTTCTTTATACTGGCGGAGGTTGTTGAAGTGGGAATCTTTGAAGTGCTTCAGGTCACTAACGTACATCCAACAACTGAACATTTTGACTCGCCCTCTCGTAACTTCGGCATCATTGAGCTTGGACTACAAAATCAGAGCGAGAAATAATAATGGCGGATTGCTCGAAGTGTTGGGCCGGTAGTCAATGTCCTTATTTGGCAGTTCCGCTGCAAATAGTGTGACGTAATTGTTCAAAAAACGTCATAGTGAACAGAAAAATCTCAACAGATTGAAAAATATGACCAAAACAGAATATAAAGATATAAACGAAGCAACTGAAGAGAATAATTTCAACTTTTCTGTACTTATAAACACTCCAAATATACAACAAAATGCATTTAAGGGCTAAAAGAGTGGATTTTGTATGATATGTCCCCTATAAGGTCCTAGGCCTGGTTCTCTCTCCTCCTTCACCATAGTCACTCCTTCTTTTATTCTTCCGGAACTTCTCCGTGGGACTCTAACAAGACTGGTGAGGTGCGCATGTGACACTCATTAGCACTCGTACCACCGGCTTCACTCCGTTCTCATGGATCTCAGCCCCGCACTGCTTTGTGGGACACAATTGTGGGATATCAAAGGGAACAAAGGAAACATATATGAAGCCTTTAAAAACTGATCAGTTAAAGGCAAATATTTTATTTGGGCATGCCTTGATGTCTGCCATATGAGTACAAACAGATCATCATATGAGATATCAACGCATTCTCACCCCAAGGCGTCACCTTTGACCATGCTTCAATATTTGACGTTTAGGCGCCACTTACATGACGCGATCCTACGGTGTCATCTAACTGACGCTAAAGGAAAGCGTCAGTTAGAGGACGCGGTTAGGTTTAGGTGTGGGGTGGGGATAGGGTACACGCGATCCTAGGGCGTCATCTAACTGACGCTAAAGGGCGCCTAAAGCGTCAGATATTGAAGCATGTCCAAATGCTTCCCAAGGCGTCAGTTAAGTGACGCCTTGGGGGTGAGAATGGGCTGGAGATATGTATCCTGTTCACAAAACCAAACACAGTATAAAACAGACAATCTATGCAGAAGAAAATCGAGTAGCACAACATATGGAGCAATACTGTCATGAATCAAGATGAGTTTTTACAATGAGGATTCTGCAGCTTTACCTACATTCTTTCTAAGACTTGAGACTTGCTAGAGTAACACATGGTGAAGGGATCAAACTAAAACTAACTCTCTGGGGTTTTTGCATTAATTCACACATCTGCAGGGTGGACAGCTGATGTCTGATATTTCTCTTATGCTGGTTTATCTTTTCTTAGTTGAATGTCAAAAATGTTCTTACACCTCAGGCACATGAAACTCACCCTATTTTAATGATCTCTCTCTCTCTGCTATTATGTTCTGTCTCACTTTAAAACATCAAATGACAGAGTTACAGAGATGTTTTTTTGTAAAGCAATTTAGGAGACACTACAATCGTATTTTTCATTTCGTTCGTTCATCCCGTGACAGGCCCATATGCTAGGCTGTAGCTGTAAGAGAAATTATTAGTTCACCTCCCGATTCGACAGTGGGTTTCGGGAAACAGTCATGACTAGCTAGTTGATTTCTCCAACGATGCATTGTACTATGGTAGTGAAGCAGTGAGCTACGTCGTTGTACGGGAAATGCACCCCAGAATGGATGACCAGTCCATTGTATGGCAAACAGACGCAGAGACTCTCCAGGTATGAGAACATATTTTTCTGACTATGCCACATTTAATGTTTACAAATGATTTTAAGCTAATAAGCAAATCAAAAAGTATAGTCAAGATGTCAACAAAGTCATCATGAACTCAAAACTGACTATACATTTCTGGTCTTATTGTGGACACTTCATTGTTCCACATTATTCCAAAAAAGAAAATAAAAACAAAATAAAAATAGTTCCCAATTCAATTGCTGTTCAGTTGCTGCCTTATTTTTTTTTTTAAAGTGTAATCAAATTAGCCGTAAAAGTCATTTCTAGTCATTTAAAAAAAAATACTGCCTAGTTGAATCTTGTATAATTAAAAAAAATAAAGTTGAATGGTTACATTATAATGAGTTAAAGTAATGGAAAAACATATGTTGTCATGACTTATTGATCATTTAATTTACAGTGGAAATGCATTGTTCTTCTTCTAAAATGACTTTCTTTTTCGCAAACTTGACGAATCAAGCCTGATCTGTTTTAAGGGATGGCTCCATTAACACTTAGTAAATGGCCACTGTTATGATTGGATAATGTCAATGCATAGGAAAAAGTATCAACACCTCCTTGCTACTGCACATACTCATTGATAAACGTTTATCCATATAGTCTGAACGCCAGTGGGAAGAAACTAGAATAATACGATTATGTGAACGTATTTATTGATGTCTCACTCTAGATGTGTCATATGCAAATGAAATTCTTTGAATAAGACATTTAAGCTATGGAACTTGCAGGATGTTTTCAGAGTATAATGAGTCAAATATGTCAAATTATCAAAGAAAATTAGTTTTCTCATTTCATGACCCCTGTACAGAAAGCTAAACATGTCTCTTGGGCTGTCTAATGCTAAACGCAATGATTATCCTGTGATTGCCCACCATCAACCACGTCCTATCGATCTGCATGAGGGACAAATCCGCCCCATCAGAGACCTCTTTGCTAACCTAAGCTCTACCTGCCCATTGAGCTGACCTGAGCCCAGATCAATATTGCTGTGACCTTGAAACCTAATCCACAAGGTCACAGAGAGGGAAATTGATAGAGAAATCCTTAAGGGTGGCAGTGCTAACAGACCTGGATTAGCGTTAGTGGCGCTGTCACTCTTACCACTAGCACATGCAAACAAGGCATTATGTCGTCTGCCTGAATATGCAAACGTGTCACACACAGGATCGATAGCATTGAGCGTTCTATATTGCACTTCAACCACTTAAGGTATTTGTGTACTCAGCCTCTAAACTACAAACACCCAATGAAACAGTTTCCTTACATTCCCTACTGGATCTTATGGTATGTTTGTCTATTCCTATTCATCTCAATGCCATTTGCTCAGCTACAGTACAATCTTTACTACTGGGCACTCACTTTTTTTTTCTTCTTTTTTTTTTGGGGGAGTCATTTACCTTAGCTGTATCTACCTCACATATTTGCAATTTATACTGTATGTTGCTGGAGGGAAAATCACCCAAACATTCAGCAACGTTTTAGTGAATGTCAATGGACAATACAGCATCTATCTGCAGGGGATAACTGAACCATATTTGAATTTCATTGAATTTGAAATTAATTAATCCATCACAACCCCTGCATTGTAAAAACCTGGGGTTCAGTTATAATTTAAGGACCAGCTAAATATACCCATACCTCACAGAAATCACCAGAAGTATGAATAATCAGAATGTTCTAACAATATTACACCCACATAAACCTGTCTGCTTTCTAGCTAATTAAACGTGCTCTCGTTTCTAGAAAACAGCTGAATCAGAGAAAGGTTGAGCGAACTAATTGGTGTGTTGTAAGGTACTGTTGTTGTTGTTGTTTTTTTTTTTTCAAAATAGATGTGAATAACTGTGGAGAACTAAGTTTGTATTCTTCCTCAATCAAAACTCCCACACTTCACAAGAAGTCTTTTTTTATGAAACAGGGATTTTGTAACATATGTTCACTGTATAAAACTTTTTAACTCGGGGCATCCAAGATGTAGGTGTGTTTGTTTTCCACAGTAGATTCAATTGTGATATTTTTAGGTAAAACTGTTCTTGTCTGTCAGTTATATAATGCAGGTCGAACAGTATTGGTATCGTTTTTACCTCTTGTAACCGCCACATCCAAGTATTCTGAGGACACGGGGGCTTTGGTCTCCACAAGCGCCGGAAGTGATCTCTCGTGCATGTACGTCACGAATGGATTGCAAGATTTATGTAATTTACTTGTTAAAGAAGTTGATCCCTTTTGGCAATCAGGTTTGGGGATGTAGTTTCAACAACAACTCATATTATTATCTCATCTATTGTTATCTAATTTCCACAATTGAATGGCATCCATAATATTTTGTTGGATCAATATCTGAACATGCAATGTAGGCTATCAAAAGAAAGACAGAGCCTCTGCTTTTAAACAAACAAGCAAAACTTTTTATTCTAGCTTCATGCAGTGTTTTTTCTCAACACTACAATGTGGGTAAGTTTTGACATTTTGAAGAAAAAAAAGCAGAGAAAATTGTTTTTTTTTTCTTCCCCCAAAGACTCAACATTCATAATCAATGCTTTTATCGCTTGTTTTGCTCCTTTTTTGCCTTTCAGAAGATGTGTAATAGCACCCCCTAATACATAACAGTAAAAACGCGGAAAGCTGGAAAGTTCTGTCAGTGGCTATTAGGGCTGGGTATTGACACAAATTTCACAATTCGATTCGATTTCGATTCACAAGCTTGCAATTCGATTCGATTACGATTTGATTCAATATTGATTATTTTAGATATCAGTTACAATAAATGGCAAATTTTCTCAAGGAAATCAAATCTCTTAACTAATTCTATAAACTATGGGAGTCTAGCCTACTAGCTTGATTAGCATAATATGAAGGTAATAATGAACTGTTTTGTAGCTATACAAACACTTAAATTACACTTTTATTTATTTTTATAATAAGAAGATTATATGAAATATAAACATTTAAATGGTGGCTGTCATAAAAAAAACTTGCCAGATTTATTCAAATATGCATTAAAAATAGAAGAACATTAAGATTATAATGCATATGTAATATGGTGTATATATTTAGCAAAATGCTCCTCTCTAGAGTTATTTTTTCTAGCTGACTAACGAGTTTATGTGGGTTTTCTGAGGTAAATATGACGATACATGACATCGATTACAAGCTGTTTAACTGACGTCTTTCCACGGTTGAAACGCTGATTGAGCGAATCAATGTGACATGATATGGATTTCGATAAGTTGTACTCTATCTTTTAACACACTTTCAGATGCTCATTCATGTTTATTTTGCGCTGTAACTTGTATTATTAAGCCGGAAGAGAGATCAGCGCTGCTGCTTCTAAGCACCAAAACATTATTTATGTTTTTGAATTTCTAAAGAAAATGGACGTAATTTGAAAATTGAGACTTTGTTTCATATCAATAGTAACAAAGGACAAAGATTATTGCGATTTTTTTTTTGCATGCGCGCAGCCGCGATACAATGTTCCAGGCATTCAAATGAAACAGGATGACTAATCGATTCTTGAGATTTAAGAATCGATATCGGTTCGTAAAAATGAGAATCGATTAATATCGATTAATATTACCTAGCCCTAGTGGCTATAGGTTTCCATCCACCTATTTTTATAAACATTTGGGGATATTGCATAGAAAATGGCAAGATGCACATACATTTAAAGCAAATGTGCATAAAAAAGATATCTAAATGCTTCTAAAATGCCTGAACGTCTGTCGTCAAAGTGTTTTGGTATAATTACCTCCCAGAACTGTCTTGCGTTACGGTTCCCAAACAGCAGCATCTGCCTCAAAAGCAAGTTAAGGGGCCCGTAGGTGATTCTCTGCAGAAACATTTTGTTATGCCGGTTGTAAGTCTCCTCATATCCTGATAGCAATCACTCTGGTAAAGGTATTGTAGGTAGGAATTTTATGAAAAAAAAAACTTTTTTCAAAATTTGTTTAAACTTTCTGTATATATCAATGCATAATTAAAATGTAAGTACTCTGAAAAAGAAAGTATAACGATTGTAGACCTCTGTAGACCTCTCACGACTGTTTTAAAGACAGCTCATTATTTCCATTCACTCCACCCCCTCCCTTCTGGGCTCCTTCCAAAGCCACGCCCCCAAAACACATGAACGCGCGACTCCGACAGCTGAGCTGAAGACGCATTATTTACCTGAGACGAGCGGAGAGGAAGGAGCGCAGTGCTTTGAAATCATGTCAGAATCACATGTAATAAAAAAAAAATCGAACTTTATCATTATGAAGATAAACAAATAAGATGTATTTTAGTACTCACTATCAATCTAGCATATTGATATTGGTAAAGTTTAAAATATATATTTATTGATTCGCTAACGAGCTATAGTTATCTATAAGGCAAAGCTAAAAACCGGTTCCGGTCTTGGCTCTGCGCGATCATGCTTTCAGGAGGCGTGGCTTTAGACGGCGATTTGCAGGGAGGGTGGGGCGTACGCTTTTACTGCTATCAGGCTAAACTTAGCATTTACCCAGATGTCCTAAAGCACCTTTAACATGACCATGTTTATTGAGTTTAATCTGCACGCTCTGATGATTACATACGATTTGTATTTACAGTGGCTTCTCTTACTACATCAACTCAAAAATTTTTTGTGTGATATTCCAATTTTGTTAAATTCGCAACTTTGGATGGAAACATAGCTAATGGCATTGTAAAAATCTGTCAATGGCAGGGAAAGAGTTAAAACGGCACAAGAGGAAACGTTTGGGGAAAGGCAGACTTGACGTGTGTGGTTGAAAGCTCCTGAGGGTGACTGAGCGAATTCGCCTCTATTAGGCCACTCATTGTACAATAGAGCATTGGACAGGCTCTGCAATTTTCATTTCACTTCAAGACCAGGTAAGTAATAGGTAATTGGGAGCCCCTTCATACTGCCTGCCCCCTCTTCGAATGAACTGTGGGCTTGTAAAGACCAGTGGAAAAGACAGGTTAAATATAGTATGCTAAAATGCTCAAAGTGACTCATGGATAATCAGCCGACACAAACCTGCAGTAATTGCTTTCTGGTAGAGTCATTTGGCAGGGTAAAATCTATTTAGAAACCAGATATGTCTTTTTTACAGGAAACAGGGAAAACATGCCTCTACACAGCACAGATATTAGCTGACTGCTTCTGTAGCGGAGGCTGGAGGACGGAGCCTTTATCTAATTGTCCTGCTTTAACACACACATTAATCTAGTGTGTCAGAGAGGGTACGCTTGTTCTGCACTAATAGAAAAGGGAATAACCACATTTATTCAGTAATAAGCCATTAGCGTCCTGTGTCCTGGCCATGGAAGTGAGTGAGCTAATGGGTTTGTCTGCTTGCTGACCGCCAGGTTGTTTATCAGAGTGAGGTTAGAGTTCACTCACTACTACAGATTTATCTAATGCATAATGAACAGCTGTTTGGGGGATAATCTGTGGAATTCTGCAGAATTAATATAAACATGGTAAAATATTAAGTGGTGCTGAGATTATACTGTAATTGGTTAAAATTGACAAAAAAATATCTATAAGCAACATGAAATCAACATTGACCCAGTTTTTATCCACCCTTTTTTTTTTGTGTGAAACACTCAAGGTCAATAATTTACTTCATTCCAGTCCTTCTTTTACTAAAATAACTAATTTTATCATTTGGGTCTGTTGGTAGCTGTTCAAGAAATATGTATTCCAGTATTGTTTCTTTCTTTAACTGCTTTTCAAAAGCAGAGCTCCTCAATGTTGAATCTATGCCACCAATGCTGAATCCCCAGTGCAACTGATAAAGAAATTAAATTAGTAATTAATGGCAATATACAGTGTTATATTAAACTGCATGCAAAACTAAACATAATTATGCAATAATTCAAAATCAGAAACAACTGACTCTTCTTTCAGTGAATCGGAAACATGACTGCCCAGTCTAGCTTGATGCATGAACAAATGAATCTTATGAGCTGGTTCTTTTTTTAGTGAATCAAAAACGTATGTATAGCCAGTGTAATCCGAATCAGTAACAAATTAAAAGCATTGTATTTTAGCTTGATTCTCTAAATTAGCATGTAAAAACTCTTCCTCTGAAATTATTTCTACACTGGCATCACCCACACAGGCTATAGCCAAACAATGGCCAAATAGTTTAGACATTATTTTAGCAAACTTGCTTTTTCTGGTTCCAACCTGGTGTATAATGCCCACTTTTCAAAATAGAATAGTTTTTCTCAGTGAATATATTGTTTCGCTTGTAAAATACAGTATGTTGGCTTAAATTTACTGACTTTACCAAGTATATATGCACAAGGAGTGGGAGATTTTCAGAACTTTCCAATTCTGAGGAAATACACTTTTCTGCAGTCAAAGATTCCATGTAGAACTGCAAGTGACACAAGTGACTGAACAACTGTGCTCGACAAGCAATTTCTTGGGGTCTTTAAGTCATTAAATAGGAAAACATCACATCATACATGAATTAAAGGAGTAGTTCACAAAAAAAAAAAAAACCTTTTGCTGATAATTTACTCACCCCCATGTCATCCAAGATGTCCATGTCTTTCTTTCTTCAGTCGAAAAGAAATCAAGGTTTTTGATGAAAACATTCCAGGATTTTTCTCCATATAATGTAACCAAACGGTTCAAGGTCCAAAAGACAGTTTAAGTGCAAACTGCAAACTGTTCAAAGGGCTTTAAACGGATCCAGACGAAGAATAAGGGTCTTGTCAAGCGAAACGATCACTCATTTAGAGAAAAAAAAAAAATCGAACAACGAATCTTTTTTCGTGTCATTTGGTTCATTCAACGAACTAAATGAACGAATTGACTCGGAAAAATATTTGTTCATTTTGATGAACGAGTTCGAACAGGAGAGTCACGAACGTGCATCACAGAACAGAGCAAGGCGACCATTTGAGCATAAAACTTAAACTTTGTCATTTCTTTTTAAATGAGTGATCGTTTCGCTTGATTAGACCCTTATTCATTTTCTGGAATCATTTAAAGCCCTTTCAACAGTTTGCACTGAAACTGTCTTTTGGACCTGGAAACGTTTGGTTACCAGTGAAGTGCATTATATAGAGAAAAATCATGTTTTCATCAAAAAAAATAATTTCTTAATTTCTTTTCATCTTGATGACATGGGGTAAATTATCAGCAAAAGTTTTTTTTTTTTTTTTTTTAAGTGAACTACTCCTTTAACAAGATACCTGATGTATGAGACTGGCAAACGGTTAGCTCTGGTGCAATTTAACATTTCGTTTGGATATATACAGCCAATTCTCACCCCCAAGGCATCACCTAACTGACGCCTTGGGAAGCTTTTGACCATGCTTCAATATCTGACGCTTTAGGCACCCTTTAGCGTCAGTTAGATGACGCCCTAGGATCGCGTGTACCCTACCCCCACCCCACACCTAAACCTAACCGCGTCCTCTAACTGACGCTTTCCTTTAGCGTCAGTTAGATGATGCCGTAGGATCGCGTCATGTAAGTGACGCTAAAGGGCGCCTAAAGCGTCAAATATTGAAGCATGGTCAAAGGTGACGCTTCGGGGTGAGAATGCGTTGATATATGCAGCACAGAATCTTTACCTCAACCCTTTTGGCATACTTTTGTTGATACTGTCTTTCTATCTTAGACCCCGTTTACACCTGGTATTACAATGCGATCTGTATCCAGATAAGTTATCCGGATAATAAGTACTGATTCCATTTACACCTGGCCACATAAATGTGTTTTTGCAAAACGGATATAACCTCCTGCGTTATATGCAGATTTAATGGATTGCATGCCACCAAAAGCAACAGATCTGAGCGGCATTTTATTGATCATCAGATAATTTCCAAATCAGAGACATCAATAAGAGAGAGTGGCAACAGGCCTGGTAAGATAATTTCGTTTCTTTACTTGAAGATACGTTAACTGCGTCTGTGACTTACTTTCACTTTTATTTGCGATGTTTGCACGTTGAATAGACGCTCAGCTGCTCATCTGCGGTGATGCGTGTCGCGTGTCGCATCTGACTAGGCTATAACATGACATATAGCCTATATAACACGTTGTGAGGAGTAAAATATACATATGTGGTTTCAACAACCAGATTGCGTTTACACCTAGTAAAGATCCGGACACAATGCGAGCCAGACTACCTCCAGATGTGGTCAGGCATATCCGATCACGATCCGATCACAACGCGTTTACACCTTGCATTAACATGCGTTTTTTATTATCCGGATAACTTATCTGGATACAGATCGCATTTTAATACCAGGTGTAAACGGGGTCTTAGATTCCGGGAGTCTCTTGTTTTTCCGTAAAATTCAAGACGGGTGGCAAACATTTGCAAGAAATTTAAGACTTGCATCCTTCGTTTTTGAAAAATGTAACACATTTTAATCATTTTTATGGATGCACAAACCTCTGCTATAAGATAAGATCACTCTCTCTATCTATCTCTGCTTCTCAGCTCACTGGGCTGACGCTGCCTCACTGTAGGCAGCACAGGTGTATGATGTGGGGGGTCGGAATAGATGCACTAACACTAACCCTGCTAGCTTGATTAACTGCCACTCACAGATGTGGAGGGTCTTAACACCATTCAACACTCAGATTAATAAAACAGCCTGCATCCTCAGTGGAAAAACCTCCATCAAGCCGTTGCAGGTGACTGTTAGATGCTTGCTTGGACATGATTAAAAAAGTTTTCAAAGTGGTACACTACTGTTCAAACGTTTGGAATAATTACGATTTTGTTTGCGTACGCTCATTAAGGCTTGATTTATTTGACCAAAAATATAGTAAAACTGTAATATTAGAATTTAAAATAACTTTAATAATTACTTGAGAAAGGATCATGTGACACTGAAAACTGGAGTGATGGCTAATGGCGAATAAAATACATTTTAAAATATAGTCAAATAAAAATCGCAATGATACTGTTTTTTTTTTTGTTTTGTTTTTTTTTTTTTTGCTGCATTTTTAAAATCTTTATTTTACTGTCCCAAAAACTAGTGAATGGTAGTGAATCCTATGCACAAACTAAGAAAAAAAAAAAAAGGTTTCTTGTTTAAAAAGGCTTGGCTCACTGTGCTAGAGGTGCCAGGATACAATAATGTTGCATAAGACAAACCTCAACAGATTGTGCCCTGAAAATTACTGACAGAAACTGGTTTAAAAGTCGACCTCCCTGAAAGTCATTGAATAATTCACATACTGTTTGGAACGACATAAGTGACTAAATCATGAAAGAACTTTCATTTTTGGGTGAACTATTCCTTTGAGCATTTGTAAAGAGCCCGTTGTGAGGAGGGATCAGAGTGATGTAACGCTAACCTCACTGTTACCACAGGGTGGAAAGAAACTTCATCAAGACACACACACAAAAACACACAAGGCTGAAACAAATCAGAAGAAAATGGGAAGAAAACTTCCTTCCCTGCTTGTGCAGAGGGATAGTGGACTCCATGAACAGAGAACGTGCCTGTAGGGCCTGTTCGGCTCTTTGCCAGGTCTCGCTATACTAATGGAGATCTGTCAGAGCCCAGAGGAGCAGGCAGAGAAGATGCTGATGAATGACGGGGCATGGATCACGGCAAGGGCTGGAGTCTTTGAGAATGGGGGATGTGTGAAGTGCTGTAAAAAATGTAAGGAAGATGAAAATATATGATAGATGATGCCCCCAGCCAGCCTGCCAGTGTTCCCAGAGACAGCAGGAGCTGCAGGCACCGGTAGTGGCAGGAGAAGACCCCACTGCAGGCCCATGTTATCATGAATCACTCTTCCTCATCATCACCATCTGCTCCCCTCCTCCTCTTCCTCGTCACCGTATCCATTTTCAACACAAAAATCATACACTGCAATCTGTCTGCTCCTCTGCCAAAGCCAAGGAAACATCTGAGAGGGTGAGAAATATGGAAACCTCGGCTGACAGAACCGTGTCTGTTTGATGAGACAAAGAGGAAGCTGGTAGAGCGGCACCGTCTCCTAGCAAAGCGAAGCTGGTGTGTCTCTGAGGCATCTGACATGCGATGGAAAGAAAAGTGACGTTAGCATATGCTGTGAGAGCGCTTCCTCATCCATAACTCCCAGTGTGGTGAACAACGAAATGAGCAACCACCACATTGAGCCATTCCCACCAGGAAGTGCTTCTGAAACAATTTATAAAAGCAATACCGTACTGCTTCGGCTCCCCTGGTGAAGAATTATATATATATGGGGGTGTGTGGCTCGATGGAAAATTCATGAACTTGTGAAACCAAACCTCAATGGGTGTTTCACCTCATTCTTCTGAAAACGGCATAGGTCTCGGTGCTACTAAAATAATGGTACCCAAAATAGAAGAACATTGCTATCAGATGTGAAGGAAAAGTCTGACATGTGTTTGTGGAGGCAGCTTATGAATATTAATTAAATTATGTAATGCCCATTAGTTATAAATTATGTTTGCTGAATGTCATGTATAGGTGCTAGCCATACCCAGATAGCAAACTGACATTGAATCAACGTGGAAACATGACATCGAAACAACGTTGATCTGACATTGTTTTGCTCATCGAATTAACATTGAACCAACGTCAGACGCGTCATTCTTTCAAAACTAACGGAAAATCAACTTGAAATCAACGCGTTGTTTCAACGTTATGAAAGCAAACCAATTTTCGATTTTCATTTAGCTTTGAAGAATGCCGCGTCGGACGTTGGTTCAACGTTAATTCGATGAGCAAAATCAACGTTGTTTCAATGTCACGAGAGACGTCGTTTCCACGTTGATTCAATGTTGGTTCAGAGTTATTCTTTAATTTGCTTATGAGCTATTTAGACTGGTTTGTGAACCAGTTCAAGCAATTATAAATAACCGATTAGGATAGATTACTAAAAGTTGGGGCGTACCGTACACACTGATTATTCTGGTTACATTAAATTTTGATGGCCACTACAGACTTTCTATAAGTAACTTTGTAACTGCATGTCTACATTCATTAGAGTGTTAATAGACTGTAGTAGATTTTTAGGTTAGGGTTCGGGTAAATAGAATAAGTTACTTAGAGAGTACCTTAAAGTCACTTGAATGTCTGTTCTATAAATTTGTGGCATATATTAAGCAGAAAATATACTACTATACGAAATGAGAGTTAGTTGACATGTAGTTCCAGATTACTTATTGTAGAAAAGGCCACCCCTTTGAAATGGACTCTTCCGATCTCCCCCGCCTCTGTTCGTGAGTTGGACTGTTCGTAAAAGTTGTACGGAGAGTTAATAAGCAAGATCGCCTGACTAGAGGATGTGCTGACATGTTTATAGTGAATAAAAGTTGTAAATAGCAGTCAAGTTAGATCGAAGTGCTGTCATTCAAGGATTTAAAGATTATGTGTGTGCGTGCAGCTAATAGTAAGTACATTTGCATATTTATTGCATAATACATCCGTGAGGGAGATTTGAATAGGCTGTCGCAGCATTGTATCTGAGTGTTCATATTGTTGGTTATGTTTTTGCCTTTGTATTGTCACTTAAATAGCAAGATATCCTCCCGTATTGATATCAGTATAGGGTTTGATATATTTGTATGTTGTGTGGACCTCAATTGGGTCTCGGGGGACATGTACGGGCATGTTAGCACTACGTGAATTAGACATACAATGAGGAAATAATCATGGAGACAGTTATAAATATATGTATATTATCACATTGCTTTATTTCTTTAATTGCCGTTAATAAATCCTTGATTATATTTATACCAGAATTGTAGTGCTGTTGTAGATCTGTGATTTGTAATTCAGTTTATTCATATTCTGTATATTGTTTGTTACAGAACCACATACATGGTGGCATTCTTTGTTACAATAAAGCATCTACGAGAACTCAAACTCCTCTGGCGTGAGACATCCTGTTCTAACCGGACCTCCTGTAGCCCTTCAATTAATCCGAACCAGAAAAGTGGTTAGCAGTATTTTACACTTAATAGAATATATTAAGAGGATAAACACAATAGTGTTACCATTGTTCTTTGTTTCACAGGAGAATTTACCCAATTGGGTTTCCATTTATGCTTGGCGAGAAGTGTCATATTTTGGCATAGATTGTCTATAGATGAAGTGGATCTCAAATGTTGGCCCTTGCTAGCACACCTATTATATAGAAAGGTTTTGAAGTCTCTAAATTGTAAGTTAATCTCTCTTCCAAAACCTAGTTAACCATAGCATTTGAAGGCATCACAGGCACACAGGTAGCGTAATTAGCATAATTACGCTAATTACAAGCAGGTAGCATAATTATTGTCCATCTAATTATTGAAGGTGCCGGATTTGTGGCCTAAATCCAAGTCAGAATATCAAGTATGCTTCACAGATTAGGAAAAAACATCAGCAAGCGGTCAGCAAGCGTTCATGCACTACTTTTAGAAGAGGTGTCAAAAGTACCAGCTCTTCAGTTCTGACTAAACTCGGCACCCAAGTTTTGTCTGGCTAATAGGCTAATAGCTATAAATGCAGCCTAACAGACTTGCCGCTATGTCCTTAATACTAATGAAGCAAGGTAAAATGAAAACCAGAGACTATGTTATTTATTACAGACTGTTTACTTGAATGTTGAAAGCAAATAATTGAAAGCAACATCCCAGCCATTTAATATTTTTTATTACTATTAAACAAATATGTTTCCTGTGGTATCTATATTGGGAATCGTGAAATGAAAACTATTTGCAAGCCTCAATATGGTTAAGCCACTTTACAATCTATCATATCCTGTCGCTTCCTTTTAACCTTAATTAAAGCTTAAATGCAGGTCTTCGCTAATATGGTATATGGAGAAAATTAATTACTTGACAACTTCAGGGTGTGAGAGAGATAGAATTGGATGAGCGTAGGGGGAGATGTGACAGGAGGATTGAGGGAGGGTGCAGAATGAGGAAGTGTTTCAAAAATCTGTTCTCGCAGGGACAGCAGTTGTCACAAAACCTCTCAACCCTCCCCCCGTTAGAGCGCACACTTTAATGAGAGAATACAGCAGGTTAATTAGCAGAAAAAATATGCCTGTGTATGTGTGTGAAGACCTCTCCGAAACAGTTTGTGGCATGATAAGCCAATGCCAGTGCTGTGCTCTCTATTGGCTCTGCCAGTGTGTGCCACAACCGTGTGCCCAGTGGCCATATGGCCCACCTTCCCCCAGGTGTCAGTCATAAGGTTGAGTACTCCCCATTGGTCACAATTAATAGCTCAGTATTGAGCTACCCCTGTTTAAACAGCTGAAAGAAACTGAATCATGTTGTGGATAATAAGCAACATTTATTTATGTCAATGTATTTAAAAATGTATTTAAAAAGACAGCAACATAAGTAGGGATATATATATATATATATATATATATATAGAGAGAGAGAGAGAGAGAGAGAGAGAGAGAGAGTAAATCAGCTTATAATTTAATTTGCCTATGTAATTTAGTTTTCTGTCAACTTTTGTTAGGTTTAAAATTATAAAAACAAAACAAATGATACAAAATACTATAAAGTAGGCATAAAACAGAATGTGAAATTACTAATTTGTTCACATTGACATTCATAAACAGTAGATGAAAAGTAAGAATGAGATACTACTTCCAGCAATATTCTGAATTGCGAATCCAATTGATTATCCCATAAGTCAACGGGAGAAGAGTTGGAGAAGAGACAATGCCAACATGGCTGATGTAATACCAAGCGGCAACATTCTAATCTGGAAAGTGAAGCCTACCCAGAAGTGCGAAAAACTGCAATACATTGAAAATCCGCTAGAGGCCGGTCCCAAAAAGGGAGCAAATGTCCATATACCCCATTTGAAATGTCCATTTTCACTGCATAAATTCATGTTTTTACAGTTTGGTCCATTGGACTTTTATTGTAATCTTCAATATGTTCCGTGTTCCTGACAACTGTGAGGGGCGTACCACCTCTGTATCGTTTATGATCATTTGTACCTTGTATTTCCCAAGATTTTCCAGTATGGCGGCGCCCCCATAACCCCCATAAACCGCCGCAAACCCATTCTTCAGAAAGTCTATGGGTGACATAACAGACGCTTTATCCATATTTTTTTACAGTATATGTGTAATACATATGGACAGCATTCATACTACACACATGCATACTATTACATTTACATTAATTCATTTAGCTGACGCTTTTATCCAGAGCGACCTACGATTGCTATATATGTCAGAGGTCGCATGCCTCTGGAGCAACTAGAGGTTAAGTGTCTTGCTGAGGGACACATTGGTGTCTCGCAGTGGATTTGAACCCGGGTCTCTTACACCAAAGGCGTGTGTCTTATCCACTGTGCTATCACCACCCCATATACCACCCGCATACTATATATACAATTATTTTACTGGTTGTGAAGTAAGTTCCTTGTGAAATCTAATGCGTACTCAGACAGTATGTAATTTTGAATGTGGGCTTTGTGAAAAAGAAGCACCAGTTCTGCAAACTACTTGATTTTTTGGAATAAACAAAACAACTTCAAACTTACACAGATACATTTACACCAATGCAAATAAAATATGTAGTGCAACTCTAGTTGGTGAATCTTTTTTTTCCCCCAGTGAACTGTTCTAGTGAACTGAATTTGGAGAGAATTTAAGACTGTCCCAAATTAACTTTTTCACTTATTTTGAAATATATATACTGTATATCAAAATAAGTATTTTGTTTTCACATTCTGTACTCTATTTTTTATAACTTGCTCTTCCTCTGAGAAGACTTTCCTTTTATGTTGTTGTCACTTAAGGTGAGCAGACTATTTGGTTAATCTAAAATAGACAGTCACACTTTATATTTATTGGCTTTAAGTGCTATGTACTTACATCAAAAAATAAGTACAACGTACGGTACAAAAGCTGTCACTGGGGTGGTACCTTTTCAAAAAGGTACACTTTTGTACCTTAAGGGTGCATATTGGTACCATAATTGTACAAATATGTACCATGGAGGTACCAATATGCACCCTTTATGTACAAAAGTGTACCATGAAGGTACCAATATGCACCCTTTAGGTACAAAAGTGTACCTTTTGAAAAGATACCGCCCCAGTGACAGCTTCCGTACCTTTTTTTTGTTTATCAAATTATTAATTTCAATGTAAGTAGATAGTAGCCTACTTAAAGCCACTTAATATGAAGTGGGACCAAATAGACTATTTAGCCACCCCGAACCTGGACAACCAGTTTCACTGTGCCAATCTGGAAAGGTAAGGTTGATGTGAGCGAATGTACCAACTACAGACCCTTCCGTCTCCTGTGCCATACAACGAAGATCTTTGAAAGGATTCCCAGCAGGCCCTGCAGCACCTTCCTAAATCAATGAGTCTTTGCCAAGGGATGCAGAATCCGATGCTACCCACGCTTCTCAGCTACTCGTGGAGAAACATTGAGAGAAAAACAAGAAAGTCCACATGCCGTTCCTGGATTGGAGGACCGAGTTCCACATGAACTGATCTGGAGTGCCCTTCGATCACACCAGGTCCCTGAGGCCTAAATCTGAGGGTCTCAACTCCTCTACCAGGATACTAGCGCTGCCCTGTGGGAATTTCGTCAGCTTTCAGCATGAGCGTTCGAGGTCACCAAGGATCGGCCCTCTCCTTCTATTCATCCTATGCATGGATACTGCACTGGCGGACACACTCATGGATGCTCTTGTAAGATGACAATGTTCTACTCGCCAACAAAGAGTGCCAGACCCTCAATGCTAGTCGTACACCATTAGAGTGTTACCCTGTATCCACCAAACACCAGCAGGCCCTCCATGCCATGAATATGTGTATGCTCGATGGTGGCTTGGGCTGACCAGATTGGACCAGGTCATGAACGAGGAGATGTGAAAACATGCGAACAAGTCCCCAATCATAGAGAAGATGAGGGGAGTGCGTCTCCTTTTTTTATGGCTATTCGTTTGTAGCGAAGAATAATCAGTTGCCAAGCGAGCATCGAGCCTCAGCCGTGGTTGACCGTAGAAGAGATGGATGGACCAAAGAAGATATGAATCAAGTCAACACTGCCCCCAGGGACGCCCTGGACCAGATGAAGTGGAGAGCGACGTGCCCGGAAAGTGGACCCTCTTTCAGTGCGGGACAAAAGGCCAGTAAAGAAGACAAATAACTATTTGGACATTATTTTAGCAAACTCTATTTCAATATGAGTCTATTCTGATGTGTACTGTAACTGCCCCTTTTACAATTCAATCAATTCACAAAGGATACGTCCTTCCTACATTTTTTTAAAGTACATAATATGGGTTGAAAACAGGAATTCACATTTACTTTAAGTATCTAAATACTTTATCTGACGAACGATTGCTATAATCACACACCATGGTATTTACAATTAAATAAAGTAAATAAATCAATAATTTATACTTGTTCCCAAACTTTCTCTGTTTTAAATGTTGAAAAACAAAGACAATACCACAGTCTTTTGTTGGTGTACAGTGTATTATTGAAAAGGACATTTAGATGGATAAACAATCAAAATAAATGCTGTAAACAGGAGGATGAGGTTTGGAATAGTGGCAGCCAGATCTTTCTCTCTCTGCAGCAGTCGATTTGGCAAGAGGCAAGTGGCCATAAAGGGCTTTGATAAAGTAGATTCATTACCCAATCTGAAGGGCAATCTGACATATCTGTCAGAGAGAGAGATAACCGGATCGGACTGAGAGAGAGAGAGAGAGCAAGACAGAGAGACATCTTTGATGTGCTGGAGGCTTTATTCTCTCTCCCACAGTTGCTGAATCACACAGCCAACCAAGCAAGAGACGGACAATATAGAGAGACTCCTATAAACCCTCAGAGTAGACTGCCCACAGTCATACAGAATCACACACACACACTGCCTGTCTGTCTGCCTGCCTCCTGCATCTCTCCTCCTGCCCATCTATTGGCCTTGCTGTCTGCCGCCTTGCTTTGATCGATACAACTCTCCGCATGCTAATAGTTTGATGCATTGGATTAAGGTCCGGGTATTCTTTATTTTTCACGTACTGCTCCGTGTCCTTTCAAAGAATACTCCTTTGGCTGTGAGCGCATTAAAAGGAATTATGCTCGCTATCTAGTAAACTTTGTTTTTAAGCGATTAAGTCACTTAACCCTCAGGTGCTCTTCAGTCATTTCTGACCGAAATTTTTGAAAAATGTTTTGAAATTTTAAAAATCACAGCTTCATCGGAATGTTACGAAACTTGGTGACTTTTATGGCATTGGGTATGTGAACACACACACAAAAAAAAATGAGGTCATGATCCGAGCAGGCTAAGTGGTCGTAAAAAAAATAGTCACACTTGTGCTCTTCAGTCAAAAATGACCGACCATAGGAAATGAATGGGAAATTAACAAAAACACAAAAACTTTGAGAATTTTTGTGTGTACAATCTACAAATCGGCCACGATGCAGAAAAAAAGTGCTCAGCATTGAAGGGGTGACGCTCTAAAATATCAAGAATGCAAAACAGACATACCCACCCCTACACACACACACACACACACACACTTTTATACACAAAAACACCAATAAATTGTGATTAAAGAAATCTGTTTTGAATATTTAAAAATCACAGCTTCTTCAGAAAATTACGAAACTTGGTGACTTTTATGGCATTGGGTATGTGAACACACAAAAAAATTAGGTCATGATTCGAGCAATTTAAGTGGTCGTAAAAATATTGCATAAATATTAATGAATTCAATTAAATTGTCTCAAAATACTAAATTAAAAAGAATAAATATTATAGAACAAAAATAAATTGCATTGGTTTAACTGGGATGGAGAAAGTTTCATTTTTAGGTGTCCGGTCGGTTTTGACCAGGAAGATAACAAGTGTGACTCCGAAACGAAGAGCACCTGAGGGTTAAGTCACGGTATGCATTGTTGTTACTCGTACATCCGTGTGGACACAAAAATTGGGCTGCACGTGGATGGTGTTCATGGACATCTGCAGACCCACCTAATGACGAAAATTAGGCCACAATTTGGCCATTTAGGCTTTACTCTATTCCACAAATGAAGGTAGATGAAAACAGATGCAATCACTGTGTTGCTTTTGTCTTTTCTATGTACCTTCAAACCATTTTGAGCGAAATCAGAACTGCATTAAGCACATTATGGGTCTGTACAAATGAGCCAAAATGTACAACCCAAAAAGTCCATACAGACAAAAATGCTAATGCAATTTCCGCTTTACAAATGTTCGTCATATCTAAAAATATTTCACATTCATCCAGCATAATTGTCACATTTCTCCATCTCTTCTATTGTTCCTGGAAGCGGCATTATAATGCCATTAGTGATTGTACGCAGAGCTCCGCACTTCCGTAATCAATCAGCCGCAGCTGCACGCTGCAGTAATGTTCCCCGCATTCATTCATTATTCTTCTGCTCTTACAGACAGCAGAGAAATAACTTTGAAAAGAAATATAAAGGGTGAGATCTGACATCTGCTCTGAGTCCTTACTGCATAAATATTAACTTTGCAAAAGGAGTCACAATTTGCTTGCTCTGGACATTTGAGGGCATGCACCTGGCAAGACAGACTCCAAACAGTAATCTGCAGAATAAGTATTTTGCGCAGTGCAAAAACACCTGAATAATTTGCTTCTATATAGAATTTAATGTGTATTTCAACTAATGGGCATCAGTGATTTTAAAATTATTTTATATTGAGCTGATATCATGTGTTCATTCAGAAAGAACAGTCAGATTGTGTGTACATTACCATGAGAGAACAAGTTGGAAGACTAATAATAAATTCTAATCATACGAACAGTCCAACAGTATATGCACAGACAATTCTGATCATGAATCAGACAAAACAGTCAGAAAGTTTTAAAGTTGTTACTGGACATAACAGTTTGATTATGGATTTATGTTGTGAAACAGTCTGATTATAAGTTAATTTAGACAAAGCAGTCTGATAAATTCGTTCACACAGGACAGTCTTATCATGAGTTTGATAGTGTTTATTATACACACATCTGATCATGAATAAAGACAGAATGCAGGGTATATACAGTAATCCTTAAGTTTAATTTACTACTTTTTAATACCTTTTTTATTACCTTCAGAATTTTTTTTAAAACCATCACGACACTGAATTGCAAGTGTTAACCAGCGACCTTTCTATTACACAGATTTTGACATTTATAACATACAAAAATGAATAGATTTAGAGCACGCATTCCATTTTTATGTTTAGTGGATTGCATTTGCGACCAAAGTGCATTAGCTCCCATCCAGTTGACATTGTTGTTTTTTTACACACCAAACAATAGAGGGAATGCATTGACATCACTTTCCCGCCGGTACAACCCCCCTCAACCTAACTGAGTGGCAAAAGATCTGCTGCGTGACTGGATTCAATAGGGGAAACTATTAAACGGCGACTAAAACTAACAATTTGATAAATTTAAACTAAATGTTGGACTCAATAGTTGGACTCCTAACTTACTAAAGATCCAGTGATCCATGGATATTGACATGCAGCCAGCAATCGTGTCGCCTGACATTTATGTTTGCCTGATTTCAATAAAAGGGAAATAAAAGCAATATATAGATCTACTAAAGCAAATTTGCCTGTGAACGCTTTATATAAATACAATATAGGTAGGTCTAAATCCCGGTGATCACTTATATCAGGGTTATATAGCCTCTATATATCGTCATATCGTCCAGCCACTGAATATGACGTCAGCATCAAACATAGACAGAGATGAAAGATCGTTGATTGTGCCCAGATAAGCTAAAGCCCATATTTATTCGGACTAACGCAAACACAAAATAGGACATCTGATAGCCTGAAAAAAATAATACCTAATTTTTTAAAAATAATACCTCTAAAACTACATTTAACGCTTTTAATGGCCTTAAATTTGACAATTTTGATTTATCACTTTTTAATACTTTTTAAAACCCCGTGGACACCCTGGAATGGTTCAATTTTGTTTGAGTCTGATCATAAGTTTATGATGTGAAAGAATAGCTGATAATGAGATAATTCTTGAAAAAAAAAAAAACAGTTGGTTTCCATTTATTTTGATGGTGTCTTTAACATATTTTGTTGACTATAAGTAACATTGCACCTACATGTCTACTAACTCTCATTAGAGTGTTAGTAGAGTATCAGTAGTAGACTGGGTTAGGGTTAGAATGAGTTGACATGTAGTTGCAAGTTACTTATAGCCAGTAGATTGTCTGTTGGAGGACAACCACAATAAAGAGTTAGCAGATATTAAGCAGACTGTCTGTTTTTTTATGAGGTCAGGACAGTACAGTATTTAGGCATTGTAACTCATTTAATATAAGATAAAGTACATACAGGGGCAGCTTCATTTGGCTCTAGCACAAGACTCTCTTCTGCTCTTCATTCCCTTTCTCACGCCACATGGTTGTTCTAATATTTGGAGATGATTTTCCTCCTCCTGTTTTGCCGCGGCATTATCCGGTCTGTCTGTGGGTTTTATTATCATATTCTTCTGCTTTACAATCACTAAACTCCATCTGTTGAGCCTGCTGCAAGCATACCAAGTGTGCATGCCCGTATGTGTGCAGAATGCAGATAGAAGAGACCAGTGCCCTCATGGTGCGTTGGAAAGCCCTGTACAGTCAAACACACAAGTACACTTTAATTAATATCTGAATGAAGTTGTTTTTTTTTTTAAGATGTGTGTACGCGGGTTGGCCTACCATATGAGGTCCAGGAAGTCAGAGTGCCCAAATGTGTGCCAGTGCTCGTTGTCTGTAGCTAAGAGCAAAACCAGGTGGCTGCATGAAAAAAAAAAAAAAAAAAAAAAAACTGTTTACAGGCCTTTTTAGAGAACAGACAGGCAAGATTCACTCTATAGAGACAAGGGATTACTGAGGCAAATAAACTCAGCAATTAGTCAACACAACAGCGAATAAAAGCAGGGGGCAACAGAGCTCTGTATTGACAACAATCAATACAGAATGCCAATAGTTAGTCATGGTTGAATCTCTAGATTTAACCAAACCAAATTTGTCTTTGTATTTTCGCATTGTTGCTTTGGAACATCTCAGAGAATTACCTCTGTATGACCTTCACAAGGTTATATTAAATAAATGATTATTATTTTCTTTATTTTTTTTTGTCAGATGAAGGTCACATTATAACTTTTGATCATCCCTTTATCATTTAATTGTGTTACTAATTCACCTTTGGCTAAGCCACGCCCTAGAATGTAGATTGACCAATCACAGCGCAGCCAAGAACGAGCTCCCACAGAGGTCCGTCATATTTTTGGTCTCCTTTGGCTATTACCGTCGTAGTTTTATCCAAAATATGGTTAAACGTTGTGCCTCGGGCATTTATATATTAAGCACAGATACGTGTTTCCCAGAGAGGTTGGAGGGGGGGTGTCCATTTTTTTCCCTTCCCAAAACCGAAGTAAAATCCTGACAGTGACAAGTGTCGTGTTTGGATTAAACTGTATGGATGTCCTCAGTCAGCTAAACCCCGCAAAGATCAACAAGCACATCCTTTTTACTTCTAACCTTACTGTGAGTGTGAAGTTATACTAGTTAGACGCGTTTTATAATGTTTTAGGTTATGATTTTATGAAGTTTGACGAATGTAGCAACAGTAACTAAGGGGGGCGGGGCTTAGCCAAAGGTGAATTGTGCTTCAAATGTCATTTAGATTTTATTGTTTTAATCTTGACCCAAACATTCAATCTATTAAAGGGACACTTCACCCATTTGCATTAAGCTTTGTATCTTTAGAAACCCAGTCATATTTTTGAATGGTCATGGTTTATTCCCTTATTTTCCCCTGAGATGGGAGAAATAAGGATTTAAGTGTTTTACTTCCTGCTTATTATGACGTTAATATCGTCATTTTGCGTCATAATAAGCAGGAAGTCACATTTCATTAGAAAGTGTAGAAACTGCAAACTTAGCTCCTCATCATTCAAGGGTGTGGGACCCACTCACCCTACAGGCCTATTACCATAGACAGTAAAAGAAATGGACAGAGCGATCTCATTGGAACTCCATTGAGACGATTAAAGCCTGTTTTTGGCGATTTTTTAACAACTTCCGTCCCTGACGCGCAGACTCAAACAGAGCTTGACTACGTAGTAGTGACGTGAGTGACCCGTCTGTCTACTAGTGCTGTGGCATGAGAAATCTGAATCATTCCCTTCCGAAACATGCAGAGGCGGAGAGTGTGAATAGGAGCTGTCCATGAGCTAGGAGATGGAGACAATTTTGCTAAGTATTCTGATTAATTATTTTGTTATTTTGCTTTCACGTTTCCCCGATTGCGCGCGAGCTTCTTTTCATGTCCATACGGTAACCTCTCTACTGTGCGACAGAGAGTCGCGTGGGTATGACGCAATCCTTAGCCTACTTTCACTAAAACTGCTTCTACGGGGCAATAACATAAGCTACAAGGTAATGGAGCTACTTATACATTGTCGTGTTTATTTAGAAATAAATAAAGGACAAATGGGGTCTTCAAACGCCTCAGATGTAAAGTTATTCGCTGTCAAAATGAATGGGAGTCAATGGGAATGCTAACGCAAGTGAAGTTCTGCTACAAGATGTCAGCTCCCACGAGGCTTCAACTTCCGGTCGATGGATTACCCCCTTGCCTATTACAGATCAGTGGGTGGGACTTCACTTGCAGATACTGAATCAATATCAGCCATCTTGTTTGGAAGCTAAGCTAACAAGTGCTGTGGAGATAGGAAGTAGATTTTGAAATTCTGCTGCTCGAATCCGATGTCCGTGGCTGTCTTTACGAGCAGTATAGTGAAGAACAGCTGAGGCTGATGGAGGAACCGGAGACGGCTGCTGGGGACGAGGAGCCCAGACTGGCTCGAGCTGAGGCGGACTGCTGTGCACGTGCTCTCGCTGTGAACTAACGTCTGTAGAGAATTTCAACGATGGCAATTTCTCCTGGAGGAAATCTCTGAATCAGACGAGCACACGGACGTTTGTGTTGCGATAGTGTCGCCTGACTGAACATCCAGGTATCATGCATTATCTCACCATATAAAAATAAATACAAACAAGGAATAATTCACTTATGAGTTTGCCAATGTAACGTTAGCGGGGTTTGTTGTTGTGGGAAGAAGGAGGAGGGAACCGGCGAACTTTTAAACATTTTAATAGTAAAATGAACAAATACAAAATTAAAGTATAAGCCAGCAGCCCCACATTGACGACTGCTGTAACGTTACACACAACAGAAACAAAACAACATAAAATCAGGCCTGTTTCTCTCTCTTTCCCTGTTTCGCTCCTTCGTGAGAGATGCAAGAACGGTGTGTTTCACAGGAGTCATTCATTATAACTTACGCCACCAGCCTCGTGCAGCACGCCGTCCTCTAACGTCCCTCGATCGTCCTGCTCACCACAGCCAACTAACTAGACATTTTGTGTGAAATGAATTTCAAACTCTGGTGATAGCTAACGTTAGCCTTGTAGATGGAAAGTGAGTGAATGGAAAGTGATCCTTGGAGTTATTTCTCGGTTTGCGCTGTTCCGGATTAGTGGGTGTGGCTTGCGGAGCTGTGCAATAAGTTGTCTTACATACAAATGCTCCCCTCGGGTTATTTTATGTCTTTTCTCGGTCAAGAGGGCACCAAATTATTTTTTTTTAAAAAATATTTCGACTACATATATGATCCACTTTCAATAAAGATTAATGTTGAAATGGGTGAAATGCTCGTTTTAAACTATGAAAATGAATGATTCTAAATCGAATGATCACATGTTTAAAGCTATCCCAGATAGCAAACTGACATTGAATCAACGTGGAAATATGACATCGAAACAACGTTGATCTGACATTGTTTTGCTCATCGAATTAACGTTGAACCAACGTCAGATGCGTCATTCTTTCAAAACTAACGGAAAATCAACTTGAAATCATAGCGTTGTTTCAACGTTATGAAAGCAAACCAATTTTCGATTTCATTTAGCTTTGAAGAATGCCGCGTCTGACGTTGGTTCAACGTTAATTCGATGAGCAAATCAACGTTGTTTCAATGTCATGAGAGACGTCGTTTCCACGTTGATTCAATGTCAGTTTGCTGTCTGGGATGATAATGTAAACAAAAAGTAAAATAAAAGATGAAGTCTTCAAGTTGTGGCATACTTTTCACCACAACAAACAATTTTGCCCCTAATAATTTTTTTTAAATAAAATTAGCGTGCTTTTTTGTTTATTACAGTGAAAAAAGTATCAGCGAAACGTATGCTTAACATGAAATATGACATATAGGATGTATGGAGAATTAAGAAAAAAGACGTTAAATATCACTTGCGTGATCAATTTTTTTTCATTGTGCTTCAAATCAATGAGGAAGTCAACCTTTTGAAAAGCTTTTAAAAAGTCATTTCTGCTGTTTTAAGTCACTTTGTCAACACATTAAATAAACTAGTGAGACTGTGAAAGTGTTTAAGATTGTTTTTATTTATATATACATATACATTAACCCTTTGACACGTACGATAACACTAGTGTGATCAGTCTTGGTTGGTCCCCAGAGCGTAAGATCACACCGGTGTGATTAGAATTTTGCAGTGGATCACGATGAACTGCTAAATTCACATGCTTTCTCGAATTGGCTGGTGCTGAGCCAGATATGGACGCGCTCAGTGCTTATCATATATCAGAACTATTCAGTGTTTTGAACCACATGAACCACCATGTTTATTTTAGGTTTCAGGAGGAATTTCGGGAGGAATGGGTGAATTTATGTGAAGTAAATCGAACAGATCTGATTCTCTGAACTGGAGGGCAAACTAACATTGTGGCACCATCACGCTTCGCCATGGAAATAATGTGACTTCCGTGTTGACATCACACACTTTCAGAGTTGCATGCTTATGTTGAACACTTTGTGACACATAATGGAAGCATTTTAGTTTTGTTGAATCATTTGCCTGCCGTGTAAGAATGAAGGGAGGATCATGTGTGTTGATTGTCCAGGTCTCTCACATCCCCTCTACAACACTGTTCTGATCAATTCAGTACTCCTCAGTGAGAGACAGACACAATGAGAGTGAGGAGAATGTGCTGCTGTTTGGATAGAGGGAGGAATAATCCTTATCTGTAGAAATGCAAACGCAGACAGGTAAGCTGCTCGTTAGAAAGTGTGAGGAGAAAGGCAGCTAATTGATCCGATTTAATCTCATCACTGTTTGATTGACCGGCTGTCGGACATGTTTGTGCCTGCTGAATGCACAACAGCACAACAGATAAATCTTAGTCAACCTTCAAGTGTCTGTGTGTGTACATAGAGCAGGACCGTTTGTCTTAGTCAAGCAGAAAAGCACAAAGGACGCTATCAGGGGCCAGGATCACCACACCTTCACTACAAATAAAGAAAGAGAGAGAGGAAATAGGAAAGAATAAAAGTGGAAAAGAGTTTGACAAATGAACGCTTGAGAGAGGAAGGATAGACAGATAATAACCTAGAGGTCTCGTCAGCTTAAACACATCCTGTGTGGCAGGAACATCACTCCTAGTTTAAGGATAAAAGCTTTACACAGAGCACACATTTTCACTGTGACAAACCTTTAACATCAACATCATATTAAAGTTAGAATTAGTTTTTTTTTTAATAATAACTTGCTCTAGTTTGATATATTTAGTATTTAGTTTGGTGGGGAAAATAGCCATTCATCTGCAACCGCCTGTCTGCGGCTAGCTGTGACTACCATATAAAACTAGCAAATACTGTTGAGGTGTGTTTTCAGATTTTTCCCTCCCAAGAGGGAAAAAAAAAAAAATCAGTTAAACTTCTGAATTTCCAAACCTATAGGAAACACAATTTTGTCTTAATGGTCAAAATTGACCCTATTTCAGTTCGCAATACCGTATATATATCAAGAAAGAAAGAAAAAGTTTGTCTTCATAATATTTTATCAAAAATGTATTGAGGAAAAATGTATTGAATTCAATGTATTCAAAAGTGTATTGTAATGAGGAAAAGGGGTATCTATGAAACCTCAATAATCTTTCATTTTCACTGTACAAGTAAAGAATACATATCATGAAGTTGTGACATGCTAAGTAGGGATCGACCGATATGGAATTTTTAGTGCCGATACCGATACCGATTTTTTTCCCATCAGCCTTAGCCGATGGCCGATACGGGCTGCCGATATTCTTGAGCCGATATTTGGAGCCGATACATTTTGCTCCCTCAATTTTCATCATAAAAATGACATGATGTTAACAAATGTTGCAGGTCTCAATTTAATAAAAGTAACATTTAATTAACTTCAAAAAAATAATATTTAACAAATATTAAAAACATGTGAGGTAGAACAAGAACAAGTAGATAAACAATTTTTAACAAATAAAACAAAAAAACAAGTTCAGTGCTGAAAATAAATATTTATCAACCAGCGTAATAAAGTGCACAGTGTACACTGTACTTCATTTTAAAAGAAACAAACAATGGTTTCAATTTTTCTACATAAAATAAAATGAGCACGTCAAGTCTCTAATATCACTGCGATGGCGAGGGAGACACACACCACACGCGTCCAAACCTCAGCCAGGAGAGCGCTGAATAAATCTCCCACAAAAAGCACAGAACAACGTTGGCATTACTTAATCCTATGACCAGTGTTCGTTACTGTATGCATACTAGGGCTGTCGAAATTGCTCAAATGGCGTTTGCATATTCGCTCTAAAAAAACACATTTGAACATCTCGTTGCACATTTTGTCATTGACGCGCATTACGTCAATAACAGGACACATTAATAAAAAGAAACATAACTACTAGTATTAGATAGTTTATTTGAGTTTAAACATATTTGACAACATATTAAAAAGCTAGTAAATCAACTAATGGCCAAGACCGCAGAGCTCACTCTCTCGCCCGGACTCGTAGCAGGCACTCTCTCTCTCTCTCTCTCTCTCTCTGTCTCGCCCTCACGCTCTCTGCGCGTCGGTTAAATGAACAACAACAAACAAAAGTTGAGTGCTGATCAAGAGTTTTGTGCAAGCAATTTAAGGTTACGAGTCGCGACTCTTGTCCCAAATATAGCAGGCTTCATTCAGTGATTGAAGTTTCACAGTAGCCATGTTTCCATCGACACGTTTTTATCCGAATTAAGTGATATCGAATGAAAAAAGCCTTATGGAAACAGTAAAATTAGATGAAATTTCATGAAAATCGACTCAAATGAAATACGTTCGGTCTCATCGAATTTTCTCTTGATCGATATACGGCTAATGCGATAAAAGCTGATGGAAACGTTATTTGCCGAATAAATAATGAATTGCGATTAAGTTTTATGCCCTTTTATGGTTGCAACACGTCAGAAGACGAGTTCATTTCCGGCCAGTCTGTTTGCGCACACATGGCGGATGTCAACAAAGACAGATGTAAGTGGACAAAGCAAAAAGATGCTTCAACCAAAGGGTTTCCGTGAACCACGATCTCCCAGAACTGATGGACCGCTGTCGTTCCCACACCACAGTCACCTCCGCTGTCGTCGGGCATACGTGAATCGTCATCATCATAGCAATGTTTATAGCGTCGTTGTTTTCTTAGGTTAGTTTTGCTTGTTTTTACGTGGCTTGGTTTAATTGTAATGTAGAATGTGGTCTGTTATTTCTAGTTAACAGACTGCGGCGCTGCTAGTATAACACACCGTTGCCATGGACGCAGTTCAGAGACGGAACAGACTATTTTCTTTAGCAGAAGCAATACTCGTTTTTAAATCAATAAACTCGTTTTTAAGTCAATATTTTGTGTCAAATTATTGATTTATTGATTTATTTGGTTGATTTATATGTAATAAGCAGGATAATATAGCAAGGCGGTTGTTATAGCGAATACAACAACCGCCTCACATACATTAGCCCATTCATATGTCGCTATCAGCTGGCACATAGGCATTATTAGCCTTCAACTTCTGAAATATTGATCATTTTTTGGTAGATGGCGCGATCCGTTTTGTCTAACAAAACTTTGTTCGCAAAAGTTTGCTTGAATGTTGTTCGATTTAGTGCGAAAATAAATGGAAACACCTTAAAATGTCTCAAATCAATTCGATATACCAATTTGATCGCAAAACAGCATGTGACGTCATTACGTACAGGTTTTTATTCGCTTTAAAGCCGTTGGATGGAAACACACTTTCACCAGCTTTGTCCGCATGAGTTTTTTAACCGAATTTCAAATAATTCGATTGACAAGTGGATGGAAACATGGCTAGTATAGAACCGACAGTGAGCGCTCTGAACGAGATGTGCAGCTGTGGTAACGTTATTAGTCTGCAACCGCGGGCGTGTTTTTCCACGTTCAAATATTAATTTTCACCTTCAAAATTAATACATATTCGAATTTAGAATATTCATAGACAGCCCTAATGCATACTGAACGGATAGCCTACACTTTAGCTATTTGCAGCTCCCTAATACAATGGCAAGCAGTTAAGTTTTATAGACGAGGCATTCGCGTTTTCCATTTGGACCCACAAACTTGCTTAGCTATATAGTTGCAAGCACATAACAGTTATAGAGCAACGTGTTTCCATTTTCAAAGTGTTTGGCAATATTTCGGCAATCAAACATTTAAAAGATCCTTTGAAAGTTTAAGGGTGTATTCACACCAGGAAAGTCCGATAGTTCACTTGCTTTGGTCCGGACCAAATAAATTATTTATTTATTTATTTATTTTTTTGGTACGGTTCGCTTTCACACTGCTCTTTTTGCAAGTGAACCAAAATTTGTAAACCAAACCACACGTGTGCTAAGGTCGTCCATTCATTGGACAAAGATTCTCAATGGAAATCAGGAAGTGCAAAAAAGGCTCAGCATGGAGATATTTCCATGTATTTCATACTGCAATATTTGTTCTTTTACTAATTTTGTGTTAATTCTGTACAAACGCAATATGAAGAAACTAATGAGTATCATATGATACAATGTCATCTATACGAAGTTGTAATTCGAATTTTGAGAAGACGACGAGTGTAACGTTTGAGTGGCTCTATAAATGCGGGGAAATACGACAACTCTCGTCTCTCGTGCATCTTTTCATTCGACCACCTTCTGTTTTTTTTTTTATCTCTGGGCAACATCTCAACTTTGCGTTAGCCTACAAGTGGCACTGCACAGAAGACGGTGAAGGTATAAAGTTTTCATTCATAGAGAGGGGCTATGTTCACTCATTCAAATAATGAGATTCTTATTGTGTACTAACAAGTGCTGTCAATGTTAAGGCTTGCGATTAAGTTTGTCCAGTTTAACGTAAATTAACGTATCATCATCCTTGTATTGTAACTATCCTTACATTAATAATAATAATAATTCATTACATTTATATAGATTTTTTCTCGGCACTCGCTTTAAGGGGGAAACTCGTCAACCACCACCAAAAGGTGGTGAACTGCAAATGCTTTATGAACTGCAAATGATTTTTTTTTTTTGCATCTTTGCGCGATTACACATTCACACACGACGCGCAGAAAGACGTGCAGAAAGACGCGCAATATTCTCTTTCGACGCAGTGCTTTCTTGCAATTGGGTCGGTTCATGTTCACACCGTAAACGAACCGTACCAGAGTTCGTTTGGAACCGTACCGAGACCACCTCTTCAGCTGGGTCTCGGTTCGGTTGTTTGGTCCGCATCCGAGTTCGATTGCTGTATTCACACCTGCCCAAAAGGTCCGCACCAAGGGGTCAAACGAACTAGAGTTCGATTCAATCGAACCAAACAAGGCAGGTGTGAATACACCCTAAGTTACCATTCTCGTGAAGAGCAGGTTGCACTCTGCTAGTGGGGGAGGGCGGGGCAGGTCAACTGCAGCGTCTCTAACAGCACAGAGCTGCCCGTGAACGCCTGTCTATAAATAATGCTGGGAAGAAAAAAAAAAAAACTATCGGCGAACGCGGCAGCCGCGTATTGGCCGGTTCCGATACACGTAATAAATGCAAATATCGGCCCGATATATCGGCCGGCCGATATATCGGTCGATCACTAATGCTAAGATATCTTTCAACATAAAATTATCAAGTTATGTATGACTGTGGATGTACTCCTCTAAATGTTTAGACCTATTTGATTCCCAAAAATGTTTGCTGTGCTGTCAGGAGTGAGAATCTCAGATATCTTGATGAGATATTTTGTAAAGTTCCTCTGGCCTGTGATCTTCATGCGTATCTAGATGGTTTTGCCAGCCGACTCATTCATAATGAAAAAACAAACAAACAAAAACCTTTATTCACTTTATCTTTTTTGATAAATTTCACAATACACCATGATCATTCAGTCATCTCATTTAAAAAAATCCAAAAAGGTCACTTGCTCTCCACGACTTTGTGTCAATTGTCAATTTGAGCACACAAGTTAAATAGCTTAAAATTGGACTCCTCATCTGTGTGTCCTTGAATTGCTAACCCCTGTCATGCAAGATATTGGATAGAGGATGGAACACCTACAAAAGCAATTTTGCCCCAGCCATGCATACGCTTATACTTGCCTACAGTAAGAGCAACATTAATACCAGAATTGCCGGTGTTGACACCACTAATTGGAGTTCAGTGCGGATTCAGTTTTTCATGTATATGCAATCTTTTACTTTTACTGTTTTTTGAACACCTAAAACCATATTTAACAGCCTCAGGATTAGGGTTGGGTATCGTTTGAATTTTAACGATTCTGATTCTGATTCCGATTCCGATTCCTTGTTTCGATTCCGGTTCCTAACGATTCTCGATTCCGATTCTTTTAAGAGGCAGGGTCAAAAAAGTGTAGCTAACCAACGGCCTTTCTGAAGGAAATAATCCTTTCTGAAGGAAATACTCCTTCTGTAAAAATACTCCTTTTGACACAAATTTTGCATTTTGCCGAAATTTCGTTATTTTTAGAAAAGTGAAGCCACACTTTGGATCGTCGACGTAAGCTACTCATGTTTGACTCGAGTGGTTATGCCAACACTTCCGGTAGACGCTTCTTCGTTGGTGTTGTTCAGCGGTTTCTTCTTCCGCTCGGCGGACTGTGAATATCGAAACTAGGAATCGAAATTTTTACTTTTGAACGATTCCGGGAAAAACGAAAAGTTACTCTCGGTTCCAATCGATACTCGATTCTCGATACCCAACCCTACTCAGGATCCTTGGTTGTGTTTAAGAGCTATTCTCCCCTTCACTGTTGCTGCTGACCTTTGCCAAATTCGGAATCGCATACTAGCATACTACTCTTAATATTTATCCCATTGAAATGATGTTAAACAGTAATAGTTAGTATTCAGTTCCAAATTCAGCTTGTTACTTGAAGTCATACTGTGACTGTCCGTAGAGCCATTTGAAGTTTTTGATTTCTTAAATTGCAAAAGCTGCCTAAATGAATTGATAGTGTGAATGTACCCTGAACAAAATTGTAAACACGACACTTTTGTTTTTGCCCCCATTTTTCATGAGCTGAACTCTGAAGATCTAAATACATTTTAAAATATAACTTGTACATTGTGCATGATTTGTAAATAATTAATTGTTTTGGTTTGCATCACATAACCAACTACATATGTATGGCTTTTGTGAGTAAACTTACCAGGGAGCTCATCTGGTACAACATTGCACTTGCAATTCAGAGTTTTGGGTTGTCATGTTACTGTTATAGAACTCAGAAACTAAAATGCAAGCTAAAATGGCATGGTTCTTTCAGAAAATGCCTTTTTATTTCACATTTGCTTTGGTGAACATTAGCATTTGTACAACAACCAACGTGATAAAAAGTTGCCAGATGTTGTGTCGGATAAAACCCAATGTGTTTTTAGTGCCATGTTTCAATTTGAATGTGCTGCAGCAAGCCATGAAATATAATTTTACAGAAATGTTTTTCCAACGACCCTGCATTGGAAATATTTGTATATGCAACCTGAGGCTTTCTGAACATTATTTCATACCTGTGATAGAAATTTCAACTATGTCACCATGAATAGTATGTGTTGGAGTATAAACCAAAAATCTGATATTATCTGCTGTGTGTCTATTTTAGGATCACAGTAAACCAACCTTATCAGGAGAGTACTGTAGCATCAAAAACCTTGGCAGAGTTTAGAGGGAATGAGAGTAACCCACAAGCTGTGTGTGTGTGTGTGTGTGTGTGTGTGTGTGTGTGAGAGAGAGAGAGATTGAAAGTAACATATTGTTTTCCCTCTTATTATACATGAAGTCCACGAAGGGGGCAGGAGTGGTAACGCATGTGCTGTGTATTCCAGAAGTCTCTGGAGCATTCTCCTCATCAACAAACATCTGTGCACTGCTGTAAATAAACAACAAACAGTCCGTAAACAACAGCACTTCACTACCCTTCCTCCTGGATGCACTGAATCTGATTTGCCACAGGCTTGCAAGAGAGAGAAACCATAGATTAAATTATTTTCTTTTCATCTTAAAATGAATTTGAGTTTAATAAATAAGCTATTGGTCTGTTGGATTTTGAGTGAAAGTGTTTGCGCTTCTCTCTAGCACAAACACGAACACAAACACAAACACGTACACAAGTTCTTAGATCTCCCAGATAGTCGATCAATAAACCTTGTAGGCCCCTGACATGACAAATGTGGTTGCTAAACTCCCATAAACACACATTTTATATAATAATATTAAAGCTAAATGCCACAAGACCATTCATTACAGTGATTTTACAACAGATACAGTTCAGTGCAAAATAAAAGGTCCTAATCTTGATGATCCTAAAGTTCTGCCATGAAACTCTCGATGCAGGCTGATCGGTCAATCTGCCAACAGTCATATTGTTTTCTACAGGGCTCAGCCAGTGGCGCAAAAAGTGGGTATGCGCTATATGCGGCGCATAGGGGCGCGCCAAAGAGATGGTAAAAAAAATTAAAATTAAAAAAAAAATATATATATATATATATATATATATTGTATTACTATATGTAGCGGCTGTTGTGCGTTTCTAAATCATTTCTGCATTCCTTCAAAGTTATATATAAAAATTTAGAGGACTAACAGCCAGGCTAGAGTAGGCGTCCTCATGGAGAAGGGGGGCGGGTAAAATCGCGAGCGGGCGGGGGCGCCGTGAGCGCTGAGCGAGCAGGTACGAGTAGTGAGTTGTCATCGAAAAAGATGGATAAAACAAAATGCTGTGGGGCTAAAAATAGAAAAAGAAAGAGAGAAAAGGAGATGGCATGTCAATTGATGCGACAGCAGCTAAATAACTGCATGGGGGCGCTAAAATTGTTGCTGCATACCCCTCTGAGACTGGGTAGTTGCCTCCCTGGGCTCAGCTGGTTGGTTCCTGTGGCATCAGCAGCCAATGAGCTTGTTGCTCAACTTTAAATAAATAATAATATAAAATTATAGGATTAACAGGAATTATAGTTGCTCAACACCACAGGAACAGTTAAAAAAAAAAAGTCAAAAAAAAGTCTAAACTCACAACTCCAGAAGTTCACGGAACGCTGTCATGACAACAATGAAAAAATTGACAACAACCTAGGGCCAATCCCAATTCTACCCCTTACCCCTTCACTTTCCCTTTCCCCTCCGTTTTGCGCGTCCACGTGAAGGGGTAGGGTTGTCCCAATTCTCTTTTGGTTGGAGGGGGAGGGCTAGGGGAAAGGGCCAGATAGCCCTTCAAATGAAGATTTTTCGGGAGCATACTTCAAACGAAGGGGTATGAGAAGTGTCACTGCTAACCCAGGCTGGCTGCCCAAGCGACAAAGGAGACCCATACATTTAAGTATTTGTGGCTTTAATAAGTATTATAACGACAAATAATGATTTGCTTTATGTTACATTCAATATTGTGTTCATATTTACGGTCAGTTTCTTCACAGAAACGTTTGTAAAAAAAAATCGCTAAAATTACTGTAGTTTGCTAGTGATAGTCCCGCAACATATTTTCGTCGTCTCCGTTGTTTCCTGCGAACTTCACAAGATGCAAGAAAATAGCTGTAACCCACGCGACTGAGATAACTGCAGCTGTCGACGGCATCTTGGAAGTTGTGATAAACATCGGCGCATATCCTGTGACGTAGGCGCTAGCGACGACTTATAATGACGTTTAACGGAGGCGTAGTGGTGTCCCATTTCTTAGGGGAATATTTTCACCCCTACGCATTGCCACTCTGTTTCAAGGGTCAAGGGGAAGGCGAAGGGGTAGGGCTAGGGGAAAGGGAAGTGGTAAGGGGTAGAATTGGGATTGGCCCCTAGTCAGCAGGTCACGTGGGTGTGGCAACCAGTGTTGGGAAAGTTCACTTTCTACATGAACTAGTACAAAGTTCAGTTCACACATTTTAAAATGAACTAGTTCAGTTCAAAATTTGCACAGAAATATAAGATTTTTCCCATCCTCACCAACCTCGTTATAAAATCTGTTTAAATGAACTTTGTCTACAGCGGCCGCGGTGCGACACTGGTGGCTTGTGTTGCCAGATTGGGTGTTTTTTCGCTACATACATAAGCCCTGTTTATGGTGAGTTTTAGCCGGGTTTTCGCCTGGAAGGCTCTATAGAAATCTGGCACCCTACTGAACGAATTTAAACTGAGAGAGCGTGCGTTCACAGACACCAGAATGAACGAGTTCACAGTAACGTTCATCAGGACAGGCAGTAAAACAATACGTTCAGTTCACCCAAAATATGAACGAGTTCATGAACGTGAACGTGTTCAGGCACAATGTTTGGCAGCCTGGGTGTTCGAGGATTATTTTTTTTTTGAGCAAGCATTGATTATGCGTGACACGGTCTCAATTTGCGGGATGCATGAATTGGGCTTCAAACGCTGTGCGCGCACGCGCTACGCGGGACAGTTTGGTCTCCCTACTAAAGCCCCACCTCAACCAGTTCGGGTACCGGACCTAGTTGAAACAATAATGCATCTAGCTGGCAGAGTGCCAAAACTTCGGCGGCGAAGATGGTCTGAACATGGTCGAGCCGACGCGGGACTAATATACCACAGAGTCAGGGAGTGATAATAAAGAAGCAACAAGGGTATGTTGGTGCATACAACCTGGTACCGGGAAGTTAGTATGTTGTAAGGGGTAAAGCACTGCGTAGGCTATTTTTTGTGAAAGGAGTGTGACACCTTCGAACATGAATCTCGGTAAACAAAAGCCTGTGAAAATATGCGTCTTTCAGATCCACCGCTATAAACCAGTCTTCGGGTCGAATGTGCGCGAGGATCTGTTTTATCGTGATCATTTTGAACACATGCTTAGCAAGTCTTATGCCAATTGGTACCACCTGAAAATACTCTTTAGTCTTTACCGCTATGGTAGTATTTTGTCATGTCTAATGTATTAATAGGTCCACCAGAATGCTAGTAGAAGGCAATAGGTAATTGTAAATCATACAAAATAAATGCCATGATCACTAGATTTTATACAGGTGTTACAACAATGATTTTGTTAATGGTGATCAGCAACCAAATATTGATAATGTGGAAGTTACTGCCTTTTGCCTTACAAAGGCAGAGTACAGTAACTTTAAAATAGTGGTCTAACGTCAAGCTTGGGCTCAAAACTTTGTTACATAGATAATTTTCATTACTTAAACATCTAATTGCCAGATTTTCAGTGTCCTACCTATAGGCTAATTAATTTGGCGGGACAACTAAAAATCTTTAAAGTCATTTTTCTCAGTTCCACACTCTTCCAAGTTCTTTTGACTTTGTAGGGCAGTATAGATCTGCTACAAGTAATTAATGTATGATTTTTTTTTTGTTTGAATATTTATCAGTTTGTCGTGTATGTATTAGCAATATCAACAGTCCCGTACTTGCTCAACAGCAGTAACAATAGCGTAGCAGATCTATTGATATAGCCATTACCATGGCAAACACTCAGAGACAGAAATTATTGTATGTAATTGAATTAAGTTTCAGCTACACAAACCAATTTGTTGTTTAAATTAATATTAAGAAATATTCTCTTTAAGTCGGCTGAATAAGTTTATAAATATTAGTTTTTAAACTTAAATGGTTTATTAAGATTATTTCGTTACACTACATCCCTTTTGCGGGAGCACGGTTTATAATAAGAGTTTTTCAATTTACAAGTAAAATAAAGTCTGTGGTAAACATATCTTGACAATGCTTTAACGTTTTGTTCTATAACATACACTGCACACACCAAGATGTCTTATCTAGTTACTAGTAAAAACATAAATTTTTAATGGTTCTGACATCATAACTGAAGCACTCTATCCACCTTATTCATATGCCCCATGATGCTTTGCACGAATTATGGGTGTAACATCCAGTGAAAGGCTCGCTATGAACGCAGTACGTTAAAAAATTGTATCACAATGTGACGACTTTTTACTTTTACTGCAGATTGCAAAGGGAATAAAAGAAAAATTTATGGAAAATTCAGCCTTTTTGAACGGAAGTTCACCAAACCGGAAGTACTGTACCACCCATAATTCAAAACGCAGTAGGGTTGTCAGGAATAAGGTGGATAGGGCTGTCACAGTGGTGGGTGTGATTATCTCAGAGAGTAGGAACATTTTATTTATGGTATTCGAAAATCAATTAATAAAATTTGCTTACAGCTGCTTTTGTCTTTTTCCATTCAATTTCATTCACTGTTGCTCCACGATCTTGGTCTAAATCTTTGGACAGACATCATTAAGCCCAACCTCATCTGTAAAAAGGCAAGACACTGTCAAGTGGCATGAAACGAACACAAGAACGCAATTAAAGACACACAGAGGGGAACTATACTGGAAATAGAATTACACCCACCACATTTATTACTAGAGGGGGGTACAACATCATTGTCCTCCACAGGAAACAAATGTTTTGCACATCCTGAGAGGCTCTGCAGAAAGATCATTATCCTCCACTCTTTCGTCTGCTCTTTCTTTCTCTATGTCACATAAAGGGTGGTCGTGTGTTCATTAGTAGATGCTGTCAGTGTCCTAAGGAGTGAGGAATGAACTGAAAATGAGATCATGCACACAGTCGAGCATTGTGTGCTCTCTCTCCCTTTCTCTCTTTCTGAGTGTGACATTCTCTTTTCTTAGTAATCACTGGAACAATACCAATCAGAAGGCAAAGCCATCGGCTCTGACAGTCTCCCACTTAATTGGCTGTAATTAGCTGAAGGAAGTTAGCAGCAGAGCTGAAATTAGCATGCCTTATTGTTTAGCATGATCTGCAGAGGAGCGACATTGCAAACGGAGGCAGAGAAAAAGAGATGCGACAAGGTAAATATGTGAATGTATGCGTGATGCCCTCTTAAGGCCTGTTCACATCAAGGTGATTATTTGGTGCGGTAAACATTTTGATTTCAACGAATGGCTCTCAATGCGTCTGTCTGACATGAACATCTGCATGACGTCAACTCGACATATTTTTCCGGAGTGGTAAAATGCCATTTTTACAAGACGTAAAATAAATCTCTGATGTCCCCAGAGTGTGTGTGTGTGTGTGTGAGGTTTTAGCACAAAATTCCCCACTGATATTTTTATATAGCATGTTAAAGATTTGCAAAAACGCACCGTTTTGTGCCTGGCCCTTTAAATGTAATGATGTTAGCCAGTCGTCGATGTAGTTTAGTATGCGGATGCCCTGGAGTCTCAGTGGAGCCAGCGCTGCATCTATACACTTGGTGAAGGTGCGAGGGGAAAGAGCTAGGCCGAAGGGAAGATACTGGTACGCTTCGCCCCCGAAAGCGAACCTCAGGCACTTCCTGTGACATGGAAGGATGGAAATATGGAAGTAAGCGTCCTTCAGATCTATCGTGACGAACCAGTCCTCGAACTGGAACTGACTCACGATGGCTGGAATAGTGAGTATCCTGAACCTGAATCTCCTCAGAGAACGATGCAGGTGCCAGAGATCTATTAAAGGACGCAACCCCCCATCCTTCTTGGGAACTATGAAGTACCGGTTGTAGAACCGGGACCCCCTGTCTGCCATATTCTATGGCCTCCTTAACCAACAGGGATTAAACTTCCTGTTCCATGACCCAAACCTGCTCTGGGTCGACCACAGTCCAGACCACCCCGTTGGACCTCGGTGGAGGGGAACTGAACTGTAGTCTGTAACCCAGCTCTACAGTATGCAGGGCCCACGCAGATATATTCGGAAGGCATGGCATTCGGAAGGCCATGCGCTAAGATAATCTACTAAGGGAACCAGCCTCTCGAGGCTGACCTCGGGTGTTAACCGATACTCGTTCCCGACCCCCTGAAGCGGCTGACCGGCAGGGAGTAGTCGAGAACGATTGAGGCAGCACACGTATGCAGGAAAACAGTGAGGCCCGAGACGTACTGGACGGCGGGAACACAGCACTGATTTCCCGAGAGCTCTGGGAGGGAGGAGACCTCGATCGCTCCATGCCGGGGGGGGACAGCTCTCAGCAGTCCGGCCACAGCCTGGCCGCAAGTCCTTGTTACGAACACTGCAGTGTGCATTCGCTGAAAACCAATGTGCACCGAAGGTCACCTGACGCTGGATACAACATCCATTTTTTCTGAGGGTTTCGATTCTCCGCGGAGGACAGCCCTGCTTTTTTCGTCTCCTTTTCGATACCCTGAAGCGGAGGACTGGCAGGGAAAACTTTCAAACGATTCTCGATGTTCGCTGCTCACCATTTTAATTCATCAGAATTACATGCGGCCATAATCACCAAAAATACTGTTTTAATATTATTTACAGTCTCGTTATCTACACGCTGCCTCGGCAAACGCGAGAATCGAGCCATAACAATATATTTGGATTTCCTCCCTCGAGAAGAAAGTCAACAGGTGCGAGGCTGAAACATCTAACAGCGCACGATTTTTTTTTGTAGGCCTACGCGTTGAGGTATTTCTCAATGAACACTGCCAGTATCCTCAGGAGATGACTGTGAATGTCTCGCACAAAACAGTATTATTTCGTAGATTGTGTGTCCCTTTTATTGTAGACCCGTAATCTATGCGCTTCCTCGGCAACGCGAGATTCGACTCATTTACAATATTTGGCTTTCATCTCTCGAGAAGAAAGACAACGGGCGAGGCTGAAAACACCCGAAACGCACGGCTGTGTGCGTCAACTGTACATGCCTCTCACCCACACAGAATCTTAATTGCATAGTAGACCAAATCTATGCGTTGCCTCGACAAACGCGAGATCCGAGTCACTATATATTCTTTATTGCAATGGATTCTATATTGCAATGCAGACCTTAAATCTTTGCGCTGCCTCGGCAAACGCGAGATCCCAGTCACAGAATCTTTATTGCAAAGTAGACCCGTAATCTACACGCTGCCTCGGCAAACGTGAGATCACAGTCACAGAATCTTATTGCAAAGTAGACCCATAATCTACACCCTGCCTCGGCAAACGCGAGATCCCAGTCACAGAATCTTTATTGCAAAGTAGACCCGTAATCTACACGCTGCCTCGGCAAACGCGAGATCACAGTCACAGAATCTTATTGCAAAGTAGACCCATAATCTCCACGCTGCCTCGGCAAACGCGAGATCCGAGCCACTAGATTCTGAATTGCAATGCAGACCATTAATCTACGCGCTGCCTCGGCAAACGCGAGATCCCAGTCACAGAATCTTATTGCAAAGTAGACCCATAATCTCCACGCTGCCTCGGCAAACGCGAGATCCGAGTCACTAGATTCTGAATTGCAAGCAGACCTTTAATCTCCACGCTGCCTCGGCAAACGCGAGATCAAAGTCACAGAATCTTATTGTTGAGTAGACCCGTAATCTACACGCTGCCTCGGCAAACGCGCGATCCGAGCCACTAGATTCTATATTGCAATTATTTTGGGACAATTCTTATGGGACAAACAACACCAAATAGGACATGCAGTTTGACATATTGCTGAAGAGCAAAAAGCTGATGTGTGTGTGCTCTGGGCGTCCCTTTGTAGCTTTCGGTTATGCCGTCATCTACTATGCCATGACGCAGCACCAATCAGGATTGGACAGATTTCATTCACGCTTCAGATGCGCTATGCTGGGGGGCGTGTCAAAGTGTCATAAAGATGACGCAGTGCGAGTTCCCTCAAAGGGGAACTCTAGGCCACAACACCCATTCGTCAAAAGTCTTGTGGAGGCATATTTAGTATGTGTTTTGTGGCCTTATTTCAGAAACTTTCATTTTTAGTTTTTTCAATAACCATGCATAACCAGAATGGGATGCTTCTTGCTGGTTTGCTGGTCCCCAGCATGGGAAGCAAGAGTGCTGGTGGTCCAGCTACACCAGCTCAGTTTTGCTTGAGAATAGCATCACTATGCTGGTCCACTAACTAGATCAGCACTATACCAGCTCTAACTAGCATAAACCAGCATGGACCAACATGGTATTCATACTGGTTTATTCTGGATTTATCAGCAGGGCATACAGGTCAAACATGTGCTGGAGGCTTTTATACTAAAGTAAAACCATTGATCCTCCATAAGCCAAATTAGTTGTTATGAAGATTAACCCTTTCATGCATAGTGGTCACTACAGTGGACAGCTATTTAAAAAGCATTTTCTTGAATTTGCAAGGGTTTTGATGGGAAAGTTGCACATCAATCTCTTCAGTGGACCCTGGTGCATCATCCTATGCATTGCAACAAAGTTATAAGCCATTGAGTTTTGATTTTTTCCCCCTCAAAACCAAGATGGCCAATGGCCAGTCAGACATGCCAAGGTGCTCCGGAATATCCACCCATTCCTTCTATCCTAGGACACTCTTGTAGGTAAAAAAGATATTGCAGCATCAAGCAGTATCTACTGAGTCATATCACAGTAAAATTTTCCAAGTTTTGATTTTAGATTGGGAGAAAAATCTGATAAATCACCTGTCCACTATAGTGGACCTCATGCGTCAATGGCTATATTTAAGCTACAATTTATACTTATACTGTGAATATTGTTTTTGAAAATACTTAATCTGCAGTAACTTTTTTTGACTGTAAATAAATGTAGTTGTATTATTAGAATGTAATTTTCATTGACGTCTAAAAAAGTTATGTAATTACATAATTTGTGACTTGTAATGCATTACTTTACTCATTTCATCAAAAAGTAATCTAATTACATAATGCATTACTTCTTAGATGAAAAAATATCTGTTTACCTATGTTTCTTTACTCGTAACATCAAAAAGTAATCTGATTACACAATGCATGTTACTTGTATTGCATTACTTGTTAGATCAAAATTAATCTGATTATGTAATGCATGTTACTTGTAATGCATTGTTAGATCAAAAAGTAATCTGATTAAATAATGCATGTTACTTGTAGTGCATTACTTCTTAGATCAAAAAGTAATCTGATTATGTAATGCATGTTACTTGTAATGCGTTTCTTTATTCGTAACAACAAAATGTAATCTGATTACGTGATGCACAATACTTGTAATTAATTGTTAGATCAAAAAGTAATCTGAGTAGGTAATACATATTACTTGTAATACATTACTTTACTCGAAACATTAAAACAAATCTGATTATGTAATGCATGTTACCTCTAACACATTACTTTACTTGTAACATCAACCAAATAATCTGAATGCGTTATGCCTGGCCTAACACTGCTCATTTCAGATGAGATTTAAAAAAAAATTATCACTGGGTTTTCTCAGAAGAGGGGCTATGCTAGAAATGTGTCCATCTCTAACATAATCAGAATTATCAGCTAATAAGGGTAAATTGACATACTCTGGCACACTGGAGCGAGCATCTGAGTGTTTCCACAATTGTACATTGACAGGCTGTAGACATTTCTGATGGAATCACATCATCATGTTCTGATATCCAAGATACACGAAGTGCAACTTGTACGCAGGTCAATTGCCTTTGCAATATTTCGGATTTATATATATTTTTTCATATATTTTATAGTTTTCACATGATTTGATGTAATTGTATTGATTAGTTTGTTAAATACACATAATTTATCTGTTTGATTATTGTATTATGTTTAATACAGTATCTCTTCAGTTTAAACTATAAATGCATGCTGTCCACTCAAGTGGACATCTGAAAATCTCTTTGAAAAATTTGTTTAAAAAAAAAAAATCAAATCAAATCTTGTTTTTCATGCCCTAAGGGCAATAAAAACACAAAGGAAAAAAATCCTGACTGAGGTTATCATAATTCATGCATGAAAGGGTTAATCAAGCATTTCTACATTTTTGAAATACTTAATCAAGACTCACTTATAAACCATAAGAAATAGAATAACATCAAATAGAATAACAACGAAAACAAAACAAAATACATAGACTAAATAAATAAATAAATAAAACCCCTAAATGCCATTACTGTTAATTAAATAAAAACATTGTTCAACAATATTAATTAAAATAATGTGCATTAACAAAGTAAATGGGATTTTCCTTCATTTTCATTTCATATTGAATTCAATGGACATACTATAGACTGTTACAATGTCAGGAAAAGAGTATCAGGGGTTGGTTTCAGAGGGAGAGTAATTCAAACATAACTTTCGCTGCTACAGATTCCCGACTACCTTCCCTGAAAAACTTTCCTTTAATCTTTCTTTCTCTGTCTCTATAAAGATACTTCCCTAGGCAGCTCATGTGTGGCTCTGGGCTACAGCATGAAACCACAGGTATATCTTTAATATCTTTCTTTGATTACTCAGAAGAGTGCTGTAGAAAACCCTCCTTCTTCCTCTTGCCATTTTTACCAAATCCATCTCATTTTCTGTCTCGGTTTCTGCAGAGGAATGTATTATATATGTGAGCTCTGTCCACATCAGAATACCCGATACATCCAGCAAAACTCTATTACTGAATTCATCAAAAATTAAGCACAACATTAAGGAGGAACAGTGCTGGACACTTGCCGTGTTTGCCTCGATTCAATACGCTTCGTTTTATTGAAGACCATCACACCAAAACATTAACACAGCCCACCCCCTGAACCCAGTGATAGATTTAAGCAATAAAGTGTTCTCCTCTTTGCGATTTGTGCTCTGACAGAGACAGATACTGATGCTGAATTCTCATAAAGCATTTGTGTGCTGAGGCAATCTCTCTCTCCCCACTGCAATGAACACAGCTAATTCAGCTTTAACTGGGGAAAAAACATTTCCATATGCATGACAGTCCACAAGCTGAAATTAATAAAATGAATAATATTTTACATAATGAGGTGGAAGTCAAAAACAGACCTTAATCTGCATTGGCCCCAAGGAGCCTTTGTTTCAGTTTGTTTGATTATCTATATATATTTTTATTAAAGACAAAATACGTAAGTGTCTTGGGTGGCTGTACAATCGCACAAAGATGAATAAGATCAGTAAAACATTATTTAACCCAAAAAATCCAACAGGCAAGGAAGACTCAGGACAGAGAACACAACCATATAAAATACCGACGAGACAGGAGAAGTTAAAAATGGGGAGAATAATGCCAGACAAAATGAGGAAACTAATGAGCTATTTAATTGAATGGCAGGTGAACTGAATGATTAATCAAGGGAACAAACTGGAAACTAGGTCACACAAGAAAACAGAAATAAAACTTTAACGATTGGCACAGTATATATACACTCACCTAAAGGATTTTTAAGAACACCATACTAATAATGTGTTTGACCCACTTTCACCTTCAGAACTGCCTTAATTCTACGTGGCATTGATTCAACAAGGTACTGAAAGCATTCTTTAGAAATGTTGGCCGCTATTGATAGGATAGCATCTTGCAGTTGATGGAGATTTGTTGGACGCACATCCAGGGCATGAAGCTCGGACCGTTCCACCACATCTCAAAGATGCTCTATTGGGTTGAGATCTGGTGACTGTGGGGGCCATTTTAGTACAGTGAACTCATTGTTATTTCAAGAAACCAATTTGAAATGATTCGAGCTTTGTGACATGGTGCATTATCCTGCTGTAAGTAGCCATCTGAGGATGGGTACATGGTGGCCATAAAGGGATGGACATGGTCAGAAACAATGCTCAGGTAGGCCATGGCATTTAAACAATGCCCAATTGGCACTAAGGGGCCTAAAGTGTGCCAAGAAAACATCCCTCACACCATTACACTACCACCAGCCTGCACAGTGGTAACAAGGCATCATGGATCCATGTTCTCATTCTGTTCACGCCAAATTCTGACTCTACCACCTGAGTGTCTCAACAGAAATTGAGACTCAGACCAGGCAACATATTTCCAATCTTCAACTGTCCAATTTTGGTGAGCTCTTGCAAATTGTAGCTTCTTTTTCCTATTTGTAGTGGAAATGAATGATACCTGATGGGGTCTTCTGCTGTTGTAGCCCATCCGCCTCAAGGTTGTGCGTGTTGTGGCTTCACAAATGCTTTGCTGCATACCTCGGTTGCAATGAGTTGTTATTTCAGTCAAAGTTGGCCATTCTCCTCTGACGTCTAGCATCAAGAAGGCATTTTTGCCCACAGGAGGCACACATACTGGATGTTTATCCCTTTTCACAACACTGTTTGGCCCATCTGGCGCCAACAACCATGCCACGCTCAAAATTGCTTAAATCACCTTTCTTTCCCATTCTGACATTCAGTTTGGAGTTCAGGAGATTGTCTTGACCAGGACCACACCCCTAAACGCATTGAAGAAACTGCCATGTGATTGATTGATTAGATAATTGCATTAATGAGAAATTGAACAGGTGTTCCAAAGAATCCTTTAGGTGAGTACATATATATATATATATATATATATATATATATATAAATATATAAATCGAAATCGCGGCACCAATCAGAAACGTTGGTGCGGGCTTTGCAAGATAACAACAGCGCTTGGATTTTGAAGCAGATTTTGTAGCCTACATTACAAAGATGGATGCCGCCGTCGAACATCACTCGTTCGAATCAGCTATCGTGTCTGTTTTAAGCGATTTGAATGTTTCCTTTTTGTTAAAAACCGAGCAAAGAACAACACTCAGAGATGTTTCTCCGCCTGCATACGTCATCTCTGATTCATCACTCTGATTGGTTTTATGTCTACCTGCAACGGTGACGCCCCTCTGGAAATGATTTGTCTATGACGCTTTGCCAGACCATAACTTAGTTACAACTGAGAATGGTCTGGTTTTAACCAGGCTAAAATACCCCTTGTTACAATAAAAGATTGGAAAAACTTGATCTCATGAGTCTCAGTTTCTGCTGTGAGTTTCAAATAGTAGGGTTGGAATTGGGCAAAAACAGCATAATGGTGTGAGGGATATCTTGTTGGCACACTTTGGGCTACTTAGTACCAGTTGAGTATTGTTTAAATACCACCGCCTGAATATTGTTGCTGTCCATTCCTTTACGACCACACTATGCATGATGCTCTCATGTCAATATAGACGAAAATATCTTAGGAATGTTTCCAGGGGCTTTGCCACAAAGAATTCACGCAGTTCTGAAGGAAAAAGGGGTCCAACCTAGCAAGGTGTACCTAATAAAGTGTCCGGTAAGTGTATATATTGAGGATTATACAATAAGCAGTATGCTAATATTGCATTCCAAGTATAAAGGTCAAAAAGGTGAACCTAAAAGTTTATAATAAGTCAACCAGACACAACTTTATCTTCATGACACAACACTAAGAACATGTAGGGACATTCTGTAAATGATTTGTAGTTGAGTATTTAGTAACTGTCATATACTGATTACGAAGGCGCTGGCATCTAAAACTCGCTGCCGTGTCTGAACAGACTTGTCCATTTGTTTACCGTGGCAGTGAACACATGCGGTCTGACAGCTAATCCCGATGCTGAATGAACCCTGTCACACACGCCACTAACGTCAGCCAAGCGGGACACAGTCTCCAGATGAGGGAGGGGAGAAGAGATGGAGTAGATGGGGGGAAAAACGAATAAAAAGATCCAAGACATCAGGAGAGGTGTGGCCACCAGCAGAAATGGAACAAAATGGAGGGAATGAAGATATATCTATGTTTGGAATGGAATACTAGCATACTACGTACTCTACAATTGCACAGTGTATATTATAAACTGTATATTGTTGCAGGATTTTAAATCCTAGGCGTCTTTTTTTTGCCGCCTACATAGGCATGCAACATAAATAGGATTAAGCAAGCATGACTTCAAGTTTGACATTTGAATGTTTCTAAGCTGATGACATAATTCCAATGAAGATAAAAATGACTAGGATATTTTAGTGTTGAACAATTTATACCAATACTTTTCAGTTTTTACATTAAGTATATTAATAGTCAACATTTCAACTCTACATTCTAAAAAAAAAAAATTCAGTGGTTTTGTTAATAATATAATAATATACAAGTATGCTACCTTAATACAATCTCTGCATATCATTTAAATGAATCCGAAAATCCAACAATTAATTTAGTCTTAAAAAAATAATCCTAAAGTAATTCTAAAAACTGCGCTATGCAAAGTATTTGACTTACTGTGTTGTTCTGATTGGTGGTAGGTCTATCGACTATCCAATTGAGTGAGCCTCATAATCAAAGCCCAATGAAGCAGTTTCAGACTCATATTCCGACAAGAATATGAGTATGACGAAGTCAGGCTACATAAATATTTGTTTTTTTCTTCCAATATTTGAGTTACCTTAACTCATTGAGTCTAATCAATGTTATTTGTAATGGTACAATGTAGCTATTCACATTTACTTATATAAGTAATATATATTTATATATAAGTGAAAAAATGTTTCACACAAAATATAAATTAAATCAATTGAGTGCACCATTGTTTACATTTTTAGAATGTATGTCCACCAAGACTGTCACAGAGCATTTTGGGTTTTTTTAAGCATTATGTGAACTGCAACAATGACTGTTTCAAACTGTTGAAATCACTGTTGTCAACATCATCATTTTTTGGGGCAGCCCAATTAAATAAAACTCACAGCTGATGTCACTTCAAATTCATCAAATTGGAAATAAAAGTCAAGCACACATCAATCACACTGCATTGTCCAAACTTCAATCTCATGGTTATGTATACTGAACAATTTTCATCTGGTAATCTGCCTATTCTATAGAATCTATGATATCTGTGCATACTCTATTAATATATTGCATTCTGCAAAAACAGCATGTGGAATATATGCAGGATGTCATTGCAAACATTCCCAGAGAGGGAAGGGGAGGAAAGGTAAACAGTGCAAGACATAAAGATCAGAGAGGAGTGAATGCCTGTCTCAAGGTCAGAGTGTCGTCCTGTTGTGGATATGTTTGCCAGGACACGATCTCCCAGGAGGCCGAAGGGGCGGACACAAGACCAGCAGGCAATGCTGGCAAGGTGTAGATAACAAACACACGGCCAGGACAGGTCACCTGCAGGACAACAGACCTCAATACAGGCTGAGGATTCTATACTTGTTTTTGGGGGTGTCCTTGGTTGGTCTCTGTATGTGTGTGTGTGTTCTCAGAGATATCCTCAACTCAGCACTCAAAACCCTGCTCTATATCCATAGACTGGAACGTGTCTGTCAAGATGTCAACCTGTTTTGGACTCAGTTGCATCATTTCCCACCACTAGTTTGTAATCATAGTTACTAATTTGATGAGTGGATATATTCTCTATTGCAAGCCCAAGATACAGAAGAGGGCATGGATGGAGCCTATTAAACTGATGGCACACTAGAGAACCTGAAATAAAGCAGTGTGTCTGACATTCGTGATGTATGCCAAGAGAAACTCATCTTTATTCTAGTATCCCAGCTAACAAAGTTAGGTTCTGAGAACGTTTTTCTAACGTTCCATTTTGGTTGTGGGAACGTTAATTTAAAATGTTCTAAAAACGTGGAAATGTCCAGTTTGCTTAACGTTGCTGGAACGGTGTCTTAATGTTTGCAGAACGTTGCTGGAACGTTAGCATAATGTTGTTAGAACGTTATCCTAAGGTTAGCATAATGTTGCTGGAACGTTATGAGAACGTTTATCAAACACAAATAACCTGATAAAGACGTTCCGATAACGTTGTTCTAAGAACGTTTTTTTATCAACGTAATGAGAACGTTCATCAAATACAAATAACGTGATAAAGACGTTCCAAGAACGTTGTTCTAAGAACGTTTTCTCTCAACGTTACAAGAACGTTAATAATGTTATATGAACGTTCCGAAAACATTATTTTAATAACGTTTTGTCCTAACATTTACAAAACTTTTAAAGAACGTTAGTGAATGTTCTGGGAACGTTCCCTGTTAGCTGGGATGTTGAGGCAGTTGTAGGTAAATGGCTTGCTTTAGGTGGTCAGCATAAAAAGGATGAGGGTTGTTTACCTGGTAGCTCAGTGAGGCCATCAGAACTGCAAACACTTGAGGAAGACTGAGAGGTAAACAGAGACTTTTCTTCGGGTTACGTAAACTTCAGGCATTTATATTTGGATCGACTGATGGTAGATGCAAACAGCTCAGCTTCTTGAGACATGTTTTCTTCACTGACTAGCTCTGTAGCTGTCTATAGCCAAAAAGACTAAAGACTTGTTCAGCTTCTTGCAACAGGGTCTTATAATCATGATGGAAGTCACTGAAGAAACAGCGAGATGTGTCACAGCAGTCAAGAGACAACAATAGGTGTCACGTCCTGCCACGCCACAACAGCTGGACGTGACAAAGCGACTGTTGCAAATCCATTTGTCCTTCGTATCAGAAGAAGCATGAGGGCTTGGAAAATGTCAGAAATAGAACGGGGCATCATTTTAAACTTGGATATTTGTCATGATGCATCTGGACTGAGACTATAGGATGAGAACTGAATTGAGCTGGGCGATGACATCACTTTTTTCTCCAGAGCTGCTTTATAGCATTTGTACATTTCTATTGAACAGAACTGAATCAGCACTGAACTGACCTCAGCTTAACATAATGACTCTGTTTTCTTTTTAGAGCTGCTTTACAGCAGAATTTAACTCTGTTTGCACCGTTTTCCTCTTTATCCCTGTAAAGCTGCTTTGAAACAATCTGTATTGCATAAAGAGCTTATAAAGAGCGTATAAAGAGGATGCAGGCCTGCATGAAAGTGTGTCAAGGTTCAAAAGTCTTAAGTCTTAAATTATCATCAAATCTGATATTTGTATGACATGGAAAGGTTAGTTCAGGTTGTAAAATGCAACACAGTCTCATGAAAGTGCGTATCTATACCACGATTGTCATTTATCGCGGCATTTATACGCCAACAATGTTTTTTGTGTGCATATGCAACGCACTAAAAACCCCTTAGGTAGGTTTAGGGGGAAGGGAGTTCGTATTTATTATATGCCACAAAGTGCTTATCATATGCATGCAAAAAACGCATATACTCGTGCTATAGATACAAACTTTCATGAGATCGGGTTCTAAAATGTCATGGTGTGATGAGTCCCCAAAAACTTGATATTTTTGAATGAATAATTAATGATATAATAACGTAGAACGTAGAGTACATGAAACCTTTTTGAAAATAATGATAAAGTGTTTACACTTATATCCATTACATGTATAAGGAAATTGTGATTAACTTGATGGATATACAATACATTTTTAAAACCATACATTTTAATTGTTCTTGTAAATGAAAAAGATGAACCCTCTATGAATACAAAAAAAAACTTTTCCGAGAACTTGTCTAGATTTTTAAAATAATGCTCAGTTACACTTTATTTTATCCTTGTTACTCTAATTATACATTGAAGCACTGAATAATTTTAATTAACAACATGTACTTGTTAACAACAATGTATTGTTAATTGCATGCAATCATGCATGTACATCCAAGTACACTCTAAAATGAAGTGTTATAGAATTTCCCTTGTAATTATTGTGTACACTATTAAAACAATTCTTTAAATAAAACAAACTCCATAAGGACACAGTTATTTAATATATATAACTGAACTGCAACACGGACACCTTAAAATAAAGTGTATCCAGAAAGACTACTTCAATCTTCAATTATACAGAATGTGTTGCTTGCCATTTATTTGTAATTGCCATTATTTTCATATATTTGTATATATATATGACAGGTCAAAACGAGGTTCTGCCTTTCTGTGGTCATTAAAAATCCCAGAATGTCCATCGAAAAAAAATAAATAAAAATAAAATAAAGAGTAGGGGTTTAACCCAGGCATCCTAGCCAAATTTGACCATTGGCCTCTATCCACCACAATGGCCTCTTAATCATCCCCATATATAATGATTGGCTTCATCACTCTGTCTCCTTTTAACTTCCATTCTGTCCGTGGATTTGTACAAACCGAGAAAGTCAAAAAGCGTTAGCCGAGCCACTTACAAAATGTTTTATGGTTAAAATTCATCCATAAATGATACATGTAAATCTCAGTTGAGCTGAGCACGTGTGTGTTATTTATCCCTGCAGCGTATCTTTTTTTATATATCGGTTGTTTTTGTAACACTCCGAGCAGGAAGCTGACACCAGCAGTGGTTTGTCCTGAGGGGAGATTTCCTCTCTGCGGTTAATTCCTTCCCAGTGACACATGTTCCATGATTAAGATGTTCCACTAAAAGTGTTCCACCCCAGAGGACACAAAGCGTTTCTGCTGGAGTGGAGCGGGCGCAACTGACAGAGGTCAATATGACATCTTCCACAGGTCTGTCGAAGGTATTGTAGTAAGATACACAGCCCATCCACTCTGCTCAAATGCACACAAACTTTTCGTAATGCAGGGTTCCAGGGACAGAAATTCACATGGTGGAGAGCAGTTTCTGTAATGATTCGGTGGAGTTGAAATGCGGAACATTGAAGTCAGTACAACAGCGCCGGGGTCCCTGTCTAATATTTCTACTTCTGTTTTCAGATCGGTGCCACCTCTGTGGTTAGGGACTTCTGTTTTTCTCTGAAGGCAATTCCTAGGAAAAAAAATATACAAATATATATCTGCTCACACTTGATGTTAAGACAAAAAATACCTAAATCTGAAACAGATTTAAAATTCTGAAACAAATGGAAAAAAAACAGACGCATCAGAAAATTAAGGACCAATTTTAAGAGCCAACTTCCATAATTAATAACCATCATCTGGTTTCAGTTCTAGAAAAAAGTATGTGCAGCATTAGCAGTAAAAAAAGCGGTTTTTAATCTGAACTGAAGAAATAACTGTCACAGTCTTCGTCTGCACCATGTCTTCGTCGTCTTCACTACATTTCCCAACATCCTCTTGCCTCCACACCTGAACTCACTCCCTCAATCATCCACCTGTTCATCGTTTTCATCATCTGTGTCACCTGTCTTCACCTTGTTATGTTTGATTCATGCTTGTATTTAGGCCCCATTTACACGAGAACGATTCCGGATGAAAACCTAAAAATATTTTACCGGATGTGCCTTTCGTTTACACGGCGACGGCGTTTTTGAGGCTTAAAAACGCAAGAAAGTGAAACCACCCTCCAGAGTGGAAATCTTAAAAACGTTCCACCGCCGCGTCCCTGTGTAAATGGTAAAAACGCAAAAGTCTGCTTGACAGTGAAGGTTGTACGCAGGCGCGTGGACTTGGTGTTGTTGTAGTATGCACTCCTAGCCGCCTGAAGTGCATACTACATTGAATTTCACACACTTTTGCGTCACCATTTGCACGCGGATCTCCCACACAAAACGTTCGTCTAAACGCAAAATAAAAAGTGATGATGCAACGCCACTTTTGCGTTTTCTCTTCAGAATCGTTTCCGTGTAAACATAGCCTGAGTTTGCTTCTGTTCAGCCTGTCTTTGTCGGTCGTTGTCAATGTTACGTAGTGTTTGCTTTTGCCTGCCTGTATCCGTGCTAGTTATTTTATAAGTAACGTTATATTGTTTGGAATTTGGATTCTGCCTCTTCATCTGTCTGCACCACACCCGTGACAATAACATGATTGTCAGATTTGGTATTTGATTTGATATGCATTGAAATGTATGGCAAGTTAAAGATGTATGTTTTAAATTATTTTGTCAATATATCAAAAAGGATATAATTAAAAATATATATTTTATTAAAAATTGTGGGTATAATTTAGTTACTGACAGACCTTAATACATAAACTTTTGTTAGTGCCCCCATTTTTCAGGTGCTGAACTCAAAGATCTAAGACTTTGTCTGTGTACACAAAAGGCCTATTTCTCTCAAATATTGTTCACAAATCTTTGTTAGTGAGGTCTTCTCTTTGCCGAGATAATCCATCCACTTCACCTCACATTGTGGCCGATGGAATGTTGGTCCACTCCTCTACAATGGCTCTGCGAAGTTTCTGGATATTGTCAGTATCTGGAACACGCTGTCGTATATGGTACAGTAAAAACCGGGATTCAACCGTGAAGAGAAAACACTTCTCCAAAACGGCATAGAATGTGAGCATTTTCCCACTTAAGTCGAGTTACGATGACGAACTGCAGTCAGGTCGAGACCACGATGAGGACGACGAGCATGCAGTTGAGCTTCCCTGAGACGGTTTCTTTCTGACAGTTTGTGCAGAAATTGTTTGGTTGCAGCAGCTGCCCTGGTGTCTGATCTCAGACGATCTTGGAAATGAAGATGCTGGATGTGGAGGTCCTGTTGGAGGCCAGTTGGATGTCCTGCCAAATTCTCTGAAATGTCTTAGGAGACAGCTTATGATTGAGAAATGAACATTCAGTTCACTGCAACAGCTCTGGTGGACATTCCTGCAGTCAGTATGATTTGTTTACTTCAAGTATGTTGAGGAAGTTGGAGGTACATGGTAGTGGCCAGCCTAAGGCACACCTGTGCAATAATCATGTTCTCTAATCAGTATCTTGAGATGCCACTCCTGTGAGGTGGATGGATTATCTCGGCAAAGGAGAAATGCTCACTAACAGATTTGGATAGATTTGTGAACAATAGTTGAGAGAAATAGACCTTTTGTGTATATAGAAAAAAAGTATTAGATCTTTGAGTTCAGCTTGTGAAAAATGGGGGCAAAAACAAAAATGTTGTGTTTATAATTTTGTTCAATGTATATATTTATACATTCACATACAGTTAAATATTTAAATTAGGGCTATCAATGTTAAGCACCTTTAACCTTGGCAGAAATTTCTATTCAAACCCTTTAACCCACTTTTTCTTCTGTTTGCAATCAGATCATTAAGCCACTAAACTCTAGTAAAGTTTTCAGTCCAATGATCCAGTAAGTAAGTGAATACATGAAGAAGTGCCATTTGAAATTTTCTTCTAGAATGATCATTTTTATCAAGCTTGTATATTTAAGTTCAGTGATTTCACTTAAATGGCAATGATAATTACCTATTAATTGTTATTTAAGTGAAATTACTGAACTTAAATATACAAGTTTGAAAAAAAATCATCATTAAAGAAGAAAATTTCAAATGGCATTTAGAGGCTTTTGCATCTGAACTCTTCACATTCAAACAATCAGTCCAAAACATAACTAATGTAAATATATATATATATATATATATATATATATATATATATATATATAGGGGAGTGTGGGGCACAACCTAACAGGGTTAAATGTAAAACAGACCTTTTTATGTAGTTACTCAGGGTCACGCAGTTTGTGTTTACACTATTTTTCTCTCGCTCCCAGAAGACGGTCTGGATGAGGGCTGGATTTTTGGATATCTATTTATACAGATTCACAAACAATATCAAGCTATACAAATAAAATAGTATTGAATTATGTGTTACAACTAACCCCTCATATACGGTAAGTTTTAACATTTGCACTTCTGTCACTTTCAGTGCAACTGTAGGTCCTAGAAAAAAAAAAAAACTTTTAAGTGTTCATTTGTAGCAGAGATGTGTATGTTGCTTGTGTAAAAAAAAAAATAATAATAATCTAACCTAATTATTTTTAAATTAATTGAGCCAAAACCAAAATGTGTTAGGTTGTGCCTCGCTCCCCCCTATATTTATATAAGAGAGGCGATTAAATAACTACACACACACTGTATGACATTGTACAAAAATGTACATAAAATACACAAAACAAAATAAAACAAAACACATTTTATATTGTATCTGCTTTGCGCTGCTCAACCTTGATAAAGTCACTTTAATGCACAGCCTCCCATGGCTTGCTATAACTTAGATCTTCATTGCATCATTTCACAATATTAATCACAAAATCATGAATGAGAGGAAGTAAGAAATACAAACTACTGTTCAAAATTCTTCTTGATTAGGATGTAATGTAAGCTTGTATTTTCCAGACAGAGTTTTCTCAAATGACAGCGGGCATATAACATTCTCTGCAATGCCTCTCGCAGTCCTCAGGGTAATGTACTCATGGCTTGCCTCTCTCTGTCCATTAATTATTCAGATAAATCATTATACACATTTGATGTATGGTAATATTAAGTCTGTTCAAGTTTGAAAATATCAGAGTAATTATTCTTGTAATGTGTTGTTTGATTTTAAATGAGGGAATATGTTGCTCATAGAGGTACTCTGTTGCCTATGCGTTTATAATATGGGTCAGATCATGCAATCATTATTTCTGAACGACTGCTAAATAATAGCCATGGATATATAGGACGTTGCTAAAGCATGTTTTAAGCGTCTTATACGGTGTCATTCTCCAGAGGGATTTTCTCCAGAGATGCTTTTTAGTGAAGGTTTGTGGCTCTACCGCCTTTTCCCAAGGGATCCTAAGAGGAAACACATCACTTTGATAAAATATATTCTAGAATAGATCTTTCAATCATAAAACACAAGAAAGAAAGAACGACAGAGTTAACACTTTACCCTTCAAAAATCCTTCCCTCCACATATACTGTACATCTGTACACATTATTGACAGACTGTCAGGGAACACATGACCACTTTTACATATTCTGCTTTTAAAGTTGACTAGTGCACTTGGGAATTTGCATATTTAGACTCAATCTTCCAATCAGCATGTCCTTGCTCTCTCACAGAGGACATAGCAGGACTCCATATTCAGATGAGAGGACTCGTGGAATTTGCATAACCTGATCTAAATGTCACATGTCAGGGCTCGGGACTCACAAGGGAATTTTAAAGGATTTAATGGATTATAGTAAATGAATAAATATGGTGATTTGGACTCTCATGGAGTTTTTAAATGCATTAGATGTATCTGTTAGTGGGCTGGACCTCTGTTTCATGAAAACACAGGTGGTTTGTGATTCCCGCTCAGATCTTAAACTTTTACTGGCAGCAAGTGAACCTTTTCACAACTTTTTTTACTACTTCTTTCATGAACTCTCACGAATGCACCACGTTTCTAATAACGTAACCCTCGGGGGTCTAAGGTGTTTTTGGGGTCCTTGAGATGTTCTGACATGCCCTGATATTTGTGCTTTTTTTCAGTTGCTTATAAACATATTAATGGCAAAGGTGTAATTACACTATATTTAGCACAAACAAGGCTACGGTAATATGTGAGCAACATGTGTGTACATGTTTGTTATTTTATGAGAGAATAATGTTCATGCATGGTTATTGAAAAAAACTCAAAATGAAAGTTTCTGAAATAAGGCCACAAAACACATACTAAATATGTGTCCACAAGAATTTTGACTAATGGATGTTGTCGCCTAGAGTATTTACTTTAAAATGATCTGAAAATCATCCTGCCTAATCATTCACATAAAACAATACATTGATTTATAAATTTGGTAAGACACTTTTTGTTTGGAAAGTCAATATGCGTGGGGGCGTGAATGATTGTGAATGATAAGGCCCATTGCAGCAAGACAAGCAAACCAAGCATTCGCTTGGGGCCCCGAGCTGACCTGGGGCCCAACGACAATGACTGGTTAAGAATAAAATGCAACAACAAACTGCGTTATAACCATCTCTGAGTAAATGCTAATTATAAATTTGTTTTAGGGAGGGTCATAGGCATCAAAATATAGGCATAACTAATGAGTTAAAAAAACAGCAACTTATGCACCTTTTGTGACTTTGTATAAACACCAAAACTCAAAACAAAGAAACATGCAAACAGTATTGCAAAACAAACAGCACTAATATATATATATATATATATATATATATATATATATCCCCTGCCCGATCTCATGAAAGTTCGTATCTATGGCACGAATGTCATTTCTCGTGGCATTTATACGCCAAAAACAGTTTTTGCGTGTATATGGCACGCGATTTTCGCGTACATATGATACGCACTTTTTTGCGTATAATACGCACGAACTAAACCTAACCCAGGGTTTTTTAGTGCGTACCATATACACGAAAAAAAAAAAAAAACATTTTTGGTGTATAAATGCCACGAGAAATGACACTCGTGGTATAGATACGCATCTTCATGAGACTGTGTTGATACACCGCATTCAATAACAGTGGCCAAGATGACTATCACAAACTGGCCTCCGTTATGCACGCAATCCAAGAGAGGATGTTTGTTTATCTTAGCAGAAGCGCAACATAATGCTTATTTTTAAAAAATTAAAGCGTAGATGAGGAGTAAATGACAAGGAAGCACAAAACATTAACGCACAGTATTCGTCATTCGGTGGCTCTTAATTGTCAAAACATCAAAATGCTTGCTACGGATGCGAAAAACGCAGAAAATCGAACCCGATCCGAATTTTTTATGACAGACAAAAGTTACGGAGGCAGTGTGTAAACGTGATCGACACAATGTGAGGTCGTATTTATTTTTTAACGTGTGAAAATTTCGGACCTTTACTCACGTGTGGACCAAAATCAAAGCAACGTCCCTGTCTATTTTCAGGCCTTCCCACTTTTAATAATATTAACGCGGGTTCTTGCCAAGTAATAACCCTTTCTTTTAAACAGTGAGTTCTTCTGATCTTTTATCTTTTGTATTGTGTATCATCTTCTATTTATGCAGTTCAAATCTCCCTCTTGCTCGTTCTCTCTCCTCCACCTTCATACGCCCCCAACTGCTGACTGGCTACACGTGTGTTGTGGTGTCCGTATGACTAACTTCCAAACAGCATATTTCAAAAACGACTTACCCCACCGTTAACATTGAAAAAAATCAAATATTGATTTGGCTGGGTGTTTCCTGGTAACACCATCAAAAAATAAAGCCCCAGGTCACTTGCTGACCTTGTTAAAGGGATACTTCACCTCTGGAAAGATGAATGTGTATTTAAAATGGGTCATTTATGTTAAAGAAATGTTAAATTATTTTTGAATTTTGAGCTTTCTAGAGTGAGCAAATCCAAAAAATTTATTTTTGGCTTGTGTGGATGAAAGACAACAACTCCCAGAATGCACTTGCTTCGCTGCCCTAGGAGGACACGCCTACCGGTAGCAGAGTTCAGTAGTTAAACAGCAAGTCTAGGCTACTAGTGAGTCTCCAAGATGAGTCTGCCCGGGATTTCGAGGTCGCCCAAAATGTCCGGGATTTAGCTTTTGCGAAAAGGTGTGCATGTAAGCAATGAATGGCGACTGCAGACTTCAACAGCCAGACATGTCCGGGAAAAAGAGGATGGTAACCCCTTCTACTCAGATTTCTCTACAGAACAAGAGCCTGCTAGCTTAGCGATTTTTGCGACATCTGAGGATTTTTTCCAGACAAAAAATACATTAATCTCTTGTCTCAGTCAGTAAATCAGTAACTTCTGACTTGAAAATGAAACGCTTACATTTTCTTACAAAACACTTACAAAACATTACAGAAAGGTGGTGTTGAGGACAATATGTGTTATATACCAAAGTTTCTCTGGACACTGGTGCTTAAAGCTCAGGATATGGCAGAACGAAGTGAGGCAACTAAACAGACCAAAAATCATTTAAAGCTCAGCAAATTGCATCTATTTGTGGAAATGCTGTTTCCTGCAATCTATGGCAGCCCCCTGAGCAGGTCTAATTAACGGCCTGAGATATCGACCACCGCTCCAGCCCAAGACAAATAAGCCCGCATTTATCTCAAACCTATTTCGCCTAATTAAAGCAACACCTCCATTGACTTTTACTCTTTGAACACTTTGAGTTTTATTGGGAAACTGGATTTATGAAAACCAGAGAAAGCATAAAAAGAGAGATTTACAGTTAAGAAGAAAGACAAAACACCCAAAGAAAGGTGTGACTTTTTAGAGGTCATGTGTGCTTATCTAGCTTCTCTCCATATAGTGCTATGCTGTAGAGAACAGATTCATCATTGTTATCATCTGCAAGCATCATCTGTAATTATCATTTTATTGGTCTGTTATGGGACAGTGTCTCTGTTTGACGGCTGCCATAACACAGCTGATTATCATAAAATTTGATGTATGTGTATTGTTGTGTGTTAGCTCTGCAGTGTCATTTGAAATCTTTAAAGTTTTAAGACTGCATGTGCATGGGGAGCATTTGATCTAGACCTATTTTCTCATGAATGTGAGGCAAAACCTATAACATGAATTAAAACAATTTTTACTTTGAACATGATCATAAAATGCATGACTAATTAATAACTCTTCAAGAGCTACTAATGATCTGGACCATTATTTTAGAAAGTGAAATATATATATATATATATATATTAGTTACTGCAGAGTGACTAAGACTTGAGCAAGTGTAATGCATTTTAACATAAACTGAAGGAAATAAATCATTAACATAAAACTGTTATGGCTGTACAGAAAATACTGATAATTGGTCCAATATGAAAATTCAGTCACCATTTACTCACCCTCATGTCGTTCCAAACCTGTATCACTATCTATGTGCACTTCATTCTTCTTGAAATTCATTCTTGTGTTAACCAAGAATGGTTTGGTTTATCAAAAATCTTTTAATAACTTTTTGTCAGCCCAGTCTGAAGATGATCTAGGTCCAGTTGAAAAAAAGTAGGGTTTTCAAAAGTAGACAAATCAAAATGTTAAAACATTATTAGACAGTTGGTGACACTAGAGGGAATAAGTTAGAAACTCTAAATTTGCCGTGGCTAAAGTTCAGACTGCCCTCTATGCCAAATTTCTGAATTTTCCATTATGCGGTAGTATGGGTTTCCATAGACTTAAAGGGATACTTTAAGAAGGGTATATTTATTTCCTACTATGGAACTCAATGAGACCAGAAACTGTCTGGTTACTGATATTCCTCTAAATATCAGAAAATCGGCTGAATGGAATAGAAAACGTTACAACCCAACTGTTTAACTCTGGGGGAGTTGTAAAATGAGCCTATTTCCAAAAAAAAGTGGAGTATCCCTTTAGAGCAGAAAAGAAAGAATAATAGTATTAAGAACACTAACAATAACAACAGGTACCTAATAGACCTTTTTCACAAAAACCGGAAATACGTAATCGTTGTGGAAACGGAGTTCCCGTCAACTGTTAACACATCAGAAAAACCTACTCTGGGAGGAGAAAATTTATCAGAGAGTCTTCAAAACTTCGAAAAAATTTAAACTTGTCATGGTTCAGTTGTTGATGACTTTGTAAAATGCTGTGGTGATGCTTGTCTGCAGCTGGTTTTATCAAAGACCAAAGATATGATATTGATTTTAGAACTGAAGCTCATTCTTCCCAATATACGTTAATTAAAGGTAAGAAGGTGGAGTGTGTGGAAAGTTATTCATATTTAGGGAGTATTATTTACAATAAACTACATTTTGATGTGAATACCAGAAAGAAGTTTGTCAGTTTTATTCAACAGTTATCCTGAATTTTTTGCACTGCTGTTGCTATAGAACGATCAAAGAAGAAGAAAAATTATACAAATATTAATTTATTCCTTGTACACTCAGATTAAATACTCAGAATGGTATATATTAATATTTTAAATTTATATGTAGCCCACTGTTGTGTGTTATTTATCTTGTTTTATATTGTGGTGTATATTTTATGTGCTTATTCTGCTGGATACAAATATCTTAATAAAGTTGAACATGAACTAACGTTACTTCAAAAATACGCAAATCATAAAACATAAAAAATAAACAAACAATGACGGCTTATTAGTGAATGGTGACATGAGAAGTACAGAAGATCACAGGATCAATAACATCCCGCCAGATTGCCTGAATCCATTTCCGTCGAACTTCATCGACAGGGAACTGACGAGGGAAGGAATGAAAACGACAGGTATGCCTGCTTTTGGGAATAACAAAAAAGATCGGTACGCAACAACTCTCACTAGTTGCCTTCGGCGCTATCTGTTATGAATGGAGCGGAAGAAGATTACCACGACAATTGCGTATTTCCGGTCACAAATACGGAAGTTGTGAGAAAGGTCTATATGCACCTTCAATGCATGACCCACAATTTATTCAATACTGGAAATGTCAATAAAAAAAAATGGTTAAATTATTGAACTTAGCTTTATTATGTTGTTAGCTTAGCCACATGCTAAAGTCTAAACAGATTAATTTTGAGCAACCTTGAAGTTGCTTTGCTTGGAAGTTGCGTCTGCCAAATGGATAAATGGCATATATTAGTGTGACATGGATTCATTCAGGACTTTTTGTGGTTTTACTTTTTTTTTCTCTAAAAACAAAGAAGAAGAAAGGAACAGACAAACCCACAGTAATGATTTACTTCCTCAATAAACATTTTTGGAATGCTCCACAGATGGTGAAGCTAGCGTTTAAACAGACTCAGATTCTGACAACGGAGTTTATTCCTTGCAGTGTGTAATTAGAGGCATGTTTCGTGGCTTATCGTGGGCAGTAGTGAGTCACTCTGACAGAGGAGTACCGAGAAATGGAAATCACTACGTGCAAAAAAACAAGAGAGAGACCATGAGGAATGCGCCCCGAGTGCTGTGGGGAGTGCTGAAGTGCCCATGGCACTGAAAACACCAGCTGCATCTGGCAGTGCCCCCCCTGTGCCAATGCAGAGATCCTCTGCCTGGCAGCACGTTGACTGACAGCTGGGTCAAGAACACCCACGGTCAAATCACATGCTTCTCTCCCCCCAGATTTTACCCATCACTACAAGACTTCAAGGTGATGTCTGTGATTTTTACTGTTAAAATACTTTCCGCTTTCAAAAATTGCAGTTTAATGGAATTATTAATGGGTAACCCCCCCCTTAGTGGTGCTATAAAATTAATCCTCACTTTATTTGGCTCAATCAATTCTATAGGTTTTGTGTGGGACAATCTGTTAGTCTAATCTGTGGTGAATAGGGGAAGTGTTCTGGAAATGTATATAGCCTAGGGATGCACGATATATCGGCCAGCATATCGGTATCGGCCGATATATGTTCATTTTTAGTGTTATCGTTATCGGCCTGGTAAGAAAATGTTTCCGATATATTAAAGCCGATAAATAATGTATTATTCTCTTCAGCTGAGACACTTGTTGAGCACTGTTTATGTTTCTGAATTTCTTGAAATATGATTGAAATCTCTTCAAAAAAATGAAAATACGGTTCGGTACAACATGTGCAGCGCAAATCTGTCATATCGGCTATACAACACTATAATGAGAACATCATTATAATTGTGCGCATCGGACATGGATTTAATTGTGAGACTTTTGTATTTGTAATCAGGCTTTCAAAATTAGATAAATTTGGATTTAAGTTTATCGGCCCATATATCGGTTATCGGCTTTCAAATATAAAGAATGATTGGTTATCGGTATCGGCTAAAATTTTCATATCGATGCATCCCTAATATAGTCAATTTGTATATATATATTTTTTTAATTTACCTGTTTTTTTTGTTTTGCCCCAAAATGGAAAGAAATGGTCACCAAAACAGTTTGGTAACCAACATTTTCAAAATATCCTATTTTGTGTAGTGCAAGAGAAAGAAAGTCATACAGGTTTGGAACAACTTGAGTTGGTAAGGAAAACCTTTTTCGGAAGTGGAAAGTGTCATAGATAGCATCAAGTGCTTTGTGTCACAGAATTGACAAAAAAATGACACTGTAAAAAAGTACGAACAATGAAAGCAAAAACTAAAACTAAAAACAAAATGACATTCTTCTAAAAATTGTTTTTCTCTCTTTCATGATATGCCTTTAAAGTTTTGTCATACAACTTGATATATCGTTATATATATGATTGGATTTTCACCTCAGCTCAGACCACATAATGAAACATCATGCAAATTGTCTGGTAATCACTGGCTGTGCTTCAAAAGGTCAGTGGGAAATCGGGTCAAGGTTGAGACATTGGGGAACATTGTGAAAAGGCCTTTCAGAGAACAAGAGTACAGATTAAATGTTTCAATCAAGCTCATCTGCTTTGAAAATCACAAATACCCAGCTCAGATAAATTTACCTGAGACCCCAGACAGATAAAAAATGATGTGAATCAAAATTATTTGAAAGACAGTAGTCAATAATGTTTGTTATAACATGCTAATACACATTATGGTCATTGTTCAGGGTTACAGATTACAACGCATTCTCACCCCAAGGCGTCACCTTTGACCATGCTTCAATATTTGACGTTTTAGGCGCCCTTTAGCGTCACTTACATGACGCGATCCTACGGCGTCATCTAACTGACGCTAAAGGAAAGCGTCAGTTAGAGGACGTTGTTAGGTTTAGGTGTGGGGTGGGGGTAGGGTACACGCAGTCCTAGGGCGTCATTTAACTGACGCTAAAGGGCGCCTAAAGCGTCAGATATTGAAGCATGTCCAAATGCTTCCCAAGGCGTCAGTTAAGTGACGCCTTGGGGGTGAGAATGGGCTGCAGATTAATACAAACACTGAATACCGTTATAATCATCTTTAATTACATAAAAATGCATGTGACTTATAAAGATATTTTCAGATCTAATCTGATTTAAGATATGATTATTTAATTAGCAATCGCTGTGTTTGAAGACAATATTTGACAGAAAACAGGAAACTTCCCCAAAGAGATCTAAGGGTCTCACAAACAGAGATGCATAAGGCAATCACATCATTTATTGTCCTAAATACAAAACAAAGGCATGAAGAGATTAAAATGATTTCTCTTATGTATTACTTTGAAGGTTATGCTGGCCCCAGTGGTCTGATTGTTTCTCTTTAGCTTAATTATTCAGCAGGAAGAGTCTGTATACACTCTTCAATTTCCAAAACCACATATAAGGCAACGGCAAGCATAGAGGCTGTGTGTGTATGTCTGTGTGTTTCTAGAGTGTTCTATTTTTGGGTTTGTAACCCCCACCCCTTTAACCTAGAGACCCACAAAAGAAATAACAATGTTATCCATCCTAACAGAATGGAAAACACAGGCGCCTTAATCATAGTACTGTAGCTCACCAAGAAACCCGCAGGTGACTATTTCAATGTCAAATTTTTAAGATCAGAGGAAATAAACAACTCCCCTGTTAATTCTTATTTAATGCTGTTCTTTCTGCGTGTTTGTAAATTAACAATTAAAGTGGAATAAATCACAGGGAAAGATCAAAGAAACGAAGTTTTAAGAATCCAGAAAGTGCTCATGTCCTCTGTGATTCGCTGGAAAGTGTGAACAGATGAAGAGAAAACATTCTGGTGAGAGATTAGACACCCTCAGCTCTCTTCAAACGCACAGGCACCTTTATCGGCACACAGGCATAGGCATCTCCTGTGTGGCTTCATAGGCGCTCATGTTTTACACAAATAAAATGAACACTCGCCAAGCACCAAATGCGAGTAAAATCCATGTTGCGGGTATATGAAACTGTGCCAATTCCCAGTTGGTCGGTACCATATTTATGAATCCTAACAATTAAAAAGTAGAATAAAATGCCTATCCACTTTCGTTGTATATCTGACGTGCCCTTGTGGGCTGCTTTATGTCAAAACTAAGGCTACGTCCACATTAATCCGGATAGATTTGAAAACAGGGTTTTCGTTTAAAAACGCTCTCCGTCCACACTAGCGTTTTCAGGCGTTTACCGACGTTTCAGTGTTGATGAGAAACTTTTAAATTAACTTTACTGCGCATGCGTGAAACTTCACAAAAGCTCACTGAGATGATACAGATGGGAAAATAAATAATAATGTCATCGCACAATAACAGGCTAATTTTATTTAGCAAAATATCTCACCATCACGGATGCGTCCAGGTCGCATTCAGTCACCATATGTTTGGTCTAAAACGCAACTGCTCTCCTGTTTTGCCGCAGGACAGCAAATGTAAGTACATTATCTGTCATCTTTGCAGTACTGAGCTATGAAGAATAGCACATGTTAAGTAACATAGAAAGTAACATATTTTAGCAATAGTGTAAAAATGAATAACACATAACAGGCACAATACCGATAAACATGAATATCTATTGGTACTACATGGATCACGTGACTAAACTTACGTCATCGTTTTGAAATACCTCCGGTTTCACTGTCCACACTACAACGCGAAAACGGCGTTTTCAAATTTATCCACTTTGGAGAGCGTTTTCCAAACGATACGTTTTTGTTGACTTAAAACGGCGTCTCAGTGTGGACGGAAGGCCAAAACGGAGAGAAAAATATACGTTTTCAAACGAAAACGTATTAGTGTGGACATGGCCTAAGCGACAACTAAAAAATCTTTGAGCACAAAAAATGATGACAAATCATCTATCATGATGCCAATATGCTCAAATTCATTGGCCTAGAGGTTGTTAATCGATCTCCAAGAGGGGGAGACTGTGAGAACCGCCTCCTTCAGCGTGAGGCTTGGTATATTTTTAGTCTAAACACACGTATCCCGAATGGGATGAATGAAGACCTGTCACTAAGTTGCTTTTTGTAAATGAAACACTAGCATGTACATGGCATGTTTATCTGTATGTATAATATTTTTTTCATTATTGTACTGATTGAGTGATTGGTGACATTATTGGACTGTGTTTCATTTTAAAATTGAATGGTAGATGTTAATATTTTTGTGTTAATGGGCGTGGGCGTATAAGATTGGCTTCAAAAAATGTGATCCTGTTGCACACCGAGGAAGGAACGAGCCAAAACGGGTCTGTGCAAATAAATCAATTTCTGCATAGTGCGGGCTCTTTCCTGTTTTTATGAATCCAAACAATGCAATATTGTGAAAACATGACAGATCGACATGACAGTTGATGGGCCAGTGGTGCATCATCAAGAAAGATTGAGCCTTTTCCAATTTAAATATTCAAGCAGAAGATGCGAAATGGAACTCATTTTGTTCCTCGCGTGCAGTGTGGGAAGTTTTCTGTGTGCAAACATCTGAAGTGCATGGCCAGACAGCTGTATACACTGATTGAGCTCTCTTTCACCTCTTCTTGAACGTAGCCTGGCTAACGTCAGACCACCTCTCTTTGAGATTGAGACATGGTCTGGGAACCACATGTTCATTTTCTCGTATTTGAGGCGTGGTTTACGAATGCCCAGAGCCGTTTATTGGGTGCTACGAATGTCTCATGAATTTATTTGGTGCTATGAATGAATCAAATGCACCTGTACAGAGTGACAGAAATTAGACAAGGAAGAAGACGATGGGTCAGAGAATTATGTGTATACGATGGCGTCTGTATCTAAGGCTGCATTGAAAGGTAACTTTGCGTGTGTTGCCATGTTTGATCATAGTTGGTTATCACAAGTGAATAAAAAGTCAAAGAAAGACAATGCATGTGTGCAGTTAGACCTATAAGTAAATTGGATCTGTTTATTACTGTATGTCTTAAAGTGACAGTAGCCTAATATTTCTGCTGCTGTCTATGTTTTTTTATGTAAATCAAACAACAAAAGGTAAAGAAAAAACTCACTGAACGACTGTTGTTAAATTATTAAGGATTAAAGGTGCCATGTGTAAGAATTGAGGTTAAAATATCCAAAAAATGAGCTACACGCATCAAAAGAATGAGAAGAAATAATTATTTTACACTTTTACACTACTACATTTCAGTTCAGGGAAGAGTTCAAAAAAAGATTGGTGGATATTATGCATGAGGAATACATTTTGGTAAGTTGTAGCATACTGTATCTTTCAACAGTGTTCATGTTATTTTACTATTAGCAAGAGAGCGTGTAAAAAAGTGTCAAAAGTGTCTCATGGTGAATTTGTGAGATTTGGCAGCTCTGAATGGCGCTAGCTTGGTCAACATCAACGAATGCTGTCTGTCAAATCAATTCAAACTAACAATAAAAATGTAATATGAACAAAACGAGTACCATAAAACTTCAAATAATAGCCCGGGCTTTTATTTTGCCATATCGTCGAAATGCCAGGCAAAACTCCACGTAAAACTGCAGTCTTCCAACCTTTTACTATCGTGTCAATTGATTTGATTAATATGCGCGAGGGAGAGAGAGCAAAACAGCGCTCGCTCGTGTTGTTTGAAGACGTGAGAGTGCGCGTGGCCGCGGCATAACTCACTTTCTGGAAGTATACTGCCCCCATCTGGTATGGAATATAGAGAATGATTTGATTTTTTTTTTTTTGACAGATGGCACCTTTAATCTATATTTAATTAATACAGTGAATTCAGCTTTATTTTATAACATTTGTTTAATTTCTTTACACGAATTCCTTTACCCGAATCTAAACTACTGTTAGACCTACTTGAAAAAACACTTTTTATTTCATTTGTATCTTTGTATACTGTATTCATTTGTGCTATTACTTGTAATTTTATCAATATGTATTTATTGTTATTTTTTAAATACTGACCGTTTACTTGTCTTTATTTATTTATTTATTTATTTATTTGTGATGCGATCTGGGAAAACCCACCACATGGTGAAATTTGACATATTACAGGTTTTGAGACCATATTAAAGCTGGGTTCAAGCCCTTTCCAAATCTGTTTTTATTTCTTTTATCTTTTGTCTGTAACAAAAGTTGTGGTTATATAAATTCGGCTGATTGCTATGATTTTCAGAAACGGAATTTTGAGAAAAAACGTTTAATTAACGGCCACGTCCTGCTAGCGGGACGACTGACACTCTTTTTCTACTGCCTTTTTTCATATCACATATTTTAGTAATCATCATAGATTAGCTATCATTCGAAAGCTTACAAACTCAAAATTCATCCTGTGAAAACCGTTTTGAAATTGGAAGATCGAGAGGCGAGCAAGGTCTTTTAAACGAGCAGCTTCAAACTCTGTTGTTCTCTTGTGCTCCGCATCACACCACACGATAACTCTGGATAAAAACAAATAAAACTTGGGTGCCGTTGTAGTTTACACAGGACTGGTGGGACCTTTATTCTGTTATGTGGTTTATTTTGATTTGACAGATTGAATCTGTCTTTGTAGTGTCAAGAGAAGAAGAGCTAAATGGGTGATTTTGATGTTTTTTGCCCCTCTGCTGCTCCATGCGAGTTCTTAAAAGAAAGATGTTTTCAGCTGGCCATTATAAATAGCTATTTTTCTGCACTAAACTAACAAATTTTCCCAAAATATATTCAGACATGATAAACAATATGTTTTAGAACAATAATTTATTTAAAAAACCCAAATTTTGACAAAAAACTGACATTCGATCTGCTTTTAGACCTTACTGAAAACATACCAGCGCGACATCTGGCGGGTTTTCCTAGACAATTTCCATCACATTTTTTTTTTTTTCTATTAGTTAGGCTAGTAGTTTTAGCTATGGTGTCAATACTAGACTGGAGAATTGATCATTTTCACTGGTAACTAATATTTTGGTGTTGTTACCGCCTGCTTTTGCAAAAACAGTTTCAAAGCCGGTTAAAAAATATCTATGGCGGGTACATCAGGAAATTTCCTGGTCCCAGCACAGAGCCTTGGGGCAAACCATAATGGATTAATGAACAGAATGATAAATGATCATGATTCGGCATGTAGGTTTAGTTATTCAAAAATACTGATGCTTGATGCTGTAAGGTGAGGATTATTCCATTTGAAGCATAAACATTGCAGCTGGAATTATAAGCCCTGATCTATTCCTGTGATCAATACACATTTAACACTCAAGCACACAGGCATACACTCATTGATTCACTTACTCACAAATGCTCATATCTCCATATATTCACACTCTACCCTTCTCACATCTCTCACACACAGGCCCCAGTGAGGGGCAGATGTATTATTAAGCTGCAATGTTTTGTAATGGAGGGTATAATGGCTGTCAGATGGCTCGGTGGTTATATTGAGTTTGCTGATTGCTTCAGGCTGATATTAGTCTGCTATCATAACACTGACAAACACATCATCACAGAGATACAATATATTCTCAATGTTTCAATATTAACCTGTGCATTAATAAATTAAGGCCATGTGTGTGTTCTCATGTAAGCATTTGTGTCTGTAATATGTAATTCTTTTTCAACATTATCTCTCTTTCACTCTCTCTTTTTCCCACTCATAGACACATGCTGTTATTAAAGTGGCAGTTTGAATTCTGCTCTGGTGTTTAGCTAGTGAGATTACAACACTTTATCTCCTTATCCAGCACAGATGAGCTTTATAAGTTCATTAGCATTTATGCAGGGCCTCACAGCTGGAGTTCTCTGTGTTCCCCATCTCTTCTTTCTGTTGTTTGTAGTTTCAGCTGTTTCCTCACTTCTGTCATTAGTTATTGCTGGTCTCTCAGAGGGCAGAAGAAAAACTTTTGAATGTGTGTCTGAGTGTGTGTGAAGCGTTTCTTCGGTTAAGGCGGGCATACACTGTGCGATTTTCGTCCGATTTTGAGCCGAATTCTGACTCGTGCGACTCATTTTCGTGTCGGACCGATTTTTAGCTTTGTCGTGCGTCGTTTGTCGTGCAGTGTTCGTGCAGTGTACAGGGAGAAACGAGAGGCGATTAACCTCTCACGATCGACAATCGGATGGTCGGATGAATTTCTGGCATGTCAGAAATTTTGGTCGCTCCTCGTGACTATATCGCACATTTGAAGCAAAGCTACGAACCGATTGCCCTAAACTCAGTGTTTTTTCCCTCACTGCACCTGCGCGAAAACAGAAGTTTAACCATTTCATCTGCAGCAAAAATAAAATAAAAATAAAAACGAGCTACAAATTACTGTTGCTTACCTCCAGTTCGTGTTGCAAAATGGATAATATTACCCACCGTCTTCAAGCCACCTGATATGTAACACCTCTTTTATTATTTTGTCAAACAATGTTTTTGAAATAAACCTGTTTTTAATTTTCATTGATGATTAATAATGGCAATGTTCGGACATATTATAGACTGTTAGTTATTTTATATGTATATAATTCATTGTAATCGACCTAAATGTTTTAGACGATTTTTAATGAGGAGTAAGATTAATATTTGATTATCCTCACAGCACGTTGGTTATGTGCTGTGAAAATATTGCGTGGCAAATTAATTATAATAGCGGATCAATTTAATAGTAAAATTAGCCTATAGGCCTCCCCTAATAATGATAATATAATAATAATAATAATTAAATGCATAAATTGAAAATACTAAATCATCTTGATACTGATAGCAGATGCTTGTTTTGACAATATCCCTGGAGACATACACGTAAATAGGCGCAATCCAGGGGGTTATCGCAGATATTACACGTATAGTGTGAGCAGTGAAGTCGCAGCTCGACGATCGGACCGTACAGTGTGAGCACATAAATCCTGAGCTTTGGCTTTGCATCGCATGCGGTTTACTCGTTCAGTGTGAGTAGGTAACTTGCTGAAATCTCACAGACATCGCACAGTGTATGCCCGCCTTTACAGGCTTTGCATGTGGGAAAGAGTTCGTCCACATCATGTGCAATGGCAGTTCCAGGTATTGCCTTAAATATAAACCGAACTGAAATCTATGTGTTAATGTCTCCCACACATATTGATAGGATTCAAGAGATTCACCATAATGCAGAACTTGAAATGGGGACATAGTGTGATTTGTGTGTTCTTGTGAACCTAATGAAACTCTCTCTTACTGTGAATAAAATCATCTTACACACCACATGAATCCCATCCACATCCTCTCCCTCCCTGTCCTGGGCCTCTGACGCCCCACTCCATCTCAGGGCCACAGAGAACAAATACAACCTCTCACACTAGGACCTCTTTAAAACCAGGTCACAGGATTGTGGTAAGAGCTCGGTACATTAGCCTGCCAGTTACACGCACACTCATATCTCTCCACATGTGCTTGACAGCATGGAGAGTTTCTTCATAGGTCAGCGAGTATTTCACTCCTACAGTGCCCTGTGCCAATGGCAACATACAGTTCATATAACATACACACAAACATCTGGAGTCTTAAACATGCAAGATTAAAAACAGACTGAAAGAAAGAAAGAAAGAAAGAAAGAAAGAAAGAAAGAAAGAAAGAAAGAAAGAAAGAAAGAAAGAAAGAAAGAAAGAAAGAAAGAAAGAAAGAAAGAAAGAATTGTGACCAGTCCTAAATTTTGATTTAAAGTTGATTTACAGTAAATGATCTACTGTAAATTGAAAATCTAATAACTATCTAAACTATTTGCAAATTCATCTTCCTGTCATTCAGCATCCAGTGGTGTGTGAAAAATTCTAAATCACACTCATAAATTGATAATAAACCCATGCTTAAATTCACAGTGAGAGTGTTTAAACGAAGCGATGGGTAAAGTGATGGAATAGATAAAGTGGCTGAAGTGCCGTTTCCTTATGACAGTGTGCGGTTCTTCTGAAGGGTCAGCAGACTTTCAAACAGTTTCAATCATGCTGTTCTTTCATAATCTCCATTGTAATCTCCAGAGTTACCCCTACAGTGATGATGAGCCGGAGAGAATGATGATAATCCCTGAGACCATTTACACCACAATACAACACCTTACTTACTTACAAGAGATTGTTCTAACAGATTAGATTTTCAGAGACAAACTTTTGATTATCATTTCAAAGTCTGGTCCACACCGAAGCTATTCGCAGCTTAGATCCACCCACTCAGGAAGTGTCCATCTGTCTGACTGATCAGATTTTTACAGTATGTGTGTCACAGTATATGAGGAAAATAGGATGAGGTCAGGGTTTATCAAACAAAACAGAAGAGAAATCAACGCAACAGTGTATATACAGTACACAAGGTAATGAAAAAAAAAGGAAAAGGGTGCGAGTAAATCATCAAAAACCCTGGTTACCAACGAATAGCGGGAAAAACAGGAACAAAGAAAGAAAAAATGAAAACATAAACTGAAACAATAACATAATATTTAGGGATGGCTAAAATTGAAATCTGACATAACTCTTGAGAACAAAGTAAAATAGACAGATAAAGCTCAAAAAGTGGAGCAAATTACCTGAATTCTTCAAATGTATCAATAGTCTAGTCATATTATATACAATACAGTCTATAATATGTTTATTATATGCAATAGTACTATAATGAGTATATGGCTAATTACTCATGGGTGGCCAATCATATTTCTGGTCTGAGTTAGCCCCTGCGTTATTATGTTTTATATGTATACTGTGGATGGTTAGTAAGCATTGTGTACTCTGTAAAATAGTGTATTTTGTTCCTCTGTCACTACATGAGTGCTATGTTTTTTCAAAGATTGTCACTCTCCTTTTCACTAGTGTAGTGTATATGGTATATTGAAAATAATGTGATTTAAGTCTAGGAAACCTTTTCCTCCTTGGTTTTCCATCAACATGCAGTCAACCTCAAACACGCTCCAGCCACCCTGAGGACAGTCTGAGGCTAATAACATTTGTGCTAGACACCCACCAGCTTATATATAGAACACAATGCATGTCAGATAATCAGACTCGGATATTAATCACTATATTAAACCTCATCTAATTACACCAGCACACGACATGGAAAAAAACTCTAATACACTCTAATGGACTTACAAACCCCTCCTCACACCAGAATATATAGCCAGAACTTTAATAATTCAATATTGTCACACAGATTAATCAACCTTATTGACCAAGGAAGGACAGATTATGACCTGAGGGTCCCATCATGCTTCTGCTGTTTTCTGGCTTGCCAACAAACCAGAGACCAAATGTATAATGATATAACAAAATAAAATGCAATCAAGTCTGTACCTTATTATTTTCTATCCATCCATCCATCCATCCATCCATCCATCCATCCATCCATCCATCCATCCATCCATCCATCCATCAACTCTTATTGCTATACATAATTCAAATTACACATGGCCTATAGAACATTAAACTTCAAGGCTTTTTTTTAATGCCCTGACAAAAACACTTTAATTTTCACACATTCAGGAAAGCAGCGTTTGTCTACCTCAGTTGTACATTTTTAGTAGGCATTTTACTAGGTGTCAGGCTGACCTCTAAACTCGAGGCCCCTGACAGTCAGAGGCCCAAGGGCACTGGCCCCATTGGTCCATAATATAATCCATCCTTGTTTCTGATACATCCCTGAAAGAGAGGGACAGACAGAAAGAGAGAGAGCGAGAGAGAGATGGAGAGGGTAATGGACTAATGAGGGCCTTTTGAACTAACTAGAGGAAGGACTGTACAAATGCCCACTTATGACTGGAAGACAAGCTGGACAAAATGATTAGGCGAGAGAGAGAGAACACGAGAGAGACCTTGACCACATCAAGCTGTATGCTGTGATGGGTCTTTGGTGTAGAGATGCACCAGCAGTCGTCCAGCAGCAGAGAACCCAAATGAGGTTATTTCATCTGATGAAGTGGAGCGCTGTGGCCCCCTTGACACACATACGTAGGCTACTCACACACACCTCAGAAGCACACACTGATAAACCACATCTGCTAATTTACCAATGAGAATCTCACAGCAACCAGGGTGGGCTAAAGTCATTAAAACGTAATAAGACTGATCTGGTCCTAATAAAGCCGAAACACAATCACAGGTTTCCGCTCTCTCACGCACACACAGACACTATCATCTCGTTAGTTTTGCTTCTCTCAATCTTTTCTGCTCAGCAGTTCTATCATTACGGTCATTTGAGACTATAATTTGTACTGATGTAACATTGCTTATCCATGCTAAGAGACTCTGCATTTGCAGATATGTCTTTTTTTTTTGTAGATTTAATCTGTTGTGTGGAACTTCTTTAAAAAAAAAAAAACTGCATATAAATGAAACACCTCCATGAGTATGATTGGCTGTCTGGAAACTCACCCCAAAAAGTGCAAACACATTCGCGCGCACACACACCTGTTACTTGAACTGTAGCTCCATGAATATTGTGTTAAAGGGATGGTACACCCCGAAATGAAAATATTTAGACTTGTTTGTCGAATATGGGTAACCAAACAGTGATGGCCTCACTGACTTTCTAAAAAAAAGAATACTATGGAGATCAATGGGGCCTATCAAATATTTGGTTACTGACATTCTTTAAAATATCGTTGTTGTTGTTGTTTTTTTTTGTATTCAGCAGAATAAAAACAAACAAACAACTATGGGAAATCTTGAGGTTGGGTAATGACTGGAATGTTGGGTGGCCTATTCGTTGAACTACACTAACACAGTCTCATCCCAAAAAGTCATATAACTGACGTTTTGGGACGTATTTTGACCATACGTCAATATCCGCCTTTTTAGGGCCCCCTTAAACGTCGGTAGATGGCGATCCCGGGCCGTCATACAACTGACGCTTTACCTTTAACGTCAGTTAGGTGACGGGTTAGGTTTAGGGTTAAGTTTAGGTATGGGGTAGAGTTAGGATCCCATAACCTCATCTACCGACGTTTAAGGGGGCCCTAAAAAGGCGAATATTGACGTATGGTCAAAAGACGTCCCAAAACGTCAGTTATATGACGTCTTGGGATGAGACCAGGTTGACTACACACATATTCAGTGTCACAACTTTGTTAAGTCAGACCATGCTCCCCTGTGTGCCATGTACAGAACCCGGTTTTGTTCATTAAATGGTCTGATCTGCTAGCCTGGTTAAAACCAGACCCTTCTCAGTTGTAACTGAGTTATGGTCTGGCAAAGCGTCATAGACAAATCACTTTCAGAGGGGTGTCACCAACTGACTATGTGGGTAGACCTAAAACCAATCAGGGGTGCGTTTCCCAAAAGCATCGTTGGCCAACTATGATCGCAAGTTGGTCGCAATTTCCATTGAACTCTATTGGTAACGACGGAACTTACGACCATAGTTGGCTAACGATGCTTTCGGGAAACGCAGCCCAGAGAGATGAAGGAGATGACGTATGCAGAGCGGCGGCCAAGTGTTGTTTTTTGCTCGGTTTTTAACAAAACGGAAACGTTCAAATCGCTTAAAACAGACACAATAGCTGATTCTAACGAGTGATGTTCGACGGCAGCATCCATTTTTGTAATGTAGGCTGCAAAATCTGCCTCAAAATCTCAGCGCTGTCGTCATCGTGTAAAGCCCGCCCCAACGTTTCTGATTGGTGCCGCGATTTCGACAGATTGGAAATGGGCTTGAATGAGCTCTTTGCCAGACTAACTTTCAGAGCAAATCTAAATTTGCCGGAAGTTGTCTGGGTTTTCCTAGGCCATTCTTGATCTTTTATTTATTATACTTAAACGGAATGAGTATTCCTTTTTTTCTTTTCTTTTTTTCACAAATGAATGACTTTTGGATGCACAATTTGATTACCATATGCAGTTTTCTGTCTTTTTTCTGTCTCTTCTGTCATTTTTAAGGCCATTGCACACCGAGTCCGAAATTCGCATCCGAAATTTTCGCACGTTAAAAAAAAAATCCACCTCACGTTATGTCAGTCACGCTTGCACACCGCCTCCGAAACTTTCGTCCGTCATAAAATTAATCGGATCGGGTTCGATTTTCTGCGTTTTTCGCATCCAGAGCCAGCATTTTGAGAGGTCTTTTGACAATTCAGGGCCGGGGGGAGCTCGTCCTCAAATCATTGCACATATGCGCCGTGCTTTCAGTTTTCAATTCGATCAAGTGTTTATGTTCTCTTCTCTATATTGGATTATGAAATTAATAAACCTCCCCTTTCAATCAGATTGAAATTTAGGATCGAATAAGGTGTGATTGAGCAGCCTATTCGATAACTAATGTATTATTTGGGCACAATATACACAATAACAGCCTAGCTGTTCTGTCTGCCCAGCGCTTCCACCGGGCCGCGCGCGGGTGTGTGTTTGTCCGTGTGTGTGTGTCCATACCTGGTCCATTTCAGACACACTGCCAGTCTCCGTTCAGAATCGATTGGTTCACGGAAATTGGTGGTCTTGTTTTTAATATGTGGCTCCAGAATCGCTAGCAAAGCATCAAACTGTCCCACTGACAATCTGAGGTAAATTTTGAATCGCTCAGGATAAATTCGCAACTCCTTGATAACTCTCCTTCCTCTCGGCGCAATTTCAGGATTGGATGGACGTAATATTTTCTCTTTCTTCCCTTTTCAATAAGAGAGAGGGCAAAAATCATCCTCACTGCTTGACGAATCCATTTGGTATTTTTGCGTTTTTCCCCGCAAAGGTTTAAGAAATACGCAACGGACTCAGTGTGCAAGGTTTCTATGCGTGACGAATTTTTAAGCTGACGAACACGAAAATACGCATATGAATATTTCGTGCTCAGTGTGCAATGGCCTTTACTCTTCAAAGTGTACAATAGCAGGTCTTGATAATAATTAATTTACTGTTAGGCCCATTAAATAATAATAAGGATAAACAATATTTAAAAAGTTTATGATTATCTAACATCTGACTAATTAAAAAAAAATTACCTCAAATAGATATGCTAAATGGGGGATATCCATATCTAGCATAAAAACAATTGTCAGAACATTACCTCTCAGTTGCCGAATGTCGCGCAACAACATTGCCACAGCCCTGTCGAGTGTATCAATTCTACTTTGTTACAATGTTGTGAGCATGTAGACGTTGCCATAGTATAAATGTCATAGTAGAAATACAACATCCCACAGACGTTGCCAAATTGAAAATTGAAATGTGGAGATGAATGCACACAACACACAAATACTGTTATGTTTTGTTCTGGTTTCATCAGCTGTTTTTTTTTTTTCAGTGTGTATTTTCTGATCTGATAAAGTCAGTGTATAGAGGGGTAATAGGGTCACAGGTGAGTGTGTCAAACTGAATTAAACACACGAGGAACTGTCATTCATGTTATGTCATCCTTGACCTGCGCACATGCTGTATTGACGTTCACCTGTGCACCTGACACATTTGATTTACACCGTCGCAGTGGCCTGTGACACGACACCTGTCTTAACATGTGCTGATACAGCCATGACAGAATTGATCTGACCCAGAATAACATCTTCTCTACGTTGTCTCTTCGAGCCGGTCACACAGAAACGCCATGCATATTTCTGTATACTTGGCACATTTGCTGCAACATGAGCTTGACAAAATGAATATCTGTGCTGACTCTATTCGTTTTTGACCCCTGACTCTTACATTTTGTTTACACAAAGAGAGAGAGAGATAAAGGGCAGGTTTGTCTCTCAATTTGTGAGTTGAATTTTGTTGGCCACACATAAAAGAAGAGATGTTATCAAATGTTCAGTTTACAGTGTTAAAACCCAGAAGAAAAAAGTTTTTTTTTTTTTTTTTTTTAAGATAATCAGTTACATCAAAATTTATAAATTAAGAAATGTATAGTTTAAGTAAGCAAAAATAGCAGATTTTTATTATGTACTCATACATTTTAATCGCTCTTTACTTGGAATAGAGTAATTCATACATTTTTTCTAATTCAAATATCACATTCACATTTAAGTATTCAACAGACACTTTTATCCAAAGCAACTTCCAAAAGAGGAACAACGCATTCATTAAAGATTCTTTAGAGAGACCCGGGTTCAAATCCACTGTGAGTCACCAATGTGTCCCTGAGCAAGACACTTAACCCCTAGTTGCTCCAGATGCGTGCGACCTCTGACATATATATAGCAATTGTAAGTCACTTTGGATAAAAGCATCAGCTAAATTAATAAATGTAAATGTACAATAACAATGAATGAAAACAACTTACGGCGCGCCACCTGACTGCTGCAGATTCATTTCGACATTGATAGTGTTGACATAGAAACGCATAAATATAAGTTTCAGGGCGTGAACATCGCGGGTTGCCATCTTGTAATTACGGTTACAACATGGCGTTAACGCAGCATAAGCTTGTTGTTTTGGTTGAAGAGGAACTGTAAAAGCTGCTGTTTGTTTGCAGTGACCTGCATAGCCTTACAGAACACACTGTCGACTGTGTGATGTCTAAGCGAGCAGGGTGTGTGGATGTATGGAAACATAAGTTGACAGGCAGGTATGACATCCTTTCATTGCATTATGACCGAATGCATTGATTGGATGGAAAAAAAAAATGTCCTGAGACTTCCACTGAAGTTTTGATATTTAGACCACTCCTATTGTTGATTGCTATCAGGATGCGAAGAATGTTTCAACCAGTATAACAAAATGTTTGCCTACCCTACCTTTAAAAGACTTTCTTAATTCAGTTTGAGCTTAACAAAGGGCGAGGCAGCGGAAGGGTCGTAAAAGGACCGAATGCCATATTTTAAAAACCGTGACCATGTGTTTCCAGTGGGAAATGAAAATGTCCTGTGTGCATTAAGTGTATGCCAGTGTGAAAAGACAATAGAAGCATGAACTCACCCTGACCTCTGTTTTACAGGAGAGGTGAGAAGGACACAGGCAAACTCAGGTCAGTCTTGCCTTTAAATTAACTGGTTTATTGTTTATCAATATGTCAACCTTCCCTACAACAGATGAACATCAATCAATACAAATTGAGTTGCCATCATTATGATGGCCTTCAAACCTGATTATGCTGCATGATCTCCCTGATCTGTATATATTATTAAAACACTAATCAGACCCAACATAATCAGACATTATTGGTTCTGCCAGAGGACACAAGCTCATTTTCTTTCTTCAGCCGATTCTACACTCAAGCCCCTTCATTCCATCTGGGTATTTATAAGCATGAAATAAAAATGCATACAGTTGCCTTGAGCCCGAAACAGCAGGATAAACCCTCAGAATGAATTCATGGGACATTGGTGAATCCAAATGGCATTGTGTCTTCATGCAACAGGACACTAGAGACAAGCCCTTCCCTGCCTCTGACAGATGAGCTTATAAGACGAGACATATACACAGAGGAATATCAATCGATCACAGCTGCTGACATGACTTCCTGGATGGAGATATTGTGTGAGTTCTGCGTTCCTAGTGATGTCAGGGTTCTGAAACTTCAATCTAGTTTATTCTTGGTTTTGTGACAGAGCCCTGACACTCCCGTATTGTCTTGTCTTTGTGTGAGCGTACTCGAGCCGTGCGCTCTGTTGTCTGTGTTCCTTGTTTCATGTTTGGAGCGAAGTGTTCGGATTCCGGCACTCATGTCTAGTTTTGTTTTGATTCGGACATTCATGCTCCGATTGGTATTCTGTTGTGAGCATCTTGTTGTGTGAGAGTACGGTACGCTCTTCTGTTTGCATGTGTTCATTACTAGTGTTTTTCAAAGGCCGTGTGCTTTCATGTTGTCATGTTTTGTTCTCATTAGCTGCGTGTCCGTGTCTCGTTCGGTTTAAGCACATGGCTTGTGATTACGTTTGCTGGCCATGTGCTTATGTTTTTGTCATGTTTGGTGTGAGCACATGGCTCGTCATGTGCCATGTGCTCTCCTGTCTATTGTCTAACCCTGTCCATCTTGTTACTTTACTATTATTCATTTGCTCCACCTGTCCTCCCTTGTTACCTGCCTTGTTTTCTCCCTATTTATTCTCCTTCTCCTGTCAAGTCAAGTCTTCCCCATGGGGGTAGTTTTTGTTTGTTTTATTTTATTATTAATACATAGCCTATTGTTTTTGCACCTGAGTCCTCGCTCCTTTCATCACCCCCAAACCTGAAAAGTGAACCTAATAAGTTATTCTAAATAGGCAGCATTTTATTGCACTGTGCATGTGTATACCAATACAAAGCCTGTTGCCAAAGATAGGCTGCTTCTAGCACCCGACTTTGGCCAAATTCCAAAGCAGCATTAAATGATAGCATTTTCTACAAGCTCAGTGAAAATAGATGGCTGACAAACCAAAATAAAAGTGAATTATAAATATAATACATTTAATAGTGAAAAAATAGCAATAAAAAGATGAGGTGTTGATTCTGATTGGTCAATTCCACCATCCAGTGGTATGTAATGATACATACATTACATGGTGATGTATCACATGGGTGGTGATGTGGTGCCTTTGGTGTGAGAGACCCGGGTTTGAATCCACCGTGAGACACCAATGTGTCCCTGAGCAATACACTTAAAGGGATACTCCACTTTTTTTTGGAAATATGCTCATTTTACAACTCCCTCAGAGTTAAACTGTTGAGTGTTACCTTTTTTGAATCCATTCAGTCGACCTCCGGTTCTGGCATTAGCACTTTTAGCATAGCTTAGCATACATCATTGAAGTGCACTAGACCATTCCCAGACAGCAAACTGACATTGAATCAACGTGGAAACGACGTCTCTCATGACATTGAAACAACGTTGATTTGCTCATCGAATTAACGTTGAACCAACGTCAGACGCGGCATTCTTCAAAGCTAAATGAAATCGAAAATTGGTTTGCTTTCATAACGTTGAAACAACGCGTTGATTTCAAGTTGATTTTCCGTTAGTTTTGAAAGAATGACGCGTCTGGCGTTGGTTCAACGTTAATTCGATGAGCAAAACAATGTCAGATCAACGTTGTTTCGATGTCATATTTCCACGTTGATTCAATGTCAGTTTGCTATCTGGGTTAGCATTTCTCCCAAAAAAATTACCAAAATGTTTCGATATTTTTCCTATTTAAAACTGAACTCTTATGTAGTTACATCGTGCGGTAAGACAGACGGAAAATATAAAATTGCGATTTTCTAGGCTAATATGACTAGGAACTATACTCTCATTCCTGCGTAATAATCAGAAAACTTCACTGCCGTACCATGAGTGCAGCAGGCGCAATGAATACACAAACTTAGTCCCGGTCACGTTAGAAGCTGGGAACTATTTTCAGGCGCTGCGTCATAACGTTACGCCTGCTGCACTCATGGTACGACATGGTACGGTTCTTCTGCAAATGGAACAGAGCGTACTTGATCGCGTCACTCAGCACGCTCTACTCTGGTTTTCTCTTTATGTATAATTTAGGCAACAACAAAACGAAATATGCTACAACTCTACCTCTTTTCGTCAACAATAAAACATAATATGTTATAAAACACCACTCTGCCTCTTTTCATTTAAAAAAAGTCTTAAACATAATAGCCTAATGGCAATGTGGTTCAGGCAACGCGTACATTGATTATCTTCACTGCATATATTTATAACAAAATGAACATGATCTTTTTGTTTTCATTTAAAAAAATATAAAATATAGTTTTTTTATTGACATTTAACAAACACAGACAGGGTTGTGTCATTTTATTTTATTGTACATATAGCGAAGATAATGTAATATATATATATATATATATATATATATATATACAGTATATTTAATGACACAGCCCTGTCTTTTTAGTTAAATGTCAGTTTTAATGATCAGTAATATCTTGTAATAGTAAGGTATAGAAGCTACAATGACAAATAAGGACAATTCATACATAAGGAAGCTCTCTAATAGGCTACAAAGTTAAAGTTAAATAGCCTAACTTAAATATACAAAGTTAAGAAACTTCACTTTGCCCTCAGCCAAAACGATTGTTTGCCATTTAACAAATTATAGTTTAATGAGACCAAAGATAGACTTATACAAAAGACGTGTTTTACGTCAAATTTATCCACTAGACTAGAGACATCCGAGTCAGCGGCAAACGTCAGAAGCACTAGCCGAGGAAAAGCTGTTCCAGTCAGGGTTGATCTCGCTGAGCCTGCGCTTGGATGTCGCAACTCCGAAAACGTAAGATGCATTTTTCAAATAGGCGCTATCTTTATAATTTATAAATAAACCACAGATTTGAGATTTAAACAACCACATTCTGAAACACTCTTAAAATTAAAATTCATCACACAATAACCATAGTATTTTGATATTACGCGGATTTTCTCCTCTGCTATTGACGCGTGCTGGTTCGTACGAGATGCATTCTGGGATACCTGGCTATCTCAAGTCCGCACAAGTCACCTCTCGATGCATCCTTGGTAAACGGGGCGGATCAAGAACACATCGAGGGATTTGAACTGGCTATATGTGAACTTTGAATTGGAACAGTACTTGGGCAGTGACTGATGACGTTTCACAAGTCCACAAGAACACAAGTACAGACAAGAACGCATATTGAGAAATGGCAACCTGTAAGAAGAAGTGAACCTGTACGACACCACGTTGCATTCAAGTTAGTCATATATACTAAATATTATTGTTAACTTTAATTATATTAAACTATACAGCAGGGTCTTAATTAAAATCAACTATGCCATTTTAGACCTTAGTCTCCCATGCTCTTCATTGAGAACTATTTGTATTTGTCATTGATTTTCAGAGATGACAGCTGACTATGTAGGCACTAGACAGCAAGCTCACTATAGGGTTTGGTACAGTGCCATTGGGTTTTAGCTCCAAGACTATGAAGATTTTAGTGTGTGTGTGTGTGTGTGCATACTGATAAAGACAATGTGATTATGCATGCATTTGAAATGTCATAGAATCTATTGTTTTCAGATTTATTCAGTTCTCGTCTCTTACTGACAGCCAAAAACACACAGAACCATGCCCAGAGTGCCAAAATGGATTAATCACATATGCTAAATACTGTCTCTGTTATGAGAGAACAATCATTTATTTAACACACACACTCACACCTTTGATGGCTGTATTAGTAGCAAGAGCACCTCCCAGTGTGGTGTAGGGTACCTAAAAGGGGGTGGAGATTCATTGATGTCTACTTGACCTGGCTAATTTGCATATTCATGAGGAAATCTGAATAAAGCTGAACATTGTAACAAACAAACACACACACACACACACACACACACACGGAAGCTCAGCATGGGGTCTAGCTAGATGATAGACAGCAAAGCTTCTTGTTTTTCTGCTACACTGGGAAATATTTTCCTATTTTATTGTTTTGCTGTTTCACAGGCAGTAGAAGGAAAACAAGCACATGGTTTACTTTTATGGGCCATCAACAGCAGCAAAGCAGCGAATTTCCTTTTCAGAAGATAAAACTTCATCAGTAAATGTCGAGCCTGCAGAAATAGTTTATTTATAAGCATCTGTATATTCGCAGCTGTATGATAATGCAAATGCATGAGCTTATGACGATCATTTCAAACTGACGAATAAATCAGTCTGATGACTGATGCACACTAGGTGTTTATTTTGTTTCATATTTTAACATATCAAATTGAAATTCTCACACTATCCTATTTACATAAAGTACTATTCCAGATTGGGTTTTCTGAAACAATATTCAGACAATCCATTGCACAATGAAAGAGGAGGGGTTTATGAAAGTCCTTTCGTGCGAATGCATGCGATTATGAGACAAAGGCAGTATAAGGTGCACTTTTGCAATGTGGTAGCATGTCTCTGTATTTGCATAAAAGCTTACTCAAACATTTATTAAAATCAGCAGTATAGTACATTATTTTAGTGCGTAGTAGAAGTGTGAAAATTGGAGCTGAACTGACTTTTCAATACAGATGCAATATTTTTCCGATTAAATAATGAAAATAATGCAAAACAAAAAACGTACAAATATACATTTATCGTTTCATTACATTTTAACATGTATTATTATTATTTTAGCTTAGTAGATCACCCATTTCTGGCATTTTTAAGAAGATGTTTAGATCTTTAACCACTATGCCATGTCACACAGTGAAGTCATTTACATACTTTTAAATCTACTGAACAGTGCCTGGAAGCAACCATTAATTAAACCATTCTCAAGTTCTTAAAGGGATACTCCACCCAAAAAATTAAATTCTGTCATCATATACTCACCCTCAAGTTGTTGCAAACCTGTATGAGTTTCTTTCTTCTGTTGATCACTATGAATTTTGAAGAACGATTGGAACTCTGGCACCACTGACTTCCATAGTATTTTTTTTTTTTTACCATAGACCTTATGTAGCCCCGCCCCTTTTCATAGCTGCACTCGTTGTCTTTTGTCTTTCGGTCTGTATTTTCACAGTGATCTTGCCTATTTATGAATGAACGGCTCGTTTTAAAATCTTCTCGGTCTACTGACGTTAAGACATCTGCTTTAAACATTACAAAATCCATTTCAAAATCCACTTCAAAAGTTAATTACTCCTGGACAGTAATGCCATAGAGATACAGAGTGACCGCAAAAACGGAAGTTCAAAGACAATATTATAAAGATGGCGGCGCCCTGGTTTTTCTGGTGCATAAGGTCTATAGAATCAACTGTTTGGTTCCAGTCGTTCTTCAAAATATCTTACTTTGTGTTCAGCAGAAGAAAGAAACTCATACAGATTTGGAACAACTTGAGGGTGAGCAAATGATGACAGAATTGTCATTTTTGGGTGGAGTATCCCTTTAAAATATGATGAGCGTGTATTAAATAATATAAACGTGTAGAGTGTGATGGTACTGAAAGTCTCAGTGTGTGATATGTGTTTAGTTCTTATGGATAATTAAACATCCCAGCTGTAGATGCTACCCATCTCATACACACTGATGGATGGTGTTTTCGAAAACCCTGGAAACTTTCTGCAGCCTCTTTATTTATACATATTTTGCAAAAATCATTTCATCAAAATAATTCAGTTTGCATAAAATTTGAATCACTCAAAAATCTTAAAACTTAAAGGGAATGTTCACCAAAAAAACAAAAAAACAAACTACAATTCTGTCATTAATTATTCACCCCCATATTGTTCCAAAACCTGTAAGACTTTCATTCATCTTCGAATGAAAATTTAAATATTTTTGATGACATTTAAGAGCTTTCTGTCCCTCCATTGACAAACACAACTTTGACGCTTCAAAAAGTTCATAAAGAGATTGTACAACTAATCCATTTGAATTGAGCGGTTTTGTTACAACTTTCAGACCCGATCGCTTTATATGATGAAAAGATTTCATTTAAGCTTTTATTTACATTTAAACATTGATCAGCGGACAAAAGCTCAACCGAACCTGCTTGACGCATGAGTAAAAACCTCATTGGCTCTTGCGGAAGCTCAAATGTGCTGCGTAAAACACGAGAATGAACCATTCTCGCACATCAAGGAAACATGTTTGAGCTTCAGTTTACCACAACTGATGTGTGAGTTGATGAATGTTCAAATGTGAATAAAAGTCTGAATTCAATCTGTTCTCATAGTTGTTTTTTGTTGTTGTTTTTTTTTTACATTTTTTATTTGTTCTGTTGTGTTGTTTTGAGGAAAACCGGCCTTTAATCATTTCACATCAACTGTCATGTACATTTTTGAAACAATTGTTGAGCAGATTCTGAATGTAAAGGTCAACTGATAGAGCTCATAATGCACTCATCTGTCAACACACACACACACACACGTAACTTACTGCTTGTATCAAATCAGTGTTGTCAGAGCATGTGTGCCAGGAAGCTAGAGCCAGACATTACTGATCTCATACAGGTGGTCTGTGTGTGTGTGTGTGCAGAGAGCATCTGACCTGAATTGCTTTTCAGGTTTTATGCATCCAGTGGGAATATGTTTGTTGTTCAATACAGTGATGTGGTTTGCTGAGCCATTCAATTCACACACGCAAACTACAGTATACAATGCAGCCATGTAGAGGCAAAAGTGCTTGTGCTAGTGTGTGTGAGAGAGGGAGACACTTTGAGAAGAGAGTTCTAGGCCATAAACTCTACAAACTCAAAATTTAGTTCTAAATGGGTGCTAGGGTTACTCCAAATATCTGTCAGCCCAAAAGAAATGGCTTGACAAGCATATTTTGCTGACAAATCAGGAAGGTGGTGCAAAAGGGTTATTAGCTTGTACCTTTATTAATAGTCAATTTAAAAAAATGGCAATCTAGTCAGTTTAGAGTATAGCTGTGAACCATGACTGGTTGCTCAATTGGAATTGCTAGTCGGTGACCAGTGGAATTAGAGTTATATTGTCCATTCCAGGAATTGGGCATTTGTATTCAATTCCATTTCTGGGGGCCATGACCTGCAGAATTTAGCTCCAATTCTGATTAACACTAGAACGGCCACAACGGTCATATTGACCGTTTTGAATTTTATATCTACAATAACTTTGTTGAAAAAAATAATAAAATCCTGCTGGTACCTGACATTTCCTAAAATTATCTGTATTTTCATTTAAAATGCTTTTCATATAAATTAAGTTACGTAAACGTAAGGCAAAAAATTTTTCGTTAAATATCCCGCGGTTGATCGTGTTCTCCCTCAACTGTCAACAGAAAGGTCCGTCCAGTCACCTCTGTAGCGGTGTTTGCTATATAATAATTTCTACATTAGTTGTTGATCAGAAATAAGCAAATAAAACCGGACTACAGTTACAGTATCTATAATACTTACGTTATCTGTAGGCTATATATATAGCCTATATATATTGCTAGGCTAAAATGTCTAAAATAAATGAGCGAATGAGGAGGAACATGACTCGAACCGTGGCCCTGGAGATGCTTCAGAACTTGACGAGTGATGATTCGGATGCAGGGGAACAATCGGAGGTGGAAAGTGACAGCGACGTTTCCTGGGTGCAAGTTAACATTTCCTCTTCATCAGAGAGTGATTCAGAGAGTCAGAGTCCACATCAAGGAAAAAGAGACGGCTGCTTTCGTCAGACACGGCGGATCCAGATGTTCCATTCAGTGTTGTAGTACTCGAGACTCGGACTCGTCTCGGACTCGGTCTCGGTCTCGAGACCATATTTTAATGGTCTTGGTCTTGTCATGGACTCGTGTCCATTTGGACTCGGAATTGACTCGTACTCGAACATTTTTTTTTTAGGACTCGGAATTATTCCCGAGTCCACTCGAGTTCAATTAAAAATATTTTTCATGATTATTAATGTATGTTAATAAAATATTTCTTTAAATTGATTGACACGCCCAGTGATTGGTGATTTTCTAGTGCGCAACTGTGCATGACCAATTGTAATAAAATTACTTTTAACACCACCTACTATGTGGCCTTTTTACCCTAAACTGATCATATTTTTTAAACTCCAAGTAAATTCAGTAAAAAAAAAAAAAAAAGGATTTCTCTAAGTAAATAAAAGTAAATTAGGTAATCAACCCTCACTGGTCTCGGACTCGACTCGGACTCGACTCTCTATGGACTCGGTCTCGACTCGGACTCGACCGTCTCTGGTCTCGGACTCGACTCGGACTCGACTCTCTCTGGTCTCGGTGTCGACTCGGACTCGAGTGAGGGGGTCTCGACTACAACACTGGTTCCATTCATGTCGGGTGATCCTGGTGAGCTCTGCTGCCCTGTCCTGGAATGTTTGTTTTGCTTCATGGGCTGTTCACTAGTTCTGCTCTATTATTATTATTAGCCTATTGACCGCTTCACAAATCGTCACTATCTAACATTTTCGTCATAGTTTTTGTCATTCAAAGCTAGTTTTTGTTTAGTTATCGTCTCGTTTTCGTCTTTGAAAAAATGTGGTTGATGAAAATAATTACAAAAATTATTCATCAACGAAATAAACACTGTTTTGAATCTAACGGTCAAAATTACCGTTTGTGGCCGTTCTAGTAGTTTTGGAATTCTGGCACTTCTAGTGTTAAACACATACACAACTAATTAATGTATTAGAAAGATTACTGGATTATTACAGGCAGGTGTATTTAATTAGGATTGGAACTAGACTCTCCAGAAACAGAACTGAATAGTCATGGGCTTTGTCTGAAATCTCCACTCAAACCACTACTCCCTACCCCTTATGTCAACACAGTCTCATGAAGATGCATATCTATACCACAAATGTCATTTCTCATGGCATTTATACGCCAAAATGTTTTTTGCGTGCTTATGCTACGCACTAAAAAACCCTGGGGTGGGGAGTTTGTGCGTATTATACGCCAAAAAGTGCATATCATATGCACGCGAAAAACGCATACCGTATACACGCAAAAACTGTTTTTGGCGTATAAATGCCACGAGAAATGACATTCGTGCTATAGATACGAACTTTCATGAGATCGGGCTCCCTATGTAGGGGGTAGGGAGTACAGCACTATATAGTGAGCTCATAAGCATAAAAGAAACACCACTTTCGGACACTACTCGATCGTCTCTCGGCGCCGTTGATTACATTATTGCTGTAGCACTATTTAAACGTGTGCGTGCTTACAAACAATTTATACATGTCTGGCAAAATTGTAAGACTACTACATTTCATAAGTTAAATGAGACAGAACATAATTTACATTTGTGTGACAGATTTGTATTGACGTGCTGCTCCTCTTGTCGCCATTTTTACGATCAGCGCAATGCATGATGGTATGTAGGGCTTGGGTTAGTGACCATCGGTGGTATACTACTTTTCAAAATGCATTCTTGGATACATTGAGTGGACTATATGGGGTATAATAATCATCACTATACATTCGGACAGCACTACAAAATGGCGAACTCACTATATAAGTCCACTATATAGTGAGTAGTGGGAGATTTCGGACACAGCCATGCCTTTATGCTAATGTTCACTATTGGGTCCCAGATGATGAAATGAGAAACATACTTGCGTTAAGATAATACAACAACTTGACCACAACAATGTGAGCAGAAGCTAAAGTGCAGACCTGTGGAATGCATTAGACCAGGAATAGGTGGTTTGCAGTCACGTGATTGTGTTGACGCGCGGAATGCAGATGGAGGGCAAGGAGTGAAGAGCGCAATGGACGAGATGGAGGAAAATCCATACTGTACTACTTTAGACGCTATTACAAGAGAAATATATAAACAGAAAATCGAAACATATGTTGGACGTGATCCTTACGTTATGAAGAGGACAGATTTTCAACTGAATTGAGAGATTTGCCAGCCATCGAGGCTGTAGATATCAGCAACTAACTCGTCTTACAGACATACTTTGACTTTGCAAAGTTCGGAAACTGGTACGTTACACGAACAGCCACATAAGTGTATTAAACACCTGAATAATGTAATTATAAGCCACATAAAGAATGTATTACCTCACATTTGACGAAGTGATCACTGCACCCACACAGGCATTTTCCCATTTGGCTCCTCCCGACCGCAGACGTAGGTTTGCAAGGCATTTTTCCCGGTGTTTTTCTGTCAATTTCTTGTATTTTTTCCCCTTATGAACAACAACTTTGGGCACACGATAAAAACTTCTCGATTTGAGCAACCATAAACAACGCAAAACATAGGCATTTTGAGTGTGTTATAGTGCTTCCTGATGTAGAAAATCACTTCCTGCCCTCCATCTGCTTTTCGCGCCATGGCAACGCAGTGGGGTGATGTCACGTGAAAACAAGCTATAGGCAACTTTGGTCCTGGAGGGCCACTGTCCTGTGGAGTTAACTTCCATCCCAAATCAAACACACCTTCCTGTAATTTTCAAGTTATCCTGAAGACTTTTCAGATTTTTTTAGGTGTATTTGATATGGGATGGAGCTAAGGGAGTGAGTGGTCTTTCAGAACTGGAGTTGCCGAACCCTGCATTAGATGTTTATGGAGCATCATCATATCTGAACAGGAACAACACAAGGCCTAACACAAGTGTCTGGGCCACAATCCAGGTTACCTGGACATCGGTACATACCTTAACCAGCTCATCAATTTCATCAGGATTACTAGAAACTTCCAGGTAAGCGTGAGCTAAACTCTGCAGGATAGTGGATTGGACACCCCAGGCCTAATTTCTCCTAATGACCCATACCGTACTACACAAATGATTTTTGCCGCATGCTGACCTTTAGTGACCTTTCAGGGACAGCTTATCTTACTGTGCAGAGAGGCGTGCGTGTGCTCTCAAAAACCAGCAGGCGAAAAAGGGGGATGGTCACAGCATGTGTGCAAGAGTGTGTGCGCATTTAGCCGAGACTGCACCCTCAGGGCCGTCTGCGATCTCGGTCTGGTCGCCTGCCTGTGCCGCAAGTATTGACTGAGTGTCTGATTGTCTTCAAACTGTCAGCGTGGGCTTATTGTGTTTCACAGCTCAAGAACAGCCTGAAGACAATGAGAAAAACTCCAGAAGTAGGCTTTCATTCTCTCAGATCTCTCTGCGTGGCAAAGTCTGAATGCTAATTTCACACCTGGACTCATTACGGTCCTGTTCAAATTCTCCGATTTATTAAAAGTGCCAAATTCAGAACACTAATTACGCCACCACAAACTCCTTTCAGAAGCGTTCATCACACCTTATTGTGCTTTGCCAAAGGACCTAAATAAAATAACTTGTGATTATGTGGTGCTCAAGGGAAAGGAGAGAAGAAATCAAATTGTCTACGCTGGGTAATCGCTTCGATATATATCGCCACACTGTATTGATTCATATCCTGCCACGCGCGGATCTTATTCTGAGGAACAAATAAAGCGCAGAGGGAGCAAGCGATCAATTAGCCTCACATTATTCCTTTTGTCTGCCACGAATGAGTGGTCTTATCAACCACAACCACACAACTTCCCCTCTGGCTGTCATCCCGAACCTGCTTCCAGAACCTGCACCGCTACAGTCTGGCTTTGCAGGGTACATGTGTGTGTGTGTTGGGGCTCTGAGCTCAACTCCCAAGAGTTTAACAGACAAGGGTTTGTGTGTGTGTGTGTGGCACCGACTCTCTCTACGCTCTGCGCTCGCACACACACACTCCGCCTCGCAGCTGCGTGTATGTGGACCACTGTCTCTCAGTCTGAGCCTGTGACTGTCCAGTTTGTAGAGGAGCACGCTCTCTCCATCTCTTCTCGCGTGTACGTCCTGCAGAAACCCGACTGAACGTAAGTCCCTGGTGTCTTTCGATGCTTTTGTTTCAGCTGTGCATGTGTTAGAGACACTTCAGACGTCCCCGTTCCCTCGTAGTTCTTCCTTCCGCTGTTTGAAAGTCTGTGGATGTGTGTTTGGTGAATAATAGCAATTGTTTAAAGTGATGATTGGATCAGGGGGGGTGTTATTAATGGGAAACTATGGGGGATGACTGTTATCCGTGACTCTCTGCTTGTCACATCCAGAGAAACTACAAGATTGGCTAAAGGTTTGTATTCATGGGCGCTTTGTTCTGGTGTGGTGTAAGCACGTGTTTACAGGACTGGCGGATCGCACACCTGATAATTTAATGAATCTGCAAATACTTTATGAGTTACAACCTGCCTGCTTACAGACCCAACTGCACAAAATCCTTTCTTTATCTATTTTTTTTTAAAACAAGATATATTTACTTAATGACTTTTTTTGTGTTTTTTAAAAAAATCGTCAATTTATTTATATATTTTTTAATCCAACTTGCAACTTACTTGTTTGAAGTGTAAAAATCCTTAAAGAAGGAACAAATAACACCCAGACAGCAAACTGACATTGAATCAACGTGGAAACGACGTCTCTCATGACATTGAAACAACGTTGATTTGCTCATCGAATTAACGTTGAACCAACGTCAGACGCGGCATTCTTCAAAGCTAAATGAAAATCGAAAATTGGTTTGCTTTCATAACGTTGAAACAACGCGTTGATTTCAAGTTGATTTTCCGTTAGTTTTGAAAGAATGACGCATCTGACGTTGGTTCAACGCTAATTCGATGAGCAAAACAATGTCAGATCAACGTTGTTTCGGTGTCATATTTCCACGTTGATTCAATGTCAGTTTGCTATCTGGGCAGTGGGGTAAGAAAATAATTCATGATTGATTCTTCCTGCATGGGACAGGAAGTAATTAGCTCGTAACTTGTGGGTGCATAGAGCTATTTTTGTGTGAGTTTTCGCCTTTTAATGGTAATTTGTCTGTAATAGTCAATGCTAAATAATGCTAAACGCTGAATAATTAATACGACTCATAAAGCCCCAGCATGTGTTTGAGACTCTAGCTGCAGGGATGCACTTTACCACTCCAAACTGGACACAGCATGCCAGCCATGCCCTCATCTCAGCAGCAATTACTGAATTAAAGGTGAAATGTAGTGGCAAATATTCGACTGTCAAACTCTTTCTGCTCATTAGTAAATCTATGTGGAGAGGCTGATGTATCTTCCATCTCTCGTAATTTAATTTAATGTGCTTAATTGGTTTGACCAAATTATGTTTTGTGTTGGAAAACAAATGACGTACAGTAGCAAGAACAAGAGAATAACATCGAGAAAGTAGAACAGGGATAAGCAGAAACAAAGGACGAGTTCATACAAATGCGCTAATTATTCTGTAGTTCGCGCTATTTTATTTTGAAACACTGAAGCCATACACGAACTTTGTGATGAACAGACATTGCTAAAATTAATTCAGTGCTGTTTTGTGTCAACAATGTCAAACTTGCATTGGCTTGCATTTTTTTTTAATCATCTTTTGAACACAAAAGAGATTTGAGAGTTTCCACGGAAAAGCAATTTTGTTTCTATCTGTTCCTTACACACAAAAAAACTGTTCTATGACACCAAAAGTCTTTACATTTATAATATACTGTATTAAATAACTTTACATTTCAGTATTGAATAGATACAATACTATGTATAATATAAACAGATCTGTTGATATGGTAATGGATTGTTAGTTTCGATAGATAGATAGATAGATAGATAGATAGATAGATAGATAGATAGATAGATAGATAGATAGATAGATAGATAGATAGATAGATAGATAGATAGATAGAACCATCCAATTCTGGTGAGGGTTCGAAAACGTGCAGAAAGCTGTTAGCATTAGCAAGTTTCCCAACTCTTTCACAGGTGCTATGTCTCCATTGTTGTTCTGTTCCTTGGCATGTTGAGTTCTTTTGTTTTATTTTCTCCATTCAGTGCCATATGAGATCCTTTCTGTGTGTATGTGAGTGTTGTGTGTGTGTGTCTTTGTTTTGTTGCCAGGGCTTGGCTGAAGCAGGCAGCATCCATATTGCCCATGAGCGGAGACCCCACCCAAACACATTCACATGTGATGAATAAAACATGACATTGAGATTGTGCCTGGGCTGAGTGCAGCCGGGCAGTTCTGTTGACCCGTTTCAAAGAGCCACCGACAGGTTCGGACTAATTTGGGTCATTTTAAGCCCACACAAAAAAGGCACGTCAGTATCTACAGAGGCTGAGTGAATCAGCAAGTCCAGAATGATCCAGCTTGGGTCCCTAGACTCCCCCAGCTGAGGGAAATATAAAGCAGGAACACGTTCAAAGGAAGTCAATGTTTATTCCCTCGGTATCTCTCTCTTTTTCTCTCTCGCTCCATTTCTTTACCTCTCTGCCATTGTTGAGAGCATGTGCGGATTTGTGGAACATATATATATTTTCCTGTTCTTCCCTGTGTGAATTTTAAGCCACAAACTGAGGAACAAAAGAGTCATATTTGCACTCTCTCGAAGAAGGTTTTATTTATGCAGAAATTACAAATTCATTTACAATGCAAATGCAGAGCACAGTTAAAACGATGCCTGTTTACTTGTGTGTGGAAGGTAAAGATCATGACCCACTCAAAGTTTGGTTGTGAGCGATTAGCATACGCGATCACTCGCGGCCGTATATGTGTGTTTCTGTAGGTTCTAATGCCTACTCGTTTTCTCTGAACAGAAAGGAAGCTTCCTGCCTTTTTCACCCTTTTTCATCTCTATCTTTCACAGCTTGTTTTGTTTGTCTGCAGGGACTTGCGTGTATGTCTTCCAGATTCACACTTTCTAATGTTTTGTTTGCCCCCTTATGTATGATTTCTCTTGGTAGAGGTGGGTTTATTCACCTCTCCGCCCTAGGCAAGTGCCCTTTCTCTTTTTGAACGCCAAACCTCTCTTAACCCACCCCAAACCCTAGCCAATGCCAACCCCTCACTTCCTCCTAAAACCCTCCCTAAGGCATGAAGGAGTTTTAATAAAGGAAAGGAAACCATTGCATCATACCTAGTTTCGCAGGCTTTTGAAAACCTGCATAAATCTGTCCCACTATGTAGCTTAAGCCGGGCTCAGACTACAGGAGTTTCAAAATCTTAACCGATTGTGAAATCTGGTTGCATCACGCACATACAGTAAGGAGATTCTTCACATATTTTCTTCTTTCAAATCTCAAACCTGCACACAGTAAAGCCTTGCATTTCAGCACGAGGACGACAGGCCCCAACTTATTTACACCCCTAGGGCCTGTTTTCAGCTTATTCTTCTTTTTATATTTCAGACATTAATTAAAAGTTGCCTTTGGCTTGCTCAGTTGGGGATATTCAAATTAAATGACCCATCATTGATGAGCTCTACCAAACTTGATTGTCTCTTTTTTTTCCATGAATAAATAAACACTGTTAAGTTGTCTTGATTGATAATGTGAAGCAGCTTTGAGACAATCTGTATTGTGAAAAGCGCTATATAAATATATTTGACTTGACTTGACTGACTTGACTTAAAAGAACATGTGAGAAGTTGACGATGGAAAAACAAACATAGAAAGACATTTTATAACTTATCACACTGACAGATGTCAAATGACGAGATGTGTGGATACAACATGTGGGACCCTGCCACTGCAACTTTCTGTGTTTAGTGTCCCAACCAGCAGCAGTAGAAGCGAATGTGTCTTCAGCGCAGCTGGAAGAGTTATAGAAGAAAGGAGGACTGGATTAAAACCTTCCACTGTGGATGCTGTGCTTTTTCTCCACGATGCTCTGTAATAGCCTTGTTTTTCGTTTGATTGGACTTTTGGAACTGTTGGAAACTATTGGGGGAAAAAAAATGGCCATGTTCTGTAGTGAAGACTTCATTTTGAGGTAAGATAACCTGTTTTTAATTTAATTTATTTTAGATTTAGTTTAGATTGTATTGCTCATTTTGTTTGGGAGCGCTGTCGCGACTGCGAGCAGCAAAGCAGCCTGGCTCAGCTTTTCAAAAATGTTAAACATCGTTTAACTGTGGTTGTGATAGTAAATGTTTAAACTAACTGTCTGTGTGATATGCTTGAAGTGTTTAATGTCTATGGATTTTATTGTAGCCAAGTAAAGTGTTGATTTGAGAGGATAAATTGATCAAACATGTTTAAAACGCTGCTGGCTGCTTGGACGTCATAAAAAAAGAAAAGAAAAAAAATTTAACAAACAAAAATGGCTCCAAGCATTTGTCTAAAATTAACTTAATAAAGTTGCATTAACTATTTTAATGGCTGTAACAGAAGTATAGGACAGGCTGTGTAATGGAAAAGAAATGGGCAACAGTTGGACTCGGGCTGAGAATTCTGATGAGCTGTCGGGACATGGGTCGGGCTAGGGCCTGAGCGTCTTGGGCTTGGGCCAGACCAGGGCCTAGATTTAAGGCCCGTGCAGGGCTTTAGCAAACAATACAATATTTGAAAATCACACACTGAAAGATATTCTTAAGATTATCATGCCAGATTTATCACCTCACGTGATCTCACAGGGAAACCGATGTAAACCAAAATGGATACTGTGTCGCAGCAACTTTGAGATTGTGAGACGATGTTGAGATTCTGATGAGACATTATAAATAGGGTGACCACACGTCCCGCTTTGCGTTGTACTGCACAGCATTTTCACCTCTTGTCCCGCACGTCGCATATTGATGAAATGTCCCGCATTTTCATCAGTCTATTGGTTTTTAATGATCATATCAAGAAAAGGTGCAAGAATGTCATATTAAGAAAACGTGAAAGGATTTTATTTATTATTTTTGCTGCGTAGTTTTTCACCTATATTTAACAGCGCTTCATCAGAAGTACAAAAACAACAGCCGTTTTTCTTTTATGTCTTGTCCAATGGTTGAAAAGAAAGGAGTAAACATGGTCACTAGTAGGTTGTTACGGCTGTCAATCAAAATATGGACCGGCGGTGATTCGTTCCATGTGTTCCCTGTTAAAAAAACAAATGGATATTTCGCTCAATTAGATTTTAATTTAACCAAATTTATCTGTTGTTTAACCTGTTGCCTGCTGCGGTTGTTTTGACTCTCATCCTTTCTAATAATATGGAAGTTTTTGGTTTTGGATTTCAATATATACTTAATATAGAAGACTGTCTAATCTATCTAATTTCATGTTATTTATGCATTGTTTATTTTGATGAATTTTAGTTGAACTTGGTCAAAACTGTTTCTAAAATAGTAGCCTGCTGCCTTTGGGCTCAGTGATGTTGAATTTAAATGACGTGTAAAATAAAGATTTTTTTTTTTTTCTGGAAGGGACTAAAGAACAATTTTTTTTTATCAGCAGAAAGGCAGAATACAAATGTTTTTATTAAGTTACATAGACATTATACAATATGTTCGAGGTATGTTTTAGTGTTGGTAATATGTCCCACATTGTCCCACACAAACTTATATTCGTCCCACATTTGGTTTGTTTGGTGGTCACCCTAATCATAAAGGCAGTCGTGTTGTTGTCAGATTTTGACTTGCCGTTCATTCATCTCCATTGTCCACTGGACCCGTACAGCTGCTTGTTTCACGTTGCCATTCAGTTCCTTCACTTCCATCTTGTAGACTTGTCTCCCATTGGCTATTGTGGAAGTACTGACGTAATCATAGCTGTATTATCCCGATTTAAAATGCTATCCCGTGAGCATTTGATCTGTAAACGCCTCACTTTACCAGATAGGGCCGCATCTTTTTACTCCGAATGTCGGGATGGGTAAATCATACATAAATCGTCATGAAACTCCTGTAGTCTCCTAACTGCTCATCATTAGTCTATAATACCTTGAAAAATATATCCGTTAACTTTTCTGTTTATCTCAATAGCAGTTGTTTGCCTGGTATAGGTCTTGGAAGTATGTAATTTGAAATCTGCCATCTTTGTTCATGGGAATTATAGAAGATTTCGAGCCAATTAGCTGAGCCATAAATGCCATGTGATTAATTCAGAAGACTTAAATAGAAGACAGAAAAATGTTTCTGGAGACCCACTGCCCAGCTAAGTTTACTTCCAACCTGCTTCAACATACCTGTTTGTGATTTTCAGGTGACCATGGAGAACTTGATTAGCTGGTTCAAGAGTGTTTGATTAGGGCTGGAGATCTCTACAGGACATTGGTCTCCAATCAGGGTTGAAGGCCTCTGGATTAATCCATACAAGAACCTTTGCTATCCTGGCAGCAGAAATGTCTAAAACCGGGCACTGAAAAAGCTACAATAACATTACAAAATATTTGTGATATGTTGAAGAAGGATGGCTTTTGGAACCACAAGGTGTAGCTATGGCATCTACCAGAGGCTTACACACCAGTGCTGATCAGCCATAGCCTGACCTCTTGATTCTGTCTAAAAATCACAGGATTAAAATTCACAAGATGAAACTGCCTCAAACAAAAGATCGCTTTGTTTATTTGTGCTGTTTGGGTGGGTGTAAATCTGAATGGATGAAATGAGCTTGTCTTCATCTCAAGCACAGCATGATTAATTCTGCTTTTTACTGCAGAACTTTTAGCTCTAACATTATAAAGTCTAGACTTTGCATATTTTAGGCTAAGAACCATCCAGTCAGACAGGAAGAGATAATATGACTGACATGTAAAGAGACTGACCTCAAGTTTATTTGATTCCTATGTACCATAGGGTTTTGTAAATTTGAAATTGCTGATATGAGTAATCCTTATTTTATACGCAACATGATTTATTTTGCTTTTTACTGTAAAGCTATTAGTACACGGTAATGGTCTCTGATTAACCAACCCCTTAATCACATTGTTTACCTAAGCACTTTTTTAGGGGTAGCTTTATGCCTCTCTGTTTCTCCCTCAATCCATCTCTGTCACTGACCCAATCTCATTAATGATTGATCGATCTAGGTCGGCTATGTTCTATTGCTGGAGTCTGAAGTGGTAATAAGCCGTGGTTCTCTGTATGGGGTTGATGTCGAGAACCATGCTCTCTCTCTCGTGGAGGCTGCAGTAATTAGCTACTCAATTTTATGGCACTACATCAATCAGAAATTCTTTTCATCCCGCCAGTACCATGATTGGACCGTTTCTTCTGCCTCCTGTGGGCTTGTGTTCAGACACTGTGGCTGTTTTCTCTGTACCTCCAGAGCAGAGCTGATAACAGGTCCTGAATATGACTGAAACACTTAGTGGATGCAACTGATTTACATGGTTTTACCAAGAGACATACAAGAAAGTTTCAATAATAAGTTTAAAAGAAATTTGCACCAAGCCTGACATGATGTTTTTGGATCCATCCATCTCGACAAAGCTTGGGTCAAGCTTAATAAGTCTCGTAAAATGCTATCGTTATAGTTCTCATTAAAGAAGTTCTTTTTAAATACACATTTCTGTACAGCTACCATGCTTTCCCAGTGTAGTTCAGATAAAGCTGTCCCTAAACAGCACAAAAATCGAGTCCTTCGCTTCTCGTCCAAGTGGCCAGTTCTTGGTCAGAGTAAATGGTAGTCTGGTGATCAGACTTCATGCAACCAAAATTCCCGGATCTGTGAAACTACTTCATCTAACCTGGCAGGATATTTCAGTTAAATAGGTACATTCACTGACATCAGAGGTCTTGTTCACATAGAAGAATTAGTACTAGGTCATAACATTCCATTTTACCCCTTTCTTGCTGTTTACACCTCAGTTCTTGTTCTCTTGCTCTATTTAGACATCAGTGGGTGTGATTTGATGAGATTAGCTTTGTTAGTTCAGGTGTATAACATGCTTTAGGCAGTGATGGGAATAGAACACACAAATGCATTTTGATACCAAAAACATTTTTAAATAATTCAGATGATGTTGAGTTCACAGAGAAACCACAGATACAGAGTATTCCACTGTTTCTGTCAGTTCTGATTTCTGCTCTGCTGATAGGAGTTCATCATCCTTGATGTTCAACAAAACATGAAAGAGAAGGAAATACATCTGCTGTTCTGTTGTGTTTCTAAGCAGTCTAAATGCAATGTTCCATCAGATTTGTAGCTTCAGAAATGACTTTGAGACTGCTCAGATGTGCTGGATCAAAATGGACCTCACACAGTTCACAGGCCATGAAACCCTGATGGTGTGGAACAGAGTAGGCAGGGCGGTCATTTCAACAGCTAGATGAACTGCCAATCTAAGAGGTAAATTTACCATTATACTTCTCAGGGCCAGTGTGTGCGTGTGTGTGTGTGTGTATATGTTCTGCCTCAACTGCATTTAAGAAACAAACAAATGTTGACAGCAACAGAGAATTAGCCTACAATGCAACAGTATTAGCCCACAGCTCCTTGGAATTACCTCAAAACACAAGAAACTTAGCGCACAACACAATGGAATCAACCCACAATATAACAAAATATTTTCAGCTTGATTAAGTTTTAAGTTCAATGAAAAATGGTGTATCACCTCATCATGCTAAAACGAAATAGTTATAGATAATTGTGTCAGATCCTTCTACAGGGCATGAAACGTGTATTTTATGTTACAACAACAACAAAAAGGTTTTTCAACTCATATTTTAATATGATGATGTGACTTGACAGATAAAATCAAATTGTTGAAACCGGAAGAAAATAAACATAAAAGATGTGCAGCAAAAAAAAGGTAGAGCCAAAGTCTTGGGGTTGGAAACACCCCAGGCAATTTGTTTTGCAAATTATGCAACAGCTTATCTACGTAAGAAAAATTACCAGTGTTTGCCAAGCTTATGTTTTAATAACATTTCACCAACACCCAGGGTAATATCAATTTATTTGGCTTAAATTAGGCTCAAAACATATGTTTTTTCTTGGTCAGGATAAAAAAAAACTTGCATCCTAGACCACAGCAAAAAAGACCAAATTATGCTTTTGCCTTTGTTCTTCTAATGTTTGACATTTTTAAAAGCTGGGACTTGCATGGTTTGACCTTAGAATGTGCCTGTTGTGTATAATTATCATTATGAAATGAAGAAAATCACGGAAAAACATGTTGACAAAAAGGTTTACATCTCATACCCCTTTTCCACCAAGGCCGAGCTGGTGCCGATTCGGAACCAGAGCCTAGTTTCAAATCGGTTCTTTGTTTTTCAGCGCAGTCTCATCCCAAGACGTCATACAACTGACGCTCTTGACCATACGTCAACATCCACCATTTTAGGGTACCCTTTAATGTCGTTAGACGACTCTATGTAATCCTAACCCTACCACAGACCTAAACCTACCCGCGTCATCTAACTGACGTTAAAGGTAAAGCGTCAGTTGGATGACGCCCCAGGATCGTCATGTAACTGACGTTAAAGGGTACCCTAAATCGTACCCTTCCCTAAAAAGTTAGTTAGTTGACGTCTTGGGATGAGACTGTGTTTAGGGCTGTCGCGGTTATGGAATTTCCCTTGCGGTAATATTGAGTGGCTCAATAGCGTGATATGCGGTATTACCGCCATTTATTTAATTTAAATGTTTTTGTTGCTATATAAATAAAGTTTACGATGTGGACAAAAACGAGGACATTTTCAGTAACCATTGTAACCGAAACTAAACAGCGTCTACAGTATATGTGCATTGAAAGACTTTCACTCAGCGCACATATTGTTATGACAACGGACTTTGAGCAAGTTATTGAACCGTTCATTCAACAAACACGTTTAAAAAAGCTGATTCATTAAAAGAGATGTAAAGAAAAAATATGTTAATTATTTTTAACATTGATGTTCAACTTTTCAAGGCTCAGTTGAGCAGCAATGCGTCGCATGGGAAACGCTGAAGCTGATGCTTCACTTATTAGAGACCCATTGATTCGATGCGTGACTCACTGATTTTATTTCGACTTCTTTGTGTTGTGGGATGCTGACCAGCGCTGCTGCTGACGCGTATTTATGGGAAAATACCCGTGAAGAGAACGTTAAAATGATGACGCAACAAATATGTCGCTTTCCTTTGACACGACAAGCTTTTCACGACTTCAAAGACAGGCGCAGGTAATTGCACACACTCTGCCGATCTCTCCCATTCACTGTCTGTGTGAAGCCTGTAGGCTACACATCACCATGATAAACAGTCTTGTTATCATTATGAACTCGTTTAACATTCAATACACATGCATTAAGTTCAAAACCAGAAGGGTATAGCCTTATAAAAAAAAAAAAACATGAATATCGCGGTTGCTGCGGTTACGTGCAATCCTCTGCGGTTGACTTGTCAGAAGCGCGGTACTACAATATTGCGGTTACCGCGACTGCCCAAACTGTGTTATGTTTTTCGACCCCCAAAGCACCAGCTCCGAAGCAGTAAAAGTAGTTCTTAAGTAGCACCAAATCATCGCTGGTCTAGAAGTAAGAACCGCTTATGTCAGCGGCTGGGGGCGGGGTTACCGTGACCAACAAGACGAACAGAAACTTGTGACCGCCATTTTTTTAAATAGCAGCTAATCATGATAATAGCACCTCGATTGTAATCTCCGTTAATGCAAGTTCTGGAGAGCTGCACGGACGTGCTGCATTCATCGTGTTTGGATACCGATGTAGATTTGAAAAGCCATGAGCATAAATAAATAGTAACACAACAACCGTTGTTGATGTAAGGCTTTTTCGAGATGCAGCGGAGTTGCGTGGACTGATCGGAGCTGCGGGAGTGTTTGGAGCAACCCGGTCTCATCCCAAGACGTCATATAACTGACGTTTTGGGACGTCTTTTGACCATACGTCAATATTCGCCTTTTTAGGGCCCCCTTAAACGTCGGTAGATGAGGTTATGGGATCCTAACTCTACCCCATACCTAAACCTAACCCTAAACCTAACCCGTCACCTAACTGACGTTAAAGGTAAAGCGTCAGTTGTATGACGGCCCGGGATCGCCATCTACCGACGTTTAAGGGGGCCCTAAAAAGGCGGATATTGACGTATGGTCAAAATACGCCCCAAGACGTCAGTTATATGACGTCTTGGGATGAGACTGTGTTATTTGGAGAGTTTACGACTTCTTCTGCTTTTGAATCAAATCTTTTTCTTATGTTTTTCCGAATCGCTCTCGCAATTCGAGATTCACAAACACAGTGCCGAACCATCTCGAACAAGCCTGGTGTGTTTTTGTGTGCCGAGCTAGCGTAGCTAGGCAACATGAGATGTATACAGTGACGTAAGATCTGGCTCTGTGATGGCTCTCTAGCCTGTGGAAAGGCAAACCAGTTCTTCGAAAGCTCGTCAGTCGAACCAACTCTGAACCGGCACTAGCTCTAGTTCTGAACCAGCACCTGGTTCTTGTTGGTGGAAAAGGGGTATCAATGTCAAGGTGGTGTTTAGTTTCGGCACCACTAGGGGCGCTAAACGTAATTCCTGTAAGCCATTGCTCAACAAACAGGCAGTCTGACACAACCATGCTGTTTGTTGAGCCAAATTTAGGAGTGGCATAGGAACTGACATAGAGCAAGTTTTATTTTTTTGTCAAACAAAATAGCATTATAGCTGTATACTATTCAACAAGCAATCATTTAGCTGCAAGATGAGGCGTTTATTAGATTTCAACATGAGCTGTGTCACTGAACATTGCTCTTGCATGCTATTTTATTAGCAGTAAACAAAAAATATTGGACATGGGCAATGCTTCTAGGAAAGAAAAAAAAATCTTCAAAAGAAACTCAGTGGGGGATTTGATTTACTGAGCCACATAGTACCATCTGGAGACGGGCAAGCTTTCCCCAATATGGAGTAGTTACATTACCCCTCCCACTGACAGACATGCACATGCAATTTACCATGGCAGGTTTGGACAGTTATAACATGTAACAATGTAGCTTGATATACAGCATCTAAAACAATATACCGGCATACACTACAGTCAAACACAAGGAAAATGAGAGCGAGAGAGAAATTGCTCTCACCCGTAACAATAGCAGCATGACAAACCATTTTACAGAACATAAAGAACAAAGCAGGTTTCAACAACACAAAAAGTAAAGCTTTAATTAAGCATAATGTTAATTAGTGTTGGTGTGGTGGAACACTTGTTCTGTCTGATTATCAGCTAATTAATCTCTAGAGAGAACACACTGAGCTGAGAGAGACAGATTAAAACCCAGAGATCAGCATGACCAGCGGCCTGAGAAAGAGAGATTTTTAATGAATAAAAAGTAAAAAAGTTTTCTGTAAATTTAAAAGACCTGTGTGGCAAACAAGCAAGTATACTAAGCAAATTGCTCACAACACAGGCAATTAGATTCCACCTCCTGTATTCAGCCAATCCTATTTGGTTTCTCACTGTGATTCCCAAATGGGGTGGAGTTCAAACCTGTCTAAGGTGGAGCCTGTTTACTCTGCTAACAAGATCTGAACCCTTAGGGGCATCGACCGCTGTCTACAAGAGACAAATGCGTGTGCTCAGTATTCTGTAGAATCCTGCTTTACAAACATCTTCTTTAAGCGGGTGAAACATCTAAAACCAGAATGTTTTGGTTCCCCATAATACCATGTACTCTAATCTTAGCTATACACTAGTCCTATCACACAACCCTTTTTTTTTTTTTGAAGATTTGCGATAAAGAAAAACTTCACGCCTGAACATGTAACACGCATGTGCATGACATCCCCATATTTTTGTAGTTTACACTGTGTCGGTATCATTTCCGAAAACTTGCACTTTAAAAACGGGTTTCAAAAAGTATATTGACATTTTGTAAATGAATGGTCAAAACACTTAAAATGTTTTCCATTTTTTTTTGTTGAAAACTGTGGCGTAAACAAGCCCCATAGAGTGTTATCTGGGTTATGGTCAAAACAAACCACTGTACTCAAGAGGTTGGTTACCTTTAGACACCTGTGCACCAGACAGTGACAATTACACCATAAGTAGCTAGCTCACGTGTTTTAAAAGCTATTTACTAACTAGATTATGTTCGACCTGTTGCTCTGTTATGATAGCAGTTGATCTGAAAGTGAAAAGGTTCAAGGTTCAAGGTTCAATTTATTTATAAAGCACATTATAATACAACAGGAGTTGACCAAAGTGCTGTACATACGATAAAATAAACTAAACTGTACATAACATGCTGTACAGAAGATAAAAAATAAAAAAAAATCAGTGAATCACAGTTAAATTCTACGCCTTTCTATGGACATCACAACCTCTCAATAAAAACCAATTTCACCAATACGTACTCATCGACCTATTACATCAACACGTACTCATGGACAGTCGAACGCTAATGCAAAAAAAAATAAGTTTTTAAGTGACCTTTAAAATCATTGATGGAGGAACATTCCCTGATATATTGGGGTAAACAATTCCACATCCTGGGGGAAGCTGCTGTAAAAGCACGGTCTCCTCTCAGTTTCCTGAATGTATGCGGTACCACCAGGAGATTCGTAGATTCTGACCTCAAGGTTCTTTTTGGTTTATGTACCTGCATAAGATCCGCTATATAAGTACTGTAGGGGCAAGACCGTGTAATGCTTTGAAACAAAATAAAAGTATTTTAAAATGTATCCTGTATGAAAACTAATTGCAGACAGTTTTTGCACTAATGTAGACTACAGACTCTCTTGCACCAACCAAAGGGTGAATGCTTTACAGGTTAGCATTGCCAGCACTTGCTGTAACTACATGCTATGGAAGCTAAAAGTTTAGCTGTGTATTGGTAATGTACACAAAATCAATCCAATCTTGTTTTAGAAGGCTCTTAAAAGCAATAAATGGATGTGTATTTTCTCTGTCTGTTGTCTATGTGGTCACAGATCTGGCGTGCGTTTCCCAAAAGCCTTCTAAGCCTTATTTGATCTTAGAGATTATTGATGGCAATTGTCCTACAATCAACTTAGGCTTACGATCCTTTTGGTAAACACAGCCCATGCTTATAGCTACTAGTGAAGGTTTTGGGACTGTTCGCATACATTTAAGCCATCAGCCAATCAGCTTTATCATGAGATCATTTTCTTGCAGCTAAAGAGAATTTGGTCACATGGCAGATTTCAAATCGTGCACTTGTGGGGGGTGTCATTGAGATGAATGGGGATGCAAACAGATATAGGTATTTCAGATCTCCTGGAAGCAATGCTGAGAATATAACATGTATTCATTTTGTGTTATGAATTGCAATTTGTCATATTTCAAAATGTGGCAATGCGTGAAATTGAGCTTGAATAGCTAGATGCACGTAGGTGTGGAGTATGTTTTTTGAGTCGTGTGTGTGTAGCATAAGTAGACATATGCATATGTACAACTCGACCTCAACAAGAAAGCAGAGAGAAAAAGATTATGTGGGGTTAGTGATTGTTGTTTCGACGGGAAAGTGGATTGGTTTTCAACTGATTTCATCACCATTATGATCCACAGCTAACCTGCTCGATTCTTTTCATAATGATATTATGTGTGCCTTGGTGTCCTAAACTTGCTTGGCTAAAGTGTCTTGGAACGTGTAGTTTTGTATGATTTGTTGACCTAAATTTCACTGAAACAGGAAGTTAAGGCAGGACATACATTAATATAGCACTTTTCAAATAGCCAATAGTGTTTAGTTTACCTCACAGACTACAAGTCGTTCTTGACAGCGCCATGGAAGCAAATCCGAGCTTTGATAATAGGTTAGATTCAGCATTTGACAGGACAGAAGATGTGATGAGAAGTCTGCGGTGAAAAATCTGTGATCCATTTTAGCAGAAGTGAGAGACTGTAAGTTTTGAATGCTTATATTACCTAAATGCAAATTTTGCAACCTCTTACCTAGAACATAACCTGCCCTGGGGCATATACAACACTATCTCACGACCAATTCGTACGAATTCGACGCATGATTAAAAAGTGGCTAATTCGTACTAATTCGTATGACCTCACTCGTACTAATTCGTACGGTTTGTCTAAACCCACGTGATGGTTAGGTTTAGGGGCGGGGTAAGGGGTAGGTCATTCATACGAATTCATACGAATTGGCCAATTCGTAAAATATGTACGATTTAGCAAAATCGTATTAATTCGTACGAGTGAGGTCGTATGAATTGTTACGAATTAGCCACTTTTTAATCATTCGTCGAATTCGTACGACTTGGTCGTGAGATCGGGTTGGCATATACCATATACATATATGGGGCATAATACTGAAGTGAATTGTTTTGGCTCTCTCGCAAAAGAGTTAATCGTAAACTTTGGATTAAACCTGAGTTGACAGAGAATATTTATACCGAGAGTTGTAAACCCATTGAACATGATCTAAATCAGGTTGGATTTACATGGATCTGTCAACTACAAGCCTGCTCAGAAACTTTCAACTAGCTTCATGCAACAGGCCTCTGATCTCATGCAGTGAAGATATCTGAACTGCCAAAGCTGCCAAAACACCAACATTAAAATGAAGCCTCACTTTAAGATTCACCTACTCTAGATTACTCACCTCACACAGGGATTATTGTCTTTTTATAGCAGTAATTCAATCAGAAAAATAGTATGACCCATTTACGATGTCCTAATAAGTCCTAAACTTATAAAAGTGTTGTCCTAATGTCCTAAAGATTAAGAGAAAATGAATGAATGTCTTCAGCTCTGGTCTGTTTATAGACTAGCAGGCGTAAGTGTTTTTGGGCGTACGGAGGGAGGGTGCAAGGTCGGGATGTGGTTGCGTGGCACAGCCAGTGTTGGCGTCTCGAAGCCAAAGACAAAAATACGCACACAAATCCACACCCAAGAGGACTAACCTGAACAAGCAGCTATTTATTCACTCTAGAACTCTCATCAGACAAGCCGATTTGAAAAAGCAAATAAATACATTCGGAGAGTATTTACCCACATTTCTTCAGGGGACACAGGCAGCTCGCTTAAGCAAAGGTTATACCATTCTTCTGCTGGAACATTCTGCCACTGAGGATATATCTGGGAAGTGAAATATTGAACTAATATGAAGTTTTGTTTGTTTTTATGTCTTATGAGTTTGAGTCATGCTTCACAAGTGTCATTTTGGTTTCTGAGAGAAGCTGGTCAGAATACTGAGAGGCCAGATCATGTCAAATCAAATCAACATGATGAAGCATCCCCAAGGTCGGACTTCACAATCACTTACCAATCTACTAAATTTACAAATAGTAAATAATTATATTAGTGTGTGTGTGTGTGTCTGTGTGTTTGTCTGTGTCTGTACGTACATGTTTTTCTATCCCGTTGGGGACTTAAAGGAATACTCCACTTTTTTTGGCTCATTTTACCACTCCCCCAGAGTTAAACAGTTGAGTTTTACCGTTTTCGAATCCATTCAGAAGATTTTCTAATATTTAGAAGAATATCAGTAACCAGACAGTTTCTGGTCTCATTGACTTCCATAGTATATTTTTTTTCCTACAATGGAAGTCAATGAGACCAGAAACTGTCTGGTTACTCATATTCTTCTAAATATCAGAAAATCGGCTGAATGGATTCAAAAACGGTAAAACCCAACTGTTTAACTCTGGGGGAGTTGTAAAATGAGTCTATTTCCAAAAAAAGTGGAGTATCCCTTTAAACCTGAATGCATGGGGACTAGTGTCACTGTGGGGACCTAAATTGAGGTCTCTATGGGTACACAAGATTATAAATCATAAAGAATTAGTTTATTTATTTATTTTTTGGAAATGTAAAAATGCAGAAGGTTTTGTTTGATGGGTAGGTTTAGAGTTAGGACAGAATATACACTTCTTTGAACCGTATAAAAACCATTAAGTCCATATGGAGTCCCCGCAAATTTGCTTTCTTTTGGCAAGAGGATTTGGAGAGGTGTAGAGCATTTGTTGTTTGTCACTTGTTTAGCAGTTTTTTCTTTTTTTTGTTTTTGCAATTTATGTGTTAACAAAGAACACTGAATTGAAATTAACAGTACTGTGTGTGTTCACATACAAATATTTTTTCTGCGATTAATCTCTTCTTCTCATTCAGAATTAATTAATAATTATTACAAATCTATATTGATATATTAATTATAAAATATTAATAATTATTACTTATATTTTATATATAATTATTTTTGTTATTATATAATAATAATTATTATTATTATTATTATATTTTAATTAATAATTAATTATAAAATATTAATAATAATAATTAAATTAAATAAATACAGTTTTCTGTTTTACATTTACATTATGCCATTATTCAATTGTAATATTGTTTATAATTTTATACCCCCTCAATGAGTAGATCTGTGTATTTGAAATAGTTACAGTAATAGTACAGTATAGTCACGGCTGATTTTCATTGATAGATAGAACCTGAAACATCTTGAAATTATGGCACAGTGATAGCCTCGGTGTCAGTTCTTCAAGAGATGAGGGACAGATGTCAGCACACACATATTAGGTCTGTCAGGTGTGTTACAAATGTGTGTGACCCTAGACTTTGATTTTAGGTAATTACCGTTATTTGCTGCAAATCCTCCTGACCTGGACTAGCACTGATGCTCAACTGACCCACACACACTCCCACACACGGGCTGCAGTGTGCCCTGTTATCCAGAGGAGATGACAGCGGCTATAATTACATTAGTGCAGTAAGTACATCTAATCACCTCCATAGTACTCAAGCTGCCTGAATGATGCAGCGTCCAGACTGTGTACATGTGAGCCTCACTCTCACAGTTATGTTCTCCCTAACTGCCTGTCACAAACCATTAGGCTGACTGACCACATACTTGACTGCAGGACCATATGTACAGGTAAACTCACATAAATACAGACACCCACACAGCCGGCTAAAACCTCCCAGAAACGTCATAAACTATTTCTGACCAACACTGAGTGAACATCCCAATATTCAGACAAAGTATTTAAAGGTTTAATGATCACCTACTTACCATCACGATCGTTCCAAACCTGTATGAATCTCTTTCTTTCAAAAGAAAAAGGACAAAAGCTAAAGAGCGCAAAAAGAATCATGAATTAATCTATATGATCATTAAATACTATAAAACAACATAGCCTATTAGCTTTATGAAAACAACTGAAATTTAAATGTACCGGCTCAGAGTCAGGCTTGACACAGACACAGAGTCAGGGTTGACGTCAATTATACCAAATTGGCACCAAACTTGTTCCACTTTTGAGTTGATGTTTTTTTTTTTTTTTTTTTTTTTTTTGTGACTGCGCCACCTAGCCAATTCTACTCCAACAGAGGAGTCCTAAATTAAATCTAAAACAAACAGATGCAAAGACTAGACCCACAGCAATTATTACATTTGTATGATCTTTCCATTTATTTTTAAAGGTATAGCGGAGGATTTTCTTTTTCCGGGTGGGTAGTCTATACTATTGGTCCACCTAAGTGTCAATCATTCTGGTGATATGTTTACGTAAGGCCGTCATACGTGCTCATCCCTATGTAGTTTTCACTTTCAGGTGTATTATGTCGGAGTTGCGGTTTCAGCCATTCCTTTGAAAATGGCTGAGGGTCGAAAGAGAAAAAAATGTATACGAAGTGTATGATAAGAAGAGAAAGGCCACAGAATATAGAAACAAGACCAGAGAGATTTTGGATGAATATCACATGCTGGCGTGCGCTAAAAGCACAGGTTGGGCTTCTCACTGATGCCGCAGTCGCGAAGATTCTACTAGACAGGTAAAGTTTGTCACGCTATTTGGAGAAATCCATTTAAAATCACTAGTAAAAGTTAATGCAAGCTACTTAGCAATGCTTGCCCTGGCACGAGTCATGCACCGCATAGACACGGTAAACATCTCAATTTGTCTAAAGTAGCCTTTTGACCAAATGATAAATGGTATCACCCTGAAATATTCTAAAACCTTGTGTGTTCATGTGTTCATATTCTAAAACCTTGTGTGTTTATTATTACACAACAAGCTACTTCTCCATTACATATGCAACTATGTATAAAAATAACGTATTATTAACAATGAGACATACTGTATTAGGTTAAGGACCAACGTAATAGCACTGCTTATATGTTGCCATGAAACGTAATTGCGATTTACAAAATAGTTTCCTCAGAACGTATTTCGTGTGATACAAGGTTGTACATACCATGTCTTGAGTCACTCAATCGATCAGTATAATAAGTAAATAAAACACGGAAGGGCATTTGACATGTTGTCTTTTTTATGAATGTTTTTGAGTTAGTTTATAATTTGCAACATAATTGTGTAAGGCATAATAGTCGTTCCCTCTCTGGAGCAAGAGTGTTGTGTTTGTCCATGTGCATTTTTTTAAAAAATTGGAGAGGGCGGGTCTTCTCTAAAATTCGTAAAGATCCTCCGCTATACCTTTAAGCGTTTGGTGCTAATTTAGCACTTTGGGTCATATACTTTTGCGTTTTTTATGGATCACTCCAAATTACCAAATTACTGGCATCCTGTCACCGTTTAAACTGCCCTGTCAATCATTTAGTCACCATTAAAATCCTTAATATTCAATATAATTTAATTTCCTACCATATCTGAGAGTTGCACGTTCATCTTTGTGGGTCTTTCATACGGAGACCGCTCCTCATGTGTTTGCATGATGTATTTAAAGGTTAATGACAAAATGTATTTTATAAAAGTTCACAATGCTGTTGCAGATGAAATATAATGTGTTAACATTGAATAAATATATTTTTGTCAGGTTAGATACTGATAATTAATCACTTTACCATGAAAAGCATGCGGTTTCAAACTAAACTGCCAGTGTGTCTGCACAGTAAACAACTATATAATACAGCATTTTAACTTAATAAAAACACAGAATACAGCTATTCTGTTATTCTGAGTTTACCATGTCAAGGCTAATCTAACCTTCTGAAAAAAGGGAAGGAAAATGTTGGCACTGAGAATCAAAAAAAAAAACTCATACAAATATTACTCATATGAATGAGAACATTTTTGAAGACTTAAGGGTATTAATTAAACATTTGTGAAGTTCTTCTAAAGACTGTTTTCATCTACTTGAAGATGTAGAGAACTTCTGTGCAGGTAATCCAGTGCCAAAATGAACAGATGATCAAAGTAATTTTTTAGAAGACCTTTTAGATAAAGTATACAAGAAATGATGTAGTCCCTTCTCATCATGATTCCCCAGGGCCCTATGACTGCACAGATAAACATTTAATCACTGCAGCCTAAAGATTACTGGAAACTTGAAATTTTGAAAATCTGTGCTATACTTAAAGGTATAGCGGAGGATTTTCTTTTTCCGGGTGGGTAGTCTATACTATTGGTCCACCTAAGTGTCAATCATTCTGGTGATATGTTTACGTAAGGCCGTCGTAGGCTACGTGCTCATCCCTATGTAGTTTTCACTTTCAGGTGTATTATGTCAGAGTTACGGTTTCAGCCATTCCTTTGAAAATGGCTGAGGGTCGAAAGAGAAAACATGTTTACGAAGTGTATGATAAGAAGAGAAAGGCCACAGCCCACAGAATATAGAAACAAGACCAGAGTGATTTTGGGTGTATATCACAGGCTTGCGTGCGCTAAAAGCACAGGTTGGGCTTCTCACTGATGCCGCAGTCGCGAAGATTCTACCAGACAGGTAAAGTTTGTCACGCTATTTGGAGAAATCCATTTAAAATCACTAGTAAAAGTTAATGCAAGCTACAATGCTAGCCCTGGCACGAGTCATGCACCGCATAGACACGGTAAACATCTCTGGCACGAGTCATGCACCGCATAGACACGGTAAACATCTCAATTTGTCTAAAGTAGCCTTTTGACCAAAATGGTAAATGGTATCACCCTGAAATATTCTAAAACCTTGTGTGTTTATTATTACACAAATGCAACAAGCTACTTCTCCATATGCAACTATGTATAAAAATAACGTATTAACAATGAGAGATATTAGGTTAAGGACCAACGTAAAAGCACTGCTTATATGTTGCTATGTAACGTAATTGCGATTTGCAAAATAGTTTCCTCAGAACGTATTTTTGTGATACAGGGTTGCACATATCATGTCTTGAGTCCTCGGTCACTCAATCGATCAGTATAATAAGTAAATAAAACACGGAAGGGCATTTGACATGTTGTCTTTTTTATGAATATTTTTGAGTTAGTTTAGAATTTGCAACATATTTGTGCAAGGCGTAATAGGCGTTCCCTCTCGGGAGCAAGAGTGTTGTGTTTGTGCATGTGCATTTTTTTTTTTTAAATTGGAGAGGGCGGGTCTTCTCTAAAATTCGGAAAGATCCTCCGCTATACCTTTAATGTCTTAATGTCTTTTTTCATTAATGTATTTTACAACAATACAAAGAGATATATGTAAAGTTTTACAAGATTTATGAGCATAATAATGAGCTTTACTGTTAAAATCAAAACATGGATTATTCCTTAAATTCAGTTTTATTTAAAAAAAAATATATATATATTTTTTAAATAATTTAATTTTAATTTATTTGGATTAGTGTTAGTGTATTATTACATTGGGACATATCTTAATTCTACTATACAACAGGAATATATTTCTGTCAAGTTAAACCGAACTTTTATTTTGACTGGTTGCCGCGAAGACCTTTTGAGATTTTGTGTGTTTATGTCATGATGATTGTTTCCCAGATAGCAAACTGACATTGAATCAACGTGGAAACATGACATCGAAACAACGTTGATCTGACATGGTTTTGCTCATCGAATTACCGTTGAACCAACGTCAGACGCGTCATTCTTTCAAAACTAACGGAAAATCAACTTGAAATCAACGTTGTTTCAACGTTATGAAAGCAAACCAATTTTCGATTTTCATTTAGCTTTGAAGAATGCCGCGTCTGACGTTGGTTCAACGTTAATTCGATGAGCAAAACAATGCCATATCAACGTTGTTTCGATGTCATAAGAGACGTCGTTTCCACGTTGATTCAATGTCAGTTCAAATGAAGTGGTTAAATGATCACAAAGTGACTTTCACAGTGGATCTAGAGCCTGGAGAGGAAGATCATGCATTTCTGTCTTCATATAGGCAAAAAACAGCGTGTCACACGTGCTTCAGGCCCCGTCCACACTACTGCGTTTTCGTTTAAAAACGGATAATTAAAAGGAATAGGATCTCGGTCCACACCAGCGTTTTATCTGCGTATAAGAAACGATCTCCGTCCACATTAAAACGACTGAAAACGCGGATCACGTGACCATTCACCAACACTGGGCATGCGCGCACCGGTGTAAACAGTGAATGACGAATCAGGGAAGGATACGTCATGACGGATAACACCCAATCATAGAGCCAAGCGTCAGCGTTTCTGAAGTTCTCCGTTTTGTCTCGTCCACACTAAAACGCTCTCCGGATTTTCAAAACGCAAAACACAGCTGCAGCGTTTCTAAACTTCTCCGTTTTAGGTCTTCGTTTTTCCCCGTTTTAGTGTGGACGGAAGGTGCATACGTAGCAAAAGGTCTCTGTTTTTAAACGAAAACGCAGTAGTGTGGACGGGGCCTCAGTGTCTTCAGTGTGTGTGTGATAAATGAAACTGCACGTCGGCTGCACCATTCATTCACATGGAACATGGCAAGCAGGATTTGTATTTAAATAGTCTTTGTGGTTTAATATTCACACACACACACACTAGTCCACATCGCGATTTGATTTACTGAACCTCTTTCTATTTATTCCTTTGAAAATATACATTAAATTCCTTCTAATGACTGGATTTCGTCTTCATTTTTGGGGGGACGGGCCGCCCCTCTAAAACAATGGTAGGGGAAACACTGTACGCGATAAAGCTCTAATTGGTTTCCTTTGGAAATAAGTTTCAAATTCATATAGAATGCGTTAAAACTGTAAAGCATGTCTGTTTGTGTCAAAATCGTGATTGAAATCGAAATCGGAAAAAAAAAAATCAAGAAATCATGATATTTTTTTCCCATATCGCACAGCCCTACAGCCACTGCCATGGTTGGTGGTTCAATCCCTGGTTCTACCTGACCAAGCATCAAGGTGTCCATGAGCAAGACACCTAACCCCAGCTGCTCCTGACGAGCTGGATGGCGCCTTGTATGGCTGACACCACGGTCGGTGTATGAATGAGTGAGTGAATGGGTGAACGTGAGGCAAAATGTAAAGCGCTTTGGTGGCCATTGGGTCTGTGAAAGTGCTCTATAAATGCAGTCCATTTACCATTTGTTCTGTGTGACTTAAGGCAAGTTTACACTACACTACTTTTTGCCTGGATTTTGCTGTCACAGACAGATTTCCAAGGTCTGCAACAAAACCCCCTGGAAAATTGGTGGATGTTGCGGTTGCCGATGTTGATTTGTATGAGCAGGTCAGCATCATGATCTGAGTCTGTCTCGAGCGTTCACAGGGACTCCGATATTTCCAAATCTGTTTGATATTATCACTTGAACTCGTAGTACTACTTAATTGTCCAAAAGGATTCCAGTAAGTCGAAGCCACATAGCCCCATTATGAATAATATAATGACTTGTTTAGTGGATGCACACATCTACTCAGAGTGGATGTGTAAAGTTGATATTCATCATGTGGCTTCAATATAGAACTCCGATTCATTGACCTTCAACAGTGCAATGGTTCACAAAGGAATCTAAGCTGATCGATAGAGCACACTCAGATGCCTTTTAATCTTGTGTCAAATCCATGTTTAATGAATCTCTGATTTCCATGGATCGCTATGATAGAGACGGAGATTAAATTACCTGATTCTCGACTACCGTCTAATGGAACAGAACCAATGAAATATTCAATAAACAAACAGAGGAAATCACGTTAATTTTCTCCAACAAGATTTACATTGATCAAGAGGGCATGTGGCGACTCTGTCTCTCTGCGACAGTGGATCTTATGATAAACACAACACTTCATAGGCTGCTGGCTTTCTTCTTTTTGACATGATACAAAGCACAAATATGGAGGTTAATATAAACATCAATTATTAATATCTCTATAAAATCTTCCCGGAGGAGCAAAAAGAGAGAGATGGAATTGATCAAGACTCTAATATCAACAGGGACTGCAGCACAGTTTTTCTTCATCTTCTTTCATTCTTTTTCTGAGCCTGTAATATGCTTTTATTAAACAGAATGCCCTTCTCGTCTGGGCTGTCGCTGTTCCTGTGGGCCAGCTCAACCATTTCAGTCTTTCTCAAGCACGTTCAACAGCTCAATGTAAAAGTCACATTTTTTAAAATAAAGAAAAACTATTTAGATAACAAAACCAGACTTAAAAAACAAAGTTCTCGATTCATAGGTTCACTTGAAGCTGTGTCGGTAGCTGGTGCAATGGGAACACCATCCAGGTGAACACCATCTCTGAGGCACTATGTCAACAGTACCTCAAAAAGACGCGCATTCAACACCGATAAGTGAGTTAAGTGCTTAGGCTTTCTGCATGCACAATCAGTGTTTAAAGTGTTATCGATCTGCTCACACTGTGATAATTTCTAGATTAGAGTTCTTCACCCAATTCTCCCCTCCTTTTCTCAAAAAGGAAGACAGTTGGCTATCCCACATTGCTCTGCAAATGTCAAACAAAAAACAAATCGATTTACATTGCCTGCAGATTACGTAGATCTCATAATAAGCATACAGACTATTTTCTGAAAATCGTTATTTTAAAAGATCCTCTCTCAAGAAGATGCAGTGGTTATTCTCATTAATTTGTACTCTGTCTTTCTTGTGTTCTCTCTAGAGTGAATGTCAGAGCCGGACAGTAACGGAGTATTTCACAGTACTTACACAATTTTGAGGGATCTGTACTTTACTCGAGTCACTGCGTCAAAAGGTGTGTATACGGGAGAATTCGGACAATGGAAACGCCCGCGAAATGTGCTGTTTGGCAGGGATCTTTGGAACTTTGTTATGCGTACCTGTAAATGCCTGTAAAGGCCCGGAAACAGGAACTTGTCTGACCACATGCTGTTAGTTGATGGCTTGGCTTTTTAAATGCTAATTTGTTTTGGGACTGGCTCAAGTTTGCCCCTATTCCCCTGCCCCCCTCATTAGTATTCAGGAAAGGTGATAGGCTTTACATTGTGTCAGTCTTCAACAAGTGTTACGGAGAGCAGAGTGGAGATGTTACTCCTTTACATAGGGACAATATGGCTATTAAATCTCTGAGTTCGAACGAAAACAGACTGGTGTATATGGCAAATGAAAGTTTGAAGAGGATATTTGAAAAGCTGGAGATGATGGACATGAGGTTGGATAAGATGGAGGCTGACATCAATGAGCTCAAAGAGGCAAAAGAGGAGCCTGCTTCAAAGAAATTAAAGAGAGCTGGGAATAATTCTGTTGCGGTAAGTTATTTTCTGACCATCACAGTGTCTGCTTAACTTTGTGTGCTTTATTTATAAATCTATTCGAATTGAGCCCTCATACTATGTTGGATTTTTACAGGAATGGATATGGAGATCGCACAATGGGGAAAACAACATACACAAATATGACGCACAGACAAGGTATATCTTTAAAACTATGCTTTCATAACAGTATTTTCTTCTAAATTATATTTTTAATCAAGCTTCTTTAATTACTGCTTCACAGTCTATCCTCCCCCCACAACCTCGAGGTCATAATCTTTTTAATGGCTGTACCGGACGTAGATCCTGCTGTTGTTAAAGGTAAGTCACAAGAGAATGTACCAAGGCTACAACTATTTAACTGTATAGATTAGTTAGTTACAAATAAACATATTCTCCCCCTCTCTATCTCCATCTCTCTAGCATCCTGCAAGACATATTTTGAAACTGTTAGAAGGGGTTACAGGATGGCCCAAGATGAGAACAAAGACAAGATGGAGGACAGCAGGATCATTATGCTCATGAGACAAAGAAAAAGAAGAGTAAGTATAAATACATATAAATCTGAGTAAAACCCTCAGCCTGGAAGAGGCTCCCATCCCAACACATTTGATATTTTCAGTGGTTTAATTACTTTTTTCCCTCCCATTTTGCAGCTACTGAGCTGCAGGACTGGGGTTCTCCAGACAGAGGAAGATGCATCTATCTGGAAGACTGCAACAGTTGACCACATGTCTGAACAGTAGGATGCCATCTTGGATGGAAAGTCGGTGTGGGTTGTTCGGGTTATTATATTGTTTTACATATATTATACACAGGCCTTATATATTATATGGGGTTATTTATTGTATGACTAATAGTAAAATGTATTCTGTGCTAATGTTTTGACTGTGTGTATATAAATATATATGCCATGTGCCCAGTGTCATTTACAAATAATAAAAATAACAAACTCAACTTTGTCTATCTGATTGTCTTGACATTACAACCATGAACACCAATGACAATGAATTTTAATAATGAGTAATAATAAACCCAAATGAGGCCATAAACTGGACCAATAGTGTGGGGGTTTAGAGGAGGGACAAAGCATTGAGCACCCAATCCTATGTAAGATCTCTGACCAATTGAAAGAAGGCCACTGCCTTGTGTCCCAAAGGTGTGAAATGCTAATGTTCCCTTGCATTGACCCCGACCTGGGGATTATTCACCATGGTAACTGATGGCCCTAGTGGCTCCCTGCTGTGCTCCAAACTTGGTACATATCCAGGAGTTTTCGGGATTGTGTGACGGGACAGCAAACTCCCGTATACACACGTTTATTTGTGGAGTACACAGGAGTACTCAGGAGTTTTACATGCCCGATTACAGCTCTTTTCACGCAGTGAGTATCATTTTTGGGGTGGACTCATGACTTTACGTTTTACGTTTACATTTGAGAGGGAAATATTGCACTCTTTACTCCACTACATGTGCTTGTAAGAGCGTATGCTTGGAAGAGCCAGGACATTTTTTTTTTTTATATTGTATTCGCTGAAATTAGAATGTCATATAGACCTAGGATGACTTGAGGGTGAGTAAATCATGGGAGAATTTTCATTTTTGGGTGAACTAACCCTTTAAGCTTGAAGCTATGGAGATGTACACTCACCGGCCACTTTATTAGGTACCCCATGCTAGTAACGGGTTGGACCCCATTTTGCCTTCAGAACTGCCTCAATTCTTCGTGGCATAGATTCAACAAGGTGCTGGAAGCATTCCTCAGGGAGTTTGGTCCATATTGACATGATGGCATCACACAGTTGCCGCAGATTTGTCGGCTGCACATCCATGATGCGAATCTCCCGTTCCACCACATCCCAAAGATGCTCTATTGGATTGAGATCTGGTGACTGTGGAGGCCATTTGAGTACAGCGAACTCATTGTCATGTTCAAGAAACCAGTCTGAGATGATTCCAGCTTTATGACATGGCACATTATCCTGCTGAAAGTAGCCATCAGAAGTTGGGTACATTGTGGTCATAAAGGGATGGACATGGTCAGCAACAATACTCAGGTAGGCTGTGGTGTTGCAACGATGCTCAATTGGTACCAAGGGGCCCAAAGAGTGCCAATAAAATATTCCCCACACCATGACACCACCACCACCAGCCTGAACCGTTGATACAAGGCAGGATGGATCCATGCTTTCATGTTGTAGACGCCAAATTCTGACCCTACCATCCGAATGTCGCAGCAGAAATCGAGACTCATCAGACCAGGCAACGTTTTTCCAATCTTCTATTGTCCAATTTCGATGAGCTTGTGCAAATTGTAGCCTCAGTTTCCTGTTCTTAGCTGAAAGGAGTGGCACCCGGTGTGGTCTTCTGCTGCTGTAGCCCATCTGCCTCAAAGTTCGACGTACTGTGCGTTCAGAGATGCTCTTCTGTCCACCTTGGTTGTAACGGGTGGTTATTTGAGTCACTGTTGCCCTTCTATTAGCTCGAACCAGTCTGGCCATTCTCCTCTGACCTCTGGCATCAACAAGGCATTTCCGCCCACAACAATCATGCCACGTTCAAAGTCACTCAAATCACCTTTCTTCCCCATACTGATGCTCGGTTTGAACTGCAGGAGATTGTCTTGACCATGTCTACATGCCTAAATGCACTGAGTTGCCGCCATGTGATTGGCTGCTTAGAAATTAAGTGTTAACGAGCAGTTGGACAGGTGTACCTAATAAAGTGGCCGGTGAGTGTATTTCTCTCTTACTCTTGGTCTGGTAGTGTGTTTCTCTAGTGAAATTTGCACATGATGAGCTGTACCCAATGCAGGTAGCTTGCTGTTTTAGACATGATGGTGATGTTTTCTCCACTGCCGCTTCAGACTCTGAGGAGTTCAGTTTAGGGCAGGAGAACGACTCTTGCCACATGCACTTAGGAACCACATCCTTCTCTGGCTTATAGCAAAATTTTGGATATGGCATTAAAGCTGGACTAGCATGAGCCAATGGTGTTACTGCAAACATTTCAGGCTGATCTCCCCAAAAAAAAATATGGACGAGGTTGCTGGCTTGACTCCTGAGGATTGATTTTGCGCTTCATACCACCAAACATGTGATCTACAGTAACTACTGCAGGGCTGGTGGCAACTAAAGGGACAACTGTGGTTAAACCTCACAAATAGCGTGGAAATGGATAAAGGCGATAAAGGTATGTGGCGGCTATAGTCTTGGAAGGTTTCACAAGGCCTTCGTTTGAACTGTTTGGGTCAGCTTTGAATAGATTTGTGATGTTTAAGATGTCTTATTGTTGGCTTTGGCATCCCTTGGGAAAATTTACAGTTATTGTGGATGAGATCATTCTATATAGATTTTGTTTCCAGTCTGATGAAGGTTATCTTGCACACCATGCCAGGTTACAATGTTTCTACTTAATTTCCCTCTCAGGTTGTGATGTTACAGTTGTTACTCTACTCTTTGAGTCAGAGGAGGTTGAGAGATCTTCAGGGTGTTACGGGTTAATGTTGATCATACAAACCAGTGGCGTAAATCTGATCAGCTGTTTGCTTGTTTTAGTTATCTTAAACACAAATGTTATCTATGAGTGTGTTTTTGGAGAAATATTTTTTGTGGCAGCAGTTTGGGCCTCTCAGTACACTTTTGTCAGATTCTGGATTTGGACTTGACTCCTGGTCCTAAGGTTTTATTTGTTTGAACACATTTTTTCTATCAGTCTTTTCTGATGTTCATGGACTGAAAAACTTCCAAGTAGTGATGGGTCATTCATGAACAGTTCATTGCGTCTGTCACATGACAAATGAATGAAAAACTCAGAAGGTAAAGTAAATATTTATGTTCTCTTTATATTATCTTTGGCTGCATTATAATGATTTCTTAATCAAGATTGCATAGGTGTATGTGTTCAGGGAATTTGGCTGTTAAAAGAATAACATTTAAAGCCACTTAAATTACCGAAATGACTCAAATAAAGATTCATTCATTTTGATGAACGAGATCAAACAAGAGAGTCAGTTTAAGGATACGAATTTCCCATCACTTTATCCAAGCAAAAACTGGCAAGGTGCTAATGTGGGAAACACAGGTTTAAATCCAGTCAGCTTAGGGTCTTAAATGATTGCCGGTGTTAGTGTGTGTGTGTGTGTGTGTGTGTTTTTTTTAACACATTGATAAGTGGTTGTTAGGGTAATTAATTAAAATGAAAATTGTCACCAATTACTCACCCTCAATATGTTCCAAACCTGAATGAATTTAGTTCTTCTGATGAACACAAAATATATTTTAAAGAATATGGATAACCAAAAAGTGGATAGGCCGACTTTCTCAGTTTTTTTTTTTTTTTATTCAATGGAAGTCAATGGGACCCATCAACTTATACCGATCATTCTTCAAAATAATATCTTTTTTTAACACAGTCTCATCCCAAAAAGTCATATAAATGACGTTTTGGGACATATTTTGACCATACGTCAATATCCGCCTTTTTAGGGCCCCCTTAAACGTCGGTAGATGGCGATCCCGGGCCGTCATACAACTGACGCTTTACCTTTAACGTCAGTTAGTGAACTAGACTATCGCTTTAAGGCGCAAGTCAAAATAACCAACCTCTAATATGCAAGTACAAAGTTAGGGCTCAGGTCCCTTCTTCAAAGTCAATATGATTTTCTTTTCTCTGTTTCATGGTGTGACAGGCGAAAACAAGCATGATTAAGGTATCACTTCACCAAAGTTTAGTATCTAAATTGATAGTTCACCCAAAGGACATTATTCTGATATTGAATATCTCTGTTGTGTTCCACTTTTCAGTTGACAGTTCTTACATGAATGAATTAGGGTATTCACGCGAGGACTGCCATTCTGACTGACAACTGGAACACAACAGAGATAATAATTTCAAAGAACGGTCGTACTATTTTAGACTATTATAGGCACCATGTTCAATGTGTTTTTAATGATCTTAATTTATGACAATGGCATGCAATGGGCTCTATGTACGGCGGTATTTCCGGTGAAGCATTAGGGATGCTCGATAACTTCCGCCGATCGTAGTGTCCAATGCAATAACGAGAATTTATATTGAATTTTATACTCCATGGTTATACTAAAGAAACGTTAGTCACAAAAACAGATAAAACAGACACCCCTCGTTGTGCTTATGCTTCTTTTTAAAATTATATAAAATAAATATAACTATATATAAAATTACATCTAAACGTATGTACGTTTCATTTCAAAGACTGGAGGACAGTAAATTTTGAAGACTCTGCCATAATCCTGTTTTCCTCGGTTTTCCTCCGCTTTAATCTCCACAACCGGAAATGGACGAGCATCCTTGCGTCAAATGCGGAATTTATGCGTGCATATAGCCCATATAGGCATATTGCAAAGTGTATTGACAACTTCCTGTCAAATCCTACATCAACAAAAACATTTAGTCCAGCGTTTGCATTTAATTTGTCTGTTCAGATTAATGTGAAAAAAACTTACAGAGTAAAGATGCAAATTCACTCTATGACAGTAGTTGTTTCTTATACCCAAGTTACCCTCTTAAACTAAGCAGTACTTGTCACAGAGATGGAATGAAGTCAAACGGTGCAATACATTGCCATTCAGTTTTTTTGTATTCACTGCTGTGTTTATCAAACATCACTAAATATGAGGTTTTAAATGCTCAAGTATGATAACATAGACAGTTTACATTTCCTTTAATCATCTTCATCACCACTGTTATTCAGTCGGCATGACCAAATAAACAAAAACACAGCTGGTCGTTTTTCTCTTTGTGTTGAACTGATTTGATTAGCATGTTAGCTGCTAATTTTCTTTACACATTAGAGATCAGATTCAGCTAATGAGAGGAATGTTATCTGGTATCAGCATGCACACACTTAAAGATGTAGAAATTGTGTTTTTGTCAAACAGGGACCCATATAGTTGCTGTGGAATAGTTGGACTGTCGTAGCTAGACATATGTGGAAATTATTGGACTGGTCTAATTTCCAACAATGGATGAATGAACAGCATCGTAAAAAAAATGACATACTACAAGAAAGTACAACAACATAGACTTACTAGTCCATCAACAAGATCGGCAGGTCAGCATTGCTGTTGAATCCAGTGCTGCTTTTTAGCTCGCATCAACTAGTGAAAGCCCGACCGGTTCCTCTCGCGTTCAGATTCTCTTTTCCTAGTCTCTTCCAACCGCGTTTTCTTTGCTTTTTCCAACGTTGAGTATCACATCTGAAATGCGTACAACTGACTTTGTGCTTCATATGTTGTTGTTGATGCGTGTGACGTCGTTGCCGCAAAGCATGTCGTGAAAGCATGTCACACTTCGCTACTCCGCGAACTTCAGGCGTGTGCATTGATGTGTGTGTGCACGACTTGTGATTGACAATCATATCACACACACCCCTGCGCTGATTGTATACAATGGACATGGAGCAGTGGATTTTTGCAAAACAAATAACATGCTTGGGATTTTTTCTAAAACCACTTTATTTATGTTGTTCTGTCCGAATATAGTGTAAAATTCGCTGAATATGATCAAAAAAAAAGTTGCAGATGGCAGCTTTAATATAGTGTTATATCATTTAATATATTGATCATTTATATATTGGGAAATATCGGTAACACTTTACAATACGGGTCCACTAATAAGCATTGATTCATGCTTAACTAATGCACAGATAATACTGAATTAATGTGTAACTAATGATTATTTAAGCTATCCATTAATGATTACCACATTAGGAACAAATTAAGAGTATGTAAGGTTAATGTATTAGTTCATACATGAATTGTTATTAATTAAATATGTAATTGTGGATTAATTCCATAATAACTCATTTTTTAACTAATAGTGTAAATTAATATGTTAATTACCATAATGGGCAAAAGCCTTGTATTTCAACTTCCAGATAATATGACAGGTACACTAATATGCATTAATACATGATTAATTACTTCATTGTTATTGCAAATTCATGTGCAAATTACTACAATTACTAAATGACTAGTTAATAATGATGTGCCCCAACAAGTAAAGTCATAACATGATGATACCTTTGCAAATCATTAGCTAATGATTAATTAAAGCAGACAACTGGAAGTTGAAGTGCATAGCTTTGACTAATTGTGGTAATTAACACATTCATTTACACTATTAGTTCATAAAATATGTTATTACAGTAATATTTTATTGCAGTAATATTTAATTAATGGTCTAGTTCTTCATGAGTTATACATTAACTCATCATTATCTGTGCATTAGTTAAGCATGAATTAATGCATATTAGTGCACCCGTATAGTGTTACCGAAATATCTTATAGTTTTGTAAGGGTCTTCAACCCAGGACCCACTGTCCTGCAGAGTTTAGCTCCAAACCTAATCAAACACAACTAAATCAGCTAATTAAGCTCTTCGGGATCACTGGAAAATCCCAAGCAGGTGTTGTAAAGCAGGTTAGAAATAAACTTTGCTGGACAGTGAGTCTCCAGAAGCAGGGTTGAAGACCTGACATCAATCAGACACTCGCAATTGGAAAACATATATTTTTTATATACTCCATACGCAAACACTGTACATATACACACATCTAATGAAATCAAGATGCCTAAAAGCAAGTGTATGAATGAGTCAGTATTGTCTATTTCTGGAAATCCAGAGTGGAGATCAAAGCTGGCTAGCAGGGTGGATCCGGGCTGCATTAATCCACTTGTATAATGCATGTCACAGTGTCTGGATGTGCTGGTAGCATATGGCCATAATGAGACGGTGGATCCCCAGAACAGCGGGAGACATAACGACAAGTTCCTCTCAGGAGCAACAATGAAGGCACACCTCACAGCAATACCAACTACAGATGTGCAAAGCTCGCCCACAAGCGTCCTAATCATGATCCAAGCTTACAAATGCAAAACATCCATCACTGAAAGAATCACACAAGAGCAAACCAAACCTTCAGACACCACAAAATAGCCCACTTCTGCCCACTTTTCCCCATTTGTTTTCTACTTTGGGTTTTCGAATAACCCTTCGATGTGATGAATCACAAACACACACACTTTGATACTAAGAATAGTGTAAGATTGTGTAAAGGAATTGTTCAGCCAAAATGGAAATTTTGTCATTGTTTTCTCACCTTTATTTATGGTTCCAAACGTGTTCTTCTCTTCTAAAACATAATTCATAACTTCAGGTCACTGATTATAAGTATAAAACAAACATATTTTCCATTTATTTGAAAATTTTCATGTAATGTGAAAGAAAAGGCCTTGCCCATCAGTGCCCTAAATGTGATCTGAGCGTACAAATGCAAAACCTCATCACTAAATGATAATTTGATGATGAAGAATGGTCAAAATTAGAGGAACATGAAGACAGATGGAACTTATGCATGCGGAGCACTTAACTCATTTTAGCTCATCTCCTGAAGCATCAATTCTAGGTCCTACGTCAATCTTCACGTCATGCTTTGACGTATTTCTGTGTCAGCATCTGCCAAGTAACCCTGGACTTCATCTTTGCTGGCTAATGTTTTCTAACTGCAGTGCTTTGCATCTGGCTTCTAAAACACTCTGAAGCATTTAGTATGTTTGCATATTTTATCATTCAAATCTAAGGAACATCCAATTGCAGACTGTCCCCAACAAGCATGACATCCTTCTTAGCCTATACTGAGAATCAAGAGTTGTACCGTGCTAAAACAATCTGAAACTGCAGGTTTGCAGAGAAGAAATATCAAAATAATGACCTTTAAATTGCTAAATAAATGAATCGAGGCACATTTATTTGATATATTTAATCTCTGAGACAAAATGTCAGTGAGGTTCAGAAAGTTTTACTGATGTGTGTGTGTGTGTGTGTGTGTGTGTGTGTGTGTGTGTGTGTGTGTGTGTGTGTGTGTGTGTGTGTGTGTGTGAGGAAATCTGAGTAGTGGAGCTTTTATTTCAAACGCACAAAGTTGAAAAAAATAGCCTGAGGCCATCTCCACATCCAGTTAATGCCAACAGAATGTTGACATTATTTTTAAATGGCACCAAATGATGCGGAAATGTGTGACATATAATATAATATAATAATAATATATATTATTTATATATTATTAGTATTATTGTTATAGCAAACCTTTAAATCGATTTAAATCGATTTAAACTTCAAAAATTATAAGTCATTAATACGTTTAGACTGCAATGTATCATGCATCTTGAACACGTATAAATTTCTCTGCTGGCTTTAGCTGGTTTGTTGGTTAGTGGATCAGCAAAACCATGCTCTTCAAAAGTAAAACTGAGCAAGTGAAACAACAGTTAGTAACGGCTGATCGATGATGTAAATTTAAAGGAAAAAATTGCCTTTTTTTTCTCATTTGACGGCCATTTAAATTTGTATAAAATGCTGCAACATTAAGTGGAAATATTTTATTATATTAAAATAGGCGGTCTTGATAGACTTGTATTATTTCCCTGTCTGTGGTCTCACATCACAGCTCAGTCATTTGGAACAGTGCACATTTGTGGTGCCATCAGCCAGTCAGTGTTGTCATGATGTCATTTTCCTGCAGTAATTAATCACATGCATTTATGGTTCTGGCTTTAAAAATATTAATTCTAGAACTAAGGGTTTCACTTTATTTTGATGGTCCTTTTACCATACGTATACGTGTGAGTATTAGTAGACTGGTAGGGTTTGGGTTAGAATGAGTTAACATGTAGCTGAAAAGGTACTAGTCAGTATAATGTCTATTGGAAGGCCATCACAATAAAGAGTAGGCAGAAATTAAGCAGTCTACTTATATTCTACTGAGAATTAGTTGACAGTTACTTATGGTCAACAGAACGTTTAAAAGGGACCATCAAAATAAAACTTCACCAAATTGCCTGAGAGCATAGATGGCAGCAAGCAGGTTGAATTAGCAAGCTGATCAACAACAATGAACAAATGTAAGGCCCTATCCAGGTATTGTAGGCTTCCTTAAGGAAATGTTAAAAACCTTAATCAGCTTATTTTCATGCATATTAATCAGGTGGCATAACTTTTGCCCAGCAGTCTTATTTGACTTGTTGAAAGGCAACTAAATGACTAGAACAAATGCTTTGAATGTGTTACGTCTACTGCCAATCTACAAGTCTCCTGGCTGATAGATGTTTGTGACTGGCTAAAAACAAATAAATAAAAATTGCAATAAATAAAAATTGCACTGTGTGACCAGGCACAATGGCACTTTTAAAATATAATGATTCATTATAATGCTTCAGCTTTCTTGTAGCTCACACCGTAGAGTGTCATGGGTTAGATTCCCAGGGAAAGCAAGAACTGATAAGAATGATAGATAACTTACAGAGCTCGTACTTGTACCACCTGACTGCTGCAGATTCATTTTGACATTGATAGAGTTGACAGAAACACAAAAATCTGAGTCTGAGGATGTGAACAGCTCCGTGTAGAACGTCATGGGTTGCTATTTCGTAATTACGGTTACGTCATGGTGTGAACGCCTCATAAGATCATGTTTAGGTACAGGAGAAACTGTAAAAGGTGGCTGTGAACTGTGTCCGAAATTGCATGCTCTTTGGAGAAGGTACTTATTATGAATAAGCAACGCATTCTCATCCTTTAACGTCATATAGAACGCTACAGTATATGACAAAACGGCGCTATACTACGCACATGGCACCCGTTATCGTTAATATAACACGCGCTGTGAGGGCTAAGTTTAGGTGTGGGGTAGGGTGTGCGTGTCATATTCACGCTAAAGGATTTATAACGTCTTGGGTTCGCGTGTTATATTAACGATAACGGGTGCCATGTGCGTAGTATAGCGCCGTTTTGTCATACTGTATAGCGTTCTATATGACGTTAAAGGATGAGAACGGGCAGGAATAAGTAATTATGGTAACACTTTACAATACGGGTGCACTAATATGCATTAATTCATGCTTAACTAATGCACAGATAATCATGAGTTAATGTATAACTCATGAAGAACTAAACCATTAATTAATGATTACTGCATCAGCAAATAATAAAGAGTCTATATGATTATTAGATCAAGTATTACATGAATTGCTGTTAATTTAATGTGTCATTGTGTATTAATTCCTTAATAACATATTTTATGAACTAATAGTGTAAATTAATGTGTTAATTACCATAATTAGTCAAAGCTATGCACTTCAACTTCCAGTTGTCTGCTTTAATAAATCATTAGCTAATGAATTGCAAAGGTATCATTATGTTATGACTTTACTTGTTGGGGCACATCATTATTAACTAGTCATTTAGTAATTGTAGTAATTTGCACATGTATTTTTAGTAACAATGAAGTAATTAATCATGTATTAATGCATATTAGTGTACCTGTCATATTATCTGGAAGTTAAAATGCAAGGCTTTTGCTCATTCTGGTACTTAACATATTAATTGACACTATTAGTTAAAAAATAATTATTATGGAATTAATCCACAATTACATATTTAATTAAAAACAATTCATGTATGAACTATTATTAGTGTACCTGTATTGTAAAGTGTTACCGTAATTACTTCAAGAGTAAAACAACTAAAAAAGTATGTTCCATATAGTATGAATGTGTGTAGTATGAATGTAACATACTACATTCACCATGTTGCCATTCACACAAATCCTCTCCCATGGCCTTATGGTATAGTCAAGTGTCCATTGTATGCACACTTCAGGATCTCACCGGTAGAAGTAGGTCATCTGGATACTTTTTGCCTACTCTTTTATGAGTACTGTGAATTTGGACATTTTACTTTTGTCACATTCTGTTTTTTACTATATAAGGAAGTATATGATTTTGAATGCAGCCTCTGTATACAGCTCTACATAGCCTATTACAGAATGATATGTTATGTCTGCACTAGCAGGGTGAGTGGAGGTATGGAAATATAGACATAGTACCATTGCATTCGGACCGCATGGAATGATTGGACATTATTTGGTCCAGAGACTCCCATAGAAGATGTACATATTTCAATATTTAGACAACTTATTGAATGCTATCAGGATGTGAAGAGAGTTTCAACCAGTACAACAATAAGTGTTCATAAAACAAATCGCCCTACCCTACGTTTAATGTTTGTTCTTTGAGTGCATGATTGGAAATATAATTATTTATTGGTTTACACACCTGTTTTCCAGGTAAAAATGTGGATATTCCGAGTAATGAGTTTCAATTATAATAGCTGCTCTGGACCTGCTTGCATAAGTTTGTAATGGGACTAGGTTCTGCTCTTTTGGTGAGTAGTGTGAGAACAGCAAGGGACAAGGGACAAGCCTAAATAATTCTTGGCACATAGTAACTCAATGCAGCTAAATTACCAATTACAGTCAAAAACTTCAATCCATTCCCCAAGAGCTCAATGCACCTTATTCGCTAACAGCCTGGCTTTTAAATAATGCATTCGTTTAGCTGATGTTTGTGAATTTTGTGGGGTGCTATAAAAAGATTAAGACTTACAGAGTGTAAATATTTTCATATATCCTATTTTTTTTTCTACCAAATACTTGTTGGCATATCAATGTCTGTATCTATTGATGTAAATTCAAATTTAAAGCTGATGTGTATAATTTTAAAACATAGTTTTTCCAATTTCTCATCCTTTAGTGCCTTTAGTTCTGGTTTAACTAATCCCAGAGGAAACATTTATTGCTCAGTAGTTACTTTCCTAAGCTCAGGAGACGTATGCCAAGTTTACACAGCACAACGTCAGATCACTTTTCACACTGCACGGCTATCTAGGGCAGGGGTGTCAGACAGGGGGTAATATTGGAACTAAGTAACAGGGGCCCTTGGCGAAGAGGGGTCCCAAAAGAAAGAAAGATAATTGATATATATTGGGCTGGGTGGGAAATTTTACCAGCCTCTTTTTTTCAGGATTTTTTTTTTATGGCAGTGAACTTGATATGAGACTTGGATGACTTGTGGTCTTTTCTTGCCTTTAATTAGGGATTTTTTTAACCGTACCTCAGCTCAGCTATATGTGTCATGGTTCTAGCGACACGTGGATTAGCGCCGTGTCCATGACACAGAGCTGAAAAACAATCTTTCACGCCGAGATTCCGGAATATACACGGATAATGTGACCCGGCATTGTTTGATTTCGGTTCATTCACACTGCCAGTGGTTTGCCGGGATATGTGAGTGCGTTCACACACAACCCGTAAAGATCCTGGAAAGAAACATGACGTCAGGATGAGACGTGTAACGTACGCGTCGAAAACATGTACACACACATACCGTTCCACAAAGCTGGTGAACGATCTCAGCTTCAGAGCGGATAGTGAGGAGCTCCTTGTCTCTGCTTCATTCCAGTTTGCAGACATTTGTTCGCCCTTTCTGTTGATGACGAACACAAACTTTCTTATAAGAGCAACAGAGTCGCGCGATGGCACGAGTGTCATCACTATGACACACCCCTTACGGCATTGGTCCTGGCTTTTGTTTACACAGTGCGATTTCGGCAATGTTACTAGGTCCCCAACCCAGCATCGATGCCCGTATCAATCCCGGGTCGTGTTTAAGTTCACACAGAAGGCAATTTCCCGGCAACTCCGGCACAAAACGAACTTTTGGTCTAATATCGCATTGTTCCCTGAGATTTGTTTTCATGATAATCGAATGTAAAGTGTTTTATCTCTAAAAACTGTTTAGCATATAACGTTAGTATATAGGGCAAAGAGAAATGAAAAATAAAAATCTCTATAATACGACTAACAAGGCTCAAAAACACTAACACGGTAACATAATGAGGGTCCCTACATGCAAAACGAAGCATTGAGAACTTTGTAAGTGTACCATTTTTCACGAATACAGGCAGGAGGAATCTTTGGAAAACAGTCTCGACATGTCGAACCACGAACGACGTGCTAAGTTAAGCTAAGATAAACTGAACGGCGTTCGTGGTTTGACTGATCGAGACTGTTTTCCAAAGATGGCTCCTGCCTGTATACACGAAGTGAACTGTCTTTACAAAATATCTTCTTATTAAACTGTCTGTTACAAAGTTCTCAATGCTTAAATAATAATAATAATAATAAATGTATACTTATGTAGCCAAAATCAGTGAAATCCAAATAAATTAAGAAGAGTTCAACTGATTCCTGATCAACTGATGCCCTTGGTGGCGGTTTATTTTGCGACCGGCTGACTGGGACAAAAGTCAATTATCCAGTCAAGCACTCTTTATATAAAATATTTGAGTGCACTCTGCCATGAGTGACCAATCAGAATCAAGTATTCCAGAGAGTGGTGAACTAAGCAGAGTGAATTGTGTGTGTTTGAGGGTTGAGTCCGTGTTAGTTGTTGTTTGTTAGGTGTGTTGAGTGTGTGTGGAGCTCTGGTTAATGAGGCCGTACGGTGGATAATGGAGTCGGTCTGCTGTTGTTCTGCAGTTGTAAGAGCTCTGTCCGACCCCGTCCCGCCTTACATCTCCTTTCCTTTCATCAACAGGAATGCCTCTGTTTGCTAAACGAGAGTCTGATTAGTTCCTACAGACTGAGAGCGTTTCTTCATCGCTCTGTTCTCCTCCCTCTCTGAGCAGCTCCATTCTGTCTGTCACCGCTTTTGTTCGCTTGTGGGAAACAGAGTTCTTTAAGCCTTTATTCAGAACAGAGCTGGAACCCAATCAGAGAGAAAGAGAGAGAGAGAAAATCGCTGGTCTGTTGACTGGCATGTGAAACAGTAAGTGTGGAGTCTCCAGGCACATTAGAACTAAGAGGAAAAACCAATCACCTCTTTAACATCTTTTTTTTCTAGATCTAATCTAAGAGCAAATTGAGAACTTTGCTTAAGTTTTCTGACCCAAAAATTCTTACTTGGGGATTTAGAAGAGATTGATTTCATCCACCTGGCCTTCATTTCTAGTCGTTAATGGTCTTTAGCCATTTCTCAATATGCGTTCTTGTGTTTCGCACTTGCAGCCCAAGTACTGCCCCAATTCAAAGTTCACATCAAGCCAAGTCCACTTCAAATCAGTCCCGTTTACCGAGGATAGGTGAGGTGAGGTGACTTGTGTGGACTTGAGATAGCCAGGTATCCCAGAATACATCTCGCACCAACCAGAACGCGTCAATAGGAGAGGAGAAAATCCGCGAAATATCAAAATACTGCTGTTTTTGTGTCATAAAATGTAATTTAAGAATGTTTCAGGCGAGAATGTGGTTGTTTAAATCTCAAATCTGTAGTTTATTTATAAAGATGGCGCCTATTTGAAAAATGCATCTAACGTTTTCGGAGTTCTGACATCAAGCCTTCACCGGCGCCCAGCGCTCATCAACCCAGACTGGAACAGCTTTTCCTCGGTTAGTAATTCTGATGTTTGCCGCCGGCTCTGATCTCTCAATTCTAGTGGATAAACTTGACGTATAATTCCTCTTGTGTATAAGTCTATATTTGGTCTCATTACTATTGGCAAAAAAAATAGTTTTTTGAAGTTTCATAACTTTATATTATATTTAACTTTAACAACATTTTTTTTACATTATCTTCACTAAAAAATAAAATTACACAACCCTGTCTCTGTTTGATAAATGTGAATAAAAATCAATGTTTCATATTTTTAAAATGAAAACTAGGGGAGTAACAATTTAAGGCAACGCTACTTTTGCGCCATCGAAGGTTAACGCCCCTTTTTGGGGGAAAACGAACGGATTCCCCTGACAACAGAACTCGCTCTAGTCGCTGCAAAGTTTCTTAAATTGCACAAACATACACACTATCTTTGCCGACCGAGGACCGTGAGCGGTATTTAAATAAGCAACTCGATAGAGGGTTACAGAGATGTCCTTTTGAAATGGTCGAAAACTGGATTAATGACCCCACTATTCAGACATCTACCACTATCTCGTGGAATCACTCATTTTTTTTTTTTGTCAATTACACACTCACAGTATGGCAAACTAGATGATGAGGCCATGACGCTTGGATCATATCTAACTATCTATCTTTAAATAAGTTACTAACGTTAGTTAGAAAGACGAAAGCTCCTAGCAGCTACATGATTAACTTAGCTCTCACTAGACACGCTACCTTGGCTGTTAACTGATTTTACTGTTCAAATAGTGGCAGGCTAGGACTAAAGTGGACTTGGCTGGTTTCTGCTTGTGTCTAGAAAGTGCTGGTAACGTTACTTTGAAAGTTGTATGGTAACATAAAGCCAGTAACTAGCAAGTACACTACTTTATGTTAAATACAGATAGTTTAGGGGTTGAATTAATTAAATAATCGGCTTACCTGTTATGAAATGCTTCCCACATACATGTGTGAGGGGTCTTTGGGTCTCACAATCCTCAATCTGGTGCTTCCCTCTTTATTGCCTGAAGCCATAACATTCTTCTTTCCGCTTGTTTTATTCGGCATGGTAAAGGTATAAATTTTAAACCAGGTGTTTTAAAAACAATTGAGGTCCAGCTCACCACGCAACAACTTTTCGGCATGTTATTTTTGTTCTTCTGTTACCGGAGTAGACAAAATTCAGACCGTGTCAAAATAGAGAATCCAGACCGAGACCGTTTGTTTTCCCCCAAAAAGGGGCGTTAACCTTCGATGACGCAAAAGTAGCGTTGCCTTATATCGTGCCACAATATATCGCAATACAAAAATGCAACAATACGTATCGTGGATTGTAACAATATGTATCGTGGATTGTCCCCCCAAAATATTTTTTAGAGTTTTAGTGCAATTACTACATTAAATTACTATATGTAATGATGATTATAATGTATTGTAATGCAATGTGGGAAAATTTGTGGGTCCTGAATATGCAAAATGTCTGATGTTACCAGTAAAAAGTGACCGACATTATTTTAAATGTAGTCAGTGAAAGAGTGCAAACATATTCAAAATAATTCTGTATTTTTATATCATAAATATTTTTATTATGGTGTCACCATTGTCCTTGGGTTACAAGCACCAAGCCCAAGCCTATTCATTTAAACCCACAATGTAAAATCAAATTTAGCATTTTAATTAACAGTAAATTTATTGTTAACCTTTTACCACATGTCTATCGCAATAATATCGTATTGTGAGTTCAGTATCGTAATATGTATCGAATCATGACATGAGGGTATCGTTACACCCCTAATGAAAACAAAAAGATCATGTTCATTTTGTTATAAATATATGCAGTGAAGATAACCGCGTTGCCTGAACCACATGACCATTAGGCTAATATGTTGATTTTTTTTTAATGAAAAGAGGCAGAGTGGTGTTTTATAACATTTTATTGCTGACGAAAAGAGGCAGAGTTGTAGCCAATTTCGTTTTATTGTTGCCTAAAATATACATAAAGAGATAACCGGAGTAGCCAGAGCGTGCTGCTGAGTGACGCGATCAAGTCAAGTCAAGTCAAGTCACATTTATTTATATAGCGCTTTTCACAATACAGATTGTATCAAAGCAGCTTCACAGTGATAACATGTAAGTAGCACAACACAGATCAACAACATTGCTAAACACTAAATAAATAACCCCAACTGAGCAAGCTCAAAGCAAGCCAAAAGCAAGGCGACAGTGGCAAGGAACCAAACTCCATCAGATTGGATCTAGAGCATCAAGTACGCTCTGTTCCATTTTCAGAAGAACCGGACTTCCTCTCGTCCTCAGGAGTTTGTTCATACTTGGTATTGAGAAACGGCTATTGTGTGATACACTACACATTTCCTGGGTTTACTTGGACCACATTTCCCATCATCCACCTCCCTGGACTAATTACACCAAACACCATGCACCTGCACTGATTACACACACCTGCACTTCATTTACACACATCTTTTCTCCATTGCCCTGTTTGCTGGTGTTGATCCCTGTCTTTGTGACTACTCTAATAAAAGCTGCATATGGATCCCCTTATGTCTGCTCATTAGACCTTGCACACCGAGTCCGAAATTTCCGTATGTTTTTTTTCGTATTCGAAAATACCTTGAACACTGAGTCAAATGCATATTAATTAATCTATTGCAAAAAAAATAAAAAAATATTCGTAGAAGAATATTATCAAGGAGCTGCGGGATTATCCCGAGCAACTCAAAGTTCGCTGTACGGTGGCTCTGAGAGGTGCCAACACCTCAAAATGCTTGCTACGGATGCAAAAACGCAGAAAATGTAACCCGATCTAAATTTTATGACGGACAAAAGTTTCGGATGCAGTGTGTAAACGTGATTGACACAGCGTGAGATCGTATTTATTTTTTAACGTGCGAAAATAAGATTCTGCTCCACATTCATATTATAACCATGTACTCTTACAAGCATGTAGACAATTATTTGCTTTATTTTAATTAATACTAAGTCATTTTAGGAGAATTATCTGAGAAGTTGATACTTGCCTGAAACAAACTTAAGAAAATATATATGGTTTGAAGTGTGATATGAAACAGCAACCTGTTAAAATTTTCTACAACGCCCTTCCCCCTTTGTGTGTATTGTACTATTATATCATTATAATAGGCTAATGTAACACATTTTACAATATATAAATCCATTTACTCAAATAAGAATCTGGACAATTTGAGACCTTTCGTTGTAAGGCAAGCATCGCTTAAAAAGGGAACCCCAAATAAAAAAGATCCCTTATGAGCTGATCATCAAATATGGAGGAAGATTTGTGCAATAAATAAGTGCGTACGGCTTAAAACATCTTATAAATGATGTTTGGCCCTAATGCAGTGCAGAAATAAAGCATAAAATAACTTTGGCTATAGATGGAAAATCTGTTTAAAATCTAGTTCATCTACAACTGAGAATTCTATCATTATTTAGTTACTATATATATATATATATATATATATATAGGGAAACAAAAATGTCCAAACTTTCAGTGGGGCCCAATAACCGAAATAAGGATATAACGGGGCAAAAAAAGTGAAAGCAAGTTGTGTGATGGATACAATGACTGCTGTATTATATGCCTATGACATGAAGGCATGATCTCTCAACACTCATACTCTCAATCTTTTGTCAAAATATCATGACCCCAGCTCAGAAATGATGCCAGGGTCCAGTAGAGGGTCACAGCTGTGTCCTTTCATCAGATTACCCTCCAAACAAACTTCTCCGATGGGAGCCAAACTACCCAACGATCAAGAAGAAGAAGAAGAAGAAGTTTTATTTATATAGTGCCTTTCCAAAGGTTCAAGGTCGCTTTACATTGTACAATACATTAAACACCCATATATACATAACAGCCACATAGGATGTATATAATCACATTATCCATAATGCATGTTAAAAAAAGACTGGGTCTTAACACCACAGATTAGAATGTGCGTGCTGTGTTTGGTTAAACTCGGCCTTATCTTTCATAAACCATGCTTTTTTTTAAAGTTCAACCTGAGCCTGTATATAATTGTGAAGAGCTCGGAGTCCAGCACTCAACAGAGCTTTTAGGGCTGTTAGCGGCTGGTACTCGCTTTAGCTGGCACAGGGGGTGAAACAGCCTGGCACGGCTGCCCTCTTCTTTCTCTCGCAGGCTATACCCGGCAGGACGCCAGCCTGTGCTAGTGAGGCCACTTGTCTTTTAACAGAAAAGAAGGTTCTCTATCTTCTCCATCATCTGGCAGGGTCAGGCCTCATAGAGGGAACAATGACCGCATACATCCAACCGCAGAAAGCAAACATAGACCGTGCCGGGCAGCGGACACACTTACAAACCATCCCTCATCCAGCTCTTTGTGTGTGCGAGTCCAGCCCGGTGTGGTTGTTGGGATGCCAAAAGGTTTGGATTTTCCCAGGATTGCTGTGCGGTTCGGTGTGTGAGAGTTTGTGGGCAGGAAGGAATCTGCCCCTTTTTTTAGTGGCCCTCAAAAGAAAAACTGTGAAATCGGCTCTGAACTGCAGCGAAGGACAAACAGAAGAGCAGTGGAGACAAACCCAACCCGACTTGACCCAACTTACTGGAGGCTTTTCAGAACTCTCTGCAGCGAAGAATGACATCACTGTCCCAAACAGCCAACACAAAGGCGCAGAAAAAAAAATGCTCACAACATCACGACCTGAATGTACACGCTGAATTTAGACCAGGCCTCCTAAATCCACTGGTTTCCTCTAGTTTTTTTTTGCATATCCTCATGATCAGCCTAAGGATCTCTTTGGAAGAACTTGTTCACTCTTTCGGTTGCCATGCAACAGCATTTAGAGTAGGTGCCATTTGCGAGGATAAATGTGGATACTGTCATATTCATGTACAATGGTTTTTACAAGGTAATCCAAGTTACTTCAAAAGAATAACATGGTATTTGTCCAAAAACCATGGTAATACCATAGTACTTTTTGTTTGTCATTCTGTCAGATACTAATAGTGTACTGCCCGAGTGATAAGCTGTTATATACTGTTTATATAAGTTCTGTGGTTTTTAGCACATTGCTATGTGGTTACTAAAGTGTTCTGGGTTGTTGCTAGGTTGTCCTAGATGGTTATTAGATGATTGCTTACTAGCCAAGTCAAAAGTTCCCCCCCAAGTCTTTATGCTTCCCCGGTATCAATACACGACTCAGGTGTTTCATCTGTTTCATGGTCAGTCGGGGCGAAAATTGCAAGTAATAGAATCTCTCCTCAACAAGCAGCAAGATTTCAGGTATCATTCACTTATGTGGCACAAATGGTGCAAAACCAGTTATGAGTCAAGTTTCTTACAATTGAGATTGTTCAAATCCATAATCCTCGCAACTGTAAAATTGATACTTGCAAGCACCACTATAAAATGTGAAAAGGATAGAATATTAAGTTTCTTGCTGTCAGAAAGAACAAAAAAAAAATTATATGATGTAGCCGATGGTCAAAGATGACACATACAGAATATAAAAGCAGCAAACAGCAGCAGTTTAGTAATGGATGCCAAAAGGCTTCAGGCAAACAGATTATAGCCAACAGTTTCCTTAAAAGAGCCCCTACTCAACACTCTAAACTAAACTGATGTTTTTTCCATGTGCCGCACCACACACACTCTAATGTCATACACACAAAGCGGTAATCAATCCTGCGACCAGTGTGAAAGCAGACGTCTTTCTCAGATCAACTCTTCTGCTACGCTGCTAACTCTAAATTACAGCTTTGACTTCACAGCCCAGCACGAAGCCTTCCCTCTAAGACTTACTCTCTGTCTGATGAGATAAACACCACAATAACGACCGCGATCAATGCAAAACAGCCTTTGTGCTTTATTTCAAGTGAACATGAAATCAAAGTGGAGCGTTTTTACTATCATAATACACATTCCTTATGTTTTTGTTCATGGTTCATCTGTGGAAATTACAGTGTTGTAGTACTCGAGACTCGGACTCGTCTCGGACTCGGTCTCGAGACTATATTTTAATGGTCTTGGTCTTGTCATGGACTCGTACTCGAACATTTTTTTTTTAGGACTCGGAATTATTCCCGAGTCCACTCGAGTTCAATTAAAAATATTTATCATGATTATTAATGTATGTTAATAAAATATTTCTTTAAATTGATTGACACGCCCAGTGATTGGTGATTTTCTAGTGCGCAACTGCGCATGACAAATTGTAATAAAATTACTTTTAACACCACCTACTATGTGGCCTTTTTACCCTAAACTGATCATATTTTTTAAACTCTAAGTAAATTCAGTAAAAAAAAAAAGGATTTCTCTAAGTAAATAAAAGTAAATTAGGTAATCAACCCTCACTGGTCTCGGGTCTCGGGTCTCGACTCGGACTCGACCGTCTCTGGTCTCGGATTTGACTCGGACTCGACTCTCTATGGACTCGGTCTTGACTCGGACTCGACTCTCTCTGGTCTCGGTGTCGACTCGGACTCGAGTGAGGTGGTCTCGACTACAACATTGGGAAATTATGCCAAAAAAAAAAAGGTTTGGGTTGTTGGATTCTTTCTTTTCAACTGACGTCGAAAAAAAATGCTTATAACTCCTACCCATACTGTCACGGGTTGTGTAGGCAAAGGAAGACGAGAAGTCCAAAATTCCAAAACAACAACTTTTACTTAGCTACAATAAACAACGCACAGGATCAGACTGGCAGAAGGTACACACTCATGTGATAGACATAAGAACAGACACTGAGGCCCTGTTTACACGAGAACGCTCGCGGGTGAAAACTAAAAAAAAAAATATTTTATCGGATGTGCCTTTCGTTTACACGGCGATGTTGTTTTTGTGGCTTAAAAACGCATAAAAGTGAAACCACCCTCCTGAGTGGAAATCTTAAAAACGCTCCACCACCGCGTTCCCGTGTAAAAGGTAAAAACGCAAAAGTCTGCTTGACAGTGAAGGTTATACGCAGGCATGCGGACTTGGTGTTTTTGTGTGGCAGTGCTCCATATTGCCACCTAGCTGCCTGGAGTGCATACTACATTGAATGTCACACACTTTTGCATCACCATATGCACACGGATTTCCCACCCAAAACGCTTGTCTAAACGCAATATATATATATATATATATATATATATATATATATATATATATATATATAGCGTTTGTGTATATATATATATATATATATATATATATATATATATATATATATATATATATATATATTACCCTATTATTTTCCTGTTTAATCTTTGGGTAGCTGTTTTTTTTTTTTTAGTTTTTTTTTTTTAAGTTTTTTTAAATAAATAAATTGTGAGATATAATTAAAATAACACAACGTCACAATGTGAGATATAAAGCAACATTAAGTTCAGAATTAGCAAATATAAAGTTTCATTTCTTAAACTATATGAGGCCAAAAAAAAAAATAAAGACTTTGGAAGCACAATGGTTGCAAACGAATTTTTGTTTTGACTTTTTTTAAAGGCTTTTATTTTGAAAGTTTTTGTTTTGTGACGTGTGCAAACACGTATCTGATTATGTTCGTTTTCTGTTCTTTTGACAGAGAGAGTTATATGAGACTAAACCGTTCATATTTAGCAGCACAGAAACTCTGTGGTCAAAACTTATTTTATTGTGAATGTGGGCAGCATTCAAGGTTCAAAGAATGTTAGTTACATTTCTGAATGCCAGCATGTGTGTTTGTGTGATACAGTTTAAACTCATCAATCTACACTTTTCCTTCCTCTGAAATGTCTTTGAACTGATCAGAGGAACGGAACACTTAAAGTTAGTTCATCTCGTGTTTTTCTCTCTGCGGGTCTTATCTGCGGGACTGTACTTGAGCTGAAGGCATTAAGAAGCTTTACGCTCCACACAGTCTGACCGCAAAAGGTCAGTTTTGCAAATTGGGTTCATTAATCTTTAATAGTACAGCAACTCTACAGAACCTCTTCATCCATGCCTGCAGATTAAAATGAATCACATGCTCAGAAAGATTAGTCTGTTGGGAATTTTCTTGGATAGGATGAAAACTGTCCAGAGTCTGGAACCTTTGGGCTTACTTGAAAAAAAAAATACCTGACTGACACTTTTCTGTTACCTTTTGTGCTAGGGTGGGATAGAGGATGCTGCCATTTCTCTACTGTGAAATTACAATTATTACCACAGTATATACTGCAGTTAAAGCCCTGTTTTTCTTCAGATGGACTGTTTGACAGCTCTTGTCTCTTTTTTGGACAGGACTGTGAAAAACTGACACTCAACAGCCATATCCTCTTTCATGCCCCACTGAATGAGATGAAATCGCATCTGTTGCTTTTCCTAAAGGTAAGACAGCAGTAAATTCTGTCAAACGTGAATAGAAGGCACAATGAAACAATGAAACATTCTCTAGAATAAATGCACCCAGAGGAAAATGTTTGCGCTCAGAGGTTGGTCTGTCATAGCCTATAAGACTAAAGTTCTCATTTATGTCACAGAGGTATTAATTGAGACTGTCTTGATATTTAACCTTTAGTTCCTTTTTACAAAATAAAAACAGATGTAAATGAGACCAATTGTTGGTATAAAAGGCAAAACATTTTGATGGTCTCTGCTTTCCTTCTCCCATGTCTTTTCAAGCTATTTTAGTGTGAATGTGCATGCAAGCTCATTGGCTACTGATACAGCAGGAACCAATCAGCTGTGCCCTATAGAGAACGCTATGGTTGCAAGCAGGTTAGGTTAGGAATCTATTAGCCTGCTCCATCAAGAGTTTCATGACAGAACTTTGTATTTGAGTCACCTGTACCGGTGATGAGCTCAATCATACTGATGCTCACACTATTATCTCCTCTGGGTCAGAGCATCATGACATGGATTCATCCTGCAATCATTTTCTGTATTTTTAATGAGAACCAGTTCTACACCAGATGGGTCACCTGTTCTTTCAACAATAATGATAGACTTATTAAAGATTTATGATTAATCAAAAACTCATCAACCCCCCCTCCGTATCTCTCTATCCATATCCCTCCCAGAAAACCAATAGGATGTCCAGAGAATGGTCAATTTATCATCTAGTCCAAGAATTACTACTGTATAAATATTAAAAGTAAAACTACAGATGAACCTGTTAAGTCCCATACTGAAACAGTACGTGCCAAGTGTTCAGCGAACTTCTGCACTGTACGAACAGCGTTCGTGGTTCGACTAGTCAAGCCTGATTTCCAAGATGGCTCCTGCCTGTATACACGAAGTGCACTGTCTTTATAAAATATCTTCTTATTAAACGGTCTGTACACTTACAAATTTCTCAATGCTTCGTTTTACATGTAGGGACCCTCATTATGTTACTCTGTTAGTGTGGGGCTATTTTGAGCCTTGTTAGTGGTATTAACTAGCGATTTCTCTTTACTTATTAAATGCCCCCATTTACTAGCGTATACGCTAAACAGTTTTTAGAGCTAAAACTCTTTACATCTGATTGTCATGAAAACAAATCTCAGAGAACGGTCAACTAGGTACAATTGTGTTATATGCGCCGGAGTTCTCCTTTAAAAACAAACTTTTGAAATTACATCGATGTGACAGAAATTACAGTAAATAACAGAAACTATCTTTGGAAAGAGGATATGTGAAATGTAATTTAATTGTTTAGTTGGTCTCACGTCCCCTTGAATAACATGGGGAGGCGGGGTTTATGACCTACACTAAGAAGTTTTGGCTTCAATTTTGAGGCTTGTGCCTGATCTCAAGAAGTAAAAAAAGTAAATAAAAAAAAAATAAATCTGTATTGTGAAATGTTGGTCTATATTAAAATGAGCTGTTGAATAAATCCACAAACAGAGGGGGGTTTACATGAGACCATTTTCAATTAAAAACGGAAAACTTTTTATATCACATGACGCCATGCACATACTGTACATATATTGTGTTCAGTCTAAAGTCGCATAGTGTTTCTTTGTATATGGATCCATGTTTATGGCGAACGTTTTGACAACGTTTTTACATTTTTAGTACGTTATTTTCATTTAAATGTACCCTCAAATAGTAGTACAGTAGTGAGAGCAGCCTTGTAGATTGACATAGTCAACTGTGTGTAAATCCTGATCACAACTGTCAAATGCAGAACAGCGGCGAGTGGTCAGACAGCTGCAGCTTCATATTTAATAACACATCTGCTCCAAAACGCCAGCCGCAATCACAGACACATTTGAGACACTTCACAGTGTGTTGATACTCATCAAGAATAAGCAATTACAGAAAGCGTTTATTGGCTATCGGCAAGCCTCTTGAACAGCCTCTGTAATCTACTGAGTTTGAAAGTGAGAGTGCTGGATTGACGCTTGGGTGAGTTTTATATGCAGTCGGCCCTGCTGAATACAGCTGTCCACTTCCCACCCACCAGCTCAAATTTTAGATTTCATATTCCTTTTCTAGCAGCAAATAATGATGCCATCATTACAGCCAGTAACAGTGGAGCATTAATGGCAAATTATCGTTTCTGTGAGCAGAACCAAATTGAGTTAGACCAAACCTGCCATAAACCTACTCGACGGTGAAAACGGACAGCACTTGAATGTCCTGAGGTTCACTGAAGCAGTGCAGATGGTGAGCTGAGCAGATAATTTAAACCTTTACTGCCCCCGAAGTCACAAAGCATTGGGCTGTGTGCCCTCTTTTGGCTCAAAGTCTCTGATGAGGAAATTTTGTGAGCTGTGAACTTGTCTGATATGCTGCCTTCAAGCCCCCAGAAGTTCATATAAAGTGATTTTGGCTTGATATATTAATAATAATAATAGATGTGGATATTAATTTATTTATTTAGCTTATTTATTCAGATCTTTTGATTTATTCAAAAAGACATTAAAATGCAATTCATACATATAATGGCTTGAATATAACTATTCTATTCATTTTCTGAATTAAAATTAATTTTGATATTTTTGAGGCATAATCATTCTAATATTTTTTTTAGATCGATTAACTCTGAAAATTGAAGTTCTTGAAATTAAATCCTTAAGTAGTTTGGCATAATATGGTATTTTCATTAATTGATTGATATATTTTTTAAATGATAAAAAAACATGCATAAAAAAATGGAAAATTATGTCATAAGCCGCATTTTTCCATAACCATTCAAATGGCACAAATTGCGAATTGAAAATACGGCCAATGGAAACTCGTAAATTTCCCAAAAAACTCCTATGTATCGCAAAAAAGTTTTTTTTTTTTTGTTTTTTTTAACTTTTACTAACTCAATCACATTACCTCGTAAAGTCTGGAGAGTAATAAGATTGTCTACTACCTTTTTCGAGCTTAAAAATAACATACGTTTGGTTTTATCTAATTCAAAACAAGTTTTAGTGTTTGAAGCCATGACTGAATGACATCAGAAGCCATTTACAGTACTATTTACAGTATCATCTGCATAAAAGTGAAAATTGGCATCTTATATTAATCAAGACTGTTTATTTATTTAAATAAAAGAGGCCCCAACACAGATCCTTGAGGAACACCTTTAACAATCTCCATTTGCTTCACATTTATTTACTACTTTCTTCCTTAACCATATATATATATATATATATATATATATATTGGCAATCTTTATCACTGTCCTTCATAAACAGTTCAGAAACCATGTCAAACTCAGTTTTGAAATATAGTTCACAACCCATCTCAAACTGAGTTGTAAATATTCCCAATTTAACTTAATTATAAGCTTCCTCCATCATTGGAACCAGCTCAGAAAGCTGGGGCTCAGTGGCTCTTTTTTCAAACTGGAAATTATGACTCTGTAGTGTTCATGTGTGCTCATCTTGCAAATATGATCATTCCAATATGACTCGAAGGCAGCAATACTTCTATCAGTTCTCCGCGGTTTAATAAAAATTGGCAGTCCAGGGCAGATTACAAGGTTCAAAACTGAACAGTGGTTATGAACTGCTATGATAATTGGTTTCTAAGCTTAAGCTTGACGTTTGGATGGGTCTTAACTGGTGGGTGGCTTTCCCTCTTGGCACATTATCCATTTGGTTGAGTACCATGCAAAGTTCTTAGTGCATGAGTAGGAAGCCATGTGCCGTAAGGGTCACCAGGGTCAAAAGTGCTATTTAGTGTGGTGAACCTCAAAGAAGAACTCTCAGTTGGGCTCATATGGCTAATCAATTCAATGATCTGTGGGTTAAAAGATTTCATAAATAATCTGACTGTAGTAATGTTTTCTGTCCTTTTTGTAGCTTGACAGTCCTTTTTGGGGGTAGCGTGAATAAACCATGACAGAATCCATAAACTAACTACATTTTATGGAGTTAATAAACAATAGTGTGGCAAATATTTGATTGGTGGAAACAGTGGAGCAGATAAAGCTTTGTTTTACAGAGATTTTGTATCCAGAGATTAGAATCAACTCCACCTCAGCCTCAGATTTACAGTTCTGCTCTTTGGGAAGCGTCCAAACCAGACAGCCATATTAAACTTGAAGACAAAAGGACAATAACCTTACAAATCCAATTTATGTTTAAACAAAAACAGTAAACCAGGAAGAGATGTTATCATGTACCTTTATTTTGTACTCTGTACTCAATTAAACTCGATATACTGAGTCCAAGGTTCTCAAGGAGACATTTGTAAACTTTTATGACCATCCCACTGTCTAAGGCCTTTAGTGAACTCACATAATGCCACTTACCCATTAAAATTAATTTAGTTTAGCGTGACTGCAACCCCACAGAGAGCCCTGTGGGTGTGTGAACAGTGAGTGTGTTGGGGTGATGAGGGTCAGGGGAAATTTCCTGGCTGTGACTGCAGACGGGCCCTCGCTGCTGTTCCGAGCACTAAACGACCCTCGGAATGATGTTTAGGGTTAGTCACTGGCGTCATTTCAGCAGCAGGAGATCTATTACGATCCCCTGTATATACAAACACCCCCCCACACACACATACCAGTATTATTATTGAATACACATATAATTGAAAATGCATATATTAAAAAAAAAATATTGACAATAAATGGAAAAAAACATTATTTGTAAAACTTACTGAACACTTTTCACCTACCAAAAGCATTATGCTATGTAACCATGTAATCTAGTGATTTTGCTGAAACTGTGAACGGCAATAGAGTGTAAAATAGAATACAAAGTGACTTTGAATCGATGGGGGAGCTTGGCTCATGAATATTAATTATATGAGGTGACATTCACCCAGTAATCCTGACTGATTTGCTCAAAGACATTGGGAACAAAGCGTTAGCCATATAGGATTACTGCGTGTCTGTTTGTCCAGGCCTTCATTTACACAGATTGGTTTAAAAGTCGTTAATTTATACAATCGTTTACAAGTGGAGAGAGAGACAAACCTGGACATTTCTTAAAGTGTGTCATAAAGGTGACCTCCATGCTATCAGGCTTGCACAAAGGGCTCCAATTCAAATTTTTTATGGTTCTTATAAATAATTTATTTATTTGAAAATGTAAAACTTTATGACCTGATTAGGACAGTGGAGATTTCTACTTTTATTAGCTCCAACAAAAAATATGATGAATATTTTTTTAGGGATGTAACAATACCCTAATGTCACGATTCGATACATTTCGATACTGAACTCACAATGCGGTATTATTGTTAATTAAATTGTTATAAAAACAAACTGTGATTAATGTGATTAAAAACTACCTAAAATGACAGAAACCATCTTTGGAAAAAAAAATATTATTTGAATTTAAAATTTTCACATGACTTATAATGCAGCCAGCCACCAGGGGGCGAATGAAATGTTTTGGCTTCACTTTTCAAAACATGTGCGGCACACTTGCTTATGATGCAAAACATTACTGATTTGTTTATCATTTTCAATGCAATGCACCTTAGTGGCATTTAAATCAGCAGATGTTGTTACCACAACGTTCTATAGACGTCAAATTGTTATGTTGGCAAGACTTAAAATATTTCTACATGATCAACAGCTTTAAGATCTATAGGACAGGTGACAGTTCCATCAACAGGCCTGAAACTCTCTCACATTGCCTTAATGATTCTGATATGTTGTAGTTATGATGTTTCAAGTTTTGTTACATTGCCTCCTGATGTAATGGTATCTTGGAAATGAACTGCTATAAAAGTGTAGATTGGCTCAATGTGGTCAGGTTTGTTTCATAGGGCAGAGAGTAGAGCCTCTCTATTGTACCACCACAGTATTTTATATGCATACGTGTGTGTGGTATGTGCATGCAATGAATAAGTAATCTACTGACGTGAATAATCTAAAGTGGTACTGTTCTCTGCCGACGTCATGTGTGTTTGAGGTCGAGTGACGTCACGACTTCATTTGAATTATGAAATGAACAAAGGACACAAGTGGACTGACACACCAACTGTTGTTCGACAAATGTTGAGATGTTTTTAAATGTGTGTCTATACTGATCAAACATGGATAAATGGGTAGTGACACAAACACTGATCCTGTGCTTTTTTGATCAGATCACACTGACAGCATAGATAAATGAGACGAACTTCAGCCTTTGAACTGAACCTCACACATACCCCACCACTAATTACTATACCACACACAAACATCTACCCATCCGCCCTCTATCATTCTATATCTCGTTCATTCTAAAGTTCGATTGTTTGTTTGTTATGTTGTTCGTTATATCGATCGTTCTACAGTTTGTTCGTTGGTGCGTTCGTTTTTGTTCGTTCTATTGCAGTGTTGTAGTCGAGACCACCTCACTCGAGTCTGATGCGACACCGAGACCAGAGAGAGTCGAGTCCGAGTCAAGACCGAGTCCATAGAGAGTCGAGTCCGAGACCAGAGACGGTCGAGTGCTAGTCGAGACCGAGACCAGTGAGCGTTGATTACCTAATTTAGTTTTATTTACTTAGAGAAATCCTTTTTTTTTTTTTTTTTTACTGAATTTACTTAGAGTTTAAAAAATATGATCAGTTTAGGGTAAAAAGGCCACATAGTAGGTGGTGTTAAAAGTAATTTTATTACAATTTGTCATGCGCAGTTGCGCACTAGAAAATCACCAATCACTGGGCGTGTCAATCAATTTAAAGAAATATTTTATTAACATACATTAATAATCATGAAAAATATTTTGAATTGAACTCGAGTGGACTCGGGAATAATTCCGAGTCCTAAAAAAAAAAATGTTCGAGTACGAGTCAATTCCGAGTCCAAATGGACACGAGTCCATGACAAGACCAAGAGCATTAAAATATGGTCTCGAGACCGAGTCCGAGACGAGTCCGAGTCTCGAGTACTACAACACTGTTCTATTGTTTGTTCATTTATTCTCACCGTTCGTTCATCCGTGTCTATCTATCTATTTACTGTTCGATATCGTTAGTTCTATCGCTCAATGGTTCTATTGTTTGTTTGTTCTGTTCTTTCTATAGATCGCTCTTTATCGTTCGTTCGATCTATCTATCCAATCGCTCTAACGTTTGTTCAATTATTCCATCTATTGTTCGATTTCTTTCATTGTTGTCGATATCTTCATTCATTATATTGATCGTTTTATCGATTGTACCATTTGATTATTCCATCTATCGTTCACTCTATCTAGCCAATCAATCGATCGTTTGTTTTATCTATCTATCTATTGTTCAATCGTTCAATAATGCGTGATCGTTCGATAATGGATAACACACAGCCTAGCACAGCACAAGATTTGACACAGTTTATCAAAATTTACTCTTATCATTAATTCTTCTGGTATTTAGTAATAATATCTGTTCGACTTTCTCACTGTGACTGGGTGGGCCGTGTTTCTGAATACTGAATAGGGTTTGTTGATGCGTAATTTTGGCTAGTTATGTGTGCAATGCATTCAAATGTAATGATCTCTCTCCCATCAGTGCCATTTCTAAAAGAGTTTCGTAAGTTATACTATGTCTACATGGTACAATGAACTCTTTTATTTCAAAACATCAAGGAAAAACTCTCTCTCACTAAACACCAACCTCTGCAACACCTGCCCCACACAACCACCATCTGTAATTATAAACATCCTGTATCATATGTCATTGAGGGGCATTATGGGAAGGCTAATTATATCATTGTTTCTGTTAGAGCAGGACACAGTGCAGAGCGTGTTTTGGCTATGATGACGGATGCTGAAGCCCTATGCATGAGCCCCAGTGAGACACAAGCAGAAACAAACGCTCACCCCTCCATCTCTCTCTCTCTCTCTCTCTTTCTCTCTCTACTCTCATCTATCAGTGCTGTGACCTCCCGCTATAAACAACAAAACGCTTTTATCCAATGCTGAATCATCTTAAACTGTTTAATTACAGAGCAGCTCATTGCTTTTATGAGTGCTGTGGTTGGACAAAAGGAGAGAGAGTTTCCCTTACATGTGTCAGTGTTTGTAACTGTGGTGGACGGCAGAGGTCTGTATAGTTGATCAGACACAGATAAACATAAGCAGAGCTCACATGAATCAGTCTGTCAGGAAACATTACACAGCCCACTGGAGGACAGCACTATCAGCTGCCCTTAAGCTTACATTAACACATCAATCAGGACTCAATTGCACAAACTCGCTCTCCATTTACTTGTTCAATTACTCATTCTCTTTCCATAAAAAACTTTTTACAGGACCAACAAGTAAATTGGAGCATTCGTTAAACCATCAATGAAATTACTAATTTGTTCAGTAATGAAGGTTTTTTCATTCTGTCAACAAGAACAATGAAGAGGAAAACATATTTAATTTGAATTCATTTTAATTAAAACTTTCTGTTGATGAAAATATGATGAAAAAATCCTGTTTTTGTTAAATAGTGATGCATGTCTATATGAATATATAAAATCATTGCATATTTCGTTTTGTTTGACTTTTTTTCTTGGATGGTATAATGCCCTTTTCACAAGATGTAAAATAAATCTCTGATGTCCCCAGAGTGTGTATGTTAAGTTTTAGCTCAAAATACCCCACAGATATTTTTATATAGCATGTTAAAGTTGTCACTTTTTGAAGGTTAGCAAAAACGCACCATTTTGTGTATGTCCCTTTAAATGCAAATGAGCTGCAAGTCCCGACACAGTGGGCGGGGCTTCAAGAGCTCTCTCTCTATATGTGTGTGTGTGTGAGCCGATTACCTCAGGTAGACACGCTAAAATGTCAGAAATGGCTTTTATGTTTAAACCGGAGTCAGACAAAGATGGAGAGACTAAGAAGTGACAACATAATGCCACAGGACATCTCTGAATGTTGAATTTATTTTACTGATGCGGAGTTAACTATCTTCAATTAGCATATTCTTTCAGGAATCCAGCCCGATCTCATGAAAGTTCGTGTCTATGGCACGAATGTCATTTCTCGTGGCATTTATACGCCAAAAACAGTTTTTGCGTGTATTTGGCACGCGATTTTCGCGTACATATGATACGCACTTTTTTGCGTATAATACGCACGAACTAACCACCCCCTCCCCCCTAAACCTAACCCAGGGTTTTTTAGTGCGTACCATATACACGAAAAAAACACTTTTGGCATATAAATGCCACGAGAAATGACACTCGTGGTATAGATACGCATCTTCATGAGACTGTGTTGGATAATCTATAAATCGCTTGTATAGGAACTGTTGTGCGATGTCAGAGTGACTTTCTATTGCATGTGAATAGACGGATACTACAGTTTGAGCTGACTCACAAATGTGCTTGACTACAACAATTCTTCCTCTTCTCAACACGAACTGCGTGTTCCCGGGCGCGGGGTTTATGTACATTTTAGGGTAAGTGATATCACTAACCTGGAAGGAAGCTTGTGTAGTTCCTGCCAGCCGTTGGTTGTAGTCCTTAAAAAAACGATTTATTTAAAAGCAAATATCTCCCTTTGCTTTGAACTTTGAGAGTTGTAACTTTGCAGATGTTATTTATGCTCAAACAGCAACATTACACACCAACTCAAGTTAGAAAAGTGAAATCATAATGAACTACCCATTTAAAGAGTAACTAAATCCTAAACCAACTTTTTTTAGTTAATGATCTGTAAGAATGGATCTTTATTAATTAATTCATTGATTCTAGTAACTTTTTTGACATTTGTGTATAAAGTGTTTTATTTCTACAATATATGGTGTAAAAACGTCTTAGTGCTGCCCTCTTCAGGTTGAAAGGTGGCTACTGCAGTTGAATTTTCCTATTTGATGTTAGCGGTTCTTCGTGACGTACGCATGTTTCAGCTCACCATGCTCTTGGTACGAGCTACGCCCTTGGCAGTGTAAAAACCAGCTTGTTTCGTCAAAACCACTGTAGCGAGTATTAAATACGATCAGGATAGAGTGTTTTAGCATCTATTTCGTCCCCTTTATCTCCGCTGGGGGTCTGCCCACTTTTTAAGCATTTTTCTAATATTGCCAGTGAGTGGAGTCAGGCACCCTTTAACTAAAATTGCCGTTAGCTAAAATTGGATACTATTTTGGTCAAGTAAAAGAGAGTGGCATGACAAAATATTGACTGAATTAAAAAAATATATTTTCATCAGAAGGCAATTTATTACATAAGTGCTTTCTGTACGTACTTGATGCATTTACTCAAATTCTTTGAATATATGCAACTTGCTTTGGTATAAAGTGTTCACTACACTTTTTCAAGAGTTTAAAACCCAAAGCAAAGGACAGACAAAGAGAGAGTCAGAACAGAGGGGGTAGACTAAGGTATTAAATATCTCCTCTGAGATGTTTTGGATGGTGCAGATTGGTGAGAGAGCTCGGCTAAACTCTTGGATCCTGCTGAGCTTATGAGACTGGAGTCACAGAGTTTTACAGATCTGTTTCAGACTCTGACCTACAACTTACAAAGGTGAAAAGTGGCCAGAAAGTCTCAAAAAACAAACTCTAGATGGATTTGGAGCTGGATGCCAGAACAAACACTAGTGGACCAAAGCACATCATGAACCTCAAACAATAAAAGTGTCCCCGTGATATTGAGGTCGGGAACGAAGAATGTATTTTTGCATTGTCTTTTTTAGGTCCAAACCCAGACAGCAAAATGACATTGAATCAACGTGGAAATGACGTCTCTCATGACATCGAAACAATGTTGATTTTGCTCATCGAATTAACATTGAACCAACGTCAGACGCGGCATTCTTCAAAGCTAAATGAAAATCGAAAATTGGTTTGCTTTCATTACGTTGAAACAACGTTGATTTCAAGTTGATTTTCCGTTAGTTTTGAAAGAATGACGCGCCTGACGTTGGTTCAACGTTAATTCGATGAGCAAAACAATGTCAGATCAACGTTGTTTCGATGTCATGTTTCCACGTTGATTCAAAGTCAGTTTGCTATCTGGGTAAGGCCTTTCTATTATAAGCCAAATGTATTCGGAATACCATCTCAGTGGCAGCTGGCATGTGTCTAATTAATCAGGAGCTGCAGGATAATGATATCTAACAGTGAACATCCTAACTGTTATTTTAAAACCAGCAAGGAACAATTTCATACGTTTAAGGCCCTGTTTACACCTGGTATTAAGATGCAATGTGGTCGATTAGATCACAAAGATACATTCCCGTTTAGACCTGATGGTGTTTTAATTTGTCTTCTTGTGTCCACTTTCAACCACTTCTGTCCTGATTTCTTCAAGGGGAGGGTCTATGGGCGGGTAAATATATATGGGCTTTTTAAGATATTTTCGACAAAATCAGCTTGCGTAATTTACATTTGAATGCAAACGGAAATGTGGAAAAACATATTGCGAGCAGCAGGTTTTGTTTCTGCTCTGATGCTGTGATGCTTGTTAGAAATCAGGAATTGGTTAGAGTTAAACTTTTTTCTTGGTACATACAAACATCGGTCTTCAGCCGACAAAATTTAAATCCCGCCTTGCTAACGTGCTTCCTATAATGTTTTAGGTCAATAGGCGGTCTTTTGTGCCTGTTCGAACGCATTCGACTTGAGCTTGAGCTTCTATGCTAAAATCAACGCGTTCTCATCCTAGGACGTCATATAGTGACACTTTTGAAATTTCATCTGAATCCATCGCACATGGCACCATTTAGATTAACCATTTAAAATAACCAGCCCGTTCTCATCCTTTAACGTCATGTAGAACGCTATATGCAAAAACGGCGCTATACTACGCACATGGCACCCTTTATCGTTAATAAAACACGCGAACCCAAGACGTCATACATCCTTTAGCGTGAATATGACACGCAGACCCTACCCCACACCTAAACTTAGCCCTCACAGCGCGTGTTATATTAACGATAACGGGTGCCATGAGCGCTGTTTTTGCATATAGCGTTCTATATGACGTTAAAGGATGAGAATGCGTTGAAATAACACGCACAGAGCTTTGTTCGGTTATGGTAGGTTTAGTTCTCGGGTAGATTTAGGGTTAGACCACTAGGAGGCTCCTTCTGGCCCATATATATCTGCGTCTCATACTGACGCTAAAGGGTCCCATGAGTGTTGGATGTAGACGAAATGTCAAAAGAGTCTTGGGATGAGAACGGGCTGGCTAAAATAGCAGTCCGGTTGAATACATTTTTAACTACCTTGGAATTGGTCGAAAGTGGACAAGCTCAAAATAACACAGTCTCATCCCAAAAAGTCATATAACTGACGTTTTGGGACATATTTTGACCATACGTCAATATCCGCTTTTTTAGGGCCCCCTTAAACGTCGGTAGATGGCGATCCCGGGCTGTCATACAACTGACGCTTTACCTTTAACGTCAGTTAGGTGACGGGTTAGGTTTAGGGTTAGGTTTAGGTATGGGGTAGAGTTAGGATCCCATAACCTCATCTACCGACGTTTAAGGGGGCCCTAAAAAGGCGAATATTGACGTATGGTCAAAAGACGTCCCAAAATGTCAGTTATATGACGTCTTGAGATGAGACCGGGTTGCTCAAAACGTTTTAGAGACTTTTTAAACCTGTATTTAGCGTCAACATCTTAATTCTAGGTATAAACAGGGCCTAAAGCCAGGTGTACATTGTGCGATTTGTGATAGTCCTTTACAATTGTTGCTTGTCAGACTGTATGAACATGATCCTTGCTGTAATCCATGTCAGACTGTAAGATCTCAGTTGTCATTAATGACAACTGGATTGACAACTGGACAAGTGGATTGTTTGGAAAACAGCTCTTACATAAACTAAAATCTAATGTCAAACATACTCAAGTCCACTCCAACAGCTGAAAGCATCCTGAGTTAACCCGTCAGCCCACACGGCATCTTCTATTTAGATAGAGTCACGCTCGCCTGAAGCGACAAACACTACAGTATTTCCAGCCATCATCATTATCTGCTCTGTGACTAAATCAAGAGTTTATAGACATACTTCCTGTGAGAAAATACAAGTCTTACCCCTACAACCTCACGTCATGACCAGCAATTGCCCTCTACACCAGCTAATGCATATCTATTTATCTAGCAGCTAATAAAGGTCTCTGTGTGTGTTTCATAATTTCATCCAAACAATCAGCTTAATGGAAGCCATAAGCAGATGGCTTTATTGACGTTCGTCTCTCAGATATTACCATAAACACTAACTGCTGGCACAGTAATCAGAATTAAAGAGCACTCTCATTTCATACACAGAGACGCACGCATGAATGCAGATGCGGGCAACAGTAATGACAGCTTTATATGTTATAGAGAAGTTAACGTACTCCAGCCTGAACTAGTGTCATTTTCATAGTGGATTCATTTAGAGACGCTGGGCTGAATAAATCTGCTGAATTAAAAGCAGGACTGAAATCTGTGCAATTATATCATCTTAATCCATCAGATCTGTTTTTTATTAACAACTATACACTCCCACAGTTAAATGATTCATATCCGCCCAGGAACATCGCGTTTAAAACCCCTTGTTAGAATGCTGATTCTCAAAAAAAGGTGTTTATTAATTTCGGATGAGTGACCCTGATTGCTGAAATGCATGACAAGTACACATTTTCAATTACGCCGATGTCTGCCAGATCTGGAGAGAATGAAACAGACAATGACGCTGATTTAATTAATGTTTCACAAGCCTGATCACAGATAGAGACAGGTATGGAAAGATTTCCGAGACTGTCATGGAAAACACACCTGTTCTGAAGGATGAAATTAATTTAGTCGTGTGGCTCCAGTCACTAGACAGAAACATCGATAGTTAGCAATTATATCGGGTCAATCAGAATTGGTTCCAACAGGTGTCAATTTTGTAATTAAAGATAACTTTGGAGCTTGTTTTTTCTGTTCATTCAGAAGTGAGACACACAGTCGTCCATTGTTCGTGCCAAACATACACTCTTTTGTCCTACTGTGGACACACACACATGATCACAGAGACCATTATCCTGTTGTTCTGCTTGTCAACGGAAACTCACTATTATGCACATACACAGGTAGTAGAGTTACATAGACTTAAAGCAGGCGGACTTTAATTAATAATTCTAAGATCCAAACTCTAGTGTGCTGTCTACTTAGAAATAAATAATTGTAAGGCATCATTCTATCCTGATACAACGGTTGTTTCAAATGTTAGTCAGCAATATTTAGTTGCCTTCATCCATGCCTAATTTTGGCCAAATTCTACGGCAGTATTACTAGTGTCCAGGGCCTGAAGTTAATTTTTTCGGCCACCGGCCACTGTGGCAGGTGGATTTAAAAATTCACCCGCCACAGAGACTTTTTACCAGCCATTTTTTTTTGCCTCATAAACGTTAAAAAAAACAACAACAAAAAACCCGGGAATTTCACAATATTGTTCTTTAACTTGTAAGAACACACATTTTAGTGCTGTCAAGTAATAATAACTCTAATAACATACATTTTAAAAAAAATCTACACAACATAGTATATACTCAACAGATAGGCTAGACCTACCGCAGCTCGTAAACAAATCACACGCGGCTGTGTTGATGGCGGATTTAGTCACGTACAGGTCTTACTCTTAACAGCTTTTAGTTACAGCGTTCAGGAACGGTTAAATATGAACTAAATTAATAATGTTATTACTGATAAAATTACCGGGTACCGGACATTTTCTCACCGGTTCCCAACTCCCAACATGCACAGTTGCACACGCACACACATCTGTGCAACTGTCATTGTACTTTAACCTACAACAGCGACGCGTTACATTATCTCATCCCATCTCATCAACAGTTTCATACTCGCACACGTAGTCAGAAAAAGAGCCTCATCTTCTTTCTGATCGCATGAATGTTCCGAAACAACAGTCGCTGTCATAAATCAGCCGCTCACGAACTTTGCCATTGCCGCCGATTGTTCACTTTGTATTAAAATGTCTTCTTTACTTTTCTTTTTCTCATCCTCATCTTTTTGTTGGCTGTTTGTTTTGTTTCAGCTGGCCTCTTTACCCCAGTAATGTGCCGCCACATTTTAGCTAAAGTCCACCGCAATAGCGGACTTCGTTGAAATGTAAAAATCCTAATGAATCACTCAATTCTCATTGGCTACCCGCCAATGTGGCAGGTAGATTGACAGCAAAATAGCAAAATTCACCCACATTTGGCAGGTGGTCGGGTGTTAATTTCAGGCCCTGCTAGTATCCTTCACGCAATCCAAAATTGTTAGACAAAAATCTATTGATGACTTTAATTATCTTTTATTCACAGATCTGGTTGGGTAACTTGACAAACAAAATGTTCTTTAGGAGAACGCTAGTGTTGTAGCCTGGTAATACCAAACTCTAATACTTCGCTTTGCTTCGTAGACAAAGTCTGGCATGGCATAATTGAAAAGTGTTTTCTTTGTCGCATGGGGGCGCTTGTCTGAAGTGTAAAATCATTGGTTACCCGCAAGCCAATCACATAACGTTTGGTTATGACGTGTGTTATTCGCCAGCTCAGCCGTATCGAACTTCCACTGTAAAATGCGAAAATGAAACCATCGAGCGAAATACCGGAGAGAACATGGCTGACCGAGTTTTCTGCCTCCTTAACCTGATCCTCAATGATTTTCTCACTGATGATCAGTTATAGTTGATAAATTAAACTTTTCCCAAACCTGTCGGGAGTAGGGCCACGACATCACCTCCATATCCGCCATCGTTTTCGATTTCCCCAGCCTAAAATACAATCTTGAACTTGGTGCTTAGTGTCTACGTCCCGGCTCTCAGCCTGCCATCTGTTCGATAATTGGCCGGCTGTTTTTAGGCAGGAAAACTGCCTAAAAACTGAGAGACATGTCGATGTCTCAGACTGAGTACAGAAGCGAACTGAAATAGAGCGGAAGTACAAAGTCTGACGCAGTCAGACTACTAGTGTTCAGACTAGTGTAACAGACTAGTGACAAAACTTTGATTTTGAAATATGGTCTGTAAATACTGAAATAAATTGATAAATTTGTCTATTTCACACTGTATTTATTTATTAAACTGTATAATTAGCTTAGCAACATGCTAACATTAAACTCAGTCAGAATCAATTGTGATTCAAATCTCCTGTGCACTTTAGATGTGAAGTATGTTTTATTCATTTTTTTATTTATTTGTAGTTTACTTTGGTTTTTTAAGAGTACATATGGTGCACTCAAGTCATGTCCGAAAAAAAAGGGCTCACGAACGTCACAACAAAGTTGTACTTACGAGTAGGAAAAATTTTGGGAGCGTGTCAGTGAGAAAACACTCACACGCTCCCAAAATAGACACAAAGGATGTAGCTTCTGAATTTGTTCAAATAAATTATATATATATATATATATATATAGTTTTTTAAAATTCAATACAACTTTATATTGTCCATGTGTCAACCTCCTATGTTCATGCATGCTATAAAATGGAATGTGCCTTGAAAGGCGACACGTTTGATTGTTCGTGTACGCTAAGGCCCCGTCCACACTACTGCGTTTTCGTTTAAAAACGGAGAATTAAAACGAATACGATCTCCGTCCACACCAGCGTTTTATCTGCGTATTAGAAATGATCTCCGTCCACATTAAAATGACTGAAAACGCGGATCACGTGACCATTCACCAACACTGGGCATGCGCGTGCCGGTGTAAATAGTGAACGACGAATCAGGGAAGGACACGTCATGACTGATAACACCCAATCATAGAGCCAAGCGTCAGCCTCTGCGTCAGCGTTTCTAAAGTTCTCAATTTTGTCTCGTCCACACTAAAACGCCCTCCGGAGATTCAAAACGCAAAACGCAGCTGCAGCGTTTCTAAACTTCTCCGTTTTAGGTCTTTGTTTTTCCCGTTTTAGTGTGGACGGGAGGTGCAAACGTAGCAAAAGGTCTCCGTTTTTAAACAAAAACGCAGTAGTGTGGACGGGGCCTAACATACAAAAAACAAAAAGTATAGTTTGGGCTTTAGAAGGCAGTCACAAAATTTGTTTGACAGAGCTACAGCTTCACCAGGACAAGCCATTGTGTTAACAGTCCAATGATTCAAACACACACACACAATAACATCATTGTCATCGGAGCCCCGCTTCACAGGATCAGTGAGTTGGGTCAAGGTCAGAGGTCAGTGAGTCAGGTGAAATCTGTAGCACCTGCAACTCAGCACAACACAACTCATAATAGAGAGCTGAGGTCGACAAAATGCACTCAAAACACACATGACAAGGAGCATATTTGACAGTGTTAATCAAATGTTCGTAGAACTCGAGGAAATGTTCAAACAAGTCAATTCAGCCTTATCTAAGAAAACAAGACTCTCCCAGTTACCAAACAGTAACACACACTCACAAACACACAACATGACACACTTGTTGTGTACCTGGTGTGGTGGCAGTGAAGAGGGTTGTGGGTTAACAGCCATCTGGCCTTCCTGCTGGAGTGCAACCTGTCTAATAGTGTCTTTATACAGACATACTGCTACACACCTGAGTCTGTCACTGACCTCTGATGGATTAAAACTGGTCAATCTGCTCTGAACTGATTGGAGATAATCAGAACATGTTTGAGAGGAATGCAGGTTTATGATTAATCTACTACAGAACTTCAAAAATGACTGATGCTCCCTACAAGTTGATCGCATTAAAGAAGGTATGTGTATATATATATATATATATATATATATATATATATATATACATTTATTCATTTAACTAATGCTTTTATTCGATGGTTTTTATCCTTTTATCTGACTTACAATTGCTATATATGTCAGAGGTTGCACGCCTCTGGAGCAACTAGGGGTTAAGTGTCTTGCTCAGGGACATATTGGTGTCTCACAGTGGATTCGAACCTAGGCATGTGTCTTATCCACTACGTCATCACCACCCCATATACTTACTTTATTGCGAATATTCATTAAAATGTGTTTGTAGTTCATCCACTTTTATGATGAGCCATGCCTGGAAAATTAACCTATACAAAAATTAAGTCAAACCCTGAGAAAAATTCAAAAGACTTTATTTCTAATAAAAAAAAAAAAAAAAATAGAAATGGACACTTAAATCTACACCTGCCTTGGTGTTTCTCATTTTTAGTGTCTGATTTTGGTTTGTATCTTTGAGTTTACAGTATATGAAGCTTCATACCATTTACAGATGTGTCTAGATAAACAGAAAAGGTAGGGAGAAGTTAAAGTATCTTCAATAAAATACAAATAAAAAAAACACTACCATGAATTAACAATGTTTGAGTGGTCATCATCAGCATCAACTCATGAGCAAAGAAACTGGCTGAGTAGTTTGCTTATGACAAGTATAATACATATTTTACCACTATAACAACTAGTACTCTTATTATTATTACGGTATTTAATGTATGTATATAAAACATGCTGGATTTACAGACCAACAGCCTGGGCATCAAGCTAAAGTTACCTCAAATCACCCTTAAGGACAACCTCTTTTGAATGAACTAAATTTCATTATCAGGGTTCTCTGGCTGACAGTGATCTATTACAGATCCTGGATCATCAGTTTCAGACGAATCCACATCAGATCCAATCCTCCAATCCAGAAGTCTGCTTCCAAATACTACAAACAAAATGTTCATGTAAAATTGTTGGCATTTCTAATAATAGTTTCTCTTTTCTTTCATTTATTACAAACATGAACCAAGATTGGAATCAATGAGAAGAATGTTAATTTACAGAAATATATAGTTTTGTAATAATAATACATTATTTTGTTATTTGATAGATGATAATCATAATGTTGTGACGCGCTTCTTCATGTTTGAATCAATGAACAGTAATTGTGTGTCTAATAATTGTAACTCTATCTACATATCTAAATATGTCACAAACAATTGCTGCAAAGTTTGTATCGTTTCTGGAACTTGCAATTTCTCACTGGCACCCACACATTGAAAAGGAACGTTCTGTCACTCGTCTACCAACGTTGGAGAGAAAATAACAAATGAGTAATACATTTCAATTTGTATTTTGTAACAAAAATGTTCTCTTTTTCTATATACGAGATTGATGTACAATACTGCAACTTTTTGAACTCAAAACCTCATTTCCTTTCCTAAAAGATTCTATAACGAAACCAAACTGCTAAAACAAAACACACACACACATTTGTTTTGCTATACCTGTGGGGACTATCCATGGGCGTAATGGTTTTATACTGTATAAACTGTATGTAGAATACACTAACCTATAATACCCCTATACATACTCATCACAGAAAACGTTATGCTTTTTTATTTAATTTTTTTATTAACGTTATGCACAATTCTTTTAGTACTCAGAAAATGTCCTCATACAAATTTATGTCCTTCTGTCACATAAACACATACAAAGAAAGTACAATTTCCCAGCACAGATCAGATTGAGACAGTTTGGATTTTAATTTAGGGCATTTAACACCGTGTGAAGATCTGGTGGATTCACAATAAAATGACGGCTGCGTCAGCTCTGTGTGCATATTATGTCTCCCTTTCATTGTGCTCTTCACCATTTTAATTTTGTTTTCATAATTTAAAGTTAATTGAGAACATGACATACATAAAAATTTCCACTTATGCTGGCGAACAAGTGTGCATAAAAGATGTGCATTTGAGAGCATGACACGAACAGTTTTTTGTGTGTGTCACAGAATGGTGTATTTCCTGTGTGAACATATGGCATGTAAGTGCCTGTTCAAAACTCCTACTGAGTCATATAACAGATCTCTCTCCCTCTTTCTCTCTCTCACACACCTCACACTACAAGTCTCTAGTGGAACAGCGCATAGTAAAGGCTCCACCTACACTCACAACTCAAATGAGATTCACTCGGGGATGAGATTCACCCTTGCAAAAGCGCTGAGCCAGCAAGAGGACATGCGCTGAAAATACCACAATGTTCGGCTGCAGATGAGCGGGGTCTAAATAAATAAGTCTAAATCTAAATAAATAAGTAAATAGTCTAAATCTAAATAAATAAGTCAATAAAACCGTTTTTTTTAATTAATTTATTTATTTAAATTATATTTCATACATCAGGCTTTGATGTCTCATTATGTGGGGCAAAACATAAAATGCAATGCAACACTGATGATTGAGAGATGTAGAAAAAACAGTACTCGAAAGCCTCATCGTATTATCATTTTTAAAAATTAATCAGCTAAAGGTTGCTTCAGTCCAGTAAGTGTTCATAGTGCTGTCAAACGATTAAAATATTTAATCGCAATTAATCGCATTAATGTGGTAGTTAACTCGCGTAATCGCACATTTTTATCTATTCTAAATGTCTCGATTTTCTTTTCAATTCCAAACGAGTACGTGTGTGCGGCGTGCCTGTTGTTTTGTTTCCGGTCTAGCTAGATCCGCTTGCGCTTTGGTCGACGAAGCAACAAAATGTTCTTGTGCATCGCAAGCCATTTGAAATGAATGGGTTTCATAGCGCAGCGCCGCGGATACCGCGTCCTGTTGCAAAAGCATGTGAAAAAAAGACTGTTAATCGCGAGATAAAAAAAATTGACGCCGTTGAAATGGGTTTGCATTAACGCCATTAATAATAGGGCTGGGTATTGAGACAAATTTCACAATTCGATTTCGATTCACAAGCTTGCAATTCGATTCGATTTCGATTCGATTCAATATTGATTATTTTGGATATCAGTTGCAATAAATGGCAATTTCTCTCAAGGGAATCAAATCTCTTAAATGCTGTAAACTATGGTCAATATATAATCTAGTTGTAGCCTACTAGGCTTCATTAGCCTAATATGAAGGTAATAATTAACTGTTTTGTAGCTATAGAAACACTTAAATTACACTTTTATTTATTTTTATAATAAGAAGATTATATGAAATATAAGCATTTAAATGGTGGCTGTCATAAAAACTTGCTAGATTTATTCAAATATGCATTAAACATTGAAGAACACTAACGAGTGTGGACTAACGAGTTTATGTGGGTTTTCTGAGGTAAATATGACGATGACATTGATTACAAACTGTTTAATTGACGTCTTTCCACGGTTGAAACGCTGATTGAGCGAATCAGTGTGACATGATAGGGATTTCGATAAGTTCTACTCTATCTTTTAACACACTTTCAGATGCTCATTCATGTTTATTTCGCGCTGTAGCTGGTATTATTAACCCGGAAGAGAGATCTGCGCTGCTGCTTCACTGGAGCTGCGCCAGAGCAATCTCACGCCACAGCGCCAAAACGGCAAAACGCTATTTATGTTTTTGAATTCCTAAAAAAAATGGACGTAATTTGAAAATTGAGACTTTGTTTCATATCAATAGTAACAAAGGACAAAGATTATTGCGATTTGTTGGATGCGCGCAGCCGCGATACACTGTCTCATTCATTCAAATGAAACAGGATGACTAATCGATTCTTGAGATTTAAGAATCGATATCGGTTTGTAAAAATGAGAATCGATTAATATCGAGAAATCAATATTTATTGCCCAGCCCTAATAATAACGCGTTTAACTTGACGGGCCTAGTTCATTTCTAACAATATTAAATGTTTTCTTCAGAAAATTCTGTAAAGATCTGGTGGTGGTTGAGGAGATTCCCCCTTCCATATATGAAGCGCTTTGAGGTCCCAGAAAAAGTGCTATATAAATGTAACGAATTATTATTAATTATTATTAAAGGGATACTTCAGGATTTAGCATTAAGCTTTGTTTTAGAAGAAAACCCGTAGTATTTTCGACAGTGTTGGGTAAGTTACTCTAAAAAAGTAATTAATTACTAGTTACTAATTACCTCTTCAACAGTGTAATTAGATTACTGTACTAATTACTCTCTCTAAAAAGTATTTAATTACTTTTAATTACTAATTACTTTCAAAATCCCATATCATTCTCAACCAACTGAATAATACAAGGATAGACATGAATCTGTTTTAATTCTTTCAAATAAATACTCTAAAATTGCATGAATTATCCTTAAACTGACCAAGGAGAAGGTTCGATTATAAAAACATACTTTTTAACATCAGACAGTATATTTTGATGTTAAACCCACTATTTTTTTGTGTCTGATCTCATGACATTTCACACTTTGTCCATACATATTTTACAATAATTCATACGAATTTGTACGAGTGCGGTCCTACGATTTAGACACCTCATAAAATGCATACGAATTGCTGTGAGATCGGATTGCTCTATACACAGTATTTACCTCAATTACATCAGAAGTAACTGTAATTAAATTACAGATAAATGAAGAGTAATACCTTACTTTACATTTTCAAGAGAAAAGTAATTAAATTACAGTAAAATTCGATAAGTTAAATTTCGATAAGTTAAAAAACCCAATACTGATTTTCGAATTACCGTGCTTCCTTCCCTCATATCCCCCTGAGACGACAGATTTATGTATTTTTTGTGTGGAAAAAAAATCCTCTGATGATGCAAAAATCGTCATTTTGCATCGTCGGAAGATTTTTTGGCCAGATTGTTGGCTCTTGTTCTGTGGAGAAAGCTGAGTAGTAGGGGTTACCATCCTCTTTTTCCATATCATATCCAGCTGTCGATGTCCGGGATTCAGCTTTTGCTTTCTGCGGTCAACATGCATTGTTTACATGTACAGCTTTTGTTTCAATGGAAGTGAATTCATTCCGATTGGCGAATCTAGATGTAGTGTTTACATGCTTGCTAAACAAGTGATCAGTTGATGTGCGCTTTAACATTGCTAAGAAAATTCCTGCATCTGTAATCACTCCACCGGCCTCGCGCCATTCTCCCGCGGCCCTCAGTCTCGACCTGCTCGCCACAGTAAACATAATGATTGGTTACTGTGGAACGTAAAAGCAGAATCCTGGACAATTTGGGCGATTTCGAAAAACATTTTTGGGCAGACTCATCACGTAGACTCACTAGTAGCCTAGACTTGTTGTTTAACTACTGCGCTCTGTTACTGGTAGATGTGGCCTCCTAGGGCAGCGAAGCAAGTGCCTTCTGGGAGTTGTTGTCTTTCATTCACATAAGCCAAAAATACATTTTCTGGCTTTTCTCAGTCTAGAAAGCTTCAAATTCAAAAGGGTTTTTTCACATAAAAAACAAACAAACAAACAAACAAAAAAAAAAAAACCTCAGTGTGGACATTATATTAAATTATGTTTTTAGTTCTTAGTAAAGAATTATACTAAAATGCCTTTTTTTCTATAAAAGCAACCAGATTGTGTACAATAGTTTTGATAATTTGGAGGCCTCGGAAATGTGCAACACATTCTCATCCTTTAACGTCATATAGAACGCTATATGACAAAACAACGCTATACTACGCACATGGCACCCGTTATCGTTAATATAACACGTGCTGTGAGGGCTAAGTTTAGGTGTGAGGTAGGGTGTGCGTGTCATATTCACGCTAAAGGATTTATAACGTCTTGGGTTCGCGTGTTATATTAACGATAAAGGGTGCCATGTGTGTAGTATAGCGCCGTTTTTGCATATAGCGTTCTACATGACGTTAAAGGATGAGAACGGGCTGAAATGTGTGAACCAAATACAATTAAGTAGACTTTTTAGGGCTAAAGAAATAATGAAATCCTATGCCCGTATAACTTGCTGACTTAATTGGAACCCAATATTCAGGATATTCACACAGTTTACATGCAAAACTATCGTGCTTCAGAAAGTTTTACTTTTATGATACTTTTATGAAACTTAACAGCTCTAGTTCACTTTTATTGTTCTGAATAAAGCAGCTCATATTCCTAAAATCATCTTTTGTGAAGAATACAGGTTTGGAACGACATCAGTCTAAGTAAATAATGACATTATTATTATTTATTTATCTTTCGGGGGTGGACTTTAACAATAAAATCATCATGTGAATACACAAGTAGCACTGTGCCTCTCTTCCTATAATCACCATCAGACAGCATCAGTGCCCTCAGTGAGTCAGAGCAGCGATTCTAGTGCTTCCCGTGGATTAGGCTATATATACGGCGCCTGTGTAATCTGATGGCTGTCTATGAGAGAGGCCACAGCAGCGTTAAATTAAGAGTGCCGCAGTAGAGCTGTGGGATTTGTCTGAATGAATAAAGCATCGTGAGTTTCTCCAGTGGAGCCCTGGAGGAAAACAATAGCGTGATTCTGTGTTGAGCTGCATGACATGATGTGTCACATACACACTCTCACATCACACAAATATTTCCAAACATGCACTCACACACATGCATGCAACCTCTTAAATACATTTAGAAACACAGGTAGATGAACAGAAATGAGAAAGCAGAAGGTGCATAACTTTTGTTTGTATTATTTCATCCCAAATCGCTTCAAAGACTAGAAAAAAACCTGTAAACACCTAGTTTAAAAAAAACCCCCAAACATTTTGCTAACGTTCCCCGTAAAGTTATCTCTCCACTTTTCCAAATGTTTTAAAAGCTTTTAGAACATGCAGTGGTGGAAATATCCACGAATTTCCACCAAACTTTTATATTTTCAAAGATGCAGAAATGCTTTATGTATATAATTTACATAGCGTTTGGAGGCTATTATAATATATATATATATATATATATATATATATATATATATATATATATATACAAAATTGGTGTGCACATCCCCAACACCCAAATTGGGCTCAGGTGCAGGACCACTGAATGAAGTAAACAAAAATAAAGAAGTGGGAAAAGCAAAAAAGTTGCTTTTTTTTGGAGCAGTACCTTTTCAGTGTGCGGACTTCACACTTCTTTATTATTATAAAAGAAAAGAAACACTTTTTTTTAAAACTTGAACTCTAAGTTTTTGAGCAAATAGTCATTTCAGTCGATGTCAGCCAATTCAACAACAAATGCGTCTAAAGTTGTTGTTGTCGTCGTCGTAGGATGTCTGTGTATATAATTTAAACCTTGTTTGTACAGTGCGTTTATACATATATATTTTTAAAGATATTGTATTAAAAACATCATTTATGTTCTTGTTCTGTAGCCATCATCTCACATTTGCCACAGAAGCACCTGTATGACAAGTAATGTAAGCATGATGCAACAGGTCCCTCGCATAAATGTAATTTCGCTTGTACGTAGCAAACTTTATCACAGTATGTGTATGTAGTTTCAAAAAATTGTGCCAACGTAAGTGTTTGTGTGTGTTGCACATCCATAATTTCAAAGGGGACGTGATTACAACTCTATAAGTACATAAATGTATCAAATAACCATAACAAGACATACTGGTCCATTCTCATTTGTGTTTATTCTGCCTGAGTCTCTTCATCATCTGGGTCTGATCAGAGACTATTTATATATTCCCATTCAAACATGTACGGCTGAATAACACACAAAACAGCGGGTCTCTCACTCTCTCAGTTACGCCAGTAACTCTCAGGTATGCAAGTTACGCCCTCATCCAAAGGTAGGGCGGGGATATGCAGCTCATTTGCATTTAAGGTTGTATACACCAAAACAGCTCAATTTAAAACAGGCCCCAAAAATGACATTTTCAAATGGTTATAATAAATTAACTGTGGGGTATTTTGAGCTAAAACTTCACAAATACATTCTGGGGACACCCGAGACCAATATTCCATCTTGTAAAAAGGGGCATAATAGGTGCCCTTTAAAGGTAAATAAGCGATTTCTGAGAAACCATTGAAAGTGAATCGGACCAAGCACCAAAACACACTTGTAGCCAAAGAGCAGTGAGGGGCGTATACACTCATTAGGGGGAAGTGCCTGTGTTGCATAGGTGTTTATGAGTTTGGAGGTGGAGCTACAAAGATGAGGGAGTAATCATTTTCGGTGGGGGCGTCTTTGTTTTGGTGACTTCAACAGCGTTTCTTAGAAATAGCTTACTGCACCTTTAACATCAATAAAAATAAAACTTTTATGCAAAGAATTATCTCAATCACTGATTTCTCTTTCCAAAATTCCCATTATTATCAAAAAAGCTGTCTGCATTTCAATGCCTTAGACTACTGCGCTAGAGCAAAAAGTTATATTATTGGTCACTCCCAACACTGATTACTAGGACATTAAAGTTTTTAGATCCCTTTGGGCAAAGAAGAGAATTAAATGTGTTTCTTCAAACAAACATCAACAAGCAACATTTATTTATTTATTACATTTGCATAACTTGAGAAGCCCAAAGCTAATCTTGCCAATTAATCTTACCTAATTAAACTGCAAAAATGTTATTGAAATGTCACTTTCTCTGATTATTTCAGATATCTTCTGTTAAAAAGTAGAAGTTAATAATTAAACGACTCTTTTGTCTCTTTGAGAACGCAACGTATGATTGAAGACCAGAGCAGAACACGTCATCCAAACGCTCATCACAGTAAAATGAAGTGCTTGTGCCATTTATCTCTTTCATCCAGAGCGCAGGCAGCTGCAAAACACAAACATTTGGATCAACATTAGTGTCAGAATACTAAAATACTCACTCTCAATTTCTGAAAAAAGCATGAAACGACATTCACAACCTGTTTAACTTCTGTAATCTTGTGTATTTCTGATTAAAACAGACTATTCCAATAATCAGGGATGTTAGGTTGTTTATTATTATTTTGTTCTTCCCTTACCTTCTTGTGCTACATTCAAGTCCACCTGAGAAGTTACTTCTTATGAATTTGGAAATCAGAACTATCTTGTAATGTTTATGCATTTGTGTAGTTTTAGTAAGGGGAAAAAAAACAGACCTTGTGTAATTTCAAACACAGGAAGCTTTTTTAGGACAGATGGAAGAATAAAATTGCAAACAATGTGTCTTAGATGTTTAACTGATGCTTTATGCTTAGTCACACAAGCCTGTCCTTTTATAAACCTTACTTTACTGCAGGCATTGTTGCTATTCTTTATAAACAATACAGAAAATGCATATATAAAAACAGACAACATTCACAATTAAAACTTATTATGTCCAGAGCCATTTTGATTCTTGCCTTGAACTCGGAAAGACAGTGCTCAAAGAAAATCCCACGGGTAATTATGCCATGGCATTCATGTCTTGAAAATGCGATTATTCCGACATGACTTGAAAACAGCACTGCTGACATCCACACAAAAGAAAAGTCATTTCAGAGGCGGAGAAAGTTACTACGTTCCGGTGGAAGATTATGAAAAACTTTTTCTTGAGATTAATACACACTGATGAATCATGCAGAATAAGCAGGGACATTTATTAGGGAAGTAGGAAAAGGTCAGTTTTGAGTCCATGTTGGCTTGTTTGTGCGGATATTTAGACTTATGAACTATTAAACAGCTGATAAAATCTATGGCAGGCTTAATAAGCACAGTGAGAAAACTGTCTCTCACACACGTGCACACTCACACACACATGCCATCAATGAGATAACAGCATTCAGCAGACAATGAGAGTAAATGTTTACAGCCACTGTATGCAGACTGAAGTCATTAGTGTGGAATGCACCAATACGACCCTAATTAGCATAGAGGTGTCAGGGGAACAGAGTGGCAAAACAGAGTCAGAAATCATCCTGATCCACTCACACACACACACACACACACACAGTACCTCTTTACGTCCTCTTATATTTTCAAGAAAAATCTATTTTATACTTTACTGGAGGACAGAAGGGTACAGATAGAGTCACATTACAACTCTCTTAAATCATAATGGATACTGCAGGTAAATTATTGCAGAAAAAAATGTCTGTGGTCACAGTATGTTACTGTAATGTCACTGTAGTCAAAAATAGCTAACACCAAACAGGCTAAACTATTCGCATCCATGTTTCTTATTTACAAACAGCAAAATATTGAACCAGAAAAATGTGGTGTCACATGACATAATCTCAAAGCAGCCAATAAATTGAGCCATTAAAACTTTCCAATGGGAATGACATACTACGGAGGTGTATTGCATTCACTTGAAGAAAAAAAATCTACTCTGTTTTTCTGAATTAACGAGTTAAATTTTCATGAGAAAAAAAAATTTGCTCTGTTTTTCTGAATTAATGAGTTAATTTTTCATGATAAAATTTTTTTTGCTCTGTTTTTCTGAATTAACGAGTTTATTTTTCATGAGAAAAAATTTTTTTGCTCTGTTTTTCTGAATTAATGAGTTAATTTTTCATGAGAAAAAAAAAATTGCTCTGTTTTTCTGAATTAACGAGTTAGTTTTTCTTGAAAAAAAAAGTTTTTGCTCTGTTTTTCTGAATTAATGAGTTAATTTTTCACAAGAAAATTAATTTTTGCTGTTTTTCTGAATTAACTCATTAATTCAGAAAAACAGAGCAAAAAAAAAATCCATTAAAAATTAACTCATTAATTCAGAAAAACAGAGCAAAATTTTTTTTCTAATGAAAAATTAACTCGTTAATTCAGAAAAACAGAGCAATTTTTTTTTTCTCATGAAAAATTAACTCATTAATTCAAAAAAACAGAGCAAAAAATTTTTTCTCATGAAAATTAATTCAGAAAAAAAAGTAGATTTTTTTTTCTTCAAGTGAATGCAATACGCCTCCGTAGTTTACAGCATTATCCAGAATACAGTTCAAATTTGTAATTTTGTATTCCAAAGTGCATTAACAAAAGCAATTGATTGCAAATTTGCTATTTTTTTTGGATTTGTGCTGAATGAGAGAGGCAAATCCAAGTTGATTTGTATAGCACGTTTCCCACACACCGGTAATTTCAGTTTAGTGTTTACCAGTTTATTTTTCACTGGTAATAAATGCCGCTTGGTGGAACAAACTGTAATTTGAACTACTGTCTGTTAAAAATAAATGAAAAGGAACCTAGTATTGGGGATTTGTTGCTTTTTTATGTTGTGCCGAACTCGTGTAACCATGACCCCGGAACCGAGGAATGTACACCGAACAGTGACTTCTGTGTACCATTACACCCCAAGTATAAGAAGATGCGACTTATATATGTTGTTGTTGTTGTTGTTTTTTCTATCAACAATGCAATTTTGACCTGGTGTGCCTTATTTTCCAAAAATATGGTAATGTAGTGTTTTTTTAAAAGATTCAGTCTCACTTCTCGCCTGTCTTGCCTGAAGTGATTTCAACGGGACAGCATCTCTGTCCCAATTTGAGACACTCTCGCACTGTACTCCCTATTTTAATGCACCTTAGACATTGCACATAACACACACACAAAAAAAATAGGAAAAGATAGGGACTGAAGAAATGTGGGGGAAGGTTATCTTATATTATATTATCTTATTATATCATATTTTATTTTATACAGGATTGACAATGGCAATTGTTACATGGGAGGAAGGATGGAAATAAAAATCTACCAACTCAATATGGGCAGTATGATGGTAGTGGGGAGTGGGATGGTGATTGTAATGACAATGGTAATAAATAATAAATGGTTACTTTGTTTACGCATACACACACATACACATACCCACACTCACACCCACTCACATACACACTTAAATCACTCTTGTCACTGCTGGAATTATGAATTTACAAGATTGCTCACTACTGCACTATGTTGGTTTGTTTGTATGTATGTCTGACTGTTAAATAATAATAAAAAAAAAAAGATTCAGTCTCACAACCTCAAACCTCTGGCAAATCCAGTGACTAGTTTTTGGAAGCGTTCATTGCATCGGCCTGGGAACTGGTGCAAACACGGACACTGACTCCCAGGAACTGATTGGAGTTGGCGAATTTAACCATTTTTGTATGCAATGCGCATCGGCCATTCTGTGAAAGGTCCGAGATTATTGTTCAACAACTGCAGTGCCGTAAGACCGATTACTGAGCGGTTAATACAGATCACACACACAGAGCCCCTCGTGATGAGATGTTGAAATTAAAGCTGATTAGTGTTTGCACTGGCCCTACAGCACCGGCCCTCAGGATCCTAGGCCACATCTCTCTCTCGGTTCTGCATGCGGTTCGATAAGACGGAGAGAAAATGAGCTTATCAAAAATAATGGATTGTCTCAAACAAAGTCAACATGGACAGCGATAGGACAGGATGTTCAGAGAGAGAATGAGGGCATAGGGTGCCATGCAGCTAGCGAATATCGGTTTTCCTCGCCCTAGCAAGGAGAAACTGATGAGATGCAAGAGGACAGACACACACGCACGCAATCAATGCAGCGAGCACGCTACGACCTGTGTGAGAGGAATATTAGCCGAGCAGGTACAGCCTGCAGGCGCCCGTGTGCACGCACCACAGCCATTAGAGTCCAAACAGAAGGAAATATGGGAGTGACACGCCAGGACACACTAAACAGAGTCTTAAAAAAAACTCAAACATCCCTTCATATGCTGCAGCGCTGAACCTCGGCAGATGGTTGCAAACATTCAGTGGGATAGAACAAGCTTTCTCTGCGCTATGGCAGCCATCCACGTCTGGACCGAAACACAGCACGATGCCATTCTCAGGGCAGGGCTGTGTAATGAATAATTAAAGAGCAGAGTTTGGCACCTTTCAGGAGAGAGGGGGAAGGTTGGGACGTCCTTTATACGGCCATGTGTGTACCAGAGGCAGTGGACGCCAGCAGGTCAACCCTCATTTTATACAGTACACCAGCTAGACACAGATGGACAAGAGAGAGAGAAAGACAGAGTGAGGTAAATGAGTGCTATACTGTAGTGGCAGATGGTTTGTACTCCAAATAAAAATAACTTTGAATAATTTGCTAAATACTTAACTGTACTGAGGAATTACAGACCTTTATTACCTAATTTTGGCAATGTTTTGCGAAAGCGTAATTTTTGTGTGGAGTGCGCACTGCATGTTTGAATCCAGGAGGCCTGGTTGAATCATGCGGCACACTCTGGGGGACGGGCCACAAATCCGTGAGTATGGATTGCGAAAGCGTGGGCATTGTTTATGAATTTGTCGGTACAGATTGCAAAAACTGAAGGCATGGTTTACAAATCTGAGAGCATGGATTAGGAACTCATGGGTACGGTTTATTAATCTTTGGGCACGAATTGTTGCACGAGGGAAGAGTTTAAGAATTCGTGAGTGCAGTTTATAAACTGAGGGGACGGATTGCAAAACCGTCGCCACGGATTGTTTTGTTTTTTTTCCCCGACAGTTGAAAAACCTGAAAAACCCTTGAGGGGGATTCCAATAAGAGTGTCATTGCACTTTACTACATTGACTATCAAAGGGGTGCTCAGACAGTTTGTTGTTGCATTTTATTCTTAACCAGTCGTTGTCTTGGGGCCCTAAGCAATTGCTTGGTTTGCTTGCCTTGACGCGACGGGCCTGCCAAGGCACACATAGATCCTAAAACATGTGGTCCCATGAAGAAAAAACAACAACAACAACAATATCTGTGAATATATTGACAGTAGCAAGTCTCGGTACTTAGCAGCATAGCAGATCTATTCCACCAAGACCAAATATATTAACATTGCCATATCCATTACCATGCCAATCTCTATTACCATACCAATCTCCTGAGAGTTGTCATGACAGAATTTATATAATTACGCACATTAGTATTTTTTTTAGCAAAGACCAACGTATATAGACTAACGCTGCATCCAAAATCCCTACTTCATTAGAATGTGATAGCACACCAATAGAGTAGTAAGTAACAGACTGAACACGTAATACGCACGGTTTTACCGTTTACACAAATGCGCTTTTTTTAGTTTACACAGAGACAATAATGGTATAATTTTCAAAATCTTGCATTTTGAAACCCGTGCATTTTTTCAGTCCCCCAAAATGCCGTTGTCGTATAAATGAATGGCCAAACACATAAAAACAGTGTCATATAAACAGCACCTAAAAAGAATTATACGAAAAAATACAATTAAACATAGCAAACATTTTATATGACACACCAAATAGGACATCCTGTAAGGAATAAAAATCACAGATGAGATCTTGCTCAAGTCAAAATACAATCCTTGATATTCATAATGGAAAATATGTAGGAATTCGTACTGTCTGCTAGAAAGAAGAGCACTTTAAACCTTTATCTGAGTCCCCTGTTTTTCTGATTTTTCTACAGAGAAATAGACTGTAAAAAATATTTTCAAGATTTGTTATCACAACATATTTTCTATTGTCAAATCAACTTTATAATAATTTATTTAGTTGAGATAACTTATTATTTTGAGTTTCTGATGGTTAAATTAATCTACTTCATTGTATTAACTCACTTTTTCCAGTTCAATCAACTTACAATTTTATGGCAACCAAGGTTACTTACTTTTTTAAGTTAAACCAACAATATTTTTTTACAGTGTAGTAATCACAACATTTTTTTCTTTTGTCAAATCAACTTAAATAATTTATTTAGTTCAGATAACATATGATTTTGAGTTTCTGATGGTTAAATTAATCTCCTTCGTTGTACAAAACAGTGCTTTGATTTATCAAGACAGCAGCGTTTGCAATCAAAAGTCACTGAAATACCAAATTTTTGCTCTATATTCTTACTATATGTGTTTTATAAGTCTTCATAAGAATTATAGGAGAAACATCTGAGACATGATAGTTAAAGAGATAGTCAAGTCCCCTTCTTAAGCTCTTTTTACAATACAGATTGATTTACATTGATAATAGGAAATTAAGCAGCTCTAGAAAAAAGTCATTGTCTAGCTTAAGTTTTTAAGTGTCGCATTCTAAAAATCATTAGTTAGTAACTTAGGGGCTACTTACACACAACACAGGTTTCAACTGAAATCCAGAAAACATTTAATGTGTTCTGGATGTTCAATAGTTCACCCAATAAGTTCACTCACCCTCATGATGTTTCAAACCTGTATGATCTTCTTTCCTCTGTGGAACATAAACGATATTTCGAAGAATTTTGGTAACTAATCAGTTTCGGTGACCATTGACTTGTGTTGTATGGACAAATGTTGAGCAAAAGAATACAATACAGGTTTGGACTTTGGAACAACATGAGGGTGAGTAAATGATGACAGAATTTTTATTTTTGGGTGGACAATTAGCACATACCTCTAAAAGGATTTGCCATTACTGAGAACTCAATTAATTTTTTGTTAAGCTATGAAAGGGTCTCTGAGCAATACAATTTTCCTCAGAGAATGACAATTTACTGCAGTACGAATTTATAAGCTTTTACTGAAGTTATAGCCCTGAAGAATTACAAGCTTTACTTCTGAGAAAGTCAAAATATATTTATTTCCTTTCATTTACTGCTCTCAAAGGGGTCCAAGCATGTCTGGTGTATAGTATAGAATATAGTTATTACTAGACCTATATTACATTTGTAGCATTTGAAAATGAAAAGCAAACAAGACAAAAAGGTCAAAGATAATGCTTGATGGATTTATTTGGCTTGAGATTATTTTGGCACATTACTGAGAGTCAAGGATTTCTGTTTAAGTCAAATGAAATTATCAAAGCTGACGCTCCTAACCAGAGAGTTATATTCAGGTCAAAGACAAGCAATCGCTGGGTCGTTTTCCCTCCCACACTCTTGTTGTTTCCGAACCAGGGCCTCCTCATTGTGTTTGAGAGGCATTTGATGCTTATTAACATACAAAACACAAAATCATGGGAAGGGGTTATTGGGGCGGTCAGGGAAACTTTCGGAAGTTGTAAAGCTCCTTCAGAACCTTCACAAAACAACGTTTTCCCCCTCTAAATTCGGCACCCAGGGCTCGTCTTTCTGCTTGTGACCCCAAGGCTGATCCCAGAGCAGGGCTGAAAGAACGCATTGAGTGGGTGAGGGGCCCTGAGCGTCCATCTCAGGATCAGGCTGACAGGGTCAGAAGTAAAAGTGCCCCCTCTCCTCGCCACGCTAGACGTAGCGCTAAACAAGTTACACAAAAGCTGGGACAGACAATACCGAACCACTCCTATGGACTTCCTACATCTTGGTTGTGAGCGGGATAGAAAGGCATATTGTGAAATTTGTTACCTTGAAAAAGCCAACATTGAATTTAAACTTGAAATTATTCTTAATTTTCAAAGATGCAATTTCTTACTCTTACTCATCCTAGAGCTTTAAAGCTACCTGGGTCAGATCTTCAGCGAAATGATCGAGATTACGGTTCTCCTAAAACAGAACCTAAAAATTTATTTATACGGTAGTTCTGTCTGTCATAACTGTCATAAGTTAAAATCTAAACGCAAACATCCTCCCTTTCTCTCACCCTAGCAACCACTCAAAACACCCTAGCAACCTGTTTGTCTGATAGACTGCATAGCTTTAAAACCTTTTTTAAAATCTATGTTTGATCTACTTCAAACATTCATTACAGGCTTTCTCGAGCCAACACCAAAGTTTGTCTTCACAAACCTTTTTTTTTAAGACGTTTAAAGACCAAGTGAAATAAAAACGGATATTTTGCGGCTCTCCATCTAAATGCTAGTCTGTATGATGGTTGCATTTAAAACATACTCATTTTCTCCATGGGAAAATGAACAACACCATTGCTGATTCATCTTTTCTGCTGGAGAATATATTTTTATCCAATATAATATTCTTTCGAGTGGAAACATCCATTCCCCATACTGTAAACTAGAAATACCACCTGCCTCTGAAATCATGGCTAAACTGAAGTCTGATTCATGGGGTCTTTAAAAGTGTCTTGTCATTTATGGTAAATACATAGAGCTTACTTTCAGATGGAATATTCTTATGCAGAAACTTGCAGCCTAAACTCGACAAATGCTAATAGCAAAAACTTGTGTAACCCTGAAATTGACGTTTGTTCGTTCATTTGCAGGTACTCTGAGAGTGTTTGCCTGCAGTTTCGGTGAGTACTGATCTATAGATCTTTTCTTCTGTGCAGATTCATAAGTGCCACAATATGCCTCTAACGTCTCATCAAACGCGCTAAGCGTTCCAATCGCTTCAAAACTCGACAGGAGCCCACACAGTTTCTCCCTGTAGTGCTGGCCTGCTTTCAGAGCCAAACCATCCTCATTCAAGTCCGCTCCCACTTCCTCTCTCTCCCCGAACAGCAGAAATCCCTTTTTGTCTTTGGCTCAAAGTGGACTCTAATCCGTTTATTAGCCTGAAAGCTACTGGGACGTGAAGACAAACCACATGATTCCTCTGCCCTGCTCCTCTCTCCGTCCCCCCCCCCCCCCCCTCGGGAGGAGAGCCTCGCCTCATACTAACAGCTAGCATGATTTATACTTCTGTCGCCTACTGGTATCTCCCCTAACACCTCGTAATGTGTCCCTGTTGCTGTGCCGCCCTGGCCAAGCTAAATGGCTAAACGACTGACAGTGAAACAGCACTGCTGGGTCAGACAAGGCTAAACCCGTCATGTCCTCTACTCTGCTAATTAACAACCATTAATTACAAACACACACGTACACACTTCTACCGCCAACGGCTCAAACACACATTGGGCCTTATTTTAAGGATCTGAAACGCAAGTATCAAACGCAAGTAACTTTGTGGGCGGGTCTTAGGTGCTGTTGCTGTTTCACCGGTGGGATAAATGTATCGTGTGCTCAACGCAAATCTAAAAAGGGATTGGTCTGAAGTAGCTTCATTATTCATAGGTGTGGTTTGGGCTTAACGGGAAACAAACCAATAAGAGCGTCATATCACATTCCCTTTAAGAGCATGATGAACGAGGTGCGCTTGTTCCATGGAGCAATACTATTATAACGGCGCATTTACCAAGCACGCTTCAATCGGTTCACAGCCGAGGAGATCGATGTTTTCGTCAGGGCCGTAAAAGAAAGAGAAGTGACATTGGGGATGGCACAAACCCACCCAAATTAGCTTCGGTTAAACATGTATATAATACTTTGGGTAAATGTGTAAGCTTTATGCCTATTTTTCCCATCGTCATGAACATAGAATTGATTTCCTTCGTTTTTAAAAGTTTTCCTTATAATAATGTATTTGCAAAAAGCAAAATCCGTCTGTGTAGATGAGAGAATCATCTACAGTGTATGCGCGTTGTTCACACTAGTGGTCTAACCCTTACCCTACACCATATCTAAACTTAACCATTAACCGAAGCGTCTCATTAGACGTTAAAGGGTGCCATGTGCGTTGGATATTTACGCTTTTGCAAAAGCGTCCTATGTGGCGCTTTGGGATGAGAACGCGTTGGACATTCACGCCCACGGAACGTTGGCTAAACGTCTGATGCATATGGTACACTTAACTGGAAACACTTCAGGAATGTCGAAGTCGTCACCTGATTGGTTGAATTTTATCGGATTTCCGGGGGCTTTAGTGTCGCGTTTATTTTCGGTCCGCCGGGAAACAAAGCGCAGATGTGTGATTGCGGAAGAAAAACTGTTGTGTTTATATGAGTGACAATCATAGACAGTAAAAGGTGACAATGAGCATTTATCAAGATCAGCTAAACGTAGTTGTCCCATCCTATCTATTATGGAAGATCAAGTGAAGTACCTAACTGCGAAGGGGATATCAGCCGCGTTTGTGGGGAAACATGAAACAACAGGTCTACGCTGACATCGCAGCTGGCCGATTCAGTATTCATATATAGGGCGCACACTGGATTATAAGGCGCATAAGATACTGCAGAGTCAAACGTTTGACTGGGTTTGCGTTATGCATCCACTAGATGTGCTAAAGGCTAAAGGGAATAGCGAGTACGCGGCGCCAGGTGTGAGGCGTTTATTTAGTAGGCGTGAGCGCGCTGGGGCGGGGACGTAACTTACATTCGCAGCCTGTGACTCATGTGAGTATTCAATGTGCGGCGTTGACAAAGTGGGCATAATGGACATGAGCGCGAGTTCGTGGGCGAATTTAATAGCGTTGTTGGATTTAATAGCGTTGTTGTCGACGTAGGAGCGTTGTTAACCAATTTATCCATATATAAGGCGCTCCGGTAACTGCTGCTGTCTGCTGACTGACTTGTTGCATGCCGGTCTGTTGTTGTGGGGACATTTCCACGCCCTGAAGCGTGACGCTGAACGAAACGAACTGTAATTGGTTGTTTGACATGTCAGTCAAACGGCCTTATGGGCGGACCTTGGCCAAAAAAAGCTGCTATGAATTCCAGACCTTCAGCCGTCAGTCTGAAGGTCTGGCTACGCGAGACTAACGCGCTACTGACTTTAGACTAGTTATTTTTTCTGGTCAGTGGAGCAATTGTTTTCTGGAACTGCAAAATAGCACCAGGGAATGTTTGTGCCGACACACGCTTTGTTTTTTGCGCCGTCTGTAGAGGGAAAAGCCCGCTTTCCACGGGTACAAAATAGGAATGATAAATGCGTCGGTGTACAAAGTAATTTGCGCCAGGTGCAAGTTAGGGTCCATTGTTTATCTTAACACAGTCTCATCCCAAGACGTCACATATCTGACGTCTTGGGACGTCTTTTGACCATACGTCAACATCCGCCGTTTTAGGGTACCACTTAACGTCAGTTACATGACGATCCTAGGACGTCATACAACTGACGCTTTACCTTTAACGTCAGTTAGGTGACGGGGTAGGTTTAGGTCTGGGGTAGGGTTAGGATCCGATAACGTCATCTAACCGACGTTAAAGGGTACCCTAAAATGGCAGATGTTGACGTATGGTCAAAAGACGTCCCAAGACATCAGTTATATGACGACTTGGGATGAGACTGCGCTGTTTATCTATAAAACAACTTTATTATCTACAGCAGGGGCATATTAGCAACAATCACTTTAAAGACCCCATGAAATAGTTTTCTATTGAAACAGGAAGTTTGGGCATATTGCACGTCACAGACACAAACACGCTTTGCTACTTGCTTCTTGCTCTCAGGACATTCTCATAAAGGAGGTCAGAACATCTTGCAATGTTGAGTTGACGGATTTCACAGAAAGTTGTGTAATGTATGACGGGTTAAGACTGTTTAGCTTCAGATTATGATTCAATCCTGTCTGAGGATATTAAACATGTTTGATATTTTGAGACAATTTTGCTTTCATGGATCTTCTAGCAGTGAAGGCATGCTTCTGTTTGGGTTTGTTGTGTTTGGAATCACCTAACAATCTGGTAGTTTGTGATCTTAATTAATGACACCCAGTTTTGCCTCCGTAACCATATACAAATGGCAAATGTGTGATGCATAGTTCTGTTTTGTTTTTTTCAAATACTTATAAAATGTAAAACAATTTTTAAAGTCTTGTGTTCATCAATTAACACCTTTTTTTATTAATTTTGAAGCCTAAATACGGTCAGTTAGAATTTGAATTTTAATAATTTGCAAGAGCATGATTAAAAACATAACAAGGCTGTGAAAGAGGACTATTGAGCAGATGCATTTACCTGTTCGACCTGATGATGTTCCTGACAACCTCTTTAGTTGTAGTCACTTGTTAGCAACCACAAATTAAAAAAAAAAAATAATAATAATAATTGCGATTCATAAAGGTGGTTTGCCTGATGTATTTTGTACTTTGTGAGAATAAAACATTTAATTTATTTCAGACATATACCCAAAAATGTGACTTTGACTGACCAAGCACACTTGTGGCCACAGCCTTTCAGCAAACCAGTTGCAAAGACAGTTAGCGGTGCAAAATGTTACGTCACCTAATTAATATTCATAAGCCAAGCTGATAAGATTTATGAGTCCCCATTTTCGGATCGTTCCTACAGCCAAGATCTGCAAGCCTCTCTCTCTCTCTCTCGCTCCAGGGTGCACATTCTGAGAAATGTGAGCCAAAATAATACAGCACTCACTGTAAATATTTACTATTATATATTAGACAGTCTGGCCAGTGTCCTCCAGCCCAACATTAATCATCATTCATCTATCAAATTGTGTTATGACTGAATGATCAATACTGTCACAGGTGCCAGATCTTATTTACCACAGAAAGAGAAAGAGAGCGATATGGAGAGAGATGGAGAGGGAGCAGGAAATAAATGACCTTCTTTGTTCAGACAGGAGCACAAAATGTCTGCTTGCTAAAGTCTCCGACTACTGTACTGTTTATTCTGATAGGAGTGACCAGACAAGGATTCTTCATCAAAGAAACCAGTTGTTCGAGCGGGAATAGATGAAAAGATCTATTCACTTTCCTTTGATATCCGACTTCAATTGTTGGAGGGAAAAAAGATTTTTTTTTTTTTTTATCTACCTGTAAAGCTTTCATAAAAATTATTCTGTCATGGCTGGGTTGCAGAAACTAGGAGAAATGGATATAAATGCTGCGGTTTTATTCGTAGAACTCAAGAGGAAGCAAAACACTCAAGAGCAAACTCGAGGCAGGAACAGAACAACCTAGCTCAATGTAACAATAATGGGCATGAAGTGAACACAACACAGAGTTTAAATAGACCAAACTAATTAATTAAATTAACATCTGCTGTGACAGATAATAAAGCGATGTAAAACCATGGAAACTATATTCGAAACACAGAAAACTGAACTAAATGTGCAAAACCAACCCGCACACAGAAACAAAACCAGTCGATATTAAGTGGCTTTAAGTACAATGTACTTATTGTGCTCATGTTGTATTGTAAAACATGCACTTTTGCTGCTATTGAGGTGGGATACGGGTAAGGTTAGGGGCAGGTGTGGTGGTATGGATTGGTATAAGGGTAGGTTTAAGTATATGGATGGGTCAGCTGTGTAATTACAGATGTAATTACAAAGTTACAGCTGTAATTACATGCTGGTATTTTTTTTTTTTAAATATAAGTACAATGTAAAAACATGTATGTACACATAAGTCCATTGTAACAAATTATTCGTTTCAATGTAAGTACATAGTACTTAAAGCCACTTAATATATAGTGGGACCAAGGTTTTTGATGAAAACATTCCAGGATTTTTCTCCATATAATACACTTTTACTGGGCACCAAATGGTTCAAGGTCCAGAAGACAGTGTCAGTGCAAATTGCAAACTACTGAAAGGGCTTTAAACAATTATGGACGATGAATAAGGGTCTTATCAAGCAAAACGATCGCGCATTAAAAAAAAAAAAAAAATAACAAAGTTTAAGTTTTAGAAGCTCAAATGCTCGCCTTGCTCTTTTTTTTTTTTTTTTTTTTTTTTTAAGTGAACTACTCCTTTAAAGACACCTAATATAAAGTGTGACCACATTGACACATTTTGCATTTTACATTTGAGGACAATTAAGCATATCGCCTGCCAAATTCCTATAACTGTAATGCTAATAATAATAAAAATAACAATAATTTTATTGTCATTAACATTATGCTACGTTTACAAAAACAAATTGACATTGAAAATTATTAGGCATTATTCACATATTTAAAAAAAGATCTTTGAGTTTGGGGTAAGATGCAACATTTCTTTCTGAGATTTACCTGCAGGTAAATCTCTCCACAATTCACCCTACAAAACCTGGCACTTGTCTAAGGTGATATAATAAGTACAATCAAAGTACATCCACTGAACACATCCACTCTCTCTCTCTCTAACATATCAATTCATAGAATCACTCACAGTAATAAAAGCTTTGAATCACTGCAGTCGGGAAAGTGAATTAATGAGTGACAGATATTTTTCATGGCTAATGTTTAGTAAAGCTTCGCCATAATAAAAGGCTTAAGACGAACATCTTTTAAAGTAACTAAGTAACACGTCTGTCTCCGGGAAAACAATTAGTGTTTACTTAGGATTTAACAATAGGATTAAGTCTAAAATAGATCGAAACTTTTATGATGGGTTTGAGACTTGAAGTCATGAGGGACATGAGCTGTTATCAAACACTAATATGACATTGTGTCTGGTGCAAATCTTAACATAAACGTTTCATTCAAGGTGACCTACAAATCCCTTTTCATAGATAGTCCCACTGCACCAATGCACTGATAAACATATTTCATAGCATGTCCGGTTTTCTTCTTTCATAATGGGTACTTGCAAGCAAAAAAGCACCATAAAAGATATAAAATGCTCCACATGACTCATGCGCCTTATAAGTATTTTAAGGCATAGCTTTGTGTGAGGAACACACAGTTATTCAATGAGGAATTTGGCCCTTATCCCTGAGCTGTAGATTTGAAATATCATTCATTTCAGAAATGCAACATCAAGCATTCGTTTCAAATATGGATCATTTACAGTGAATAAGGAGTGTGCTAAATGCACATTAAAAATAAGGGGATACATGTATGACCCATTTGGTCCCACTTTATATTAAGTGGCTTTAAGTACTATGTACTTACATTTAAAAAATAAGTACAATGTACTTGTTGTGCTCATGTTGTATTGTAAATCACTTTTGGTGCTATTAAGGTGGGATATGGGTAAGGTTAGGGACAGGTGTGGTGGTATGGGTAGGTTTAAGTGTAAGGGATGGGTCAGCTGTGTAATTACAGATGTAATTACATAAATTAATTACAGCTGTAATTACATGCTTGTATTTTTTAAATATAAGTACAATGTTAAAACATGTATGTACACAATAAGTCCATTGTATCAAATTATTAATTTCAATGTAAGTACATGGTACTTAAAGCCACTCAATATATAGTGGGACCGATCATTTTAATAAATATATAAAAATTATTATTATATTATTATTGATATCCATTTTGTTTCCATCAAGGTCACCATATTTAACCATTAAGCTTCTACCATCACAACGTTAGCAAACACTATGATCACAAAGGGAAAGCTCAAAAATCCAACAAGCAGCACACACATATGCACAAATAAAAAAAACTGGCTATTAAACCTTAACATTATATAAGTGATGTTATATAAGGACAACAGACGACTAAAAATAAAGGCTCTTTCGGCCTGACCTCTCATATACAGTGAGGCAGTGAAAAATGCAAGAGATAATAGGGGCTCAAAAATTAAAACATTTATGCAACTACTTGATGTGTGTAAATTCGTGAACTCTTCAACTGTTGCCTTAAAGTAGGCTGTTAGTCCGTTTCGCTGACTCGTTGAGGATTGAAACAACATCACTGCGTATTTTTAACCAACAATGCCTCCTCTCTGGTTCAGGACTTCATGAGTAAAGCCAAGCAGGAAAACAATGGTATATGAACCCCCCCCCTCTCTCTCTCTCTCTCTCTCTCTCTCTCACTCTCTCTGTCTCTCTCTCACACACACAAGTGTGTGATTATTACCTTTCTCTGTTTGCAGGATAATTCCCCTTTTTGGCCCTGCACTCTGCCGGGCCCCGTTACTCCAAACAAACAGAGCTCTGGAGGGCTTCAAGCTAATGTAGAAACACTATCCTCCAGCTCTCAAACCGCATGTTAATGCTTGCATCTGCTCTGCTCGCCACTCAGCGGGCTCAGCCACTGCAAACTGCCCCGGTAGAGCCACAGCTCTCTCCTTATTAGCAGGCCTGACAGCACACCGTAGACAGAGCGGAGGGGATTAGACTGGACTCCAGAGACGAAAGACAGAAGAGCTCAGTATCACCGCCCATACATGTGTACCGAACAACTCTCGTGGGTTTTAAAGAAGGATATGAGGAGTGCCAAACTGGCTGTGACTTAGACTCAGCCTGAGAGATAAAGAGACAGAGATGCCGTTACAGAAATGTTTTGGGTTTGACAATATTTGTGTCATAATGGTACTTGCTTCAGAAAATGTCAAGTGGTTCATTGGAAAAACATACTTGTGGTAACATTTTTGCAAACATATCACTGCAGTTTCCAACAGAAAGAGGCAGTAAAACAGCAAACACTTTTAATCATTTTCACTCACAATTATGAATTACAGAGGCAGATCATGGATTAATAAAGACTTGCACCATATGTTATGACCTCAAAATACTTGTTTACTAGTGTATGAGTTTTTATGTCACATTCACTTTTGTTAACACTGTCGGGTAGGTTTAGGGTTTAGTGTCCCAGATAGCAAACTGACATTGAATCAACGTGGAAATATGACATCGAAACAACGTTGATCTGACATTGTTTTGCTCATCGAATTAACGTTGAACCAACGTCAGACGCGTCATTCTTTCAAAACTAACGGAAAATCAACTTGAAATCAACGCGTTGTTTCAACGTTATGAAAGCAAACCAATTTTCGATGTTCATTTAGCTTTGAAGAATGCCGCGTCTGACGTTGGTTCAACGTTAATTCGATGAGCAAAATCAACGTTGTTTCAATGTCATGAGAGACGTCGTTTCCACGTTGATTCAATGTCAGTTTGCTGTCTGGGGTAGGTGTACGTTTTATCTTTAAATGGAACATTGAGCTTTTAGCGCCACTCACTAGACATTTAACTTTGAAAATGTCGCGAAACGTGCGCAACGCAACGTATTTTGTTAGCTTGTTCTCATCCCAAGGCATCATCTAACTGACGCTTTTGACCATACGTCATCTAACTGACGCTTTAGGCACCCTTTAGAATCAGTTAGATGACGTTTTCCTAGTGGTCTAATGCCGAGTTCAGACTGCATGATTTTAGCCATGATTTTGGCTCACCGACAGGTTGAGAAATCGCCGACAAATGCCCGAAATCACAGGAAAATCGGCGCTCGTTCACGCGAGTGACAATCACGCAGTGCGAATGAGCAAAGACGCGAACTGAGAGAATCACCAACGAGTCGCCGACGCCCGTGAGATATTTGGGATACTAAATATCTGGACCTGTCGGCGATTCAAAATCCTGTTGTGTGAAAAGTGTTTTGACTGAAAACTACATCGGCGATCACCGGCAGCCAGTGAGAGAGCAAGATACAGAGCAGCGGAGAGTTCGGGGAGGAGTTATAGATCACATATCAACATGATATGGCATTGTTTCAGAAAAAAAGCTTCTTCTCGGTCTATTTGGACACAAATGGAAGAAAAATTAGTAGAAATTTGGCAGGAGCACTCGTGTCTGTTTGACGTTTCGGCAGCTGTAGGCTACCACAACCAGGTCAAAAAAAAAAAAGTTTCACGTGAGAACTCCGGTCTTGCACGTGTGGTGTCGCGTTGTTTCCTTTTCCCATCTCACGTGTGTTTGTTGTGAAACGTAGTTTTGCTAGACAGAGTCTGTCTGCGATTTTTCTAAAGTCATGCAGTGTGAAACCTTCTGTCACCGATCAATCGTCCAGTGTGAACACAGCAGTGACTGAATGCTGGCCAAGATAGTCATGCAGTGTGAAAAGAACAGCGACCTGACTACTTTGAAAATCATGCAGTCTGAACTCGGCATAACCCGACCTCAGACCCAAACCTACCCACATCATCTAACTAACACTAAAGGTAAAGCGTCAGTTAGATGACGCCCTAGGATAGCGTCATCTGACTGACGCTAAAGGGTGCCTAAAGATGCCATCGGATCTTGAAGCATGGTCAAAAGTGTCAGTCAGATGACGCCTTGGGATGAAAATGCGTTGCACAGGTACATTTTTTCATGATATACAGCCAGTAAACCCAGTATTTGTCATTACATTATGCACAAAGATACGAGATCCTGCATTGAGAAAAATCACAAAATCTTTATAAAATATATGCTGCACATTTATGCTTTTAAACCCCTAAAAATATGTTGACTTCCATTGTAAGCGCCTTAATGCAACTATGGCTTTTGTTTAGCCTTTTTATTTTAAAGAAAAATAAAACAAAAACCTTTTCTGTGGTAATCGACATTATGCCGTAAATGTTGTCGATAGAGCTTAACCTGTATTGAACCTGGAACATTACTTTAAAGGCTGGATTATGTCCAGTGAGTTGATACTGGACATAGAGCTGAAGGTCATTGCTGAGAACTACTCACACACAAACAGTTTTGATAACGCTGTGCGGGAGCACTCTGACTTTGCGATAACAGAGAACCCATGATTTACCTCAAGGAGCTGACAGCTCTACCCAGAGAGACAATGCTCACATGTACAGACCCGTCCGCAGGAGGCGTGTGGTGGGACGAGAGGGTGGAGTGTCTGTCTTTGCTGACTCCATCTGTTCAGTGTTAAGGCTGACACAGGCATGACTTAACCAGAATGAGACTTCACATTGTAAAAACCGCTTCATCACGCCGTGTGTCATGAGTCACTCTTCCTCTAGATCAGGAATTGAGGTAAAACACAGGGAACTTCCCCAAAAAAAAAAAAAAAAAAAAACATACCCATGCTCTCAATCTTTAAATAACGTGAGACAACCCGTTCTTCCTCGGAAGATACATTGTCCAAAAACCTTTCTCTTTTTATTTTATTTTTTTTATTTTTGTTAGTGTTCTTTTTGAGTCTCAGTGCAATGCCTGCTTCATCTCTGGAGCCATATTGGATCTTCTCCATCTGTATAGGTGATCAATATGTAGTGGGTGAGAGAAAGAGAGAGAACTCTCAAAATATCACAGGAGCTCAGGAGAATATGTGGTATGAACTTTACCAAAGGCAAACAAAGCCAAGAGAAAAGGTTCATTTTGGGTTTTATTGACATTAGGATTGACACTGACAATCAGGAGCGGGCAAAAGTTGGACTGCTAATGAGCGTGTACAACATGAAGTTCAAAAGCTAGACGGGTGATTCATGAACAGGCAAAATACTGTTCTCCTGTCTCATCACTGGGTCATTCACCACATGATTACCCCGAAGAGCTGTACAAGTTTACCTACTGGTAGCCTCGTTGGGAAAGATAGTCTGATAAATGACTAATATCTGTGTCAGCCATTGTACAGTCAGATAATAATGTCAAACATGCTATTGCTTTTGTCTGAAAACATCCTGTAGCTTTTGCTCTTCATAGGATATCTTCCAAAACCAACTGACTGTTAAAGCAGCATCATAAAATGTAACCACATAAGTAATTGATTCGGGCAACAGTTCAGCAAGCCACACAAATACTGCTTCTCGTGCAAAAACACAGTCATGACTCACGTTCATTCTTAGCATGTTGCTAAGCTAATACTCCAATAAGCATTTAAACACAGAACACACACATATTTGTTTTTTTTTCTTTTTTCCTCTTTTTTCGTTTCATTCAACAACTTTTTTTTTTACTTCAGAGGTCCAGAGTTCATCTAGTCTAGAACTGCACAAATCTGGATGAATTGAGAATGACAATTTTTGTTTTGTTTTGTTTTGTTTTGTTTCAAATAGAGATCACAATTCTCCCATGATTCTGAACAGACGACTAATACCAGGGACAAACTCAACGACTAGCTGAAACTAGTCTTAGAATGTTTCCAATGACTGGAAAAGATTTTAAACACGACTGAAAGCGACCGTCTCTGACTTGGCACGTTTGGGCATGATCAGTCGTAAATATCAAATTACATTCATAATCGCCATTCACGTGACGCATTCTTCTGTGATTTCCTTATTTATAAGGATTTCCGTATTTTTCGACCTGGGAGCGAAGAGAGCTGCTGAAACTGCAGCAAACAATTATCAAATAAATGGCAGATTCTGCTTTTTTTAACACATTTATTTAATGCATGGCATGCACAAGCTCTGGGCTCCATCTTGTATATCCTAGTATCTCAATATGAACACTGGCAGCCCGTTCTCATCCCAAGGCATCATATACTGACTCTTTTGCCAATGCGTATACATCCAACGCACATATAGCGTCAATATGAGACGCAGATATATATGGCGCCTCCTAGTGGTCTAACCCTAACCCTACCTCAGACCTAAACCTATACACATAACCGAAGCGTGTTATTTTGATACTAAAGGGTGCCATGCGCGTTGGATGCATCGGCAAAAGCATCAGTATATGACGCCTTGGGATGAGAATGCGTTGACACTGGTCAAGCGCCAAGCTTGTGATCCGCGATCCTACCTGATCTGGATGGGACGTTTTTCCTTCTTTTTATATCCTGACCCGTTCCCATAAGTCGTTTTCATTTTTTCTCGATATTTGTGACTTTGCACCCTTTATTTCCATTGTCTGTTCAGCGTATTATGGATAATTTTTACAAGCGATGCTGATGCATCATACACTATATGTGTTCTCTAAAATCGGCTCGAAATATCAAACATGTTTTGATGTCCTCAGACTGGATGGAATCAAAGCTAAAAAATTCAAAGTCTGTGCCCATCATACACTACATAATTTTCTGTGAATTCTGTCAACTCTGAACCAGTGGCGTTGGCAGAAATTGTATTTTGGGTGGGCCAGTGAAAATGTGAGTGGGCCTATAGGTTTTCATAGAAAAAAAAATTCTTCAGTGATAATTAACTTTAGAGAGTAGAAAAATTAATTGACAAACTGCAAAAACAGTAACACCTTTATATTCGGCAAATCATCATGTTCAACCAGTGGACAAACCAGTGTGTAGACAATAACTTGTCTATTTTATTCAGGCTAGTCAGGAGTGCAAAGACAGTTCACCCAAAGATAAAGTAAGCTAAAATAATAATATCGGGTTAGATCGCAGTTAGATCGGCGGGTAAACCCGCGTCAGGCAGACCGGGAGAGAGGGAGAGAGAAGTGGCTGCCCCCAGCACCTGACTAGTCTTCTTGTGGTTTAATGAGTCTGAAGAACTGGCTGGGCGGACTCGATAGATGAAGGCAGTGGTGTGTCTTCTTCCTCAACTCTCGCTTTTTCCAAATAGCATATTTAAAAAGTTGTTTAGCCATTATTATGGCGCCGCCGAGAGTTTTCCTATCGGAACCCCCAGCAACCATAGCAACCAATAACGTTCCGGAGGGAGGCTTTCGACAACTTGCTTTGACAGTAGCATTTTATTCGGCAAAACGAATTAAACATACACAGCAGTCAACAATAAATCAGGTATATATTAATACATTTTCTTAAATACATTTGAATTATAAAAATAAACTAAAAATGTATTTTTATCAAACTTGCCTGGGCGGGCCAGTGAGTAGTGTGGGTGGGCCAGTGCCGCCCTGGCCCAATACTGGCTACGCCCCTGCTCTGAACAGACATAATCTCCAGACTGGTCCAGACATTTCGCGAATACAGCCGACTCACCGAAAGCTCAATCAGGGCAAAAATCTGAGCAAAAGCATTTTTAACAGTCGCTTGTTGCACCTAGTGGCGTAACAATGCAATTGATATAATTGTTATTTGAAGCGGCAAGTTACTTTTGAAAAGGTACATCACAGATTGCTCTATTTCAGTTATCATTATATTATTTGTAACACAAATAACAATACAATGTGGTTGAAAAGACTGTTTGTGAAGCTGTTTCATAGCTAAACGTGCAGTGCGAACACAGATTTGAATGTCCCACAGTATGATTTTTTTTTTTTACGAACATGTAATAGGCACAGGCGAATCGTTTTCATTTAGGAATAAATGGGTGGGTGTTTAAATCGAGATTGCGATCTTTTAACGAATAATCATGTAGCTCTTATCCAGGGGTGTGTTTCCCGAAAGCATCGTTAGCCAACTATGGTCGCAAGTTCCGTCGTTATCTGCATAGTTTAACGAGTCCCGAAACAATTGTTCCAACGAACATTCGCAAACAGCATCGCAAAGTTATGGTTTGAACGACAGTTCCCGACCGTTTCTATGTATATTGCATGACATTTAGAGGTAATAAATCCTTATCTTTAGAGCAAAATAAGCGCTGACATTCAGTACAACCGGTGCCAGTTATTCAGCGTACTTACAAATGTAATTTACGTCTTTTAGTTTTTCAAAAGATTTGAAGTAACATGTTTGAAGAGTGCGCATGTGCGAACGTGCTCTGCTATGCAAGAACGAGCCAAATATTGAGTCTGGTAATAAAGCAAAACAACTGAGAACAATTAGAAATAGTCCTCAGATGACATGTCTGTAATTTATATAAAACAAATCTAGCGTTAATTGGTTTCATTAAAAATAGTTATTACTCCACCACGTGCGAAACCAACGTGGTTGAACGATACTTTGCGACAGTGGGTTTCAGGAAACAGTCGTGACTAGCTAGTCTATTTTTCCAACGATGCATCGTACTATGGTAGTGAAGCAGCGAACTACGTCGTTGTATGGGAAACGCACCCCTGAATAAGAGTTTGCTAAAACAGTGCCTATAGATGTCTGCCTGTTGGGTAGGATCAAGCCGCCTAGTGAAGCAGCTTACCATGCTTTGGAATAGATCATATAGCCATATGGTAATGGCTTTGAATTTTTTTCAAAGGGAACATAAATTTCGAGTCTTTTGATGGATTAATGCTTGAACTTGTATTAATTCTGGAGTTATTACAGGTTAAACCAACATACGACTGTTTCTAGCTTCAGGCCTATTCACCTAGCAACCAGATGTCCCTGGCAAAGAGAAGTCCTTTATGTGTTACACTCTGACCTCTTACAAAACAAAACATATTTAACCCTCACCTCCTACACACACACGCACAGAAAGCAGGACAGTTCTGCTGCTGAGGGGAGGAAACGCTATAGTGAACAAATACGGTTGTGTGAATGCTACAGGGGCACATTCTCATACAGAGCCATGTGAGTGCCAGCAGGCCAGTGTTCGGAGACAGGAGAGGAGGGGGGGCTGGGATCTTTGCAAACAGTCCATAAAGAGACCCTGCCACCCTCCCGTTCACATGCTAATGAGAGCCACTTTGTGTGGGGGTTAAAAAACTCTCAGGGGTCCGAACAACCTCGATTTAAACCCACAATAGAGCCTCAATTCTCTCGAGAAAAACCCACAATGCTCTCTCTCTGTCTCTCTCGCGCTGATAAAGAGATCAGTATGGATGTGTGGGTGTCAGGGTGCATTAGGCACTGACAGAGTGTGATGTACAGAGATCATAATTCACTCACACACACATTTCCTAAAACTGGTATTGATCGGCTGTGCTGAAAAGCAGGCCCCCTCCTTTTTTTTGACATTTTCTGTGCAGTTTTTTTTTTTTTTTTTTTGTAAAATTGAGTGTACTGCAATCTTATGCCTGAATACATACTCAAATTAACCAAATACTTTATGAAATATACGTAGATTTATAGAATATAATCTAATAATATAGATTTTGAAACCCCAAAATATGATGATTGGCTTGTGATGGGCAGACTTCCTAAAATATAAAAGCAGCTATATGTTTTCTTGTATACAGACTCAGGTGAGATGTTTTTCTTACTTAAGACTCAGAAATTGAATGATTAACTTTTATGTTATCACAATTTGCTAAAAACAAAACAAATGATTAAAAGTATACCTGAAAAAAAATTAAACTTCAAAACAGTTTTACAGTAATTCAAAATCTACAAACAACAATGCGATAAAATATTTGTTTGATTAATTGCAGTTTTGATGAATTACTCAGCATTTTATGCAATCCAATCTAAATATTTAATTAACTGAATAATTCAAACATATATACGTAAACTATTATATTTATGCAAACTAATTACTGTTGTTTGAGTTACCAAAGCAGCACTACACCACAAACAATGGAAAATATAGTGTAAAATACAGAATATGCTAAATAAATGTAAAAAAAATATAAGAAATATTACTATATGAATGAAGAATAATCGAAAAGATGGAACAATAGTAAGAGCATATTGACAGATTGTGCTGACACACAGCAGTCCCTCTTCTCTTCGTAGGTTAAGGAGTTTTTATTGTTGTTGGATTTGAGGTCTGTCTGTTAAGTTTCGTTGAAGGACTTTTTCAGAGACCTCTTTAAACTGTTGGCATTCAGTCAAGAATGTCTCTCAGACTAACACATACACCTGCTGCTCTTTCAGATTATGTTAAACTCTGTGTAAGAGGTAGAAAAAAGTCATGATGCAGAGGTTACATTTTAAACTTTTTCATTTCATTTTCAACTTCAGGATACAACACTCGATGGAGGCAATAGCATGAGATGTGTTAACAAAAAAATATTTCAAAATTCAAGTTCACCTCCAAGGTATAATTTTTTTCTCCTAAACCCAATATAATAACTATTTATTTTACAATTGAATGCATCCGTAAACATAAGATTTTTAGAAACAAACTAAGCCTGAAGATATATATATATATATATATATATATATATATATATATATAAATTGGCCACTAATTTGCCTCTATATATAAATAGTTACAAATCACCATGAGTGTGTTTTGTGAAGTCTTGAGCTTCACAGATTGTTCACATGAGAAAAAAAAAATAATAATAACATGACAAAATAACATTTGTGTCTGATGCTAAACTCTGTAATCAAAATTCACAATGTCACTGGAATATTTATTACTGAATTATCTGTCCTATGCTGTCCACATTCATTGCATCGCTACAACCCTGTAGTTTAAATGGTTTCTAGGTGGTTTCTAGAAGGATACTCTGTGTGGTTGCTAGGTTATTTCTATGTTGCAGTTTTTGGGGTGTTGCTACATTATATGGTTGCTAGGCTGTTCTGGGTGATCTTCCGTAACATCCAAATAGAGGTATCTCTACTCTATTAATAACAGAAACTCAAACATTATTTGCAAAATGATGCTCAATATTGCTCAAAACTTGTGGTTTATATCATCCAAGTAGCCTACATACTATTAATAAAACAGCTATTTTCTATGTAGTAACAATACAAGCTCAGAGACTTAGAATCTGCTCTTGACTTGACGTGGTGCCCTGAATATTGACATGTGGCATAACTCCAATTAAATTTTAAAATTGGTTTGTCATAATTTCAGAATAGAAATAGCACAAACTTTCTAGTGTTTGTGCTCCATGGTCATGGACTATTCTTTGAAAGGTTACACATTTGGCCGTAATCATGTTCAGTGTACACCTAAAGAGTTAGTTCACCCAAAAATGAAAATTAAGTCATTAATTACTCACCCCTATGCTGTACCAACTCCGTAAGACCTTCATTCACCTTCGGAACACAAATGAACATATTTTTGATTAAATTTAAGAGGTGGATCACTGCTACATAGGCTCCTAAAGGATTGAAACTTGACGGCCCAGAAAGTCATCGAAGAAAATTTTTAAATATTCCATGTGACTACAGTCACTTAACTATAAGTTTCTGTTCCTCTCAATTCCGATTTCGTTTTAACTCCTACGGTGGCCAATGTAGTCCAAGATTAACATGGTTTTCAGTTTGACCTCGTTCATGAGTGTTAACTCAAACGTAAACGCGAAAGGCGAAGCTTGAATTAACGGGTATGTCCCTCTTTGGCTAATGTACATTCAAGATGGAGGGCAACACTAGAACTCCTTACCAATATGTATTTTCAATGGCATATTATACACTCACAAGAATACTTTATTACTTGAACGAAGTAAATATACATTAATGAGGACATATATTTTTTAAAGAACTAAGTGTTTTTAGCTAAGAATAAACTAAAAGAGTTACACAGTGTAGCTTTAAGGTATAATGTGAAAATAAGTAGGGCAATCTGAAATCTGCACCAATGGCTCTCAATTAGAGTGCGCTGCAGTACCATTCTTCACCACAGTTTTACATCATAGACTGTTAAACAAGACTTGCATTGGAAAATTGTGGGGAACTGTAGAGCCAGGTTAATGTAAATTTGTAAATGTATGTAAATTTCAATATATCCTGCTCACTTTTACGACTATATATTTATTATACGACAATATTTGTGACAAAACACTAAATACATTGTCAATTTATTATTGATTCAGTTTATATAGGTCTCTCTTTTGGATGAATATTTTGCTGCTTAAAAGTTAAGGTTTTTTCAGATCTGTAACTGATCTTTGTGGCACGAACATGATTAAAACCTGGTAATAGGTATGCTGCTACTTTTTACCATTTCTTTTCTGCGATCAAATTGATCAAACTTTGCATCTGGTCGACGATAAAGGCAAAAACATCCTGAAGATTTATTTTAAAGGACATGCCAAAATAAAATGTAAAAACTTTCCTTCTGACTGACTCAAAGTCATTTCATTTTGTCAATCGCATGTGCTGAATAGTTTGTGAATCCATAAGGCAGTGGGGGTTTTTTTTGCTGCCGTGCAGATAGGGACAGTTTAGAGACATATTTTCACTTGTTGTTTCTCAGCGGCTTGACTGGAGGAGGAAGTGGGCCAGAGAGTGTCAGATTCTGAAAGAGAGAATATTAAGCCTGTCTTCTCTTTCTGTCAGTGCTGTGTGTGTATGTTGTAATGCTTTAAGCTGATGGGGACACGATCACTGTTCTGACCTCCTTAGCCTCTGCGTGATTAACTTTAACATTTCAGCGCTGCAAACATGCACGCGCTTCACAGCTGACATATGTGATCCATACTTTGTAAATCAGGCTTATTATTCTAAGCTATTTTTGGGTTGCATACTAAATGTTTGCCAACTCCAGCGTTTTTTTTCTGGGTTTTGGGTGGAATTCCACAGAAAGAGGCCACTTTTCCAGAGAAAGAGATGTTATCATTTTATAAGATTGTGAAAATGGATACGATTACAGTGAGGGTGACAGTTAGCAATGTTAGCATAAGCTATTGTGTTCCAGATGACGATTTTGTTTTTTTTGCAAAAAGAATACCTTTTAGAGATAAGCTCAGATTCTGTAACGCTATCATTGTGTGTGTGTACATCTGTGTGGGTGAGAGAGACAAGTTTACACCTGAGATAATTATAACACACCTGAAGGGTGGAGAAATATTATGGGTGTTTTCACCCTACAGCTTTTATATGGATCCAAGTCCATTTGACATCAAAATTCAGATATTTTGATTGATGTGAATGCTGATTTCTTTACTCTGGTGTGCACGAAGGAACTGTTCACTTGAAAATGTGGGGTGCTGTTCATGTGAACTTGCTCCAAACGATATTAATGACGTAGTCTTTGAAACTCCTAATAATCAGGGCGGGACGTTAAATTTGAACCAGCTGCATTTACATTATAAAATTATGTATTTGCTTGACGCTTTATCCAAAGCGACTTAAAGGGTTAGTTCACCCGAAAATGAAAATTAAGTCATTAATTACTCACCCTCATGCTGTACCAAGCCCGTGAGACCTTTGTTCATCTTAGGAACACAAATAATATATGTTTTATTAAATTTGAGAGGTAAGGCACACGTGTGCAATAATCATGCTGTCAAATCAGAATCTTGATATGCCACACCTTTGAGATAGATGGATTATCTCGGCAAAGGAGAAGTGCTCACTTACACAGATTTAGACAGATTTGGGAACAATATTTGAGCGAAGTCTTAGATCTTTGAGTTCAGCTCGTAAAAAATGGGGGCAAAAAACAAAAGTGTTGGATTTATCATTTTGCTCAGTGTATGATCAGGAGCCGCTACAAACTTTAAATATTAATCTTTGTTCCACATAGTAAGCAATAATACACTGTAAAAAAAATATTGACGGTTTAACTTAAAAAAGTAAGTAACCTGGTTGCCTTAAAATTTTAAGTTCATTGAACTGGAAAAAGTGAGTTAATACAATGAAGGAGATTAATTTAACCACCAGAAACTCAAAATTATATGTTATATGAACTAAATAAATTATTTAAGTTGATTTGACAAAAGAAAAATGTTGTGATTACTACAGTGTAAAAAAAATATTGTTGGTTTACTTAAAAAAAGTAAGTAACCTGGGTTGCCTTAAAATTTTAAGTTGATTGAACTGGAAAAAGTGAGTTAATACAATGAAGTAGATTAATTTAACCATCAGAAGCTCAAAATAATAAGTTATCTCAACTAAATAAATCATTATAAAGTTGATTTTACAAAAGAAAATATGTTGTGATAACAAACCTTGAAAATATTTTTTACAACCTTTGAACTTGACATGAAGGGTTTGGTTTCCAAATTTGTTGAATACTTAAATGACTCCAGAGTTCCTACTTCACGGTATTTAAAGATGTCCTGGGAAAAAGACTTGGGTATAGATATTTCGGAAGACTCTTGGGCCGAGGCCCTTCGGGGTGTTGGGTCCTGCTCCATCAGTTCTAATTTTCAGCTGATACAATACAAAGTGGTGCATAGATTACACTACTCTCGTACAAAGTTACATTCTATATATCCCTCTGTCTCACCTTTATGTATTAAGTGCAAGTCCAATGAGGGTACATTGGCCCATTTATTCTGGTTCTGCCCAAAAATATGTAAATTCTGGACTGAGGTCTTTTTTTTTTTTTTTACTCAAAGATACTTAAGACTGATTTTCCTCATGATCCCAATATTGCAATATTTGGCTGGGCCCCTTCTTTAGTGACCTATTCTTTAGTGACCTATAACCTTAATCAAATTCAGACTATACAATATGGGATGACAATAGCGAAGAAAGCAATCTTGTTGATGTGGAACAAAGAGTGTGTACCTAAATTTGAGACGTGGATTGCAGAGGTTAGCAGTGTGTTACATATGGAAAAAATCAGATACGAAATTGCTGGTCAACCGAAATTTTTTTTACAGATTTGGAAGTCCTTTATAGAAGTTTTGGAAGGGGATCATGAAATGTAATATGTTAGACATATGTTCTAAGAAGTGTGGTACTGTAGCTTATATAGCGTCTTGCAGGGTACAATAACTCACTTTTACATAATTGGGTGATCATTGGTAATGGCATTTTATTTTAAACATTTTACTTTTAATATATGTGTATCTAGAGGTCTGTAATGTGTATTTGTATGTACCTATCTAGAAATGTGCATTATATGTTTGTGTGTGTATGCACTTTTACATATGTATATTGGCATTTATCATTATTGGTTAATTACTTATTTATGTTATTTATTTTTATTTATTTTTATTTTTAATTATTATTATTATTTATGTACTTTATTTTCTTGCTACTTATATGCTGGCATGGGGTGGGGGGTCGTAAAAATGTAAAAAGCTTTAAATAAAATATATATAAAAAAAAATATATATATATATATTTTTTACAGTGTAACTGTGATACATTCCACAGAAAACGCCAGTAATGCATTGATGCGAATTCAAGTCGGTGACTTTCTCCTCGTTTTGTGTCTGTGCAAAAGGAAATGTTAGTAAAAGAGGCAGATGACACACTGACAATGCTACGAGAGGTAAAATGACCCCTGGAACATCTTCTTTTCTCACCATTTCATTCATTCGGCTAGTTTAATATTCATCACTTCCCTTCGGCTATGCCCTCACAGACGTCCCACCGCCCAGATCGCCCCAAATCCCCTCACAAATCCCCACTTCAACATTACCTCATTTACAAAAGCAAAGTCAAGACAAAAGAGCACGTCTCCGAGCAGCGCCGCCTTTAACATGCAGGACGCAGCCATTGAGGCGACAGAGAGAGACGCTATTATGAGCTCTTTTACCTCTGAGAATGTCCTTTAATGATTCTGTTCTGTTTCCATGTTATTTCTTTGCTTCCTTCATTATGTTAATAATTTCTTCACCTCAAAACAACAGATTCGCCCACACTATCACACCAGAGCAAACAGAGAGGTGTTAACCTGAAATTGAACCTTGAAAAACCAGCCTCTCTCTTTATCGGATATTGCACCCATACGCGAAGTGATTTATGACCTTGCAGGCAACTTGTTTTTAAAATCCTATTACATAGTACGTGAAGTCCGAGCTGTCCACAAACCTCTGTTTAACATAGATTTATTCAGTCATTTAAAGGCAATTCTCTCTCCAATCAGGGTTTATAGCTCATCGTTACCAAACAGGCTACTTAGACAAAGGTCTAATCTCAAACATACACACAGCAAATGTGTGACATATGTTACTGTTTCCGCCCTCCAGGGGACGTATAAACCTTCGGATGAGTCTATCAGGAGGACCCCTGTTGCCATCTCCAACTCTTAAAGGAGCAGTTCAATGAAAATGCTGTTGTGATTTATTGACCTTCGTGTCATTCCAAATGTGTTCCTTCTGTCGAATACAAATGCTTTTTTCCCCCATACAACAAAAGTAATTTATGACCATTGGCTGTCAGGTTCCAAAAAGCTTTTTAAATGTATTTACACAGTCCATTTGACTCACACGCTATATTCTAAATCTTCCAAAGTCATACAATACCTATGTGAAGAACAGAACAAAAACTGAGAAATAAAAATTACACATCAGTCAACCATCAATGCATGATTATTTTTCTCTCTCTCTCTTTTTTCTTTTTTTTTTTCGTCTTGTTGGAAATTGTCAGACCCCCCACACATATTTTTTTTTTCTGGCACAAATATACATTAAAATATATAGAAAATGAGTTGTAAGAACACATATTTATTTTTTAGAAATGTATTTAATTTAAACCTTCAAATACAAAAACATGGGCCAAGAAAATACATCAGTCTTAAAAATATTTTGAGTAAATGCTGAATTTATTTTTTAAGCATATAGGCAACTTTGTATAATATAAATCTATTTGTATGCATTTTATTTTTTAATTTTTTTTCCTTAGTCACTTCATGATCAATGTTTACTTTGTTATATGAAAAAGAGCAGTGTGGCTGTCATGCCAAACATCTACTGGTGAGTAAATTATGACAGAATACCAACAAATCCTACAAATTAGTTTTTGCTGTAATCTCCTTTTTTTTTTGGCTCTCACATTATATGCTGTAGCCTACGAGTGAGGGTCAAATTCAGTCCAGCTCAAATTATGGTCTATTTCAGCCGTGATGTACTCACACGCATATAAACAGACAACACATGCACAAGACGCATATGGGTAAACACTGTCACACACCCTAACAGCAGACTTTAGCTGCATCAACTGGTGTTGAGAAAGCTTGTTGGGGCTTGTTGCAGATTGGAGCGGATCTGGTGTACAAACCAGCGTGCACGTGTGTGTGTGTGTGTCCACGAGGATAGTAAAACCTGAGATCGCCTAGACTGTGGGGTCCCCATTGGAAATAGTGGTCCCATAGGGAAATAGATTAATAAACATCCTAAATTTTATATTTTTCAAAATGTAAAAATAGAGAAAGTTGTCTGTGATTGGTAGGTTTAGGGTGTAATGGATAGATTATACAGTTTACTTTGTACAGTATAAAAACCATTATGCCTATGGAGAGTCCCCACAAAGATAGCAAAACCGTGTGTGTGTGTGTGTGTGTGTGTGTGTGTGTGTGTGTGTTGATGAGTATAAAGGAAACAAGGCTGGTTGCAGCTTGTTTGCAAGTAGGGCAAATAAAATATGGCCACTCACCTACAGTAAATGAACACAGGTAGGGACACACTATTGACGTCATCCCTCCATCTCTTTCTCCACATACTTCCTCTCGCACACTTAACACAACACAAACTTACAGAAGCATCTCTATGACACAACATATGACTGTGACCCAAAGTGTAAAGTTGGAAAGTTGGATACCCCCCCCCCCCCCACACACACACACACACACAGACACACACACTACAAATTGCACAATACAAGTATAATACAAATCCATTAACATGTGTACTGACATATTGATTGAGGCTTGATATCAATATTGTAATAAAATTTCATTTGGATTACTTCTTTGCATGTTTATTAATAGGCCTAAAATGTGTTTTAATACTAATCACTATTAGTAAGGATTGTATGATCTTTGTATAATATCAGTCTTAGATTCAAGATATTTAAAGTTTATTAAAGTGTAATTAAGTATACTTGCAATAGTTCCACTTTAGCACAGTCAAATATACTCCAATATATCTTTAGTTGGACCTCAGCACTTTTTCCAAATATTTCGGAAGTACATTTGGTACAAAATTACTTGTTTCACTTTACCAGACTTTAAGTACAAATGCAGGGTATTCATAATATGTATATACATACAGTATGTGAAAGTATGCGTCACATACTTGGCATACAATAAATGGGAATAAATGTATTTCAAATACATTTTAGTATATTTATTTCCACTAGTTAAATTCATTTTGGAATGGTCTCCAAAATTGTTTGGTTACATTTTTTCATGAATGTGGCAAAATCAATATTAAGCCAAATTTGCATTGAAAAGCATGTTTGAACTGAAATGAATGACACTGTATTGGGATAACAATTGCATGTGGTTACTTAAAAAGACAGGTTGCACTGCTTGTGTGCCTTTCATTTCGCTCAGTTTAAAGGGTTAGTTGACCCCAAAAAATGAATGCTTCCTTTCATCTGGGAATGCAAAGGAATATATTTTTAACTTTTTTGCCCATTCAATGAAAGTAAAAGATCACAGATTTGGAACTAGATGAGGGTGAGTCAATGATGATAGAATTTGGATTTTTAGGTTAATCTAAGGCCCCGTCCACACTACTGCGTTTTCGTTTAAAAAACTGAGAATTAAATTGAATACGATCTCTGTCCACACCAGCGTTTTATCTGCATATTAGAAATGATCTCCATCCACATTCAAACGACTGAAAATGTGGATCATGTGACCATTAACCAACACTGGGCATGCGCGTGCCAGTGTAAACAGTGGTTGTGTAAACAGTGTAAACATGAGTGATAACACCCAATCATAGAGCCGAGCGTCAGCCTCTGCGTCAGCGTTTCTGAAGTCCTCCGTTTTTTTCCATTTACACTAAAACGCCCTCCGGAGATTCAAAACGCAAAACGAGTTGCAGCGTTTCTAAACTTCTCCATTTTATGTCTTCGTTTTTCCCGTTTTAGTGTGGACGGGAGGTGCAAACGTAGCAAAACGTCTCCGTTTTTAAACGAAAACGCAGTAGTGTGTATGACGCCTTGGGATGAGAATGCGTTGAGTATTTCCACCTAAAGCAAGGCGATATTTGACCCTTGTACGCATTGAAGACTGGTGGAAGTAGGCGTGGATGGCAACATGCCCAGTGCATTATGGGTGTTGAAGTTTCCAAACCTATTTGGCAAACTGAAAGGCAGCAGCCTTATTTCTCTGTTTTCTCTAGTCTGGTAGCACCAATAAAAATGTTTCGCTTTTCTACTGCATAGTCAGACAAGTTTTACTGAAAGCTCATTTTGTCAGTGGGAAACTCTAAACCCCATTCTCTGAATCCATTTGTTGAATAAATCACTCTTTCTGCAAAACATTAAACAAGTTCAGGCAGTTAGACACCATTTGCCATCTTCATGCACTCTTTTTGCAAACCTCTAAACACATTCTCTCTCATTAAAACACATTTGGTAAACACAAGTGGAAAAGTGAAACGCATCTATAACACAGTTGTCATCAATGTTCACAGAACGACTCAAACTTGTCCACACATGTTTTTTAATGATGTGATCAA